>NC_086289.1:35949754-37206404 GCF_963924245.1 Chroicocephalus ridibundus | reverse complement strand
GGCAGTCCTGGGAAGGTGAGGGAGGGATGAGGCGGTGTAGGTAGGAGTTGCGTCCCTTCTGGGATGGGACTAAGGACACCTCCCAACCCTCTCGCTCCCCTGGCAGGGCTGGAGTACAGCGACGTGCTGCCCGACTCCTTCCCCTCGGCCCCAGCGGAGACCCTCCCTCACTTTCTGCTGGAGCCGCAGGACGCCTACATCGTGAAGAACAAGCCGGTGGAGCTCGTCTGCCGCGCCAACCCCGCCACCCAGATCTACTTCAAGTGCAACGGGGAGTGGGTCAACCAGAACGACCATGTCACCAAGGAAAGCCTGGACGAGGTCACCGGTGAGCAAACCCACCCCGGCATCCCCCGCCTGCCCTTCCCTTCTCCTCTTCCCAGGTCCTTCTGCCCTTTTCTCTCTTGCGCATCCACACTGGAGATGATTTTCCTCCAGGTAGACCAATGGGTCTCTTTGGTTCATTTTTAGCATTCCCACGTGACTGCAAGCTCATGAGGTCGCTTTTGTATGTTTTCCCCCTCCTCTGTCCGTGCACAGTTTCTCTCTCTTTCCACATCATTGGTGAATTTTAGAATGAGCTGCCCCTTTCCAGACCATTGATGAAGGCATGATGGTGGTCACCATACCCCATAGAAGCTCGGGGAAGTCAGCCTGTGTGCTTGCACGCTCACCCTTTTGCAGGACGTGGGGTTGTTTAATGGGATTTGAAAGGCAGCATGTTTAAAACTGATTTAAAAAAAAAAAGAAACGCTTTCCTATAAAACGCCTAATCAACACGTAGGAGTCATTGCCATGAGGGGTGGCAAAGGCTGGCAGCTTATAAAGGGATTAGATGTTTAATGGGTAGTGAGAACGTTTGCAGGTAGGATTTAAAATGCCTTTTAATGGCAGATGAGCTCTTCCCTGCCTCAGAGGGCAAGTCAGCCACCGGCTGCCTGAAATAGGGGGCAAGAAGGTGGTTTAGGCATCTTGGGGGGTGTCTTGTTCCATGGGACTGGGCACCATGGAGCTTCTTGCCCCTTGCTTTGAAATATCCCAACATGAGAACAAGGCGTGGGGGTTGGATATATAATGTAATCAAGTAAATTTGCTAAAATTCGTCTGCTTTAGCTCGGCTCCCGTCTTTTCTGCACCAATTTTGGTACCTGTGGGCTGGTCTGGAGGGGAGGAAAACAGTCACATTTCCCATGGGAGAGCGGTTCTCTGTAAATGAGCGTGCGGCATCCCTCATCTCCGGAGGGCTTTAAACCAAGGCGGCCTTTTGAACTGCTGCAGCGCTGGCCCCAGAAGGCAGCCTGAGCTTAGAGGAGAGGCTTTGTCAGCCCAGAGGAGCACAAGTGCTTTTACAGGATCTCCTCTTGTCCCTTTTTGCCCTTCCCCGGCATCTGCTTGGCTCTTCATCCGTGAAGCTGGTCCTTGCTTGGGTGCATCTCCGAACCTCCTCTGGAAAGGGCAGACCATTTATTTTCCCTGTGGCTTTTTGAGCCTTTCCTGAAGCCGCTTCATCTGTTCCCAGGGCGTTTTGCTTCCAGAGGACCTCTTTGTGAACGATGGTCAAAAATGCCTGGGAAGGCTGTCCCCCTTGCTTCTCCGGAGGCTGTCGGGAGCACCAGCAGCGCCCTTTCTCTCTTTGGGGCTGCGTCTCCACCTCCCAGCTCTCGCGGAGGCCAGGTCTGAAACCCTCACGACTCCGGGGAAAAGTCAGGGCCGATGAGTGACCGAGCAGCCTTTGCCCAGGGGTTGTTAATGTATTTATAACGTGTGGCCGCACTGGGTCAAGCCAGAGGTTCGCACGTCCTGCATGAGGCAGCGGTGGATGCTTAAGGGAAGAACATTGAACCGGGACAATGATGGAGAGATGAACCTTGCCGGTACCCTCCCAGCTTCCTACAGTCTGTGATTAGGGATTCCGTGGTCTGATAGCAATATGTTTTTATAAATACATCAACAAAAAGAGAGCCAGGGAGAATCTCCATCCTTTACTGGATGCGGGGGGGGAAAGTTGCAACCAAGGATGAGGAGAAGGCTGAGATGCTTAATGCCTACTTTGCCTCCGTCTTCAATAGTCAGACCAGCTATCCCCAGAGTGTTCAGCCTCCTGAGCTGGAAGATAAGGATGGAGAGCAGAACAACCCACCCATAATCCAGGAGGAAGTAGTCAATGATCCGCTTCTGCACCTAGACGCACATAAGTCTATGGGGCCGGATGGGATTCACCCAAGAGTACTCAGGGAGTTGGCGGGAGAGCTCACCAAGCCTCTCTCCATCATTTATCAACAGTCTTGGTCACCAGGGGAGGTACCAGATGACTGGAGGGTGGCTAATGTGACGCCCATCTACAAGAAGGGTCGGAAGGAGGATCTGGGGAACTACAGGCCTGTCAGCTTGACCTCGATACCAGGAAAGATCATGGAGAGGATCATCTTGAGTGAGCTCTCATGGCAAGTGCAGGGCAGCCATGGGATCAGGGCCAGCCAGCATGGGTTTAGGAAAGGGAGGTCCTGCTTAACCAACCTGATCTCTTTCTATGACCGTGTGACCCACCTTCTGGATGCGGGGAAGGCTGTGGACGTTGTCTGTCTGGACTTTGGTAAGGCCTTTGACACCGTCCCCCACAGCATTCTCCTGGAGTTTTGGAGCCAGTTTTGTTTAATATCTTCGTCAATGATCTGGATGAGGGGATTGAGTGCACCCTCAGTTAGTTTGCAGATGACACCAAACTAGGTGGGAGTGTTGATCTGCTTGAGGGTATGAAGGCTCTACAGAGGGACCCGAACAGGCTGGATCGATGGGCCAAGGCCAACTGTATGAGGCTTAATAAGGCCAAGTGCCGGGTCCTGCATTTCGGTCACAACAACCCCAAGCAACGCTACAGGCTTGGGGAAGAGTGGCTGGAAAGCTGCCCAGCAGAAAAGGACCTGGGGGTGCTGGTGGACGGCCAGCTTAACATGAGCCAGCAGTGTGCCCAGGTGGCCAAGAAGGCCAACAGCATTCTGGCTTGTATCAGGAACAGTGTGGCCAGCAGGAGCAGGGAAGTGATGGTGCCTCTGTACTTGGCACTGGTGAGGCCTCACCTCGAGTGCTGTGTTCAGTTCTGGGCCCCTCTATACAAGAGGGACATTGAAGTGCTGGAGCGTGTCCAGAGGAGAGCTACCAGGCTGGTGAGGGGTCGGGAGACCACATCACACAGGGAGAGGCTGAGGGAACTGGGCGTGTTTAGTTTGGAGAAGGGGAGGCTGAGGGGAGACCTCATTGCCCTCTACAGCTACCTGAAAGGATCTTGTAGAGAGGTGGGTATTGGCCTCTTCTCCCAAGTGAATAATGACAGGACCAGAGGAAATGGTCTGAAGTTGCGGCAGGGGAGGTTTAGATTAGAGATTAGGAAGAATTACTTTACTGAAAGAGTGGTCAGGCACTGGAACAGCCTGCCCAGGGAGGTGGTTGAGTCACCATCCCTAGGGGCGTTTAAGAAACGTGTAGATTTGGCACTTCAGGGCATGCTCTAGTGACAGAGATTGTAGGGAGTTTTTTTGTGTGTGTGTATGGTTGGACTCAATGATCTCAAAGGTCCTTTCCAACCATGAAGATTCTATGTTAGCAGTGTGGTCCAGCCCTGGATGGATTATCCCCCTGTTAATTTATCTAAATGCTGTTAGATCTCATTTCTCCTCCAAATCATCCCGAGTTAGTGATGTGCAGCGTGGAAAAAGCACTATATTTCTGGACCCGGCGCTTGATCCACCTCTTGGGTGAGCACCCCTTACTGGATAACCTGCCTCATGCAACTCTTGAGCAAAACAGGCTGGAGAAAACGCAGCGGAAAGGGAGCAGAAAGCCTGGGCGGCATGAGCTTACCCTGTTTTAGGGGGGGACACGTTTGTTTTGGGCCAGCATCTCCCTCTCAGGTGCCAGTCTGCAGGTGCAGAACGTGTGCCGGCGATCTGGGGAGGAAACAGCATCACACCTTCTTCACCCAGGCTTCAAAAGACGGTGTTGCTGCTACCAGTGAACAAACCTAACAGTGCCTTCCCTACGGAGGTGATACCACGCATGTAAAACTCCGCCGGCCTGGGCACATCTGGGAGCTGGAGCCAAAATGCTAGGCTAAAAAAAACCTGCGTTTGCAGCACCTGCCATTCGTAGGGAAGCTGCAAATTTCCCTAAGTTCCCTAGGAAAGGGCACGGGGTAGAGCTGGGCACGAAGGGACAGGGTAACAGGGTTAGGCGTGGGCGCCTTTCTAAATGTCCTCGGTTAAAAGCTTGAAAGAAGGGACCTTAAAAAAAAAAAGAAAAAGCTACTTTTAAGACGTGTCTTGAATGAGCTGGGCTCAGTAATGCTCTGAGTGCGTCTGATCCAAAACATTTCATGCAGAAGAAAGCAAAAATAGGCCAAGTCGGAGAGGATAATTCAGAGGGACAAGAAGGGGCGGTGGGTAGAAGCGGCTGTGTTTGGATGCCTGTGAGACGTTTAAATCGTGGCTCCTGGCAGCCATAAGCTCGCTCTGCAGTTTTGGGTAGCCTTTGCTTTCGGGCTTACGGAGATAGCAGGGCATTTGCAAGATGCTCCCCACCTTTCCAGGGCTGCTCGACCCACCCCACTGGAGAGATGGGATGGTTTTGAGCCATCTCCCTCCTGGCTCCTTCTAAAAGCCCTAATTTTTCCAAAAGTGTTTGGCCCAAATGCTTTTTTTTTCTTTTTTTTTTTCTCCCCCCCCCCTTCCTTAAGAGTGGCAAAATAAATTGTATTTCCTTGGCGCGTGTTTGTCAGCTATTCCAGGGGACGGTGGCAGAGAGATGGTAATTGCTCCTCGCAGCGCCGGGAGCAAGCTCACAAAATTACAGCTGGGGAGCACCCGGCGCTCTGTGCCGGCGAACTTGTGGCCTTTTTGTAAATAGAAGCTGCAAAAAAAAAACCACGAGGTAGGTATTGCTAAAAATAAGGAAAAGTAAGCGCCGAGTCCCTCCCGCCCTTGGCGATGGCCACGCTGCGAGGGATTGATGCTTCGGGTGAGCCTCAGCATCCTACGGCCCAGGGGACCGTATCCTGTACGTGGCAGTGCCACCTTTGTCACTGCGTCCCTGCCACGGCCCGGGTGTCCTGGCAGATTTCCTGGGGGGGGTTGATGGAGGCGTGTAACCCTTTCTGGGGTCATTGGGCATGAAACGCTATCGTCCTTGGATGATTTCCTCTAAGATCTTTTATTTGTCATTGTATATTTGTGTTTAAATGGCAGCTGGTAGAGATGATTTCTCCTCACAGCAAAGCCTTGGAGGCAACCTTCAAACTCAGCAGGTGGGAAGGGGTCTGGACAGGGACAGGGAATGTCGGTGCCAGAGGAGAAGGCTGGTGGAGGAGGGTGATGCCTCTAGAATCGTTCAAGAGGTCCTGGTCCTGCCCAGCCAGACTGGAGATAAAAAAAATAAGCTCTACATGAGCCATTGCTTCAGCTCCAAGTCACCCTCCACAGGGAGCAGTCCCTGGTGTGCAGAGGTGCCAACCACAGATGCCTCTGAGATGCCTCCAACCCACTGCCTCTGACCTCGAGCTTTGTGCATCCACCAGCCTTCTTGGGTGCTGCCTCCTTATCACAGAATCCCAGAGTGGCAGGGGTTGGAAGGGACCTCTGGAGATCATCCAGTCCAACCCCCTGCCAGAGCAGGGTCACCCGGAGCAGGTTGCACAGGAACGCGTCCAGGTGGATTTGGAATGTCTCCAGAGACGGAGACTCCACCACCTCTCTGGGCAGCCTGTGCCAGTGCTCTGCCACCCTCACCGGAAAGAAGTTCCTCCTCGTGTTGAGGTGGAACTTCCTATGGTCAAGTTCCCTGCTGCCGGGCTGATGCCGTCCCTCTATCCCCTTCCAGGGATGCTGGTGCGGGAGGTGCAGATTGAAGTCTCCCGGCAGCAGGTGGAGGAGCTCTTCGGCTTAGAAGATTACTGGTGCCAGTGCGTGGCCTGGAGCTCGGCGGGCACCACGAAGAGCCGCAGGGCGTACGTCCGCATAGCGTGTAAGTGCCTTGTCTTGTTTTGTTTAAATGAACCCTTCTTACACCTTCTTTCCCACTTTGGGGGCCTGAAAAGTTTTCCAGAGGGTACAACCCGCCGATTTTCCAAATTGTTTGCAAAGCCTGAGGCATGACCCTGCATCTCAGGCTGAAGAAGCTGTGGTTTCAAGCCAGGCGTGGGCCGCTTCTGGCAGCAACACCAGCTGAAAGAGTGGCCAAGGCTGGTCCTGCCCAGCTTCCTGGGACCCCAGGACACAGTGGGTGCAGCTGGGTGGGGTTAGCCCACTCCAAAAGTTGTCTCCCTGTTGGAATTACTGCTTTTTGATCAGTTGGAGATGACCCATCCTTGCTGGTATTAGCTCCCCATCCCAGCTCTGAGTGGGCACTGTCCCTACCTGCCTGGGCGAGCGGCCGTGGCACTACCTGGGTTAATACCGCATTGCCCATCAGCATGCTCAGCTCTTCCCAGCGCTTCATTATCGTTAATAACCCAACGGTTAGCACCTTGCAGGCTTTGCCTGAATCAGCGACTCCGTGTCCCTGGAGTCCCTGCTGTCATATGTCACTTCTCTAAGCTGCTGTTTGTGGGTGTCAGCCTGATTAAGGGCGAGTTAATCAGGCTGTTACCCGCCTGAATTTGCTCTCCTGGCAAATGAGATGGCCAAGCTATAGGAGAACGGCCAGGCTTCCCCAGCTGTAAACAGATTTTGCTATTAGAGGGCTAATAATCCAAAACGGAGGTGGCTGGGGAATCAGCTATACTGCTGGAGGATTTAATCTGAACGGGGAAAATGCTACGAGGCTCCTGAGGGAGCCCGTTTGTCCGACCCCTGCCAAGGGTTTGGTGTTTCTCGGAGCCCAGCAGATGAGATGGAGCAAGGTTTCACTGCCCTGCAGGAGCGGGAGCCGCAGCCGGTGCCGTAGCAGAGGATTGCAGCACCATCTAGTGATGCTCCTGCTCCCTTCAAGGCTCTGGAGCCGGACACTGCCATGTCCCACACATCCCTGGGGGCTCTGCTGGGCTTCTCCCCTCTCTGCCCTTCCCCAAAGCACTGGGCAGCCCCTTGCTGAGCGAGCCGGGCTTTTCAGCAGCGACCGTTCCCCATTCCGGCACCGGAGTGTGATGGACGGGTTTCCGGCAGGTCTGGGGAGGTGGCTCAGCCAGGACCACCAGCAAGTCCCCGTAGCTCTGAAATATGGGGATTCACTTCAGCGCCGATGTGGGAGCCGAGCTGTTGTGCAAATCCCTTCAACAAAGAAGGGTCCTGGTGCAGAGTCCAGAGGGTGAAAGCAACAGGAGGGTTGAAGAAACAGTGGCTAAGCTGAGGTTTAGCCCCAAAAGGAAAAGACAGGAGGGGGTATAAGCTTGCAAGCGCATGAAGGAGGAAAGGCATCATCCTCGAGGACCATGTGCTGTACCAAATCCATCCTGGAAAGATGCTCCTTTGGCCCCTTCCTCCCAGGACATGTTCTGCTCCAGCTGTGCTATGCCAGAGGGGTTTCCCTACTCGTGGGCCAAGGTGATGTTCTCTCCCCACCAAGGCTTTGCAGGTTGCCCTGTTTCTGCAGTGAGCTGCTAACCCCTGGGTTCTCCTTTCCCTCCCAGACCTACGGAAGAACTTCGACCAGGAGCCGCTGGGCAAGGAGGTCCCGCTGGAGCACGAGGTCCTGCTGCAGTGCCGCCCACCCGAGGGGGTGCCGCAGGCTGAGGTGAGCAGCTCAGCAGCCCGGAGAAATGCGCGGTGGGGTGTCCCCTCCCGTTCCGGGGAGAGAAGGGGCATGTCCGTGCAGATGGCTTGCAGCTGTGATGGATGACCTTGCACCGAGACCATCAGCTTTCATTATTCAGCAGAATTGTTTATTTTGGGCAGTGGATCTGTTTTTCTGACATCTAATAACACACCTAACCTCAGCACCTGCTCGGCCCACCTCTCCCACACTTCCTCTAACCCGTCAGAGGGAAGATCTAACAAGGAGGCACCCAATGACTTGTCTGAAGGGGAGCAGTCACAAGCGAGAGCTAAGGGTTGGCCAAGTCGATACCAGATGGGTTTCCCTCACGTGGTAGCGGTGATTTCCGTGCCCACAACTCTGTCAGCCCCCAGGAGCTGTGTGTTGGTGGTGGCCACAGTGTCCCGTCCTTGGCCAAAACAGCAGTAACGTGCCACGGTCAGGCCTGGTTTGGCCCAGCTTTCGAAGAGAAATAAAAACAGTCAGAGGCAAGGTCAGCCAGTCAATGGTTGTGGTGCTGAGGAAATCGGTGGTCTCAGTGATGAAGATGAGGAGGGCTTTGGGGCAGGTCATATGCTGGTCTGGAGGGGTTTGCTCGCCATCGGGGCTGGTGGATTCAGGCCCTCCAACCTGGTGTTTGTCCTTGCTCGTGCCCACAGCCATGCTTGGCAATGGTATGAACTGCGCTGGTATCAACCATTGCGCTTGGCAATGGTATCAACTCACGCCCTTCCCAAACAGCCTAGTTAAACAGTGATGTCCTCGTATAGCTTTGGGGGGCCCTTGGAGACCCTCATGGTGGGGAGCATGTGGGATGGGCATTTCCACCAAAACCCATGCCATGCTTTTCCTGGCTGAGTGTTCAGTTCTCGTTCAGCTTAATCACCATCCTTACCCCATCCCTTCCTTTGCATGGCCAGGTGGAGTGGCTGAGGAACGAGGATGTCATCGATCCCACCCAGGACACCAACTTCCTGATCACCATCGATCACAACCTCATCATCAAGCAGGCCCGGCTCTTGGACACTGCTAATTACACTTGCATGGCCAAGAACATCGTGGCCAAGCGCCGGAGCACCACAGCTGCTGTCATCGTCTACGGTACCAGCCCTTGCTCTTGTGGGGGGACCTTTGCTGCCAGCCCTGTCTCCAAGCCAAGGGGAAATACGGGCACTTTCTGGGAGTGGTAGGAGCAAACCCCACCAGGGCATTGTGTTACATTAGGTAATAGCCAATGTCTGCAAAATAGGTACCTCTACCAGCTTGCACAGGTTGTTAGAAGAAGTTTTTAGGTGTAGGCATTTGCATGCCTTCTCGGTTGGGTGCGAAGGTGGGTGGAGGCTGGACCCAGCCGGATCCCTTTGACTCTCAAAGCAGATGAAAAGCTGCATTTGGCTGAACTTTGCTATGAAGCCAAAGATCTGCTGTGGCCACATGCAAAAATATTTGCAAAGTGGAAAAAAGGACCAAAGCAGGTTTGAGCGTCTGCTGCATCGGGTGTGTGACATGAGAAGGAGTCTCGTGATTTGCGTTTCGTGAGGGTGAGCTGTTCCAGTGTCACACAAGATGTAAGGACAGAAGGACTCGGTGAACCCTAGGCTTAGCTCCAGCCCCTGCTGAAATGGGCTCCGTTGACGTGTTAACGCTGTCCATCTCCTCTTGCAGTGAACGGTGGCTGGTCCACCTGGTCTGAGTGGTCTCCTTGCAACAACCGCTGTGGCCGGGGCTGGCAGAAGCGCACCCGGACGTGCACCAACCCCGCGCCGCTGAACGGCGGCTCCTTCTGCGATGGGCAGCCTTTCCAGAAAATCACCTGCACCACCCTCTGCCCAGGTAAGGCAGGTTCAGAAACACTGACCGTCCTCCAGGTTGCACGGTCCAACTGTGCTCCTGGTGCTCCCCAAGGAAACAGTGGCACAGGAGACCGGTTTGAAGCATCTTTCAGTCTGCCAAAACCTGAAAGGGCTGGAGATGTCTGCAGAGACATCCCGGTCTCTCCAAGGAGACAAGGGCTCAGGAGACTAGTCCAAAGCATCTTTCAGTCTGCCAAGACCTGAAAGGGCTGGAGATGTCTGCAGAGACATCCTGGTCTCCCCAAGGAGACACGGGCTCAGGAGACGAGTTTGAAGCATCTTTCAGTCTGCCAAGACCTGAAAGGGCTGGAGATGTCTGCGGAGACATCCTGATCTTCCCAAGGAGACAGGGGTTCAGAAGACCTATCTGAAGCATCTTTCAGTCTGCCAAGACCTGAAAGAGCTGGAGATGTCTGCAGAGACACAACAGGGCTGGGTTTGCTGGGGTAATGCTCCCTGAAGGAGCTCCTCTGGAAGCCCTGAGATGGGCATGGGCACTTTCTGCTGCCGGAGACATCCCAGCACTGGGGAATGGTGTTGAGAGGGTGTACCGACGTGCCTGTCTTTGGTGTCCCGCAGTGGACGGCGCGTGGACGGAATGGAGCAAGTGGTCAGCGTGCAGCACCGAGTGCACCCACTGGCGCAGCCGGGAGTGCGCCGCCCCGGCTCCCCGCAATGGCGGCAAGGACTGCAGCGGCGTGCTGCTCGACTCCAAAAACTGCACTGACGGGCTCTGCCTGCACAGTGAGTACGCTGGCAGGGACCGGGGACATGGGCAATGCTGGTGGCTTGGCCATGATGTTGTTGACCATGCCTCCAAGTTGACGGGGCGGGTAGCGGTGCTGCTGGCACCTGATTTTTAAACCTTGTCTTTATCAAGGTTTTTTTTAAGTGCACTTACCCCGTCCAAAGCTGGTTCTCAGCCGGTGGAAAGAAAGGTTTGGGGATTATTTCGGTGGGATCTGAATGTCTTCTGGAGCAGCCCTAGGTTTGGGGTCTCTGCTGAAATAAGGCTGGTTGTGGTTAGTGCGGGCAAGCCAGGGGGCGTTTCTCAGCCCCAGCACGAAAACATCTGACCCGGGTCACCGCTCGGTAGAGCTCTGCGGCAGCAGCTAGGAAAAGTCCCGATGATGATAATAACGGTGCTGTTAACGCTCTGAGCGGGCACACCGAAGGCTGAGCAGCCGATGCTGCCACCTGCTGCCGTCTGACACCATCGTCCCCTTTAACGCTGCCACGGCCAGAAATGCCCGAAGTCCTGTGAGATGGGGACATGCGCCCCGGGGGCTGGTCGGGCATATGGACACCCTCATCACCCTTGCTTCTACCTGGCTTTCTGCATGCCCCGGGGAGCGATGCTGCTCCCCCGTCCCTCCCCACCACGCCGAGGTGCCCCCCAGGCTGCCTTCCCCCCTCTCCACCTTTTGTTTCACCTCATCCTCATCCTACCATCACCACCTTCACCTTTTGTTTTCTTACTTTTTTTTTTCCTAACAGATAAAAGAGTTCTAAGTGAACCCAAAAGCCACCGTAAGTGCTCATTTCATGGCCATTTTGTTTCTTTGCGAGGCACCGCTTTGGTTTTGTTCTGTTGCATCCATGGTAGGGCTCCTCGGCAGCTAGGGCTGGAGAAGGTTGGAAGAGGGAGCGACTAAAGCCCACCCCAAAACTCCCGTGTGCATTAAATCACATGCTCTGCTGGAAGCAATAAATAGGACCCGCTTTTGCACCCCCGCTCCTGTCCCCCTTTTTTGCTGCTGGCAGTTCTTGGGTGCACCACGACACAGCCGGTGTCACCCCACCAAAGCTACTCCAGGCATCGTCGTCCCCCCCGTGAGGATTCCCTTCCTCAGGGTGGGGGTGCATCAGGGTTCCTGTTTCTGGCATTCACGTGGGGGGAATTCGGGGATGGGGTGACACCTGCCAGAAGTGGGGTAGTCCTGAGGCGGTGGAGATCCTAAGGCAGTGGAGGTCCTAAGGCGGTGGAGGACAGGGCTTCACTCCAGCACAAAGCCACAGAAGCCAAGAGATGTGGGTGAGCGGGGAGGGAGGGAGGCGGATCGGCCGAGCCTGCTCAACTCCTGCTGCGTTTGAAAATGGAGAACCTTATGGCAGGGGAAGGGAAGATGGGGAAGCTGAGGGGAGTCTGTGTAGATACAGTGACACTCGATCTTTCTGGACAGATGAATAGCTCAGGTGCATATACATGAGACACATGGATAGGTGTTACGTTTACTCCTCGGGGTTGTTGTCCCCATTCGGTTGTGAGGGTTGATCACTCCATGAATCTGAGCTGTAGAAACCTAGCGTTTCTGGGGTTCTTCGTGCTCAGGTAAAGTTTGCAGGGGCCATGGCAAGGTGTCTTCCAAAGGTTTGAGGGGTTCACCCCCATCTTGTCCTCTGGCGTCACTCTGACTTCTGGACTGCTCTTAGAAAACAACCTCCATCCTCCTGCCACAGCCTTTCCAGCAGGCCCAGTACACGTCTTCCCCTTCGTGCCTATGTCCTGAGCCC
The DNA here is from genome assembly GCF_963924245.1 of Chroicocephalus ridibundus. Lineage (NCBI taxonomy): Eukaryota > Metazoa > Chordata > Aves > Charadriiformes > Laridae > Chroicocephalus > Chroicocephalus ridibundus. Next base: position 37,194,297 of record NC_086289.1, on the reverse strand, counting down.
GTGGTGGGGTTGGGGAGCACCGGTGGGTCTTGACATCCATTTCTGGTGCTCCTTTTTTCACCTCCCATGTCTTTCATCCCTCCCAGTGCTGGAGGCCACGGGCGACGTGGCCCTGTATGCCGGGCTGGTGGTGGCTATCTTTGTCTTCATTGTGATCCTCATGGCTGTGGGGGTGGTGGTGTACCGGAGGAGGTGCCGGGATTTCGACACGGACATCACGGACTCATCAGCTGCTCTGACCGGAGGCTTCCACCCTGCCAACTTCAAGACCTCCCGGCATGGTAAGAGCCATAGCCCACGCAGGTCCCGCTTGCTGCTTGAGCCCAGGCAGAGAGGAGGGCTTTCCACAGGCGTCTCTTCCAGTCAAGCAGTGCTTTTACGTCCCCTTGTTTCCACTGCCGCCTTCACCCCATCCGTGTTTTCTCCTCCCGCAGACAACCCTCAGCTGCTGCACCCCTCCATGCAGCCGGACCTGACGGCCAGCGCCGGCGTCTACCGTGGCCCCATGTACGCCCTGCAGGACTCCTCCGACAAGATCCCCATGACCAACTCCCCCCTGCTCGACCCCCTCCCCAACCTCAAGATCAAGGTGTACAACTCCTCCACCGCCTCCTCCTCACCGGGGCTGCATGACGGGACGGACCTGCTTGGGGGGCTCCCTGCCACCGGCACCTACCCAGGGGACAACACCAGGGACAGCCACTTTGCGAACGTGAGGAACAAAGCCCTGGGCTCACAACATCTCCTCAGCTTGCCCCGGGAGCACGGCAACAGTGCCAGCGGCACCTTTGGCTACCTAGGGGGGAGACTCACCGTCCCAGGCACCGGTAAGCCCCGGGCTGGGGAGGAGGGCACGTTGGGCGGCTGAAGGATGAAGGAGTTGCTCTCTTGCCAGCAGACTTGCCTGTTATAAGCAGCCCTTTGCTATTCCAAAGCTGGCTCAGAAGGAAGGCAGCAAGCCATTCCCAAGCCAGGCTTCTCAGGCTGGAGGTCACAGCCTCCTGGGACTTTCCTGGCCCGCTCTGCCATCAATCCAGGGCCAGTGCCTTGTGAAAAGATCCAACCTGTTGTTTTGCTTCCTAATGTGGTGGCCTGGCTCCTCCCTGCAAGCAGTACAGCTGAAGAACATCTGGAGATGTTTCTCCTGGAGTGCTCTGGGCTGCTCTAGCTCAGTGCTGTCCTTGCGTCACCAGCCGGGGTGGAGGGGTGGTTTGTCCCTGGTGATTTCTCCCTCGTTTTGTGACTAACGCCTGTGTGTGCCATGCTAGGGGTGAGCCTGCTGGTGCCCCACGGGGCCATCCCCCAGGGGAAGTTCTACGAGATGTACCTGGTCCTCAACAAGGCAGAGAGCGCCCTGTAAGTCACGCTGCGCCACCCGCGCTTCCGCTCTTTTTTGGCCACCATGAGGCTTCCTTTCCAACCAGTGTCCCCTCTCCCTTCCGCAGCCTGCCCTCCGAAGGCACGCAGACAGTGCTGAGCCCGGCCGTGACCTGCGGGCCCACTGGCTTGCTCTTGTGCCGCCCCGTCGTCCTGACGATTCCCCACTGTGCCGATGTCAGCTCCTCGGATTGGATTTACCAGCTGAAAACACAGTCCCACCAGGGAAACTGGGAGGTAAGGTGGGAACGCAGCCCTTGCAGCCGGTGAAGACCACGAGCGTTGTGGGACACAACCCCTACAAATCCCCCCTAGACGACAGGCTGACCCCCAGCCTTGATTTCCCATCTCTCCCTGTAGGAGGTTGTGACCCTGGATGAGGAGACCCTTAACACTCCCTGCTACTGCCAGCTGGAAGCCAAGTCCTGCCACATTCTGCTGGACCAGCTTGGCACCTACGTCTTTGTGGGAGAGTCCTACTCCAGGTCAGCCATCAAGAGGCTCCAGCTGGCCATCTTTGCCCCCACCGTTTGCACCTCCCTGGAGTACAGCCTCAAGGTCTACTGCTTGGAGGACACACCAGATGCTCTGAAGGTAATGTCACCTTGCGAGGCTGGCGCGGGCTGCCCCCGCTTCCCAAAGCAGGGCCCCCCAGGAGCAGACAACCTGATGCAACTGCCTGCAAAGTGACCACAGTGAAATAATAAGCATGTTTACTGCTTTCCCCCTCCTTCCTCGCCCTCTCTGAAGGAAATAACGAGGGTGTTTCTTAGCTCCTATACTGACCCCCCTTTCTGCAGACGTTACACAAGAGGTTTTGCTGCCGCTGGGCGGGTTTTTCTCTCTCCTGCGCAAAAAAAACTCCACTTGCTGCTGTGATTTGCCTCGGGTTTTCTGTAGATCCTGTTATTCCTGCATGGGGACGTGTCTCTCCCCTCCTCAGGGGGGTTTGGTGACATTGATAGCATCGAGTGCAACATGAGGAGCTCGAGTTTTGGTGCTTTGGCTGCCCGGCAACTGGTGCAGTGGCTGTTTAATTCCCCGTGACTTGTCCTGTGGTGTCAGGGTTGCTGCAGTGCCTCTAGGTGGAGATGTAGGCAGCGCTCTAGCTGCTGGGTTGCACTTTTTCTCCTCAGAGTTGCTGGTGGAATAGTGGGATGGTGTTAAAAACAGACTGAGTGGCACTCTTCATTGAAGGGTGCCATGCCTGACCTTTGTGTTGAACCTCTGCATCATCTGAGAAGGCATACAGAGATGTCCATGTGTTATAAAATTCAAGTTGTGTGTTGGGCTGTTATGTGAGAGGAGATGGCAAGTTCTTGGAGAACTTGTCGGGGTGGCAAAGGCCACTCTCCCGCAGGCTTGTTGCTGCTGCTGGTTCCTCTTGGCAGGAACATGCCTGGCTTTGGGTATGGAGAAGGGAGAGGAGCAGCCCCTGCTCATCTCCTGGGTCTCACGCCGCCTCTCCCGCTGCCCGCAGGAGGTGCTGGAGCTGGAGCGGACGCTGGGCGGGTACCTGCTGGAGGAGCCCAAGCCCCTGCCCTTCAAGGACAGCTACCACAACCTACGTCTCTCCATCCACGACATCCCCCATGCGCTGTGGAGGAGCAAGTTGCTGGCCAAGTACCAGGTGAGGGGCTGAGGCGGGGGCAGCGGGGACCCAGCCTGGGGACACCATCTTCAGCCAGGCACCACGGGGTCGTGAGTGCCCTGGTCTTGTCTCCAGAGTTGTCTCACAAAGGGATGGAGGAGGAAGGGGGACCGGTTTTCACATGGTCTTTCCTGGTGGGACGCTGTCTGTGGGGTCTCTTTGTCCCGTCTCATCCCCGTGGGGTGGCTGGAGGAGGCGGGATCTCCCACGGGAGCTCCGAGAGCCTTTGCTAAGCCCATGCTTTGGTGGTCTGCAGGAAATTCCCTTCTATCACATCTGGAGCGGCAGCCAGCGAGCCCTGCACTGCACCTTCACGCTGGAGAGGTACAGCCAGGCCTCCACCGAGCTCACCTGCAAGATCTGCGTCCGGCAGGTGGAAGGGGAAGGACAGATCTTCCAGCTCCACGTCACGCTGGGAGAGGTGAGCGGTGGGGAGGTGATGGGGACAGCAAGGGGACACACTCGGGAGCCGCTCTGTGCCTCAACATCTCACCCCGTCCTTCCCCTTGCAGCATGCCAGCTCCTTCGACACCCTTCGCTCCCACCACAGCTGTGCCACCACCACCACCCAGCTGGGACCCTACGCCTTCAAAATCCCCCTCTCCATCCGGCAGAAGATCTGCAACAGCCTGGATGCCCCCAACTCCAGGGGAAACGACTGGAGACTCCTCGCCCAGAAGCTTTCCATGGACCGGTGGGTCGCCCTGTGCTTTGCTTTCCCCTCCTGTGCCCTGGGCAAGGAGGGTCGCTCCAGTCTCTCCCTCCTGCAGTGCATCCTGCTAGGTTTTCTCCGGCTGTATAGCTCCATCCATAAATCATAAATACGGATGTAGCTATGCATAGTTACACCTGTCTATATCCACGCATCCACCTGTGCCACAGTCCGGGGTCTCTTGTTGCTTTGACTTGACCTTTATTTATTTGGGACGATGGTTGGGCTGTTCCTGGCTGGGTTCACCTCTGAGGACGGAAGGAAGGGAGGGTAATTCCAGCAAAGCAAAGCTTGCGTTGCTTTCGCGTGAATGCCTGCATCGAACATTGAAGACGATGTCCCCAGGGCTTCGGCATTTGCGTTGTGGCATTTCCATCAGGGTTCACGTGGCAAACGGGTTTGCTGCTCCAGCATCCTCCATCCCTCCACCCCCAAAGGATGCCGTGCCAACCTGCACCTCCTTTCTGCTCTTCGCAGGTATCTGAACTACTTTGCCACCAAAGCCAGCCCCACCGGGGTGCTCCTGGACTTATGGGAAGCCGAGCACCAAGACGACGGCGATCTCAACACCCTGGCCAGTGCCTTAGAAGAGATGGGCAAGAGCGAGATGCTGGTGGTCATGGCCACGGAGGGCGACTGCTGATGATGCTCCCCCACGGCTGGTGGGCCGGGAGGACCCAAACGGGGGGCGAAGGCAGGGGGGACGACCCTTCGCGCGTCCCTCCCCGGGCAGCGGCTGAGCAAGGAAGGGCCGAGGCCATTGCTCCTCCCTCCCTCCCCCCATCACTGTCAGCCTTAGAGACCCATCCTCAGCGTTTACAAGCAATTCAAGTGTTACGCAGCCTTCCTCTTCCTCCTCTTCCTCCTCCTCCTCCTCCTCCTCCTCCTCCTCCTCTGGGGCGGCAGCCGGCGGCGCTCGTGGCGTGAGGAGGAATTAGGGCTTCTCGAGTCGGGATGGGGGCTTTCCTTCTCCTCCTTCGTTTGGGTTCCCCTCCTCCTCCTTTAATAGCATTTCTGCGTTGAAGAGACGAGTACAATCTAGGCGAACGGCTTACTTAATAAGGCGAATAAGAAAGAAAAAAGGAAAAAAAAAAAAAGTTTCTTAGGAAACGCAAATAATTTATTATCCAGATCTTTGGATGAGTCCTTTTTTAAAAAAAAAAAAAAAAAAAAAAAGAAAAAAAGACCAAAAAAGGACAAAAAAAAAAAAAGAAGACAGATTTATAAATCTTTTTTTGTGCGTGAGAGCAAGAGCGTAGCTGCGGTCGGGGTGGCAGAGAGAGAGAGATTTAAGTGAACGTTCTTTTGTAGGGACGAGCGTGCGAAGCCAAGTCGAGCGAAACGTGTTTACATGTCCTGGCCCCCCCCGGGCAGTCCGTAGGGTGAAGTGCCTCTGCGCCCCTCTGCTTCGGGGCCACGGACACCCTCCCCAAGCCTTTTTTTCCTTGAAAAACTCCTCTTTCCCCAGCAGCACCCGGTGGGGCGAGGGGTCCTGCCCCCATGAGGGACGCTGCCCTATTTTTAGAGTTCGGGGTGGGGGTGGGGGGGAGTACATCCAGAAATGGGTATTTTTAATGAATTCTTCCCCTGCCGTCGTTTGGGGGAGCTTTTTAGGATGACGACGCCTTCATTTACATAACTTCAGTGCAAACCAAAGATTTCAGTCCTGCACCAACCTACCGACCCACAGGCCAAAGGGGGCTCTTGGGGTTTTTTTTTGGGTTGGTTGGTTTGGTTTTGGTTTTTTTTTTTTTTAAACCCACCGGGATTTTGCAGTGAGTATCCCGAACCTGGGCTTGGAGCGGGGTGATGAGCAGCTTGTGAAGGGCTCTGGGGAGAGCAGAGGGCTGGCGGGCCGGGGTGCCCCTCGCAAACCACGTCGGGCTCGGCTCCCTGCGCTCGCGCCAGGTGTTTGATGCAGCATCCCACCGGGGGTTCGGCAGGGGAGAGCGCGGGGTCTCCAATTTGCAAGCCAGGCTGAGCGTGTGTGGGCAGGGGACGGCACCGTAAGCAGTGATCGGGTTCCCATCCTCCCATCGCGGCTGCTTTTTGGACCTGTAATGGGCTTTTTGTCACGACGGAGAAGTTGTGGGGTGAACGGAAGAGTCATCGAGGGGTAGGCAGGGACGAGGTTCCTCACAAAGATGCGGTGTCTCAATGAAGGGTAAAAATTTAGATTTGCCTGCGGATAGAAATAGTTACTCAGCGAGTGCTATATCTTAGAAATGTGTCTGTTTTTAAAAAAAAATAGGAAGGGGATGGTCAGCTCAGGATTAGACTAGATCCCGTGGCAAGGCTGTGGATTCTCCATCAGTGGAAGTATTAAGAGTGGGGTCTGAGAGCAGGTCCCACTCCGGGCTGCGATGCGCCGTGTCCTGGCTACCAAGCCCTGGACCGGTGTCATGGGGTGCCCACAGCATCCCACAGCATCCCGGGGACCGGAGCAAGCTCAGGGAGCCCTGCCGAGAGCGAGAGCATTGCCTTCGTGGGGCGGCTGAGGGTAGGGGGGTAGTTTTCGGTATTGCTGGGACTCAGGTTTGGTGCCTCTTGGCAGCTCCCGAAGCAGCGATGGGACGGGAAGGGCTGCTCCCTGTCGCATGTCGGGGTCCCCAGGTTTCGGTTCTTGATGGGGTTTTCCAGGCTGTGGGAGAAAGGGGACTTTCTTCATTTGCATTGGGTGGGAAGACTTCTGCTGGGTGAACTCCTGTGTCCTGTAGGAAGGGTTTTATCTGTCCTTTAGGTTGCGTTTGAGCATCCGATTTCTGACCCCCCCTGTCTCTGAGCTGGGGCTGGGGCTGGGGGGGGAGGAAATAAGCCAATTTGGAAAGAAATGAAGAACCTGACGTATCAAACCGGCTGCTGGCGTTTTTATAGGGCTCCTTTCTCCGCGCCGCGGTGCTCTGCGTGAGACGAGAGGCTCTTCTTTCGGGTCGCGTTGAATCTCTCTCGCTGTGTCTGCTTCACTGGTCACTCCTGTCCGTCCATCCATCCAATCCCTCTGTCCCATCCCGCCCGTGGGCGCCTCTGCCTCCATCCCCATCCTTCTGCGTTCCTCTTCCCCATCCTTTCGGTGGGCGGCAGCCGCCGGTATGCACCGAGGTGTGTGTTTAGGGGTGGGTTTCTTCCCATTTTTCACACCAGGGAACCTGCGTTGGGAGCGGGACAGGGGGCAGGCAGGGTTTGTCTCTCCCCCCGAGCGCCTGCACCCATCTCCCATGGGTGCCAGCTCCCAGGAGCCCTCCATGACCGGGGGGGTTTCTCCGGCCAGGCGTTTCGGCAAAGGCAAAGCCGCAGTCTGTGCTGTGCTGGCAGCGCCCGTCTCTTTGCTCTGCGATCCGTTTCCATATTTATATGTCCGGGGGATGGACCTGGCAGCATCCTCTAAAACCGCATCTTGTTTAATTCTGTAAACTAAAGAACTGTAAATAAAGTTTAGCATTCCTATTGTAACAAATTAATTTTTATGCAATAAATTATATTTCCTAGTCTAATAATAAAAAAAAAAATTAAAAAAAAACAACAAACCAAGAAATAATCTGCTCTCGTGTTCATCCCTCCCCAGTTCCGGCTGGGTTTCACGTCTGCAGGGACTGGGGTCCGGCTCGAGTGGCGGCGGGAGGATGCTCCGACCTCTTGGTGGGGGGATGCCAGCAGCGAGAGGATGCTCCGACCTGTTGGTGGTGGGATGCCGGCGGCGGGAGGATGCTGCCATTGGAGTCCCTCTGGGAGGGAAGCTGCAGGGATTGATTCAGGGTTTGTATGGGACGCGCACAGGCGATGACGAGGCAGGAGAGGAGCGGTACAGCTGCGTCTCAGTGGGCTGAGCCACCATCTCCAGCAGTTCGTTGCCTTCCCCGAGGGATATCCCGCCAAAGTAACGTCCCTTCCGGGACCAGGACCTAGTTTGGGAGCAGGGGACAGCTCTGCCAGAGCAAAGCCGAGGCCAGAAGGGTCTGTGGGGTGAGGTGAGGGTCCTGCCGGCTGTGCCCACCCTCCCCTCGCCCGGCTCCTGGGGACAAGGTGCCATCAGGAGATGGCCACCTTGTCCCTGATGGGGGCAGGCACAGGGTTCTGTGACCGGTGAAAGAAATGGGGAAAAAAATGACTGCCCTGTCACCACAGCAATTACAACAGAGCTGTGCAAAGGCACAAAGCCCTCCCAGCTGGGCTTTCCAGCTCCGAGTCCCATGCTGAGGCAGATACCTTCTTGGAAGTGACCACCTTTTATTTGCATGTTAATTCCTTTAAGCTCAGCCTCCCAAGTTGCTTTCACTGGGCGCCTTTTGCGCCAACCCATCTTTCCAGGGGCCCAAACCTGTGGATAGCTTTGACCAGCTGGTGACTGATTTCGTCTGATGTTCTCCTGTTGAAATACTCGTCTCGCACGCTTCCCTGCAAAATCCAGCCGGCCCAAATCTTCTCTGCAGTTGCTAGGTTGGATTCGGTCCCCACGACAGGTGTGAAAGCGGCTGCGGTGCCATCGCTGAGTGCTGACGGATTTATTTTGCGGGAGCGAGGCCGCCCGGCAGCACGGGAGCGGGTCACATCGGGGGCTCTTTGACTTTTCCATTGCATGTTCAGGAAATTCCCTTTGAGCCGGTCGCGATGGATTTTACAATTGGCTCGCCGTGAGCTGCTCTCGCAGTCCCGGTTAACATATTTCACTCTCAACCGTTACTGATATGCCCTTTGCTGCATTACGCCTCCAGCGCGGTGGGAGCAAGCAGCGCTCTGGGATGCCCGCTATCCTTTTGGGATAACCCTCTCTGCTCCAGCACAGCTCACCTTGCTTTCAAACCAGAGCCAGCCCTGGATTTGGGGGGCTGGGGTGGAGGGGGAGCAGCCTAAACCCCACTTTGAGGGTGGAGGTGTCCCTAAAATCTGCCCTGGGTGGGGGTCTGCGTGGCAGAGGGGCTCTGGAGCGTGGGTGATGTTGACTCGAGGGGCCGTCACTGCATCGGCTGAGCGTGTTCCAGCTTTGTTTCCCCCGCTGGGCTGTCACGGTCCCTTGTGCCAATCCCGGGCTCTTCCCCAGCAGTGTGTTTTTGACATGATGGACGGCAGCAGGTGGGAAATACCAGGCGCATCCCTCGGAGCCGACGGGTTACTGGCTCCCGTGGGCTGTGCCATCTCCGCAGGTGCTTTCCCAGCCTGGCACGTCAATGCGGATGACAATCCCCAGGAGAAAACCACTGGGGAGGAGCCCACGTGCTCCTCTCAAGCCTTTCAGCACGTCGCCGGTGGGTTGGTCGCGTGCTTCTGCTTGTTTGCTCGCAAAACACGGGGAAAAAAATAAATAGAGCGTGCATATGTCTTGGGCTATTTTGACATCTGGGTGGCCAAGGCCACCTGATGTGCTCTCCTCCAAGGCTCGGAGAGGCTGGAGATAGGTGGTGGCCAGCTGTTCTTGTACTGGTGCTGCTGGGAGATCAGGTATCTACATCCACCTGCATTTGTCCCACAGGCAGGTTTACATGGAAAAAAAAATCCTCCAGACCACACCATCTTCTGCAGAAAAATGGAGACTATTTTCGCTTTGATGAAGAACAGCTGGATACACGTGTGATGGAAGAAAAAAAGCAAGGAAGAGATCCAGGTTGGTTATAATTACCTTAGCTGTTGGAGATGGGGAAGGCTAAAGGCAAACAGCTGGCAACGGGAAACATAAGGTGTAAAACTCCACTAATTGCCAGCACAAGCGCAAGCAAATTGGTGAAGCGCGTCTGAGCGTAGCGGAGCTACAGAAAAGCCGGGGCCCCACCAGTTTGTCGTTTTCCTGCGTGGCTGCCCGTGTGCCGGGGAGCCAAACCCATCCCTGGGGAAGGAAAAAGGGAAAGAAGAGCAGGGGAGAGGAAGGCGGCTAATGATGTTGTCCTTCTCAGTCCCTCAAGGTGAGTGTTAAAGTGTAGTTTGGAGCTAATTGAGGACTTTACACTGAAATTCATCCTAATGGGGCATTGCAGGAAACGAGTGGAGGAGGAGCTCGTGGCCCAGCTCTGGTAAGGGGTCCCTCACCCTCCAGAAGATGCTCCCCATTCCCAGCCCTCACATCCTCAGCAGTGGATGCTGCCGCTCCGTGCTGGGAGGACTTCCACCCAAAAAACCCCCCCAAGCTTTTATTACCCCCACGCCACGAGCCGGGGCTGTGAACAACACTGATTTTTTAAGAGCACGCTTCAGATTTAAAACTGGAGCTGCTTGACGAGAGGTCTGATGGTGAAAATAAGTTAAAGTAATTAAAAATAAGGGGGGGGAAGAGAAGGGAGGGAGAAAAAAGGGAAAAAACTAAAGGGGGAAAGGGGGGAGAACGGGGGGGGAAAATAGGGGGGAAAGAGGGGAGAAAAGGGAGGGAGAAAGAAAAAAGGGGAAAAAATAAATTAAGGGGGGAAAGGGAGGAAAAAATGGGGGGAAGGGGGGAAAAGGGGGAGGGAGGGAGAAAAAAGGGGGAAAAATAAATTAAGGGGGCAAAAATGGGGGGAAAGGGGGAAAAAGGCGGGGAAGGGGTAAAAGGGGGAGGGAGGGAGGGAGAAAAAAGGGGAAAAATAAATTAGGGGGGAAGGGGGAATAAAGGAGGGGAAGGGGGGAAAAGGGAGGGCGGGAGAAAAAGAAAATATTAAACTAAGGGAGAAAAGGGGGAGGGAAAGGGGGGAAAAGGGAAAAAAATAAGGGGGAAAAAAATAAGGGGGAAAAAGGGGGGGGAAGGGGGGAAAAAGGGGGAGAAAAGATGAGGGGAAAAGGGGGGGAGGGAGAAAAAAAGGGAAAAAAAAGTAAATTAAGGGAGGGAGGGGGAAGGACTTGCTGCACCGCCCCCCGCCCGCGGAGCACCGCCCGCGGGGCCGGGCCGGGGCCGGGGCGGAGCGGGGCCACCCCCGGGGGGGCGGAGCGGGACGGGACGGAGCGGGAACGGAGCCGGCGGGGACCCGCGGTGCGCCCCCCCCCCCAGTAAGTGCTGCGGGCGGGATGGAGGAGGGATGCAGGGATGGAGGGATGCAGGGAGGGATGCGGCGCTTCCCCCGCCCGAAATGGAAAGGGGGTGGCGGGGTGTGAGGTTGTTTTTTTTTTGCCAAAGCCCTGATTTCCGGCATTTCCCTCCCCCCCCGCCTCCCCCCGCACATGGCTCGGCGCTTCCCCGGGGCGAGTTTTGTCCCAGCCCGGCCGCGCCGTGGGTCCTTTACGAGCCCCTTTTCGGAGCCCTCGCCGCCTCGCTGTGCCCTCTCGTCCCCGGGCCCGCTGCGGGGGGGACGTCACTTTGCCAGCCCGATGACGTCATGCTTAACGAGCCATCTTTCGCAAAGCCCCGGGTGATGCTCCCTGCGTTCCCAGGCCGGCCCGGGAAGCCCTCTGGCGTCGCCGTTGGCTTCCAAACCCTTTCAGCATTCCCAGTTCCCAGGTCGCTCTGCTGGCGTTCGGTTAGTTTCCAGGCTGTTAATTGTTTACGGAGCCTCCTACACACTGCTCGGACAGGTTTCCTGCTCTGGCAAGGCCAAGGAAGGCGGGTTAATTATTAATTATGGATGGGGAACATGGGTGCTGCCATGCCATCCCCACCGTGACTCGGTCCCCTCTCCCGGGACGCAGCCGGTTCAGCTCACTCATCCGGGCGATCGCCACCCAAAGCGGGTGGGGAGCCGTGCACAGCGGCTTGCGGGCAACAATTTGCACCCTTCCCGCGAGCAGATCTTATTTTCAGTGTTTCTCTGCGTGTTTTTTTGCAGCCTGGCAGCGCCATGCAGCCGGCAGCCGTTGGCTTTCCCCCGGACGAGGAGCCGCTGGTGGAGGAGCCCTCGGGGAGCAGATACAGCCGGCAAAAGCCGAGTGACCGCTTACATGGGGCCTACGTTATTTTCTTCCTCTTGGGCATCGGGTCCTTGCTGCCCTGGAATTTTTTCATCACGGCGAAGCACTACTGGATGTACAAGCTGCAAAACTGCTCGGATGGGGCCGGCCCGGTGGGGCAGGCGGCATCGGATCTGCGCGTGAGTGTCCTGCTTTCAAGGCAGAAACAAAATCGGCTACTTTCTTTCCTCACTTGCTCCTTTTCCCTTCCGCTTCCCCAAAAGGCGAGTGAACTTCCTCCGGGGTTTTGCCTGCTGCAGACCTGGGGTAAGGGTTTATTTGGAGAGGACGAGTGGTCGAGAAAGGTGCTGAAAACCAAAAAGCAGATCGCTCCGTGGTCCATCTTTTTACCTGTATTTGAAGCGCTAAGGTTTAAAGCGCGTTTAAAAAATGTGGCTTAACCCGTCCCATCAGCAAGGCTGCCCTTCACGGGACAATTTCCGCAGTGCGAGATAAAGATCTGTTTGCGGTTGGGTTTTATTTATTTCTGTCCTTCATGCTTGGTGAGCCCCTGAGCTCACTGCAGGGCTCTCTGCTTTTCCAGCCGGAGCTCGGCCGCAGCTTCCCGCGGCCCAGGAGATAAATTGCCCTGAACTTCTGGCTCCGTGCTGAAGGCGTCGAACGCGTTTTGGGCGTTTTTCTGCCTCGTGCTGGCTGGTGCAGCACTGCGTTTGGAGGTGGCAGCAGGGCTTTGAAGGAGCACCAGCCCTGGAGCTCATGGCTTGCCGTAATCTCAAGCCCCCCGCCCCCCCCATCCCCTTGGATGCTTTACAGCTTTTCCTTCGGGATCTGGCAGGTGGGACTGGAGTATCTCCTTGCAGCGATAAACATCTGGCTTTTGGCATATGGGATGAGGAGCTTGTCACAGGGTGATTGATGAGTCGGCCTTGGGGCAACGGGCTTGGTGGCCTCTCGTTTTTTTTTTTTCCTCCCCCAAAAAAAGCCTTCCCTTGCTCCTGCTGCCGCAAGATTATTTCCCTGTGCCTCCCCCCCGCCCCCGCCAGCACCGACAACGCAACGCCATTTCTTTGTGTCTGAAGAAGTGTCGGCGCGATGAGGCTGCGTCCCGTCGCCGAGCTCGTTGAAGTGGTTTGGGCACATTTTATTTTTATATAAACACAGAGGCAAGGCGTGCCGCCCACGCTTTCCCTGGGATTGCTCACGCCGGCGCGGCATCCGCGGCCGGTTTGATTCTAACCGCTGTGCAGCCGGCTGCGCGTTTACTGGGGAGGGAGCGGAGGGCGGTCGGCGGTGCCTGTACCGGGATGCTGGAGTCCCGGTGTGCCAGTGGAAATGGAGGCGCTGGGTGGATTAAAGCGATGGAGACCAGGCCCCCGCGGTGCCCAAAGACTGCAAACAGGATGCCCCGGTGCTGGCAAAGCTGGGAAGGGCATGATGTCCTCCCACATTCCCTGCATCCCTCCCACTCCCCGCCGCTCCTACACCAGGTTTATCCGGGGCAATTCTTGAAAAAAACCCCTGTTTTCACGTAAAGTTATCCCAAGGTGTCTTCTTCCTAAAAACTCACTCGCAGCTGTGTTCCTGGTTGGATCAGCCCTTAACTTTGTTGAGATGTTTCTCCTCTTTCGGCACGGCCGAGGCGTGATGCTTTTCGCTTCCTCCGGTGAAAAGCAGCCTGGCTTTTCCGCGGAGGCTGAGCCTGATCAAAATCAAACCAGTCGGCCCCGTTTCTGGTGCACACTCCTAATTTCATGCCCCCCTGCTCCAGGTAATGCTCCGGTGCCTGCGGCCTCCACCGTGTCCTGCATTGCTTTTCCAGCCCAGCAGGAACCCATCTGCTGAGTCCGGCCGGGAATAGAATAAAAGCTACTTGTAAAAAAAGCACCTTGGTGACACCGGTGACTAATTTGCCACCACGACGCTTCGTTCTTGTTTGGGGTTTGTTTTTTTTTTTCCTAAGGTACGGAGTGCCCGGCGTGCAGCGTGGCAGCGTGTTTGAGGATGCTAATGATGTACAGGGTTAACACGGGGTCAGACACCTCCATTGCGCACCTGGGCTGAGGGGCGACACCTTCCTCATGGGAGGAAGGTGCCAAGTTTGCTTTGTGGGTTATTATTATTGTTGTTATTAACCAGGAAAGGGGCGATATTCTTTCAGTGCCTGCGTTTCTCCTCTAAAACCGTGTCGGTGATGGGGAGCTTGGCCCTTGTGACCAAGGGATGCCGGAGGAGACGAGCCGGCCAGTTGGGGGGGGGCTCAGCAGAACAGGAGAAGAAGTAGGTATATCTCCCGCAGCCAAAAATTTGCCCTGAGAGCCCGTCAGTGATGGGTGGGAATGCCGAGGCAGGGAGAAGAGTTCCCTCCTCAGCTGGATTAACACAAGAGGTGAGGTGAGGATGGAGCCAAACGTTTTTCCCTTGATCCAGGCATGGATAAAATTTGCCGCTGCTGCCTTAAAAATGTGCTTTTCCCTTTTTTCACGGAAACGACAGCATTCGGAAACCCTCCTGCCCGGCTTTTTTCCAAACCCGGCAGGGTTTGGCAGTGGGTGAGGCAGGGTGAAATTTCCCCGGGCAGCCCCGGCTCCTCAGGTGCTGGAATACTTGGTCCCCCGTCCCCTTCCCACCGCGGTGTGCGCGGGTTTGCGGGGAAGGACGAACGTTTCCCCGTAACGCAGCGTCTCTGTTAGATTACCCCAAGCGTGGATGCGCTTCTGCTTGGTGGAAAGCATTATAAAGGCTTTTTTCCCCCCGCTCCAAAAAAAAAAGAAAATTAACTTGGAAGTATATTACACATCCCTGGGCTGGTCTGGGGGTTTGTTTTAAGTAGGCTGATAAATAAGTCCTGGTTTTAGCAGCCAACTTTGCATTTGGCTTTGTCTTTTCTCCTCTAATTCCTCACACGGCTGTGGAGCTCTGAGCCCCCTGCTGCGCCGAGCCGCTGCCCTGAGCGCGGGCATTTGCGTCTCCGTCTGCATGGACCCTCCAGGAGCGATTATCAGGTTTCCCGTCGCTTACACTAAAGCTCCTGATAGGGAAGACTAAATAAACGAACGTGCTTGTAAACTGATTAAAAGACTACGATGCAAAGCTTGGGGCGGGGCGGGGGGGGGGGGGCAGAAAAAAGAAGTGATGTGCAGAGAAAAGGTGCCAAGTGCCTTCTGGCGCTGGGGCGCGACGTGGCCCCCATGGCTGCAGCTGCAGAAGATGAGAGCCCGTCGCCGTGGGGCGGGGATGGAGGTCATCCTCTTTGCAAGCATCTTCCTACCTGCTGGGCTGACTGCCCAGGCGTGCCCTGTCCTGCTCTATTTAGGACCCAAAATTCATGTGTTGTTCCCCCCCAGCTACCTTTTTTAATTTTTTATTTTTTTTTTTTTACTTATTCTTCCTGGCAGGACTTTTTTGAGAGTTACATCTCCATTGCTTCGACGGTGCCCTCGGTGCTGTGCCTGATTGGAAACTTCTTGCTCGTCAACAAGTGAGTGCTTCTCCCTTTCCCGGGTCCGTTCTCCGGCTTCAGATGTGGCTACCAGCTCCCTTGGGCGGGAAGCCACGGGGCATGTGGGGCATCGTGAGCGCAAAATCCCCTCGTCTGCCCCTGCCTGAGCCGCAGCCGGCTGAGATGAAGCGGGGCGAAGCGCCCTGTGCTGGGGGTTGGCTTGAGTTGCACCCGCTGTAAATAAATTCCTTGGCTAATTGCTTGGCAAATGATCTTAAAACAGCCATTGCTGTTACCGGCCTGAGCGGAGCTGGGCTCTCCCAGGCAGGATTGATGCCTTGCTCCAGTCCTGCCAGCCATTGAGCCGGGTTCAGAAGTGGAGCATCCCTGCCTTGGTGCAAGCTGGACTTTACACCTAAAACAGCCCCCGCTTCATTTGTACTGCTCGTTATCCCAGATTAAGCTCCTGCGGTGCGTTGGCGGGTGAAGAGGGACATCGTTCGTGGGCTTCATCTCTCGATCCGGGCTGCCGGCCGGGCTCCCCACCTCGCTGCCCTCTGTCCTGCCAGCCCGTCCAGGCTCCCACATGGGGAATAAGCAACCTCTGTGCTCAGACAGCTAACGACCTCAGGGGGACGTGCCTGGGATGGCTTTTACCTGGCCTGCTCTGTGCCCCGGGCAGGGTTTGTCGCTGCTCCGGCCATGGGGGTGGCTCCTGATTTCTGGGAGAAATGGGTATTTACAGCTCGGTCGGGCTTTTAGACTTCGTAAATCCTACTCGTGGCAAACGTGCAAATGGCAGAGTTAATATCTGAAGGCTTCTGAACAAAGACATTGCTTTGTATTCCTTGTCTCCCCCCACTTTTCTTTATTTTCTTTGATCCTTCTCGCGGTGTCTCCCGCATCGCGCCTCCACGCCGTAGTTTTAAACGCCGGGGTCTCTCCTTCCCCTTGTCCCCAGGGTGCCTGCCAGCGTCCGGATCCTCTCCTCCCTCTTCGTCATGCTGGCCGTCTTCCTGGTGATCACGGTGCTGGTGAAGGTGGACACCTCCGCCTGGACCACCCGCTTCTTCGCCCTCACCATGGGCTGCGTGGTCGTAGTCAGCGGCGCCTCCACCGTCTTCACCAGCAGCATCTTCGGCCTGAGCAGCTGCTTCCCTATGAGGAACCTGCAGGCGCTGATCTCGGGTGGGTGTCCCCCGGCCGCGCCATCCCGCGGGGGCCGTGCTCCTGCCTTTGCCGGAGCTGGGGGGTTGGTTTTCCTTTCCCTCCCGCCTCGGGTGGGTTCGTTTCAGAAACCCAACTTGGCCTCCAAGAGAAAGGGAAGTTGCCGAAGGAGAAACGCGCTCGGTCACATGAGCCGGTGCTCTGGTTTCTGTAAACACCCATGAACTGAAGTGCTGAGGGCTCAGCAGGGACGAGGAGAGCAGCCGTCCTTAACCGTCCCTGCCTGGGGGCGAGCTCGCCGCAGAGCAGCTGCGGCCAGCATGACGGCTGAACCTGGTCATTTGTTCTGTGCAGGGAGAAAAGGGGAAAGAGAAATGTCCCTCAGCTCCTCTCTCGGCAGCGTGGCCGGAGAAGGGCAATGGAGCTGGCAAGGGGTCTGGAGCACAAGTCCTGTGAGGAGCGGCTGAGGGAGCTGGGGGTGTTCAGCCTGGAGAAAAGGAGGCTGAGGGGAGACCTTCTCGCTCCCTACAACCCCCTGAAAGGAGGGGGTAGCCGGCGGTGGGGGGGGGGTAGGTCTCTTCTCCCAAGGAACAGGCGATGGGACAAGAGGAAACGGCCTCAGGTTGCACCAGGGGAGGTTTAGGATGGATACTGGGAAAAGTTTTTACACCGATAGGGCTGTTAGGCCTTGGAACAGGCTGCCCAGGGAAGTGGCGGAGTCGCCATCCCTGGAGGGATTTAAAAGCCGGGCAGATGTAGAGCTTAGCGACATGGTTTAGTGGTGGTTTTTGGCAGAGATGGGTTGGTGGCTGGAGCAGATGATCTGAAAGGTCCCTTCCAACCCAGGCGATTCTGTGGTTCTGTGATTTGCAGCTGGAGGAACCTTCAGCTTTGCCTTGTCTCCTCCTTTCTGTTCAGCATGTCCCTGCCTTTCCATGAGTGATGAAGGGCAGGTTGGGAGCCGTGAGTGATGAGCTCCCCGGAGGTTTGATGACATTATAAATGTGCTGTGGAACGGCTGGCAAACCAAGAGGGGAAGGAGGGAAAAAAAGCAAGGCAGAGAAATTTTTCCCGGGGCCGAGACAGGAGTGTTTTAATGAGTTTAGCCTGGTGGTGGAAATCACTGCGTCCCCGAGATGCCATACCTGTTGCCGGTGGCTTGGGTTCCCATCTGGGGGAGTGTGGAAGAGAGGCACTAATGATGGGCATTAATGGTGGAAAGCCGGGTTTGGGCTTTGGGCAGGGTTTGGACCTTCTCTGCAGGACTCTGCATGTGCAAGCCCAGCAGGTTGGGTCCCATCCTGACCCTGGCGCAGCCCCATGGTGCTGTTGGGAGGGAGCACGGGACGGCACCTGGGCTGTGACACAGTCCCGCTGATGGGACCTGCACCCTCGGCCGGGTGTGGGGACCAGCGTGTGGGGCAGGGGGGTGAGCTCCTTCCCCTGGGGGGATTTGTGCACCCCAGGAGGTCTTAATAAGAGGATGCTGCTGTTCCCGGGTTCCCCCTCTGCGTCAAAGTCCTCCTCACAGGAGGTCCTGCCGCCTCCATGTCCCCCGCGCAGGTCAGGCCATGGGCGGCACGATCAGCGCCGTCGCCTCCGTCATAGACCTGGCAGCGGCGGCCGACGTTACGGACAGCGCGCTGGCCTACTTCCTCACCGCCGACATCTTCATCGTCATCTGCATCATGGTGTACCTCCTCCTGCCCAGGCTGCAGTACTCCAGGTGCGTGCACCAGCCCCGGGGCATCCCACGAGCGCGGGCCGGGAGGGTTTGCTGCTACTGATGCCGAGGGGGCTTGCTGGGGGGACCCATGAGATGCATGCTATGCCGGTCCCTGCCCCGCCACCCCCCTGCTCCTCCCCCCGGCCCCAGCATCCCGCCGTGAACTCCAGCTCTGTGCCACCACCATCCACACTTCCCCATTTGACCGAAACCACAGACCGAAACTGGGCGACCGCCTGGCACGTGCTGAGTTTCTAGCAAACCTCCCCGGGGAAGGCCGGGGGGAGAGGGGGGTGCTGACTCCGAGCACTTCTAAAATGCGTGAAGTCAGCAGAGAGCCGTCACATGGAAGCAGCCGGCTGGGTAGGTCCCCGTAGGGCATCCATATCTACAACATCACGTGCTGATGTGTGCGACCCATTGGTGTTGTTGGTGCTTGCAACCCCCGAAACCACCTGGCCCCTGCCACAAATGCCTGCATGCAGTCAGTCCCCCCTGTGGACCACCGAGGGTGTAAAGCGTTCCCCGTGGTGGGGAAGAGGGAGTGGTGGGTCATCTCTTCGTATGAGGTGGGGGCTGGAGGCGCGATGGGGTCACTGGGCCCAGCAGACATCCCTGCATCGCCAACTCTCCTGCTCGCTCTCCAAATCTCGGTTCAGGTTCCCCCCCCCCACACACGCACTTGGCTAATAATCTCCCTCCTGCTCTTTTTCCAGGTATTACATGAGCAGCCAGATAGAGAGCCCATCTCTGGCCACCGTGCCGCCCGACAGCTCCATGGAGGATGAGGCAGAGCCAGGAGGCACCACAAATACCTCCTTCCTCGCAAAACGCAACAGCATCCCCCCGCTCCGCCCCATCCTGCAGAAGACAGCCCTCCTTGGCTTCTGCCTCTTCTACGTTTTCTTCATCTCCATCATCATCTTCCCTTCTCTCTCTTCCAACATCGAGTCGGTCAGCAAGTCCTCGGGAAGCCCGTGGAGCACCAAGTACTTTGCGCCCCTCACCAGTTTCCTCCTGTACAACTTTGCCGACTGGTGTGGGAGGCAGATCACCGCCTGGATCCAGGTGCCCGGCCCCAAGAGCAAGCTGCTGCCCACCCTCGTCCTCCTCAGGACCGTCTTCCTCCCTCTCTTCATCCTCAGCAACTACCAGCCCCGGGCTCACATCCGGACTGTGGTCTTTGACCGAGACATCTACCCGGTGGTCTTCACAGCGCTGTTGGGGTTGAGCAACGGCTACCTGGGGACGCTGGTCATTGTCTACGGCCCCAAGATCGTGCCGAAAGAGCTGGCCGAGGCGGCGGGGGTGGTGATGACGTTCTACCTCATGCTGGGGCTGGCCGTGGGGTCTGGCTGCTCCGTTCTCATTGTCCACCTCCTGTAGAGGAACAGCCGGAGGGGGGTGCCCTCGCTTTGCGGTGCTGCTCTTGGGTATTTAGAGGTTTTTTCCCCCCCCAAAAAAAGACAGGTACGCCATGGTTTTGGGGCAGGCTGCCTGTCTTGGGAGGGGGGGTTGCATCCAGGGGGGTAGTCCTCCTTCTGGGAAGGGGTGTCCCCTGTGCTTGGGAGGTCCTGTCGGACCTCTGTCTCTCCCCGGCCTAAATGGAGCAAATGGACCAAAAAAACCCTCGTTCTCCCCAGAGAAGCGCCGGGGGCACAGGGAAACCTGTCCCTCACCCCAGTGCCTGCGGGTGAGGGTGGCTCACTGTTGCCACCATACTGGTTTTAAACTGAAACCGGGGGCTTTTGAAGGCCCTGTGGGTTTTGGTGCCTCCCAGTTCAGCCCTGCAGCGTCTCAGTGGTCTCGGGGGCTCCCCCTTCATCACGCTGTGACCATGGCCTGAAGCTCGAGGGAATTCCAGCCCTGAAACAGCTTTCAGCAAGCGTTGGGAGCTGGGAGCAGCCGTGCTGGGGAGCAGGGCACTGTTGCGGGGGGGATTTCATCCACTCATCCCATGGAAAAGCGTATCTAAGGGAAACCTCTCCACTTGGACTCCTGCTTGCTTTAATTTTTCCAGATAAGAGGGAATGAGGGACTGCCCAGCCCCCAGCACGGTGCCGGGGCTGTACGTCGTGGCCAACCTGACACCATGTCTCCTGCCGTCACCGCGGTGGGACGGTTGTGGACACCAGCTTACCTGTCTGCAGCTGAGCCCAAGGAAAGTGAAACGCTGAGTGGCCCTAGCCTGAGGTTTTTAAGGTGCCTTGGTTCTGCATTGGGAAAGGTCTGTAAAAGGCAGGGAGAGCTATTAGGGAGGCTCTGAGGCAAGTGCCGCCTGGATTAAATACACTTACTGTGTTTATTTACTCAAACTGCGTGGATTTATGGTCGAGGGGAGGTGACCTGGTCAGCCAGGATGTGATGGCAGAAGTTGGCGTCGTGGCTGATGCCACAGGGATGCTATGTGGGAAAATACTTCCTTTAAGACCAGGCCGTTAGCGGATACTCTCTCTCGGCATCTCCTGCTTGACCCAGAAGCTGCTGGTCTGGGCTGCCAGCCCATCTCCTGGGTTGCCAGCCCTTCTCCTCGGCGTGTTGGGTGGCCAGAGGGAGGGTGCAGGGCTGGTGCCGTGTCCCCCGTGGCTTTGCTGGGAGAACAGCGGCATCGAGAGTGTTTATTGCCACAGGGTGACATGTGGGCTGGCTGGGTGGGTTTTTTAATTTATATAAATCCTTCCCAGTGTTTAGTTTGGGCTCGTTGGCAATACACACACTGTTTTGCTTTACGGCTGATTTTTATTTAAACATAAAATCCAGGCACGAGTGAGAAAATTTACAGGGTGTGTGGTACCGAGGAGCAGCTTTATGGCCCTTAGTCGTGTGGCTTCGGCAGGTTTGCAGCCCTTCAGCCCCCCAGGCTCTGCTGGGGGCCACTTTGGGCCAGCGGTGACCCAGGTTGAGGTCTGCCATGGCTTGAAGGGCAGCCCAAGGGCTGAGGGGAGCGATGCCTCCCAGCCTAGCCGGGTGCTGCTCAGGAGAGTAAGCGCTCCCATCACCTCCCATGGCACTGGAGCACTGCCTGGGGTAAGGCAATAGTCGCTCAGGGCTCAAAAACCCAAGCCAGCGCCGTATCGGCAACCAAAACATCCCTTTGTGGGCTTCAGTGCTTCCCACTTGAGAGCCTGCCCGCGTGGTCTGCTCTCCTGGACTCCTCCATTTCCCCCGGTATGATGAGATTCTGCTGGTTCGCTGGCTGCTCCGTCACGTTACAGACCAAATACCTCTTGAGACAGAGCTTAATTACCCGGCACCGTTGCTAATAAAGTCAATTCTTGATACTGTGCAACTGCTGGTGTCTGGAGTGATTTCTCTTGGAGATGCACGGATGCATGCGCTTCTAGTTTGCATCTTTCCTTCTGGTCATCCTTCTCTCTCCCAGCTTGGACTGTAAACTGGGAGAAATCATGGACAAGGGCCAGGTGAAGGACCCCTGAGAGAACTGCTTTGGGAGCCCCGCTATTCTAATACAATGTCTCCAAAGGAGCTGCAGGTAGGTGTGGTGGGCGTACGCACTGCATCTGCAGGGGAAGCGGGGAAAAGGGGGATTTATCCTTTGTCTTCCATGGTGGTCAGCTAAGGAAAGTTAGAGAAATGAGGGGAAAAATCAATACGGGTTCAAACTGGGCAAGAATCGGGTCTGAGTATAAAGCAGGGTGGTACAAAGTGTATATGTATGTATATGTATCTCTCTAAAGTGAGTATAGAGCTGGTGGGAGCACCGTGGTATGGGGATGGGTGCTGACGGGCAGGCTGAGCCATGGGCATGTGGGTGATCCCCCCGCAAGAGGGGACGGGTCATTTATAGAGCGTTGTGTGTAACGGCAGGGCAGCAGTCACTGCCCTGGGCTGCCTGGGCGAAGGCACGTCTGATGCTCGGCGTAGGCCATATCGAAGAGCTCCAGCTGAGAAAACGTGGAATGAGGAGGGAAACGGCGGTTGCCAGGCAGAACGAAGGATGCTGCGTCCTGGATGCGTTGGGCGAAATGCAACCCCAGGTTATTTCTTGATGGATTTCTGGAAGTGCTCAAGGCCAGGTTGGTCGGGGCTTGGAGCAACCTGGTCTGGTGGGAGGTGTCCCTGCCCAGGGCAGGGGGTGGCACTGGGTGAGCTTTAAGGTCCCTTCCAACCCAACCGTTCTGTGATTCTGTGAATGTATCTTTGCTAAGGAATGCAGCCACCGATCCTGGTTCCCAGTTGAGGAACAATGCCTGCTCCCTGCTCTACACCAGCATCGAGGTGGGACAGCCAGCAGAAATGCCGCGGGGGTCAAAACCCTACTTCATGGTATTTGGCCAGGAGGTTATACTTTTTTCTTCTAGGTCCCAAAGAGCTTTATAAGAGGGAGTTGCTCCCCAGGTCTTTGTTTGGACCTGGGCCCCCTGAGGTGCAGAAGACGACCTCAGGTCTGGGCAGGGCTGGGAGCTGAGCTGAGTCCATGGGCCTTCCTCACCTGTCCGAGACGGCTTCGATGGATCTTATCTCTTTAATTAACACCCTCCCCCTCAGCTGTTTACGAAAAATGAGCAGGGTTGTAAATGTTTTCACCATCTTCCAGCCAAGGAGAGCGGGTTGCAAGGCAGCCAGCAGGGGAAGGACCACGTGCTCTCTGCAGGGCTTGGCCCCTGCTCACCAGCGGGCGCAAAATGAGCGACGCAGGCGCTCGCAAGATTCATGAGGGCGGCCCCATGCAGTGAGGCTCCATCCAAGACGGGCAGGAAGCCCATGGGTGGTGCCAAGTGGCAGAGCCACCGCTTGCCCAGTGCTCGGGGCCGGCATCGCTGGCAAACGGAGATGGGGGATGGAGAGCCCCAGCTCTGCGGAGGGCTGGCAGCCCGGCGGGCACGGGATGCTGCGGCGGCCCCACGCTGGCTTCTCCAACAGCCTTTGGTGTCCAATCCAGCTGGCCGAGGGCAGAGAGGAAAGCTGTGAACCGGCAAAGCAGCCCCAGCGAGCCGGGAGGGCGCAGGGATGGATGGATGAAAGGGCAGGAAGCGGAGGAGACGCATCTGCTGCAGCCTCTGCTCCAAGGAGAGCCACTGAGCCTGTGCCCGACCTTTCCTCGTCCTCTCTCTCAGCTTCGTGGCGCCAGCTACTCCTCCCTGCATCAGAGCCGGAGCCTTTAAGTGTTGGTATTTGGGGCATTAAAGTGAAAAAACCCCACGCTCTAGGAGGGAAGAAAACTTTTGTTACGGAGCAATATTCACGTCCCATCAGTTGGAAGTGACTTTCCCTCTTTCTCTCTGATCTCCGAAGCCTTGTCTTGCTGGTCCCCACTGGGTGGAGTGCCCCACAGGGCAGAAATGCTGCCACCTCTCCATTTGTCATACCAGCCTTTGCATTGCAGAGGCTTCAGTGCAGCGCTCTTACCCTTTGGGGGGAAGAAGCATCTTTGAAACAACCTCGGCATCCTTCAGCATCACCTTGGTGGTGACCAAAGAGAAGCTCTGCTGCCTTTGTACGTGTTTTGGGGTAGGACTCATCTTCCCAGTGTTTTGCCAGCATGCACCGTGGGTCAAAAGCTGGAGTGGGATTCGCCTTTGGTGGCTCAACAGTGGGAGCAGGGGCTGCGAGGGCGACCGTACGTGGTACCCAGCAGGACAGGCTGATGCTCTCCAACTCCTGCCCCCCCAAAATGTCGCCGCCTCGCCCTCCGCAGACATGGAAAAAGACCGGTTTTAAGGTATTTTTTTTTTAAGCTCTTGGCCCTTTTTCCCCCTCCACACATGCTTGGCTGGAGCATGCCAAACTCTGCGGCTTTGCGGCGTGCCTCCGGCGAGCATCCTCCTGAAAGAGGGGCATCCTAGCCAAGGGCTCGAGGCGCCGGAGGTTGTCGTCTGCGGCGGGGGCTCGGGGAGGGCCACGGTCCCCAGCAGATGAGCCATGCTGATCCTGCCCCTCTGCAGGCGCCCCAGAGGGCGGAAAAAACCCCCCACAACTCAGCTTTGAACCCTCGCCAGCCAGCTGCAGGCTTGCCCGGCTGCTGTTCTCCTCCTGCATGTTTTATGGAGCAATTTGTACTATATTTACACGACGGTGATAAACAGTTTTTAAAATGGAAGCGGAGAAAACGCTGTTGAATGAATTGTTACAAAAAGGCCCTGTTTGCCATTCCAGCAGGGGGAAAAAAAAGGGATAAAAATCACCATCCCAGGGACACGCTGTTCGTCAGATCTGGGTATTTTTTCCCTTGATTTGTGTGCCTGATGTGAGGAGGAGAAGCCGCAGATGCATGCTGAATTCTGCAGGGAACATATGCACGCGTTTAAATCATTTACAGCATTTACTGGTGCAATTGTAAAGCACATTATTTTTCTGCATTTGTAATTAGGCTCCAAACAGATGGCGAAGGGCTGGAGCTTCTGATTAGACGGGCTTGTGCTCTGTTGGACGGCCCTGGGAGAAGAAAACGGAGCTGAGAAAGTTTTCTTTCCAATTTATCACGCCGTGGTGGCGGCGGAGGAGCCGGGGGGGGTTTACAGTAGCCGGGGGTGGCTGGGCACGGATTGCAGCCTGCCCAGAGTAGGATGGGCAAAGCCGAGGGAGCCGGCGGGTCTGGTCTCTCTGCCACTACTACTTGCTGGTGGATGGGGTGCACACGCGTATCCCCCCACCCCCACAAGCCACACGGCTCATCTTCCATCCCAGAGTTCGTAATCCCGCCTGGCTCCATGCTGCGCAGCGTCGGGCACCCACCAGCGCCGGGTGGAGGAGCGTCGGCTGTGACAAATGGGTTTAATAGGAAGCAGGAGGCTCGGGTTTGGGAAGGGGGCTTTGGAAGCGGGAGCGAGCTCCAGGCTCGTGGCTGCCTCCGAAGGGCGAGGGCATCTGCCCGGCCTTAGCTCTGCCTCTTCCCTGCCCTGGCCAGCCCTCGGCTTGGCGAGGCAGGTAGAGCTCTCCTGGGGTCGACCTTGGGAGCTTCTGCGGCAACGGCAGGGTGGCCGGTTGGATCTTCACCTCCAGGACCTGGCTCCTGTTTTAACTGCATCACCGCGAAGACCTGCTGGCCTTGCTTTTTGACCTTAAACAGAAGCAACAGCTCTTCATGGCCAAAGTGCAAGTACCTCCACTCCAAAGCAACAGGACAACGGGCTCAAGTTGTGCCAGGGGAGGTTTAGGATGGATATTAGGAGGAATTTCTTCACCAAAAGGGTTGTCAAGCATTGAAAGAGGCTGCCCAGGGAAGTGGTGGAGTCACCATCCCTGGAGGGATTTAAAAGACATGTAGCTGTGGTGCTGAGGGACATGGATTAGCGGTGGACGTGGCAGTGTTGGGTTATCGCTTGGACTCAATGATCTTAAAGGTCCCTTCCAACCAAAACTATGCTATGATTCTATGATTCCATAAGCCCATGTTTCCTTGTACGCACCCTCACCCCAGCTGGTTGAGAGTCACCCCTCACTGTCCTGTAGTCACATAGAGGAGCATTTATTAGGTCCTATTTGTACTTCTTCCTACAGTTTCTTATTTTCCCAGTTTATCTCCTTAAATTACAAATGTGTGAACCCAACCAAAATGGATCAAATGAGAGGCAAATGGAAGAGGAGGGCAATACAGAAGAAAGCCATGTGGGCCTGAGCAGCTCGGGTAGACCCATGGGGCTGGAAGTTGGGTTGCTGGAGGAGCAGCACGGGTGCTCTCCAGGTTTCCCCTGGGGAATCTGTGTCACCACATTTACTTTGTGTCCCCTTTGCTCCTTCCCTCCCAGGTGTGCAGATAGTGGTCGCCTTCCCTTGCGGTTTTGTCCTGCTGCTCCCCTGGGTTACCGTGGAGGTTACACGCGGGTCCTCAAGAGCTTGGCCAAGAGGGAGGTCATCGTCTGCCTGGCACGGTGCTCTGGGCAGTCCCTGACAACAATGTGGACACACAGCTCAGAGACCGCACTGCAGGGAAGGGTGACCTGCTGGGGAGCAGCTCTGCAGAGAAGGACCTGGGAGTCCTAGTGGACAACAGGATGCCCATGAGCCAGCAATGTGCCCTTGTGGCCAAGAAGGCCAATGGCATCCTGGGGGGCGTTAAAGAGAGCGCGGCCAGCAGGTGGAGGGAGGTCATCCTCCCCCTCTGCTCTGCCCTGGGGAGGCCACAGCTGGAGTGCTGTGTCCAGTTCTGGGCTCCCCAGTTCCAGAAGGGCAGGGAGCTGCTGGAGAGAGTCCAGCGGAGGCTACAAAGATGCTCAGGGGACTGGAGCATCTCTGCGCTGAGAAAAGGCTGGGAGCCCTGGGGCTGTTCAGCCTGGAGAAGAGCAGGCTGAGAGGGGATCTCACCAATGCTCAGTAACAGCTAAAGGGCGGGTGGCAGGAGGATGGGGCCAGGCTCTTCTCAGTGGTGCCCGGTGACAGGACAAGGGGCAACAGGCACAAACTGGAACATGGGAAATTCCATGAGCAGAACCCTGGCACAGGCTGCCCAGAGGTGGTGGAGTCTCCATCTCTGGAGACATTCCAAACCCGCCTGGACGTGTTCCTGTGCAACCTGCTCTGGGTGACCCTGCTCTGGCAGGGGGTTGGACGGGATGGTCTCCAGAGGTCCCTTCCAACACCTGCCATTCTGTGATTGTGTGACACGGCAAAGGGTTGGGTGGCATGCGAGAGGTGGGCACAGCCAGGCCGGGCAGGGCGACGCAGGGGCTGTCGTGTGGGTGCTGTGCCTGCAGATGGCACCTTTGACTCTGCTGAGGAGCAATGAAAAACTGAGGAGAGAAAAAAAGCCCTGGCTGGTGATGTGGGGCTCAAAGCGAAGAGAAAGGTGCTTTGGGTACGTGGCATGAAGTGACCCAGGGTGTTCAACCCCGGGGGGGGTGAAGGGCCCGGCCCCCAGAGCTGTCCCCTCTCACCACAACTGCTCCAGGTGGCCTGTTGCGATCGTCACCGAACGGCCGCTGCTCTCTGCTGTCCCTGACACTGCCCATCGGCAGCAGATTGCACCCAGAGCTGGCTCAAAACCTGCTCAGAGAATTGCTACGAAGGGGGGTATTTTTCACCCTCATTAACCCCTTCTGGCTATAATGAGCCTAGCCAGGGGCCACCATGTGCTCTCAGCATCCCTAGCGGGGTACACGTCCTGCCCACTTCCACGAGGACAACTTGGGCTACCCAGGGAGAGGATGCATTTTGTAGACGCGCTGCTTTGAGGGCTGCAAAGGGCAGAGCTTCTGTTTGGGGTGGTGCCACAAGGCTTTTTGGAGCTCACACCTCGACCCGTGTTGTCACCGCTGGCAGTTCTGGCTACCTAGTCCTCGTTGCCCTGGCCCAGGGATAGCTCAGCTGGAGCCACCGGTGAACGCAAGCTGGCAGATCCCCGAGGAAATTCCATGGGAAGTTCCATATACATAACATAGGGAGTTCCATCTAAACAGGAGGAGGAACTTCTTTCCTGTGAGGGTGGCAGAGCCCTGGCACAGGCTGCCCAGAGAGGTGGTGGAGTCTCCGTCTCTGGAGACATTCCAAACCTGCCTGGACGCGTTCCTGTGCCACCTGCTCTGGGTGACCCTGCTCTGGCAGGGGGTTGGACTGGATGGTCTCCAGAGGTCCCTTCCAACCCCGGCCAGTCTGGGATTGTGTGATTCTGTGTGAAGGATGCTACACCGGTGTGCTCGGCTCCTGCCCTTCCCACCACCTTTAAACACATCTGCTTTGCCCTCCCTGCATGGGCTGTCACCTTCCGCAGACACAACTGGAAATGCGGTACTTCTGTATTTCTAAAGGAAAAAAGAGAAACCGGCTGCTCTTTCAGCACTTTTCTTCCACAACCCCTCCACTTTGCTCAGATTCCTCTCCAGCCTCCCTCACTCACCAGTTCCTAAACAAACAGCGTGAGCCTCATACTGGCCTTAAAATTCTGTGTGAAATGGACCTGGAAATTAATTTCACACCGGAAAAAAAGGCTCACCATCAGCCGCAGCGCAGGTGGTCGGAAAGAGAACCCTGCAACTGCTGTACAAATTAATCCTGCAACTCGGGTGATGGGGTAGCACGGGGGGACACACACGCCTTCCGCCCCGTGTGCTGCCATCCCGACCCACACCGCGATGTGGGATGCTGGAAAGCCACGGCAGATGGAAGGTACCACCATCACCGAGGGGCTCACGGTTTCGGGGAGGGGGGACAAAATCATTGTGTGCCCCAAGCAGGGAAAGCTGGTGGGGGCGGGGGGGGGGGCAGGGGCTGCCTCTCCCTGAGCAAAAAGTCCTCCTGCACTTTCACACGGGTTTTATTTACTGACCGAGGATGGCGGTTTGGGGAAAGCCCA
Source organism: Chroicocephalus ridibundus (assembly GCF_963924245.1). Taxonomy (NCBI): domain Eukaryota; kingdom Metazoa; phylum Chordata; class Aves; order Charadriiformes; family Laridae; genus Chroicocephalus; species Chroicocephalus ridibundus. The sequence continues at coordinate 37,166,179 of NC_086289.1, read as the reverse complement.
TCGAAAGAGCCTTGCGGGAGCCTCCTGGGGAAAAAGGGGTGTGAAGAAATGACTGATGGCACCGTATTGCCCGCGCTGGCCATCAGGTAGCCGGTGTCCCTGCGGGCGCGGGATCCAGGGCAGTACGTGGTCTCCCTGGCGGGCAGAGATAATTCAGTTCCTCAGCTGGGCAGGATTTTGCACGTGCCTGCGTTTTACCTGCTCCCCGCGTGGCATTTCATCTACTTAAATGTTTAGAGAGGGGCGGCGATGCCGCCTCTCGCAGCAGAAGGGACAGGGAAGGCAGGGAGAGGAGTGACCGACCACGGGGATCGATGCATGGAGAAATGTTCTGTGCTTAGATAGAAAATGAGGGGTGGGGGAAGCCTTGCCGTATGATTTCAAGGTTGAGTGAGTGGTGCCAGGAGGCTGCGAAGGCCCCACTTTGGCAGGCAGGGCGCGGAGAGGGGAGCTCACGGGGCCTGGCTCCAAAAAAAAAATAAAAATAATACGGTTTCCCAGTAATGAGCCCGTGGAGAAAAGCCGGGCTAGCAGGGAGGTTATCCCAGCCCTCCTGCTCACCGCCGTGCCCCCTGCCTTGCGGGGCTGGCACTAATTGTGGTGGCCTCCGATCCCCCACGGCGACCGGGAGCATCCCCCTGCTCACACCGCATCACTTCATTTTAATCCCTTTTTTTTCCACACACACAGCCCCCCCCCCCCCCCCCCCCCCCCCCCGCCCAGCTACGAGCTTGTTAAAAGGCACTGGTGATGGCGCATCCCCCGCTGGCTGCGTCTCAGAGCCACGTCGCTCCCTTCAAAACCGGAGCTTGGGAACATCAGCTCCCGAAGTTGGTCCGCGGTCCAGCCTGCAGACAGCTATTGCTGCTGCTGTCTGATTCAAACCAAGCGTGGAAGAGGGAGGCAGCTCACAGGAGACGGAATTCCTGCGGGCTTTGTCATCCCAGGCAGTGAAATCCCACTAGTTCTCCCCCCATGGCGGGGAAGGCGCAGCCTGGGCTCCCCTGGGAATGGGACCAGGACTCAAAGCCGGACCCGCAGGCCGTGGGGAACTCGGCTTTTGGAGAGCTGGCTGATGTAAAAGAGGCGCCAGGTCTCCAAATCGGCCGGGACGTGGGCTGAAAGCCGCGGTGTGAAGGCCAGGCTCGGGGGCCGGGCAGTGGCTGAGCGGAGGAGAGGCGCGTTTCTGTTTAAATAGAAACACTGACCAGAATTTATCATGAGAGTCATGAAGTGAGACATCACTTGTGCAAAGCTAGAGTGGCTGCAGCCACCAACCAGGCCTGAAATGTGCCTCCAAATCACGTTTTGCTTGGTTTTCCCCTCCCCTTTTTTTGTTGTTTCTGCCCCAAATTAGTTCCCCAATTTTAGGGACGTATCTGGGAGGTATCCTGGCTGCGTGTGTGCTTCTTTGTGGTGAGGAAGAGGACACGGGAGGGATGAAGGAGGGAGAATCCAGGAGGGAAGGATCCTTGTGATTGCAACTTTAGGACATCCCAGCTACCAAGGGCATAATCCTTAGCAAACCCAGTTGCGATGGGGGGGAAACTATTTGCCAGCCCCTTCCTTGACTGCAGGCAGCTCATCGCACTCAGGGGCCTGTCAGGAGCTTATGTTTTTAACCCCAAAGCAGCTGCAGGTGTGCCAGGGCTGGCTCTGCTGTGCAACAGCCCCCACCTGCAGCTTCACCCGGTTGAGGGGGCGGCTCCATCACCCTGGGGGGCTCCCTGCAGCTGGGGGGGCACCACAGAGCGTGTCGTCCCCCCCCGTGAAGGGAGGAGGCGAGGGTACCGGGAGCAGACCTCTGCCCAATTCAAATCAATCAGCTGTGGTAATTGCATAATTAGCGAAAGCTGCTCAAGAGAGGCAAGGGTTTAATTATCCCCTCCCGCTCCTGTGGAGGCATTTGCCCAAGGCTGCTCCAGGAGGAGGGATGCAAAGGTGGGTGTCAGGGAAGGCTCCTGACCTTCTGGGGGGGAGGCTTCAGAAGCACAAACTGTGCTCGTTTAGTGTTTTAATTAAAGCTGCTGGCGATGGGGTCTGGTGGGAAGGTAAAGCTCCTCCAAGCCCAAAGCAGTGGGAAGCTTTTGGATGTTTTGCATGGCGGAGCAGCACCCAAAGCCCTGGCCCTTCTGGGGCTGGGGGACATGGAGTGTTGCTGGGACTGGTGTCATCGTGAGCTGCTTTTCTATGGCTTTGTTGCTTCCAAGAAGGCAAGAAATGGGGTGAAGCTGTGGGATTTGGCTGCCTTCCCTAAAGCTGCGTGTAGGGAGGGCTTGGACTGGAGGCAGGGGTTGGCCCTGCGATGTCCTGCTGGGCTCAGAGAGGACGTGGTGGCAGGAGTGTTGGGTGGATGCGTATGTTGGCACTGTGGCAAAAATAACACCATGTCTGTAGAAAGGGAGGCTCTGAGCGCCGGAGGGAGCGGAGCTGGGGAGAATAACCGCTGGTGGTGTGCCTGCTGCCCGTCTCGCTTTCCTCGGCTCTCCTATCACCTGTCCCACCATATCCCTCATCCATGATTTATGCGCTCCTCGGGGCTGCCAGCCTTTCAGGCACAGAGCGCAGAAAAAGACCAGTAATACAACAATAACAACAAATTAATTAAAATCAAAGAGGTTGAGTTAAACTTCACGTGGCCGGTGCCCGGCTGGAGCTGGAATTGAAGGGGCCACCGCTGTCTTGGGGGTGAGCCCGGGATTTTGGGGGGGGGGGAGGGGGTTGTCCGGCTGCCCCACCGGGAGTCCTTGGGGCTGGGGTTGAGGCTGGGGGGGGGTCGGTGGAAGCTGAGGGTGAAATTCCGGTTACCTGGGCAAGGGGCGCTGCGCCGCTCGGGCTCCTTCCCCTCCCCTTCCTCCTCCTCCTCCTCCTCCTCCCCCGCCGCGGCTCACTCGGCTGGCAGCGCGGCGGGGCCGGCAGCCGCCGCGGGGAGGAGGAGGAAGGGTGGGAGGGGGGGGGGACATGGGGGGCTCGCCGCTGACAGCGGGATCGCGACCGGCTGCCACAGGTAATGCCCCCCTCCGCGAGTTTTCCTTATTCCGCCTTTAATTAGCGAGGCGGTGTGCGTGTGCGCGGAGGATGCGCGGAGCCTCCGCGGAGCCGCGGGCATCTCCCCCACCCGCCCCGGGGGTGGCTTTGCGCGCCGTCCTCCTTCCCAAACCTCCCTTACCTGCTGCCGCCGAGGGGACAACTTCTCTGGGGTGAGCCACCACCATCATCGTTATTTTTTTTTGGCGGGGGTTGTGGTGGGGGGGGAGAGTCTCCGAGAGCGGGGGTTTCGATGGCAGGAGGCGGGGAGCCCGACCTTTTGGCAAAATAATAACAATAACAACGTGCGTCGGTGTTGTCCTGCCCCTGGGACAGCAGCACCGTCCCCAGAGTCCCCCCCCCCCCCCGCCCCATCCCACCCCGGGCTGTGGTTTGGAGCGGAGCTGGGCGGCAGGAGGCGGCCAGAAGCTGCAAAGTTTCTCGGGCGAGCCGGCGCTGAACTTCTCCAGAGGCGCAGGGATGCTGCCGGGCTGGGCGGCCGTGGAAAAAGGGTTGGTTTTTTTGGGACGGTGGGTTTTTTTAATTATTTCTTTTTTTTTTTTTTAGTCCCCTCAAAAATATATTGAAGGGCAAAACAGCTTTTCAAAAACAACAAATCTTGCCCCGGATGGTTTCTTTTTATTTCTTGAGAAAACACTTTATTTGAGATTTTATTTTTTTTTCCCTTTGCTTGCTCCTCTTTCCCTTACTCCCTGACAGAGCCTGCGATCCTCTCTTATTTAAATAAACGTTTTTCTGCCCACCTCCAAATACCAACCGCCGCACAAATCCAACTTGGCGTTGGCCAGGCGTCTTCAGCTTTGAACCGCCTGGAGTTGTCGCCGGAGCCTTTATTGTCAGAAAAGGCTCAAACTTCAAGAGTTTTGTCCCCACGAAACCCAGCCAGCTGCATTAGGTCGCCCCTCCTTTTCCCTTGCAAGGTTCAGGGGGGTTCCTTAGGGGTGCTTCGGCTCGTTGTGGCCAGGGTGGCTTTTCCCCTGATGCTGGTCTTCAGTTTGAGCCACACGGCACCAACGCCTTTGTTGCGATCCACGATTTTTGGATGCTTACAGGGAGGTAAATAACAGCCCGTGCCTGCTTGTAATTAGAAACACAGGTGTGGGGCTTGACTGCTGGCATTTAATTGGGGAAATACAAAACCTGGGCTGCTGGTAGTAAAGACTTGTCTGAGGAGAGGGGGATGAAAAAAAAAAAATGAATAAGGCTGCTGATAGAAAAGGCAACAGTTCTTTAAAAAAAAAAAAAATAAAAAAAAGGAGAGGAGGAAAAGCAGCTCTGGGGTACCTTATTTGGCCCGATGAAAGGATGCGGAGGCTGGGGTGATGGGCAGGGGAACAGTGAAGCTGGCTGGGGTGGGGGCAGAACCCAGGGCTCTCCCACGGGTCCCCTGGTGGGAAAGGCAAATCCAAAACCAATCCCTGTGCCAGGGACGCCCGGGGGTGCTGCCAGCCCCCCCCCCCCCCCTTGCCAACCATCATCGCTTCCCCAAGCCTCATCTCTCTTACCCACCAATGTATTCTTGGCAGGGGGGGTGTGATGCTGGAATGGGAAGTTTTCTGTGCGGGTGTGTTTTACATTGTTATTTGGGTGGGTTTTTTTCCTTGTTTTGGGGGTAAAGCCCTGTCTGGCAGCAGATCCCCAGGGCAGGACGGATGTCAAGGGGGTTGGGGGGGGCTGGCAGAGCCACCGGTGACCATTGTGTCCTGGCTGTGTGCAATTATCCAGGGTCTTCCCGGCACATCTTACGGCAGCCGGGGACACCTCATGCGCGTGGCTTCAGTGAGTGATAACGCCACGAGATAGAGCTGGTGCGGGAATATTATTTTTTTTTATTTCTTTTTTGTGGAGCAAGGCATTGCGATGGGAAACTCACATTTGTCAAAATCCGGGTGGGTGTTTTAGGGGAGGGAGTTTTGCTCTGTTCTCTCCTTCTCCCCTGCCCTGGCGGAGAGGAAATCCCTTCACAATTCCATTTTTTCTTTTCTCCTCCGCCCGCCTCCCTCCCTCCCCAGCGCAAAAGCTCTCTTGTTTCAGGAGGCAAACTGTAGGTCTCGCACCACCAAGTCGAGATAGTGTCGTGAAAATACAATGTTTTGTTTTAAGACCAAGTTGTAAACACACTCCCTTTATGGGAAACTGTAAAAATTGATGTTCTTGTTTATTATTTTTTTAATTCTTTTTTTTTTTTGGTGATAAGTGGGTGAAACGATGTTTGCAAGATGTGGGACCTGTGGAGCTCAGCAGTTTGCTGTCGCCGGGTCTGGGAAGGGTACCCATGTGCCGAGAGGCTGGGTGTTGTGTCCCCCCTGGGGACGTCACCTGAAAATAGGAGGGAGGTGGCACCAAAATGTTTTCTGCTGCTCAGCTGCGATAATTTAGAGTGAAGCCCATGGTATGGCAGCTCCTCTGCTGACTGGGTGGAGGTACGCAAAGAAAAAGGGCGTCTTAAAAAGGGTTTGATTTATGAAGTTTCTCATATGTTCTGCGCAGATGGTCTGGAGCACGGATTATTTTTAAATTTAAGGAGCTTTAGGGTATGGGTTTGTCTTGATGAGGGGTTGGCCTGTGGCCTCTCGTTAGGGTGTAAAATATCCCAGCTGCTCACAGCCCGGCTAATTGAGCTGGAGATTTGCTCTCTGAGCACAAATAGTTCACAGCGCATCCCAGAACTCTGCAGTTTTTTCCCTACTACAGTGTCCTGCTTCCTGCAATGAGACTTTTAATAACGTTACAGGAGGAGGAGGGGTTAGTTTGGGGTTTTTATGTCTTAAGACCTACAAATACTAAAATTCATGCCTTCACGCTTGCGTTGCCGTTGGACCAGGCTCTGCAGCCGAGATGGGCGATGCCAGTGGTTAAGGCTCACCCAAATCATGCAGATGTGCTGGAACCTTGCCCATGGGTCAGGAATGACCAGGATGCTGCAGCGGGGGCTGGAATAGCATTTGTGCCCAGGCTGAGCTCGGTCACCGTGGGCAGGAAACCTCGGGTGGTGGAGCCTGGTGGCTCCCAGCCCGTGAAGATGTTGGCATGTGGGGTGCTGGTGGGTGCTTGCTGACTACAGTGTGCTCCACAAGCGATCAGAGGGGCCATCCCGTGCACGCTTTGTCTATTATTCTGCTAGATAGCCTGGCAGGAGCATCTGCTTGGACCCCTGCCCTGGGGCCAGGGATCCTCTTGGATGTGTCTTGTGATGGAAGCTCCGACCTGGCCTTGGGAGGGCTGTGACGTCCCTCCCCAGCCTCTGCCCAAGCCAATGCTGCAGTGAGCTTTTTTTTTTTCCATCCTTAGCCTAAATTCCTTTGCCCTGATCTGTGTATTTGCTGTAACGGTGGCAGGAAGATGTCCTGCTTGGAGTATGCTGGGGAGAAAGCCACTGGGGGTGAAATCCTGCTGGCAATGGCGGGGGGAGGGATGCTGGTGCCCGGGCTGCTGCAGCTCTGAAAAGGACGTGTGGGAAAGGGACTGGACAGCTTGGAGGGTCCTCAGCCACAACTGGGGGCCCAGGGACATGAACAAGCATGTCACCGGTGATGAACCGCTGTCATTAATCCAAATAACTTCATCTCTGCTGACTGCCTTTGCCTTTCGGTGTGAGCCCCTGCTCTTGGAGGGGCTGCTGTTTGGGATGGAGGGATTTTTTGGGAGGGAATTTTCCTCCCAAGTAGCTCCATCTTCCTTTCCCCTCTGCTGTCTCTACTGCTGGATTTTTTTTATCTTTTTTTTTTATTTTCCCCCTTCCCCTCCTAAAATTTCAGCTGGGGTGTGATTAGCCGCAGCGTGCCCACGGTGCGACTCCATCAGGCGCAGCCTGGCTTTCATTAGCCGCAGCGGCCAGCGGGCCTTGAAAAGGTCTGTCGCCGCAAAGTGCCTCTCGCTGGAAGTTAAGTGAGCTTTGTGCGAGAGTGGCAAGGACACTTCTCTCTTGATTTGGATGAGGCAAGAAATGGCCTGAGAGCTTTAGCAGCTCGGGTTGCTCAGTGTGAAGGTGTGGGTTGATTTTTTTTTTTTTATTGGTTTGGGTTATTTTTTTTTGCCCCCTCCTCCAAAGCCACCCCTGTTTCTCTCTCTTTTTAAGTTCTACCTTTCCAGCCTGCGGCTGGAGTTACCAGAGGAATGAACGAATAGCCTTGTTGCTCCTTGATAGCCACACAAGCATCCAGCCTGGGGCTTGGGAATAGCTGGAGGCAGGGAAAGCGGTCGAGATCCCGGGGGATGCGCGTACCCGGGGTGCTGTGCTGATGGGGGCTTGGCGCGGTGTCTGCCCAGATGAGCGCTTGCCAAGGAAGACAAAGTGAAATAACTAACCTGTCGTCTCTGGCAGGGCTTGGAAATGTCGTTTGGCTGCTGATTGCCAAGAGCTCCTGGTCCCGTGCCTGATGGCTTGTTCTTGACGTTGATAATGAGGTCTTTTATTGCGTTGCTTGCACTATTATGGGTGTGCTTCCTCCTGGGGCTGCAGAAAGGTGATGCTGGCCTTGGAAGCTGCGCCCCTGAGTGTGGCAAGGGGGGAGGTGCCGTGCTGGTCCCTGGGGCAAGTGCTCCTGCGCTGTGGGGGACAGCCTGGGCCAGAGGGCTTGAGCAACAGCCATCTACCATGTGTTTGCTACGCATGCTTATTACTCTGTAAATGGAGTGGGCAATATTTAGATGAGCACTGGCCTCCCGTTGACCAGCAGGCTCTGGGTCAGGCCTTCAGCATCTTTACCTTTGCCACTTTGTCTGTCGTTGTGTGTTTTTAAGAGTCTAGAGGGCAGATCCTGTCTTACAAGACCAGACTGTGCATGCAACTCCACGGAGTTCAGCTTTCCACCTCCTCCTAAAGCAGTCATTCCCACCTGTCTTCCCCACCCTCCTTTCCCCCCCCCCCCTCTTTTTGTATTCCTCCAAGCTAAGCTCTCTTGTTCTTGGCTGCTTTTTCACCTTTTCATCCCTGTGCTGCTGCAGCCCGGGAACCAGGAGAGTTGGGAACCTCTTGGCTTGGTCTCCATGCCCCATCCCAGCCTGCCTCCCAGTTCCGGAGCTCCTGTTCCAGCTTTAGTGAGGTGTTGTGATGGAAAATGGTTGCTACTCTCATCATAGGCATCATAGCAACCGGTGCTGGAGACTCAGTAGAGCCTGTGCTGCCCCACTTAAAAAAAAAAAAAATAAAAAAAAAAAATAAAAAATTGGGTATCTCTTCTTCCATCTACCCAAGAAAGATGCTGCCTTTGCTGTGGAAGGATGGGTGGCCATGGCTGCTGCAATGGGAACGCCCCTTCCCAAAGCCCCCAGGGTGTTATTTTAACAAAGCGTGGCTGAAGAGGTGAATTGGATGCTTCTGCCTGTAGCACTGAATGACTTTCCTTGGGTACCCCATGGTTGGGGCATGCTGCGGCAGAGGGTTTGTGTGTTGCTAACGAAGAGCCGGGCAGTTATCTTACCTAGATTTTCCATCTCGTGGCATATGGAATAAGCATGGATATGGAATATCTTGTGGCAGTTGCAATGACTTGGAAAACCAGTTTCCCATCCAACCCAGGCCAAGTTTTCCTGCGTGGACTGAGACCTTCAAACATAACACTTTCTTCTGGTCTTGGGCTGTTGGTTGAGCAATGTGTTAATGTTATCTGGGAGCTAATGCTTGTCTCCTGTGGGAAAGCACACCTCCTGCAGCCCCCAGCACAATGTTTCCACTCCTGTCCTTGTTGTGAAATGGGAGGAAACTGCTGGAAATGTGGGAAACTTTGGTGTTGCTCATTGTTAGTAAGTAACAGTTCTTCCCCTGCTGGAAGAGAGGTCTGAACACCACCAGCCGGGATGCTCAGATGTCGGCTTCGTGGGCATCCTCCGGGCTGGGCCGGGGTGGGTGGGTGGGGGGGCAACACCTGCGTCTCCAACCTTGACTTTGCTTTTGGGGTGAAGGAAGGGGAGAGAGAGCATCTTCCACGCTCTTCCCCCTGCAAGCATCACCTCGGGGGTTAGGTGGGTCACGGCAGCCCCGTCCCCTCGCTCCCCATTCTGTGTGCGTCCTTCCCCCCCCCCCCGCCAACGCGCAAACAAATACGCTGGCCTGTATTTATTTAACGAGGGGAATTTTTTCCTTCTCTGCGGGGAATAGACGAAAAAAAGGGCAAATTTTTTCACTGGGAACAAATCTCATTTTCAAGAGTCCTGACAAAATGAGCCATAAAATTACAATATTTCAAAGTGCTTCGTAATTCTAGCGCGGACGGCTCTTCATCATGGAATCTGAAAGCTCAGAAAATATAAAACTCATTAGATTAAAATAAACCACCTACCGCGCGGAAGAAAAGCTTATTTATCAATATCAATTTACTTCTGATTACCCTGTTCTGCAATTTGTTATTTTTAGGAATTATGATTTGTGTATAGCCCATGCCAATATGTGGAGGGAAGACAAAAAAAAATTAAAATTAACTTTTACTTTTTTCCTTTTGAATTCTACTTATTGTGAAAACCTGGCCAAGAAGCAATAAGGAGAAAAGGTGAATTTCTAGTGGCACTTCCATTTGAGGAGCAGAGGGATGGGAAAGCTGGGAAAGCGGGAGCCGCTGGGTTTCAGCATGAGGTCCGAGCGATGTGCTTTGCTGAAGGAGGACCCTGGGGGTGTTTTCTCTGATGCACCTTTGGTGGTGGGTCTCGGTGGAGCTATCTCCTGACCCTCTTCCAAGGTGGAAGAAGCTGGGGAGAGCAGGCACGGATGGCATAATGGAGGGGGGAGAGGGGCCTTCCAGCATGTGGCTGGATGCTGTGGGGCATGGTGGGACTCTGGTGGCATCTCAGGGGCTTCCGCTCTGCCTATGAAGGACCGAATGCTGCAGGTGGGCGGTGATGGCTGCTGGGCTCCCCTCTTTGAGGGGCAACATTGGTGCTGCATTGCTTGGACAAAAAAAAAAAAAAAAAAAAACTAACTTTTTGGGAAGGTGCGTACAGTTTCCTCGCCTGGAAGCCGTTTGGGAGATGCTTTGATTTACACTTTCATTTCTTCTTTATGCTCCTGGAAAGAGCGAGGAGCAAACAGAGAGGCTGACGCTGTAAATCCTGAGGCGCGAGCGCGGCGGTGCCGTTCGGGGAAGGGAAGCGCAGGTTTGGGGGGAGAGAGGGCTGGGGGCCTGGGGGGGATTAAAGGTGCCAGCATCTCCGCTAGCGCGGCACAGCCGCCGCTCCGATGGAGGCAATTAAGTGTGTTTTGTGCGCGTTCGAGCCGTTCTTGTAGGCCAGCACCCCGACAGCGCGTTTAAAAATAACCAATACAGGTGCACAGCCTGGAAGCTGATGCTGAAGCACCTCGAGAGCAATAGGTGGCCCGGGCTGGAGAAGCGGGAGCATCTCTGCCTCCAGCTTTTGTCAGGGCTGAGATGCCAGAAGGCTCTGGGAGCCTTGTCGCCACCTTTGCTGGGATTAATGTGTGCCCAGGACGGGAGCACGCGCCGGTCGGCCTCCGTAGCCATGCAGGTGGGATCTTCGCCATGCTCAGGGGTGCAGCGGGGAGGAAAAAAAAAAGCTGTTTTCCAGGCTTAGGAAGGAGGCGTATGGCGCAAGGGGGCTGAAAAACCTCTGCTTGACCTGAGCCACTTCCTAAACTTTTGAGCCTCGGGACTTCTTTGTAGAGCGCTGTTTCAGTGGCAGAGTCTCCTCCGGTTCCCATCCATCGCCATTCAATGCCGCTGCTTCCCGCGCCTCGGGGAGCGGTTGCCAGCGGACTGGGAAATCTCTGGTTTAACATCAGTGCTCCTGCAGGCAGGAGACAACAGTTCGGTGCCCAGCGCCGACTCGCCCGGAGACGTTATTATCATGCTGGGAACTGCACCGAGTGCTTCCCACCCAGAGCCTCTTTCAGGCAGAAGGTGCAATTTAATATGCTCTTAGTCACAACTTTTAAGTTCTCCCCGGAGATTTCTCAATCCCGTTCCTAAATTTGCAATATTCGAGTGAACCGTCTCGGAGAACCGGTGAAGAGCTTCAATATTAATGAAGACAGACAAAATCAAAATGACATTTCAGGCAATTACTTACATAATGAAGTGACTGACTCGGAATATACAATATTTAGATTTATCATGACACTCAAAAGGGGATGCTGTCAACAGCCTTTATTTCTACATCAGGCAAATTGTTTTTCCACTGCCCTGTTGCTTTTTAAATGTGGTCTGTGAAGCCGGAAAATGATGTTTCCGCTCACTTGGCCTGATAGCTGTGTGCTGTGTTAGAAGAAAGTTAGTGTTTTCCTCAATGGCATCTGTCCATGTCCGAGATTTTTCCTCTGCCTGAAACCTATAAAAGAAGGGGGATAACTGAAAAATTCGGGGGTTTTCTTTGTTAGAAGTGTCTATTCGGTTTTTGCTGGCTGAATCTGAAGATATAAAGGGCCTAGTAGGGTGTCTGGTTCCGGGGGATAGAGGTATTTTTTGTTTAGAAACTGGGTTTTTGGGGGCTCTGCTGGCATCCAGCATTCAGAAGACAGAAACTTGCCAAGGGCTCCTGGCCGTGTCTCGCAGACCTGTGTCAGGTTTCCCAGCGAGACTGGCACGATACACCTACAAGTTAAGCAGTGCAGATCCCAAATGCCTTCTCGGGCCTGTGACGAATATCCTAAAGACGCATGGAAAAAAGCCGCAGGGCCGTTTTTTCTTGCCTAGGCACAGACCTCTTCCTCCTAGGGACTGTCTCATGGCAAAATAGCTGCAGAAGTTGGAATTTAGGACCTTTTCTAGGGTGATAGAGTTGTTATGAGCTGTCGCTTCTGACACATCCACCAGTAACGATAAAATGGTGTGTGTGGCTGTTGCTTTGAAGCTTCTTTAGGAGCATCCGCGGAGGTGGGGCAGGGATGCCGGCTGCCTTGCAGAGGGATGCTGGGCGGAGGTGGTACCCTGGGCTTACGGATAAGGATAAGCTGGCTGTCTGGGCGCTCCCCAAGCGGGAATCGCACGGGTCGCTGCGGTTTGTTGAGGGCTGCTGCTCGAGTGATCTCTTCTCCGGTCGCTGGGTGAGCCAAAACCGGCTGTGTGTACAGCCGGTCGCAGGCGTAACAAGGTCCCAGCCTGGGCTGGTGAATGGGAGATGTGATTTATTGCTCAGGTCAGCCCTTGGTCTCAAGCGGGAGCTGCCTACGTGTTGAGCGCTGGGTTCGCCGCTGTGTTTAACCCCCCCCTCCCCCCCCGAAAGGCTGGCTGTCACCTACGCGCTCTGCCTTTCGTGTCCCTGCGTTTGCTGGTGGGGAAAATGTTCCCCCAGCCCACACCTTTCACAGCACCCGCAGAAATAGGGAGAGCGTTAGAGAGGGGTCTCCGAGATGTCCTTACCTGTTTCAGGCTCTGCCTGGGCTGCCAAGGGGATCTGTATTCCCTATATACTGTATGTAAGGTACAGGGGTTATACTTCTAGCGGGAGGTGCCCCTGCCCAGGGCAGGGGGTTGGGATTAAATGATCTGTAAATGATCTTGCAGACCCCCCATCCCCCAGGCAGTTTGAGAGGTTTGAGGGGCTCTGCTTTGTCCTCGGACATGCCGGGGCCTCTTCAGTGATTCTGGGTCAAGCTTCCCACGCAATTTTGCCAAAGCATCCTAAATCCCAGCGCCGGTGGCTCGCTGCTGCGTGGTTCCCGGGTTGTGGCGGCTCTCTCAGGTGGCTCGGCTCAGCCTCTGAGCCTGACCGTGGAGGTCACAGTGGCTTGTCCCCTCCCATGAGATGAGCTGATAAGCTTTGGAAAGTGGAAAATAAAAAAAAATAAAAAATCACCTATGCTAGGTTAATCCTGTTTTTTTGACTTGACCCTGGCCAAGAGGATGGTTGGGGCTGCAGGTACCAAGAAAGTGGTGGTGGTACTCCTGGGTGAAGTGCCCTCTAAAAAAGCCAAGCGTTAACAAAATGTTGATCTCCCGGGTGTCGCCCTGTGGCCGCGGGGCTCTAAGGTGCAAGGTGGGACAGGGCTGCATCCCTGAGCCTGTGCCGGGGGGGATGGGGGGGCAAGGTCATATCCATAAAATGCTGGACTTGACACTGCCTTTCTTCTTTGACAGGAACCATGAAGCGTCCCACTGCTGCCGGCAGCTTTCTGCTTCCCCTCTTGCTCCTGGAGCTGCTCCCTTTGGGTAAGTCATCTATCTGTCCGTCTGTCCAGTGCCAGGCTCTTCTATCCCCGCTCGGGTCTCACATTTGTGAGGTTGCTGCCTTTGTGGTCTCCTGGTGAAAGGCAGAGCATCATTGCTGTTGAGATAGGGAGATGTGCCTGGTACGGGTAAGTAGACCATCCATCTCCATTGCATGTGGCCCTGGGGACCTGTGCGTTGTGCTCCCGTGCAGTCAGTAAAAGGACCCACATGGCATCAGATGGCCTGTGCTGGGAGGGGTTGGGAAGAGGCTTGGAGGAGGATATGCTGGTGAACCCAAGGGTGGTAGATGCTCCTGGTGTATCTCCATGGGAAGACCTTGGCAACTTCCAAATGTGGGGTCGCGAAGTCAAAGCTGGTGGCGGACCTCGCGATGCATCCGGCGTTAGGTCCTTTTGATGTAAATTAAACTTAAAGGGAATCAGAGGGAGCGGACACAAGGCAAGGACGTAAACCAAAAGCTTGTTAGCTGTTGAGCAGTGGAGGTATTGCTGGCAGGGCTCTCCCTCTGCTTTCAGCAGCAAAATTCTTACCCGAACTGTGCTTTAATGTATGCCGCGCACGGAAATAACGCCTCTCCGAGCTGCCTTTCTCATTCCAGCTGGAGGGAAGGGCAGGGCTTTGGGCAGGCAGTACCTCGGTGGTGAGCTCTCCTCCCACGTCTGGGCTCTGCCCCACAAGCGTGATGCTCTCGGTCTTCCTCCCTCCCTGGGGTCCAGCCTTGGGAGCCCGTGGGGCAGGACAACCGCCTCCTGGTGCAGCGAATGTGCCTCTTGGGCCGGGCTTTGGCGTATCCCGGGATGCATAAGGACTGCAAAGCCCCGTGAAAATTGGGATTGTTGCATGAATGGGCTAAAGCTCCCCGGGGGCGGGGGGAGAGGGGGCTGGGGTGTGCGCCTGTGTGGCACTTGCTGATAAACAATAGTGAGCGTGTGTCCATTCGATAGCACTGTGCCCTTTGGAATGAAGGCTTTTTTTTTTCCCCCTTCTCTGCTAAAGCCTCAAGATGGCTGGCCCAGATTGGCAGCCTGATTAAGCAGTCAGCGGATGACATTAGCTGTGACTGACAAGCGCAGTCAATCTCCCTCTGGTGTCGTATTGGATCAAGTATAGCCTCTCCACTTAACTGCCCTGTCATTCCTCTGGAAGGGGGGAAAAAAAAGTGAGCAAAACAAAACAAAAAAAAAAAAAAGACAACCCAGCGGGTCCTTGGCCCCAGTCTTGGCCCCCTGGAGAGAGCGCTTGCCATGAGTGGTCCAGTACATCCTGTTGGAGGTGGGATGGTTTGGCTTGCCTGGGTGGGGACGTGCTCCTTCATCCTTCCCTGTCGCAGAGCTGGTGTGTGCCTGGCTGGACATGGCAGATAGGCAAGAGCAAGCCCCAAAGCCTTGGAGGGGGCAGTGCAGGGAAACGAGGATTTGGGGGCTTGTAGATCCAGCAGTGTGTCAGCCCCTCTCTCCTCAAACCTACTCTGCCCGGGGCTTGGTCGTCACCTCCCCGAGGAGTGCCTGTCCTCAATAAGCGAGCACTGGCACCCTGCTTTGTTCCTGGGATTGGGAGAAGTGCATGGATGCCCTGCCACAATGCCCTGGGGACTGTGGGTGATGGAGGTCCTCCCCCCAGAAGACCTGCAAAGCTCCCGGTGAAGCGGTTAGCAGGGCAAATGCAGAAGTGCAGCTCGGTGGGTTTGGCAGAGGATGGTTTAGCTCTGGCACGGCGGTGGAGTCTGCCTGCTCCTACCCAGCTACCGCTGCAGTCACCAGAGATGGGCAGAGACCTTCACCATCTCCAGGCTAGGAGGGGCTGAGGGGTGCTGGCTAGAAGAACGCCTCCATGATTACCGTGCTCTCGCATCAGCGATGGCCAAGGACAGGAGTACTGACTCTGAAGGGCAAAGCAGCAGCAGGTTTTACAGGAATAATGTGGAGCAGGCGTGGAAGACACGCAGGGCGGAAAAATCTCCCAGCATGTCGAAATGTTGATCATGATCCCTTGAGAGCCTGTTGGTAGCACCTGAAGGAGGAATAAAGGGTTACAAGTGTGTGGTGGACGCCATGGTTTTTTGCCATGCACCTTGCTGGGGGACCGTGGGCAAGAGCCGTGTTGAGGGATACAGTGACGGAATAACCCAGGGTATAACTGGGTGGTTGTGGCAGTCTCGCAGAAGGAAAATCTGGCTGATGATCCATTAGATGAAGCCACAGGTGATGGCTGGATCACAGCAGTGCCTTTGGGAAAGCGTAAACTTGCTTTTGGGGTGTGCAGGATGTGGCTGTGATTCCCAAATTAATTTGTGTGAAAGGACCGGCATGCCCGGAGCCAACATTGACAGTCCGGGATTAAATGTGAAAGGGAAAATTCCTGGGATCCTAGACTAGGTGGCAGGATAGACGTGTGGAAGACTTGTGTTTCACAGCCTGGCGAGGCTTTTTTTGGCAGCAGCCAGGTTACAAGAGGAAGACCTTATGGCCAGACCTGAGATGGGGAGAAGGTTCCTGAAGGTGGCCCAAGGACGTGTCCCTCGGCAGTGGTCAGGGCTGTGGAGGAGCTGGAAAATAGTGGTGGCTGGGACAGGGGTGTTTGGGCAGGGACAGGGCTGATGGGGCTGTGGATTCAGCCACAGCAATCCCTCTTTTATTTTTTGGGGAATAGTTCCATTTGTTGTAGCATGCATCTTTTGACCTGCATTCTTGTATTTTCTCAGACGCTTTCTCTCCATTCCCTTTCCACCTCGCACCGCCCTTCTGAACGCCGAGAGTCTGGCAGCGCAGGGATGGCCTTGCTCTTTATCCTGGGATTTGCAGCCCGGAGCAGAATCCTGCCTCCGGACCCTGCTGCAGCTTTCCCCAGCTGGGGAACCCTCTTCTCTTACCACGCAGATCCTGTGTGCTTGTGGGCTGGTGGCTCCAGTGCCTCCCAGCACCCGATGCAGCCGGGTCTGGAAGATGCGACTTATATTTAGTATACTGATAATATTAAGAAATACATTTTGACGTAGAGCAGCTTGCAGAAGCAAATCCCCTGCGGGAAGGGGCTGCTTGGTGTGGTTTAGCCTCATCTCCCCTCTTTAGAGCCTGCCAGACAGGTACGAGTGCACTTGGAAGCCCTCCGGAGATGCCATTAGCTCTAAATAACCCATTTTGTCGGGGTCCTTCTCATTTTCTTTCCAGGTACTTAACTCCAGCGGCTGCAATTTAAATGTGCCTTTGCGAGAGCGCTGCCTTTAGTGCTTTTCCCTCTTCTCGAGGTGTTTAACAGAGCGGGTGCCTCGGGAAAGAGGGCAGTGCCGAAAACCCCTGCCTTGAGACGGAGGGAGCCCCGTGGGAGCCCAGGCTGATCCTCCATTCCTTGATTCCCCCCGCCCCGAGTGGGTTTCCCATGGGTGCTGAGCGGGTTTGTGTGGGAGCACAGCTGGGACCTGCACCTGAAAGGTCCCGGGAGCGTCTCCCTCCATTGGGAGCCTGGGAAGGCGAGGAGGATGCTGAAATGTGGTCTGGTTCTTGTTCCTTATGGTGGGATGCTGAAGCGCAGGGCAGGAAGGTGGTGGCAGACTCCAGCGTGGTTAGGAAGGAAACCTGGACACCCGATTTCATGCGGGCTTTGCTCTCCCTTTGCCCGAAGCAATGTCTTAGCTACTGCAGCGTGGCTGGGGTAACGTGGAGGTGATGCTCTGCACTGGCTGGATCCTCATCTGGTGCGGCAGGGGTTTGAGAGGGGGCGTCACGCTGCCGCTTGGCTGGCGATTTTTAACACTTGCACCGTCTTGGGTGTTTTGGCTCAGCTCACACCAGAGGCGGTTGCCAGGGGTCATGGGGGAAGCGCTGCCCCATCGCGTCTAGCACACCTCCTTGCCCAGGGGCCGTGCTTGGGACCCCAGTCCTGCCTCTTCCCCTCCTGGGACTGGTTCCAGGGACCCCCCATCAAGGGGGCTGAGCTGTTTTGGCCAGACCGGTTCAAACCTCTGCTTTCCCATGTTCTTGGTGCCCGGCGGGTGAATGGCATTTCTCAAAGCCTGCAGGCTTGGCCGGCTCCGGCTGCGTATCGAGGAAAACCCCTCCCTCAGATGCAGCCCGGTCAACACCAAACCTTCTTGGAAAATCACCGTGTTTCTCTCCCGCCGCCTTGTTTTCTGCCATTCCCTTGAATGGTAAATCTTTCCCGGTTGGCTTTTCCCCCGTTTCAGGCCACGATCGTTGTTCTCCTACGTGCCTGTGCGCTGGATTCTGTCACCTAATGAGGCTGCGGTCGGAGGGCAGGCGCGTGAGCTTCCATCTCCGTGGAAAAGGGAGTAGAAAGGAGTGAGCCTGGTTATTAAAGGTGAAAGGAGGCAATTAGAGGGAAAGGCGATCGGGCGATGGGAGAAGGGAGGTGCACTGGGTTTTGCTGGGATGGCTGACAAGGCGAAAGGCTCTCAACCGTGGGAACAGAGCGAAGGTATTAATCATGTGCTAAAACAATAATTGATGTTCGTCGTCCCCGAGCTGTTGGCTTCCCCTTCCCCTCTGCCTTCGCCCTGCTGGAGAAAATACTAAAAGAAGAAAGGCCGGCGGAGGGAAGGGGCTCCCCAGCCAGCTTCTAGGGGGACCGCGCTGCTTTCTGTCCTCCTGCCGGCCTTCACCTCAGGGGTACCCATCACCATCCCCACGCCGAGCAGCAAGCCCCGTCCCCCGTGTGCATCCCTCCTCCCAGCTGCACCAAGCCGGGGAAATAACGCCTTGCTTTTGTCCTCTTCCCAGGTCGGGGCAATCACCTGCCGTACTTCATCAACTACTTCTTCGATACCTACCTGCTGATCAACGAGGACACTCCCGTGGGTAAGTGGGACGTGCCCGCGGGCGGGGGGTTCTGCTGCTGCCGACCCCCTGATGGAAAAGGATTAAAGGAATGCTTTTCTTCTGATTGACAGATGTAGCTTATTTTTTTTTCTTGACTTATTTAGCTAAGGATCGGTTTTTAGTAAATGCAGAAATCGACCCGGTCATTCTCGGCCTCTTTCCAGGCTCTCAGTCTATTAAACTCGTGCTCTTCAATCAGGGCTCGTGACTGGCTTGTAATGCAGGAGGGATCGATTGGGAGCCGGGGGCGGCCAGGTGGGAGCCTACAGAGGCCCCTTCTCACATCTACTGCTGCCTTCAACTGTGCAACCCCACCAGCACTTTCCTCAAAAAAAAAAAAAAAAAAGTGCTCTCACCTCACCGAAGTTGTCACGGGAGCTACCAAGGGCTGGAGGACTCTGGAGAGAGAGGTCTCCTCTAGTGGCTGCTCAGCTCAGCCCCGGCTTCCAGCTGAGGCATCTCTCTTTTCTTGGGGGTCTCCTTGGTTGCACCTTTTGCAGCCCCCGTTGTCCCGGTTGTTGGGATTTGGGGGGTGTCTGAGCACAGGGGCTTGGGGGGCGAGTTTTCGGGTAGACGGCGTGGAAGCTCCAGGGTGGCGGCCGAGCTCTGCACAGAGATGTGTTCTCAGCAGAAGGATTTGGTGGAGCCCTGGGGAGCTTTGTCTTGCGGTGATGCTCAGGAATATTTGCAATGGGAAATAACAGTGACAGCCGCTGCTCGGGTGCCTTTATTCACAGCGCCGTGGAAGGCAGGCTGCAAACAGTGTCAGGAAAGGAAGGACCTGACTTCACTGTAATTTTTTTTTCTTCTCCCCCCCCCCCCCCCCCCCCCCGCCAATGACTTGCATCCATGTCATTTTTCATGGTCGTCTTCTGCAAACCCACCCCTTGGAAGTCCCTTCGCACCCGGCTGCTTTGTGTTGTTGTCTGTGTTGTCCCTGCCCCCTTGATGGCCTGTGTCTCCGCAAACACACGTTTAGTGCTAAATACGCCCCAGAGAAGTCCCAGGGACAGATGCAGGAGCAAGAGCTGGTTGGGAACGGCTTAATGGAAATGCTTCCTCGCCGAGTACGTGGCTCTCGAAGTACTTGAGCTTTGAAATACCTTATGGGAATTGGGCTGAACTTCTAGTTTGGCAGAAAACGGGGGAAGATTTCTGATAGCCTGCTTTCCAGTGAGATATTGTGTGAATAAAACTGTGCTTGGAATTACTTTGGGGGGATGAATTTTTTTTCTTTTGTTAAACTTTGTATTACACCGTAGAGAAATAAAATTCACTCTTAAGAATATTTGCACCCTGGGATTTTTGTTTCCAGGTGCACCGGAGGGAAATGTCAGCCGTAGAAATGTTGACAAACAGCGTTTCTGTGTTTTTTTCCGCTGTTGGTAGATGTTTTCTGAGTTATGCTTATTAACTTTAAAAAAAAAAAAAAACGGGGGGGGAAGTAAACACCTTTCTAATGATAAGCAGCAGAACTGTATGTGGTGTCTTAGCTAGAAAAAACAGGAGTCCTTCTCTGGGGGCTGCTGGAAGTGCCCATCACCGTGGTGTTGGGGAAATGCCCCCTTGTCCCTCCCTGTGGCATCCCCAGGCTCACTGAGCCCCAAACCCAGCAGTCCCTGCTCGCTGCTGCCACACCGAAAGGACTCTTAAGCAACAATTAAGAGATCATTCCCCCTCTAATCACTTACAAGAGTAAATTAGTCTTGTCAGGAGCTATTAAGACGGAGAGCTCGGAATTCATTAGGCGAAATTGGGCCGAGGGAGCTGCTGGCGCTGCCGCCGGTCCAGGCTGATTAATTTCTCCCAAAACATCATCAATGCCCATCTGTTTCGTTTAGGTCCGGGGAGAGCAATTTTCAGGTGGACTGACCCTCTTAGTCAGTTATTTCACCCAGAAGTAATGGAACACACACACACACAGAGGGGGAGCGTAGGGAATAGGAGACGTGAGCTCGAGGAAAGAAAAAGGGATTGGGAAAGAAATTTTCAGGAGAAAGGGGGAGATGCCTGGAGAGGAGGAGGGAGGGATAATGGCTGGTGGGACACCATGAGTGTGCCCACATCAGCTGCTGGTGGCTGTGTCGTGGCATGTTTCACTCGGAAAGCAGAAGTACCAGTGGGTTAATGGCCCTTAGAAGAAGAGTTTGCAGGAGAAGGACCATTTGTCTTTATCGCGCTACTCACCACCTTCAGGAAAATCATTCCCAGGGCTGTTTCGTCTAATCCCAGCCCTTTTAGAGGGCTGATGGTGAGGGAGAGCGGGGTGGGTACGGATGCTGGGTGAGTCACTGGAGGTCTCTGTCAAGATGGGATGCTCACTTGGCGTGGTGGCACTTCTGCAGGTGGATTTTCCAGTCCTGGATTTGTCAGCCAGCAGGGATGGGCGGGCAGCACTCCTGGGTTTTCTTTTGGTTGGGGGTCCCCCCTGCTGCAAAAGGGAATGTCTTTTTAGCATAATGTAATGACTGGAGGCTAATTGCCCAGCAAATGGATTTGCTGTGTGCAGGACAAGAATGGGAAAATGAAGATGATCCATCATGTCGAGTCTGTAACTAGCCTTATAACCACCTAGCTTGGATTCACCCGGGTTTCTCTGAAAGCTTTCATGCCTCAACGCCTTGCAAAACGCATGACAAAAGAGGCTATTCAGACGAGCGCGATTCCACTTTCCCTTCATCCTAGCGATAACATTTTAGCGTTGCTGAAATAATGTTGTCTTAAAAGAGTGGGAAACGCTTTAATCGTTGCACCCGAGCTGATACTGCGCACTTGTCTTTGCTCCTGGGGCCACGCCATGCCATGGGCACCCAAGTGGGCTGGGGACAACGTGTCCCTCCTCCCCGTCAGAGCTTGTTCCTGCACACCCTGCCCAAAACTAGAAGGGGAATAAATTTGCAGGACTGATCTCCTCTGTAAAGCCTGTTGAGGTCGAACAGTGCATGACAGAGAAGGAAACCCGCCAGGATTTAGTGGCAAGGCTTGACCACCCCCCTGGGCGATGTGAGTGTGAGAAGATGCTGGGAAAGGTGCCTAGGACGGCTGGCAGGTGTGGAGGCTGGGCTCCCCTGGGGCTTCTGCCAAGGCTGCCTGCGATTTGATTCCCTCAGTTATTTCTGGGCAGGAAAGCATGCAGCTGAGGCTCTTGGCTCTCCGCCTCACCAGCTTGCTGGGATGCTCTGCTGTGGGCATTGCCGGGATGCCTGGTGGGATGCTCAGCCCTAGGTCCTCCAAAGTTGGCTGCCTTGGTATCTCTTCCCGCTTGTTCCACATGTGACAGCGTATGGGGCTGTGTTTTCTGCTCAGAGCCCCCTTGCTCCTTCCCTTCAGCTCACTGCCTCTTCCAGGCCGTGCTCTCCATCCCTTGGGTTGGCTGTGGCCAGATAGCATGGCGGGTGACTGATGGGGAATTTTATGTGTTGCTTCTGCCCCCACCTTTGCTCTGCACAACTTCTGCTGAGCTGGCAAATGCGCCATAAATAGCTGAGGTTTCGGGAGCGGGGTGGGTATGCTCTCATTAGCTTACAAAAAACCCTGCTTGTCTGGGGACTTGCAGATGGCGACTTCCAAAAGCTGTTGCAGGAATTTCAGTTAGATACAGTAGAAGAGAGGGTGGTTGCTGGAGACACCCAAACCTCTTGCTGGTGTTGACTGAGTCACAAATTCTGCCAGGGAGCACGCATGTGGAAGCCATTCTTGCTCAGGCACTTGGCTGTCCACTGGCCGTGCCGTTGGATGGTTGAGGATTGCACTGTGGCTCTTGGCACCGACTAGGAGAGCTTTGCTGGCTGACAGATTTCTGATGGTGTGGCTTGACTTTCTGCAGTGGGGAACTCGGATTACGCTTTCCCAGGGCAAGCTGGAGCCCTTCCAGGGCAGGCTGCATTGAGCAGACCACCTCCTCTGCTGGCAGGAGAAGGCACTGTGGAATTTGAGAGGAAAGCTGATTTTTTTTTTTTTTTTTTCTGGGGATACCCACACCAGCTAAGGGGACTCCAAAACATATGTCTGTTTCTCCACCAAGTTCTGAGGTGAAGAGCTGAACCTTGCTCTTTGTGAGACCTACTTCACCAAAATGGGCCATAGTGGATGTTGCCCCATGGAGTTGGGGCTCTTACTGGGGACCCCAAGTTGTTGCAGCCTGAGAGGGGCCAGGGATCGTGGGGTACTGCTGCAGTATGGGTTGTAATTTGTTGGCTGGTGGTGATTAAAGTGATTGGGTTGTTGTGTGTCACCTCTTGCACTTCAGGGCCTTCTGGGATGGAAAGCTATTTCCCAAGAGGCCTGGAAGAGGAACTTGGTATTTAGCTGGCAGCAGCAGGGCGGTAACTCTGCACGTGGATCTGAGGCAGCGTGTCCCTCTGATATTTGTGGATGACTTGACTTGATTCTCCATCCTAGGCGAGGACCAGGCCAGAGGGCTTTTCTTCTCCAGGCAGGGAAGGCTGCCATCCTCTGTGTGCTCTCTCTGTCCTTTCCAAAGCAATCATCTCTTCTGCCACAGCCTTTCACTGCGGTGCTCTGGTCCCGGGCAGCCAGATGCTTTGGTCCCCGAGGGTGCCGGGCCATTCAAGCTGCTGCTGAAGATACGGTTATCTGCCTGTGATTGAGCACGGGCTGTCTCGGCTAAACCCTGCCTGCCTGTTAGATCCCACGGCTATAGGCATCTGCGGTGGTTGGGCTTCTCCATCGTGGCCCTTGCCTAATGCATCACAGGAAGGGGAGAGGGGAGGAAAAGTGCTGGCTGAGGTCTCTGCATACTTCTGGACTGATTAAACTGTTTTGGAGCCGTCTGGGCCAGATATCCATGCGTGAAGCTTGTGGGCCATCTGTTGGGGACAGCTTTGGAGAGGGGACACCGTGGGCGTCTGAGCGTGGGAGCCTTTTCCCTTTGGTGTCTCCTGGCCTCCCTCCTCGCTTGCAGGGGCTGGAGGGGGTGGGGGGGACACTGCCCGAGCATGTCTGCCGTTGTGTCCCCCTTGCTCAAAATGAAATAATGGAACTAAAAAGAGAAAATTAATTTCACCTCTGTGCACCACGGGGTTAAAAGTCACCCTGGTAAGACCAGAAGGCGTTGTGGGTGTGCTGTTAATGGGGTGCTAATTGGGTACTAAGGAGGTGTAACTCAGAGGATGCCTTTAAAGCCTGGGGTTAATTCCTTGAAAGGAGCACACAGGGAGTCCTGGGCAGTGACAGAGCCTTTGTGAACCACACGAGATAGGCTGGCTTTTAGCAGAATTTGGCAAGTTGGAAAATGCTTTTGCAAAATGTGGTGGCACTGGTGGTAGAGCGGGTGGAGAGCTTGGGAAAGGCTGCTTGTTCATAAGAAAAGTGTGTTACAGCAGCGGCTGTGCCCTCTTCACGCCAGTGCTGCCCAGTGCTCCCTTCCCGTGGCTCTGCACCCGGCTGAGTTTGCGGGGAAGGGCCCCTGTGCCCGCGTGGGGTCGAAATAAGACATGGTCTGCCTTCCCATCAGAGGTGCTCCATCCATGGGTGCTGTGCCGAGGGGGAAGCCTCCGGCCAGCTTGACCAGCTCCAGCCAGGGCTGCGCTGAGCTGTTCACACCCGCCGAGTTAGCAGGGAAAACTAACCCTGTGTTCTTATGGGTGTCCTGCTTTGCCAAAACAGCTCCAAAAATGCTCCAAAGAAGAGGTAATACCCTTTCAGGAAGGCAAGGTGGGAATGTGCAAGTGAGAGCCCAACAGCCACAGGACACTTCCCCACCCCAGTTACACCAACACTATGTGTTTAGGGTGCAGCCAGCATCTATTTCTTCAAGGTTTTTTCTTTTTTCTTCTAGTCTGGAAAGCTAGCTTTCAGCTAGACTAGTGTTTAGGCTGGTAGAGCTGCAAGAACATGTGGACGCATAAGTCATGGGAGGCCGGACAGGCTATCCCTTTGCTGTGGTGTTGCCTTGGATCAGCTTCAGCTGGTGGGGAAGCCATGCTGATGTATGTAAATAATCCCCGGCTGGGAGGGCAAATGTGTGGCAAAACAAGTGGGCTGGTGTGTGCTGGAAGTTGGTCTCTGGCTGGTTGGAGAGTTTGCACAGCGAGCGTCCCAGCATCTGTGTTAGCACTGATGTGGGGGCAAGGGTTTCATGATGGAAAGAACCCAGTAAAGTTGGGGTTTTTTTATGGCTTATCTGGCAGGCAAAAGGTTAGCTGGCAAATATAGGGTAGACCCTAGGCTCCTTGACTTGCTGCTGGGTGGATGTTCTTAGCCATAGACCACACGAGAGGATGCCAGCAGTGGTTAAATCCGAGCTGGAGTCCAGCCGGGGATGTTTCATTCTGCTGGAGCTGGCTCCCTGAGGTTATCCGTCCTGTTCCGAAAAGGACGAGATGGGATCAACTCATCTTCTGGAGGCCAGAAGCAGTTTGCTGCCTTTGGTAAGGTTTGGGGGGAAACATTGCTTTTTCTGCTTCTAAACCCACCCCCTCGACCGGACTGAATTTGTTGCCACCAGCAGAAGGGCTGCTTGTCCCTGGCGGGTGTGTGAAGCCCAGCTATTTGAAACGTTCTTTGCTCCCAGCAGCCTCGGGGGTTCCCACCACCTCCTGTTTTGGTGCTAGTGTTACAGCAGGTACGTGGACTCTTATTTTCCAGATGAAGGCTGGCACCGGTGTGCCCCTTTGGGCTGATGGTACCAGCCCATACGTGTCCATCACCCCGGCGGAGCGCATGCCTGTGTGCAGCCGGCAGAATTGATTTGGCCTTTTACAAGGGATAATTCCAGAGGAATGTGCTCATCCCTGACTGCGAGAGAGATTGAGATATTTTTGAATAGGAAACCTGCGTGGTGAGCTTCATTACAGGCATCGCAGAGGATGGGTGTGAATATTCTCCTTTGGAAAGGGAAGCTCGTGTGTCGTCTCCAGTGTTAATTGGAAGCGATATGATCATCCGATGGCTACTTACCACTTAAAGCTGCTTGAGCGTTCTGCAAAGGACCAGCCTTGTTTCTAAGCATCATAATGACCCAAATTTGGGGTCGTTAGAGGAGTATTGTAAGAAGAGGGTTTCGTTCTCCTAATGTGAGTCCTTTTCCTGTTTGTCATTTGAAGGCCCCTTGGTGAAATTACTTGTTGAGCTGTAAAAAGTGCAGCACTGTTAACGAAAATTTAAGGCTAGAAAATTAGTTATTCCCAACATCAGGAAACTTAAGGGGAAAAAAAAGCTCCCCCCACCCCCAAAACCCTTAACCCTGCATCATTAAATTAATCACTTCATCAATCACTTAAGTTTTCATATCTGCTTTGCTAATAGGCAATAATGTTAATGCTTATATTTAAGAAGTGAAAGAGAGAGAGAGAAGGAAGAAAGCGTATTTGCAATATGGACTAATTAACATGCCGGGGTAACCTTGCTTGTGGTAACGGCCTCGTCAAACCACGTGAAGGTTGGATCTCGCCACCTTCCGCGTTGGAGCCCTTGCACGGGGGGCGAAGGCCTCTCAGGGGAAATAGAGAAAGAGTGTGTTTGTGGGGTGAATTTTATGCCTGAGATGACTTTAGTAGCATTAATTATCTGTACAGCACCCTCGGTAGGAGCTCCGTTTGTGGGCTGGGCGTTGGGCTGTGCTCAACAGAGCCCTCCTCATTAGACTGAAGTGTCTTGGGTGTCAGTGCTGTCCCAGCTTGGTTAAACTTGGCCTTTTTCCCAGCCGGTTGGAGGCATTATCAGGGGGTGACAAACCTGATATAGCGCAGGGACGGGAGTGTGAGTCAGGCTTGGTGAAGCAATAAACACAGGGCAGGGGGGAAAGTGTATATGCATGTATGTATGTGTGTGTATATTCAAATTAGGAGGCTATATATGTATCTTTGTGAAGGTATTAATATTCTAAGGGACTGTAATAGGGGCCAAGAGTATTTCCCTGTACTGTAGGGAAATACTTGCGTGTGCATACACTCATAGTTTTTATTTTTGGTGGGGAAGGTGAGCTGTGTTTTCACTTTGAGTCTATCAGTGGGACCTCGTAGGAAAAAAAGCTGTGGTTGCAAACAATATCAAACGTGCTTGTGTATTTTGCCAGATCTATCCCACGAGAGCCTCTTCTTACACAATTTTCAGACTTCTGGCCTCGTGAAAAATTAACCTTCCGATTAAACTGTCCATAACTGACCACTGTGGAAGTGCTACTTTGTCTTTAAACAAGGAAAAATTCGAACTTTTCCCTCCCCACCACTACGAGTTTGTGGTTGTTGTTTCCTGGTGTAAAAGAAGTCATAAAAAGTGCAAAAAATGCAATGAATAAAAAGGTAAAGAAAGCCCAGCTGCTTTTCACCCGCCTCAAAAATCACCTGAGTGATTAAAATGTGGAAGTTTACTTGGCTAGTCCTTGTTATGGACAACCACCACCTTCCTGTATGAAAATAAGCAGGTAGAAGAGAGTCCTTCTGGAAGCATGTGTACGTGCCATGGTGCTGAGATTGCGGGATAAAGGTCCCGCTGTCGGGAATTGTTTTAGCAGGACGCTGCTGTTTTATCCCAGTGAGCATCCCGTTATCCCGGTGAGCATCCCGTGCTCAGGGCCAGGGTGTCGGTAGGTGTTGCACTGCCATAACTGTGCTTGATTGCCTGGGTGGCCTCTTAGGAAGCCTGTTTTCTTGCTATTTCTGCACTTTTTTGGACCCCAGGATGCACAGGGTGGTCGCCTTGGTGTTGCCACATGAATCCGTCCCCTCCCCGTCTCCTGGCTTTTAACCCAATTTATCGCAGGCTTGTGCGAAGGCACCTTTCTGCCTTTGAATGGCTTAATGTGCTTGATTGGCAGGGGGAGTTAATGAACTGGTTCCTCCTGTCAAACCGTTCCTGTACATTGATGGCTTTGGAATTAACTGTAACCACTCGGGGGGGGGGGGGGGATTAAAAAAAAAAAAAATCTGGAGACAGCGTTGTTGGACAACTCAATGAAAACATCTGCTCAATTTGCAGCGGCGGCCAGAGGAGTGGATAAGCTCCGCGCCCTCCCTCTCTTAAAGATTTATTAATATTGCTTTTTACACCGGGGGAAAAGATTTCAAACGCTTGACATTTAATGGTTAGTAACTCAATTTTATTCCATTCATCTGCACGGGTTCGTCAGCCGCCTGCTCTGCCGAGGCCCCGGCGTTGGATCGCCGTCTTTCTGCGGGTGCGCAATTAGGAAGGCGATTCAGTGATTCAGTGCCTCAACGCGGAGGGACCTCTTCCTTTTTCTTTTTTTTTTTTTTTTTTGCTTTCTAATTGATTATTAGGTTTGAGGGGAGGGATGATACTATAGAGCGTGATACACCCTTTCGCAAACAGCGACGTGGCTTCGTTTCTTACTCTGCTGTTGAGTTTCAAGCAGTTAATTTGGAAAAGGCAGGGGAGGGTGGGGGGGAAGACCTTTACCACTTGGCCAAGTCCAAGGGAGACGAAGAACTCGGTACAGGGAGAAGCGAGGAGCGTTCTCACAGGCAGGGATTAATGGTTGTTACTAATGATTTTGGGAAATAGAGGGGAAGAAATAGATAGGGCAGAAGACTGTAAAGTAAGTAACGGCACTGCGGAAAAACATTGACTCCAGAAACGCGCATTTCCCCACGAGACAGCCCCATCAAATTAAACACATCCTGCCGGATAAAACAATTGTTTCTGTATGAAAGAGCACTGGTGTAAAACTCAGGGCAGTGGGGTGCTCAGGCAAGGGAGCAAAGGGACCAGGGGGAAAGCAGCATCCTGCGCACATATCTCTCCCACCGCCCCCAAAGCGGCTTTCATGGTCCCCCTCTTTCATAGGAGGGACCAGAATTTGGTGGCCGTGGCTTTGTGCTCAGCAGCAAGTGTGCCCGGCTTTTCTGGCCTCGGCTTCCTAAGCAGCAGCAGTCTTGGGGGGGGGGTGGGGGGGTGGGTGGGAAAAGGCTCAGGGTCCGTTTGCTGCTCGCAAAGAGCTCGGTACTTCACATCAAAAGCCAAAAATATTGCGCTTGGTGGGTGTCCCACTGTAAAAGCAACTGGAATCTGCCGGACAGGCTGCTTTCCAGTCTTGTTGTGGGTTGGTTTTGATTGTTTGTGGGTTGTTTTTTTTTTTTTTTTTTTTCCCCTCTAGAAACATAAGCTCCCCCCAGGGACCAGCGATACCACAGATGGTTCGGTTCTTGTTTTGCCTCTCCTGCATCCTGTATCCAGGTGGCATCATCCCGGTGGGCAGAGGGACAATTTTCACTGGGACGTTGATCCCAGAAATGATGGCATGCCCACCCACCCCAAAAAAAAAAAAGCTTTGGTAGCAGAGATGTGCCTGCAGCCTCTTTTGAGCAAGAAACACCAGCAGTGTTTGGCCGCCCAGGCCGGAGGGACCCGGTGGGGTTGTGCAAGGGGAAGGCGAGGGGTTTTGCCAGGCACGGTCTGGTCCTGCTATCTCTTAAACCCACCGCCTTGTAAAAGTGGAAGTGGCCCCAGGTGGTTGGATAACGGCATCTTTAATTGTGCTCTGAATGAGATTAACTTCTTATCTGACAGTTTGACATCTTTATTATTATTAATGTGTGAATAATACAGTGCGGGGTTGTTTTTTTTTTTTTTATGTGTAACTTTGGTAGCAAATGTTTTCCTTTTGTTTAGCGGCGTCTGTTACTTTTGCTGGTTAGCCACCTGCAGATTCCCGGGCTCCAAGGGCAGGGATCCCTGAGGTCAAGGGATGCTGCTCTCCTACTTCTTTCCTTATCGAATGGTAACTGCCGTTGCACCGCAGCTATTCCCGTTGCATTTATTATTTTTGAGCTGTGAGTAGAGGTGGTGGTGGCGAGCAAGTCCTCCGGTGAGTCTGGAGTTACTCGGGTCAACGGGAAGGGTGATGGGATGGGATGGGATGTCGGGGGCTTGGGACGGTCTCTCCCAAAGGCCAGTCGGGAGGAGCGATATCCGTGGGCAGGGAGGGATGGCTGGCACTGTTCCAGAGGGAGTTTATTACGGCCCTAAAAACCCAGACAGAGGTTTGCTCCATTTACTGTTGCCTGGCCGAAAAAAAATATTCAAAATGCGGTGGAAAAAATTGCTGGCCGTGGGAAAGGCTGCCGGGGAGGGGGCTCAGGATGCTGCCAGGGATGGACGTAGATGCCGATGGGGCTCTGGGTGCTGTGGCAGGGGCTGGGACCCTCTCTCCGAGTGGGGAAGAGAGCCGTGGAGGGTGGGAGGCGGCTGCAATCTGTCGACTCCATGGAAAGTCGTTTCCACGACATACCTTGCTATTAAACGGGATAACGAGGTCAGTAGTGCCTCTGCCTTCAGCCAACACTTCTATCAAAACCAATATTAATTTTCACTAATTAGGAGCTGCGGCTAATGAGTGTCACAGCTAATTTACCTCATCCGTAACGAGGGAGAGGAGGGGGTCAGGCGCCTGGGATCAGAGCCTGCGAATCTGATCTCCCTTTCTCTCTTGGCCGGGCACGTGTTTGTCCCTGGGATGGACATGGGCGTGTGTGTGTGTCCCCTGCCTCCCCTGGGGAGGGCGTGATGCTTTGGGGGGGCAGGGAAGGAGCCGTATGGGGAGAGGCACCGTGCGGCGGGGGTTCTCTGCTCCCATCCAAAGGGAAGGAGGAGGCGAGCGGCTGTTGGGGTGAGGTGGAGAGGAGCGGGCATCACGGCAGAGAGGGTTGGTGCCAAGGTGTTGGAGGGGAGGTGGGCAGGCAACCTGCTGGCTGCTTGTGAGAGTGCCAGAGGGGCTCTGAAGCTCAGCTCCAAGCAGTTGGGGGGGGTGGGGGGGGTGGCAATAAAAGGAAAGAGCTTGGTGGGATTTACAGGGGAAATTTGGGGAACGAAAAGGATGAGAAGCTCAACACGCCCTGGCAATGTGCGCTGGCAGCCCGGAAACCCCCCCCACCCTGGGCTGCATCCCCAGCAGGGTGACAGGGGGGATCCTGCCCCTCTGCTCCGCTCTGGGGAGACCCTACCTGGAGTCCTGTGTCCAGCTCTGGGGCCTCCAGCATAAGGAGGACACGGACCTGTTGGAGTGGGGCCAGAGGAGGCCCCGGAGATGCTGTGAGGGCTGGAGCCCCTCTGCTGTGAGGACAGGCTGAGAGAGCTGGGGGGGTTCAGCCTGGAGAAGAGAAGGCTCCGGGGAGACCTCAGAGCCCCTTCCAGTCCCTAAAGGGTCTCCAGGAAAGCTGGGGAGGGACTCTGGATCAGGGAGGGGAGCCATAGGACGAGGGGGAACGGTTTTACACTGAAAGAGGGGAGATTTTGGTTAGATATTAGGGAGAAATTTTTCACTGTGAGGGTGGTGAGCCCCTGGCCCAGGTTGCCCAGAGAAGCTGTGGCTGTCCCATCGCTGGAGGTGTTCAAGGCCAGGTTGGACAGGGCTTGGAGCAGCCTGGTCTGGTGGGAGGTGTCCCTGCCCAGGTGGGCACCCAGTGGGCTTTGAGGTCCCTTCCCACCCAAACCATTCTGTGATTCTATGACAGTTGTCCTGATGTAAGGCGTGTTTGCTCTTGAAACTCTTAAATTAATTTCAAAAGGCCTCACTGTATGTTTCGTCCCTGTTCTCTTCCATGCCTTTTATCCAGAGGACCACTGCATGCCAGGGCACACCAGCCAGCCTGGAAAGCACCCTGAGCATGAAATGGTGAAGCGGTTTGTCTATCACTGCTCATGCAGACCTCTTGCTCGCTTTAGGGAGTCTCTTTCCCTGGTAGAGTATTGCTGTTGGGTCTTTGATTTTGGGACAAGCTGGACAAGCATTGTGAAGGACAGGCTTGTTTGTAGGGATTGAATTGGGGGTTTTTTGTGTGTTTTTGTTTTTTTTTTTTTTTTTTTTTACTGAGGAGCTTGTGTGCCATGCAGGTTGGCTTCCTGCATAGGTCACGGGCAGGAGTATTCCATGGATGTCGCCAACAGTACTGTGATAGAAAGCAAATTTCTGATTTGGCGTTGTCCCTGTTCCTCCTGTAAACTTGATTTGACAGCTCAGGCAAGGGAAGAAAAGGGCACACTGTTCATTGCATCCTCCTAAAATAACTTGAGTTTTACAGCCTGTGCTGTCTAAAACAAGCTGGAGACTAAGAATTATCTGGAGAGATTGTTGTTTTAAGTAAGAATATGCTAGAGAAATTTGTGGTATGCTCTCAGGCAGCTCGTTGTTAGGGGTGGCCAAAACTGACCGAATAAATGATTCATTGGTTTTATTCACGTTGCCCTGACTATGAACCTCGGGAGCCTTCCTTCCTTGTTGGAATTGATCTGTTCTGTTGGTAAAGGGATGAGCAACACATGCACCATCAGCCCGTCCTGACGCGTGCTTGAAGGAGGACCAAAGAGAGTTTCCTTATCCAAGGCAGCTTTCCGAACGTGCATCCTTCTCTTCGGGGTTTCAGAGGCCTTGAGAAAAGGGTTTGGCTTTTAGGCATGGCCTGAGAAACTCGCATGGGAAAGTGATGTGCAGAGAAGAGCCTCTCTTGGAAACCATCTCACTGGGAGCATCTTTTTGGGGCATCCTGTGAGGTTCAGGTGGGATGCTGCTTATGGTCCGGGCTCTCATCCATCTGCATGGTGGGCTTTGCCTCTGGCAGCCCACCAAGTTGTTTTTGCTGCCGGTCCATATCCAACTCCCCAGCTAGTCCTGACTTGGGCCGGTTTATTCAATTTATTTGAGCTGTTGGTCTGTGAAATTGCCACCCAGCCCGTGGTAGCTCCCGGTAGGAGTTTCGCCTCTACCTGCTCTAAGGCTCGCTGCACCCACAAATGGCTGGGCTTTGTCACTTGTTTCTCACCGGCTCCTCCCGTGTCTGTCATTGGCCTCGGAGGGGAGAAGAGTGTAGCAGCAGAAAGGCGGTGAATGGATTTCATATCCATGTCCTCAACGTGCTCAGGGTGAGTGCTCCCCTGTTTGTCCCAAATGCTTTGGTCTACAGCAGCGACCAGGGCAACTTCTGGGTGAGCAAGTCCCCAAAACCTTCATAGCTTAAAAAGCCTATAGGCTGTCCCATAGCCTTTTTCACGTTCTCTGTAGAGAGTTTGACACCGCAGTCAAATGCCTGCTTTCCAAACAAGTTAGAAAGGAGGAAGAAAAAGAAACGGAGAGAGCAGGAGGTAGCCCATTCCTTGGTGGTGCGGTTCTGGGGAGGGAGCCTGAGCTTTATGGCCAGCTGCTCATCCAAAATCAGTCTGCGAATAGGTCCTCTACATGCTTTTTACTTTGATACGTACGTGCAACCTACCCGGAGGCACACGCAGACCCGTATTTCCTTTGGGCAGAGCAAATCCAGTGGTCAATCGGGTCCAAGCTGTGCCTGGGAAGTCAGCAAGGCAAACGTCTGAAGGCCAGTGAAAGCGCTCCGTTTGCATTTTCTGAGCTAAATTCGCTGACCTCTGCAGGGGACGGGCTCTGATCTCCCATGAATGGAAACAGAGGGCCGGCAGTAGTAGTAACATATTCCTCTGCTGCATCAACCCCTGGGCTTTTTTCCTCCCCCGCTCCAATCCTTGAAACCTCCCCTTATCCCCTGGCTGCAGCAGTGAAAAAACAGGGTGTACGTAGATAATGACAGTGGAGTTAGCAGGTTACCGGCACCAGGGGAATGTCTGGGAACTCTTTAGGGGGGAAATCCCACCCTGGAGCGATTGTTTAGTGTGACTGCATTGTCTTAGGATGACAAATATGTGGGTTTTTGTTAATGTGCTGGATGGAGCTGTATTTTCAAGGTTTACCCCGATTTCCATGGCGCCTGTTGGAGTTGCAGTACCAGTCACGCCACAAAAATAATAGCGTGGTGCTGACAGTGAAATATAAGCAAACAGCGGCATCCATGAACTCCTTGATGGTATTTGTGCATAGGAAGATGTCGCCTCATGCATCAAACGTCTTGCGGGAATGGATTCCCGATCCTTGCAAAGGAAGGGTTGGAGGGAGCCGATGTTGTTGGCAAACATCTCATGTTGGCTGAACACCAGCAGGTGAGACTCGCTGTGCTGGGTCAGGTGGTGGACTTTGTTTCTCTCTGTGTGTGTGTATATATATGTGTGTATATATATATACACATATATATGTATTGCCCCAATCCATTGAGGATGTGGAGTTTGGGATGGGGGCTGCTCTCAAACCAGGGTGTGATTTTTTTTTTTTCTTCCCCCCCCCCCCCCCCTTCCTCCCCAGTGGGAGGCTGTAGCCAAAGCTCTGCTGGCCACCAGGCAGATGGGACCTGTGGGACTGCTGTGGCATGTTGGCTGGGGGCTGTCCCCCTCCCCTGTTCTCCTGCGGGCCAGTTGTTGGGGGCCAAGGTGGCTGAGAAAGTTTCTTTGCGCTTATTGCCCGGGAAAAGTGACCTTCAGGCAGAGTAGTTCTTGGGGGGGGAGGGGGGAAGCTTCCCCAACCGTGACAGATTTGACTATAAATCTCCAGTATTAATGCCCGGGTTCCCAAGGTCTGTCATCCTGCATGCCGGTGAGACACGTGAGTTGCTCAAAAACAACGTACCGACTCATCAGTCATCTTGGAGGCATGTCAGAGAGCTGTTGCAAGCGGGGAGGTTGAAGGAAGCCTGTGAGCGTGCTTGGAGAGGGGGGTACACAGGGACAGCTGGGAGCACATCCTCAGCTGGGAGCACGCACAGGCATCCCAAAACCTGAGAAGGCTGAGATTATGTCAAGTGCGAGAGACCCAGTTGAAAGAGAAGAGTTTCACACGAGGTCTTTAAGTGCATGAAAATATCAGGGATGAGGAGGCTCGGGTCCGGAGGTCTGGAATTCTCATGGCTGTTGGGTGGCTGAGACACACCATGGGGTCAAGTCCAGCCCGCGCAGCGGTCCTGAGCCCCATAGCTTCCCAAGGTGAGGGGGTTTCATTGTCCTCTACTCTTTTCAGTGCTCGGTCTCTCCGTTGTCTCCCAAATTGCCCTGCACCCTTTGGGTACTGCTTGAAGCCATGGGTTTTCCTCTGGTTTGTGGCTGTGAACACCCAAAACTGGGCTTGCTCTTGCCTCTAATGTGCTGGCAAATAATGCCAGCACCCAGCCAGCTGCCACCCGCAGCGGGAGGACAACCAGCGCAACCGGTGACATTATTTTGTCTGGGGGTTTGTGACTTTCTTCGTGAATCATTCTGAAAGAAAAAAAGAGTGTATCTCTTTTCTTTTTTTTTTTGGGTTTTAAAATAGACTCAGCCTGAGTATCTCTTATTGGTACAGGTATTAAGTTAGTTATGAATTTCTTGCACTTTGGGTGCTGGGAAAATCCTTCCCTTATTCCTTTTGAGTTTGCTCTTGGTTAATAAGGCTTATTAGCACTCTTCAATAATGGCATATATAATCTCGGCCTAAATTTGAGGAAATCTGGGGAGCTACCTAGGCCAGGGTGCTCTCTGCATCCTGCCAAGGACAAGTGCTAGATTAAAGGACAACACAAAGAGATGGAGAAGATGAACAGCTGCCCTTTAATGGGAAGGAAGAAGAGAGCTGCGTTTCTTCCTGATGGTAGGAAAAACGCTCGCCGCCCCTAACGAAGGGCTGTAGATCCCGTGGCAGGGTTGGTTTGCTGGACTTGAGGTTTTCTTTGAGGTTTTTAGCTGTGGAGATTGACAGCATGTGCCAAATCCCAGGGCAGTGTCCCCAGGGCTGCGGGATTTCTCATCCTTTCAGGGCTGATGCATTAAGACTTGAGGGACCACTGTAGGGGCCAAAGGGCTGGCCATGGTCTCGCGGTCCCCAAACCATAGTTTCAGGTGGAGAGAGCCGGATGGTTTTTCTTCATCCAAGGAGTGGTAAAACAGCACAGGAAAGGTTCAGTTCTCCCAAATGGGTTTTCCCATTTGGAAATGCTGCCCAGTCTGTGTTTCCATCGCACCCTGGGGAGGAAGGCACGCATTGTTTAGACACTTCTCTTCCTCATGGGAGAGCCACAAGCTCTAACGTACTGCAGCCTATCCTTAAATAAGAAGTTTGCTTGTTATTTGCTGATGGGATGAGGAGTAATCGTTTTACATTGGAAGAGGGGAGATTTAGATGAGATCTGAGGCAGAAATT
Source organism: Chroicocephalus ridibundus (assembly GCF_963924245.1). Taxonomy (NCBI): domain Eukaryota; kingdom Metazoa; phylum Chordata; class Aves; order Charadriiformes; family Laridae; genus Chroicocephalus; species Chroicocephalus ridibundus. The sequence goes on along the minus strand of NC_086289.1, from coordinate 37,131,197 downwards.
GTTTGCTGTGAGGGTGGTGAGCCCCTGGCCCAGGTTGCCCAGAGAAGCTGTGGCTGTCGCATCCCTGGAGGGGTTCAAGGCCAGGTTGGCCGGGGCTTGGAGCAGCCTGGTCTGGTGGGAGGTGTCCCTGCCCAGGGCAGGGGTTTTGGAACTAGAAGATCTATAAGGTCCCTTCCAACCCAAACCACTCTGATTCTGTGAATGCTGCTCTGAGCAGGTATCACTTCCAGACTGGGTCCTTGGTCCCTCTGTTTGCAGTGCTGCTCAGTGCGGCACTGTGCGAAGCCCTTCAAGAGAAGGAAGCTGGATTTGCCCGCAGGAGCTGGCACTATGAGCTTGGATGACCAGGAGGGCACTTGAGAAGCACAGGAGGTTTCTGAGGTGCTGTGAAGGGGATGGTTTTGCATGAGAGTTCGAGGCTGGTGCTGCCAAAGGGTCTGGAAAAATACTCAACATACAGGACGCAGCTGCCGTGGCAGAGGTGGCTGGAATTTGTCTCTGATGTCTACAAGTAGCTGTTGGCAAGTAGATGCTGAATTCGGTGGTCAATACCCATTTCTCCCTCAATCAGGGCTTCAGGGGAAAGAGAAGCTTTGAAAGTCTTTACTTTGTGCAATTGAAAGAAAAAGCCTAAAACTGTGACTTATTGGATCACTTTTCTCTTCATAGATTTCCACATTTAGAACAGCCTGTGAAACCTCAGTGATTGCTTTCTTTTTGCCTTCAAACAACCCGGCAGCTGGGATTTAGCATGGAGTTCTGTCTTCAGTTTGGATTTTAAAATTGTGTTTGTTTTTATGTATGACTAGGGGAGTTTGTTTTTTTTTTTTTTGAGCACGGGCTGGTGTAGACGCCAGGTGAGGGGTGCGTGGACTCAGCCACCCCTTGCAGCTCTGGCACAGCTTGCAGAAGGAGCTCTGTGCAGCCAGGTCACCTTGGCCATGGGGAATGTCCCAGGCTGACGTGTGCCATGGGCTGGGGGTCCTGTTGGGGTGACCGACACAGTGACTTGGGTGGAGCTCTTGGGAAGTCTACTGTTGAACGTGGCAGCGCAGCGGGGTGAAGGACCAGCAACGCAAGGTCTTCCACTTGGTGTCTCTTAAAATTGGGTTGTCTGGCTGGTCTTCTGCCCGTCCCTACAGTGAATGTAACGCCATAGAGAAATGGCAGCTTGTAAAAGTAAGTGCTGGATGGAAGTTGAACCCTGCTGACATCCCTGGGATGGAGTCCTGCCTGCTGCTGGTCATCTGCCTCGTCCCACGTAGCTTCAATCTGCAACATGAGGGTTTGGTAAGCATCGCTGCTTCCTTGTGCAGCATTTGCTTCTCTGGCTTCTTAACAGGGTGACAAAGATCACGGAAAAATCTGTTTCCCTTGTCCAAAACACAAAAATTGCCGTGTTCTTAAACAGTAGAGGCTTACCTGGGGTGTTGTTTTGCCCCTTGCCCTCTGCCAAAGTGCAGCGATCTCTGGAGCAAAGCTTGGGGGCAGCAAGGGAGAAGACTGCCTTGGAGCAACGCTCCGTAGAAGACTAAAACTGTTCTTGTAGGAGGATTTGTGACTTCAGACACGTCACACCTGCCGTGTAGGCTACAATTTGTGGTACACAGGCAAGGAGGAGCCTGGGCTTGTTGCTAGCCTGAGGGATCACATCAGTCTTGGAAATAGCCCTTCACTACTTCCTTTCTCACCCCATTTTCTCTTGCCGCTGTGATGAAATTCCTGCGGCAAGCGTTCCCTGGGGTTTTGAGACAAACCACGCCTGGGCAGATAGGATGATGAATAAGGAGCCCCGTGGAGGCTCGCAAGGTGTTATGGAAGCTGCTGGGAGATGTTTTCACTGGTGTTTTGCGTAAAGTCAATTAATTCTGGTATCCAACTCTGTTCTTGTTCTCTCTGTGACGACTTCTGTGCAAGTTGTTTTGTGCTTTGTGTTGCGTTTGTTTTTTTTTTAAGGCAATTCAAGCAGGCTGGGTGCTGTGCGTTTGCGTGAGGCTATGGTTTTGTGCAGGTGCTTCCACAGAGCCTCGGAAAGCTCTTTCTGGAGGTACGCCGCATCCCCATCAAGATGCAAAGGCATTCCCACCTGACCGCGGTGACCATTTACACGGCACGAACAGCCCCTTGCCAACACTCAGAGCAACAGTCGTAGGAGCAGTTAGCAAGAAACCCTTTGTCTGAAATATGTTTTTAATAAACCATTCACTTGAATATATTCAAATAACAAATAAATTCCTGCGAATCCAAGTCTATTTGCAGACAACTTGCGAACGAGAAAGGCTAAATTAATTGAATGCTTTAGTCGCTAGGGATAATGATCCAGCTGTAACAGAGATCTCCAGATGTTTGTTTGCAGAAGAGTGTGCTTTCACAGGAAAAGGAAAAACACTCGTGGGTATATTAACTCAAAGCAAGTTTACAGCTGTGTGCTCGTGAGCTCTACCTCGCACTCCCACCAGCGGCTGCAGAGCTCTGTTCTGAGGCTTCCTCTTGCAATAAACAGCCTCTTTATTTCTCGCTCATTGTCCTCCTGGCCACGTTTAGACATCTGTGACGTGCGAAGTGAGGTAATGGCCCTGTGAAAGCCTCCCAGGCTTCAACAAATATCACCGCCACCACCTCTGGGGTGGACCATGTGTTGCAAGTACTGCTGGACCGCTGCTGCTCCCAGTTTAGGCTGTCATGGCTTGACTTTTCCCTTTTATTTGGCTGAGTTTGCTGCACAGGACCGTAGATTGGGAGAACAAGATGCTGTGTGTTGTCTTGCCGCCTGCTAGGAGCTTGCAGGGATGAGTGGAAGAGCTTTGGTGGATGGAAAAAGGGGAACGCTCTTGGTTTAATTTCATCTAAGGACTGGAGCTTTGCCCAGCTTCTACTGAAGGAGCTTGGCTTTATCAGCGCGTTGGAGTTGTCACTCCAGTGCGCTCCATCTATTTCCCTCCGTCTTATTTTGTTTCTGTTGTTAAACAGCCCAAGCTGGTTTTTGAAGCCCCGTAGCTGAAGTGCCCCATTACTCATAGGCGAGAGGACAATAGAACATGGGGCCGCTCTTAAATGTCTCTCCACGTCGGCGTCATTAATAACAGTAATGCTGGCATCACTTGCTCCTAAATAGCCTCATTTATCAACAAGCAATTTACTGCGGTGCCGTGGCGGGGACGCAGATAAGCTTGTGCCTCAGATACCCAGGCACCACCTGCCAAGTCTCTCCTCACCTTTTCTTTGGCATCGGAGAGGGAGGGAGGCATGGTAGGAAATTCAAGGCCGTGTTGGATGAGCCTTTGAGCAACCTGGTCTAGTGGGAGGTGTCCCTGCCCAGGGCAGGGGGGTTGGAACTGGATGATCTTTAAGGTCCCTTCCAACTCTAACCATTCTGTGATTCTATTCTATGATTAAATGCTCCATCCAAGATGTGGAAGTTGCAAAGGGTTGGGTTGTGCTTGGAGAAAGGCAGCTTCAAGGCCAGGACTGACAGATGAAAGGGTTGATGAGTTGCACGTGTTGTATTTCCCCAGGCTGTCATCTTTGTGAAGAGTCTTTCCAGCATCTGGTTGTTTCTCTTGGTTCCCTTAAGAGTTTTGGTTGCTCTTGAAGGTGTGAGAGGAGCAGGAAATGTAACCTTTCCAAAACTGGCTGTTTTGGGCTGCAAATTTCTGTCCCATTTCTGTAAGTCTTGCTTTTACTGCAGCCATACCTTGGAGATCAAGAGGTGCTAACTCAACTCCAGAGGGATAAATCAAGCGGGGATTTCACTGCGTCTTCATTATAACGAGGCAGAATTTATCACCCAGCACACGTTTTGAAACCTCAGAGAGTTACGGTGACAGTCCAAGGCCAATCTGCTTACAGATCTGAAGTCAGCAGACAAAAAAATCTGTCCGCGGGTACCATCTCCTTCTGGCTTGGGGCCTTTGACGCACATACCAACTCACGCTTGTGCTAGAGCAAAATACCCGGCAGTATTTGGGCTGAGGGCGGCTATATTTATTTGTTCCCCTGAACCATTCAGAGAGCGGAGCAGCTGGGCCAGAGGCAAGCTGTAGCGCTGAAGGTTTTGTATTCCCTGGGAGACTGAGAGCCTCGGGGATGTTTCATCTTTTTGTAAGGCGCAGATGAGATTTCAAACAAGACATGAATGAATCCCGCTTGAACTTCACTTGCGCAAGTAAAATTTGCTGATGGGGGTGGTTTTTCTTTTTTTTTCTCTTTTTTTTTTCTCTTTTTTCCTTTTCCCCATTCATATTGATCAGCCCCTCTCAGCCTGACAGGGTTTGGTGGTGGAGGAAGCAGCGCTCAGGCAGCACTATTTCGGAGGTGGCGTTTTCTGCTCTGGCTCGTCTCATCCCCGTTAGTGGAGCACAGCTGGCGTCGCACCCATGGAGCGCTGGTACTCGCACGGCTCCTCTGTTAGCACTGCGGGTGTCACTGCCTTACTGTCCGGGGGGGTGTCTCGTCTTACACCCTACAGGTGTCTTGTGCTCCTGCTCAGTGCTGTGGTGGTCCTGGGACCCAGTCCGTAGGCAGCGCGATCTAATGAGCTTTATCTCTGACCTCATATTAATTGCAGAACAGCGTCTCTTTTCTAATTAACACAAAGCTATGTTACCTTGTCTGGGTGAGATGCAAACTATGGCGTGTGTCGTCTTACTCACACATCATTTATTTACACCAAACAGTAAAGCACCTCATTAGCTAGGCTTCTGGGGTCCTGCTTTTCTTCTGTTTGCCCCGGTGTCTTTCTAGAAAGCTTGGTATGGCCAAAGAGAAGCCATGAACTCGAGGGTGCTGGGTCAACTGCATCTTCTAGCCTCCTCTGCCCTCCTGCTTTCTGCAGCAGGTGGGAGATGGCTGTGGGCACGTACTCCTGTTTTTCCAAGTTGAGGAGAGGTGACTCCCATCTGAATGATCTCCATAGAGCTCCTGTTAGTTCATCGCATCCATTAAGTAGAAAGTAATCCCTGGAGCTAGGATTTGGTTTCAGCCCTCATTACTGTCCCAGACATCAGAGCTGGTTGGTCCCCTGCTGTCCATATGGTAACTCTTGGTCCTCTACGTGCTCTTGGCCTCCCTTTCTCGGAGAGTTGGCAAGGTCTTTTATGCCTTGGTGGCATGTTTTGGCTCAATTATCCCCTAGGCAAGCCTTGTCTCATCTTTCCTAGTGAAAGTCCATGGCTTGCTTCAGCTGGTTACCCAGGCTTTATGCTCTACTGGAAGACGCTTCTGAAAATATTGGGTGCTCAGCATCCCTGCTGCTTCTTGGTTTTAGCCAGACACCTCTCAGTAGTCAAAAAGGGCGGCCACAACAGGTCACCTACTGAGATGGTTTCTTCTGACCTGTGAAGCTCTTTGCATGGTGTCATGGCTTCTCTGGCAGGATCAGGAGTCTCTTGTTATCTCTGTTCTTGCCAGCTGGCAGTCAAAATGCAAGCTTGCTGGACTTTGTTTAGAAAACTAGTCCTCTGCCCTTTGGCTCCCCAAATGGGACTGACCCCAGCACTGTGGTGCTGCAGTTCTAGTCTCTGCCCTTGTTTATACAACTTGTTCCATCAGTTGGTGTAATTTCTTGGTTCTGGAAGCACAGTGACTCTACACTAACCTCAGTCACTACGGAAAGCCCCCAGCCATGTGGTTCTGACCTCAAGATCCATATTCATTTAGAGTTCCCCCCCCAAGAAACAACTTGGAGTAATTGCTTGGGAGCAATCTGTCTCTGCACGGAGTCAGTAGAACTCCTTGGAGGAAGGTCTCCTCACCATGTCCATGAGGACCCGTAGTGGTCCCAAGGGAGGTGGGATGTCCTGCTCCCTGCCCGTGCTGGTTGGCGAGTTCATGTTGGGGGGACACCTGGCAACCACAGCTTTTAAAGAAAGGGTTGTGACCTTAAGGAGAGGCATTCGGCTTTCTTTAATTGAGCTATTTTCATGGAACTTGTAGGAACCCTAGGGTTTTTTCGTGGTGCAAATCCTTCTCCCATGTTGAGCTGTAACTTGCCGCTCCTGAGTTGTTGGGAAGAGGACGGTTGTGGTCACTGCTGGGAAAGCACTTGTGCAGCCTCTGGTGGGACTGCATGTCCCACCTTCATGCATATCCATTTTTTCAGAGAAGCATGGTCGTCTAAAAGCTGGCCGTCGAGGCAGACGTTGGTTGGAAGCTGCCTTCAAAGATAGCATTTGGGGAAGGAGGTGCTGCAGCCTGCATGAGGTGTGAGGTTTCTACAGGTGGTTGTGCATGCATCATGGGCCCTTCTGATGAGGTGGGTGTGGTGGTGAACTACCTCTGGTGGTCTCCACTCCCTCTCGGAGCTGGCACAGGTGGGAAATCAGGGTGAGGTGAAGGTCTCACCATCACTGTTGATCTTGGGTTTCTGCCTGTTACTGAGGTGCAATATTCACACAGGGGAGAACTGGGTGGTGTTTCCCTCCACGCTGGTACTGGTGACAGAGCTTCCTTCCACCTATGAGTATTTAATTAGTTGAAAAATGCATTTTTTTTTTTTTGAGGGAGGTTGGGAGAAGGCATAAAGGAACGAAGGGAAATATTCCTTACTTTTTTCTGGGCCGTTTCTTATTTCAAAAACTAATTAGACAAGGATATTCTATGGATTTAGAGTTTAAACTTTGTGTAAGAAATGTTAATCAAGACCGTATTAGCTAGATTTTCCTTGAGGAGTGAGTATGGCGGGGGGTGGTGTACGGAGTGTTGGGGGTGTTTCGGAGACAAGCATGAGGCGGCGTGGCGATATTTGGCAGCACGGCCATGTAGAGGGAATGGGTTTGCCTTCACAGGTGGGGAAGCACCCTGCTCCCTGGAGCTGCTTGTGGAAATTGGGATTTGGATCTCATCCAGTCAGCCCTGCTGGGGCTGTTCCGGGGTGGGGGGTACGTAGCATCTTTTCCCGACCAGTTTCAAAAGCCCCTAGGTGGTGTTGGGGCTTTCTGCCGTCACTTAATGCCTCGGTAGGTTTCACTGCTGGGAAATTTCTGCTAACCCCAGATTTGTGTTTTCCTTTGCTTTTTCAGCTCCTTCTGCCTCCTCCCGCCCCTGTGCCCGTGTCTCATGAGTAGCTGTTAGTCAGGGGAGGGCAGCTCCAAGGAGCCAGGCTGCATCTAATGTTTAGGGTTTTCCAAGAGTCCCCTTCCCCAGCCTCCTCGGCTGAGCCGCCCGGGTATTGACGAAGATCTCCGTCTGATTTCCTCCAGTTGGCAGTGCTCAGAAATGAAGGCAATACTCCTGCCGTGGTGGAACTGGAGACAATTCAGGTCTTGCCTGCTTTGTAGCATCCGTGCTCCTGAGAACGGCTCCCCCTACCCCGGTCTTCAGCAAACCTCGGGCTTTGTAAGGCGCTGTGCACTTCCCCGGGCTGGCGGGACGCCTTGTGCGTTCCCGTCTTCAGTTTGCAGCTCTGATGTAAAATATCCGGTTAATCTCATGTGGTTTGTTTATTCCCCCCCCCCACACACCCCCTTTATAAGCCCATGATGCTCAGTGCTTGCACTTCTCTCGGTGTTTGTTCCCCCCATGCTCCCCTCTTTTTGTATTCATTCTGTTAAGTTTATCAAGCGCGGACTTTCCTCTCTGGGAAGTCCGAATACTTTAATTCCGCCATTCCCCGCTGCTTCCTGACCCTTCTCAGACAAAGGGGGCGAGTGAACCGCCGGTTAATTTCCTTTTAAAATTAGTTTAAAGGTGCCTTGAGCAGTCGGCTCCCCTGCATCCCTCCCCTTGTGATGGGGCTGCTCTGCCTGGAAACAGCATCCCACCCCCCTGGAACCGTCTCTTCTCCTTCCCCTTCTGCCGTGGGGATGAAGAAGGAAGGACAGATGTCAATAAAAATGAATGAGACTTTTTGACAGAGCAGGTTCTGCGAGGGAACTTTTTTTTCTTCTTTTTTTTTTATTTTTATGGCGCAAACAATGGATGGAGCAGAATTTGCATAAATCTCATTAGAAAAAAAAGTGCAAGTTTCATAAATCTTGTGATAAATTAATGCGATATCATTCCGAACGTGATGTATTAATTTTAGGATGAAATGAATGGGTCTGTGATCATTGTTGGTAATTACGAGGCTCCCAGGCAGTGTGGAGAGGAAATTATTTTTAAGAGGGCTTTTTAAGTGCGGGAACCCTTTTCACACCGGGAATATCTTCACAGACCCAGACTCCTTCATTTACAAGTGTTTCTCTTCTGATTTTACTCTCCTGTTTTTTTTTTTTTTTAGTTGGGGTTTTGTGTTTTTTTTTTTTTTTTGGTGCAGTTGTATTTACTTCCCTCTTTCGTGCTGATACAGCCTATCCTTTTCCAAGCAAAAAGAAACTTTTCCAAACTCTGTGCGTTCTCCCTCCTCCCGGGGTTTTGCAGTGAGACGGAGGGCAGGAATCGCTGGAAAAGGAGAGGCAGGCTCCCCTCCCTGAACCTGCTCCTCTTTGCAGGGGGTTTGCCCAGGGATATGCGTGGGGTTTTTGGGTTGGTTTTTTTTTTTTTTTAATCCTCTTTCCCAGGCAGAGCTGAAGATGCCGCAGTGGATATTAAGGCGTATTGGTGATTTCGGCAGCGAAACGCCAGCGTAGTTGGAGTGTTTTGGTTAATAAACCGCTAATAATTATTATTATATACATAATATATAATTATTGTCTATAACGTAGTATAGTATATATTAATAATAATAATACACGGATGCCAGCAAAGGAGCAAGGGCTGTGACCTCCATCCGCTGGGAAGACACAGCACCAGCATGAAGGCATTGGGTTTTAAACTGGTTTTGGAGAGCTTGCTCGGTACCTGCGGTGCTGTGAAGACCTGTTTGAAGGCTGACGGAGGGGAATTGCTCTGCCTTAACCGTGTTGATATAGGCGTTGACTTCAGTTGGAAGGGTGCCGCTTCTCTGCCCGCCCGTGTGCCGGCAAGCCCGGTGGCTGCGTGCACAGCATCTTCTGGGAGAGCCTCGGATATTCTGTTTATTTTACTGATAGTGTCACGGAAATTCAGTAAACCCTTGGGGCTTGTATTTTAGCTTCCTCACCTCTTTCCCCCCCCCCCCCCCCCCCCCCCCCCCGCCCCCATTTCCCTTGTAAAGTTAGCCGAAGCTTTCGGTAAATAGCGAAGTAAACCAAAAAAGCCCTCCTTAAGCGTCTCTGGGAGAGCTGGGGGGAATGGAAGCAGGCGATGCCTTTTTCTGAGCTTTACCACCGGCTGTCAGGTCGTCTTATGGGCTCCGTCTCGCCACTGACTCCCCACTCCAAATAACTAAGTGCAGCAGAGAAATTACAGGCTCTGTCTCCTGCTCCTGCCGAGGTGTGAGAAAAAACCCTCCGCTGCGCCTTTGGCTTCCCAGCTTGATAAGCTCCCTCAGAAACGGTTTCGACTGCACAGGTTTGTTTGCCCTCATCTCCGTCACCTCCGTGTTTGGCTCCTTTCTCTCCCGTCCGTGACGGGTGATGGCAGTAGCATGTGTGGTTACAGGACCAGCTTGTCCTGGGCTTTTCCCCGCGTAACTGGTGAAGACCTCCTGTTTTTCTGTTGGCAGAAACTGTTCTTCCCTCAACATATTTATTATGAGACCCTTTTTTAAAGGTGCTGGTGTCTCCCTGCCCTTTTTTTCACTTGCTCTGCAGCACAGTAATGGGAGAGGAGGCAGCCTTGGTGGACAGGGTAAGGTGATGCTTCCCATTAGCACCTGGCAAGAGAAGTGTGTAACGTTGAGCTCAACTTGAATTGTAGGAGCGGAAACTTTCTTTGCAGAATTGTTCTGGAAAGTTTTGGCTCAGGTGGTTGAGGCCTTGCTGAGAAGGAGGGCACAGAGAGCATCTGTTGAGGTTGTGTTTACCAAATGAGGTGGCAGCCCCCTGCTTTGGGAGAAAGGCGTGGAGATGGATGAGTGGGTTGCCCTTGTACCTGTGGTGTGCTTTTAGGTATCCCTGAGCGTGTCTCAATGATGTTGGCCAAGCTTTAATCTCAGCACACTTGTGTGGCATGAGTTTTGCTATTAGTGTTTATCCACGGCATGCTCCAGCTGCGAGGAGCGAGGTCTTCTTGGCAGTAGCGGCTTGGAGCATGTGGTGGTTAGCCTTTGGAAGCCCACGTCTTCTGCATAAGGCCCACTAAGATGGTCAGAGGGCTGGAGCCCCGCTGCTGTGAGGACAGGCTGAGAGAGCTGGGGGGGTTCAGCCTGGAGAAGAGAAGGCTCCAGGGAGACCTCAGAGCCCCTTCCCGTCCCTAAAGGGGCTCCAGGAAAGCTGGGAGGGACTCTGGGTCAGGGAGGGAAGCCATGGGATGAGGGGGAATAGTTTTATGCTGAAAGAGGGGAGATACAGATGAGATCTGAGGACGTAAATCTCTGCTGTGAGGGTGGTGAGCCCCTGGCCCAGGTTGCCCAGGGAAGCTGTGGCTGCCCCATCCCTGGAGACATTCAAGGCCAGGTTGGAGCAAGCTGGTCTGGTGGGAGGTGTCCCTGCCCAGGGCAGGGGATGGCACTGGATGGTCCTTCCAACCCAAACTGTATAATCCGTGGCCATCTGTGGCATAGACGAGGAAACTGCTCCAGGAGGCTGGGACCAACTGGGAGGAAAGCAGGAATGAAGATGGAGAGACTTTGGTGCCTGCAAGAGGTTTTCTGAGCCCAAATGTGTTTTGGTTACTCCTCAAGCCCCTCTCAGTGTGCCCACACTGGCATCCCCCCCTCTGTGTCAGGTGGGGTCTCAGGTGCATGCTCTGTCCCTAGCTCGGGGCTCGTTCTCCGTGGGGAAAACGACGAAGCTTCATCCCAAACATGGGAGCAGCTCCCACTTGCTGTAGCCTCTTGCGTGATACTAGATTTTCCTTTCTTTTCCTTGCTAGGGAGCGGCTATCCTCTCCCTCACATTGCTTACGGATTGCTTAGCAGCACAGAACTATTGGCATTTCATCTTTTCTTTTTAAAAAAAATCTTTGGGCTTTTTTTTTCTTTTTTTTTTTTCTGAAAGGTGAAAGATAAAATGAATTACAGGCAAAGAAAAAGGAGCGGGAGACAAATGAGAAGAACAGGGTTTGAATTTCAAGATCAGATCCATCAAATCCTGACAGCAGGCGCGTCGGAGGCCGGCCTGCTGTGGTGAACTGGGCTAATGGGAGATGCTGGGGCAAGCGGGGCAGGAAGGCAGGGCTGCTGGCTAGCGGCTAACACAAGGGGTGTTGTGGGAGAAGTGGATGGGGCGTGATTGTCCCATCTCCCTTCCAAGGAAGGAAGGAGGCAGAGCCAAGGAAATCTGGTGGCAGCTACTTTGGAGCAAAATCGTGGTGGTTGCCTTCACGTAAGGGGACTCCTTGCTGGAGGGTGGGGATGCTAAAATGATTATTTATTTTTTTTTTTTGTAAATAAAGTGGTTTGAGAAGTTGAATAGCCATGGAGGGCTCTCCGTGCCAGCTCGTGACCTTGGTTGAGGACCGTCAGCAGTGCTCTTGGCATAAGGGCTGTCTCCCTGCTGCTTCCCTCCCCAGCGTGCCTGGTGCCTCTGATCCGTTTGCCGCTGCTACTTAGAAATTTCTGGCTTTTTATCGTGCAAACCCCCTTGGCTGTTAGCTGGGTGCCCGCGGTGCTGGCAGGCTCCGGACCATGCTCGGTGGCGGTGGCAGAAGACGGGGAGCCAAGAAGCTGCGAGGTGGCTGTGCCCACAGATATGATCCAGAGTACGGGAGGGGTGGGAAGCGATGAGCCAAGGAGGAACAGGCGCTGGCTTTTAAAAGCAGGGATTAAAATGCCTTTAATATTAAAGTGTAGCTGATGCCTGAAGTCTTGAGCCCAAAAGCCAGCACAGTCAGCGGAGAGATTCCTATTAACTCCACTTGGATCAGACCTTTTAGGAGAGCATCTTATTAAGCAACTAATTAGAGACCTGCCCCTTCCGTTGGATTCTAGTGCCCTCCGTCCCACCCCATCCCATCCCTGTGCAGACTGTGTCAGCATCTTGCTCTGGCGTCTTCTTCATCCTCTGGCTCTTTCCCTGGCCCTGGGGCTCCATGCTTCCAAAACCCTCCAGGAGCTCTGGGTTTGTTGGTCTCTTCTCCCAAGGAACAGGTGTTGGGACAAGAGCAAAACGCCTCAAGTAGCACCAGGGGAGGTTTAGGATGGAGATTAGGAGAAATTTCTTCACCGGAAGGGTTGTCAAGCATTGGAAGAGGCTGCCCAGGGAAGTGGTGGAGTCACCATCCCTGGAGGGATTTAAAAGAAGGGTGGACGTGGTGCTGAGGGACATGGGGTAGTGATAACTTGGCAATGTTAACAGTTGTACTTGATGATCTTAAAGCTCTCTTCCACCCATAACGATTCTGTGATTCTCCTGGAGATTTTGGGGTTTTTTTCCTCCTTTCTCCTTCCGCTCTTGAAAGCAAAACCCGTTGAGAGGAATTGGGAGGACACAGCCCCTTTGTCCAACTTTCTCCTTGGCAAAATGGAAGGGCAAGAAAAAGATACAGGTTTACAGCTGCAAGCAAATGCTGAGACAGGTGTTCCTGTATGGGGGGGAAAAAGAACACCCCATAATGCAGCCAAACCTAAAAAAAAAAAATAAATTAATAAAATCCTAGCAGGAGGAAAACAGGAGGCAACAACAAAAAGAAAAAAAAAATCTCCCGAGGTCAATCAAAGTTCAAGACTTGGAGAAAGAAGAAAATCTGTGTATGTGTGAGAAAGAGGGAGAAGTAGCTGTGATTGAGAGAAAGGAGGCAAAAGGAGACAAGATAAATTGTGATTATCTGGTGGAATCAAGACACTTAGCTGCCCTGTCTGATTCCTGAGGGGAAACAAATGGAGCCTATAACTCTGCACTGCAGAAGGATAATTTGTCCCTGTTTCCTCAGCCCTTGATGGAGCCAGGTCGGCACTTGGGCTTGTGGCAGCTGGAACAGCATCCTCAGAGGGGTTTTGGACAGATGTGGCCCTCCCTGGTCTCTGTTCGAGTGGGACGCCCTGATTTTTGCTGTTTTCCCAGTGATACAGGCACTGTTCTGCGCTGCTTTTGCACTCCTTTGGCAATTCCCGTGTTGCTTCCATGAAGGCGAGTGTGGATTCCGGCTGTGGAGCTGAGTGTCGGTGGATCAGGTGTTTGCCTTGGTCTGGCTTCGCCTATGGGTGGCTCAACAGCACCTGCCCTGTGATCACCCTGGAAAATGAGGTTTCTTGTGGTCTGTTGAACGGTGGCGGTGGCCCAGATGCTCCAGCTGCACGCGTTTTCCTTGTGCTATCCACTAGTCCGCTCCTCCTCCCTTGGTGGGGGTGAATTGAGGTGGGGGGAAAAGTAGGATTAAATATAATCGGTGCTAAAGGAACCGGTGGGAGGTGGCTCCCATAAGCTTTTATCTTGGAGCCCACCACCCAGAGTCTGGCCACAGGCGGTGAAGGAGCCCGGCGTGCTCTGCTGTGGTCTTCTCTCACTGCGTCCTGCACGCCCCGTTTACACCACGCGCTTAAACTTAGCATTCCCCTGGGGTAGAGCTTGCAGAAATCAGAATAACGAATGGCAAAGCGGTTGTGAAGTCTCATTTCTTATTTCAGGGCTCTGTTTCTCATTATCCTCTACTTAATTTATTATTTTGATTTGTATTTTATGCTCCCCCCCGCCCCATGATGAAGTGGGTGGTGCTTTTAAGTTAGGATGGTGATTACTGGCTGATGGGCAGGTAAGGGAATGGGTAAAATAGCTGTTGGTGTTTAAGATGGTGTTTTCCTGCGATGCAGGAGAGCAACGCCGCAGCTCAACGCTTTAATGTTCTGCGCTGCCGTGTTTATTTCCTGCTGAAGATTCTTGTTTCTAAAGACTAAAAAGAAAGAAAAGTTGGGGGGGGTTATAGGTGCTGAATGTTCCCTTCCCTCCTCTTTGACTTGCTAAATCCCTCCTTGATTTTCGATATGCCTTGACCAGAGTGCAGACGAGCCCAGCGAGCTTTTCCCAGGGCTCTAACTCCGAGTGTCTGCAGGCTGGCAGGAAAAAGAAATGCAGGTGGGATGATGCACCCTCCCCAGAAAGGCCTTGCCACTTTCTCCAGGCTATCCTGAATTTAGGAACGAAATTCCCGGACAGTGGGAGGCAGCTGTAACGCAGAGAGATGGAGAAGAGTTAAACGTCGGTTTGCCAGCTGATTTCTTTGCGCAAGTGGGTTTGCGGCGTACAAACCGTGAATGTGACTATGATTAGAACTGGCTGGGACATGGTTTTCCTACTCAGCAGGATTTTTAAGATTGTTTCCCTTCCACTGAGAGTTGCGACTGAGACCTTTTGGCGTTTGAAGTTGGGAGTATTTGCAGTTCTGGAGGGAATTGCAGATAACGCTGTTGATCTAGGGCTTTTGTATGAGATATAAAGGGGGGAAGTCTGTTTCTCCTGTTAAATTTAGCAGAATGGAGACATGACCCTGGGTTTATCTTGTCCTAGTTACTGGCTGTCACTCTCATGGGGTTGGTCACAGTCTTGCCCATCTTCTGGGGCAAAGAAACCTTTGCTCAGGATGGCTTCAGGTGTCCTCCCAAACAAAAGCAAGCTGGCAGCTTCTTTCGTATCAAGGCTCTGAGGTCTGAGAAAGTTGTAGGATCACTCCAGCGTTGGCTTCAGCGAAGAGATGGGAAGGCTGCAGATGAACCAGCTGATCGCAGTGGTTTGGATAAGGACTCTTGCTTTTGGGTCTTTGTCCAAAATACCTTTGATCATGAGCCATCACTCACTTGCACCTCTGTTGGTGGAAGGATTCCCCCCCCCAGTGGTTAATTGTAGCTACTCCTTTTAAAACAACTGCTATTCCTTCTCCAAATAGAAATTTGTCTGGGCTTGGCCACTGAGTCTTGCTGTGTTTCCTTGCTCTGGCAAAGTCATCTTTAAGTATTACATCTTGTCCTCCTTATGGATGTGCTTGAGATGGCCTGAGTCATCTCACTCTTCTTTGTCATAAATGAAGCAGTTCAAGCTTTTAAAGTCCTTGTTAATTGCTAGCTCTTGAACGTTCGTGGCTTCCTCTTGCACCCGGTCCCGAAGATGATGTGGCCAGCCGAGCAGCTTGCAGAATTGCAGCCTTGGCAGAACCGGCTGTACATATTGTCCAATATGTCCATATTGTCCAATATGTCCTAAAGTCGCTCCTCCGAGTGCCCAAATTACACATGGAAACAGCTCCTTGCATGCTTGGACCCCTGGTCCTACTCGAAGGTCTGGTTTCGGGATGCTGTGGTCCACCAGCCTTTTTCAAGGGTGTTTGGAGAAGGGTCATGAAAACAGATTTTTACCTAACAAGCCCAAATTACCAAGCGCTTCAACTGGCTGCTTGGTCCTCCCCGTTATTTGCCGTGCTGTTGCTTGAGTTTGTACTGGCAGCAACTTCATGTCGTGCTAGGGTGTCCCCCGACTGCAGTCAGTGGCCTTGGGACGTGCCAGGCAGCTGGGTCTTCGCTCGAGTGCGCTTCATTGGTATCGTACAGTGCTAAATTTTTAATCAGGGAGTCACGCAGTGCTAAGTCAAATGCCTTACAAAAGTCTATTATTTCTTTGCAGTTACCTTTATCTGCCAAAATTGTAATCTCATCAAAGAATAAAATCAGGTTTGTTTGACAAGGCCTATTTTCCATAAAATCATGTTGACTGGCATTAATTATGTTCCTATCGTTTAATTCTTTATTAATGGAATCTCATATCAGCTTTTTCCATTATTTCTGCCGTGATTGATGTTAGGCCAACCAGTCGGTAATTGCCCGGGTCGTTCTGCTTGCCGAGCTGTGCCGCCGCATTTGCCCTCTGGTCTACTGGAGCTTCTCTCCTCTTCCCAGATGGATGAAATTTTGGCATCTGTTTTCCTTGGCCAGCTGATTTGGGGTTGCAGGCTGCTCTCATACTGCCAAAGACGGCTCAGGCTGGTTTAGCCCCCCGGCCTCCATCCCTGGGGCCAAGTGGCCAAGGGATCTCCCATCCTTATCTCTATTCACCAGCGTTTTTCCTCCTATTTTCTCCCCTGTTCTGCTGAGGAGGGGACTTGAGAGTGGCTGGGTGGGTGACATGCAGCCAGCCACGGTTGACCCACTACCCTTAGACTTTGAATGAAATTAGAGATGTCACAGAGAGGCCCAAAATGATCCGAGGAGTTTCTTATGGGGCTAAAATGAGGGGGTTTCCAAGGGAGTTGGCTGTCCCTTGCTTTCAGAGCAGGAGAAGTCATCCCATTCTGGGAACAGTGTGGAGTTCACAAACAGGACACGTGGCTCCCATGCAGCAACTTTGGAGGGTCCGGTTGCCTCTTGGGTGCAGTCAGGAAGAGACATTTATGACGACACGGCTGCACGAAATGGGTGAGGGATGGCTGAGTACGGCTGCTGTTGATTGGGGTATTCAAGATACTGCAGAAGATGGTTTCAAATGTGATTTGGCAGAAGGTAGTGATGGATTTGCCCCAGCATCTCTCGTGCTCTCTGGGCGCGTGGGCTCTGCATATGCCAAAAAGACCAGCACTTGGCTGCAGCTGCGGTGTTCAAAATAAACCCCAGGTTTGTGTCTGGCTCCAGGCCCTACCAAATCCCTAAGCCTTGAGGCACTTGTGGGCATTGTGTCAGTGCTCTTGGCCTGGAGATGTTGTTGTATCTGCTGGTGGTGCCCCTCGGTGGGGGAGAGTGTGAAGGAGACTGGTAGGCGCTTGCCCAGAAGAGGCATGGCTTCCTCCACTGCCCCTAGTGCCCGAGATGGCTGTGTTTCTGCTGAGCTAACGTGACTTTCTCTTTTGATAAGGGCAAGGGAGGAGAGGAGCTGTGATACAATTTATCTGTGCTAGAGAGAACAGTAGGACCACGCACAGCCTGACTCCCCTTCCCGCTGCATAAATGTTTGAAGCATTGTAGTACCACGGGAAAATAATCTGGGGATGACTTAAGGGAGGAAGGCAGAAGACTTGAATGTTTTCAGGATTTCTTCCTCTCTGTCCGGTTTTGTTCATGATTTCTTTCCCCTCTCTATCTCTCCCAGGCTCCTCGGTGACTCAGCTGCTGGCCCGGGACCTGGACAATGACCCGTTGGTCTTCGGTGTGGTTGGCGAGGAGGCCAGCCGGTTCTTCGCAGTGGAGAGCGTGACTGGCGTCGTCTGGCTCAGGCAGCCCTTGGACAGAGAGGTAATGCCGCTTTCCGCTGAGCGGAGGGGACAAAACCCACATTCTGCTCACATAAATGGTGGCTCTTCACCTCTTGAGTTGGGAATCCGGGCGCCTGATGTGTCCCCGCCAGGGTCTGTCCCTCGCCAGAGCTCCGTGGGGACAGAGGGAATAAGCAGGGTGCTCCGCTTCCATCTGGCGTGTTGGTTTGCCTGGATCCCAGAATAATATTTGCAAGTTTAGAAGTGAAGAAAACAACAAGAGAAAATGATCTATCAAAGAGGAGGATGCTCATACATTCAGGGAAACTTCCAGGCTCCCTCTTTAAACCTATATTCCAATTAAATCCTTTACTATTTAAAACAGAGTGTGAAGAGATGTGAGGTATCCCTGCTTACTCAGTCTCATCATGCCCTTTCATCATCTTGTAGATTCAGGCTGCTGGATGCTAAATTTGGCAGGATTTTTGCCTCGAAGCTGTTTCTCACACACACACTTTCAGTGGCGCTTTTGGTGTGCAAAGATGTTATCCCACCCAGGTGCCTGTTTTACAAAAGCCCTGTCCCTCGCCGCATTCCCGAAGCGAGGAGGGAGGGATGGCACAGGAGCTTGGGGTAAGACTGGGAAAATACCGTGCAGCTTGGGCAGCGGGCTTAATTTTCCCCTGTTGCCCGTGTTTAGCGCTTCCTTTGCAGGTGGCAGCGTGGTGGAGATAAAACCCCATCAGCGCCCCTCAGGCGCTGGCGGTCCCGGTCCAGCTGTGGGGATGGGGAGGAGCGGGGCGGTGGATGCTGCCCAGGCTTGGGGGGGGGAGGGCAAACCCCATTTCACGGCGCTAAAGAGCGGGGCCCTGGGAAAAATAAAGTGTTTTTCTTCACCCCTCTCCCCTCCGCCGCCCCGTGCCAACAGCTGCTGGCATGAGTCATGAGTCTTCCCTTATTCAGATGCCTCCAGCTTCCCAATACTTGTGATAACAGCCTTAAGCCAAGGTGTGTGTGTGGGGGGAATCAATAGATGTTTAGGTGTCTTTTGGTGGAGGGTGGAGAGGGAAGCAGCTGAGCAGAGCTTGGATGCGAGCCTGTGCCCGTCAACCTATTTCGAGAGCTCAAAGTCAGCGGTGTGTGAAGAAGTTGGAGACGGACGCGTGCCGAGCTTGGTATGGATATGGGAAAGGTGTAAATGACAATTTCTGGTGGAGGAAGCAGGATGGTGTGGGCGGGAAGGGACGGGGGGGCGAAGGGTGGAGCTGGGAGCAGAGGGTGCTGGCCCGGATGGGCACAATCAGAAAGTCGGGGAGAGAAAGCCACACAAGAAAAGCGGCAGGGAAAGAAAAGCAAGAGATCGATTCTCGTACGACAGAGGAGAAACAGAGACACTCGGGAAGGGAGAGGGAGTTGCAGTGAGGGTAAACGATGCAGGAAAAGGGAGAACAGAGAAAAAGAGGAAGGAGTGAATGTATAGAAGCAAAACAATTTTCAAAAGGCTTTTCACTCCCACAAAGATTAGAAGGAAAACAGGTTTAAAAAAAAAAACAAAAACCAAAAGAAAACCCAAAAACCAACCAGACAGACAAACCCCAAGCCTAAAAAAATGTGCTAAAATGAAGGGTGGAGACAGAAATTAGCATGTGGCAGCTTTCTCTGATTATTTTACCAAGTTTTTGAAAGTAAATGCTCAACTGGTTGTTTCTTCTCTCTTGGTTTGTTTTTTTTTGGTTTGTTTTTTTTTTTTCCTTTTTTCCCCTACTACTTTGTCCCTTGTGGTCCCACCCATGGGCGGGGGGGGGGGTGGGGGGGGAGGTGAAAGGGGCTGATGCGGCAGGGTGGGTGGGACGTGACAAGGGCTGAGGTTCTCCTCTCCGTGGGCATTTCGGCTCCTGGTTCTGCCGGCGAGCATCGCCCCGAGGCAGGAGCCAGGCAAGGCTTTCTTGGGTGGAATTCCCCAGCTGTTCGGGTGGGGGGCCTGGGAGGGGACAGATGTGGGGGTGGGGGGACACACACACACAACATGTTCATGTGAGCCCTTCCCCAAACCCTTCTCCAAGACGAACCGCTAGCCTGGTGCAAGCAGAGCTCCTGGTCTGGGCACCAGTGGCTGCTGCCAGTCCCCGAGCCGTTCTTATTAGGAATAAATCAAGCGCGTCTCTGCGGCACAGAGAGCCCTTTCCCGCTTGCTCTCCAGCTTTTCCCGCATGATGCTCTGGGAACGTCAAGGTGTTGCGCTCCGGCAGCGCTGGGGGTGGGAGGGGATGCTGGAGGAGGGAAGGGATTGCTGGGACTAGGGGAACCAAAATCCAGCTGGTGCCCAGGAGCCAGAGAGGTGTGGTGGTCTCCATACCTGTGCAATTGCTTGGTAAAACATGAGCAAAACTGGTTCCACCTAAACATGAGGAGGAACTTCTGTACTTTGAGGGTGGCAGAGCCCTGGCACAGGCTGCCCAGAGAGGTGGTGGAGTCTCGAACCCTGGAGACATTCCAAACCCTCCTGGACGCGTTCCTGTGACCCTGCTCTGGCAGGGGGTTGGACTGGATGGTCTACAGAGGTCCCTTCCGACCCTATGATTCTATGAAAACGATGGCTGGTGGAAAAGGAATGTCAGGAAGAGAAGGTGTGCCTCCACTAGCAATATCCCCCTGCCCTGCCACCAAAATAATCCCCTCTTCCCCGCTTGTCCCTCACCCCCGCACCAGTGACTTCAATATATTGCTGTTTAAGACCAAGCTCTTAATTTAGTTAGAGCAATGAGGGACAGAGAGGACTGCACAGGCTTTTTTTTTTTTTTTTTTTCTAATGGGTTTTAAGGGATTTCAGCCAGTTCTTACTACAGAGCCTGTGCTCATCCCAGTGTTCCCAGCTATGTGGTATCCCCAGTGCTCTGCTGCGTGGCGGGTGAGTTGGGAAAGCTGCAGCAAGACTTAGGTGTCCTCAGTGAGACCGTGTTGTATTGTCACCTCGAACAAAAGCTAAGTACGTGGCTTTTTCTGGGGACTTTCTTCTCTTTTCGCACTGTCCCTGTACCCTGCAGTCGGAGACAGTGCCGGGATCGCCGTGCGCCGTGGGGGGAAAACTGCATTTCTCCCTGCCTTGCACTTACTCCCTCGCGCTGCCTGCGGCGCTGGGGACGGGGAGGGCGTGCGAAAAAAGCTGGGGCTCGCTGGCATGCCGCAGAAGGTTAAACAGTGGGCTCCTCTCCTCTCCTTTAGCCTAGTTGTCTGTTTAAAGTGCTCGGCTGCTAGTCCCCCCGCATCCTCCTGGTGCGGGGCAGAGCATCTCCTCTCCGCGCCTGCGAAACAGGCTGGAGCCCTGCTGGCACCGGTATTTCTCTGCATTTTATACTCGGTGTAGGTAATTGCACTCAAGCACTCCGTCTCTTCTTGAAGGTCCTGAAAGCGTTTTGCATGTAATAATATTGGCTAAAAGTCCCCAGCCTGCCATCTGCAGATAAACACTACAGTATCTTTAATTATATGTTTTTCTTCTCCTTCCTTTTCAGACTAAGTCAGAATTCACGGTTGAATTTTCCGTCAGTGACAGCCAAGGGGTAAGTGCGACTTCTCATTTCATGGTCTGCGGCACGGGCAGAGGGGAGCGGGGAGGATGAGGATGGGTTGCCAGGGGACCTTCTGCATTGTGCCGGGGGGGGTGGGGGGGGTGGTGTCTGAGGAGCAGGACCACCCCTGGCTATCACTTGCCAAAAGCCCCAAGTCAGACAAAGCAGCTGCAAGCTTGATTTGGGTTTTAAATCCATGCACAAAGCTGACACCCCTTCCCCGTTGTTATCCTTGTGGCCGCAGGTGATCAAAGGGACGGTGAACATCCAGGTCGGGGATGTGAATGACAATGCCCCGCAGTTCCACAACCAGCCCTACAGCGTCCGCATCCCAGAGGTAGGGATCGCCGCAGCCTCCCCGGGCAGCCCGGCTGTTGGCTCTTCCCTCGGTGGCTACGCTTGCTGCCCAGGTGCCACCGCAGAGCTCTCTGCCCGGCTGCCTGAGGGGCCACCAAAGTACGGGACTGTCCTCCTGCCCTGGGCCCTCGCTGTGGCTGGAGGGGAGGATCAAACCTCTGGAAGTTACTGTTGCCTGAAAACGGGCAGAAGCAAAGTGATGTTGTTGTGGGTGTTGGGGGAAGACAGATGGAGGAGGAGGAGGTTTGGAGCTCAGAACCTTTGCAGCCTCGGTGAAGTCTCTTCCCGTGACAAATGTGAAGTTTGGAAATAACAGTAAATGGGAATCTTGTTTCTTTTCCTCTTCCTTTGAGCCAGGGGGAGGTGTGCGGCTCTTGTCTCGGGGTGACCTGAGGCAGGACTAAATATTTCTCCAAAAGCCTGATTTCTGGCAGAGTCCTGCCCAAAGGCTTCTGCCCTTGCTTCTGGTTTTCTCTAACATCTCCGTAGCAGGGCTTGTCCCATGACGTCCTAGGAATAAAGCAGGTAGGAAGGGACCACAGAATATCATCTGGATCAAGCTGCCACCAAAGCAGAGAGAATTTTCCTGTCAGATCCGGTTGCTCATGGCTTGATCCAGCCACCTGTTGAATATCTCCACAGCTGGAGTTTTCCATGTCATACCATCAGGGAGGGCTTCTGCACCTTGGCAGAAACGGGCCAAGAATTTATGGATCTGACGGGAATTTAGGCTTTAAAGATGTGGAGTGAAAGATGGTTGCTGGTGCTAGGAGGACAAAGTCAGGGCATTATATTTGCAACAGGGGATTCATAGGGCATTTCACCTCTTCCAGCAGAGGAAAACCTCTCTCTCTTGCACCCGGGTGCCAGGGCAGAGCCCATTTTTCCCCAGAGCATTCCTCGGGGTGTGGATGAGGTCAAGTGTGCACCGGCGTGTGTGAAATCAAGCGGTCTTTGGTAATTGAGAGGTACAAACGATTGTGTTACCACGATTTATTCAATATGCTGACTGCTGGTGCCCTGCCGGGCTGGGCTTTGATCTTTCCCTGTCCCTCTGCTGTGAGGATGAGGTTTCTTCATTAGGTTCCTGTGTTGTACGAGCCGGGAGCTCGAGTCTCATCCTTGCACCAAGTCATCTGAAACCTCCCTTTGAGAATGACAGTGGGTCAGAGTCATTTCTTCTCCTCTCTAAAGCACAAACGGCGCAGAAATGAGTTGGTAAAAGCTGTATGAGCGGTTCCTCGCTTTCGCCTTTCGGCTCAGGCCTCGGGAAGCTGATGGGTGGCCGTCTTGCCTTGCTGCCGCCCCTCCCGGCAACCTGTCCGCAAAGCCAGAGAAATGTCAGAGGGACAGAAAGAGACCGGTCTCCTCTCCCCTTCCCATAGATTTCCCTCTGGTTTTGCTATTTACAGCACCTGGCACAGAGGACTCCCTTCTCCATGCACAGAGATGGAAAAGTGGGTTTCTGTGCCTGTTCTCTTAAGCCCCAATGTTTCCATACCCGGAGCAGCCATGCTGTACCTCCTTCTCCTGGTCGCTTCTGCTCAAAAAGCCGATATTGCAAATCTTAAGCCTTCCACATTTCCGATCGTAACCTGCGTCAAGCCCGGGGAGCCGGGAGGGCAAAAGGTCCGGGGCTGGTTTGGAAAATTAAGGCTGGCCGGGGAAAGGGAACGGCGGGCAGGTGATCTGGACAAAAAGATAAATAAAAGAAGAGGCGGCTGAACCCCAGAGCCTGCCTCTCACGTGTCATGCTGCTTTGCACGTCAGCTGTGGTTTTCCTGGGAGGGGTTCCCAGGCGAGTCTAATTGTTCGGGGTACCGCAGGCACGAAGCTTCCCCCCTGCGCACCCGCTCGGCCTGCAGAGCTGCGCTTTTCTGGAGGAGGGCGGCCTCGTCTAATTACCAGGCATCGCGTGCCAGTTTCCAGTTTCTACCCATGATCTTTAACCAAGGGCAACCCATCAGAGGTCATGAGCCACAAACTTGGCTCAGCCAGTATCCTGGAGGCACTTCTGGTCTTCCGCTGGGGAGGTGGCGTTTCCTTGTCAGCAAGGGATGGGGTCCCACCACCCTGACGGGACGTGCGAGCAGTGAATTTCCTCTGTGTGTGCTGGCATGGCTCTGGAGGAAGAGATGCCCTCTTGCTTTGAGAGCTTTGCTGGGCCACAGGTTGTCCCTGTTGCTTGTCCAGAAGTACTGGAAGCTGGAGGTGATGGGGTGTGGAGATGTGTCTCCAGAAGCTGAAGTCCCCTGAGCCAGGGGACGCCCTGGATGCAGCTGGGGCTGGGGAGAGCCAGTCATGGTAGGGGATGACAGCGTCCCCAGGTCACCCCTGTACTCCAGGCAGCTCAAGGCAGGGGGAGCCGTGGTGACATGGGTAGCAAAATCTGTCTCAAAGACCAGGCAGCCCAATCTGAAGGTCCTACAGCTGATGAATAAGCAGGGGCCGGAGCTTGGGGCTGGAGAACAGGCCAGCAGGAGTGCCTGGTGCGGCTTTGCTTCGTCTGGCTCTGTGCAGAATTGGCAGCTAATGAGGGTTTTTCTCTTTTTAATTTTGAGATAAATGGGTGTATCGATTTGCAGTTGTCCTAGCTAATGGAGCAGCAACAGAAAGGCTATTTAAACCTCACCGCTATTGTGCGGCACTGGGAAAGTCAAAAGAAGAGTGCGCATAAATAAATGGAACATGAAGTAAACTGACCTTTAAAAACAATACTGCCTCTAAACACCCGTCCTGGCGTTTTACGCAGTCGGCTTGATTTGAGAATGGAAATTTATTTGGGCACAGGCTGCAGATGCGATTCCTCTGTAGCTTGGGGATGGGGTAGAGTTTAGCCATGGGCTCCTCCACGTTGCCGCAGCTCCAAATACCCAGACCGCGCACCGCTGGCTTGTCGGGCTGGTGCCACCGGTCCTCTGTGCTCGCCGCGTCTCCACGCCATCCCTGGCTCCTACCTGGAATAGTGGAGCAAGGGACAGCGTGTCGGGAGAGGGACATCGTTCCGGTGCAGTCGTCCGTCCCGTCTGGGCAACGGCCCCCCGCGATTTGCTCGTGGAAAGGCACCGGGGCGGCGCGGACGCCTTCGAGCCTGTAAAGGAAAAGGAGGGAATCCTGCTAGAATTGGCAACTTAATTCACCAAGCTGGCCTCGACAGAGCTCATTAAGTTCTTGTGTATTCATTTCAGGCTAATGGCTGTCATGCTGGCTGCTGTTGGATTTGCTGTAATAGACTTTTATGGCTCTCCAGTTTGCTGGGACGCGTGTGCCTGTCTCCGTGCCCCGTGGTGCTGCTGTAGTACATTAGCTAGCCACTCATGTGCTTGCTACTCTGACCTTCAGGCTTTGTTCTCCTCTCGGGCGCGTCCCTTGCACTTCACCTCTCGCAGGCGCTCTCTGTCACCCTCCTCATCCTCACCCAGACCCAGGGTACCGCGTTTCTGAGAGTCTTGCGGCTGGGCTTTTAAATGGGGGAAGATACATGGCTGAGCCCGTGGCGGGCTGGTCTGGTGATGCCTTGGTTTCCGATGTGTCCAATCTGCTTTATCTAATCTATTTTTTCCATTCGACTGGATCTGTAGGAAAAGCTCTGTCTTGTCGGATTGTCATGGTTGGACAGGTTTAGGTGAAGCGAGTGAGTGAAGCGGAGCCAAACCCCCACGTTGGTTTTGTGGTACCTGGTGTGGTGTTGGGAATCGGGGTGGGCTGTTCCTACAGGTGCCTGCTAGGTTTTTCTGTCCCAGCTTCCAAGCATGAGACCTTCTGGGGCGCACAGACCTCCATTTGCCTTTGGAGAGAACATCCTTGAAGCTGATGTTTTAAAAAGCATGGCTCTGCAAACCTCTCTTCTGCATCTGCTACTTCCATGCGCTACGCTGTCTAGAGGACCACGTCTTGGGTCCTGCAGAGATTCCTCAAATGTCGAGGCCGTTGTGTGGTGCAGTATGCCATTCTAGTACCTTGTCGTGAAGAGCTGTTTTCCCCCCGTAGCCTCCCAACATCCTGAGCCCGCTGATTGAGTTCAAACCATCCATGGCCTTCTCTTGGCCCTGGAGCATCATCAGTCTTCATGTGTTGGCAGAAAGATCTCACTTAATCGTCGGTTTCTTTGCTGAATGAGGTTTCCAGTGGGGTTTTCTCTCCTTTTGGTCTTCTCCCCACCTCACTCCTCCAGTTACAGTTAACACACTGGGTGATTTATAAAGAAATACGTATTATTGGGTTACATCATCCAGTAAAAAGCTGTCCTCAGCCCGGCTCCGGGCCAGAGACTGCCGTTTGGCACCCCAGCCGCTCACGAGATGACAGTTGCACCACAAAAACTGATCTGTAAGGTGATGGGAGATATTAACTGTAACGGGGCTCTGTTTTTCGAGAGGCACCCACTGCATCCATAACCGCAGCCATGCCCGTCAGGAACGTGCTTGTCTCGTCCTGAGTTCAAGCAAGCCCCCCAGTAAGAGGCAGGGCTGTGGGAAAGCAGTTAAATGTAAAGGAAAGTTTCTGGGCAGCACACAGTGTCGGCTGGGCAACCACAGTCTAGCTCGCGGGTGTCGCGTCGCCTGAACTCAGCCCTGATTTACCAATTTATTTTAATTGGGAGACAGGCGGGCGCTTGCCACCAACAGCAGCCCCTTCTGCTCGGGGAGCAGCCGCTGGGATTGAGCCTTCACAAGCTGCTGGTCACCGTTTCCAGTCCTGAGTATGGTGGTGTAGTTGAAACAGTGGCTTTCATGATGTTTTCTTTTTTTTTTTTTAATTGTGCAGAAAGGTGTTTGGCAGGGAGGGGGAGAGAAAGGAGGGGACCGTCACTGCCCTGTCCCATTACACAGCTTGGAACCAGACCGTGCTGGACGGCGAGCAGGGGCAGGGGAGGATCAGAGAAAGCCCCAAAAGCCCTAGCTGTAATTAAAATTATTATTTTGCTTTAATGGTAATAATGTCGGTAATTACATCAGTTTCCCTGCCATCCTGCCCGGGCATCTTCAGGGGCTCATATAATTCTATTGCAATGGCTCGGAGGCCTGATGCCGTGCATACGAAGCAGCTGCCATGAGCATGAGCTCCCACTTCAGCCCCACCAGCCATTCCCTTGCATGCTCACGGACACCTTTCTGGGTTTAGTTTGGGTTGTTTTGGTTTTTTTTCTCCTCCTCCCTCCTTCTTTTAAATAAAGAGCCTTTAAATTGAAGGAGATGATAACAGAGCTGATAAGAAAGATGTTTCTGCCACGTTGCAAAATGGCCTGTAATCATCGTTGGCTGCTTTCCTTCCTCATTTCTTTTTTTTTTTCTTCTTTTTCTTCTTTCCCCCCCCCACCCTCTTCTCACTGTTTTCTTTCTCTCCCTGCCCTTACACTTCTGTGTGGGTTTTAGATCTGAACAAATAATTTACGATAAATACCTTACCCACTAAATCCAGCCTTCCCCTTCCTTCCACCACCTTTGCGCAGGCAGAAACCCGCGAGCCCATTGAGCTCCCCCGCAGCCCTCCGGATGCAGTTTTATTTATTTATTTGGGGTGTTTTGATTTTTAGAAACTTCCCGGGAAGGCAACTGACAAATTGGCAAATTGCTCAGGCTGTGCTCTTTAAGTGCTGTTGGCCAGAAGCAAGTCTGATCCCTGTCCTGGGTAGGCAAGCATCTCCATCTCCAACCCGGCATCCCATCGGCACGGCCGGTGCCGGGGACTGAGGGTGCTGTCTCACCCCCGGTGCCCGTTGGAGAGGTGGGAGGTGAGGCTTTGACCAGTGAAAGGGTCTGGGTCGCGCAGGTACGTGGCGATAACCCGTGGCAGTTGACACGTTTACCAAACTGCCCGAGCATCCTCATTTTTTTTTTTTTTTTAAATTGTGCTTCTTGTCGCTGGGTTTCAAAGCCAGCCTCCCTCAGCCCCGTGGGAATAAGCGGCTGACAAAATGACCGGTTAGATCTCCATGCTCTCTCTCTCTTTGGCTTCACGGAGCTGGTCACCATGCCTTTGTTTTGATGGTTCTCCTTTCCAGGTAATTATTTATTTATTTATTTATTTGGGCAACCTTTAGTTACTTTCCAACTTTGTCCAGCGAACTCGCAGAAGCAGAGCCATGTTGTGAAGGGTGCGTCTGAAGTGCAGGTGTACCGGCCGTCTATTAAAGCGCCGTCTTTTAGCTGGATGAGATGATCCCTTTGAGCGGGTGTCAGCTGCTCTGTAATCACTATGTAGAATGTAATATCCCTCAAAGAAACCGTGCCTTCCCCCCTCCTCTCTCAACCCCGGCCTGCGTCATCCGCCAAGATGGGGCTATTTCTATGTTGCTGGGGAAGATTGAATGTTAAAACGTATCCTTACATGTAGAAAACTGCCAAGTCAAGATTTTGCCAGCGGGGCTGTGGGACGCCCTTTTCCATCAGTCGCCGAGAGGCGGTGAGGGACCATCTCCTCCTGCCTGGCACCGGCATGGGAGAGCGGAAAGGAAGGGAGCTGAGGAAGCAGCAAACAGAGGGGGACGGAGGGACGTGAATAACATGTGAGTCGTGGGGCTGAGCTGGCTCTGGCGGGGGGAGGCCATGTGCCTTGGCACGTGGGGTGCGTTTGCCTCTGGGGCCAGTTTGTAAATATTCATAAAGATCCCTGCTTTCCGCGTGCAAGCAAAACGGAAGCGGGCTGTTAAGTGCAGGGAAGTTCGGGCACTGTCTTGGGCATTCGTCCTGGCTTTGGTATGCTGGCAGTTCCTTCGGGTGAGAGCTTGGAAGCGTTCCAGGTGGCGGCTGCCATCTTCTCCCTGCTCTTTTCTGCCAGCACTGAAGGAAGGTGCTTAAAACAGGCTGCAGTACATTGAGTAAAACAGCATTTGGGCTAAAGGGTTTGCACAGCTAACAATCACAGAAAGGTTAGAGTTGGAAGGGACCTTAAAGCCCACCCAGTGCCACCCCCTGCCCTGGGCAGGGACACCTCCCACCAGACCAGGCTGCTCCAAGCCCCGTCCAACCTGGCCTTGAACACCTCCAGGGATGGGGCAGCCACAGCTTCTCTGGGCAACCTGGGCCAGGGGCTCACCACCCTCACAGCAAACAATTTCTTCCTCAGATCTCATCTAAATTTCTCCTCTTCCAGTGTAAAACCGTTCCCCCTCATCCCATAGCTCCCCTCCCTGATCCAGAGTCCCTCCCCAGCTTTCATGTAGGCATCTCATCAGAGATGTCTCTGGGATTTATGTAGAAAATTTTCTTTTCGAGGGGTGAGGTGCTTATTAGAGAGTTGCGTTTCATCTGTATAATAAGACAAGGAGGATTTGAGCAGTGTGGCTTGGGTAGAGGGGCTTGCACGGGTCTGGGAGGCTTGTGGAGGTCTCTTTCTTTGCATGGAGAAAGCCATTGCATGATGAAGCAGGTGCTCAGACCTGGCAGCATCCTTCCCTCTGAAGGTCATCTGTGTGCAAGTCTTCTGTCATTGTTGCCAGTGCGTACACCGTGACGCCAGATGGAGAACGTCAAAGGGTCTTGAGCGACGTCCTGATGTCCTAGGGAGAAAGAAAGTCCCCGCCTCTAGCGGTCCTGTCACTTGTCTGGCTTCACTGGTCAATAGGAGACCCTGGTCCTTTAAAACACGTGCCTGAGGAGTGAAATGAGAGATGCAACAGAAACTACTGGGGCGGAAAACTCCAAATGGCGTGGAAGTAATGTGTAAAGTGTCCTGGAGATATAACAGTCATTTCCACCAGGCAAAACTTGGGCTCTTTCTGGAAGGATACTGCAGCAAGGAGCGGGGGGGGACAACCTGAAAATTAGAAATAGTCGTGCTGTTCTGACCAGCGTAACGCTGGGGTAGGCGAAGGGGACACGGCAAAACAGAAAGGGGAGAAAACGGCAGATTTAGAGCTGAAAGGAAAGCTAGGGTGGGCCAGCGGGCAATTCGGCGCCTCTGTGGAGGAGCTGTCGTGCCGGGAAAACAAGGCTCCCAGAGCCAAAGAAATAGTCTTGGGGCAGAGGAAGAGAAAGTGTCCAGACACGTTCTCCAAGCGAGGACCATCCAGACAAAGAGGGGAGAGGTAACGTAGACAAGAGCAGGAATCGTTATTCTGGGAAGAAATGGGGACAAGGAAAAACACCCTCAGTCGCTGAGCTCCTGCCGAGACGCGGGCTCGTTCTCAGGTGCTCTGTCAGAGTTTCTTCGGGTGAATGCTGAGCCCTAGCCTCTGCCCAGCCCTCACTGACGTGCAAAGCCCTGAGCTTATTGCGTGCGCCCGTCCCAGACCCATCCCTGAGGTCAGGACGGTGTCTGAGCTCAGGATGGCGGAGACCGAGTGACAACGGCTCCTTGGGACCCCCTCGCTGTCAGCGAGTGAGCGGGTTGCTGGGCACCCTTCCTGCAGAGCAGAGGCGGTGGCTGACGGTCCTGCCGAGCATCTCTTACCGCAGCAGCGGTTCGGGCTTGGGCTGGAAAGGCCGCTCTTCTCCAGGGGCCTGGAAGAGCCGGCACGGGGCGTCGGAGCCCGGCCCCGTCAGTGTAATTACACTTACGCATCTGGGCAGCAGATGGCTTCAAGGTCTCTTCCTTGTCCCCGGCAGGAGGAAGGGCTCTCTGCTGCCAGAAACGGGTGGAGGAGCTAATGAATGTGACCTGCTGGCAATTAGTCTTGTTTTATCTCTCTTTCCTCCGGTTACGATACTCTCCCAGAAGCCTGGGATGTGTAACTTACTATCTCACGCCTGCCAGCAAAAGCCGCATCCCCTCTCTCTGTGTCCCTGTTGCGTGGACCTCCCTCTCCCTACATCATTTTAACTCTCCCTACATCGTCTTTTGAGCCTGCAGCGTGGGCAGCCTGCGGGTGCCAACCGCTTGGCGCAAGGCAGCGGAAGAACCTTCCCTGGAAGCGCGTTATTTTCTCTTACCCACGTGCACGTGCGATTTGTTGGATTGGGGCTCCTTTTCCAATGGCGCCGCCTAAATGAAGGCACGATTAAGGTGATGCAGAAGCGCGCCGTGGTGGGGGATGCTGGCCCAGCTGCTGCCGTTTGAGGGTACGGGCTTTTTTCCCCCCCTTGGAATATTTGAGCTCAGCGGTGGAGCCGCGAGGCGGGCAGGTGTCAGCATCCTCCCTCGGTGCAGAAGGTGAAGGCAGAGCTGGCAGAAGCAGCTTGCCAGAGCACTTCCTAATAAAAAAAAAAAAATGCTGGTTTTAGTTAAGCTTGGAAATATGTAGGAAAAATGTTGCCGTTTCGACAGCGAGGCTGGGCAGAAATAGCGCTTCAAAAGAACAATAAAAATCGGTCTTGCAAAAATTCATTCCAATTTCTTTTTCAGAATTGCGTTTTGTATTTTATTAGTTTGTAATGTGTCAAAGGCAGTCGTGTATAATAAGCTTTCTACTGCTGGTCATACTTTGTGATAAAATAATAGGCTAAATCAGCCTCTCTGTTTTTTAAATATTTATGTGTGAACTGAACTGTTTGTATCGGTTTTCAAACTATTTTTATTACAAATGGGAGACGTTTGATCGAGGAAGAAGTTTCAATCAGTATTAGGCAGCCAGTGCTTAATTTTGACCATTAATTGCTGTTGAAACTTTGAGTGGGGTTGATTTATTTTGGCAGTGTGAATGATGAAGAGAAGCGGGAAAACCGAATAGAGGGTTCAAGGCAATTTTGTTTCAAGAAAAAAAAAAAAAAGTAAGTTTTTAATTTTCAGGGTTTGTTTTGTGGGAGATCTGAAAAAGTGGGGTTTTTTTCCCCCCAGAATGAGGATGCAAACCCCGTGTGGGTGGCTGGGTGCAGACGGGTGATATTGTGCGGGAGGGCTTGGCCCAGGGCAGCGCGACGCTGAGCTGCCGGCCATCTCCGGAGGATCACCACCGTACCGCCAGCAGCCCCGCCCCCTTCTGAGCCACAGAAGTGAGCAAATGTGCGGTAAATGAGCTCAGCAAATATGTTTTTGCGGTTTTCTTGCCTCCCCGCTGCCCCTTTCCTGCCTCCTGCTGCGTCTCCTGCCGCTCTGCCTTGCTCTCCAAATGTCAGGTTTGGCTCTTTCTTGTTTTCAGCATGAGCAGCTCGCGAGGTGGTTTTGTGCACACGCGAGCTTGGATGTGCACGCAGAGGGTCTCGGCAAGTAGCTGTGCGAGCCACCTCCGTGTCCCGATGCAGTACGCCTCCTCCAGATAAGTAACGGAAGTGTGAAGAGGTCCATGGGTGGTGGTTGCCGCCCTGTGTCGCGGAGACCATCGCCCACCCCTGGGTTTAGGGACGGGAGGTGTTTGTCCCTCTTTTGCCGAGGACCCAGCTTGTTCGTCACGGTGCAGGGGTCCCCCTGGGGCCGCCCGCCTGTCTTCTCTGAGCTCAGGCGATGGTTATACCGACAGCCCCTCTGGTTTTCACGCCTGCCTTGGGTTTCCATCATGTTGGTATGTCACTTCCAGCTGGGCTTGGCCCGCAATTGTAAATCAAGCTTGAAAGGGTAACGGGAGGGAAGGGAGAAGAGGAGATGTTAAATAGAGTCTGCCACCTCCTGCCCAGCCTGTGTGTGATGAGTCTCCGTTGCTCATACGTGTTTGGGAGGCATCTTTTGTTTAGACAACCTGGGGTCTGACTATTTGTGCAAGGGTGACCACCAGCATTACCTTCATACTGGTATTTAAGGAGGAAAAAAAGACGTTTGTAACCCATAGGCTGGTGTGCTCATCCAAGGCTTTTTTTTTTTTTTTTAGCACTTCTAAGTTCATTACCAAGAGTGGAAGATCATAGAGTCATAGAATAGTTTGGATTGAAAGGGACCTTTAAAGGTCATCTAGTCCAACCCCTCTGGCAATGAGCAGGGACATCTTCAGCTAGATCAGGGTGCTCAGAGTCCTGTCCAACCTGGCCTGGAATGTTTGTAGGGATGGGACATCCACCACCTCTCTGGGCAACAGGGCCCAGGGTCTCATCACCCTTACAGTGAAAATTTTTTCCTGATACCTAGTCTAAATCTACCCTCCTTTAGTTTGAAACCATCGCCCCTCGTACTATCACAACAGGCCCTACTATCAAGCTTGTCTCCATCCTTGCTGGAGCCCCTTTAGGGACTGGAAGGGGCTCTGAGGTCTCCCCGGAGCCTTCTCTTCTCCAGGCTGACCCCCCCCAGCTCTCTCAGCCTGTCCTCACATCAGAGGGGCTCCAGCCCTCCCAGCATCTCCAGGGCCTCCTCTGGACCTGCTCCAATGGGTCTATGTCCTTCTGATGTTGGGGGCTCCAGAGCCAGACACAGTACTCCAGGTGGGGTCTCACCAGGACAGGGAGTAGAGGGGCAGAATCACCTCCTTCGACATAAATAATTTCCACTAATTAGTAAATCTTTCTTTAGAGGTAAGTTGGGAACGGAGCCCTCTGAGCTTTGGAGAAAGACGGACCTCCCTCTGCTTCATAGCACAGCCAGACCTTGATGAGCAACCTGAACGGGGAACTGTTTCTGCTGCGCGTGTGATTTGGAGGACCCCAAACCTACTACGGGTCAGGAACTACTGAGCCAGCACTTGGGGAAAAAATCACTTCATTAAACGTGCTGGAAACACAGGGCCAGATGTGCGTGTGCAGATTTCCCAGCCTCCCGGGAGAAAAGGCTGCCCTCTCCGAGATGTGCTTGCCCGCTCCTCGCCTTGGAGGGAGGCTGAGAGGGTTAAAGCATAAAGCTGTTCCGCTGTGGTGGTTAGCTGATGGCCCGTGAAGCGTCGTAGGGGTTTTCAGCTGGTCGGTGAAACAGCAGGACAGGTGGGTGTTTTGTTTTCCTATGTAGAACTTGGGTGTTTGGGGGAGGAAATTTTGCAAAGAGGCTGTTTCTCCTGGTATGACTCCCCGGCCCAGGACTAGGGCACTGCAGTTCGCCCCTGTCCTCGCAGTCAGCGGGGGACGTGGGTGTGGGGGCTAAAGGCCAGGTATCACGCGCGTGGGGATGTCTCTGCCCCGTGGGACACAGCTGCAGCCTTGCTTCTGACCACGTCTACCTTGCCTGCAAACCCCTGCTGAGGGCTGCGTGAGCTTCAGGGGATGGGCTGGGAGAAAGTTGGAAGCCTGCGTCCTCCTAACGTGCGTGGGCCAGCCCGGCATCCCACCACATATCGCAGGGGAACCTTCTCTGGAAGGTTTTGTCTTGATGATCTCATTTCTGAGGGCCTTGAACACCAGACCTAGCCCTTTCCACAGGGCAAATGGTACTTTTTCAGCAAGGTTGTGCCTCCAGAGTATGTGCTTCATCACTGGTCTCTCGTTATCATTTAACTAGTGTCTTCTTGCGTGCTTGCGTGTCATCTTTGATCTGCTGAGAAGATGGCAGGAGGAGGTCAGCTCTTCTCTGGAAGGCAGCAGACCTGCTTTTCACTTTCAGTTGTACAAAACAGCGAATCCTTCACTGCGTTATTTTCTTATTGTGAGCACCTGTGAAAAGGAGAGCCCAAATGGCTGCATTGTGCCCACCTGTCTCTGCAGGACAGATGGGGGTGTTTGGTGGCACAAGCAGCAGCAATGGTGCTTTCTGCTTGCACCTAATGTGCACCTCAAAGGAGCCTGATCTCCTTGAGTCCGATGCTTTTGGCCTCAGGAGCTCAAGAGGGAAGCAGAGGCTGGAAGAAGAGCGAGAAGGAGTGTGATCCCCAGCAGGAGGGTGCCTGGCAAGGAGAGGAGAAGCCAGCCTAGAGGAGACCTTCAGGAAAGGTGGGAGCAGGACAGGAGAGCCAAGCCTCATGCCAGTAGAAAGTCACGTCCCTTCTGCACGTTCGAGCTTGAGGCCAGGCTGTGGCAGGCTTGCCTTTTTTTTTGGGGGGGGTGGGGTTTGGTTAAAAAGCCCCATTGGAGCGTTATGGAATCAGAATGTGAAGGGTAATTGAGCCGAAAGCCATTCTATTCCCGCAGCCTGCGCTCTCAGATGCCAGCCTGGGAATCCTGCTGGAAACGCGAGAGGTGGGGGGAGCACCCCCTCAGCTGGGTCCTTCCCGGTGCCCCGTGCTTGCGGTCGGGGGTAGGAGATGATCACTATAGGGGTGACGCAGAGGAGGAGCCAGACTAGCGACAGGTGAAGGTTTTGTGTGAGATGAGCACAGAAAGGTAAACAGGCTCCCGAGCTGTGGTCTCCGTTCTCGCAGGCATCGGGAACGCTCTCCCAATGGGTCCCTGCAGCTTGGGCAGCATCTCCCTGAAGTCCGTCTGTGGTCACCTCTTCCTACCGCACTCCTTCCCCGGGTAGGACGTCAGAGCGGAGCCCCACCAAGCAGCCCCGTGTCCCCTCCCCGTGACACCCCTTGTGCCACCCACAGGTGGAGAAACGCTCCAGAGCATTCACTGGCACAGCCAAACGGGTGGTATTTTTGAATAATTGGAAGGACTAGACTAATAAAAGAAAAAAAAAGAGGAACGTGGCTAGTTGGGATGAAAGTAATCTTAGAATGCAACCATGAGGTGTTATTCGCTGCTCCAGTCCCTTGCCTCTCTAACGGAGGGAGTGCGTGGAAGGGGATGAGGACTGGGTGAGCTGCCGATGTGACCTCAAGGAAGGGATTAGCAGAAGACCCCTCCATTTCGGACCTCCAGTGCAGCGATGGTGTGAAGTGCGCGGCCCGATTGTGCGCCTTGTCGTGTGTTATTGATTGCTGAACAGGCGCAGTTAAGTGCCTCTCATTAATATTTGTTTTGGTCTTTTCCTTGCATTCCGATGAGTGGAGGAGATGCTTCTTATCTCTCTCCTGCAGGTTTTCTTTCTAGAGGATTCCTCTGGCTGGTGACAAACCTGGGCTTTGCAGCCACTCGTCCCGCTTTCAGGAGGAGGGATGAGTTAGTAGCTGACACGAAATCTTGGGTACTCTGCAGAAAGAAGGCGAGGAACCAAAATTAACACAAAATTAAGAGGCAAAAATGTTCTGCTTGTATTGTGCAGATGAAATATGGATTTTCAGGCTCGGCTGGGTTTGCAAATGTCTTAAAAGGGTCTCTTTGGGCACATAGGTCATGCTAGCTAAATTTTTAAACGTATGAGCAAGGATGAATGGTGTGAGCTGTGGAGCAGGTAGCCAGAGACTGCTTCTCAGTCAGTGCTTTTCTAGCTGGTTTTGAGGTTTCAAATTAAGAGCAGATGCTGTGGCCAGTGGATGTATTGTTCGTACCTTCTGGGCTGTCGTGGTGACATAGGTGCTTCAGCTTCTCCATCACTTAGAAGATGGTCTTCTCTTCATTTCCTCTTATCTCGCTGTTCTCCTGGAGATGAGGCCTGGCTTATGCGTTTCTATGACTGTTGGCCATCTCCCACGTACTGTTTTTGATGAGAGCCTGCATCTCAGCGTCGTGCTGTGGTGGTCTACTCGGGCATCATGCCCGTTTGTATCAGACATTGCTTTTGAGGCAGTCTGCCGTGGCTACATGTGTTGAGAAGCTGCCTGCAAAGGTTTCTTTGACTGCACTTTGACTGCTCGCTTTGATTCCCTCAACAAGAACCTTCTTTAAAGCAAGGCACGGAGGAGGCTGTCCCACCTGCTGTGTCACGTGCCGTTCGGTGTCCTAGGTCTGGAGTGGGTCCTTGCTTCTTTCCTCTATCCCCAACCTTGGTGTGCGGTGGATGACTCTTCTCTTTGCTTTCTGCACCCCTTGTCCTAGGCAGCGGGGGGCTCTAGGCGTCCGTGCAGCTCGGAACTGTTGGGTTATGGCCAGTCTCTCTCATCAACTAAGTGATAAAAGGGGCTTCTGAAACTTGGCTGTAGCTTAAATAGGGCAAAGCACTATTTCTTTCTGTCTTGTATAATAATGCCGTGTTTGTTAGGCTTGACTTAACCGCAACTGGCCCACCCAAAGCTATTGAAATGATTTTGAGCAGCAGTTTCTGTCTATTCAGGTTGTGCTCCCCGGCACTTGAGTGCAGCTCCTGAAATGAAAGATTTCTGGTGTGCCCAAAAGCAGCGGAGAGAGCTGTTTTAATGTGGTTGCTTCTCTGGCTTTTCAATGGAGAGCTGGGTTTGGGTCTGCTGTGAAGTGATATTAGAGTCCATGGAGCATGAGAAATGGCATTTGTTTGTGGGTTACAAATGAAGACCTGTCAAAAACCTTTTTAAGCAGAGACAGAAGTTTTCTTTTTCATGATACATTTAACTTAAAGGCTTTGCCTCCCAAGGAGGCTTGGCTCTTCTTTTTCTCCCTTTCTATGAGTTCGGAAAAATATGGTTGGCAAAAGTTGCTCATCTCCTTTTCCTCTGTCTCCCTAACCATTTGGTGGGAAGTTTGGATCCTTTGGGGGAGCTCTTGCTTCTGGAAAACAGTGGGGCCAGGAATGAAAGGGGTGATGAGCACTGGGAGAGAGGGGGAATGGGACCTGGTGCTTGAAGTAGGTGCTTTACCAGCTTCTTGTGGGAAAAGGGTGCAGGTTATTTCCATCGATTTGGTGTCAAGAGATGTTTTTCAAAGGGTAAGTGTGTTTTTAGGATTTCTGTCCTTTTTTTCTGAGAAGGAGGATGTCGTTCCTGGACACGGGAGTTTGCTCAAAGAGTGTCACATCAGTTCTTCATCAACGTGTCTCGTGTTGCAGACCCGTTCCTAGGTGTGCTGCGCAGGTGGCACGCGAAACGTGGTATTGCTCATTGCTGTCCGCTGCGACTGAACCTTTTATTTAGTGCAGACTCCTCTGGACAGACGTGGGGAAGCTGCTTTCAGGCACCGTACCCCAACTTGTGTGCTCCTGGCCATGCCCGTGGCTTCCTTTTGAGCAGCTGAAACATCTGCCTGGCTGTGGGTTTAGAAACACAACACGACTGGGCACATACAGTATAAAAAGGGGTAGTCAGAGTTGATGGGATTGGTTTTTAGCTTACTGCCCCCCGCCCCCAGTCTCAGCTCAAGAGTTGCCTTAAAGCATTCGTGGGTAAGGTAAGACGTTGTCACAACCGGTGTTTTCATACAAGCTCAGGAACGTGAACGCTCCCCTCTGCACATGCAGATCAAATCCCACGGGGAGGATAAGGGATGCCAGGACGTGGGCTGGTGGGTTTCAGCCTCTATGCAGACAGGTCTCCTCTCTGCTTTAGGTTCTTCTGCACCATGGCCATGGGGAGGATTCACACCTTTATCTTCCCCTGTTTGCAGCAGTCTTCCATCACCATGCATGGGGAAAACCGGTGCAGTTTGTCACCTTCCTTAGGCCCGCTGGTTGTGGTGATGTCCTACAAATAATGAGCAGAGGTGCTTTATGGAAGGAGGTGTTCCTCTCCTGCTGTTCAGCTGCCCAGAAAAGTTCTTCCCCTTGAAGGGGGATTAAGCTAAGAGCACTTCTTGGCGCTCCAGCTGAGAGGGTCCCATTGCTAATTAGCAAGGGACCTTTGTCAGGAGAGCTTTCTTGCCATGAGCCGCCAGCCCTTTGCGTGCCTGGCTGCTGTGCCGTGGTCCGCTGCTGCTCCTCAGCTCCCAGGTGGGGGCCGTGGCTTTGGTGGGGCTGGTGGGTGTCAGAAACCCAGAGAGCTGCCGCGTTGTGCCCGCAGGCACGCTTGCGGGGGTCGAGGAGGAGGGAAATGGAAGAGGAAGGAGAGGACCTGCGTGTCATTCATTGAAAAAAAAAATCTCCAGGACCTCGCTTGCAGAGAAGGAGAAGCAGCGTGGTCTTGAGTGTTTGGGGGTTTTTAGCAATCCAGCGGGAGTCCTTGCAGGGGAAATGGTAGTGGTGACACACAGCGGTGGCCTGCAGCTCCCAGAAGGGCTGAGAGGAGGAGGCTTTAATTAACAAGCTTGTTCTCTTGCGGGTGTTGCATGTCTTTAGTTCATTGCAGGTCCAGCTGTTTCTGCATTTATCTGCATGATGTATTTGCTAAGTGAGAGAGGGGTCAGTGGTGGGGAGTTGGGTCCTGCCCAGGTGTCCTGGCAAGAGAGAGCGATCCCCAGGAGAGAAGTCTCCAGCTTCTCCTGGTCCACGTAGAACAACGGGCTGGCGTTAAGTGAAACGACAGCCACAGGTTTGATATCCTTGACAACGTGCTTATGTGGCCGTATATTCCACCACCTGCATAAAGTCTGTCGCAGCTGAGCACCAAGATCCAAAATAACCTAGACGAAATAACACAAGAGAAGATGACAGTTCCCTCCAAACCCTTGGGACTGACCCACAGTCCTGCCGGGAAGTGACTGCAGTCAGATAAGATGGAATCAAACCAGATGAAATGGCAGCAATTTGCATCCCCTTAGCACATCTGACACTCAAAGTTAAATGGATCCTGCTTTAAAACGAACTTAAGCCCGAGCTGGCAGGAAAAGCTCAGCCAGTTCTGTGTCAGCCACCTTCCTTCGCGGCTGCTGTGTGCGGATCTCCGGGAAGACCGGCAGGGCTGCTGCCCAGGGCACTTGGAGAGCAGGTGGTGGTCCTGCCTTTCCTTCTGTGTGCTCCAGGACAAACCAGAGTCTCTCCAAAGGAAGCTGCGGCACTGTAAAACAGGAGCATTTGTGTTCCTGCTTCTTAAGGAAGGGTTGGACAGAGGGATTGATAGGTGTCATGGGTTTGCCTGCCTCACTTTCCTCGGACATCATCCTCTTTCCCCTCCTTTTTGCCTTATGCAGGAGGTGGACATCCTTTGGCTCCTGCTGCCCACCAACCGTGGTGAGGCATGTCTAGGGCTGTCGGGGGTGCCCGAGGCAGCATTTCTACCTGCCTCCAGCTCGTGGAGGTAGGGGAAAGAAGATGGCAAGGTGTATTTTGCCCTGGGCAAGTGGACAGGTAGCGCCGACTCCTGCTTTCCATCCTCCAGCAGCTGAGAGTACAGCTCCTCATGGCCAGCGCCATGGACCTGCCCCTGCTTGAAAAACTGCCCCCTCCCTTTTTTTTTTTTTTTTTTTTTTTACCCCAAGTCTCTTTGCTCCTGATTTCTGTATTATTAGCAGAATAGATCTTGCTTGCTTCCAGCTTGGCATGCTCCCGTGTCCCTTCTCGTCCTGGTCACCTGTGGTCCCACCTGATGCTCAGACTGCTTGAGGCCATGTTTTTGGGGTCCTGGTGCCCGCAGGCGGGTTTAATTGCTCCAAAGCCTGCTCCTTGAAGGTCATATCATGTTCCCTGCCCTCATGGTGAATGGAGGACCCCAAACATTTCACCCCTTTCCCTTGCTGTCTTCTTCCAGCAGAGATTTCTCTCGCAAAGCTTGCTTGTTTCGGGCCGAATATTTTGGGTTGATGTCTCGAAAGTGCTTTCATTTAACCGATCTCTTATGAGAGTCGATTTTCTATTGCTTTTTCCCTTTTGGGTGCGCTTGGGGGAATTTATTCTTTTTAACAGGTTTATCCCAGTGTCAGGTATTGGTCTTAAAAGGCTGGGATTTGATGCCTGGAAAATGTATTGGGTTTCTGCTCCCCTACTGGGAAAGAGGGATGGATGGATGGAAAAGAGGA
Organism: Chroicocephalus ridibundus; assembly: GCF_963924245.1. NCBI lineage: Eukaryota > Metazoa > Chordata > Aves > Charadriiformes > Laridae > Chroicocephalus > Chroicocephalus ridibundus. The sequence goes on along the minus strand of NC_086289.1, from coordinate 37,091,857 downwards.
GAAAACTGCAACCTTTTCTGCCCATCTAGCAACAGCTTTCTCATCCTCTGTGTGTGTGTTTCACACTCGCTTTTCTTCCGCTGTCACCACCAGCTGAGTCCTGCTGGTGGTCCTGCAGGAACCTGGGAGCGGATAAGGCGCCAGACGTCTCCTCGTGTATTTTAAGTGGCAATTCTTGCAGGTAACCTGTGCCGGCGTGGCTAGCTCTTTGCATGTCTGCGGGCTGCCGTTGCTATTTCTGGTGGAGCTGTGCTGGTGTTATCAGCCCTAGCGCTATCTGCAGAAATAAGCACTTTTTCAGCCCGTGTTGGGAAGGTGTGAAGACAGTGATTTCGCTCGCAGAAGATGCGTGAGCTGAATGAATTCCCTGTACGAGGACTAGGGGAATGGGGGCACCGAGGCGGGATGATTATTATTATTTTTTTTTTAAGTGCTATTTTGCCTTTATTTCTCCTTTATGTCCCTCAAGTCTCAAGTTTCTCATAAATGGAACTAGGAGCCTAGAAGGTTTTGATTTGGTGATTTGGTTAAATCTCTAGGAGGGATTAAATTGAGAAATACCCCCATACATCTCCCTTGCAGCTGAGGGCGAATTTAACCACTGATTCCAGAGCTTCCGAAAATGGCTTTGTCTGAAAATGAATTTTGGCCTCTCAAAGTTCAAACATTTATCCTGAGCCAGAAATATACACAGATTTGCTCTCTAATTTAATAAAGTCATCCAAATAATATGATTTCTCCCATAACCATCGTTTATGTTTCACAGCGAAATGATAATGAGAAAGTCATTAGAAGTAATAAACAAAACAAAACGCACACAGCAAATCCTTCACCCAGCCTGACGGATGGGAAGAAGAGGAGCAGTTGAGTCTTAGGCCACGTAATGTTTGCCGGGTGCAGCTGTTTTGAAGGAGATGCGCTCTTGAAACATTATTTCGCTTGTTGCGTTTTAATGGGATTTTGCTGCCGGAGCAGGTGGGCACCAACAGCGCGCGGGAGCAGGTCTGCCGTTGGGTTAGATGTTGCTCCAGCACCAGGTTGGCGTTTCTTCTTGCACCTTGTGGACGTTGGCTACAACCGGTGATGGACAGGCATCATTCGTATCCTCCTCCGTATCACGACTTCGGCACGGTGCTTTTATTTTAATTTCCCGGTTAAGACTTGAACCGAGTGAATGTGTAGAGGACAAGAACTACACCAAGAGATCAAAAGTTCTCTCTCTTCTTTTTTTTATTTATAACTGTATGCGCGCTTTGGGCTGCAACCTGAATATTTGTTTCTGGGTTATCCTCACCCAGGCGAATTTTCCTTTGACTTTGGTGTTTTGCTTCAGTGGGCGTGCTTGGCTTCAGTAGCTCTTTACCATTAACAGCGTTTATTGTTGCTGTATCTCCCTTCAGCTAGCCTTTTGCTACACTTGGGGACATGGGTTAGTGGTGGACTTGCCAGAGTTAGATTTATGGTTGGACTTGATGATCTTAAAGGTCTTTTTCAACCGAAGTGATTTTACGATGCTGTGACTTTACATCCCTCTCCCTGATGTGAAGTTGTTCCAGCTGGGACCACGTGCGGTGGCTGGTCTGTATCACCTTCCCTTTGGGATGCTGGGAGTACAAAGCTGGGTGGCCAGAGGGACAACATGCTCTTGGTAGGGGTCTGCTGCCGGTGCCGGGGGCTGATGCCGTGCCAGGTGGTGAAGTCCTGCCTCCGGCGCAGTGTTTCCAGAACCGACGTCACCACGGATTGTTGGCTGACACTGTTACGCTGTTCCAGCTCTGGCATTCGTTCTTTTTGGCCCAAAATAGCTCACATCTGTTGCTGCTGAGTGTTCATTCACCGCCTCTCATCTAGGCTTTGGGGGAGGGACGGGATCTCGGGAACAGCTGATATCTGGTGGTTTGTTGGGACTGTTGGCCTTCCTTTCATGCCTCATTCATTGATTTTCTGATTTGAGGGCACCTTTTGTTGATTTTTGTGCTTTCAAAATCACAGTGAAGGTATGTGGACCCAACATAAGCCTACTTTCTTTAATTTTAAATACAACAATGTGAGCTACTCTTCTATGCAGAGCCAGGTCTGTCATCTGCATGTGTTGAGGGCACGGGTAGATCCTACAAAACACGCGCTTTCTCCAGCCACGGCCACTGCGCCAGCTCGTTCTATTTAACTCCCGTGCTCAGGAGACCACGACGTCCGCTCATGGGCGGAGGATGCAGAGAGTGCACAAGCGTCGGTACGAAATGACCCCCCCCTTAGAGCTTCTTTTTCCCGCTCCCACTTGAACTTTCTGTATTTTCAGTGCCGGTTGCTGTTTTGATGCAGTTCTCTGCGTGCGTAAAGGTTAAAACCCCTGCCTTTTGTGAAACTCCGAAATGGAAGGGTTGGGTTGCCTTTTTCTTCTTTGCTCTGGTTTTTGTTTTTGGGGTCATGTCGCTTTTTGCTGTGGAGGACGGTCATTTGGCTAGGAAGCCTGCAGGGAAGAGGGATGCTGGAAGAGGCGGGGAAGGGGGATGCTGGAAGCAGGAAGGTTCAGCAGTGCAAAAAGTTCAGCTCGGCCAACGTAGGGTGGTCAGGACGGGAGACAGAGTTTTCTTCTGCTGTCCCCCTTTCTCAGCTCCTGCTGCCCTCTGTCGCTCACCCCTGGGCTTCACCATCCTCCTAGCTCCCAGAGGAGCTCCAAGGGCTGTTTGTGGCACCAGTGGCATGGAGCCAGGCATGCCAAAGCTCCTCCGAGCCGGAGGATGCATGTGTGGCTCCCTCTCTACTCCTGTCCAAGAGGGTTAATGAGTCCTTAGTTTTCCACCCTCCTTCCCTGGCCTGAGCTAAGTGCTAATAGCTCCTCCAATTTAAAAAAAAAAAAAAGGCACACAAACAAACAAACAATCCACCCCAAAACAAAAGGGCAGCTCACTTTTTCTTTGTCCTGTATACATTTAGTAGAAAATAAATAGTAGCAGAAGAAACTCTGCTGGAAGAAGGTTTCAGAGAGCATGTCTTGTGCACTGCTCCTTTCCTGCTGTACAGTTCCCGTTTGGGCTGATGAACTAAATGATGCAAAACCAGAGCTATAACAGCTCTTTTTACCTTCCTTTGAAAAAGAAATAGTCCATCCAAGCCGTCCCTGGACAAACTCTTGCCTGCTGACATTTCAAAAATTGCTCTTTTAGGGTCCTCCTCATTCCCTTCTTGCTTGCGCTGTGGTCTCTCTCCTCTCCCCTCTGAAAAGAAAATCGTATTTATGTTTTCATCTTTGGAAAATGGTTTTTAAAAAAAAAAAAAAATGAATAAGTGCCAAACCAAGACGTGCAGGCACTGGAGCTGCATGGCGGTGAGAGAGGAGGAAGCCATTCTGGCTTTTACTCGCTTTTCCTACCCAGAGATGCCGTGAGCCGTTGGCTGTGGGACTCTGGGGCAAAACCAGCTGTGCAGAGAGAAGCTCCCCAGGGAAAATGAGGCTCCTGGGTCTCCTGCCTTCTTTCACTTGGGGGCAACTGTTGTATTTTGGGCATGCTTAGCACTAAGCCGAACACAAGTTTCCCCCAGGACACTGAAAGTGATTCCCAGGCTGGTTGTTTTTTTTTTTGTTTTGTTTTTTTCTTTTTTATTGGGCTGCTTTGGGCAGAGAGCTGCCGGCTGCCTGGAACCTGTGCGAGGTGAGAAGCCGACATGCCCAGAAGGCACGTGTCTTACGGACAAGCTGCATTCACGCTCAGAGGGCAGATCTCCAGCTGCAGAGGCCTGAATTCGCGTTTTCCGAGAGACGGAGCCCAAGGATGCTTTTGCAGGCCTACGCCTGCCGTGTCAGGGACCAGCAAAATGAAACTGTTGCCCCGTGTTGTCGCCTTAGCTGCTGGGGTGCTGGGCTGTCCCTGGAGAACTGGGAGGCTTGTGTGGGTGACGGGCTCTGCTGGGGTTGAAAAGAGAAGGACTCATCCCTCGGGAATGCTGGAGGAGATCCTGGTGGCTTCCCGTGGCTTTGTGGCCAGGTGTGACACAGATACGCTCGCCGTGTTCTGTCAAAGGCTCTGTAGGACGGACTTTGCGCGTGGCTACAGCGTGGAGGAGCTGAGCAAAGCATGGAATTTGCTGTATAAAAGATGCTGAGGGAACACGGCTGTTTTTTATAGGAAATAAGGGGAATTGACAAATCTGATTTGTTCGTGGCCGCAGGGATGCTTTGTGTTTGCTGGCAAAAACAAGAGTTGGAAACCCACTTTTTCTTTTTTTTTTTTTTTCCCCTGCTGCCTCTTTTTGACACATTTCTGAGAGAAACACCAGTGCAGGGGCTGAAATGCTTCCTCCAAAGTCCCCGTTGGGATGTTACCCGGCATCCTCGCCAGGGTAAGAGAAGAGCTCCCTTCTGCGACAGGGTCTTGAGCCTTTGCAGGAAGGTGGTGATGGGGCAGCCGTGTGTCACCCCCCGCCTTTGCGGCTCCTCGCGGGGATGTTGGCAGCATCCCTGGGCTAAATGCACACCCTGGGAAAGGGCCCCGGCATCCCTCCGAAGGCAATTCTCATTCAGCGAACGGTCGTTTGGAAATAGTCAGTCATCAGGCACTTATGGATCTTTCAAGCCCCTTTCTCTCCCTAATAATCCCACCTCTTGGGAGGTATTGATTCGCCGCTGTTGGCTACCTCTTGGTATTCCGCCGTCCGTTTTTTGTCTGTGTAAATTGCTGCGCTGTCATTTTCAGGCGGCAATTACCTACTCTTGATTTCTTTCATCCCGAGTCCTTTGCCAAGTGAGCTAAACTCTGTATTGACAAACCACCCCGGAAGACAGAGACGGGTCGGGGTTTGGGAAGTTTTCCACAACAAAAACTTTGGGGAGAGTTTCCCCTGGGGTGTGATCAGCTCAAAGGTGCTCAGTCTGTCGTGTTTCCTTTTTTATGGGGTTTTTTGGTTTTTTTCTGGGGTCATCCCAAGACCTGCAAGAAGGATGCTGTGCCCCCCACCCCGAGCCTGCAAATATAACCTTATGCCTTGCTTTTTGCTCATGCTGAAAACGTAGGAAATCAGGAAATTCTTCACCTTGCTGCTCTGCAAAGGATCAGCTCGGAGACCTGGGGACAACTGCTTCCCAAGTCATCCTTGGTCCTCTGCTGGGGAGTGAGCATCCATCCGTGTAAGCTGTGGCCACCTGCAGAGGGGTACCAGACCAAGGCAGACCAGATGCAGTGTCAAGCGAGCTGTGCTTTGGGTAGAAAAAAAACAAAACAAGGTGCATCGTAACACAGATGAAAACCAGCAGCTGTGTCTACCGGAGAGTTCTGGGGCAAAAAAGGCTCTTTTCAGTGGTACCCAGTGACAGGACAAGAGGTAACGGGCACAAACTTGAGCATAGGAAGTCCCACCTCAACACGAGGAGGAACTTCTTTCCTGTGAGAGTGGCAGAGCCCTGGCACAGGCTGCCCAGAGAGGTGGTGGAGTCTCCGTCTCTGGAGACATTCCAAAGCCGCCTGGATGCCTTTTTGTGCCACCTGCTCTGGGTGACCCTGCTCTGGCAGGGGGTTGGACTGGATGATCTCCAGAGGTCCCTGCCAGTCTGGGATTCTGTGAGAAACACTTCCCCGCATGGTGTTCTGAAGAGCTCGGGTCTGCGCGTGGTTGCAGCAGGGCTGGAGCGTCAATGGAGAAAGCGAGGAGGAAAGCTTAGGAGATGTCTCTCCTCCGACAGAAGCCGTTGGGATCAGTCGGCGTGGGTTTTATGTCGCTGTCTGTCTTTTGTGCTATTAAGTTGGTGTCTCGTGTGCGTGGAGCTCACCCCGGTTTGTCACCAGAGGCGGTGGCTGGCCTTCAGGCAACATGAGAGATCCTGTGAGCGCTGGGGCGAGACGCCGCTGGCAGCCACGTGTGGGGACGGGTTTTGTCAAGCATGGGAGGTGTCAGACACGTGCAGGTGTCCTCATGCATGGCTCTGCAGGACACGGCAGTGAGCAGGGACAGGGCTGCACGGGAGACTGGGAGCTCATGGACCAGCAGCATCACAGGCAAAAAGGACAGGCACCTCTTCATGATCTGTTTACATTTCCAGTCTGAATTCTAAGGGGAAAGGGCTGAAAATGCCTTTAAAATATGAAAACAGAGATTTGTGCTGACATTTCCAGGTTCCAGGAGGTACCAGGGAGAGCAAACGCCTGCAAAACACCCATTTCGGAGGCCTTTTGTACCACAGCAGGTTTTCCTAAAGACATGGGCAAAGTGGTAGACAAAAAAAAAAACCCCACAACAACTCAACAACCAAATACGGCCCAAGAAAGGTTCAGCCTCGGGCCCTTGAGCAGGAATTTCGTGGTCTTGGGTAGTTTTGATGGGGATGAAGGTATCGTGAAGGTATCGGCGCAGCAGCTCCCTCTCACTTTGCAGGAGGTGGTCCTTTAATTCCAGGGGTATGGTTGAGCCACCTGGGAATTGTTTTCAGTCCTTGGTGGTTTTTTTTTTTTTTTTCCTTTCCAGGAGGATGAAAGTGGAAGGAAAGGGTGATGTACAGCAGTGGGGCTTCCTGCAGGCCCCCAAGAAGTGGCAGGTGCTGTGCTTTAACCTGGCACAAAGTCGCACCTGCAAACTCGGAGGCATTTTGTTATTAAAGCGGCACGCCTGGCCGGTGAGGGCTCTCACTTGAACAGAATCCCCATCCTCGCAGAGAATAAATTAAAAAGCCAACTGGCCGCGGCTGCCTGAGGAGCGCCGGGACCAGAGATAGGGCCAGAAGTCAGATAACAAACAGTGTCCAAAATTGCAGCGCCTGGTGCAAGGCGTGAAATTAAAACCTTTTTCTGCCTCCTCCTGCACGCTGTAACAAAACAGCTCCTGCCACAGTCTGCCGGCACCAGGAGTGAAGAGGAGAATAATTAAATACGTGGAGAGATTTTTTTTTGCTTCTGAGGGAAGGTCTTCCGAGGGAAAGGGTGATGCTTCTCTGCCCTGGACCTTGGTGCTTCGGTCCTGCGTCCAGGTTAAAGCAGGGAGGGCCTGTGGGCTGCCCTGCTGCCCAGAGGTGGGAGCAATCTGTCTTTATTTTCTGTTCCTGTTGCTTTTTCCTCTGGATTTGCTCCCTCCGCCTTCCCTTTGGGGCTCAGCAGCAGCCCTGGGACGTGCCAGTGTCAGATCGGCTCTTCTCTCTCCAGACCCCGGGAAGGACGTTTCTTTGGAGCTACCACCCAGGAGTGATGAAGAGGGCAGCACTTTTTAATCAAAGTTACATTAAGTGAAGCTTATATTATTCACTCTGCTTTATTGCAGCTATTTTTACACGGGGGTTAGAAGTTAATACTACCCAGCGAGCCTGGTTTTGCTGGATTCTGGCAAGCACCGAAATCCATCAGCCCATCCAGACAGGGTAGGAGAGAGCCCAAGCGAGAAATAAACTCACTAGCTGAACTGAAAAAAGCAGTCATAGAGCCAAACCTTTAAAAAAAAAACAAAAAACAACCAAAACCAAAACAAACCAGACCCTTGATAATAGAGGGTCTGGTCTGGAGGGGCAAAAACCAGGCGGGACCCATCAGCTGTAATCAGCAGAAGGGCGAGCGTTCACAATCAGCGCGGAAAAGGGAGCGAGAGCCGTGGCAGGAGGGCTCGAGGGGCTGCCGTGTGGCAGGGATGCTTTTTCCCTGTCTTTGGCAAAGGCGGCTGCCTTGTGCTGCCATGAAGAGTAATGTGCAAGGGAGAACGAGCTTGTGGCCACATGGTTCTACCACAGGTAGATCTACCCGTCGAGGATGTTTATGGAAGCGAGGTATGGGTGTATCTCAGGCCAAGTGCTCTGGGTGGGACTTTACACCTCCAGCTTCAGTCTGGAAATGAATAGTATGAAATTAAAATGGGTGTTCTGGCTTACCCCCACCACTCGTCCCCAGCGTTAGGGACAAGGCGTGTGGCTCTTCCACATGGCAGTGGGGGCAGGTTGCCGTGTCCTGACGTGCAGGGTTTGGGTAGTGAGAAACACCTGTCCTGGTGTTCCTGGGTGTTTTGCATTGCTCTTGGGGATGAGAGGTTGAAGGAATAAGAGAGAAAACAAAAAAGTTGTTATTTTTAAGGTGAGGATGAATCTAAGCCATGTCCAACATGATTGCTTTTGTGGATCCACTTGATAAGCTGAGGTTTTGAAAACTGTCATTAGAATTAGGGTGGTTTTTCTGTGACTTAACCGATGAGGTGACCAGCCCTGACCGTGTCCCATGCCGATGTTCCTGCCGTGCCCTCTGCGCCTCACTCTGTCTCCGCTGCCTTGTCACAGCCTCCGACTTCGCCGAGGCTTGAAAGGTGTCCCCAGCTCCTGTTTGGGATGTTCCTTGGGGATTTAGAGGCAAAAATAGCCGATTTCATTGCTCCAGTAGCTCAAAGCTGTTCGTCTTGTCAGGAGCAGGTATTTAAAGCTGTGGTGTGCAGTTCCTCCAGGGTATCGACTTGGTACCTGCTCGCTTTGGGGCCACCTCTTCCAAAGCCGCTCCTCCAGCCTTTGTTTAAAATGGGGAGACCACGTGTTAGCGTGGGAATCGGTGTGCTGAGCTTTGGTGGCAGGGTTGGTAATGTCTTAGCCTGGTAAACGAGGGGTGGTAACGTTATTCCCTAAGTACATCCCCGGCGGGGATTGTTTAGCTTATCGCCATCTTCAGACCGTGTCAGGGGAGGTATGATGAGTTGGGTCTGTGCCGGCTGGTGGCATTCGTGGTGTAACAGCGTCCTGCTGAGCAGGGTGCCCGGCCCTTCTCCCCTGGGCGCTGCTCTTTGCCAAAATGAGTCACCTGAAGGTCTTCAAGGTCATGCCCAGAGGTTGAAGTTGACCAGTGCCTGTGCTGATGTGCCTCGTTCAGAGCTACAAGTCAACCGCTGGAGAGCTTGGGCCCGGCTGGGGTGCAGAGCAGGCACTTGGCTTTGGGGCCTTTTGCCTTTGCTTTCCTGGGGCTTGTCTGGGGTGGAGGGGATGGGGAGAGAAACTTAGGGGGGGCTTAGAAACTCGGGCTCACCGAAGACTGACAGCCAGTAGGTCCCTGCCAGGCATCAGCCATAAGCTTCTGATGGTGATGACAAGGAGGTGAGAGAAGGCGTGAAACAGCAAAAGAAGAGAGGGAAAGCCCTGATTTATTTGTAATTGCTTGAGTTTTGTTTAAGTTTGTAACCTATAAATCAGTCATGCTTAAGAAACAAAGTTGGACCAATAATCCATGTTCTCAGCTGTGAGTGAGGGCAAAGCCGAGGGGAGAGGAGAACTGAAGTGACCCGTGTGAAAAGAATATACTTAACCCCATTCCTCAGGCACGGTTTGGGGGGATTAAGCTGGATTTGTGCACGTTTCCCACCGCACAGATGCTGCCCTGAGCTGAAGGGGTTTGGCCTAGAGCGAATGAAAGGGATTCCAAAACATTGCTCCTTTAATTCACCCAGATGTGCTGGTCCACGCAGCCGGCAAGCCCAGTCCTCTGGGAAAACCCTTTTCTTTAGGAATCCTGCTGGACACAGCACCGGGTGAACACCATCACCCCAAGCTGATGCACCGAGGTCCCAGCCTGGATTAAAGACAAGCAAAGCCCCCGCCAAAACAGCCCAGAAGCTGAATGATTCAAAAAGAGCTTTATCGCCGCGAATGAGCCCTCTATGCTTTAATCGCGGCTTGGAGGCCACGCTGCTGACCGGGGAAGGAGAAGAAACATGGCTACGCAGCTGCATCCGATGGCTTGCAGATCTGTCCCTCCTTCCCTCGGGGTAGGATCTAAAACTTTTAATCTAATGACAAAAAAAAAAAATAACTGTCTGTCTGTGCTAATATTCTCGTGCTAATATTGCTCTTCCACTTCACAAATAACTGCTGTTTGCAGGGTCTGCGGGGTTAGCATAGCGTCGGTAAATTCAGAGCATTAGTCCTCGCTCTGCGTTTGGCTTTGAAGGATGCTCTTTTATTGTTGCGGAGCTGAGCATCGGCGTGCGGGCTGACACAAGGTGCCGCTTCCCTTTACAAACCTTGCCGCGTTCCCGCTCGCCCCTTTTCCTTCCCTTTCGAGGCAGCTTTGGCTCGTGGTGCTCCCTGCATCCACGGGACCAGGACCTCATTCACCATGTGCCTCGGGGCTCTTGCGCCATTTTTGCTGCAGGAAAACATGGAGGTCTTTGCCTCTGACCTTCCCAGGTGGGGAAAAACCTTACTTTCATAAGAAAAAAAAGAGAGAGAAAAAAGGGAGGAAAAAAAAAAAACACCAAACAAACAACCCAGTTCTGCGGTGCAAAATAAGATGAGCATCTTCTGCTCATGTCCTCAGGGTGCCTCATCCTCCACAAGGATGGCAGGTGGCATTGGGGCCACCAGCGAGACAAAGCTGCTCTGCCCCTGAGTGCAGCCTGTTGCACTAAGCAGGGAGTTCTTGGGCCAAAGCAGGTAAAGCTGGGCTGTTTTGTGTCAATAAACCCATTTGGTGTTTTTGGTTGTTGTTTTTTTTTCATAGCACGCATGCTAGCAGAGGTGAGTTTGGAGCACCATTCCTTACGCTGTGGCACTGGGATGCTGCGTGAACCGGGAGATTCGGTGCTTCCCTTCACCATTTCTCCCTCCTTTGGGTCGCTAGATTTCCTGTCTTTGTTGTAGGTCTTAACTAGCTTGTTCTAGCTCCTTTGCTGGGTTTTCCTGCTCGAGAGGTTCAAGGACAAGTCAGTAAGTCTTCATATACTGTATTTAAAAAAAAACCACGGTATTCCCCACGCGTTCCTTTATCCCGGGTTTGCAACTGCTCCTTCTGCCCCTGAGCGCTGCAGAGATGGTCGGAGATGGCAAATTTAGGGTGCTGGCCCTCAGGGGGAGAGCAGTACCCACATTGCCGGCTTCCCCCCAGGGCAACCATGTCACGACATGGCCCGACAGAAACACATCGTGCTGGAGTTTGCTGTTTTAACACCGGCTTTTCAGCAGGAGCAAAACCCTGTGAGGAGACCTGAGCTGAACTGGTATCGATCCTTCCTCCGGTAATAAAGCCATCCGCAGCAAGACAGGGAAATATGTTGGGGTTTTTTTTTTGGTTTGGATTTTTTATTTGAATCAGCACAGCTGTATGGATTTTGCTCTCGCTGGCGTTGAGAGCGATACGTGTTAGCGGGCAGCTGCAGGAGTTTCTTTTTGATGGATCTTTGGGACCTACAAATCCCAGACTTCAAAGAGGTATTTTCTTTCTTATTTTCCTGAGGAAAAATTACTTGCTCCACCTGTGGTCAGAAGCGAGCCCCTCTGTGCTGCGAGAGGTGCTTTTAGCTTTTCTACCTGAACCAGGGGATAAACCAGCAGTAAAATACATAAATAAGGTGGTAAAGCGGGCAGGTTTCTCTCTGCCTGGCTGAAACAGTCATGCAAGAGGTGGAGGAAAGGAAGGTGGTCCTCTTCACAGAAGAAATGTGCCAGATCAGAGGGTCTTTTGAAGGCTCCAGGTGGTCATGGAGAGCGTGTGGGTTAAGAGGAGGTAGCGAGAAGTCCTGGCAGTGAGTTGACGTGAAAACAAATCCCAGACATTAGGAAGAAGTTCTTTACACTGAGGGTGGTGAGACACTGGCCCAGGTTGCCCAGAGAGGTGGTGGAGGCCCCATCCCTGGAGACACTCAAGGCCAGGCTGGATGAGGCTCTGAGCAACCTGATCTAGTTGAAGACGTCCCTGCTCACTGCAGGGGAGTCGGACTGGGTGGGCTTTAGAGGTCCCTTCCAACATGTTCTATCATGACTCTTCTCCTTCTGTCCCTCTGGCTCCCTCCTCCAGGGTGGCTCAGGGTGGCTGGAGAGCCGGGGAGGAATCTGGCTGGCCTGGAGAGGAACGTGTGAGTAGATGAGCACCCGCAGATTGCATGTGGATATTTGCAGTATAAATGAATGCAACAGCTAATGATTCGTGGCTACTATTTGAAGGGCCCCACTGTTACAGATTTATTTGTCATTTCTTGTAATAACACCGATGATAATGAATTCATTTGTATTAATGCGGGTGTCGCGCACTTCCGTTGATATTCTGCATTAATTAATGTACCATTAAAAGAAAGTGTCACCCAATTAATATCAAGTAGAAGCAATGCTGCCAGTGTCCTGGCGCTAGGGTTTCATTTGTAATGCATTGTATTAACGCTCTGCCTTAATGGGAGTCATTTGCAACCTGGAGCGTGGCCCCCATGGGCTGCCATGGGGGTGCTGGTGGGCACCTCTTGCGGCAAGGGTTACCCAGCCGAAGCGATGGGGACGGGCTGCTGTTAAGAGTAACCCTTGTTACTAATTAGACTCGGGCACGGCAGCCTGCTCCGCTCCCGTCCTCCCCGGCTCCGACAGGTCAGCGCGCTGCTTCCAGACATCCTAAGGCTGGTGCATCAACTTCACCCACCTTCTTGACCTCTCCCTGGGTTTAGAAAGTTAGTGGTGACTGCAAATAAAATGTGATATATATAAAAAAAAAAAATAGGATCTGCCCAGTTTATGGTATCACCCCCAAGCAGAAATTGGAAAAGGGATTCCTTCTCTTACGCCATAATGTATGTTGGCTGGCAGCAGTAAGCCCCACTGCTGGCTTGGTTTTGCAGCTGAATTGTAGTATTGCAGGGAGGGACGTCGGGAAGCAGAAATGGGAGAGAATCGGGGCTTCTCCAATGGGATTTGGGTGCGGGCGCTGGGTTATTGAAATGGTGGCTGCTTCACCACCCTTTTCTTCTGTCCCTCCCCAGGTCGGTGGGAGACAGACTGCTTTACAGGGTGATCCCCCTTCCTAGGAGAGCTGTGGTCTTTTGGTTTAGGTATAGGATTCTGCATTTACACGTTAAAAAAAACCAACCAGATATTGGTTCGAAGCAGTTGCCAGCAATTTGCTCGATGTCGATGGTCTATGCCCTTTGTTGTTTACCCATCTCCCAGCCTCTGCGCTTTCGCTCTTACAGATGATTGGTAAAAATGTCAAATAATGGGCAAAGACCTGCGGGTTCCTGGCAAGAATCCATTAAAAATAACACTTGCCTGATAATATTCCTTGTTTACAGTTGTATTTTGAGGGCTATATGCTAGCTGACTGTGTTGATTTGGAATTCTTCTATGAGTTAATCAATCTCCCAGTGCACCAAGTCACATGGCTTAGAGAAGATGATGTACCTGACTTTGATTCTGTTGCCTTTTTCTGACCAAGATTGTCCTCTGGTAGAAAGCGGAGAGAGGGAATAGAGCAGCACCTATTGTCTGTCAGTCTTGTGGGAGGTGTTAATGGTGCTGCTTCCCTTTAATTCCCCATTAGCCAAGGGCTATGCTGAGGGTTTCCTTATTTCCCCTGGGGCTGATGGAGCTGAGAAGTTGCTCCCATTGAAAAAATCCCATTGGTTGCTCTGCCAGGGCTGCGGCTGCTCCTGGGTGTTTGCGGGGCTGCCAAAAATCATCGGGAACAGTCCAGCGAGCGCCTCAGCCATTGTCTTCAGCTCTCTTTGGCAGGAGTTATGGGACATGCTGAGATGTGTCTCGCTGGAGGAGGTTGCAAATGTAAAGGTAGACTGTGTTGGCCCTGCCGGTGCTCTCCCCATCCGTGTCTTTTTACGAAGGCAGAATGACCAACCCCATCCGGGTTTTCCTAATCTCTCCGACTGTGCTTCTGTGCTCACGATTTACGCTCCTGTGGCTGTACGTAGCGGTCCGTCTTGGCGGCTTTTTGGTTGCTGGGAAGGTTCCCACAAGGTTTTCCCTGTGCGGAGCATGTAACATCAGCTTTGCTCCTCTTCATTGCTTCTGGCGGAGCTGTGAGGAGCCGCTTGTGGTCTCCTGAGATCCGGGGCAGCAAACGCAAACCCGGGGCGCAGCGTAATAGCTCGAGTTACCTTGAAATAGGGGCTGTTGAGGGAAATGGGCTTCGACAGACAAAGCTGGCTGTCTGCTTGAATAACCAGTGGCAGCGCGGATGGGATGGCTTCTTGAAAGCCGGCGTGGAGCTCGCTTTCTTCTCTTTGCACTCTTTCTCTCGGTGCTTCACCCCCCTGGCTGCGTCCTGGCTGTTTGCCGTCAGGAGGTTGCCGCGGGGCAGAGCTGGCTGGGGATGCGGGGGGACCCAGCACCAAGAAGAGCGTGGCCAGCAGGTGGAGGGAGGTCATCCTCCCCCTCTGCTCTGCCCTGGGGAGGCCACAGCCGGAGCACTGGGTCCGGTTCTGGGCTCCCCGGTTCAAGAAGGACAGGGAGCTTCTGGAGAGGGTGCAGCAAAGGGCTACCAAGATGAGTAGGGGACTGGAACACCTCTCTTATGAAGAAAGGCTGAGGGATTTTGGGTCTCTTCAGTCTGGAAAAAAAGATGACTGCAGGGGGATCTTATCAACGCTTATAAATACTTAAAGGGTGGGTGTCAGGAGGATGGGGCCAGGCTCTTTTCGGTGGTCCCCGGCGACAGGACAAGACGTAATGGGCACAAACTTGAGCATAGGAAGTTCCACCTAAACATGAGGAGGAACTTCTTTCCTGTGAGGGTGGCAGACCCCTGGCACAGGCTGCCCAGAGAGGTGGTGGAGTCTCCGTCTCTGGAGACATTCCAAACCCGCCTGGATGTGTTCCTGTGCCACCTGCTCTGGGTGACCCTGCTCTGGCAGGGGGTTGGACTGGATCATCTCCAGAGGTCCCTTCCAACCCCAGCCAGTCTGTGATTGTGTGATTTGGAGGGAGGGGAGAGCATCAGTCCCCTGGCTGTGGTGGCTTGGCTGGGTACGGAGGTCGTGGTGCAGCCCAGGTGCAAGCTCAAGCTTTGCCCTTGCCGTGGTCTGGGGCAGGTGGCTCCTTTTGCCCCTGAAGCTGGAAATTAAAGCTCTGCCATATAGAGCTTTTCGCCCCCTCGCTTTTTCTGTCGAAAGTAACTCCATTCTGGATGAGTGCTTGAGCCTGTTGCTCCCTAGAGTGGAGATCAGGGGGGTGACAGGTCCCACTTGTTGTGTCGCTGCCGGGAAGAGATAGTTGGGAAGTTATAAATAAGAGGAGGAAAGTTGTTTGTTTCTTTATTGTCTTCTTAGCATTTCCTTCCTCTCACACCTGCACTCTCTTGCCTCTCCTGGGCTCATCCCTCAAGCCACGTGCTGTGGAAGGGCCGGGTGCCACAAGGAGAGGTGGCAGAGCCACTCTGTGCCCAGCTTTTAGGGACACTGCGCTGTACATCAGCCACCCGAGCCCCGCGCTGGCAAGGGCAGAATCACCACCGATGGGAAACAGGGCGGCTCTGGGCTGGAAGAAGCGAGTGGCTTTACCCCACGGGATTCCCGAGCATCCTCTCCCATCCGTGGCCACTTGCCCTCCGCCTGCTGAGCGCTGTCGTCCTGCCAGGGTGGCGAATTCCCCCGCAGGCTTGCTGGTTGCCATGTCCCTTTCTCTCAGTGCCGTGCATTGGGTCGGGATGTGTCCGCCGGGAACAGGCGCTCTCGGCTCTGCGTGCCGTTACCCAGTCGCTAATTCGGTCTCCAGCTCCACTAAAGCGTCTGTTCCAGCTGTGTTTATGCTGTTTTCAAAAGCCCCTCAATTGAATTATAGCTCTGCGGTGGCCGTTTGCCAGTGTCACCCGGTAATGAGGGAGGTCACTTAATAGAGATAGCAACAAGAGATACATATTAACAAGAGCTGATTGAAAGGTAGGGTGAATTTCAACCAAAAAAAAAATTTATTAAAAAAAAAAAAAAGGAAATTAGCAGGTTTTGAAAATCAAACTTTGAAATTGGAAATTGCTTGGCTCGGGCTAGCAGTAATGCAATTAATAAATGTAATTAAAAGTGTAATAAAGACTAGAGGGATTGGAAGTCTGCGCGCATCCCTGCGAGCGTTCAGAGCTGGCAGGGCAGCAAGGGAGCAGGTCCGGCAGTGGGGCCGCTTCCCAGATGGAGCCTGGGGAGGGAAACCAGGACTCGGGGCCAGTTTTTCCCTCTCAGAGGAGCCTGGAAGAGGGGCTGGCATTCCTTCCAAGCCTGCCTTTTGCAGCTTTTCCATGCGGCTAACATAAACCCGGATGGGAATAGGTGACTTCAATCTGCCCCGGGGCAGCCCCGGGAGGAGGGACCTGGGATTTTGGCCGTGGCAGAGCACTCGGATTGAGCGTCAGCTCTGTTTCACAGCCCCTCCGAGGTGCCCTGCCTTGAGCCGGAGGCATGGAGCCCCCCTTCCTGCCCCGCTGTGGGTCGGGATGGGGGAGCAGAGGGAGGGCTGAGTCGGCTTCCAGCGGAGCACGAAGCTCCTGTGCGGTGCCAAGGGACAGGGGAGGGGGGAAAAGAGCCGCCGGGAAGAGAGCAGCAGGGAATTATTTAAGAGTAATAGGTTGACCTGCGATATAACAGGAGCACGGAGCAGCGAAGCATCCCCTGATGGGAGCAGTCAGCTCCTGCCTTGACGCAGGGGCAGCGCTGGGGGGGCGGGGACGGGGACAAAAGCAGGACCTGAAATAAGGCTGGTGAGATGGTTTTGATGGTGACGGGAAGATCATAGCGCAGGCAGCTCAGTCGGTCACTGGATGCCCCCCCCGGCCCGTTTGCGTCGCCTCCTCTCATCCCGTCGACCTTCAGACAGCTGTTGGGCCAGATTGCCTGCCGTTTTTCCACATTATTTGCCTGGGTACGGCACGCGCGCCTCCGCATCCTAATCATTGCTCCCAGCTTCTGCTGGGGCGCTGACGGGTGACTTTGCCCTGGGAGGTCAGATGGAGGTCCTCCTCCTGGCCAGCCACCGCTGATGGGCAGCCAGCTTGCAGGGACCATCCCCAGATAAATATTTCTAGCGCCCAAGTGGAGCCTGTCTGTAGGTTGGATGTATTTAAGGGAAAGGAGAGGCTGAGGAACTAACTCTCGCATCTCCTGCACTTCATCTCCCACCTTCATTTCTACCTGACCCTACTGTAAAAAAAAATAATAAAAAGCCAGTGCCGCGTATTCCCCCTCTCAGCCCTTTGCAGCTAGTGTCAGGCCCGTTGGAGGAGATGGGATGGATCACGGCACATCGGAGGTGTTGGTGGCCCGTGAAATGGTTTTGCTCTGGTGGAAAGCTCTGGAAGAGGCCACGTGAATCTTGCCCTGCGTGCAGGGTGAGCGGCTGCCTGATGGCCCGGGGGGTTTGATACGCTCCGGGAGCAGGCGCCGTGGGGCAGGTGAAACGGGAGGGACGCTGGCTTTTCTCCAAAACAGCCTTTTCTTGACGTCTGCCTTAAAAATTGTGTGTGTGTCCCTAAAGTTTTCCTTGATTTGGGAGGTTTTTTTCCCTCCTCGTCCAGCCCGTCCCCATTCCCTGTTGTGCCAGGTGAGGTCCTGCCCTGCTTTGGTCCCTGGGGCTTCTCCTTGCCCCAGCAGAGCCGGCTCTGCAGCCCTCGGGGAACGTTCGGTGGCCGACGAGAGAAGATTGTGCTCTGAGGTTTTTAGGGAGTCCTGCCCGGCGTCCCTCCCGTTCGGCCAAGTAGTCTGCCTGGTAGGACATCTCGCACCTCCGCAGGATGCGTCTCCTCTTGGTATCGCCCGCCTTGTATTGCCATGTTGCGCCGGAGCAGCATCCATCAGGAGCTTTATTGCTCCTGCATTTTGTAGCAGGATTCATAACAAGATATTAAAGACTAGAGGCGTGGCCAGAGAGGGGGGTGTAAATATTTTTAAAAATGCCATTTTCTGATAACCTCTTCTTCTGCCCTTTTGCAAATATCGTGTAAGGCTTTGGAGTCCCAGCTAGGGACACCCACCAGACGTACCAGGGTTAACACAGGGCACGTCTGTGGCTGGTCACTCGTGCTGGCGGGTGGCCCGGGAGGTGACAGCCCAGACCAGGGGAGGGGTTCGCTGCGGTGGGCCATGCTTGGTCCATACCCGTGAGAGCTTTTGGACAGAAACACAACTTTCTGGTCACTCGGAAGTTCCTATTGCCTTGTCCTACTGCTGCGTCAGCACAAGAGAGGTAAGGTCTTGGTCTCTCCTTTGCCACCTCCTTGTGCAGGAACAGCCTTTCGTATTTGCACAGGGAGCTTAGGGTTGTTCATTCCTTATCTTAACCTACCTTTACCCTTGCTACCGGTGATCCACTGAAACAGAGTAGTCTCACAATGGTTAAAGGTTTGGGCTCTTGCTGGTTTTGGTTTGGTCTCCCGGTGCTTTGGGTAGCCGGGTGTCAAACACACTATTACCATTCCGTATTTCTTTCCAGCAAACAGGACCCCTCAACTTCTTCCCGTAAGATTTTTACAAGAGTTCGAGGGAGCGTTATTCATTTATTGCAAAATGGGGGACAGCCTGGCTGCCTCGCATCCCCAGCCCATGCAGCTCAGCGGAGCCCCTTGCCTCCCGGAGCTACCTTGGGCGGACCTGGGTGCTGGACCTGGCTCCTGCTGAGCCGTCGGATGAAGGATGGGGTGATGGAGACAGGTTGGGAGCAGGTCCCGCTCCCGTTCGCCCTCCTCTTCCTCCGCAGGAGGCATCTGTCCGCGCGTTTATTTTTGTCTTGCATCTGCTGGCGTCGTAACAAAGATTTAATGATATGACACAGTTTTGTCACCACTTCTTTTTTTTTTTTTTTTTTGGTGGTGGAGTGAAGCTCCACCGCTGACTGCTGGAGGGAGGCGAAAGCTTGAAAAATGATGAAATTTGGCGACTCGTGTAGAAAACTCACCTGTTTGCCACGAGCACCTGTAGGCTGTCATCTGCCCGTGTTTCCTTTGTTTTTTCTGGACTGAAAAGATAGAATTTGCTGGTTTTGCCTGTGGGCGAGCTAAGCGCAGCCACGGTTAATCTTTACTAAGGCAGAAGAGCCAGGAGGGACACATGGAAGAGCCCTATAAATGGGCCAAATGCTGAAAAAGCAGAAAGACGGTCTTGAGCTAGCCTTGGCGCGGGGCTTTGCCTGTTATTTACTGCCAGACACAAACCCAGCCCCTTCTGTTCCTGCAGAGGTTTTGCTCCATTGTTTAGATGATGGGCCACATCTTTTGAGAAATAAAGACGTCGGCCTCCTGCTGAGGAATATCTTGAGCCGGTTTGACCCAAAAACGCCGAGAGGATTTTGAAGACATACTTCTTGAGCTTTTTAAGGCAGATGATCTGAAATTCCTCTGAGCCCTGACTGTGCCCTGCCTGGGCACGAGCACTGAAAATAAGACCTCATTTTTCCTGGAGGACTGTCAATATGCGATGTCTGCATCCCGCAGCTGGTTTTGCCTTGCCAGAAGGTTAGGGTTTTTTTTGTTGGTTGCTTGTTTTGGTTTGGTTTGGGTTTTTTTAACTTGAATTTAAGCTGGGGAAAAAAGGTGCATTACCCAGAGCACATCTTACAGGTCTGCGTCCTTTGACCTCGGCTCTTGGGAGTAAAGGCACGCATTCCATAGTGAAATTTTCCCAGTACCTGAGTTTTTTGGGCAGTTATCAGGGATTTTCCCCCTCTTCGACCGTGCTGTTCTGCTTCGAGCTCCTGTAACGCTCTTCCTATTGCCTGGGGGCCCTTCTGCTCCCCTCCTAAATTCACCAACACCATGCTTTGCTCGTGCCCCCATCCTCATCCTTGCAGGTGCCCTCCCAGCCCCTCTGATGCTTTGGTATTGATGCCCGTGACCCTTTCCCAGGGCCAGCCAGATCTCTGTCTGGAGCTGGTACCCGGCTTGTATGGATTTTTGCTGTCCTGGCCAACAGCAGGACCTGGTCAGCAGAGCTGTAAAATAAGGATAAAAATAAGGTAATCGCCAAGTTAGAGCTCAGGCGGCGTCTGCGGGGGCCGGAGCTGACAGCACCAAAGCTGGTGACCTCTGTGTCCCTCCAGGCAGCTTCTCCTTTGGAAGGACGAGGAGATGAACTCTCTTCAAAGCCTGCTTTTGGGCTATTGTATGAAATACAATGCCGGGGAAATCAAGCTCTCCTCTTTCATAACCAGGCCGAGCAGCCCCATAATCACGGGTGACCAGAGAGGATTTGCATGTTAAAAGGAGTGGCTAGGGGCACTTAAAAAGAAGAGGAAACATATTCATCAAGTCCAGCTTTATCCTTATGAATAGTATTATTCCTGGGGACAATATACCCCAGACCTCGTCGGTGCAACCCTGCATCTACGCTGTCGCTGCCTCCCCCCTCCTCCCCCCGTTAATGGTTAATTTGTAATGCTCTTGGTCCTGACATTGATACCCCGGTGGCTCTGGAGGAGGAATTTGAGAAGGCAGTTGGTGGAGCGTGTGGACCATGGCTGTGGAAGCAGCGCCCTGGCAGCAGGGAGAGCAGGGCTGCGGGATGCTCCAGGCTTGGGGGGGAGGCAGGTAGCCCTAAGAGGGGTGGGGAGATGCTCTAGTCCTGTCCCAGAAGGTGTCTTGGGCACACTCAGAAAGCAAACACCCACCAGAGCCCCCCACGAAGGGCTGCTCTGTCCCAACACGCCTCCTGAGCTGACCAAGCCATAGAATCATGGGTTTGGGTTGGAAGGGACCTTAAAGATCATCTCAGATACTGGCCCAGGTTGCCCAGAGAAGCTGTGGCTGCCCCATCCCTGGAGGGGTTCAAGGCCAGGTTGGATGGAGCTTGGAGAAACCTGGTCTAGTGGGAGGTGTCCCTGCCCAGGGCAGGGGGTGGCACTGGGTGGGCTTTAAGGTCCCTTCCAACCCAAACCATTCTGCGATTCTGTGATCTCATTCCAAGCCCCCTCCCCTGGGCAGGGACACTTCCCACCAGACCAGGTTGCTCAAAGCCCCATCTGACCACTTCTTGAGCTCCCCAAATGCACAAGCCAGGATTAACGTGCTGTGTGCCTGGCACAGACTCAAGGGCTTACACGGCAGCAGGGCAAGATGTGGGTTAAGCGTGCCAGAAAATGAGCAGTTGTAAGGCAAAGGGTGGCAAAATGCTGGGACAAATGGGCTGGGAAGGCTGTGGCATCTCCATCACTGGGAGGCTTTAAGGATGGGAATGATTTAGGTGTAGCACGGGGACAGGTTTCTCTTTTAGGGTCCCCTCTAGCTATATCTTTTATGCTTTTATGATTGCTGATCGCAAAAAAATACTTGAAGGCACTTTAAAAAATAATCCTGGGGCCATGCCCTGCGAGGCTTTCTTTAGCAGCTTGATTTAGAGAGGGGAAGGGGAGCAGGGGGAAGAAAGCAAATGAAAAGTCTAGGTGGGGGGAACTGCAACCTCTCATGCTTCGGCAGAAGTGACGCTGAAATAAGGGGAGGTCTGCCGGAGCCTGAGGCGAGCTCAGCTGCCGGAGCGTCCCTGCGTGGCTGGGTGCCAGGTCAGGCAGGTGTGAGGGTGCCAAGAGCTGTGGGATGTGCCCTGGGCTCCTCCTGACCCAGCTCGCAGCAAGTCCTGCCACCCGCCTTCAAGGCAAGTTTCTGCTGGCCTGAGCCTCACTAAGGGAAATTGAGGTGTTTTGCTTCTTTTATGGTGCCATCACCCAGTATTAAACTAGTTAAATCGGATCTCCAAGTGTGGGGTCCTGGTTTCTCATGCTTTCTTAACGGAGGGGCTGGGCTGGGACAGCCTTGCTGTGGTTCACTGCAAGCTTTGTGGTTCCCAAAAAAACCTGAAAATGGCTCAGTTCCTTGCTCAGCTTTGGCCAAGCATTTGCAGGAGGAGCTTCGCTTGGAACCAGTACCCCATCTTCTGAGCTCTGCGTCTCCTGAAGTCTCCTTCTGACCTTCCTGATACTTCTCTGTGAGCTGAGAACAAATAATTTAGTACAAATGAAGTTAATAAAATGCAAGGGCTTGGGAAGAGGTCTTCAGAAATAATCCATATTATCCCAACTGGCCGTAACCAGCTGTTGTCACATCTTGCTCCTGACCTTTTGCTGTCTCCCTTTCAAGTTTTAGCTCTTTGTCAGCCCTTAACGTGGCTGTGACCGTGCTACCAACATAGGGACTTGCCCAAGCGGTCGCGATCCCTGTGTACCTGCAGCCTGGGTCCCCAGCAAAGCCTTTTTGCTTGCGGTCTTGTGCTTCTGCCTTTAGAGAGACAAGAATATGCATTTAAGATTTGCATAGGAACATGCAGCTGTTCCACCAAAAATGGATAATTGTTCTCCCTTCTGTGAAGTTAAACAATAAGAAGTGCCAAACTGCATTTGCCGTTGCTGATTTTGTGCACTCAGCTGCATATTTTATGCATGTAGATTAGTTCCAGATTTATGACGATTTAACTGTTAATGCCTGCGTTAATCGCGCCAGGTTGTAGTTGCTGTGGAAACTACAACTTTGAATTTTACGTAAAGTTCTGTGTTGCATTTAATGTCTTTTTTTAGAGGCTCTCTTACATTTAATGCCTCGTGGTGAAAACAGAGAGGGAATCAGCGTTGAAAATAAAAGTGCCTTTGGGCAGAAAACAAGTTTCAGCAAAAAGAGTAATTTTTTCTGGAAAGTTGTGATGTCTGGGAAAATAAGGGTTTGTGATAGAGTGCCATCTTGACCACAGCTGTATAACTGTTATTATAAGCGTGTAACAACTATTATAGCTGCTGCAATACTGTAATAAAGAAAACAACTATATAACTTATAAATGTCCCAAAAATATAGGACTGAAGTTCTTGGGTCTCTAGATATTCCTTTAGGTGGGCAAAGGAAATTGCTGATGTGAGTTGGATGGGAAAATAGGCTGGTGCACAATTTTACCGATGTATTTTTTTTTTTTGATTTATTTCCAGAATACACCGGTGGGCACTCCGATTTTCATAGTGAACGCCACGGATCCGGACCAGGGGGCAGGAGGCAGCGTGCTTTACTCCTTCCAGCCCCCTTCCAATTTCTTTGCCATCGACAGCGGCCGCGGCATCGTGTCAGTGATACGGGAGCTGGACTATGAAGTGACTCAGGCGTACCAGCTCCAGGTCAACGCGACGGTGAGTCTTCTCCTGCCTGCTGCAGGAGAGGAGGCATGCGGCCCATTAAATTCTCCGGGCTCGTTCCCGGTCCGTCATGGTTTATAACGGGTGGATTTGTAGGACAAGAGGAAATGGCCTCAAGTTGCACCAGGGGAGGTTTAGGATGGATATTAGGAAAAATTGCTGCACTGAAAGCATTATCAAGCATTGGAAGAGGCTGCCCAGGGAAGTGGTTGAGGCACCGTCGCTGGAGGTATTTAAAAGACGAGTGGACGTAGTGCTTAGCGATATGGTTTAGCGATGGTTTTTATCAGTGTTAGGTTGATGGTTGGACTCGATCTGAAAAGTTGCTTCCAACCTAGGCAATTCAATGATTCTGTTCTATGATTCTATACAGCCGATGCCAGAGGGGACCCCTAGGAGGGGGTCCAGGTGGCCACCATGGCAAATTCTTGTCACACCCCTATGGGAAACTTCTTTCCTGGTGTTAAATCTGGTGAGAGCTCCGTAGGGAGCGTGTGAGTGAGGAGCACCGCACAAGCAGGCTCTCTGTGTGGTGGCTCCTTTCCCATCTCAGATGCAACAGAGGAAGGTGAAATTCAGCCCTACAATACATCTGGCCAACTGTGCATTCAGGAGAGGGGGGGAACCCTTCCCAACCCTACAGGCAGCTGGCTGGAGCTCTTGAAGCATGTGATTTGATCAAGATCATTGTCTTGATGCAGAGCCACAAATGTCACGAGGACATGGAGGGCCGCGCCAGACTGCTTTGCTCTTCACGGCCAACGGAGGCTGGGAGTTCGCAGATTCCAGGGCCACAGGCAAACAGCTCAACCTTTCAGCTCGTTCCCTTCATGTTCAAGGCAGTGGAATTTTCCCCAGAAGTTTATTTTTTCTGAAACATACCTCATTTTATTTTAAATACTCCAGTGATAAGAGGCCTCCTCCATTGTTTTTTTTCCAAGTCAGTCTGTGTCGCCAACGCGCTCTCCCAGGACGTGCCATTGAGCTGTCTAGCAGGTTAGAAAATCTGGGACCAAACACAATCCCTGATGGAAACATGCCTTTCTTCCACATGTCCCATTCTGGTTTCCTCAAGGACGCTGGGGTGCCACCTTGGTCCATCCAGCTCCATCCAGCCCCGTGTCCCAGGAGCAGTTCCCAGCAGACATAAAATGGTGTATCTGGCACTTGCTACCTAATACACTGCTGGCTTCCAGTGATTTCCAACTCAGGGAGTTAAATATTAAGTCTCCAAATATTTCCTGGGCTCGGTCGCGGGGCGCTGGTAATTTCTAGCAGAAAGGCAACAAGAAACCCTGGGACAAAGCTCAGTCCGGGAAGGAGGATGAGAATTGCGCCAGCACAGGGGGAGCTGGAAGAGCAAATGCAGTCTCTTGCCTGCCTGATGGAGAGTTTGCGTGGTCCGGAGTGGGAACGGGGGTGATGTGGTGAATTCGGTGTGGCTGCAAGAAGAGCCGTGGGGCCTTGGTTCAAGGCAGGAGCCATTTCATGCCGGGGATGTAGGGCAGGAAGAGGCTGGGAAGGTGAGAAAATGTGAAACGTGCTTGCTTTTTCAGTGCTACCTGCAATACCTAACAAAAATTTAGAGAGGTGAAAGGGAAGGGGAAAAAAACATTATCTGGAGAAACGAAAGATTTCAACCTGATAACACTAACAGCAGAGGGCGAGTTGGAAATAAGCATCCATCCAGGCCATAAACGCTGAGGCCTGCAGGTTAAGAGGATAATGTACGAGCTGTGTTGTTGAATACGGTTTAAATTAACATTAATCTCCTGGCAATCAGTCCTTGCCGCTGTTCAGAACCATTTTGCAGAAGCATGCGGTAACCTCTAATGGTCGCCTTTCACCACAGTGCTTGATTAGGGAGTAAGGAGAGTTTTATTTTCTTCTCCTTTGCGCCTTATCTCTTTGCCTCTGCCCTTTTAGCAAAGGGTTGCTTTCGAGCACCCACGGGATGAGGCTCCAGCAAGAGAACTGGTGGCAGCAGGGCACTGCCAGGACAAGCTGGTGGCAGCCCATACTGCTGTTGAGTTGGCTGCTGGAGAAGGGCCTTTCCCTGGGAAAGCGCTCGTGGAGAAGGGTCTTGAGGCTCCATCCCGATGGGTTGCGGTGGGGTGTAAGGGCAATGATGCTCCTGCTCAGAGCAGCGATCACAGAAAAGAATAAAGCTGCGACGCAGCCCGCAGGGTTAGGAAGAGCCGTGGAAACGTGAGGGAGCCTGTGGGATTTGTCGTGTTCCAGCTGACGGAGCCCAAGCTGTGCCGAGGCGTCGGCGCTGGTGGGGATGAGATGCGCTGCCGCGATGTGCTGGTACGAGAGTCTGCTGGCAACCACACCTGGGTCTCGCGGTGCGGAGGTGCCCTGGGGGCGTATCTGCGTTAGGAGAGAATTTGTATTCTGAAGTATATGTTGAGCAGCATTGCTTCTTTTTCACCCCAAAATGTGATGAAAACTAAATTGGTGCTTGCTTTACTTTAAAAGTGCTAACGCTGGAATGAAATGCATATTGCACTGTGGACAATAATTCCAGCAGGTAGCTTGAAAAAGAGATGATTACCTGGACTAGGCAGAAATTTTGACCCAACTACAACTGTGAGAGACTTAATGCTGTTGAATAATTCTGTGTTTCTGATAGAAATCTTTTCTCTCCCCCTGCCAACCCTTGTGTTTTTCAAGGACCAAGATAAAAACAAGCCGCTGTCTACATTGGCCAACCTGGCAATCACCATTACAGACGTGCAGGACATGGACCCCATCTTCATCAACCTGCCCTACAGCACCAACATCTACGAGAACTCGCCTCCGGTAAGGGCTGCTCTTTCTCTCCCATGTCCACGACCGCGGTGTTGCGCCGGGAGCCGAGGGAGGATGGAGTAGGGTACGGGGCAGAAAGCACAAGGTATCCCAAAAAAGCTGGAGGGAAGCCTCCTCTTCGCAGAGATAACTTGTCCTTCCTTCCATCCGTTGGCATTGCTCTGCCCCGACCTTTGTGGCTTGGGTGCGAAGAGGAGCCCTGTTTCCATGCTGAAGTGCAAATGCTCTGAATCGGGAGATCCCAAGGGCACTCAAAGAGAGGCAAAGCTTTTTCTTTCCGAAACAATGTGTTTCAAGCCAGCTCCCAAGTATTTTACGCTCTTTTTTAAAAAGGGAGCCTAAGCAAGGAGGTGTGGGAAGCCTGAAACCCAAATAGAGTGTTTGCCTAAAGATTTTCTTTAAATTTTATAAAGGTTTTCTGTTGTTCTTAGCACACAGTCACCCCATTTCCTCCCCACAGCGTATATGCATGCCATTTCTAATAGCAAAGTTGAAGAAAAAAGTAAACGTTCCTGAAATGAGGCAGTTTTGAAAATGCCAGAATCATCAGCCATTTCAGCACTCTGAGCATTTTCCCCCAGGTTTTGCCAAATTGATCCAATCATTTTAGTTCTTCTGCAACTTGGTTTGTCAGCAAACTCGCTGTTTGTGGAAAACGTCTCCCGGTCTCTTAGTACAGCAGGGCTTTTTTTCCACCACCCACCCCCCCCACAGCAGACAGCGGGGGAGCGTGGTGGGCAGCCTTGGCTTTGTTGTTAGCTCTGCTCCCAGCAGGGGTGCCCAGGACCTTCAGCCCCAGGACCGACCCTTGGCAGCAGCATCCGCCTTCCCAAAGCACAGCTCTGCCTCCCATCGCTTTGTCTAGAGGGCAAATATTTTTGTATATGGATGGGAAAACCTTCTGTCCTCAAATGGCGGTGTGGTAGGCATCCATACCGCACGTGCATCCCCTAACGTCTCTGGTGTGCTGGATCCCAAACGCCGGATGGCTTAGATCATGCAGGGGTAGAGGGAACTCCAGCTCGCTTCACTTTATGCCTTTTCACTCGCTTTGAAGCACAGTGCTGGCTCTGACGGCACGCAGAGTGCTGGATCAATAGGGCTGAGTCCTACTGTCACAAATCCCGCGGTCAGACAGCACATTACCTGTCTGCCGGCCTGAAGACAGCCAAAAAATGGCTTCGTGAATTACTTTCATGAAGTGAGAGTTTCAATGAGTTTCAGTGCCGTTGGGATTCAGGGGTATTTCTGTGGTGGGCAGCACGAGCTGCAGGGAAGCAAAAACGCTCCTTCGTTCAACCTTAACTAGTGGGAAAAGCCTTAGATGAAATTATGCAACTGGAATTCCCACGAGTATCAAAAATTATAGACTCCATCACCTGCCTGGAGTGAGCCGGCATCCAGGAGAAGGGGATCTCTCTCAGATTAATGATATGTAATAAGGCTGCAGCTTAATGATCTCTTTGTGTTGATACAGCAACGTGCATTACAGTTATTCCCAGAACGGGACTGTTTGCAGTAGGCAAAGCAGCAAATAGGTGCTGTGTAACCTGACGTAGGAAACGAATGAAGGAGCACTCACCGAACTCTTGGCAGTTTTCTGACCGGTTTAGAGAAGATTCTATGATAGATGAAGGTTCCATGATCCTATGAAAAGGGGACTAGAGAGAAACACGTTAGGGAGCCTATTTCTTCTGAATTCCTAGTAAGAACAATATATGTAAAATAAACGTCTAGATTTGGCACTTCAGGGCATGCTCCAGTGACAGAGATTGTAGGGGGTTTTTTTGTGTGTGTATGGTTGGACTCTATGATCTCAAAGGTCCTTTCCAACCATGAAGATTCTATGAGATTTTGATTCTCTTGGCCCCATGTAATGTCTCCAAAGGCATGGAGATATCCAAGATGGATAGGTGCCACTGGAGACGTGGTAAAAAGGAAGACTGCGGAACGCGGGTGGTACTTTGAGTGCTGTTGCTCTCTGGTTTCAACCCAAAGTCCCATCCTTCACGGGAGAAATCTCCACTGCTGAAAGAAGGACGTGGTTTGCTATGGCAAGCCATGGGCGTTGAACGCGCATTTTCATCTCCCCACGGGAAGTCTTCTCACCAGCTCTGCCCTACCACCCAAGGGAGCCAGTCGCTGTCACCCTACAGAGTGGCTTGGTTACCGAAAGGATAACAGCAAATTTGGCTGAGGAATCTGGGCTCGGCCAACGTGTCCCAAAACAAGGCTTCCAGCTCAAGCCAACGGTGCGTTTGTGGGTGACGTTTGCCTGCCGTCTGCCCCAGCAGGCCAAGGCGTGCTCAAGGCGTTTCATCCTAGACTTGCTGCTGCTCCACGCACCCGCTCTCCGTCTCTCTCTTGCCTCTCTTTTTATCTGTGGTGCACAGCATGTCTGTGTTCCTCTATCAATGTATCAGGCGAGAATACCTCATCTGAAGTGTATACATTACCTAATAAAATCCTTCTTATTTGGGATTATTGCATCAAATTTTAATTTCCTCACTCGAGTAACAGCATGTCAGCCAGCCCGTCAGTGAAGAGCCGATAGAAGGTGAAAAGAGTGGATAAACTGCAGCAAATTACCGCAAACAGATCTCTATCAGCCCTTTGACTGGAATTGACTGGAATTAAGAAGTGAGAAATAGGATTTTTTTTTTTCCTTGGCAGCTTTCTGAAGCGCTCCCCCCTCCTCCTGCTGCTGCAACGCTGGGCTGCGCTTTGCCTTTCAAGTCCCTAATCCTGTAAGAGGAGAAGGAGAAGAAAAAGGGGTGGAGGGGCACGGGAGGGGAGAGAAGTGCCATTGTAGCTGTTATTTTTCTCAGGCCAGGATCCAGTAGCATAATTTAGATGTGTTTTGGGCACGTGTTTATTCGGACACTGAGAAGAAAGAAATTTCTTATCGGGCAAAGGAAGAGGATGCAGTGGGAAGAGACTTTTCTGTCCCTGTAGGTGTTGTATCTTCTTTCTTGATGCCGTTTATCATCTCAGCGTCCCTTAGATGTCTCTCCCAGGGCACCCAAGTGCCCCAAAGCTGTCTACAGCTTGGCGGCATTGTATTTTTCATCCTCGGAGTCTGTGCGTGTCTGTCCTCGCAGCACGTTGATGTTCTCCAGACAGGTTAATAGGGGCTGGAGAAGAGGAGACGTTTCCCCTTGCAGAGATGCTGATGGTCTGATGAGCCCTTACTTTTGGATCTCAGCTGGTGCATGGTCCTGGCAGCATCGCAGCTTCACTTTGGGGGTGAAAGAGGAGGAATCTGCTACCTAGGAGACAAGCTGAGGCCTGTGAACGTGTGCTTTATCCCAGGGGGAGCCCCACGGAGGCGAGAGGAGAGACAAACCCCACTGGTGCTTGGTCCCGAGACCAGCAGTGGTACTCCCTTGCGAGAGCATGGAGCAGATACGTGTCAAATATCACTGAAACAGTTTTAATTCTTCAGCACCATCCCCCTCCTCTTCACAAACTCCTTGGGTTAAAGAAATAACATAGAATCAGTGCTATTTTTGCCCTAGAGTCTCAATAGCTCCGAGTTAATTCTTTCTTACAATATTTCCAGCCCATCAGTGTGAACACTTTATTAAAAGCTCAGGGTTTTATTAAAAAAGGATTGATTTACCCCTGCCCCTCTTCAAAAAACCCTCAGATTTTGTTTGGATAATGTGCCATTCTTTATTTTCTTTGCCTTTTTTTTAAGCATAGGCTTTTCCAGATTATTACTTTTCTAAACCTTCTTCCTCCTTCCCTAGAGGGAGTGGGTTATTCTGTTCTGGTGCTTTGGTCTGTACCCACCACCCGTGTCCTTTCCTTGCAGCCACTGTTGTCTGTGGCAGGCAGCCGAGTTGTTCCTTGCTTTGAAAAAACGTCAGGAGTATTTGGGAGCGTTTTTAAGAGCCGCAGGTTCATGCCACAAATACCTGGGGAGAGCCCTGGGCAGAGCTGTCAGCGCTGGATGTCAGCTTGGGTTTTCCGTGAGTAAGTGGATGCCTTGCCAGATGTGTTTGGCCAGAGACGGAGGGAAGGTGCCCTCCAATTTAGGGGTGCAGCTGGCTGCCTATGGGAGCTAGAGCGCA
Source organism: Chroicocephalus ridibundus (assembly GCF_963924245.1). Lineage (NCBI taxonomy): Eukaryota > Metazoa > Chordata > Aves > Charadriiformes > Laridae > Chroicocephalus > Chroicocephalus ridibundus. The sequence continues at coordinate 37,062,181 of NC_086289.1, read as the reverse complement.
GCGTCTCCTGCCCTTGCCGTGCCAGGACCTAGATAGCCAAAGGAATAGAGTTGTGGTCTGGTAGGGTTTTGGAAGAGGAGTTGGAAATTGTTGAGATGTGGTTGGCGAGAGGTCAATCTCTGCCATTGCGGGATGGCCATGATCGAGGGGTTTGGTTTTGCATGTTTTCCCATTTCTTGTCTCTCCTTTCTGATTAGTTGTCCCTGCAGCTGTGGTGGGCAAGATGCTTCGTGATCATCGCAGGTACTAAGAGATGAGTATAGCCTGGGCTTTAGCGTCATGTTTTGCGTCACATCATCTCCCCGTCTCACTCAGACGTGTGCTGAAGGGGAATGCTCCTTCCTGTTGACCGTGCTGAGTGATTGTGCTCCGAGGCCGGCTGCGTCAGCTGTCACTGCTCGCTAGAAACCCAGAAATTGCCACTAGCTACATGGATAAGCATTATGCCCATCCTCTGGCGCTTGTTCCGCCTCTTCCCCAGAAGCATAAAGGCTTGTCCTAAAACACTGGGCGGATGCTTCGGGAGGGATCGTTCGTTCCTGGGAGTTGGGATCTGCCAGTCTTGTGGATACTGGAAACCTCTTGTGAAGGAGCTGGCGGGAAGGATGGAAACCAGACGGGCTGCGAGGAGGTGCCCAGGTCCCTGCCCCTGGTGTGGTGCCAGGAGACAGCATCCAGGAACAGTAGGGGCTCAGCCCCGCTCTGCCACTTGTTTCACGGTGCCTGGTGAAGTGTGGCTCATCCCAGGATGGGCTGGTGAAGGGGCTTGTGTAGGAGACACATGGGGGCTGCAAGAAGAAGAGGGGGATACCCAGTCTCAGAAAACAGCAGCATGGAAGCCGAGGACCAGGCGAATCTTACTTGCAGCCCTCGTTCTTGGGATCAGATGTCTGGATAATTTCTTTCCTACGGACATCTCTATGGCACAAGCTGCTGAGATATCTGACTGAGATTCCCCCCCTCCTCCCCTCCCCAACTTTCCTGACTGTGACATCTGCGCTCATCCTTTTATCTCTCCCGGCAGCCTTTCCCCTCGGCTGCTGGAAGAGGGACCTTTCTTGCAGATAAAGCGGCCCCGGCGTCGGCGTGCCGATTGCTATTCCTCGGCCATCGCCGGGGCACTTGCCTCCTCCCGCAGCTGCCTCCCCTTCGGAACGTGCCGCGCAGCAGGCGGCACTTATCATTCTGTGCCGCTCCCCGGCTTTTTGACAGGCAAGGAGCCAGCTGTCAGACCCACCCAGCGCCATCGCCCACCGCCCCATGCCACGCAGCAGCTCCCCCTTCGCTGGGGAGCCCAGGGGGGCTCGCGCCCGCCCCGTGGGGTCGGATGATCAAAGCACAAGAGGCTGGGAGAGAGCACGCTGGATCACACGCCTTCCTCTTTTTTTTTTTTTCCCCCCTCTGCTTTGCCATGCCCTCCTTGCCACATCCCTCATTCTGCATTCCCACTCACTCCTTTCCTACTTTTCTGGTGGTTTTTAGCAGTCCTCGCTCCTTTGGAAAAGGACAGTTATTGTCGGTGATTTAGAGGCTCTCCGGCAGCTGCTGAGCCTCGCCAGCCGAGTGCTGCTCAAAGGCCAGTGACCTGGGATTTATGGCTAATGTTCTCGGTTAATAACGTGGATTTACTTAAGGAGTCTATCGGAATGCCCTCAGAGATCAGGGAAGGGGCAGATCCGGCTGGCCCAGGGAGCCTTCTTTATGGCCAGCCAGCGGCAAGACATCTCCATCCAGCCTGCAGGGGCATGGCTCCGAAATCCAGGGAGACGGCAAGTCCCCGCTTCCCACCAGTGATGTGTCCACAGCAGTTTTCCCCGTGGCCCTCAGCTGACGGATTGCAGGGCCAACGCCATGCTGCCGTCCCGCTGTGCTCCCTTGTTAGATATGCAAACGCCTCTGTTGACATTTCCTTTGCGGGCAAAAAAAAATTAAAAAAAAAATATATTAAAATGGGTTTATTAACAGTGGGAAAAGAAGCAATGAAAACAAGAACAGCTGAGTTGTAAATTTTTTCACACTACATTAATTATGTGCATGTGGCTGTGTTTGTATTCACATGGGCTCGCTGCAGTGCGGCGGGGGAAGTACAGCTTATGGAGTTGACATAAGCACAGGATGTTTTTATTTAAAGAACTAAACAAGGATTCGGGGTCGCTCTTACATTCTTCGTTGGTTTTGGGGGGACACTCGGCCTCATGCATCTGTCTGCTTTGCTGTAAGAAACAGGTCTGTCCTGCAGGGTGGAGGGTGAGGTGGGTGAGCTGGTAGCTGCAGAAGCTCCTGCCCATGGGCAATCCGCTGTTCTCAGCATCTGTCCATCCCCCATCCTCCTCCTTAAAGGTTTCAATTCAAATCTCTGCAGCTCCCTTGGTTATGCAGCTGGATGCTGATGGCCAGCGTGAGCATCCCTTGTTGCCTGGTGTACCTCATCTGAAGAACACAGGGGCAGAAGAGGACCAGTTGAAACTGGGAAGCCAGCGGTAGATAACTCTGGTCTAGTGACCAGTGCTGAAGCTCGTGGTGAGAGGGAATTGTGGCCTTTGGTTCTCAAGGGATGGCAGGATGAAAATCTCTGCCATGGAGGAGCATAAGCTTTTGCTTGTCAGCCAGAGCTCAGCCTGTGCAGCTGTGAGGAGGCACCTCCTGGCTTTCCTTTGATCGATGCACCTTCAGTCCCTCCTTCCTCTTCTGCCTCGAGCACTCATAGCTGGGCTCACCACGCTGACTTTGCTTCAAATCCTCATTCTCTGGGCCGGGGATGAGCAGCACGGGCAATGAGTCTTGTGGCACTCTCTCCGGTCCCTACGGACACTTGCCCTGGTCCAAGCCTCCTCTGTGGTCAAGCTCAGCCTGCTGGGTGGGTCAGTTAGAGGACACGTTCTGCTGGTCCTACCCTCAGCGTCACTAGCTACATCCTGGGGTGGGTTAGCAGAGTTTTACAGCTTGCACAAGAGCGATGAGTGGTGAGCCTGAACTGCCCTGAGAAGCTGGGATGGGACTTTTCCATGGTGTGCCTCGTCCTTGGACAGGTTTTCCCAAGCGCGTGCCCCGCGGTGAGAGGTGCAGTGCCTCGGCCGGGCACCCTGCGAGCCCCAGCAGTGCTCGGCCGGGGTGGCTGTAACACGCGTCTCCTCTCTCTCCCCAGGGTACCACTGTGCGCATGATAACGGCGATCGACCAGGACAAGGGCCGTCCCCGGGGCATCGGCTACACCATCGTCTCAGGTAAGTTCAGGGGTAAACATGGTGGGGAGCCCAGCGGGGCTGGAGGAGCTGGCCCTGCAATGAGTCTTTGTACATCCCATGCCTGGGAAATCGCATTTGGCCAAGTTTCTCCTCAACTGTCCTGCTTGTTCTTTTGATTTGCCCTTGCCAATTGCCGTAGCCTACTGCTACGACTGAATGTTTTTACCTCCAGCGCTGCCGGAGTGCGGCGTTCACGGCACCTCCCTTTCCTTGAGCAGCGGGCACTGTTTCTAACTAATTTGCCAAGATCTCATGGTGAAACCTTTCCGTCCTAATGGCGAACCACAAACGTCTCCGCCTCACAGTGCCATGGAGGAGACCTGCAAAGAGCCAGGCATAAAACTCTCGTTGGCGGTGCGATGGTTATTGTTTAGGGAGGGAATGGGACTGGTTACGGGCTGAAGGGCTCCTGGTGGTTTCCGTGGCGCTTCCCGAAAATCTCCGTGCTGAGGGCTGGCTTCCCAAAGCCTTGCCAGAGGCAGGGGGTTGGACCCGCGAGGGCGCAGGGATGGAGAATGAAGCTGAATTAGAGCGGTGGAGGGTTTCTGTCTCCTGATGGCCACATGGATTGATCCTGCCTTCCCAGCCTTGCTCTGGAGCCCGGGGAACCCTTCCAGCACGCATGGGTGGCTCGCTGATACTGGTGTAGCCCGTCGCCCGTGGATCCTCGCTGGGCAATGCTTGGCTGCTTTAGGTCCGCAGCTTGTGGTCGTCTTCTGATGGCAAAAGAGCTAGGGTAGTCTGGGTGGGTGTTTCCATGCAAAACATAGCTGTGTTTTGGAAAGGCCAATTTTTTGGAGCCCGGTACCCGTCTCATTTAAGGTGCCTTGAGGTCAGTGTGCCTCTACCATACCCGAGGCAGGCTTTGACACTCGCTGGGCTGCGCTCGGACGCTGCTTTGGTGGGGCTGTGCCCTGGGGACGGACAGAATGCTCAGGCTGACCCAGCAGCAAGGGACCAGCTTGGTGGGGCTGGGTTGTGACCCTGTTTCTGGCTTTGCTTCCCGGGGTGGGGGGGATCCTTCCCAGCGAGAAATGGCAGCAGCGCTTCCTCTCCCCGCGGTGCCTCATGCTTCGGGGGCTGGCTGGCAGCTCCTTCCACCTACACGTGTGGAAATAATTTCCCGGTTTCTCTTCCTCAAAGCCCAGCCGTTTCAAACGCTCTTTTAATCAACCTCTGGGGTCAAGGTGATTTCACCCTGACTTTCAAGTCCGCTGATCCTGACTGCAAGTATCCAGGTCAGTCTACCTTTGAAGATGCAAGGATTATTTCTTCCTCTAACTCCCTCTGCAATTTATTCTAATGTTCCCCCAGCATGAATTAGATGCAAGGTTCCTCCTGGATTGTGTGTATCAACTGGCCAAAGCGCAGCAGGGACTTTCTTTTGGCTAATACGGGCCTTTTTTCGCTGGAGACTGGACTGAAACCTCAGGCTAATTTTGTGGTTGAGGTTGCAGCTGAACTACTACGAGGGCGGCCAAAGCCTTCATCTGACAAAATCCCCACCCAGCTCAAAGCCTGAAAGATGCTCAGCAGCCGGGGAATCGCCCTTGTCCTCTTTGTACACCCTCCTTCGGGCAGCTGCTGATGGCCACGGGCCATTTTTCTGACCCAGTATGCTGCCGGTATCCAATTTTCCCTTGTCGGCCCTGGTGCAATACAAACAGCTCTGGGCTTCCAAGAGGTGTCTTAAACTTACAGAAATAACCGCGCTATCGATAGAGGGTTAATTTGCTAAACGCACCCACCCGCTTCATGGTCTTTCTGCTCCTCGGATGGTGGCGGCTGCTCTGCTGAATCAAGGCGGCAAGACCTTGGACGCTGGATTTTTACCTGGAATGTTCACACGTGCTCTTATTTTCGTGTCTCTCTCGGGTTTTCCTGCGAAATAGCCACCAAGTCCCTTTCTGTCCCTGGCTCAGCGCCAGAGTAGTCGAAACCTAGCCATTAGGGCTGGTGGGGATGGTGGTAGGAGCCAGGCGTGGCCCGGGAGCCTGGTGGCAGCGGGGTGACAGTGACAGGCGGGCGGATCAGTGCAAAGAGCCTGGCATCTGTTTGCCTATGCCAAGAGCTTAATCCCTGCCCCTGGTGCCGCCTGGCGGGGGGCAGCTCTCCTATCGGAGAATCGGGCAGAACACATCAAAGAGTGATTAAAATGCTTTGCATTATTTTTATTTTTTTAGTTTGGGTTTTTTTTTTTTTTGGCCAAAAATGAGAATTGAGGAGCATTTTTGTAACTGGCCAGGAGCCCTCCTCCTCCTGTCGGCACCAGCATCTTGCGGAGCGGGGAAGGATCAGCCCACGGACGGACCAAGGGACGACTGCAGGCACCCGCTGTCACCTCCTCCCTCCTCCTCATCCTCACCCTACCTTCGGCTTCAGGCAGACCTTCCCAAAACCCCCGAAGCCAGGTTTTGGGATACTCCGCTCCCGCTTTGAGTTGAGTTGGTTGCCAGAGCTTGCCAGTTCCTTTTGGCTGCCAGATTGTGGCCAAGGGCAAATTTTAAAGAAAACAGGATTGTGGGGCAGACAGTTTTTTCTCCTGAAGTCAGCAGGAGCGTGAGTGCCTCCCCGGCTCTGCTCAAGGCATTTTCTTACACTTTCCATGATTTTCCTCTTGCTTTTGAAAGAAGATGCTACCTTCTGATGCGTGAGAGCCCGGACATGGGAACCAGCCTCCAAAATCCTGCTCACCCAAGGCAAGCGATTTTTTTTTTTTTTTTTTTTTTTTTTTTTTTTTTGGCAGGCAGGTAAAGCCTAATTAACTCGTCATTATCCTCAATCACGATGGTAAAGGTCAGCGAGCAGATTTTGTGCCTGAGCTGGTAAATTTTTATGGCAATTTTGAGAAAAAAAAAAAAGGCAACAACAGTCTAACATATGGGAACGGGGAAGCAAATTAAATTAGAAACCGACCGTAAGCAAAAGCGAAAATGGTCGGTGGAGGTAGTAATTATACCTGGCTCTTCGGCTCGCTTCCACGAGGGGAGGTGGCGGCGATGCTGTTCCCGTTTCACGGTAGGGATGGGTGATGCCTCTCCCAGGCTTTCGGGCACAGAGCTCTGATTTTACCTGCTGGAGTTGAATATACAGCAGCGAGAGGACTGAAAGCTGATAAACGAGAGCCATTTATCACTTCTTTGGTATTAATACCTAAAGCATTGGTATGATTTGGAGGCGGGGTGTAAAAATTAATTCGGACTTGCCGGTGTCCTATTCGGCTCCAGCCCTTGGGTAGCTGCGCCGTGGGATATACTGCAGCAGCTCTTATTTATACGGCCATCTCCTGCACAAGGTCCTCCCACGACAGGAAAACAATAAAACTAAAAGATTAACCCTAACCACATAAAAGAAGACTTAAGACCCAACTTTATGCCGCCAGCTTACAAAGCTGTTAAGCTTGAAATGACGGAGGAGCGCTGATCGGGCTGTGTCGCAGCTTTGGCTACCTTGTCCTGCCGGGGCAGCCGAGCCTGCCTGCACTGGGAATCATTCCCATGTCCTATAGGGAAAAAGCCCTCCAGTCGTTTCTCCCTCTTCCTTCCAATCTGAGGATTTTTAACCCCATGAAAACGCGCCCTTTATTTTTTCGCCCTGCGCTTTGCAAGAAGCGGGGTCACCATTGAAAAGGAAAAAGAAACCCAAATTGACACCTCAGGGAAAAAGAAATCCACATTGAGACCTCGCGATTCGAGCCACTCGGTGCTGGGGATTCCCAATCGCTCCGACGGGTGTTTCTGCCGCTTTCCCCAGACAAAAAGGATGGCGCAGGCATCCCGGGGCTGGAGCCCCGCGAAATTCCTCCCTCCCCGGTCCCCCGGCTGCACTTACAGGTTGGAGATGCTCAGCCGCTGAGGTCAGGGCTCTGTTTGAAGGACGGATAATTAATCCAGTGAAGTAATCCGCAGCTCCTTTTCGGCAGATTTATGGAGATAGCCTCTGTACCGGGGACTCTGCCTCATCATCTTTCATTTCCCAGGCAAAGCGAGTGACTTGTTGTATAACACGACCTGCTCTAGATAAGGCTTTTCATTTCGGGGAACTCTCCGCTCTAACAGAGATTGATTTTTTTCCCGGTGGAAATCGGAGGGCCCCGGCACTCCCGGCAGGATCAGGCCTGCAGACGGCAGTGTGTTTTCACGTTTGCCGCTGCTGCACAGCGCCTGGGGTGTTGGGGAATCTGAATCCTTTAGGAGAAGGATTTTTATCGTGACCTAACCGGCAATTTAATTAATAGGCAGGGGGGGGACTTTGGCCTGCGAGCTCTTGTTAAGAAAATGTCTTGTATGACCGCGGTCTCACACTTTGCTCGCTAAACTTTGGGTTTCCTTTATTTCCAGGACGGTCAGGAGCCTTCACGTCTCCCAGCACCAGGATGTGAAGGTGACCTGTGCTGCTTGAGCAGGCAGCGAAGGGTTAAACCAGGGGTAAAAGGGTTAAACCGGGGCTGTGCGAGGTGCCCCAGCCTCAGTCTCTGCCTGCCTGACACATTTCAGGTGCCATGATGGATGGGCAACGGGAGACTGCACAAGGGCAATCCATACGTCCTTCCCGGGGCTTGGGAAGTCCTGCAGGAGAGAGGGGAGGGAGCTCTGGGTCGGGTGAGATGGTCCGTAGGGCTCTTTGCAAACCCTCAGGGCATCTTTTTTTCTTCCTAAGTTGATTCTTTTAGGAGACCGGCACTGTTTCTGGCGAAGCGCTCTCTTGCTAAAGCTGGTGCATCCCAAGGGAAGCGCGAATTAAAAATTATTTGCACAATGTAATAGAAGTGTGAGTGACAGGAGCAAGAAGGAACCTTGTCTGAAAAGAATTGTTCTCTGTCTTTCTTCTTGTTTTCCTGCTGAGGAATAAAATAACATATGTATATTTATATGTAAAAATCGTCGCAGTAACTCTCAGAACGCGTTTCACGTGGTCTTTAACAGATCTGGAGTCCCTCCCTGCCTTCCTTCTGGAAGCGTGGCATGGACCTCTGAGTTAAGGTTAGGTGGCCAAAGTGGCCTCAGCTGTTCACACCTGCCTTCACATTTTGACCCGGCTTAACAAAGAAAGCAAAGCAAAGTGTGCCCCTTAAACCGGACATCAGGGAGGATCCTTGGAATTAGGACGTGCTAATTCTAATATTCTCGTTGCCAGTTGGCTTAACGTTGCGCCGGCTTTTTTCCCCACATTCGGATCGCTCGGTGGACTACTCGGGTGTTGAAATCCTCATAAATTACACCTGCTGGGAGGACCTTCCAGCGTGATTTAAAGGCAGTCATCATAGCAGAACATTTCTGTAGGAGGACACGCTGATGGGTGGAAAAGTGCCTCACGCCATGTTATCCATCAAAGGCTGTTTTTCCACCCTGGCAATGCAAGGGGACGAGAGACAGCACAGAGAAGAGATGGTGGCTGCGGCCACAGCCCCTCTTTTTTTGGCTCGGTTGCTTCCCGTCTCCCTCCCCACTGCTAATTGATGCTTCATCATTGTGTTGGCATCTTGCTTTGGCTCCCTGGTAATCCAGAAACCACTGGAAACGGATACGGATGGGATGATGGTTTGCATGGCAGGTGGTCTCCCAGCAAACGCCTCTTCGGTAATTAAAACTATACATTCCCATTTATGTGTAAATATGAAACAAGAGCGTATTTTTTGTTTAATTTCTGGGACTGTTTAACTTCCTGGCACTTAACGGGCATTCGGGATGTTGGCAACCACTGGGAAAGGAGGAACCCACGCTGTCTGTGTTGGTGTCGGGCCTAGAGAAAACGGCCGGTTCTGAGATACCTTTTTTTTTTTTTTTTTTTAATGGAAGATTTTCTGGAAGGTGTTGAGCCTGGAGATGCGGGGTTATGTTAATAAGCTGGTTCAGAGTTGTTACCGGGCGTATTACAGTGTACTTCTCTCCTGTTCCCCTGGTGAGCCTGCCTGCTGGTGGGGGAGAGGTAGGAGAGCTGATTTGTGGGTCTCTGAATCCAGCGCAGGCACGGTGGCTGTTAAAAAAGTGCTAATTTTATGTGTAAGCATCCTTCACCTGTGGGGTGAGAGTGTCCTCTGCCACCGCTGCTCCCAGGTGGCCATGCCCAGAGCAGCCCGTCCTCCCTGGGAATGCGTCTCCCGCGCCCTGCGCGTTAGGAGAAAATCCTCCGGTGGAGGGTTGAATTGTTGCCTTTGACAGAAATGAGGGAAACAAACATTTTATGGCAGTTCTCCCTGCGCTGCTCTGCTGTCCTGACTCACCGATGCAGCTCTTGGCCGCGCTCCCGCGGCAGGTTTTAGGGTTAGATTCATGGAAAGCGGAGAGGCTGGGAGGAAAATGGCCAAGCCAGGCAGGGCTGGTGATTTGCCGTCCCTTCGAGCCACCGAGCGCAGTCTAGATGACATGGGGGAACGGTGGTTGTGGTCCAAGTCTCAGCACCCTTTCGCGTGATGTATTACACTCGGAGCAGGAACATTTAAACCCTGCGGGCTCTGTTCTCCTCGCTGGTACCCAGGCACAGCTCCCGAGGGCTTCGGGAGGAGCATAGCACCTCGGGTGATAAATCTCTCCTTTTATTTTCTTGTACTGTACGTTCTGTCCTTAAAAAAAAAAAAAAAAAAAAAAAAAAAACCCACAACACGAGCATTTAATCCGAGCTGCTTTTGTGGCTCTGCAAGAGGAGAAATTCTGCCGCTTGTGCTAGAATGGGCAATTAAATCTTTTGGGGAAGATACTAAAAACGCCTGTCTGCGTGTGCGGAGGAGTGCCGGCACACGGCTTTGGGCTGGAACCCATTATCCCAGAGAGAGCTGCATCCTCGGAGAAGAAGAGCAAACCAAAGTCCAGAACAGGAGAAGCGGGCACTGTTTCCTGAAGCATCTTGATTTCACACGGTGTGAAGAAATAAAGCTCAGGTTGTAAGAACCCCCTTTTCCCTTGGAAATAACTCGCTCCCTCTGAATTTAAGCGTGGGGCGAGGCGTCTGCCCTGGCGTGCTTCCCTGCACATCGCACGGGGCGGGAGGCAAAAACTCAAGGTGAAGAGCAGCGAGGTGGTCACGGCAGCTGATGGACTATTTATACGATGATAACTGTGTCTGTTGCTGACTCTATGAACCACGTCCAACGGCATCTATTTCGGTGCTGAGGAGCCCTGACGGAGCACATTTTGACTAATAAATTATCCAGCGCGAGGTGTGTGATGGGTTCCCCTTTCGCATCTCCTGAAAGTCATCCGCTCCAAGTTCAGCGAGCGGCTCAGCAAGCCCAGGGCCTTCCGAGGATGCGGCTCCCCCATACAAATGTTTTTTTGGGTAGCCGGGGGGGTGGGAAAAATTCTCCTGCAGCGGGGAATCGGCTTCCCCTGCCTGACAGGTAGTTCTTCGCTAGAGCTGGGCAATGGCTGCATCTCTTCTATGGGTTAGAACCATGCTCAAAGGCCAAAGGGGTAGGGAGGAAGGAGGAGACAGCAATGTCTTTTTTTTTTTTTTTTTTTTTCTTTTTTTTTTTTTTTTTCATTTCTTTCTTTTTTTTTTCTTTCCCCCCTGGGTTTGAGCCAATATTTTTAATGGCCTTTTTAAACTGTGAGAGCGTTGGCTGAGGGCGATTAAACATTATGGCCTTCATCTATAAAACCCCTCGTTATAGCAGTGTTTCTCCAAAATGCTGCCTATGCCACCATCCGTTCCTCAATGAGCCTGGAAAAACACTCGGAATGGGCTGCTGCGATCCATCCTGTTGCTTCCCAACCCAGCGCCCTGCCTTCCCGGTGCCTGCCTGGCCACGCTGGATGTAGGAGCTGCTGCTGTCCCTGTACCCGCACTCGGACATAGAAGTGGGAAAGTTTTCCTTTTCCTCCTTTTGCCGGTGTCACAAGAAGCTGGGCTTGTATGTCCTGAGCAAGGTGCTCAGGACCTGCTCCCTGCCAGGTGAGAGCAACAAGTCTGCCAGAAATGTATTCGTATTCTTGTCCCAAAGTTCATTCTTTTTGGGTTTTGTTTTGTTTTGTTTTTTTTTTTGTTCACACCTTTTCTCTGTCTTTTTGAGTGTTTAAAAACATTGTCTGCTTTGCTTCTCTTCTCTCTGCGCTCCCATTTGCGGCTCAGCCTTTCCCTTCCCATCATTTAACTTCTGCCCCATCTCTGGTTCCTACCCGGGATCCCTCTCCTGGTCTCTCCTGCCTTTTTCCGTGTCCAGCTCCACAGGTTTGCGGTGGTAGCAGAGAGGAGTCCTCAGAGGGTGTCCCTCTCTGAGGGATGCTGCCTCCTAGGCAGCCTTATGTTTACTTTCCGCTCCCTGCCCTGCTTTTCTTAAGGCCATCTTTGCTTTCCTAGCACTTGAAAGCAGAGCTCCTCCTTTGCTGGTGGAAACCGCATTTATTCCTTAGCTTTGGATGCAATGGAGCTGGGTTGCCTCGTTCTCTCTGGACGTGCCACATCCTTGTCTGGGTGGAGAAGGGGGTGAAGGACATGTAAGCCTTTGTTTAGCAGAAACCAGAGCATGCTCTTGGGTTCCTTCTCAAACCAGGGGCGTGGAAATGAAGTCCTTGGTCTCCATGCTTTGGTGGCTCAGAGCGGACCTCAGACTAGGAGGTAGATGGCTCAAGCAAGGGCACGTCCAGCAGCTGGCAACTCCTGAGCCAAGTGAGTGACCATTTCATTGCCTGGTGGGTACAGAGCAGGAGGTTGTGCATGCCGTTGCGTGAGCACTGCCCGTGGAAGAGCCTGCAAGGGGGACCCGGAGGAAGGAGGGGGCAGCAGGGGCACCTTTCTGAAGGTCACTTTGCTTCCATGGCAGGTGCGGCCACAATAGTTCCTGTCTGTGTCATTAAAACAGTCTGTAGAGGGCAAACTTGGAGATGGAAAGGTCTGCGCCGCTCCACATCCTTCCCGAAACGGGATTATCGGGGGATCTTGACTGGGTTTGAAATCCCTCTAAAGGTTCTCCACCCACTCTGTGTTCTCCATCTCACATCTGTGCATTGGGGTATGGCTTCAGAACCAGTCATGAGCAAACCACGGTTTGCTCCGTTGGCATGCCCAGTACTGGCCAGGCAAGCCATCGGCTGGGGCGTTGGGACAGCAACGGTGTCCACCTGGCTCCGAGACCACCCTGGGCACAGACCCCTGTGACCAGCACAGCTGGGAGCGGGATGGAGCAAGCGCTGGGAGAGGGGTGGAGGGGACAAAGGGGTTGAAAGCTATCAGCCAGGGTGGCCGTCTGCACCGTCACCTGCGCACTAAGCTGCGCTTGACTCAGGCTTGGCTTTTTCCTGAGTCAGGAAGGTGATGGAGAGATAACGGGAGAGAACCGGGTGGGGAGGGGAAATTATACAGAGGTGGGGAGGGAAAGACAAAACTGGCTATTTTCCCCCCTGGCTTTTTTTTTTTAATTTTTTTTTTTTTCGTCTTGCTCTGAGGGAAGCAAAGGCATGTGAGGATGATTAGAGAGATTTTTGCAAAGAAAAGAGAGATTTTTGCAAAGAAAGCATCTCGGGGGAGCGTGCATTGTTCGTCAGCGCGAGTACTGGTCATAGGAATAACGAAGCGGTGGTTGGGGAGGCATTGTAGAGGAAATTATGAAAGGCCTCTGAGGGACAAGTTTGGAGACACCTCTTTCCCTTCTGAAGCTAATTCGCAAACCCAGCAATTCCCAGCTTGCCGAAAGGCACTCCGGGGGGCATCAGATGCGTATCTGCCATCCGAGAGGTGTTGGGGGGGCTGGGCTAGAGAAAAGCCTCTGATGCGCAGCCTAGGGGGGTATTTGGGTCCCTAATTTATTCAGAAAAATGACCGTGGTCAAATATGAAACGCGCAACGACTGTGTTTATCCTTTGTGTCGAATTCCTGCCCTATTGACCTATTTCCACTAAAATCCATTGGTCTCCTCACTTACAGATTCCCACTAGCAGGACAGTATTTTGTGATTAAAAAGGTGTTTTATTACGCTTTATATTAAAGGGAGTGTACCAAGATAGCCCTGATGCATAAACTTTACCATGGCAACATGGCATCCTGGAGCATTTAAATGCCTTGCAGCGGAATTTGCTCTATCTCGTGGAGTGTCCTTCAAATCTGGGACTGGGAGAAGTCCCCTGAGGAGTCGGCCGTAAATTACAGAGCAAAGGTGGGAAGTCAAGATGAAAAGAGAGGAATCGTCCAAGGGAGGAGACCAGAGATCTTTGGGTACAGCAGCGAAAAGTTAAATTAAAAAAAAAAACAACAAGCCACAACCAAGGCTGCCGCTAATATTTTAAGTAGCCACACATCAGTTCATTAGGCTGGCTAGCAGTCAATGAGTCATTTCGGATGGAGAGAAGAGAGGGCCAAGGGCAAAAATGGGAGGCATTTGGTCTGAAAGGAAGATGTAAAGGCTCGGTTACTGGGGAGAAAGGTGTTACGGCACTTAGGGCTCCGGGAGAGAGGGGAGATGCAGGCAGCCAGCCGCTCGTGAAGGCCGGGGGGCTCCCAGGAGAGCCGGACCTGGAGGCTTTGACCATCCTGCGATGGAGCCACCGTGGTTAAACGGGGGATCAGACAGGGATGAGGTGGATGCTGAGCGATGGGAAACAACTTTCTGCAGCAGCAGATGTGCCTTGCAGCTCCCTTCTGGGGAAGTGACGAATGTTGTGTGTGTTTTGCTCATGCTGAGGTATATTGAAAAGTCAGTTGTTGTGGGTTTTCTTTTTTTATTTTGTTTTTGCCTGGGATTAATATAATGTACCTGCAGGGCTTCCTTGCTCCCATCTGGGGCTGGATCAGGGTTTGCTGCAGACCGTGAGACGATGCAGGGCGGTGGTGCGGTTGTCCGTATGCCTGTGTATAACCTCCGTGGTCATGACTAATTCATCAGCCTCCTCCGGTGTTGTGCCGGGCTGGCATCAGGTATCCCCGGCTCCACGTACCAACTGCTGTCTTTTGTCTGGCTGACGGAGAGCACACCTGGGACCGTCGCAAGGGCATTCCCTGTGCAGGACATCGGTCCTCTTAGCATCTGCTTGCTGTGAGACTCAAGTGTTGTCTGAAGCCTCTCTGGGTGTCTAATTCCAGAGGAAGGGTGGAGCCGAGGCGGCACAGCCCTCCATGGTGCCCTGTCTGATTCTTCGCACGTTAAGGATCAGCACAGGGGCCGAATTTGGCTCGAGTAGAGGAAAACGAGGCAGCTGCATGGGGTCAACACACCTGACAAGAGCATAAAAGCAGGGCGAGTGCCTACAGTACTCACGCTAATACTCTGCCTGGCACCAAATATGTCCAGCTAAGAAAATTCCTCGGCTGCATGTGGCTTCTCTGTTATTTGATAGATTTTTTTCTTTCCTTAACCTCCCCAGACTCTCCTTGAAATACGTGTGGACTTCCATCATCCTCAGCATCCTCTGGCAAGGGGCCGCACGGTTAAACTACTGCTTGTCAGGGGAAGAATTACTCGTGAGCTTGGTCCTTCTGCACCTTCCTCTGATTAACCTGGACTGATGTCCCTTAACTCTTGTGTTTTGAAGACGGAGGCTCTGCCCGCCCCAGGGACGCGGTGCCTTGCGAACGCAGGCGGTTGTTCAGAGGGGAGGGCCTGGGTTCGGCCCTGGTTTCGGCTGTGCTGTTGCGTATTATCCATGACCCAAAAACCCCTTTGAAATTCTTCAGCTGCCTGCAGCGCTCACGGCTTATATGTGCTATTGGAAGGCGAACACCGTTTTGAGCCCTACTCCGGGGCAGGGGAGAGGAAGAGAGGGGGAAGGAGTTTCAGCCATCACCCTTTAAAGCGTACGGAGGTGATGCACAGGCTTCTCAGAGCCCGCTGCAGCCCGTGCCCAGCTTGAAGCCCCTGGCCTGGCTGTAAAACCTCTCTTCCCAGCGCCATTCCTGCAGGCTGGCAGGGGGAAAGGGGCTTGTGTCCCCCTGCTCCCCTCTCTGCTTTACCATTTGGCATCAGCTGTACCAGCTGCCTGCGCTCACGCTGCCTGTTCTCTCTCCCAGGTAACACCAACAGCATCTTTGCGCTGGACTACATCAGTGGAGCCTTAACCTTGAATGGGCCGCTGGACCGGGAGAACCCCTTCTATAGCGCTGGATTCATCCTCACGGTGAAGGTGAGAAGCTCCTCCGTCTGCGAGACACACTGGCAGAGCCGGATGGGGAGGTCACCCTGCTTGGGGATGACTCCTTCCAGGTGGAGGCACAAAGCTGGGATGTGTTCCTGTGGTCATCCAGAGATGTGATCGGCTGTTCCCCAGCCAGATGTTTAACACAGCCCCCTTGCGCGGTGGTCCAAAGCATGGTTGCCTCTATAGGGATGTATAAGGTCATTTTTGGTGCCCTGCCTGGCCTCCAACTAGATCTCCCTGCGGTTGTATCTGCTGGCAGCCCTGGGATTGCAAATAGCACAACACCCCTACATTTGGGCACCTGAATTGTGTCCACTTGCGCCTATTTCCCACATTTCCCCCCTCAAAACAACAGAAAAACAGGTATGTTTTGTCACGTCAGCAGGCAGCGGCGTAACAGGGCATCTTCTGCATCTGCCCCGCGCAGGCAGGCACAGGGAGGGAGGGGAGGGATGCTCAAAGTTGTCTCGTCAAGAAAAGGCACTGGAGCGTGATCTTCCGGCCCCACCAGCCCCACCTGAGAGCGGCTCCCTGGCTCCACTCACAACCGCTGTAATTAAAATCAATACCAAGCTGGGCAGCTAGTTGGAAACACATTTAGAAGTATAGATTCTGCTGGGCTGGGGTGGGGAAAAATCAGCGTTGTAGGAAGGGTCATTGATTGGGAGGGCAGCAGCATCGCCTTCTCCTTTTGGCAAGTGCAATGCTTTGTCAGGGGGAAAGGGGGGGGTGACACAAAGGGACAAGAAATTGCCCCTCGTGGTCCCAGGCACAGGTCATACGGTGGGGCTTTACGCATGGGGAAGAATTCCCCATCCACCCCTACCGCCCCTAGGTTTGGGCTTTTATAGTTCAAACTCAGTAGAAATCAAGAGAGGGAGGATTGTCTGTTTTTAATAGGGACAAAAATATCTCTTTGATCTTGGAAAGGTTTGTGAACCTGAAAACTTGCCTGTTTTCCTGCCTGCATGATAATGGAGTTCCAACTACGTTCTGTTGATCCGATAGATTATTTTTTTTTTCCAATTTATTTCCTCT
Organism: Chroicocephalus ridibundus; assembly: GCF_963924245.1. Taxonomy (NCBI): domain Eukaryota; kingdom Metazoa; phylum Chordata; class Aves; order Charadriiformes; family Laridae; genus Chroicocephalus; species Chroicocephalus ridibundus. The sequence goes on along the minus strand of NC_086289.1, from coordinate 37,045,836 downwards.
CCCCACAAACTTTGCATCCTCCCGCAAATGCCAACTCTCTGTGGCCCACATCCCCGGGACCCAAAATGTTCCCTGCTGCTCTCGTCCTGGAGCGTGCAGTGAAAATACAGCTGGGTGGCTCCTTGTTCGGATCAGCCTGTTCTGCTGGTGTGTGCAGAAGCGGTGAATAGCAATGAGCCGCGCGGGTCGTGTTTAGCGTTGCTTTTCTGTGCCCACAGCAAAGCAAGATTATCCAAAGGACGAGAGGAGGGACTCTGCTTGAAAAGGCTGTTTCACAAGTCTTGCTTCTCTGGCAATAAAATCCACACTCTTCCCTTTTGGGAAAGCAGAATTAAAGTCCTTCTTGAGACAGAGGTGCGATATGGAGCCATGACTCAGCTCTGTATTTAGACACATGTTGCCAAACCTATTTTAAGGTCTAAATCCTGTTTTTCTCTGTTGCCCTAGTTTTCTGTCCTTTCCGTAGTACTATGGTGGTTAGCTGCCTGCTCCTGGTCCCACCTCAGGAGATGGCACGGGAGGAAGTAGGAGTGCTCTTTGCTCCATCGTGGCTGCCCTTGTTAGAATACAATCACAGAATCGCCTGGGTTGGAAGGGACCTTTCAGATCATGGAGTCCAACCATCAACCCAACTCTGCCAAAAACCATCACCAAACCATATCTCTAAGCACCATGTGTACCCGTCTTTTAAATCCCTCCAGGGATGGTGCCTCAGCCACTTCCCTGGGCAGCCTGTTCCAATGCTTGATAAAAATTTTGGCGAAGAAATTTTTTGTAATATCCATCCTAAACCTCCCCTGGTGCAACTTGAGGCCGTTTCCTCTTGTCCCATCGCCTGTTCCCTGGGAGAAGAGACCAACCCCACCCAGCTACCCCCTCCTTTCAGGGAGCTGTAGAGAGCGAGAAGGTCTCCCCTCAGCCTCCTTTTCTCCAGGCTGAACACCCCCAGCTCCCTCCGCCACTCCTCACAAGACTTGTGTTCCAAACAAGAGGACTGTTCCCCACAATTTTTTGGTTTAGATGCTTGCGGTAGGGAAATCGCCTACTCATCCCCTGCCACGACGGTGAGTCCTGACAACCTGTTGCACAACAGGGACAAGTGAGAACTTGGCCACAGCCACCCCAGGGGAAACGTTAAACCTCTGGGAAGGGAGCAGGTTTGCAAGAGTGCTGTGGACCTCAAGGGTGGTTAATGGAAGAGCTGGGTCAACGTCTGAGCATGTCAGTGGGTCAGCGGTATGGAAAGGTGCTCAAGGTTAAGGGGCGACAGCAGAACCGAATGAGCATCCTTCCTCGGCCAAGCGGAGGAAGCAAAAGCTGCAAGAGCCTCTAATCACAGCATGCAGACTTTTATATTTATTCTTTGAAAAACAAAGGCTGCCCTGTTGTTTTCTCTCCTTGCCAGGCGACAGAGCTGAACGATGACCGCACACCCTCCAACGCCACCGTCACCACCACCTTCAACATCCTAGTCATTGACATCAATGACAACGCGCCCGAGTTCAACAGCTCGGAGTACAGCGTGGCCATCCCGGAGCTGGCCCAGGTGGGCTTTGCCCTTCCCCTCTTCATCCAGGTGCAGGACAAAGACGAGGTGAGGTACCCCTTGCCGCGGGCACGCCTGTCTATCCTGTGTAGGGTCGCACTGTTTTGGGGGGATGCAGGGAAGGATAAGTCACTGATTAACCTGTGATGAGGTGCATGGCTACATCCTGATAGCCCTTTTTTCCACTCTTACTGCTCAGCCACCAGAGCGCAGATGTGGCGTGTGCTTTAGTGCAGTGAGGATTGCACGGTCCCCCGGGACCCAGAAAATAGGATTGTGTGGGAAGCTGATCCTTGCTCCCTTCCAAGGGCTCTTGTCAGGCAGTCCTTGGCCAGTCTGTTGTAGAAAGGGAGGATGTTTTCTGCTGGGCTCCCAGAGGACCTGCCAGGGAGGACAAAGAAAGGAGCTCGGGGCTCTCCGCCCCCCGGCGGGAATGTGTCGAGGAGGAGGTACGAGATACCCGCTAGCGTGGGGCTGGAGGGAGCGTGGAGGGACTGGGATACCAGCTCATCATTGCAAACAAGCCGGAAGCATTGGAGGCTTGTTCCTCCCTCACGTTAACAGAGCTCCTATTTATTACATGCGGGTCCATGCCACGTAGGGATTGCAGCATGTTTTCCAGCCCTGGGCTTACAGCCTTCAATTACTCTGATTATTTGACTTGTGCAGTTCACGTCTGGCTGCTTCTGAGTGCCCGTACCTCCAACCCTGCCACACTGCTTGGTGTCTGCTTCAAACAAGTGCTGACACCTCATGGTGAACTTTCCAAAATCCCTCGGAAAGGCTCTGGCTACGGGCTCCTGCCGTCCCTATTCCCCTTGAAGCCGAGCAAGAGAGGAGGGCAGGGGGGTTGTTAGAATAAATGGCATCGTCAGGATGTTTTCCTGATGCCTTGGGGTAAAACGATGTGATGACACCGAGGAATACGAAACGGAACATCTCTCCTCAACCCCAGAATCCCAGCAGGCTGGTTAAAACGTGTGTCTTCTAAGATGCCTTTGCTGGCTGAAATGATGGATCTGCTTTTCCCCAGCCCTGGGTGGAGCTCACCGCGTTTCATAAAGCCGCCCAGAAATCCCATTTTTTTTCATGTGAAGTGATTATGACACAGAACTAATAATCTACTTGTGACATGATGTCACCATCCGAGAGTTTATGAGTTCAGCCTGAAGAGGTGCAGATGAGCTATTAAGCAGATAAAGAGACTGTTTTTTCTTGAAAATGTCAATTGCTAATAAAGAAGATATGGATATGACAGATGCTTAGGATAGTTTCTGAATAGAGCCGCTGTCGTGCTTTCTGAGAGATGTCAGCAGATCCATTCTTGAAGGGCATTGTAACACTTCTGTTTGTGCCAGAAGGATGAAGGATCTGTCATTATTTCTGGTTAAAAGCTCATTTTACTGGAGTGACTCCCATTCAAGAATTCACTTTTCAGCCTTGCTAATTTTAAAATGGGAGAATAAAAAATAGCCTTGCCTTTCCCGCTCGCACCAGCAAAAAATAGACTCATTCTTTTGGTGAATTTCTTTAACTTCCTGAGATTTCCCCAAAAGAATTGGCTGAGATTTTTAAAACTGCTGAGAGAGGACCTCCTCTGCTAAGGGAGTCTGAGGGAGTTTTACTGTACATGTCTTTGGAGACCATCATATTAGTATGAATTGCTTTGCCTGTAGCATTATTTTCACTGATAAGAAGCACAGGAGAGCTGATGTCTCGGAATATCTGGAGAGAGGAAAGTTATAAGCAATTGGGGGTTATTTTCTGCATTATTCCGTGGTGGATCTTTCTTATTTCCCCTCGTGAATGCTTGCAACTGGATTAACCATCAAGGTAGTGTTTTGGGGGTAAAAAATTGGGGGAGGATACCCAGGTAGTGAGAAAGATGTCTATGAGATAGAAGTGGGACTGCTTCTGCAGCCAGGCAATGTATTTATAGAAGGCCCAAGACCCCCAAACTTTCAGTAAAAAACTTTGAGAAAGGGGGAGATAGTTGCTCGATGGTTATTTTGGATGCTCAAGTACCTTATGAGAGTTGCAAGGCTTTTACAAACCAGCTGGATTTGGGGTAGCCGAGATGGCGCCGGGCCCTCTGCAGGTGGAGGGATGGGACAGTGAGGATGGAGGTCTTCAGGCAGGGAGGTGACTGAGGACGTGGCTGACAGAAGCTATTTCACCAACACGGCCTTCACGCTGCAGATGACACAATTCATTTGTGTAAGGGGCAAAGGAAAACAAGAAGAGAATTATACACATCTCCGGGGAGAGCAGCTAGATGAATAAATGAGAGCAGATGGGTAGAGACACATGAAATCAAAGCTTGAGTCTTGGGGAAGATCATTTTGCTCGAGTTTTGTCTTCTGCCTCCCAACCCGTGTCCTGGGAGAGCCCCTTGGCAGGTTGGTTTCTTTCCAAGCCATCCAGCCACTTCTGCCCCTCCGGAAAAATGTGATGCTGTTCCCTCAGCCCTCATGCTTGTTGAGGTCCTACTTGGATGGAGCAGCCCACGCCTGAACCTTGCCTCACACAGGGGTCCCATGTGGGTTTTTGGGTGGCTTTGGGGAACCTGCCTGCCCTGGCACCCCGGTTGTGTCTTTGTAGAGCCGGAGGAAGGGGTGTTGCGTGGGGCTGGCCCTTAAAACACACTGCGTGGGCTACCAAGGCCATTAAACAAGAAGGTGTTTTGTATCCAGGCCCACGCGGCCTTTTTAAATGGTGGGGCTTTTTGGCCTTCCTTTCTTCTGGTGTGTTTTGCACAAACTTAAATGATTGCTTTTTGAAGGAGTTAGATTAAACGATTCAGCAAAGCACTTAAAAATGTATTTACATTGCACACAAGACCGAGCTTGAAAGCACGCGCTTGATTTTTACCTCTGTGTTTAAGTGCCTTTCTGGGGCTAGGCTGGCATTAACGGCTCAGACAAGGTACCCAAGCGGGGTGCCTCCAAGGAGAAACCCCTTCCGCTGCGTTGGGCCCTTGCAAATTCCCGGCTTTTGTCCCTCAGAGGTGGCCCCAGCCTTGCTTGAAGAGAAGCTGGCCGGGGGTGCGGGGTGGGACAGGGAGCATCTCGAGGAGGATGCCCCTGGGTTGAGCTGAGATGACCCCAGACGTGGATTTGGAGTGCAGCCAAGAGGTGTTCCACCTCTTGTGCTGGTTTTTCTTTTCACGTTCTCTATGGCTTGTCGAAAACACTCGAGCACAGGAGAAATCGGTGCCCAGGGTTTTGGACCCGGTCTTCTGTGAACCAAGAAAAAAGCATTAACCTCGGCGTGGCTGAGTTTCTCTCTCTGCCGGATAGCCAGCAAACCACCTTCCCAAAGCCGTTTGAGAGCTGCTTATGAAAATGTGGGGAAGTTGCTCAGTATTTAGGCTGAGACACCACATCTGGACACAGCAGAAGACTGGTGTGCGTGTATTTACATGCATTCCCAGCCCGGGGTTGGATTCTCCTCTCACTCTTGTTGCGATAGATCAGCAGGGATGAGTAAATCCTGCGTGCGAGACGGAAGATTAAAGCCTTGAATTATCCGCTTTTGCAGCAAGGTTCGTTTCCAGGTAGAGAGCAAGAGCCCCCAGCTGTGGAATTAGCTTGCGTTAATTGGGAGGGCTGGGTAGCTTGGGCTCATCTGCTCCCAGGCTGGCTGAGGCGGGGGACACGGATATCCCTTCTGGACAGGCTGGTGTGATACAGCCTGGTGCCCTGATGGAGGATTTTAGGGAGAGGGCAAGGGTTTGGCCATGCAGGAGAAGGAGCAGGGCATCCTTCAGTGCTTCCCGCATTTGAGGTTCCGATCGCTGCAAGATCCACAGAGGTGTATTAAGAGAAACCGCAGTGTATTTTCCCCGGACACGCCGGAGAAACCATCTCTTCTGCCGTGGCTTTCGCTTGATTTTCCTTGACACAGTTGACTGAAGAGGAAGAAAAGGGCAGAGGCTGTATAAAGCACGAATATGATGGGCTGACATTTTGAAATAAGTTTGAAACAATTCTCCAAAATAAGCATATTGAAGAAGATAAATGGGGAATTTAAAAAGAGAAAATCCAGGCCATGGGAATACACAGTATTTGTTGCTTAAAGCTCCATCAGAGACTCGCACAGGGATATCGCATGTGCCCATGCGTGTGCAGGTGCAATATATGAATCATTCGTAGCATATATATGCATATGACAGACACGCGCACTATAAATATGATCTACACAGCAAGGAACTGTAAAAGGGGAATTGACGGCGCTCGAGTATTCTCTCCCAAAAGTGCCAGCTGCCAGTCGGGCTGAATTAGATTTCACAGGGGTTTTTGCAATACATGGAATTCACCAGCAAATTACCCTTAAAGAGGGAAAATCAATCATTTGGAGCAGAGATAAGCTGAAGGCGAGGCAGCCTCGGATTGATCCCGTCTGTGCAGGCGTGTGTGGAATTCAGCAGATAACCTGGGGAGAGCGGGGAAGGAGAAAACTCCTCCGCGAGGGGGGCAGCAGGCGAGGGCTGATGCTTGGGATGGACAGAAGGACGGGAGAAACCGTCTGCCAGCGTGGGGAGGAGAATGGGAAAGGCCGGGGAGCGTTTGCGCATCCCCAGTGAGATCCGTAGGGCCGCAGGGGACCAGTGGCCGTGCCCAGGGAGCGCTGGAACGGGTGGTTGGTGGTGTCATGCGATGGGTGCCGGGGGGGGCAATGGGTGCCTGGAGGCCAAGGTGGCCCGGCTGGGTGGCAGAAGAGGGGCAGCAGTGCTGGAGGGGCTGTTCGGAGCACTCCTGTTAAAATGCCTTGAAGTGGGTGGAAAGAATAACCCTCTTCATATTTTCAAAGGAAAGATTAAGCATTATTTGTCTCTGACTAGCTAGAACCAGGCATAAGGTATCCAAGCTGTACAAAGAGGCACTAATTGCTTTTTTTTAAAAAAAAAAAAAAAAAAAAAAAGGAAAAAACAACACAACCCTTCTTGTTTTTTTTTTTCTCTTCCTCCTCCACCACTCCTGATCTCTGAGCACTTTCCTTTCTTTGCAAACTTGCCAGAAGGAGGGATATTAAACCCTCCTCAGCTTTTTGTAGGTAATAGCCCGTGTGTAGAAAGTGGCTGGGAGGAAAGCTGGAGTTACGCTGGATTTTGTGCTTTGGAAAGGCAGGGCTCTCCATTTTGGAAAAGCAAGCTGCAGCCGAGCTAGGGTGGAGGGAATTGAAGGGAGCCCTGTACTAAGTCAGCACGAAGAGGAGAAACCTGAGGATCGCAGGCTGTTTTTCCAAAATCTAGCTCACTTTGTGCTGGAAATGCTTGCAGACCACCAACCAATTTGCAGACCACCAAATGCACCTCGGTGATTTCAGGGAGTGGTGTGGTTGAGAAAGGGTTGTTTGCTTGTCTAGGGGTTTGGGGTTTAGTTCACTTTGAGTATTTGTGTAGCCATCGGCAAGTGATGCTAAATACTTCCTTTGAGTGGTGGAAGGTTGAATAATTTCTGAAGCATTTCCATGTGCACTCCCATGAGGAAGGGGCTGGGTGGGGGCAGGAGTGATGGAACAAGCCAGTGGGCAATGTTGGGTGAAAAAGCAGGGATAAAGCTTAGGGTCCATCCTCTGCCAAAGCTGGAACAGCTGATGTAGCTGCTTCTGGCCTCCTGGTGTGAGAAGGCATTCCCTGACTCGTGGTGGACCATGCCCTGGGACCGAGTCTGTCAGGTTTTGGCCATGAGCGGGTCCCACATGGTGCCCGGGACCTCTGGGAGGGACACACGTCCCCACCTCCTGCCATCTCGCAGCCTCATGCCTGAGCTTCTGCCCTTGCCCACTGGTCCCCGCTGTGCTATCTGTGCCCAGGGACGGTCTCCCCTTTGCTCCAGCCCCCTGGAATTTAAAAGGTGTATTGGGCGCATGGGGCTGGCAAACAGGTCCCTCACAAATTGTTCAAATGTGAAGCACCGGGGGTAGATCAGTCAGCAGTCGCTTTTCCGGAGGTCGGGTACCGGCATGAGGTTGATGCCGGCATTGTGGCAGCAGGGACACGGTGCGGCTCCTATTACATGCTCTGAGGAATACGCACGCGAAGAACAAAGTAATAATTATGCCCAACTGCAGCTACAATTGTCTTTTAGCTGAATTGACATGAAATTTCCATCAGTTGCGGCGCCAGCTACGGCTGGGAGGAGATTTGATTGCTAGGAAGGAGGCAGCGGGCAGCAGCCTCCAGCCACGGCAAGCGGTGGCCCCGTGGGCTGGCCGGGGATGGGACAAGGTGGGAAACATGTGCCCGTGTCCCGGCTTTGTGAAATAAAGAAATTCCCTCCGAAGCCTGTTTAACGAATGGCTTAATTTGTTTCAGATGGAGGGTGCATGCGGACAGGTCTAGTATTGGAGGGTTGCTAAGGTTTGGCAGGCTGCTCAGTAATTTTGTGCCTCGAAAAGAAGAAAAAGAAGAAAAATTTGGTTTTAGCGTTGGGAAAAAACTCGAGCTATACGGCAGCTGGTGGGCAAGGGGTCGGGGGGGGGTGTGAAACGAGCAGGTAAAGCAGGTCATGGACCGTTAGCGCGCCCGTGCATCCCATACTCATCCTCAGCACTGCAGAGACGATGCTGACAGAGCCGGCTCATCCCTGACCCCCACCACTGCACCCCGGGACCTTTGCGAGCCCGAGGAGATGTCGCTTGTTTTTCTTCTTTGCGCATATGTTTTCAGCTCCGTTGTTTGCTCTGGGTGGCAGGAGCAGGTAGGAATGGGGGGAGGAAAAATGTAAGAAGCTTCCCGTGGCTTTCTCCGGAGCGGGGGGTACTCGCTGTGAGCCGGGCTGAGCCAGCCCCTTCTGCTGGGCAGCTGATAACAATTTGAATATTCAGATTTGCTTTCAGCCATCCGCAGGGGGCTCGCAGGCTCCGGGAACTAGGAGCAAGGAAAGCAGCATGGGGGCAGAAACAAAAAAAAAAAAAATAAATAGCTGAATAAACATATAAATGGCAACTCGCGGCAGCCCTCCTTAGAGGGAGACGTATTCCCCTTCTCCAGACCTCACATGGGGGGACTGAGGGACTCGAGAGGCTGCTAATTAGGGATGGCGGGTATCTGGAGGCTGATCTGCTTCCCCAGCTGGAGGGGAATTAATCCACCCGGCTCTCTTCCCACAAAATACTTGGGTTTCTTTTGATGTTTCGACTTTTATCTCATGCCTCCAACAAACTCACTCCTCTCTGGCTTCCATGAAAATCTCTCGCATCTCGCCACCACGAAAGGTGCTTTTGTGTACTGTGGGGAGGGCACCAGGCCCTGGGAGAGACACCAAGGGCTCAGCTGCGGAGCTGGGCAGAAATTCCTCAATGAAATGGCTTTGTGTTGCCGGTGGAAAGTGGTCGTTCACTATAAATTGGCGTCTTAAGGATAGGGTACGAAATAACAGCCTGGGGAGTGATGCTTCCTTCTGCCCTTCTCTGTACCCTTTGCTCCCTCCCTCCTGGGCTGTGTACCAGTGTCGGGGAGCATCCCTCACTTGTGCTGGGGTTGGCACGTCCCAGTTTGCCAGCAAAACAGCTTTTGGAAGGGGCTAATTCTGCCCCAAGAGGGGTCCCTTTTATTCCCTCTGTCCATCACCCACCAGATGAGCATTGCCGGACTCCTGGGGTGATGGGTGCTCTCAGGGGCTCGCTCGTGTTGCTCCATGGGTGCCCTCAGGGCTTGTTCCTGCCCTGTGGCTCCTCCAGAGATGCTCAGATTGCCCCCCAGCTCCACCGGCTGCCGGGGAATGCAGGAAGGAGGAGGGCAAGCAGGGATTCTGCTCGTGTCGCCGGCTCTCGGCAGTCACGCTTAGCCAGCTTTTGCTATTAGTGCCCCTTCGTGCATTTAATTGGTCCCTTTTTCTGATAGGAGGGAGGTCATTCGGGGAAAATTGGAAATTCGGCTCTGGCAGCTTCTGAACTTGCTTTTCACGTGCTCTGCTGGACCGTGCTTTGCCAAAGGGGCATCGTGCCCGGAGCGAGGGTCCTGCAACGTTGCTGCGGGCATGTCGGTGGTCCTGCTGGTTTGCCGGCCAGGGCTTGGGCGAGGAGGAGTTTTCCAGTTCCCAGTTTGAGCTGTCTTTCTGGAAAGACCCCCCCTGTTTGGGAGAGGCACTCAGCGTGTGATAGATACCCTGGGCCGTGCGTGGGTCTCGAAACAGTAAAAGGGATTTTTCCCTCCAGCCGTGTGCGGCGCGGGTTTATCCCAGGGATGCACATGGGCTTTGTACAAAACGGGTGCACATGAAAAGAAGATTTAGAGAAATCGTATGCATTGTACACCCAGTAAGTGTAATAGAACACAACAAAGAGTGCTTAAGGTTGGTGCCGAACCCTGTGATTCAGTTAACCAAACCCAAGCAGAGAAAGGCTCCCCTGCGTCTCTGGTAATTGCATTTTTACATGTCTGAAGGCGAAGAACTGCTGGTGCCGGCAGGTTTGTGCCCGACGCACAGGCTTTGCAGCCGGGTTGTTGCCTCTGCCCTGTGCTCCCCCTCCAGCTGGTCCATGGTGACCGCAGCCTGACCCAGCGGCTGCGCCTGGTCCTTCCTCCTTTGTCACTGTCAACCTTCCTCTCTCCCTTCCCAGGGACCCAACAGTGTTTTCGAGGTTTACCTGGTGGGCAACAACTCCAACCACTTCATCATCTCACCGACCTCCATCCAGGGGAAGGCAGACATCCGTGTCCGCGTGGCGGTGCCGCTGGACTTTGAGACCATTCCTCGCTACGAATTTTCGGTACGGGTACTATTGGGGCAGGAGGAATAAGCCAACAACCCCTGTGCTCTATGGGACATCCGTATTTTTAAGAGTGACCATTAACCAGTGACCGTTAGTCTCTCTAATCCAGAGCATTGCAATATGACCAAAAAAATGGAAATAATAATAAAGAAAAGAAGGAGGTGGGTGGCCTTCTCTCTCTTTCCGGCATCCAGAGGCTCAGCTGTAAGAGCTTAAGCAGAGCGTGCTCCCCTTTGCTATGTCACAAGGCCATAAAAGCTTTATAGAGCATAAAACTTTGTTTTAAGTTCCCCTATCAGGCACCAAAGCTCTCCCCAGCCTCCTGCTCCAGCTTTGTCCTGCTCTCTGCCTGAGCTGTAAATTCTTAAGGAAGGCAAAGCAGGCTCATGCCACACACCCGCAGTGTTAATCCTGGCAGAGGGGCTTCCATGCAGCCCCTCTTCCATGGGCAAAAGCCTTTCTACCCTTGCTGCGGGCCACGGTGGGGTGGCAGGTTCCCCAGTTTGACAGGCAGAGGCCGGGGCTGCTGAGGGGAGGTGGTGCAGGGTGTTTGGTGCACCCAAGGGCTGAGGTCACCCAGAGCTGAGCAGCTCCCAGGGGAGAGGGAAGGGGCTTTTCTCTATTTTTTTGAGTAACTATGCTTTGGTGGGTAGCATTGAGCTGGCTCCTCTGGTGAGGGAGCTCACGAGAGCGTTGTTTTTTCCATTGAAGAATTAGGTGACTCTACCAAACTTCGCAAACAGTGTCTCCAACCCTCCCCTTCCCTTCTCTGTCCAGCTCTTTGCAAACGAGAGCGTCCCGGACCACGTCGGCTTTGCACGCGTGAAGATCAGCCTCATCAACGAGAATGACAACCGCCCCATCTTCAGCAAGGCCCTGTACAATATCAGCCTCTTTGAGAATGCAACCGTGGGCACCACCGTCCTCCAGGTCCACGTGAGTAGGAGCATCCTGCGTCTCTTTGCCAAGTCCTTGGCTCTGCAGTGCCCGTCACCAAGGGGTGGGCTGGGGAAGCGTGGTAAGGGAGCAGCGGGAGAGGCTGGCGGTGGGGTGGGTTGTATTCCTCCCATGGACTTTTGGAGCAGATGCCTTGACCTTTCCTGGTCTGTGGACGAGGTATGTGTGGTTCCCACCAGAGCAGGAGCTCGAGGAGACTCCTGCACTGACAGGTCTCATCTGCAAACAGTGGCTTCTCCTGCAGATACTGATCCTGATGCTCATGGTCTTGGCCTCTCCCTCCTCCTTACCGCACAGGATCCACCAAGTATTGCCGTTGTGTACGTGGCTTGTGTCCCATCGCACATTCACTGCCTCTCTCTTACCTCAATTCTTACGGGAAAAGATGCGCTGGTACCTAACAGACTTGGTCGCTTCATCGGTGAGAGTGAACGCCCGATGCTTATCTTTCTGTGTGGGTTTTCTCACTGTTTGGCAGTCTCATCTTCCTCAACCAAGTCGAGGTCAGTTGAGCCAGTGAAAGGGTGAAGGATGGCAAAAGAGGGGAATGACTGCATTTAGCAGAGCTGGCAGCAGGATGGTTGTGCAGCAGATGGAGGTGGGGACAATAGCGGGGCATTTCTGAAGGGCTCGTCCCTCCTGCCTGGGTTGGTGGAAGCACCCAAAATCCCTGGCGAGAAGGGATTGCCCCTGCTGTCCCAGGACACAGCCCCTGGCCACCCATCGGCACAGGCGTACTGATCCAGAGAATAAAAGCCCTGACAAAAGAGTTGGGTGTAGGCGCCTGTGCCTAAGTGTGTTTACTCTACAAACAGATGGTGTGAAACTGTATAGAGCCCCCGAGCTGTTCCCATCTGACAGTTATTAATATTTCAAGCAGATGTTTAGCTAGTCAGGCCATCAGACACTAAACAATGAGATTGTTACTGCGTCTCCTCTTTCCCCAACTTCCAGCTATGCCAGCATTTCGGAGCGAACACAAAATGCCAGGAGTTGAATCTTCTATGATAAATCAGAATGGATGCAATTAGCGCTGAAATCCAGATTGCCCTCCCAGCTGATCCCAAACTTTTAACAACCCTCGTAAAGTACCAGCTCCTCCTGCTGCTGCCGCTCGCCGTTGGGATGCAGCCCTCTGCTCGCTTCCACGGCACTGCCTGTCTGCGCTGTGCCTCTCCAGCTGTCTCACATGCCCCAGACAAAAAGTCTGCTTTCCTTGCTCATAAATTCCTCCTTTTCTTTTTTTTTTTCCTTTCTTTTCCACTTGCCTGGGAGCTCTTTATGGGTATTCACCCACAGGGATTAGGGATGGGTCTTTGAAGAAAGCCTGGCCAGCTACATGGAGTGATGCTTCTTTGGTGGCCACTGAATGATGTCCTTGGGTAAAGGGATTTTTGTTGGGTCCCCCTGTTCAGGGCTGCAAAATCATAGAATCATAGAATGGTTCGGGTTGGAAGGGACTTAAAGCCCATCCAGTCCACCCCCTGCCCTGGGCATGGACACCTCCCACCAGACCAGGTTGCTCCAAGCCCCGTCCAACCTGGCCTTGAACCCCTCCAGGGATGGGGCAGCCACAGCTTCTATGGGCCGGGGCCTCCCCACCATCCAGCAAAGAATTTCTTCCTAATAACTAATCTAAATTTCTCCTAAAGCGTCCCTTTGTGCAAATAAGTGCAGGTTTTGCAGCTGGCTGGAAAGCTGTCACCCTGAAACTGAGCCCCCCTGCTCGGTGGCAACGTGAAGCATCCCCATGTGGCTCTGTCCCCCGGTGAAGGTGCCACCATCCATTAGGGTTGTGTTTCCAAGGGAAGCTGGAGGGCCGTGTGTTTGGGAGAGGTGACGGGTTTCCAGGGTGCTAAGTGCAAATCAGGAGGTTTATGACATCCGGAGGAACAGGCGAACGTGTAGGCTGGGTGAGCAGTCACCAGAAGGTGTCAAGGGGCTTCCCAAGAGCCGTTGCCAGAGGTGGCCAAGCACAGCTGGCAGGGCAGAGGAGCTCCTGCAGCTCCTTCCCGGCAGGAAGCAAGCAGTTAAAACTATGGGGGGCCGAGGCAATGGGAGATTGCTGATCTTCCACCCAGTCCAATGTCCCGGGGAAGGAGGAGACATTACTCCCAGAAGACCTTGAGCTGGTTGCCCGTCTTCCAGCAAGCGCTTCCTTGCTCTCTCCCCTTTGGCTGTACGTGGTTGGGTGGGTGTAGGCGAGGGGAATCACTCAATCGCACGATGGCAGGGGTTGAAAAAGGGACCTTCAGGGATCATCTAGTCCTAACTCCCTGCCAAAGGCGGGTCACCCAGAGCAGGTTGGACAGGAATGAAGGGGGTTTCCTTCGTGACCCGGGAAGAGCAGTGAGCCTGCCCTCCCGAGCGAGTGCGCTCCTCGCTGCCGCCCTTTCCCCACTGCCCTCTACTTGGCCGGCTGAAAATGAAAAAAGTGGGGGGGGGGGGAAGAAAAAAAAAAAAGCAAGCAGACTTCATTTGCAGTGACAAATGGCCATTCGTCTCTGCAGCATTTCAGCCTCTAATGTCAGTGACAGCAGAGAAACATTGCCTGTTACACGTATAAATCAACTGTAAAACAACCCGAAGTGCAGGCAGCCGGCGGGGACCCGGAGCCGCTGCCTGCTTTCTGCTCTCTGCCTCTTTCCCTTTGCCCAGAGATGCGTGGGGCTCGGATAAGCCACCCTACACCTTCTTGGGCTAATCTTGGTTACTTTCCTGACCCGCCGCAGCCTTGTCCCCCATCTAAGATTTTGTTTATCTGCATTTTGTTCTGTATTTTGCATTCCCTCCATCTCCTGGTCCGTCCATCCGTCTGTTTAATTCTCTCCGTGAAAGGCGTTTATCATATGGGTTCAGGTAGTCATGTGCTTGCACGGGAACATCTGGATAGTCCAGGCTTCACGGGAACGGCTCCTGTTGTGCACACGGAGCCGGCAATACACCCGAAGGCAGCCTTCTCTCCTTCCTCCGTGCTCTTGACTTGTGTGAAAAGCCCCTCAGGCCAGAGATTGCTTGTGTGTCTGCTTTTCTGGTGACCAGCGTGAAGGGGTCCTCACTCAAGACAGAGCTTCCAGCTTGCCCTGTAACATAAATCATAGCAGATTGGAGTTAGGCGTGCATTGCAACCCAACGGCCGAGCGGAGGGGTGGGCAGGCTGCCCTGGGTCTCTGAGTTGTCAGTAGCCTTCCCTCATCCAAACTCCTCTTTTCCCCTGCTCTGAGCCCTGCTGTGAAGGTAAAAGCCGGGCTGGAGAGGCTCGGAGGGTCCCACATGGCAGCACGCTCCTTCAGCAAGGCTGGGGTGAAGCAGGGAGGTGACCAGAGCTCAGCATGAAGATATGGGCAAGTTCTGCCCCAGCTACCAACAGATATTGAAATATTATTTTTTTTTCTGAAACAACTGGCCATGAAGCCTCTTAATAACATAACAGAAAAGGTCAGAGAAAGAATTTCACACTTCTTGAGCAAGCAGGCAGCCGGTATAACTTCATGCCTTCCAGGAATGAGAAGCACCAAGAATATACAGTGTGCCCTAAATTAACTGGGGCTGTGACGCCCCCTGCCAAGTGCTGCCTGGTGGCTTTTGGTGGGTGCTGGCTTTCCCTAGTAGCAGGGAACCGGCTGGAAGGCTGTGCCCTGGGGAGATGCGGTGAACAAAGCTGCCGGCCGCGGCAGAGGGCTCCGGGCTGTGTGTGGTAGGAAGCCCTGGGGGAGGACAGTGCCAGGGTGGATGAATGGCCGTTCCTGTGCCGTAGCCTGCAGTGGGATAAGCAAACATCTTCCAAAGCAGGTCCCAGCAACTTGTTTTTTTCCTGGGGTGAGAGGAGCAGGAGAGGGGAGGGCATCTCCAGCCCCGTCTCTCCCACCTGAGAAGCTGGAGGAGAGGATGAGCCGTGAGACGAGAGACACGTCCACAGGTCTCAGACCAGATGGAGTTAAATCCCTTGCAGAGAGGGACAAATCAATAGGAAGATGAAGGAGGGACAGATAAAAGGGCACGGTCCGTCATCCGCGCCACAATCTAACAGTTTCAGTACGAGCCTTGCAGGAAGCGAGGTCTGGCACAAAGGGTGATGTTCCCAGGGCAAATCCCCTCTGCGGGGAGAAGAGCTATTGCGTGGGAGCAGGGATTGAGGGGGGGAGACCCAGAAGGAATGCCTTCTGCTTTGGGAGGGAGCGCGGGGCAGGGGATGGTGGGGCCAGTCCCTCAGTCCTGTTTGAGCCCCGAGCCGGCAGAAGCCCTCAGGCTGTGTCCCCCCATCTGCTGCTGCTCTCCGTCCCGCTCCAAGCTGCCCCATTGCCGGCAGCAGGGGGTAGTACCGCTGCATCGCAAGCCCTCATGGAGCATGTCGGCTGAGAAGGGAGCAGAAGTGTCCCAGGGTCCCATGCCCAGTGGCTGTGAAGAGGACGTGCTGGCCAGGCGTCAGACCCAGCTGCTCCTTCCTTTCCAAGGGACGGGGAGGGGGGGTGTTTTAAAAGTGGCCCCTGGGCTCACAATCCCATTGGATGTGGCAGGGCTGGAAATTCCCCATGAGGAGCTCTTCTGTGACTTAGGGAGAGGGAGACGCACTGGCTTTAGATGCAGCGTTCAGCTGGGAAACTTCCTGGGGTGAAAGACGCTATGAAAATATGGCCATGCTTTTGGTGTCACCAAGACCTGTCCCAGCTTACAGCGAGCTCCCCGCAGCAGGGAGAGGAGCAGGGAGGGTGTTCCGTCCAGCATCCCCCCGCCCCAGGTCCTTTCGGTGCTGTGCCCCTCGCGTGCGGTGGAGGATGCTCGGCTGGGAAGAGCCGGGAAGGTGTGAGCGTGTGTTAGCGCCTGTGTGCTGAGCCTGCGGCATCCCTGGGACCTGCTGCCCCGCGAGGCTGCAGGGGCTGCGTTCCCCTCCAGACCTTACCTTGGACACTGCTGCTTTGACAGCAGCGGCCATCAGCTGGGGTGAGAATGGTGCCGGCTTCCCAAAAGCCGGCGACCTGCACGAGCGAGGCACGTGCCTCACTCTCCGTTGCTGATGGATTTGCTGGTCCTGCAGGAATGGGGAGGGGGCCTAAGACAACCCAGTGGGAGGGAAGAATCAAGGGGCGGGAGGTCTCCTTAAGCTCCTCGTAGGCTGCAGACCTGCGCAGCGAAGTCCTCCTGAAAATCTTCGATAACCAAAATCATTAAAGCCCAAACAAACCGCAAGTAACTTGTTTTTAACACAACAATGCATTTGATTTGCCTTGAAGGGTCTGGAGAAAAATGGGTCTCCAGGGAAGTGTGGAAAGTAATCCCAGCTCCGTGATCCCTCCTCCCTGCGTTATTGGCCCCATCCTGGCGTGGCTGGGCTGGCCCTGGCCGGTGGCTGTGGGCTCCGTCAGCCGGCACGTGAGCATGAGCAAGCCGGGGGGCTGCTGTGTGACCCCTTCCCACCCCACGGCTCCCAGCAAAGGGCTGGGACAAAGAGGGGGAGATGTGGAGGGGTTTGCAGGGAGCGCATTGCCCGGCTGCCCATCTTCAAACTCCTGGAGAAGCGTCTCCAGCAGAGGCATTAACCCCTGCGGTTCCCCACGCTCTCCTGCTGGCTCTTCCTTGCTCAGGCTGGGTCGGACGAGCCAGCTGCTCGTTCAGGCACCTCTCTCAGACCCGCCGCTTTTTAAAAATAACCTTGATGCCTCCCTGGGATGGTTGTGTATGAGATTTGTGCCAAATCCTTGCTGAGTTGGTGACTGCCTTCTCTCTGGAACCTCATCCTCCCACATCCTCCTGAGGTTACGCTTCTTGCCGTGCCTTGGTGTCCTCCTTACCCAGAGATGTCTCGGCTCTGCGGTGCTGCTGGGTTTCTCCCCACATTGGGGATGGTTGTCCTTTCTCCCCAGGACAACCACCCTAGGGGATAGGATGGGATTGGATCACCCCTTCAGGGGATGCTGAGACTTCTCAGAGCTTTGAAACGTTCCTCCCCCCACTACACCCGACATTTTCGGGCAAGCCTGTCGGTGTGCTTTCCACAGTTATCTTTTGCAGCCCCTCAGGAATAGTCTGAGCATCACCAGCAGTCCGCAGACCTCAGACTATAAACTGCGGTGCCCGATTCAACTATCAGGCATCGATTTCAGCGTGGGAATGATTTTCTGTACTTGTGGTATGCAGCAAGGCGGGTAAAATAAGCACCGTGTTCCCTTGGGGCTCGATAACCTGAATCTGTAAGACAGTCTTGTGCTTTAAAAAATGCTGCTTTTCCTTTTTTTTTTTTTCCCCTGAGTTTCAGATTATAATTTACAGATTATTTTACGGAGCGGGGGAAGAAAAGGTCCCTCTGTCTTTTTTGCAAATGCATTAGCCTATATATTCTCATATATATGTGTGTGTGTATATAGATATTGTTTTTATATTCTGGTATATATATATATTATTTATATCATTCTGGTTCACATTCCTGAATAGTCCCTTTCTGCTGCCCTCCATGGGTTGTCCCCTCCCTGATCATTGTCCCTGCCACATCCATTCACCTGGATTCTCGTCTTCCCCCACTCTGCCACTGCGCTTCCTTGGGAGAAGCCTTGTTAGTAAGAGCCTAATGAAGTAAATGAGCTAATTAACCTTCCATTACTCTCCTCATTAAGGCAACCTTTAATTTGCTTGGCAAAGTTTCTCTCCTTTACCACCCAGCTGTCAGTTTTCTTCTGCTTCTTCGATCTCTCTTTGGCCTCACATCAGGGATGGGGAAAATCGATCCCGGCCTGATTTTCTTTCCCCTTCTTTCCAACCAGCTGTAAACGCCAGTCAACAAGAAAGTAATAATGTAGTTTTCCCACCCTGGGAAGGAGGGTTGCAGACATCAATAAGCACCTATTTAGAATGCAAATCACTTTCTCAATCAGCTGTCAGCCTGCGGCTGGCGTGAGTTTGATGGGGCCACAGGGATGCTGTGGTCCATGGGCTCCTGCATCCTGACCCGGAGCTTTGCAGCGGTCCCAGGGTGGCTTTGGGTTGCCTGGGGGGGTTGCATCCCCCTGGGTTTGTCCGACTCCAAGTGCACATGGCCAACACGGGTGGGACGGGGCTTTGTAAACCTGGGGACGGTTCTTCTGGTTGCCTTCAGGTCTCACCATACCCTGCATCTCTCCATCCGCTTGGCCAAGGGCTGTCCCCTAACATCTGCGACTTTTGTTTCTTGATGATCTCCAGAGCTTTTCTTTCCCCTTCTTTTTCTTGGCGAAAAAGTGAGCACAGGGGGCAGCATTAGTCTGGGATAAAAGGGAGAAGTTGTAGGGGCTGAGCAGAGGAGTTGGCTGTAGCTTCAAGCTGCTGGTGGGTGAGGTGCTGTGTGCCAAGGGGCTTGCCCCGAGCTGTGTTCCTCTCTCACGTAGCGACGGTGACTGTGTGGACTGGCCTTGAGGGAAAGCCCGCATCACTCCAGGTTTTGGAGAGATTGCATGGAGTGAGGAACGTAGTCAGTCGGAGAGGGGAGTGAGATGGGGAAATAGCTCACAAATCAATGGATGGATGAAAAGGCTTCTAGGGATCACCCTGCTCTTGACTTCTGCAAGGAATCAGGTGGGAGATGAACCATCCCCTGCCCCATCCGTGGCTCCTGGGGCACTGTCCCAGCATTAGGACTGGAGAGTGAAGCAGCCCACCATCTCACAGGGCATCGGTGGTCAGTAGAACAGCATTGCCCCATGCTGTGATGGGGATACCACAGGGCTTCTTGACTTTTTCCAGTTGACTGATCCTCAAAATTTTGCGCAGGGGGCTGAGTTTGTGTCCTGCTCTGCAGGGAGTCACCTACTGCCCATGTGTTAGGAGCAGCTTGCACCTCCTCCATCTTCCCACAGCGGTACGGGGAGCACAGGGTGGCCAAACACTGGGAGAAGAGGACTCCCAGGTCAACCTCCATCCTTTCTTTCTGCTTGGAGTGAATGGAAAATGCATGGGAAAGCTTTGCTGGAGAGGTTGAACGCCAGGGAGGTGGTAATGGGGGACTGCCAGCTGAACATCCAGGGTGGTGCAGATGATGGGCTTAGGCATGGGGAGAGGACGTTTAGGAAAGCAGGGGGGAGTTCACAGGACACTGGTGGGAATGTGAAATGTCGGGTCAGCAGCAGCTCCTGGAGGCTGGAGAAGGAGGGGGTCTCCCAGTTGGACACCTCTGATGTCCTCCAAGCCTGGACTTTGTCCCTCCTCCCAGCCCCTCACAGCTCACCCTCGGCGTTAGCATCTTAATTGATCTTGTTGTTCTCAATCCCCCTGAGTGCTCCGACTCCAGCTGTGCTTAAACAGAACAAAATCTCTTCCAATTTCCCCACCGCTTAAAAGAAAATTGAATCCTTTATCTGTAAGAGGAGAGGAAAACTGCAAACACACGAAACAGTAAATAGTTAAATAATCAAAGCAGACGAATCCAAATTGCCTGGAAAGTTAAACATGAATGGCTTGTCGTCTTCCTGCGTGCTTCTCCTTAAAAAAAAAAAAATATATAGAAAAACGCTTGCACTCCTTGTTCCTGTTAAATATTCTTATCAATCCAGCTCTGTAAATAAAGGGAAGGGGAGGACGGAGTTTCCAGGTAGCAGTGTGATTGACGGATCTGAGTCCTCGTCTTTCTGTCAGGGCCCAGTGCTCTTTGGCTGTGTTTATCTCTCTAATCTAAATATCAATCTGTAGGACCGAAATGGGGTGGAATAGGAATCATGACAGCCCGAGCGCCGAGGAGAGAGACACTTATTGCAGCTTTTGCAGCCTCTCCCTGTCCTGATGGAGCTGTCAGGATAAATGCACAGCTAAAGCGCAGAGGTGGGAAAAACAAAACAAAATCACAGCCCTACCCCTTAAAAAAAAAAAAAAAAAAAGCCAATTCAGCCCGTGAGATGGGAAAGAAAAACATGGAGCAAAGGCAGACCTGTTCCTGTTCAAATTGCATTGAGCACAACCCCGGGAGCAGGATTCTCCCCACCCTTCCCAGTGTTCCCAGCAGGAGGTGGGCTTGGGAGGCTTTCCCTTGCTGCTGGCTTTGGCTGGTGATTTGGGAGATGAATGGAGGATTTTTCCCATGGTGATGCTTGCTGCTGTGCGCACACCCCGGCTTCACACCTCCTTCTCAGCCATCCCTTGAGGGCAACCACCATTTCACCTCCCGACGTCCTCTCCCAGACCCTCAGCAGGGGCAGCTCTGTCCTGCTTTCCCACCCAGGGCCCCAACAGAGCTCCTGGGATTTTAATCTGCTTTCCCGGCTGGCTTTCCCCGTGTCCCTAGCGCCCACAACTCTCTCAAAGCATCCGGGGCTCTGTTTCCTCCAGTGAAGAGCCCCTGTGTGGGTCCACACCCAGCGGGTGCCGTTAGCTGAAGCGATGCAGTGACAGACGCAACATCACCCTGTGGAGAGACGACCTTGTGCAGCCCCTCATGCTGTTGACGAGCCGCTATTGGGGTGTAAAAGGAAGGATAATTTGCCTGAGCAGGGAATTTGGGAGCCACGAGACATGTATATCAACCTCCTGAGATCCATCACATCATCCAGAGGTCTCTTCTGCCTTGGGCCATAGACTCTGCGCAATCCTCCCGTGGCTGGCTGCTGCGTCCTATAACCAAACTTCTTGTGGTGTCTCCAGTCCCAGGAGTAAAACTAAGGCTCTCCATCCCCTCAAACACCTTGGAGAAGAAGCTGCTTGCTGTCTGACTCAGGTGTAGATTCTAGCTCCTGGGGAGTGAGGATGCTGTGCTTCTGGAGCTGAGCCCATGGCTTCTGGACCATGGGTTTCCTTGGGCTGAACAAAGCGCATCCCTGTAGCTCTCAGGGATGTGTTTTGGGCTTGCTACCCCTTGCTGACAAACTAAAAAGCCTGTTCTCCAGCTGGGTTTGCTTCACACCGGGAGCAACCGCGAGCTGCGTCCAGTTCCAGGGTGAATTGTCTTCATTCCTGCCGGAGAATGGTTGGGCTTTGCCGTTCCTTTCTCCAGGCCAGGATTCAACGTGTTCATGTCCATCTCCAGGTAAGGACCCGTTTGGCTCTTCCCTCCTTCTTTGCTCTTGTTCCCCCTCTGCCCGCCATGCCCCAAATGATGCTTATCACCTGGATGAAATGGAATTGCAGATGGTGGAAGGCATGACTGGCTTCCAGGAGCTCTTGCAAATACTTCAGAGATCATTGGGGATTTATATTTCCCCCACCGGACTTTGACCTTAATTTCTTCCGTTTTGCTGGGCTGTAAAATTCATTAGAGACCCGACAGCAAAGTGATTGAGATGTCAAGCCAGGCAATTGCGTGGTTATTTAATCTATCAGATGTGCCGCTTGCCATTTAGGTGGACAACGGGAGAGTATGAAATCAATACGGTTCATTAGCGGAGCACTTGCGCCCAGCTCCAGCGCGGAACTCCAGTATAACCCATTCCAGTATAACCCAGTATAAATATATATATAAGGCGGGTGTCTAAATGGTCTTGGTTTCAACCTTGCATGGTGTAAACCCGTGCTCGAGATGCTTCTCTTGTTTAAAGGCCGTCTTCTGTCGACTCGCACTTTAAAACAGGGTTTCCAGCCATTGCAACAGCCCGGCTACAGTAAATTACTCCTCGCTAAAATCAAGGCTGCCCAAGGAAAGTGTTAACCTGGCTCGCAAGGAGCTGCTGCTGCAGGGAACGCTGTTATAAAACACAATCAAGGAGGCGGCTGTTTTCCCCGGTGGCTGGCAGAAGAGGTGGGGAAAAAGCTCTGCAATTCCCAGGGGGGTTGATTGGCTATTTTTCCCCCCCTCAACCAGGCTCCGCGCAGCCCTCTGGGGTCATTAAGCGGCGATTGAGCTCCTGGCTGGGTGCAGAGCCCGTGGTCCGGAGCGGCTGGGGAAGGCGGTGGCGGCGGTACCCCAGCATCGCCCCGGTTCCCCGCTCCAGCCTCCCACCTTCCCAGTTAATCATTCTGCTGGGCTCCGGAGTGGCGATGCCGGATGACTCCGCTTGCACCTGATTGCCACCTCCAACCGGGCGGCTGCTCTTTAAAGGCCTGGGAAAGAGCGCAGTCAGGGCAGGCAATGCCGGCAAAAGAGCTGTTTTCCGTCTGGGAAGGGCATAATGACTTTAAGTAGGTTTTCCACTGGTTTTCTTGAGCCCGTTTTTCAGCCCAGCAATTTCTTCTCCTGGAAGCTCTTGGCCCTTCGCATTTCTCTCCTCCAAGTGACAAATCAAATCCCAATCCGGGTGGATACCAGGGGTTGATTGTTATTCCCCTGGACCCTGAAGATTGCCATGGGTTGCATTTAAGGAGGGATACAGGTTTAGGTGACTCCAAAAATCGGTATGATGACAGGGCATGGCTCCCCACCCTGGGTTGTTTGTGCTGTGGTCTGAGTAGCCCATGGCTGCCCAGTAAACCCCAAGAAGTGACCACGTCTGCCTCATTTTCCGAGAAAACCAGAAAAAAGTAGGAATCATAGAATGGCTTAGGTTGGAAGGGACCTTAAAGACCATCTCATTCCACCTCCCCTGCCCTGGGCAGGGACATCTCCCACCAGACCAGGCTGCTCCAAGCCCTTCCAACCTGGCCTTGAACCCCTCCAGGGATGGGGCAGCCACAGCTTCTCTGGGAGCAGATGGGAATCTTCCTTCCAGTTGCTTTCTCCCGTGGCCCAAGCCCCAGGCATTTTGCCGGAGCGGCGGTTCCTTGGTGTCCCCACCGCCCAGCCAGTGTGGCCAGGGGAGGAGCAGGCAGCAGCGGTGAGATGAGACTCAGGCCCAGTCACTTCAGTGCCCAGACAGCTTTTTTGACGTTGGGTAATTGCTTTCCTGCTGCGACTCTTTTAAGCAGAGAGCTTTTGGCCAAAGCAATTTGCTCCCCATCAATTTTTATTTCCCAGTTTCTGCATGTGAGGGAGGGGAGGGAAAACAAAGAGGGCGAAGGAGAGCTGCGACCCGCTCCAGCGACCCCGGAAAGGTAGGAAGGATTTGGCTCCCTCGGTGCTGACAGAGCCATCTTCAGGCAGGCAGGACGTGGCAAACTGTCTCATCCAGACAGCATCCATCCTTCCAACATGCTTTGCTCATCCCTGCAACCAACCTCCAGCTCCTCATCCCTCCCCAGAATGATTTAGGGAAAAGACTGCCATCCCAGGGGCTTGGTTGGGGATCCATGTTGCCCAAAAAGGGTTTTTTCGGCTTTTTAAGCCTTTCCATGCTCCGCCTGCCGCGCTCCCTGAAGCTGCTGTGAGTAGAGTTAATCTCGGGCAGTTTAAGGAGTCGCGGAGTGGGGCTCGGCGGATGATGAATGTCGAAACCATCACCGGCGAAGCTCCGTGGAGCTGTTTAAAACGGAATTCTCCCATGTAAATTTCTGCTCCATCAATCCTGATGACATGTCAAACATTGCTATTGTTTCCCGAACAAATTGGACGACATGCCCTTTCCTGCAGGTTTGCCTGCGAGAGCGGAACCGCTCGCCGGCTCCGCGCTTTTGTCTCCGAGCCCTGCCGGTGGGGAAGGATGGACGCGGTAACCCTCGGTGGGATGAAAGGGAGATGTCCAAAATATCTGTGCTTTGGGGCATGGAGAGGAAGGGAGGGAGGGAGGGCAGGACTGCGGGTATTTATTTGCGTGCGCCTGCGATTCACCCGCCGGGTGCCTGCGCCAAGCTGTGGCTCCGTAAATTAATCCTTTGGGTTTGCCAGGCTTCCTCGTCCTGTCGCTCTCCCGAAGTTTAACTGCGCAAATGTTGGGTTTGGGGGGGGTTTTTGTGGTTTTTTGGTTTTGCTTTTTTTTTTTTTTTTAGAAATGGTCTGCACCGGCGACAGCTCATAAAAGTACAGATGTGGACCTGAGTTTTCATCCTGCCTTTTTGCAGGCTCCAGTGGGCAAATCCCACTTTAATATTCTGGGCAGGAGAGGAGCAGCCGTAAAAAGCCATTTGATTGCTCCTCCAGGTGGAACCCCGGGAAACTTCCAGCCAGATGCCTTCCCTCCCCCGGCTGTGGGGAGGGATGCATGCCTGCCAGGGGGATGAGGGGGCCAGCCACAGGAAAACAGCTGGCACCCCGGCATCGCAAAAGGCCCCCAAAGCCCTCGGCTCGGTGGGATTTGGGATATTCTGCTGCACCGGTTGCGTGCGCTCCTGGGGAGCCCTCAGCAAAGGGGATGCGTGTCGCCTCCCCAGCAGGTTTGAGCATCTGAGCATCTTTTTTCACCCTGAGAGGGAAAACGTTTGGTGATGGAGAAATGCGCGCAGACCCAAAATTAAATATGCTGAGCTCGCATGGGTTTGCTTTTTGCATATTCCCCGTCACGCTCAAGTAACCCGCTCCATTGCCCTGCGCTGTGTCCGTGATGTTCAGTTGACGGGAAAGCCATCGAGCAGGCATCACCCTCCAACTCCCCTGGTGTAAATGAGGGTAATTAATTAGCTGGTGAGGTGGTGTGCGGGGCAGGGTTAGGCTGCCTGGCCTCATGGCTCCTCCTGAGCTGGTGGCTTTGCCTTGATGGCAGTTTTGGCTGGCCCGGCATCGCCGCAGTGTGGGGTCCAGCCCCGCCTCCTGGCTCGGCTCCCCAGGACCCTGTGCCGAGCGGCTCCATGCTAACCTCCTTTTAACCTTCCTCCTTCCCTATATATATATATATTTTTTTTTTTTTCTCCTCGGCGGAAGAAAATTACACTTTCCCAGCATTGTCTGTCACCACAGTAAGTGCTTCCAAGTGCAATTGTATGGGGCCAAATGAAGGGAATTAGTTTTGCCTGTGCTTTGTGGCACTGTCAGGCCCCCCGTAAATCATTATCTCATCACCAGCCGATCCAGGTGCACGGAAAATGCCTTTCCGGGCTCTGCTCTCGCACCAGCCGCATAGGGATTAGTGGGACCTAGGGGTTCACGGGGGTTGTGGGCACAGAAGTAACGGCTGGGAAAAGTCCTGCCTGGGAGGTCAAGGATGCTGAGGTCAGGCAATGCTGAGGATGCTCGAGGATTTTGGGGAGAGAGGCCCCAAGACTCTGATTGGCCAGCCCCGGCTGCAATTTGGGGGTTTGCCACCAAGGTTGGCAGCCACCTGGGCTGCTGGCAAGTGTCAGGATGGGGGACTAATACCAGTATTAATTTGCTGAGGGAAGCTGGGGTGGGCAGATGGTAGATTTACCCCCCCCCTCCTCCCCAGGTGTTCCCGTTTGGCTCTGGCTGGGATGGGGCATCTTCATAGATGTCCTCCCTGGTGTCCTCTAAGGAGCGAGATGCACCCCAGAGAGGGCTTGGACCTCCAGGAGCAAGTGCCACTTGCTCCATGGGCATCTCTCCGGGCAGATTTTGACAGTTTCGTTCCATTTTACTGAACGTAAATGCAACACACGTGAAAAGTAAATCGCATCTTAGCAGTGGAGAGGAAAATCGGGAAAATCAGTAGGTCTGAAAGGCTGGCTCCCACCAGCGCGCCCTTCAGCTGGCGTAAAGCAGCGGGAATTTACCACCTGTGCTGCAGAAGGGTTTACCGGGGGGGAAATGAATTAATTCAGGCTAGTTTTCCTGCCTTTGCCCCTCTGCCACCCCGTGGAGTGGCAGGTAAGTGGCGCAGAGGGGTGAAGCTGTTTGACGTGCTCAAGCTCCTGCTCCGCTGTCAAGGGTAATCAAGGCCATCGATAAATCAGGGAGGTTTCAGGAACGGGTTGTGTTCCATGCCAGTCCTAAAATACAGCCTTTTGCTGGTATCTGGATATAAAATGTGTCTTTGACCCTGCTTTTTCTCAGACCTGTTGATGTCTAAGTAATCCGAGCAGGACTCAATTTAGAAAATATACCAGGGGAGGAAAAGGATATTTTGGGGCTTGTATTCCACTTTCCTCAGCCAAAAAAAAAAAAAATTTCTGCTCCTTTTTCCTGCCACCGCTCATGCATATTTTATCTGTTCATTAGAGAAAAGACTTTAAAACGCACATAAATCTTGCCTGGCTCATCCAGAGCTGACAGGCTGAGTTTCGCACACCTTCCCCAGAAGGTGCTGGTCGCTTAGCCGTGACCAGCCTGCTCCAGCTCCGGCAGCTGGCGGCGGCTGTACGTGCGCCGAGTCCTGCCGCAGCATCCTGAGAGGCGTCCCTGCCTCGGTGGGCTTGGAGCAGATCGCAAAACACCCCCCAGGAACGGCTTCTTATGGAAAGCACGGTCTAAATCCCTTTCTTTGCTTTTCCTGGTCTGTGTTTTAGTCAAGGCGGGGGGTGGGGGGGGGCAGTTTTGAAGCGGGATAGGTTTTTATTTCTCTCCCTGCCGCCCCAAGGCACGCCATCAGCCCTGAATGCAGAGTCAGAGCTGCGGGTGCAGGGTCCTGGCTCTTGGGCTTCACGGGGCCAGGACGGGTGGCCCGCAAGAATTGTCTGCGGAAATGTTTATTTCACGTGCGCTTCCCAGATCGGCTTAATATGTCAGGGAAGATACGTGCACATTGTATTTCCCATGCCAAATTTTTTGGAAGCGATGCTGAGAGATGTGGATGGAGGGCTGTTGCTGAGAGCAGGCTGGGAGTCCAGGACGCTGTGGGTAAACCCAGGCGAGCACAGACAGCCCCAGCCCCGCATCGCTCGGGTGATAAATGGCAGCACACGAGGTCCGTGCTGGGTACACACAGGTAAAGAGGATGCAATGGATTCCCCAGTGCATGTAATGCAATGTTCCCATAAATACCTTCATTTATTAATTAACTTTTTTTTTTTTTTTTCCAGGCAACTGACAATGACGTGGGCACATACGGCAAAGTCAGTTATTTTTTCAGCGATGACCCTGACCGGTAAGTCTGAACCACCGGCGTGACTTTGATTCTTCGAAATCCTCTTCCTACCTCGCTAAGAAGTCACAGGGCAATTAAGGGCATTTGTTATGTACTGCCTGTGAGATACCCAATGAAAACCCCACTACGCTGTCTCCCAAAGCGGTGAGTTACCTTCAGCACATGCCTGATGCTCAGCACGTTTAATTGCTTTGCTGAATCAGGGCCTACAGGTTCCAGTGGTGCTTGGGACCAGTAAATGCATTTGCCAGCAAGTAGCTGGGCCTGGAGCATCGCGTGAGACACGGTCGTGGGGGGGAGTTGGGGGAGGAACATGGGCTGCCCAGCAGAAGGGATCTGGGGGCCTCTGAGCCCATTTCTCTGCACTGAGGGTTTCTACCCCACCATCTGCACTGAGCTCTTGAAGATGTTCTGGGACCAAATATCCCTCAGAAGAAAGCCATGAACTTCACCCACCGTGGTGCTAGCTGTCAGGCTGCTGCCACCCCATCTCTCCATCTCCAGCATCACCAGGGCTTTTCCCCCTCCTTTCCTGTCCCCTCAGTTTCTCGTTGGACAAAGACACGGGTGTAATCCTCCTGACGGCTCGGCTGGACTTTGAGACCACGCAGCGCTACACCCTGACCGTCATCGCCCGGGACGGGGGCGGGGAGGAGACGACGGGGCGCGTCCGGATCAACGTCCTCGACGTCAACGACAACATCCCCACCTTCCAGAAGGAGGCATACCTGGGGGCCCTGCGGGAGAACGAGCCCTCCATCACCCAGGTGGTCCGGCTCCGGGTGAGGGACCAGAGCAGCTCCTTCGCTCGAGAGGGGATGTGCGGTGGGGAAACAGGAGCGGGTTGGGTCCCCGTCCACCCCTGCTGCCATCCCGCCTGCATCCCTCCTAAAAAATCCTTTGTCCTTTACTGCAAAGTGCAACTGGGCACAGCACTGCAGCCACGGGCTGCCTCCCTCCTCCTCCTCCTTTCCCATAAGTCTCATGCCTACATGGCATCCCCAGGGCCTGGGGCTTCTCCCAGGGCACAGATGCTGCCTCCGTGTTGCCTTGCTCTGCTCAGTAAGTCAGGAGGCACCAAGGGGAAGGTGCTCTGCCTGTTGTTGGTGGAGCCATAAGCCTCTGCTGTGGAGGGAAGGCAGGTAGGGAAGGCCGTTTGCTTCTTCAGCACAAGAATAAACCTCGCCGTGATGCAAGAACACAACTTCCCCTCCGTGGGGCCAGGCTGGGTGGGTGTCGCAGGGAGGTGGGAGAGGGGGACCCAGCGAGTCCTTTCTGGGAGGTGGGATGGGAGGAGAGGCTGGTTTACGAACCCCCTCGGGGCGAGCGCATCTTCTTCCATCGCTTTTCCACTCTCCTTGGGCCCATCCCGCACCTCCCGTCCCCTCGGCTCTCTCCCGTTGCGTGTCACCGGCACGGCTCCCGTACCCATTGACTCCCTCTGCCCCTCCCTGCCCTAGGCGTCTGACGAGGACTCCCCTCCAAACAACCAGATCACGTACAGCATCGTGCAGGCGTCCGCCTTCCGTGACTACTTTGACATCACGGTGTCGGAAGGGTACGGAGGTAAGTGCTTGGTCCCGGGACCACGGTGACCTTCCCTGCAGCGCGGACCTTTGTGGCAGGGCTTGAGCCGAGCCGTGTTTCCATGGGTCTGCAGCTCACGCTGGGTTACGCCAGTGCAAGGAGCTCAGTAATGCCCGGCAATGGTGTTTTCGGGGCATTGCCACCTTAAAAAGCCGCTGTTGGCCCTGGGGAGGTGGTGGGGATGGGCCACCCCCCAAGCCCACCCACAGTCCTGCTTGGTGCATGAATGCTCCCCTGACCGTCCCACTTTGCATCCCTTCAGTGATCAGCGTGAACCACCCCCTCGACTACGAGCAGGTGGCCAACGGGGTTATTTACCTGACTGTGATGGCCAAGGATGCCGGCAACCCGCCGCTCAACAGCACCGTCCCCGTCACCATCGAGGTGTTTGTAAGTATGGCGCCCAACGATCCTGTCGTGGTTTCCCTGCAATTGCTCCACAGCAGGGACGTAAATCCGTCAATAACCCAGCAAGACTATCCTGCCCTGTGGATTGCAATTACATGTGTCTCATCTAGAGAATCACAGAATGGTTTAGGTTGGAAGGGACCCTAAAGATCATGAAGTGTCACCCCCCTGCCCTGCGCAGGGACACCTCCCACTAGACCAGGTTGCTCACAGCCCATCCAGCCTGGTCATATGTAAATGTGTGTTATATATGTCTCATGTACATACGTGTCATGCATATTGGTTAAAGAAAGGCTGTGACAGAGGGCAAGTGTCTCTGAGGGGGTGTCACCATGGCCAAGCACAGGTGGGCTGCCCTGACCCCATGCACATCCTCCTTCTCCTTGGCCGCACACGATGCACAGGGAAACAGCTGGAATTAGCGTGGTAGGAGCCCCAGCTAACCACGGGGTGAGGACCGGAGCTGGGCACAGGGTGGAGATCTACCCTCTGCCCTTGCTTTCGGCTGGGGAGGTTCATTGAGCACCCAGTGAGCCATTCTCTCCGCTCGCAGGGAACTTCTGGCTAGGATGCTCTCCTTGCCGGTAGCCAGAGGCGCTTGCTGCAGCTTGGATGCTGAGGAGAGAGCTTTGGCTGCGCATTAGCACTTGTAGTGTCAGAAATTATCGGTCCCGGAATCAATCACAGGCAGTTGCTTGTTTATCTCCCCAGCGCCGGCTGTCCCCCCTGGGCTGCGCACTTCGCCGTGCGTCTCATAGGTGCAAATCCTATGGAGGGGTTGCTGCTGGCAGAGGTAAAGCATCACGGCGTTCCTCGGGAAGATTAGATCGGATTGTCACTTTGAGGCACATTGTGGTTCGAGGACGTCTGGAGGGGGGATATCAGTGATGGAGACAGTTTGCTTGATAAGCCGTCAGTCTCACGGTGATGGGATCTAAGCCCGGCTGGCGGCAGCGTCAGCCTGGGAAGGCGAAGAAGATGAAGTCCACGGTGCCGTAGGATGCGAATGAAGGCCCATCAGCATGTCTCTCCTCCAGCCCCCTCAGCGTGCTCAGGAGAGGGGGAATAAGGCAGTGCTGGGGGGTTTAGTGATGGTTAAATACATCCTTCCCATGCTGTGCCTTAGACAGCATAAACATCTCTTTCTAAAGACCCCACTTCAGTGGGTCATCTCCTCCGGGTTGAGCCTGTACACTGGTGGGGTTTAAGTACCTGTCACTTTTCCCACTTTCAACCGAAGGGATTTTCTCTCGACTGGAAAAAGAAAAAAAAGAAGAAAAAAAAAAAAACAACCAAAAGCCAGAAAATAGGAAGAAAATGAGGAGGAAATATTTCACAACGGCACTTGAGGAACAAGAGCCGTGAAAAGGCAGAACGAGAGCGAGTGTGGAGGGAAGTAATTTTTTTTCATCCTTTGCTTGTTGGTTTTTAATAAAGAAGTCAAACTCGCCTTGTAGATTTCCCATTAGGGGACAATACGCTTTTGTAGAGGGAGCCGCCGAATCAGAACTAATAGCGCGCGCCACGCCAGGATCCGGGGAAATATCACCGCTAATAAGTTTCTGCCTCGCTCCCTGCCGCTGACGCCCCGTTCGGGGCGATGAGCCAGCAACTTGCAGCGTGCCTGTGTCTAGAGACAAGGGGGGTTGTGCGCTCAGCGCAAGTGAGTGTCGGCGGTTCTCGGCATCCCTGAAGATGACATGATGGCTGTGCGAAGCTGAGGGTCGGGGGGGCCGCAGGAAGCTGGGTTTTTGGAATTCGATGAGTGGGGTCCTTTAGAATCACAGAATGTGTTGAGTTGGAAGGGACCCCTAAAGGCCATGCAGTCCAAGCCCCCTGCAGTGAGCAGGGACTTCGACTAGATCAGGTTGCTCAGAGCCTCACCAAGCCTGGCCTTGAATGTCTCCAGGGATGGGGCCTCCACCACCTCTCTGGCCAACCTGGGCCAGTGTTTAGCAGGATGCTCACTCCCATGGGAGTGGAGGAAGCGTGCCGGGTCCCATCTGGCATCACTGTGGGTGCCACAGGAGGCAGGCGGGAAGGTTTGCAGCAGGGAGCTTTGGAGTTGACGTTGCTGAAGTGGGAAATGTCCTTCTCAAGTAGAAAAGCCACGCGTTGTGCCGCAGGCAGGTACATGCTGGCTCCGGCCAGATGGAGAGCCGGCCAGGAGCGAGCCCTTGCCTCCTTGGGAGACGGCTTAGCGGGCCGTGGCGGTGCTGAGCACGGCCTGGTGAACTCGGGACCGCTAACGAAACAGCGCAGCGTCTGCTCTGGCATGCGTCCACCCAGCCTGGACCACAGCAGCGGGTGGCACAGGGATGCGTGTTCCATCTCTCCCATTCCTTTGCCTTTCACCTGCCCGGACCTCCTGGGTCGGATGACCCCAATCCAGCTCTGCGAGGAGGAGGAGGAGGGACACGGGGAGGGCACCCCAGGCAGCAGGCAATTTCCTCATTACCCATGGAGGAGATGCGGTGAACGCTGGGCGATGCAAAGGCTGATTAAAGACCACCTGCTTCTGGCAACGAGAGCAGAGGATGGCAATTTAATTGCTGCACGATGGGCATCGTTGGCACGTGAAATTGCTTCAAATATCAAGTTCGGTGGCAGCAGGGGCAGCTGAGCCCACAGGTCCATCAGCAGTCTCCAGGTAGAAAATGTCTCCAGCACAGCCCCAGGGAAGCGTCAACGTCCATAACGGTGTTTTAATGTTCTGACGGCTCCATCCTTCCCTCCGTAGGCGGCTGTGTTTGGTTCATTTAAGGCAGATTCTTAACATTGTTTAAGCAGCATTTAAAGCCCCCCAAGGGGAGCTTTAAACTGGTCCAAAATCTGTTTTGAGGGATGTTTTGAGCAATTGCTCCTGCCTGGTTTCACCAGGCCGGCCGCGGCGGCTGGCAGAGTCAGGCTTGGAGGGAACGCATTGGTATGCAGACCAGCTTCCCCCCAAAAACGCTGTAGCTGCTCTCTCTGCAATCACCCACAGCATTCCTCCACTTCAACAAAGGCAGCCAACGCTTAGCAGCTCCCCTGGCCAGTCTGGTCTGCCTGGTGGCCTCATGGCCAGGATGACCCGGAGCACTAAGCCACTCGTGTGCCCCTGCGGGAGGGAGGAGCGGGTCTGTACACAACGCTGCTGTGCTTCGTGTGGTGTTTGAGCCTTCCCAGGGCTTGTGGTGGAGGCAGGAGCAGCTCAGAGGATGCTCGGCTGCAAAGGGCAGCGGTTCCTCAGGCCTGTTGCATATGGCCCACGATACTGGGTAAGGACACGGTCAGTATTATCCCCACTGTATGGCTTGGCAAAGTCACTAGCACTCAGCTTACCTTAACCTCAGCTGCCTCCACGGTGAAACCGCGTGCTCAGACCTCTGGTGCCTTACCCCTAAGAGCATCTTCTCCACGCTGATGTCTTGAGCTGGTCACATCTTGAGATGCAGCTGGCCAGGAGCATCCCCGTACCAGACTTCTGCAGCCACTTGACCATCTTGCCTTTTTCCCAACCAGCCTCTCGACCGTCTCTTTGTTTCAGGATGAAAACGACAACCCCCCCACGTTCAGCAAGCCCTCCTACATTATAACCGTCATGGAGGACATCATGGCAGGTATGGAGCACTCCCCTGCTCCTTCTCCAGGCTAGCAGAAGGGCCCTGGGTGGTCTTAGAGCTAGAACGGGGTGGGTGATGGCTTTTTGGGAAGGTAAATCCAGAGTCATGGTGGAGTTTTGTAGCATGGGGTCTGGGGGCATGGCCGCACTGTGCATGCAGGTGAGGGGACCCCTCGGCCAGGTGACCTGCAGGACCAGTGTGGGGTGACAGGGTAGCTGGGCAGAGCCACTCCAGGCTGGGAATGCGTCGCCCCAGCCCTCATTTCTGCCTCCCCCAAGGAGCCACGGTGCTGTTTCTCAATGCCACGGACATGGACCGGTCCAGGGAGTACGGGCAGGAGTCGATCATCTACTCCCTGGAGGGCTCCTCGCATTTTCGGATCAATGCTCGCTCAGGTGAGCCTCTGTACATGCTCTCCCTCTCCTGAATTTCCCCTGGTTTTCTTCCCCATCCTTTTTCCTCTTTCACCCTCTCTCCTTCCCCACCCTTGCCTCCTTTCCCCTGAGCAGCCTGCTTAGGAGACACACAATTTAAGGGGTTCACCAGATTTCAGCATTCACTCGGTCACCGTGAGGGCTTTGGCAGAGGCACCAGTGGAAGCTCGGCTCCCGGTGGGAGTAACAGCTAAGGAAAGGCTTTGACTGCAAGGGTTTACATTTGCTAAGGAGCTGCTGCCCACCTTCCCTTGCTGGCATCATTTTCCGTTCGTCATGGGCAGAAACAAACATAAGGGATCGCAGCCAGCCGTTATGTGGGCTCCCATGGGAAGACACAGCGTGAGGTTTGCAGGAGCCTGCTGGCAAGCTGACCCTTCCAGGGTCCATCTATTTGAAACTGTATCAGAAGAAAGGGCCTGTTTCTGAAGGATCCTGTCTCTTTTTTTCAAGCGTCCCTTTTTTTTTCCGCCCTATTCACCATACAGCTTCTCTAATCCCTCTCATCTCCTGTGGCTGCAGGAGAAATCACAACAACATCTTTGCTGGACCGGGAGGCCAAATCCGAATACATCCTCATTGTCCGGGCGGTGGATGGAGGCGTGGGCCACCATCAGAAGACAGGCATTGCTATGGTGAGTGTGTGAAGGAGCGATTCCCATCTCCTTGAGCCACCAGTGCCCGCCTGGGGCTGGTGTTGGGGAGGGCTGCCCAGGCACCGGTGCTTCGGTTCCCCATAGTAGCAGTGTTTAATTTTAGCTGTGTGAATGGGTAAAGAGCATACGGTGGGGTCTGTCCCCAACCGCTGCTTGCAGCCCTCGCAGAATGACTGTCCAGGCTGTGTAGACCTTCAAATCGGGCTCCCTTTCCTGGCAAGCCATTCACCCAGGAGCCACTTGACCTTCCAGAGCTTTACGTGTCCAGCTCTCTGTGCGAAGGCGGTAATGGGTACCTATTCCATCCGCAGCACGGCTCCCTTTGTTCATGCCTCTTGAGAAAATGCTTAGTTGGAGAGCCTGCAGGCACGCTTAGTTGTTCCTGATGACGACTATTCACATACTGCCTGGATCAAGGATTTCCAACCGGTTTGTGATGCCGGGGCTCCTCAGAAGGTTCTGGTGGAGGTGCAGGCCATTGTACTGCGGATTGAAGCCTTCTGCTTTGCCTTGGCCTTCACAGATGTCAGGGAGGCCTGTTGTTTGCAAAGGGTTTGTAGAAGTCTTTGGAAATAGCAGGAGGTGAAAAGCCAAGGGTCCGTCTCTCACTGCTCATGGCACCATGTTGGTTTGAACATTTCATAACATTTGGATGTTCTTGCTCCTGGGACGCTTGATAGGGTTGCAAGAGAGATGTCCCACGCAACAGAGGATTATGCAGAGAAATATTGTGGTTATTCTGAGGAGATCCCTATAATAATTGTCACTACTGCTGAAGGCCATCAGGATGTCTGTCAACCAGCCAGCAGAATAGAAGCTCCCTATGAAGCTGTTCCCAGAGGAACATGACAGCTATGGCCAGGCAACTGCATGGGCTGGCGGATGCTAGGTTCCCCTTTGGGGCTCCACATCAGATGATGTTCTCCTAATAGCTTTATTGAAAGGCAAAACAAGGTTTTTGCAACACAGGTTGTAATTAGGGAAAAAGAAAAATGCATCACGGTTCCTAAAAAGTTAAAGAATATTAAAACTCAGTGAGAAGCAGGTGGCCAAACTCTAGGTGATGAAGAAGCACTTGGGGTGCTCGGGATAGGGGTGGGTCACCAACTTTCCCCAAGGACCACCCCGGTGCCTTGGCTTGTGCCTGGGACACATCTCCGGAGACCGTGGTGTCCAGATTTGCCTCTTCCACCACAGGGTGGCACCAGCAGCTCAGCCTAGTGTGGTGGCAGGACCTGATTACTTGGCAGCCCCAGGAGAAGCTCCACCGAGACACCCCTGCCCCTCTGCCCCCCTTTCCCCCGTACTGCAGCTCTTCCCTCGGGCACCTTTATAGACTCACAGGCTGGATTGAAGCGGGTGACGTGGGGAGGTGAGAGACTCGCAGACAACAGGATGCATCCCACATGCTCACTCCTGTCACTTAGGTGCCGTTTCTCACGATGAAAATGAAGATAGGTAACACTTCAGGGCACCATCCTCTCCTGTGCTCTCTTGTCTTTGCACCTCCCATCCCCTGTTACTGCACCCTCTCCCCATTTCTCGTTTTTTCCTTTTTATTTTTTTTTTTTTTGCTTTTTACCAGTCACTCAGGTTTTTTTCCTTCCTTTCCTGCCACCCTCTCCCCCACCACAGTGAGCGATTCCCCCCCACCTCCTAGTGAAGTAGCTGCTTGAAAACACACCTTGTGCCCCTGAGGTTGTTTTAGCTGCAAGGTAATAAATACACGTGAGCCAAGCCAAGAGCAGAGACGCCAAGGAGCCTTGGCTGTGAAGGTGGGGAAGGTTGTTCTTCTGAACATGCGTTGGGCACCCGGTGCTGCTGTATATCCAGGGGGACACGCCACCCTGCCCCAGGACCCAATGCTGCCTGATGCTTGCTTGCTCTCTCTCAGGTGAACATCACGCTGCTGGACATCAATGACAACTATCCCACCTGGAAGGATGAGCCATACTTCATCAACCTGGTGGAAATGACCCCCCCCAACTCGGACGTCACCACGGTAGGTGCGAGGGAAGGCGGCTGTCACGCTAAAAGCCTCTTCCTTTCACCCGGCAAGGTTCTCACCTGCTTGGCTGGAGCAGGGAGTCACCTCCAAACCAGTGTCACC
This sequence comes from Chroicocephalus ridibundus, assembly GCF_963924245.1. Lineage (NCBI taxonomy): Eukaryota > Metazoa > Chordata > Aves > Charadriiformes > Laridae > Chroicocephalus > Chroicocephalus ridibundus. The sequence goes on along the minus strand of NC_086289.1, from coordinate 37,010,081 downwards.
CCAAAACCGATGTCACCTCCGAAACACTGTCACCTCCAGCCAAGCACCATCTTGCAGAATTCCATTTAAAAGGATACTCTGAGCCTCCTCGCTGCCGCCAGTCCCATGTGTTTCTCCTCCCTGCTGGAATTATTTCCTTTTTCTCCCTAAATGGTGTGGGTTTTAGCCAAATTCTCCTTTTCTTAGCCTCGCCTGCAACCTCCTTCAAGGACCTCTCTGAAAGACATTGATTTACGGCCTTTCAAGTCCCTCTGGTGAAATAAAAGAGAAGGAGAGAGGGAGGCTTATACTCCATCACGCTGGGAGAAAAATGACGGGCACAGGACGGAAAATAAATGAGGGAAAAGCAAAGAGAATCCACAAAATCATATATGGGGGAAAGCTACGAAGGAAAAAGAGTTGAGGGGAGGGGGGAAAAGAAAGGTCTGGCAGTGCAGCCCGAGCCGGAGCACGGCAGTTTTCCCTCTTCCATAGGGCACCAGCCTCGCTGCTCAGCGCCGGCTTGAAGTCTTCTTGCCTTTGACATCCCAATTAGTTGCTGGGAAAATAATTATTCTGTCACAGATATGATGTAAATTCAGCAGCGGGACAGGCAGCAGCAGCCGGGGAAGTTACAAACGTATTGAAGCTGGTTGTTTTTTTTTTTTTTTTAAATGTAAACGTCCCCTGTAATTAAAAAATGTCACAGGGAGAACAATAAAGCACAAAATGTCTGATGGGGAGGAGAACCCCACCAGCGAATTATTTCCAGCATTTCCAGTGTGGCAGCACAAGTTCCTCAGCACGCCTTTTTGTCCCGTTTATTTTATTTTTCGGAAGGGCGCATGTTTTCTAGCCAGCTTTATTTAAAAGGAGAAAACCCCGTTTGATTGCTGCGTGCTCGTCTCTCTCTTGTCATGCCATTACCTCCCGGGCTCGCAGGCCAATATCGGTGAGATTTAACACCGCAGTAAGGGTCTCAAGGGTAGAAAATCCCTGCAAGTATCGTGAAATATACAGCTGTGTGGAGGAAGGAGAACTTCTTGCTGCTGCTGGTATGGAGAAGCCTGTCATGGGAGCTCAGCCTCGTTATTAGACACCGGTGAATCTACATGGGTATGCACCACGGGAGTTAATCCCCATCACTCTGCTTGAATTTTTGCTGTTTCTCTGTGGTAGGTGGTGGCCGTTGACCCGGACCTGGGGGAGAACGGGACAGTGGTGTACAGCATCCGACCCCCCAACAAGTTCTACAGCCTCAACAGCACCACTGGCAAGATCCGCACCACCGGCGTGCTGCTGGACCGGGAGAACCCCAACGCCCAGGAGGCCCAGCTCATGCGGAGGATCGTGGTGTCGGTCACTGACTGTAAGCCCCACTTCCGTCCCGCTCCTCCTCTTTTTTTCTTGCTGGAGCACACTGGAAATCACTGGTTGTGCAGGCACCGCCCTCCTCTCCCACCTCTTCCCCTCCCTGATGGCTTTCAAGTGTCGAGCTGAACTTTTCTCAGCCTGATTTTTCCTTCACCATGGAAGAGAGGACTTTACTATTTTTGGAGTTGTTCAGCCTGGAGAAGAGGAGGCTCCGGGGAGACCTTATAGTGGCCTTCCAGTCCCTGAAGTGGGCCTACAGGAAAGCTGGGGAGGGGCTGTTGGCAAGGGCATGTAGCGATAGGACAAGGGGCAATGGTTTCAAACTAAAGCAGGGCAGGTTTAGATAAGACATTAGGAAGAAGTTCTTTACAATGAGGGTGGTGAGACACTGGAACATGTTGCCCAGAGAGGTGGTGGAGGCCCCTTCCCTGGAGACATTCAAGGCCAGGCTGGATGAGGCTCTGAGCAACCTGATCTAGTTGAAGATGTCCCTGCTCACTGCAGGGGGGTCGGACTGGGAGGGCTTTAGAGGTCCCTTCCAACCCAACACATTCTGTGATTCTGTTCTATGTAGTGATAGGACGAGGGGTAATGCCTTCAAACTGGAAGAGGGGAGACTCAGATGAGATCTGAGGCAGAAATTTTTTGCTGTGAGGGTGGTGAGCCCCTGGCCCAGGTTGCCCAGAGAAGCTGTGGCTGCCCCATCCCTGGAGGTGTTCAAGGCCAGGTTGGTCGGGGCTTGGAGCAGCCTGGTCTGGTGGGAGGTGTCCCTGCCCAGGGCAGGGGGTGGCACTGGGTGGGCTTTAAGGTCCCTTCCAACCCAAACCATTCTATGATTTTATTAAGTTTCTTTTTTTCCTGTTTTGAGTGTAAGTTCCAAAAGATGTTTTTGAGGTTAAAATCATGAGAAGAGGTCAAAACAAACCATAAACCCTTGAAAAGCAAGCACAGTAGTTTCGGAAGCAGCCCTGACAATGAGCCTGGGAGGCAGAAACTCCCCCTCTTTGCAGAAGACACCGTTCTTTGCAGGGCAGCTCCGTCTGCTCATAGCGTGCTGCCGAGAAGATGCACAAGTTGAGGCAGCTGGGGGGGACTGTCTCTGTGCTGCTCTGCCAGGTCTGCTGGTCCCTGCGGAGCTGAGCCTGGCGTGGAGGCTGGCTCCACCAGTATCCGGGGAAGTCAGTTGAGCAGGTGGGGGAAAAAAAGAGCTGAACAAAGTGTGAAATGTCTTTTGCTCCAGAAATAGTATATCTTAGGGAAAAAAATAGAGATAGAGGGAGATGAAGGTATTTCCCCACTATCCATCTGGTTTCCAAGAGCCAGCAGGCACGTATAACCTCAGCTCTGCCCTTTTCAATATTTGCATTGCCTCTGCACAGTGCTAAGGCCATCATCTCATCCATACCTGCCGGGGATAAGGACAGATCGGTGTTGCTATTGTGTTTTAGCTGCACGCAGGGGTAGCTGTGGGTCTGTCTTCTGTGCCTCCTGTTTGGGGGACTGTGCCATTAGTCCGATGGGCTGCAACGCAAGCGGCAACACGGACAGGTTAATGCCTTGATGGGGCAGCCCCATCCTGCACGACTGTCTGCATAAGGAGTGAGGACATCTTTTGGGGGAAAGGGTTGGAAACGGCTGGGGGCATTAACCTTGAAACCCCATTCCTGGCCTCCGCAGGCGGGAGGCCGCCCCTGCGAGCTACCAGCAGCGCCACGGTTTTCGTCAACCTGCTGGACCTGAACGACAACGACCCCACTTTCCAAAATCTGCCCTTCACCGCCGAGATCGCCGAGGGCCTTCCCGCGGGCTCCTCCGTCTTCCAGGTGAGCGTGCCCCATATCTGCTGTGCCTGAGACCTGCTGCTGTCGCAGACATCGCTTCTGCAAAGCAGGCTATCGATACATCCCCTCCTTCCCCTCCATCCCCTCCTTCCGCTCCATCCTATCCTTCCTCTCCATATCCTCCATCCCCTACCAATGCAACTGGGGGGATGCAGAAGGGGTTGTGGCATCCCACCCCATGTTCTCGCTCCCAGCATGGGGGGGATGCCTTGAGGTGCCTTTTGTTTCCTCTGGGGACAAAGAAATGCTGAGGGTTTATGCACTGTGATTTTCATCATCAGGAGCTGGTCGGGCTCCCCCACGCTCACCCCTTCCCTCTGCTCTCCCCACCAGGTTGTGGCCATCGACCTGGACGAGGGTCCAAATGGGCAGGTGACGTACCGCATGCAGGTGGGGATGCCCCGCATGGATTTCCTCATCAACAGCACCAGCGGGCTCGTCACCTCCACCGCCGTGCTGGACAGGGAGAGGATCGCTGAGTACTACCTGCGGGTGGTGGCCAGCGATGCCGGTGTGCCCTCCAAGAGCTCCACTAGCACCTTGACTGTCAAAGGTGGGTGCGCTGAGACCCCTTCCGAGCCCTGCCCAGCCACAGAGCCCCCTCTGGTCCCAAAGAGACGGGTGACAAGCACACCTCGCAGGAGATGTGGTTTGTATAGGAGACAGGCTGAGGAGTCAGATGGACATATGATCCGACCCGTTTTATCTGTTCTTCCATAGGACAGCAGACAGGGAGGGCCACCCGTCACACTGCTGTCCCTGCAGGCTTCATGTCTTGCCCGATGTGGTGTCAGCACAGTGCAGAGACAGGGAAAATATGGTGCTTCTGGCAGGGCCCCAAAATTCTGTATTGTTTTTTCCTCCATTCCCCCATCCCCGGTGTTTCTTGTTCTTTTGTCCTGCCTTTTGCTTCAGCATGTGATTCGCATCAGCTGCGTGTCTGGGCAGCCCACGTAATCCCAGTTTCCTGGGATCCTTATTGTGTGGCCTGCCTTTAATTTAATGCACTTCTGTTTACCGGCTTCACACGAGCCTAGTGCTGAGGATAACCATCATCTGGAAATAAACTGACCCTGGATTCTCCCCAGGCCTGGGTTTGGAAAAAGAAGTTTCTGGTCCTGTAACTCCAGAGCCCTCTGCCACACAGCGGGAAATGCTGAGTTTATATTTAAGCCCCGGATTTTCCTCTGAATGGGGATGGAAATGAGTTTGATGCAAACACTAACTTTAATTACAGTTGTGTAGGGTTTCTCTGGACGTGAGGGGGGTGTTCTTGTGTGTGTCAAAGGCAACCAAATTCAGCCTGCATCCGTGGGTCCAGTCCTTACGGCCGGTCTGGAGGTGCCCCCACCATGCAGGCGGCCGGGAGCCGCAGGCACAGCATTCCCTGGGATGCTCAGAGCAGCAGGCAGGTGGTTTTGGGAGCCCAGAACCCGTCAGCTTGGCATCTGCAAGAATCTGGGGGGGGGTCACTCAGCTCTGCTCCCCCTTTTCAGTTCTGGACGTGAACGACGAGAGCCCCACCTTCTTCCCAGCCATATACAATGTGTCACTGCCTGAAAATGTGGCCCGGGATTTCAAAGTGGTCCGGCTCAACTGCACGGATGCTGACGTTGGGCTGAACGCTGAGCTCAGCTACTTCATCACGGGTAAGAACCCCCTTGCAAAACACTGTGGAGGGGACCTTTGGTCATGGAAAGGAGCCGGGCTGCCCCACACCGTGGCCAGGGTGTTCTGTGCATCAGCCTCTTCCAGCCCCTCCAAACCTTGGCTGGTATCGCCCTCTGCTGAACAGCCCCGCTCGGCTCCCTGCCTTTGCCAACCACTCCGACACCATTCCTGGTCCTGCTCGGGGTGAGCCCTTGTCCCTCTCGGGGTGAGCCCTTGTCCTCCTCAGGATGAGCCCTTGTCCCTCTCCGGGTGAGCCCTTGTCCTGCTCGGGGTGAGCTCTTGTCCTTCTTGGGGTGAGCCCTTGTACTCCTCGGGGTGAACCCTTGTCCTCCTCGGGGTGAACGCTTGCTCCCGAGCATCCCCTGCCCTCCCACACCAGCAGGGTGCAGCCAGGAAAACCATGAGAACGGGCTTAACGCCGCTGGGACAGCGTTGTTGTCGGGACATGGGACAGCATTTAGGGCTGGAAGCCTCTCTGGGGCTTTAGGGCACCTCGTAGCCAGGCGTGCAGGGGGTGTTGGGTGGGCAGGGAGCGATGCCCCCCCCCGGGCAGAGCCTGGCTGGCACCGCAGCTGCAGCACCTGCGGCGGGGAAGCCCCTGGCCATGCTTTGACTTGCAAACTGCACATGCGGCACTGAGCCCTCAGGAAGAGGGCAAAAATAGAAGTGCCACCAGAGAGTCACTTTTTCTCATAACAGCAGCCTCACCTATCATCTCGTGGCCCCTCCGGCCTCCCCCCGGCAAGAGAAAAAGTGTGTGTTGTCCCACGGGTACCACAGGCCACGTGCAAAGTGACCCCAGTTTCCTTCCAAGGCACTGGGGAAATGATCTGGCTCTTACATGATTCAGCTTTTCCTGCAACCGCCGCTCCTCGCCTGCGCTCAGAGGCAGGCACGGCGGTTGGTGTGGCGGGGAGAAGGCGTTCTGCCCCGCTTCTGCCCCAGAGAAGCATTGCCTAGGGCGAGATGCGAGCTTATCCCGCACTTGCCTGCTCGAAACGCGGTAAAATGCATCCCTTCAGGAGAGCCCGTGCCCAGCATCCCCCACAGCACGGGCTCTCGCTCCCTGCATCCCAACAACCTGCTCCGTGTCCTTTGCTGCAGGTGGGAACCAGGATGGCAAATTCAGCGTCGGCTTCAGGGATGGGGTGGTCAGGACGGTGGTGAGTCTGGACAGGGAGACAGTGGCGTCGTACACACTGATCCTGGAGGCCATCGGTAAGGATTTCCCACTGTTCCCATGGGACCGCTGCCAAGCAGCCGCACGGGATGGCTGTGCACGTGCCGAGCTGCCACAGCCTGTGTTTGGTGTCAGCATTTCACAGCCCACATGCATTAATACGTCTCCCGGTTCCACCATGACTTTTACAGACGGTAAACTCACCCCTCCGGCTTGCCCAGCCCCGGGGCTTTCCCTTTCCACCCAGGAAGGCAAGACCCCCATTCCCGAGAGGCTCCGTGCTGCCCGGGGCAGACCCCCACCCAGAAATGCCAGCGCCACAGCATCGTTCCCCTGATGACGTGCCAGCCCTTGGCGCAGTGGCCGCCGATTAATCCAGAGCCACCTGGCACAGGCAGAGGGCCTGCATGCCAAAGGCATCTTGGCCGTCATCCCCGGAGCTTTATAATGATGTGCCTGTTTACAGAAGACTCAGGCGTCCCTTTTGAAAGGAGAAATAAGTGGCCTGGTCAGAAATCCCAGTGGCACAGCATTGCAGGTGCCATAGGGTCTGCAGCGGGGATGCTGCACCAGCTGGGCATGCGGGACTGGATTCCAAGTCTGTGGAAAGGGACCCGGGAGTCCTGGTGGACAGCAGGATGACCATGAGCCAGCAATGGGCCCTTGTGGCCAAGAAGGCCAATGGCATCCTGGGGCGCATCAAGAAGAGTGTGGCCAGCAGGGCGAGGGAGGTCATCCTCCCCCTCTACTCTGCCCTGGGGAGTGCTGTGTCCAGTTCTGGGCTCCCCGGTTCAAGAAGGACAGGGAGCTGCTGGAGAGGTGCAGCAAAGGGCTACCAAGATGAGTAGGGGACTGGAATACCTCTCTTATGAAGAAAGGCTGAGGGATTTTGGGTCTCTTCAGTCTGGAAAAAAGACAACTGAGGGGGGATCTTATCAACACTTATAAATACTTAAAGGGTGGGTGTCAGGAGGATGGGGCCAGGCTCTTTCCAGTGGTGCCCGGCGACAGGACAAGAGGTAATGGGCACAAACTTGAGCATAGGAAGTTCCACCTAAACATGAGGAGGAACTTCTTTCCTGTGAGGGTGGCAGACCCCTGGCACAGGCTGCCCAGAGAGGTGGTGGAGTCTCCGTGTCTGGAGACATTCCAAACCTGCCTGGACACGTTCCTGTGCAACCTGGTCTAAGGTGACCCTGCTCTGGCAGGGGGTTGGACTGGATGATCTCCAGAGGTCCCTTCCAACCCTGATCATTCTGTGATTCTGTGATCCTTCATGGCTGCCATGTCCTTATCTACTGAACATCACCCAGCCCTGGTGCTCTTTGGCTGGGAGCTGAGCTGAGCCTACAGAAAACTCATCAGACCCTTGCCCATCTCCATCTCCCAGATCCCTGACCTCCAGCAGTCCCTTCCAGCATACATCACCCTCTGAAGCCTATGGAGCTGCAAACCCTCTGTTGCTCCATGGCAGAGCTTGGGGGCAGTTTGACTTTTCCTTTCTCTTTCAGGATAGGCAGAATAAAACCCAACAACCCTCTGTGGTTCGGTGTGGGATTTGGAAGCTGCAGAAAAGACAGGATTTCGGTTTAGAAATTTTGGTCCCGTTATTTTCAGCAGCCGAAAGGCTGAGCACCACCTCTGCAAGGAGGAGATGGAGGTGACTGATGCTCCTCTTGCCTTTCTCTCCCGTACAGACAACGGCCCCACGGGGAACCGGCGCACCGGGACTGCCACTGTGTACGTGACCGTCCTGGATGTCAACGACAACCGACCCATCTTCCTTCAGAGCAGCTATGAAGTCAGCGTCCCCGAGGATATCCCGGCCGCCAGCAGCATAGTGCAGGCAAGTGGTTCTCTCCCCTCAGGGCCCCTGGGTGGGCGAAGGGATGCCCTGCTCTCTGGGCCCCAGCATCACGGCTCTCCGCTGCTGGAAGCCCAGGGAGGACATTTCCTCTCCACATCAGTGGTCTTGCTCCCCCAGGCCAGGGCAAGATGTGTTCTTGCTTGTAAGCTCCCCTACCCCTTTGCTAACCCAGGCTGTGGTCACCGGGGAGAAGACAGCAAAGCGTAAGGAAAAAATCAGAAATTCACCCCATTTCCGCAGGGGTTGAGCAGAGCAAACCCAAGCCCTGCGTTGGCTTTTTCGCCTGGCTGCGTCCTGACTTCCTCCCTCCTCCCAGTGGAGAAGGGACGGGGCACGGAGATCTCAAGGGAGGGGGGGAGAAGAGTGCCTGCAAAGAGATGCTCGGGGCGGGGGGGGGGAAACAGAGGGAGAAAAGCGTTTGGACTTCGCTTTCATTTTTGTTGCTCTTTGAGGGAGCGGTGGGCAGAGCTGAATGGCTCAGTGAGTGCCGGATGAATGCGGGCATTCACTCGGCCTCCGAGAGCTTCCAGCATCCCTTCAAACCCAGGGCTCTTCTGGAGCGGGCACCAAAGGCTCTTTGCAGAGGGCCCTGGGAAGGCTCCTCCTGCCTTGAATACCTCTCCCGGCACAGGGAAAGGGGCAGCTTTGTCCCTGGCGCTCTGGGCAGGGTGAGTCACCGGGGGAGAAGAAAGAAGCCTTTTGCCTCTTGCAACAAAGGTTTGCAGGGAGTCGAGCTCAGGGCGGCAGGTCCCCAAGTGCCAGCCCTGTGGCTCCTTGTCACCTGTTGCGGCAAAAAGTGGTGGGGGGGGGATGCCTGTGGCAGTCTGTGGCAAAGGAGAGGCGATGTCTGGGGGAAGTTTGTTTTCCACAGAAAAAAATCAGAGGGACGCGGAAATGGGCGATCACCTGGGCTTAGTTTAATTTACACCTTTAGTGTGAACCATTTGTACTGAACGTCTCCCTCTTCAAACACATCCCCATGTCCCTGTGGCAACAAGAGAGTTCTTGAAGGTTTCCCCATCCCCATCGCTGAAAGCCAGGCAGCCCAGGGCTGGAGGAGAGCAGGAATGTCCCGAGAGCAGGAACACCCTGAGAGCAGGAATGTCCCAGAATGTGCCAAGGCAGAGCTGCACCTCACCAGGGTCAGAATCCATGAGAAACCCTGAGAGATGGGGTTTGGTGCTCACCACGGGGCCGCGCCGGGCACGGAGACTTCACCCAGCGGGGTGAACTCGGTGGCTGACCGTAGTGTGAGCTTGCGGACCTGGAAGAATTAAACCAGTTTTCTTTTTCCTACTGATTCCTTTAAGCACGTCAGCTTACCTGCTGGCTGTCAGACCCTTCCGCAGCAGAAACGTGTGGCTCAGCTTTGTGCAGTGCCTTTCCAAGCTGGCAGCGCCTGCGAGAACCTCAAAAGGCCTCTGTAATGCATTTAGAGACACGTTTACCTGCTTTTATTGTAGAGGGTTTCCAGCAGGCAGATGCAGCGTGCATCCTTCCAAACGTCAACCGCAGCATCCCACGGATTTTGCCATGGGGTGGTGGGGGACAGGGACCGGGCGGCATGCAAGGGGCTCAGGAGCACTTCTCGGGGGGCAGTCTTGGCTGAGGATTGCTTTTTGGGGAGCGTGTGTGCTCCAGGAGACCTCTTTTCAAGGCAGCCAGGTTACTCTGCTCTCGCCCAGGCTGGCTGGTTCAGGTGCTGCGCAACTTGCACAATATTTTCCTAAAGAAATTAAGCAGCAATGTTTTTTTGGGCTGCCTAGTGATAGCTGCGTGTGGGTGTACTTTGGATGCCTCCGCCTCTCCTGCTGGGAAACAGTAACCTGGAAAGCATTTGGAAACCTGAAATAAGCGAATCTCCTGGAATTCGCTGAGGCACTGCCTGGAAGTGAGCTGCTTAAAGGGGCTCTGCCGGGATGGCCAGGGTACCAGGGGCTGCTTGAGAAGGGAACAGAGCCTGAACCAAAAGCTTGGGAAAGAATCGCGATGCGGGATGAGCTACTTCCTGCAGAGCAGGATCACATTTTGGTGGACTCCATGACGTGCCAGTCCTGACTGGCGGGGGAGCTCCTAGGGCAGGCGAGCTGGGTTTGGGACACCGGCCGACTCCTCCTGAAGGTGTTGATGGAGCATCGCAGGGAGCCCAACCGCTTCCAGAGCCTCAGCTGGGGCTCGCTGGCATCCGCCGGGTGATGGGGCATGCACTCACGGGGTCCGGAGTGGGCCTGGGCCAGCGCCGATGGCTTGCAGAGGGTGACAAAGATGAGGAAGGTTGCCAGGAGGAGGAAGATGCAGACGAGCGCCACGATGATGGGCAGGGGATCTGCCTTCTCGGGGAATGCAGTAGTGGGTAGGACCAGCTCGGTGGATGAAACCAGAAGCCCAAGGAGAGATGGTGGGGTGGGAGAGGTCCCATTGCCAGCATCCTCTGTGCTCATCTTCCCTGCAGGGCACAAGGTGACAGAGAGAAGCAACATGGATGATTACCACCCAGAAGTTGGACAGAGAGCCAACCTGATGGGTTTTTTTGGCTTGATTTGATGTCCAAGGTCACCCCGGCCATGTTTTCTGTGACACGGGGTGACAGGAGTCTGTGTCTGCCCCTTTGGTAGGAGGCAAAGGACAGAGGTGGGATTTATATCTGCCAAGTACTGCCCTGAACTGAAGTGCAAAACCATCTGGCAAAGAATTCTAGCACAGGTAGTACCACGTACACACGGTACCACGGCCCCGGCGATGACACCTTCTAGGGAACACACACACATGTTGCGTGAAGCTTTTCTGGGAGCGACAAATAACCGTACACTAGAAAAGGCCCAAAATCTTCTCCCAAGCTGCTGGGGTTTGGTCGTTCTCTATTCCCCAGAAATGTGGTTTTGTTAGATCGACTATCATTTGGGGTTTTTTGATTATTCCCAACGGGTAGTTGGTTGAACCTGCGCCCAGACAAGCCCCCACCAAGGTGCAGTATTGCACCAGCATTACCTTTTTTCTTTTGGGTTTGTTTTTTTTTTTTTTTTTTTTTTTTTTCAGGGGCGAAGTCTAATGCCTTCACCCTGCTTGTGCCTCCTGGGTTAGGTGTTTTGCTGACCTGGTTTCAGGTTCAGACATGCTGCGGGTTTCTCGGCCAGACCTGCAAACAGTTGATGCAAAGCAGCTTCCCAAAGCCTCATCAGCAAGAGCTCTTTCCGAACACCTGTTGGCGACTGTCCTCTCCTTTCCCCACCGGGTCAGGTCCCCCAATTCACATCCCCAGAGCAGTTTGCACCCATTATTTTGCTTCTGTGCACCCTCCTCTGCCTGTTCTTGGCCCTGGACCGGCTGTGCTGGAGGCCAGCATCATCCCAGTTTGGAGATGAGAGTTGGGGAAATATTGCCATGCCAACCCTCTGTGCTCTAGCCTGTACACTGGAGGTAAAGCTTCATTACGCTGACTCTCCTATAGAGATGTGGGAGTAGGAGAGTGATGGAGAGCTGTGAGACTGGTCTGGGGTCCTAGAAAGTACAGATTTGGATTGAGCCAATTTAAAATTAAGAGATTAAGGGGAGAAAGGCAGGGCTGCAGGGACTGCCAGGGTCTCTGGGTCTGCTCTTGCAGCCACCACCCCGAAGCCACGCAGGTTTGTGTAGGCAGCAGCCAGACAGTCACTGGTAAAATGTTCAAAAAAGGGGAGAGCAGACACCAGCGACATGTCGCTAATCACTAATTGGAAACTATGAGACACCCCGCAGAGATGAGCCTGGTGGAAAGCGAGAGGTTGCGTCAGAGGAGACCGAGCATCGCTCACCGTCCAAATCATGCAGGAGGAAGCAACCTCGAGCAAACGCTGTGAGAGCTGCAAGGCCGAGTGCGCGGAGGTGGAGGAGTCCTTGGACTCCGGTTGTCTGTGCCCCCGCCGTACCTTCTGGGTGCACACTTACACAGGGGAGCTCCCAGCTCCGGTTTTCCAGGACCCTGCCTGGTCCCCACGGTGCTCCTGCAGGATCCGTGCTGCTCCCCTTGCAGGCAATGAGCTGAGATACAGAGGGAATAAGTTCATAGGTTTCCACTAGAGTTGGGTGCCGGGTTTGAGGCACTGGGGAGGTGTGATTTATTTCTGGAACACTTTGCGTGGCCTGAGCTTGGGCGTTCGAAGCTGTGATGCTGGTGACCTCAGGGCAAGGGTGGTATTGGCCTGGTCAGAGCTCGGGGGCTCTGGGGATACGTGGCCGCTTCCATGAGTCAGAGCCAGGTCTGCGCTCAGAAAATGGGAAATGCAAAAATGAATGGATCAACGTCTGAGAACGCCTTAGCTCGGGTGAATCCCCGTGCGTATTGCAAGGAGGCTCAGGGGAGGGGGCTTTCGTCCCTTCCTTTCCTCCGGAGTGATGTTTCCATTTGCCTTCATCCCAAGCAGACGTCCCGAGGGCGCCCCTGCTCCATGGACAGGCTGCTGAGGTCATGGAAACCAGCAGGGAAGGCTCCTGCTTATGGCGGGCACCAAAAGGTGGCCTGAATCAAGGTCACCGTGGCTACCTTAATTCTGGCATTTACCAACCACACGTGGCTTGGCTTGGTGACCTTATATTGTTCGTTTAGAGCACACCAGGAGGCGCAGGCAATTCCTTCAGGTTGTTTTTTGGTCTGCTGCTGGTGGCTGTAGGGTTTTTATTTCAAAGCCAGCTTGCTTCGAGTTTTCCCCTAGAAACCCACCAGGAGGGATCACAGTGATGTTTTCCCAGGCTTTTCCAGCCATGCCATCTTCTCTTCTTGCTTCCCATCCATCCTCTCCTCAGGCACAGCTCGGCAGAGCTGTGATTCAGGGACAGTCCGGGCTGCCCCTCACCTGATCTCTAAAGCCTTCCAGAAATGGAGCCACTAAAAATCTGGGAAATCTTTGCAGAGTGCGTGTGAGCGGTGACCTCTTTTAGGACCAATTATTGATGTGGACAAAGGGGATCCCCCCCACCACCTGCCTGAGACAGAGCTGCAGCGGTTTCAGCAGAATTTCAGCAAAAAGCTGCCAAAATTGGGGTGTTATCAAGAGAAAGGTCAGGGCTTGGTAAGAGCCACATTCCCGGTGCCCACAGCACATGTGCGGATGAGTTTTTTCCCCCCAAGGGCTGAGAGCTCAGCGCCTTTCCCAAAGCGTGGCCACGGACCAGTTGCCCACAGCATGTTGTACCCCCCCAGCCAAGTGGCTGCCTGCATCCCTGTTTGCGGCATCGCCCCTTCCCAGCACCGCTGTCCCACCCAAGGGACAACAAGCTCATGGAGGGACAACCCCCCCCCCCCCCCCCCGCCAAGAAGGGTCATCCGTGCCTGGTCATCTCTAACAGGAGACGTCCCCATGAGTGCTCAGGAACCAGCACTGGGCACCAGGCAGCCGAGGATCAGAGAGGAAGAGGAGGAACTGCAAGAAAGCAAAATGCTCCCGAGGAAGGCGGAGAGGAAGACGACGTGATTTTTGAGTGTGAGAAGAAGACGGCGAGCGCTTATTCTGCCCAGCAGCGGGAACTGCCTGCCTGGCCTGGCCCAGCTGCCCAGTTTGGCAGGAGTTTTTCCATACGCTCTCCCTCCCTTTTCTCAAATTCCTGCAAAGAAAAGGCTGTTTTCAGGCACTTCTGTGCCTGTAACACAGCTCGAATGAAAAGCAGCTCTCTTTCCCCTCTCTGTCTTGCTTAGCGACGCTTTCCCGGAGCTCCCCAGCTTTTCCCAATGCGCTAAGTCTTTCCACTCGCGTGCAGGAGGAGGTAATGCTGGGGAGGTACCGAACACCCGGGTAGTTGGGTACCGAAAGCAAAGGGCTGTGAGTGATGCTGTACCCCATCACCCTCGCTGATAACCGGCAGCATCTGCAAGGCTTTCCCCCCCTCCCACCACCGGGACAGACAAAGCAAGGGGAAGGGAGGAGGGATGCCTGACTTCAAACCCACCCCAAACTTCACGTCTCCCCTCCCCACCCTCTTTACAGCCCCGACCCCAGGCAGCTGCAGGGCTGAGGGCAGCAGATCTCTGGCCAGGGACAGCGGCACGTCCCTGGCCTGCCTCACTGGCCACCCGGGGTTAGTTTAAGTGGCCCAGTGAGTGGGTTCGCCATGGGGGTTTGGGCTCCCTACCTCTCACTGGCCAGCTGAGCCCGGGCTTTGCCTCCCGCACGCCTGCCTTGCCGCCTCTCCCACCGCTCCTCTGCCTGCCAGCCCCCTCCTCCCTTTTGGAGGACGAGGGAGGGTGGGAGCGAGATGGCAGCCGGGCTGGGCACAGCCACAGTGCGCAAAGCCGCGGGGGTTCCTGAGCCCCCGCTCGGGTTTTGCCAGCACGGCGGTGCCCCGGGGCTGTGTCCCCGCTGGGACGAGGGGTCGAGCCCCCCGGGACGTGTTTCCCCAGGCTTTGCCCCTGCGGGAAGGCTGAATGGTACAGTCGTGGGCTGAGCCCCCCGTGCCGGGGAGGGGGCGGTGGGTTGCCCTCCGCACGCCTGCTCCCCCTTTTCCCAGCAACTCCACACTAAGCCGCCTGCTTTCTTTCCCCATCCTTTGATTCCCCTCCTCCTTTCCTGACCCCTGTGCAGGAGGCGGGGGTGTTTGAAAGGTGGCCTGCCAAAAGCTAGCTCTGCCGGCTGCCCGCTCTCTCTAGCAGGGGGACAAAGCAGCCCGGCACTTGGCTGCACAAGGAGCTTTGTACCTGCAGCACAAAGAGCTTTTCTCCCACCCTTTGCACTGAAATTTAATCATTTTTCCCAGGTTTGGGACAGTCTGTCAAAGTACCACGTCTCCTCCAGGACCCCAGTGGGTCAAACCAGCAGTGGCCGAGCTTCTTCCCAGCAGCAGGCTGTGCCATTTTGTTGTTTTTTTTTTTCTATTAAAACCCAAATACCTGGGCTGACCCGTTCCACCTGGTTTACGTGCCGGACCTGCCTGCAGCAAATGCTTGGGGGAGCTGGGAAAAGGGCGGCTAAGGGGTTGCAATTTGCTGCTCCCACCCAGTGCTCGTCGTGTTGAAAACCTTCCCGTTTGCTGCCCTTGGAATGCTTTTTCCTGGGCACAGGAGGGCTGGGAAGGGCTGCAAAGGTTTGTCTCCCATCCCTTAGGCTTTGATCCTATCGGCGTGGTGTTTTGGCTGACGGGATGGCTTTTCCCAGGGGGGAGCCATGTGTGTGGCTGGCTGGTCTCGCTGTGCCAAGGCAGCCGGTCTGCCCGGGCGTTGCTCGCCCGCCAGGTCCATCCATCACATGGGAGAGGAGACAGCCCCGCTCCTGCCCAGAAGCAGCTTCAGGGAGCCCCGAGGATGGAAAAAACTGGTGTGGGAGGGAGAGCTCTCTGCTGCGAAAGGGAGGTGCTGGGTCCATGCTGAAACATGGGGTTATCTCCAGCCACAAGCGAGACGTGAGCCAGTCTGGGACAGAGGAAAACAGGGTGCATGGCACACAGCGGGAAATCCAGATAGTTTGCAAGCGCCGGGTTGGCATCTTCAAAGATTTCTGCTGACATGGGATGATTTGGTAGTGAAAGGCAACAAGGGCTGTTTAAGGCATCTCAGAACTGCTTTCTGGAAGAGCATCACTGACTCCTGCAGTGCCGTGGGGGGCTGCGGGTGAAAGCCAGCCCGGGGCTTTACAGCTGAGCCCCTGTAAATGGCCTCACTGTTCCTGCTGCCACCTTTGCAGCAAACCCTCTTCTTTTCCATGCAGGTCTGGGCCCAAACCCCCACCTGCCTGGGAAAGGAAAGCCCTGGGTAACATTTACAGGCAGAAGATGTGGCAGAAGATGCCTTGCTGGGGGGAACAGCCGTAGAATAAAGGCTAAGGCATCCCCCACGTCCTCATCCCGGTGATTCGCAAGCTGCTGTGGTTGTGGTTCGGATGCTTTGTGGGAAGTGGTTTCTGCAGAGGGGAGACGCAGCGGCTCCATGCCAGCCATGAGGAAAAGCCCACGTCCTGCTGTCCCTTGCCATGTCCCGCTTCCCAGCTGCCGGGGCTGGCTGGCGGCTGGCTGGGTTTTGTGGGGAAAGCCCTGCAGTGTTGTTCAGCGACACCAGAGGGGACCCGTGCAGAGTCAGACAGAGAGGGGACACCAGAGGCTTCCCGGGGCAGATGGCTTGTTCGGTACCTGCATGGACCGTGCGGTGTGTCACAGCTGAGGGGTGCTCCCACCCACTGCTAGGGGTCTTGCGAGGACTCAGACCAGTGTCCGGACCACCAGTATGGTTGCTTTCGTGTTTCCTTCAGGGATTTTTGCTTATGCTGCTGCTTGGGTGGCTTGGCAATGGCAAGCAGCTCTCAGAGCCAGTAGACCCAGGTGGGTGTGCTGGCTGAGAGGGGCCATTCCTTTAACATGGCACATGATACACCCCGATGCCATGGGCTGGGTGCCCACCAGCCATGGGAGCAGCTCTCCCTGCCCATCCCAGACCAGCTTTGTGGGCAGGGAGGCTCCATCCCCAGTGGCATCTCCAGTGGGGCAAGCATTGGCGTGCAGGGCAGGACCTCCATCAGTGGTTTCATGGCATGGTTCCTCAGGCTCAGGTCCCACCCCGAGCCCATCTGACAGCCGAAGGCTCCCCAGCCCATTGTCCCTGCTGTCGGGTGATGAGGGGAGGGTGAATTGTTTTGCTTAGCAGTTGGTAAGCTCCCTGGCTCAGGAGCAGCAGGATGTGCAGCCTCAGGCAGGGTGGGAGGGGGACACCTTATAGCAGCCTTCCAGTCCCTAAAGGGGGCCTACAGGAGAGATGGGGAGGGACTCTTTATGAGGGAGTGGAGTGATAGGACGAGGGGTAATGCCTTCAAACTGGAAGAGGGGAGATTTAGATGAGATCTGAGGAAGAAATTGTTTGCCGTACGGGTGGTGAGCCCCTGGCCCAGGTTGCCCAGAGAAGCTGTGGCTGCCCCATCCCTGGAGGGGTTCAAGGCCAGGTTGGTCGGGGCTTGGAGCAGCCTGGTCTGGTGGGAGGTGTCCCTGCCCAGGGCAGGGGGTGGCACTGGGTGGGCTTTAAGGTCCCTTCCAACTCTAACCATTCTTTGATTCTATGACTTGTCATGGACTGGAAATCTCTGTTCTTCACCTTCACTGCTTTTCTTTTTCTCACGAAGGTGAAAGCCACAGATGCGGATGAAGGCATAAACGGCAGAGTGTGGTACAGGATTGTCAAGGGTAAGTCCGGGTGCCCCTTTGTGCATCAGTGCGTTTGCACCTCTGGCCAGCCGCACACACAACCTCATTGCACCCTCCATCCTTCTGCGCTTTGCAGCCCACAGAAATGTTTCCCCCACCCCTGGGCAAAACTTCAGCATTAGTGTTAATTGCCAGGGGGTGATTTGTCGTGCATGGACACCTAGATGCCGTAGGTCCTGGCTTGATGAGGGCCAAACCCTGCTGAGCTGAGCCTGACAGAGCTGAAGGTGATGGGGGCCTGGGTTTTGCTCAACAATCTGCTCCCTGGGGAGGGCTCGGCGTGTCACCAGGACTGACGCAGCGGCGATGGGCAGCATCCATCTCGCTTTTCCAGGAAACGAGCACAACCACTTCCGCATCAATCCCAGCAGCGGGCTGGTGATGCGCGGCGTGCGGCACCTGGACAGGGAGCAAAACTCCTCTCACGTCCTGGAGGTGGAGGCCTACAACACGGAGCAGGGACCTATGAGGAGCTCGGTGCGGGTAAGGGCCCCGCGGCCGCCAAGGAGTGGGCAGCAGGGCCAGGGGGGCGGCGGAGGAGTTCATGTGAAATATTCGGGATGCTCCATCAGAGGGCAGTCATTTCCAGCCCTCGCAGGCGTGCAGGAAGTTTGAGCGATCTGGCATGGAAACGCTGACGGAAATCTCTGGGGGCTGACCGTGGGTGGAAAAGAGCTTGTTGGGTTTTGGTTTATTTTTGGGGATTTTTTTTTCTTTTTTTCTTTTTTCCTGTGACGTTTCGGTGCGATGAGGCTGGTAAGTGATGTGGCAGTCGCTGATGGAGGGAGTCCCACTCTCCCAGTCAGATGTGGCTCTGCCGCCGGGAGGAAGAGCTGAGCCTCAGGCTGTTGGAAACCATGTCTCCTGGCCAGGATCTGTTTAAATAAGCCGGGACCACGTGGCAACCATCTTTAGCAGCAACACACCAGCTCCCCACAGTTCCCACAGACCCAGCCCGCTGGTTGCATCTATGTTTAGACCCCCTGGTGGGGGTGGGCTCTGGCCCAGCGTGATGTGCCCGCAGCAAGCAAAAAAACAGGAGGAGGAATGATGTTCCCTAGGGAAACAGCAGCTCGACCCGCTGAACTTGGAGCAAAATTTCCCACCGAGTCGTCGGCGTTTCTATGTTGCGGGGTCTCTACTGCAAGGCTTCCAGCAGGGCATCCCAAAGCACGGAGGAATTGATATACAGAGTGTAACCACCTCTGGCCAGGGAAGGACCGAGTCACTCTGACCATGGGGCTTGTTTAAATCTGTGATGTTAAACTGTGTGCGTTCACCCTCCATCACATGGCGTTTGTAATAGAGATAACGTTTCTCCTGTGCCATGAGCAATGAATTTCCCCTCACAAGTGTAAGCCGCTGGTGAGGGCTCACGAGCCTGCCCAGCTCACCCATGGTTTCTCCGGGGGGTTTCGCAGGTGATCGTCTACGTGGAAGACGTCAATGATGAGGTGCCGGTGTTCACCCAGCGGCAGTACAACCGCCTGGGGCTGCGGGAGACGGCGGGGATAGGGACTTCGGTGGCGGTGGTCCGGGCCACCGACCGAGACACAGGTAGGAAGCTGAGGGCGAGCTCACCAAAACACCCAGTTTTGAGGGAAAGTGGTGATAACAGCCATTTCACACATCCTTGCTTGGCTGGGCTGAAATCCCCACATTGGACGGGCTCTGTTCCATGATTGGGGTCAGCGGTGGTGGTGCCTGCCTCTTCAGGATGCTTGGTCCAACCATCACCATGGTTGCTGCTCCTGCCCCAGGGAACGGCGGACTGGTGAACTACAAAATCCTGTCAGGCGCCGAAGGGAAGTTTGAGATTGATGAAAGCACAGGCCTCATCACGACGATAGATTACTTGGACTACGAGACCAAAACCAGCTACCTGATGAACGTCTCTGCCACGGACCAGGCACCTCCCAACAACCAGGGCTTCTGCAGTGTCTATGTCAGCCTGCTGAATGAGCTGGACGAGGCCGTGCAATTCTCCAATAGCAGCTACGAGGCCGTGATCATGGAGAACATCCCCTTGGGCTCTGAGGTGCTCCGGGTCCAGGCCCGCTCCATCGACAACCTCAACCAGATCACCTACAAGTTTGACCCCAACACCAATGCCCAGGCCCTCTCCCTCTTTAAGATCAACGGGATCACTGTAAGTAGCCACAGTGTGGTCCTTCCTGGCTTGCTTGTCCACCCAAGTGTTGGTGGCCAACATGGCTGCTGTTCATCCTTGGCAGGGTGTGATAACAGTCAAAGGCCAGGTGGATCGAGAGAAAGGGGATTTCTATACCTTGACAGTGGTGGCCGATGATGGAGGACCAAAGATCGACTCCACGGTGGTGAGTAGCTTCTACCCACTTCCCCACCATCCTTTGCACGGGCAGAGCTGACCTCAGGTCATGTCCCTCTTCCTCTGGCATGGGACAGCATGTCCTAGTTGTTCCCTCTACTCTGGAAACCCTGATTTGGGGGAAACCCTGATTTGGGGGACCTGCATGTCGTAGGGTGGGATTCCTCAGAACGTAAAACACCAACCCACCCCCAAACTGTAGAGTTCGCAGATCGCTTGCCAAGATAAAACAGTTTTGAGGGCCTTGAAATACTTCACGGTGGTTTATGTTTGGGAGGGTTATATTTGGCAGTTTCAAAGGCAGCCGAGCAGGGGGGTGATTTGCATTTCTCTGCTGGGGTGGGAGGCACGCCGGGCGCAGGGCGAGCCCAGTCTCCGTGCCGCAGGCAGGGGGGGCTCAGCTGACACTACCCAAACTCTGCTGCTTTGGGCCAGCTGGAGGTGTGGGACCTCGCCGGGGGCAGGGAGTGGATTTGAAAGCCGGGGCTGGCCCGCAGCGATGGGCAGCGGTCTGCGTTTCCAGCACTGTCATGTCTTGGTGCATCTGTCGCCTCTGAAAAGGATGCTGGACGGCAAAGGCGGTGAGGCTGCCAGCCCTGCTGGTCCCCATGGGGACATGGATGGCCCTGCTCTCCGCCACGCTCTTTCTGAGCCTCTCCCAGGGCGAGGGAGCAAATCCGCCAAGCTTATCTAGAAAAAACAAAAGGATGCATCAACAGAGAAACCTCTGAGTCACCACAGGGGGTTACCCGTGGCTCCCAACACTGCTACAGCTGGCCCGCTGCCCCTTGCATGTGCCTGCACCTCCTCACCCCCCACTAAATCTTGGTTCTTTGTTTTCTCTGTTTCCCCTTCCGCTCTCCTCCAACAGAAGGTAAGCATGTCCGTCATGCTGGCATCATCCTGGGGGTCAGGATCCGTCCTGAATTCCGCACTGAGCTGCAGGGAGGGACCGGGACGGAGGTCTCCAGCCCCGTCCCACCAGCACCAGCCCCTGTGACAAGCCTGGGACGTGGTGCAGCGCCCGTGAGCCACCCTGCTGCTGGCGAGCAGGAATCCCAACGCCTGGATCCAACACTTGGGAGAGCAGCTGCCGACTCCTGAATGGGCTCTCCCTGCTCCTGCCTCCCTGTTTTTAACCCATCGGCAACAATAACCCAATTTCCCCGAGGCGCACAGCTCGCTCCCCAGCTTCCTCCGGGATGTTGCCGCATTCAGCCCGGCCGCACCTGAGGGCTTGGGGCACCCATAAATAGAGCCCCGGGAACAGAAAGGCTCTTCCTTTCTTCTTTTCTGTGTCGCTCTTTGATTACAAACGCAATGAGAGCATTTCCTCTGGCTAATTGCGGCCAAGGTAGCCCGGTCCCCTGCAGTGGTGTGCCCCTCCGAGCATCTCCTGCCTGATCTATCACTCGCCCATGTGCCTTTTCCCAGGAGGGAGCCGAGGTCTTCTCCATGCCCAGCTTGCCCTGGTTCAGTTAAATAAAGGCAGCTCCAACTTCTTTTTGTCCCTTTAGTTTCAAAGCAAAACCTGCCCAGCCGCTGGTGCTGGGAGCATGGATGAAATCACTGCTTGTGAAAAACTTAGCAGGAAAGGGTCACCCTGCAGCAGCCTGAGTTGCTCCAGACCCAGATATTTGGAGGATAAAAGAAACAGAGGATGCTCTATAGAAAAATCCACTACTCAAGAGCTGCAGCCCCACCTTGCGCTCTTACTCCGGCCTCTAAGCATCCCCCCTCCTCCTCCTGCTCCTCCTCCACAGACAGGGATGTAGCTTCAGCTCCTGGGCTCAAATTCTTGCTCCCATTCGCACCTGGGATGGACACCACTCATGTTCTTAGCACCTCGGGTGGGTGCAGCGTGTGGCGGGGTGAGGGGGGAGGCAGCCCCTGCCCGTGCCCTCCCCGAGCCCCGTGCCGTGCCCGCAGGTGACCATCACAGTCCTGGACGAGAACGACAACAGCCCCCAGTTCGACATCACCTCCGACTCCTCCGTCAGCGTGGCGGAGGACAGTGCCGTCGGCAAGCGGGTGGCTGTGGTCCTGGCCCGCGACCCGGACGCAGGCAGCAATGGGCAGGTAAAGGAAGCTGGCACAGCAGCTTTGGGGCTGCCCGTGAGGCCGTGGGAGCATTGAGCGCTTCGCTGATGCCAAAACACCTCCGTCGGCATCTTCCCCCCGCCTTCCCTTCCTCTGCATCCCCGACAGATGATTGGGATCGTTGATGCCAGCGGTTTTGGGGGGAGTTTGTGTAGCGGGTACCGGCGCTCGCCGCTCGAGCCCTGCAGCAGGAGAGGAAAAACATTGTCCTTGGGCTGCCTGGGCCAAAGGGGACACGTGTCAAAAGGAGCCTGGCAATGTGAAAAACAGCTGTGGGCTCTCCCACCTCGGGGAACGGCAGCGAAGCCCTTGGCAGGCTGTGCAGGAAGCTCTCTGACAGTCGTTAATTTTCTTTCCTGTGCAGGCAGGCGTTAACGAGGTCCCCTCACCCTTAATACCAAAACCTGCTAGCACCGTAGGAGGGCCGTGGATGAGACTGGAGTCAGCCCAAGGGTGTTTGCTTTGCAGTGGCTGCAATAAGCCAGCACACCAGTGGACCCCAACACATCGGGCCTTTTAAAATGCTCAGAGACTTCCCGAGGCGATGCTGGCTTTATTACTGTAGGATCTCCTTTATCTGCTTCCCCCCCCGCAGCATCACCTCTGTTTTTGTTTCCCTGTGGTGTTTCCAGGTGACTTTCTCACTGACGTCGGGGAACATCGGCAGGGCTTTCGAGATCCGTACCACCAACAACACCTACGGTGAGGTGTTTGTGGCACGGCCACTGGACCGGGAGCTGCTGGATCACTACACCTTACGGGTAGGCACCAAACCACCCCACTTACCTCCTTGTCTTCTTCTGGTTTGAGCATCAATGCTGTTTTCTTGGGGCTGTGAGCTTAAAAATAGCATGTTTTTTGAAAAATCCATCCCCAACTGCAGATCCAAGCCTCGGATGGCGGCGTGCCTCCCCGCAGGAAGGAGCACACTCTGCGAGTGAACGTCCTCGACGTCAATGACAACCCCCCCATCATCGACAGCCCCTTCGGCTACAATGTGAGCGTGAGTGAGGTGAGTACCCAGCCCTGCTCCTCTCCTGCCACCCTCCCAAGGTGAGGTCTGACCACAAGCCGTGTGGTGGTCAGGTGGTCAGCCGCTTGAGGTGGACCACAAGCCTCTCCTTGGATGATTTAAGGGTTGGTTAGTGGCCCCTTGGAAGCTTCTCCTTGGGCCATTTAAGGCTTGCTGGCCCCTTGGAAACTTCTCCTTGGGCCTTTTAAGGCTTGCTGGCCCCTTGCAAACCTCTCCTTGGGTCATTTAAGGGTTTCTGGCCACTTGCAATCCTCTTCTTGGGTCATTTAAGGGTTTCTGGCCACTTGCAAACCTCTTCTTGGGTCATTTAAGGGTTGTTGACCCCCTGCAAACCTCACCTTGAATGATTTAAGGGTTTCTGGCCACTTGCAAACCTCACCTTAGGTCATTTAAGGGTTTCTGGTCACTTGCAAACCTCACCTTGGGTCATTTAAGGCTTGCTGGCCTCTTGCAAACCTCTCCTTGGGTTATTGAAGGGTTGCTGACCTTTGCAAACCTCACCTTGAATGATTTAAGGGTTGGTGGCCCCTTGCAAGCCCTCACCTGTGATAGCCTCCTAGTTCTGGGCTATGAGAGAGCTCTTGCAGGCAACTTAAGCCCATGAGCTTGCAGGGGCCAGCAGGAAGGAGATGTGGCCACACACCCATGGAAACGGCCACTGAAGTGACACAAGAGGCGGCACGGTGCAGAATAGGAATTGCTTTCAGGAAGCAGCTCGGCAAGAGCTAGATAATTAAGCAATAAAACACAATCAGGCGTGAGAAAAGACAACTTATTTCCTGACAGTTTAATTCCTGGACCGGGGGGATTCTCAATTTGATGATGAAAAATGAAATACGAGTAATAGCCAGTGACACTTAGCTGTGAGGAAGTGCTGCTCGTGATTAATGGCCTTGCAATAAAGTTATCGCCCTGTTAGGATTTTCTTATCTATTTAATACATGTTCAGAGCCGGTTGAAGAACAGAATTTCTGTTTTGATTTCTCCCCATAATGGGACTATCCGAAAATAATTAGCCAAGCTCTGAGTCCATTACGCAGCCTTCACCTTTGCACACACGCTGGTTTTTACACTCTCTTGAGCTGCGCCAGCCTGGCAAGGAACCAAACGTGCCTATCCGGCCGGTTCATTGCCACAAATGGGAGATGCTGTAACGTAGGAAAAAGAGGGGCAATTTGGGAGTGGGGCGGCAGCTGGCTCTGGCGACTTAACAGCGAATGTTGCCCGTTCGTTTTATTCCTTTTTTTTTTTTTAAAAAAAATTATGTATTTTGTGTTATGAGGTGCACGTAATTTATATCGCCCATCCCTGCCGTCTCACCCTGCAGAACGTCGGCGGGGGCACGGCGGTGGCCCAGGTACGTGCCACTGACCAGGACGTTGGCCTCAACAGCGTCCTCTCCTACTACATCACCCGCGGGAACGAGGACCTGACCTTCCGCATGGACCGCGTCACCGGCGAGATCGCCACCCGGCCCTCCCCGCCCGACCGCGAGCGGCAGAGCTTCTACAGCCTGGTGATCACCGTTGAGGACGAGGGCAACCCTTCCCTGTCGGTGAGCCACTGAAAACGTGCTTTTTTTTTTTTTTGAGGTGTGGGATGGAGTTGGGCAGCGCTGCAGGAGTCAGCTTAGCACTGGGATGTCAAGCAAGGAAGGGGGGAACAGGCACGGGGAGCGATGTTTTGGTGACCTGGCCACTCGGGTTAGGTCTCGGGGTCCAAATTTGCTGGTATGAATGGGAGCCTCCTTTGGCGCCCGATCCTGCGGGATGCCCTCTTGCAGTCGTTCATGCAGGATGTTCTCCATCTTGCTGCGTCGGTGCTGAAGGGAGTTTGCAGAAGCGTTGAACTGTTTTTCACTCGTCTGTAAACGTCAGAAACACCACCAGCATGCCAACGGGCGAGCGCGCTGGTGGCTGCAGGAGGTGTCCTACCCACTGGCTCCTTGTGCTCCGAGTCCGAAAGGTTCTTGAGATGTTGCTCTCACCCGTGAGATGAGCTCTGGTAATTATCGCTACAGCCGTTGCGGTCCCCGCCGTGCGAGATTTGGGTGGCTCTTGAGTCGCGTTGCTGCTGTTGGAGTGCCCTGCCCACGGTGAGCAAGGGTCTGGGCGTGCATTTCGGGGCTGATGCGAGACCCCAGCCATCATCCCTTGACCTGGGGAGGTGGCCACCTTGCTTCTTAGCCACCAGCGTGCCGGAGTGCCCAGTGGGGAACAGCACTTAACTGCAGTCTGTCTTCTCTCCCTCGCGCCTTCCTCGCTCCACAAATAGCGAGTCTTGTTGTTGGTGGCATTAAGGCAGACTCTAGTGTGGCAGAATCGAATGAGCAGGTAACTAACATTTGGGGCATTTTCCAGCCCCACGTCCGTCCTAACCCCACCGGCTCTGGGGGAAGGCGGGCGAGTGGGCAAAGCAAGCGCAAACTGTGAGCCGGGGAGGCATGACACCCTGCGTGACACCCTGCCATCCTTCCTCCCCCCACCTCCACCTGCTATATCTCGCCATCTCTCTGATCTCCCGGCACAGCTCTTGCTGCAAAGCCCTGCTCTACATTTTGAGGAAACAGGTTGCAACCAGCAGTGCAAACTGTGGCTTGCAACTCTCGCTTCAGGCTTGGCGCGCTGAACTCTTCCCTCCCAGGTAGTTCACACACCAGCTTGTGCATCACCACCATCATTTTCTTAAGCCCTGCTGCTGCCGTGGCTTAAATTCCCCAAAATGCGAGAAGGCCCCTGCATGTAACCACCAGGTCCCCATCGTCCCCGCGCCCTGGGAGCATCACCAATGCTGCCCGGGTGAGGGATGCCGTGTGCTGAGCCGGCAAATCCCATTGCCATGGCAATGCCCTCTTCCCGGTGCTAGAGAGGACAAGCGACACGGTTTATCGCTTCACGCTGCCAAAACGGCGTCCCAGTCGCCTCGCTTGTCCTCGAGGTTTCTGCTGCGTGACCACCACGTCACCGGCACAAGTTATGCCAGCAGCGACGATCAAATTCCCACCACGCTGCAGCAAAACAAAGCATCCAGTGACCCGATTCCTCAGCGGAGAGAAGAGTTTGGGCCCTTTGCGGAGCTTGAGGACACTTAGGGCTTGTGAAAGGCTGTCCTGCACGTCGCTTGGTGGCTGCTGGCCTCATGCCCGGGTGATGAAATGGTGTCTGTCAGGAGTTTGTCACCCACTAGAAACTTTGGTTTCGCAAGTCTAGGCTGATGCAATGATGCACAAAAGGGATGTTTTGTTTGCGATTCCTGCGTCCCTTCAAGATTTGACTGACTTCTGGGAGAGGCAGAGGAGACAGAGCTGGGAGAGGACTTGGAAGTCCCGTGGTGGCCTGCGATACCCAGAACAGCAAGGGTGCAGGGAAGCCTGGCCATCCTCCTGGGAGCTGGAAATGCAGGGGCAGAAGGGCCAAGTGGTGATGATAAAAGGGAAGCGTTTACCCCAAAAAGCATTGCAGGGAAGAAAAATTTCACAGGCCAGTGAGCTGCAACTGGCAGGTCTTGGTGTCCTTGCGTGGGTATTGCAAGAGTCACCCTGGCTCTGTCTGACCCTGGTGCACGTCTCCAGCTGCACCTCCCCAAGGGCTGGCCCTGCTCTGGAGTCTCTGGGAGGCTTCCCGCAGCAGGAGGAAGGATTTCTGCCCAGGGGAGCTTCGGCACCCGCAGACCCGGGCACCGGCGGCTGCAGCGAGGCACGGCGGGTGGGCAAAGCCTCTCCTCACCTCCCAGGTGTCTGTCTCGCAGCCTCCCCCCAGCCAGGGCTGCCTCAGCCTCTGCAGTTTCTGTTCCCGTCCGCCCGCTCTGAAACAAGCGTTCAGGTGAAGCACCACGGCTCCTCGCTCTCCCTGCCAGCGAAGCCCCGAGTGCTGATGCAGCGGAAAACAGCCGGCGGCGGGGCCAGCTCGACGTGTGCTCCCGAGCCAGGCGTTTGCGAGAGCCCTGCGTGAGGGCGTGAGCATCTTGCTGGGTCACCGCCACCATCAGCATCCTGCCCGAAGGTGCAGCACCGTGCTGTCTTCTCCATCGGTGGTGGGGGGCAAGGTGGGGTGCCAGCACCCGGCGTGCCAGGGCTCCCACGCCGGCATGTGCGGAAGGCTGGGTAGCCATGGCCTCTTTCCCCTAAAAGTCTTTAGTTTTCCTTCTGGCAAACTTTTAAAGGTGGGAAATGCCCCGACGTGCCACACCAGAGCCTCTGGCAGAGAAGGCGGCTGCTCAGCTCGCCTCTGCCTCCCAAAAAATGGGATTCCTGCAGCGCAGAGGGAAACCTGTTCCCAACAAGGCTTTATTCTCTCGTCAGACAGCACATTTGTTAGCAAATGGAGAGACTGGGAGAGGGCTTCAATGCAGCTAGGACCCGCAAGTAGGCAAATTCCCCACGTGCCTTCCCAGCTGCAGCCACTGGGACGGGGAGAAGGAAGCACCGGAGGCACTGGTCAAGCTTCCGCAGCAGAGCCGGGAATGGGGCTGAGCCATGGGTGGCAATAAAGCCCGAGTCCCACGCTCAGGAATTTACATCCAAAGTCGGGGCATTGGTGCTGGCTTCTTTATCCCTCTGCCCACAGCCGTAGCGTCTTGAAGTTGCTCTTGCTGAAGCCAGTGCCAGATTAATGGAATCCTGCAGCGGGGCAGGGTGTCCCCAGATCGTGGCAGAGGCAAACGCCGTTTCTTCCAGTCACGGAGTGTGAAAATTCGGCGTGCTGCTGGGGATGCTCTGCCCGGGCTCTCTGCCTGGTGCAGCTATTGCTCAGATCTGACACTGTCTTGGTATGACTAATGTTTATGTTTGCCTAGCAGCAACTTTTTTCCCCATTTTACAACAAAAACAGAAACAAGAGGGAAAAAAAACCCCAAAAACTAAACACGCCCTTCGAGTAACAGCATCTACCACAAGGTTTTATCTCCTCGCCAGGGGCTGAGTCACGCTGGAGCCTGTCTCCCACGGCTTCTTTAGGATGAGCGATGCTGGGGTACTGCGTTCGGACGGAGGATGCTGTGAGGGCACCCGCATCCCCTGGGGCATCTCAGGGTCCTCCGGCAGCGGTGCCGGGGATAGCTGCTCTTGGCCATGCTGGTCCCGGGAGGACGGGGGGAAGCCAGACGGAGCGTTTCCCACTGCCCGCTGCTTGCTCCCGTGCCTCAACCACATCACGGGAACATCCTCCGACACCCTCCAGATGAACTTTCCAATTTACAGGCATTTCCGAAAAAAAACAACCCACCAACCAAACAAAAAAACAACACCAAACAAAAACCATAAACATCCTTTTTTTTCTTTTAATCAGCACTGATAATGAAACAAACAGAAAGATAAATTCCCCTGATCCCAAGCCCAGGATAAAACTGCAGCAGAAATAAGGCTCCTCCTGATGTGTGCCCAGCTGAAAACGCAGCAGCCTCGCAAGTCCGTGGCCGTCTCAAAAGGCTGGTGAGGAAGGAGGGCTCCGTCAGCAGCAGGGAGCCTCTCCCCTTCCTGTTTTGCAAAGAAAAAGGTAGTACAAGGGTGGCCGGTGACCCTGTTTTGTCTCGCGGTGGATAAAATACTTTACCATCCACTCCCGGAGAGGATCTTCAGTCAAAGACGCGGAAACAGGTCGATGTTGTGGAGCTTAAATCCCTGGCAATAAGTTAAATCCTGGGGGAGCTTTGCAGGTGCGGGTGTTCCTTCCTTCCCCGATTTTCAGCTAGTCCGTCGAACGTGAGCAGTGCAGAGCCGTACTCTTTCTCCATAGAAATTGGTAGTTAAAAACCGAAATCCGTGCGAGAGCCGTTCAATTCCAGCCCCAGGGCAGAGCCAGGACAGGAGGCGAGGGCAGGGATCCTGCTCCCGGCTTCATTTGTTAAGGCTTTGCTGTCCCTGGCCGTGCTGTCCCCGTCCCGGGGGTCTCAGCTGGGCGAGCGCGGCACGGCAGCTGCCTGGCCTCTCCCAGCTGGGGGATGTGGCTTCCTCCGGGGTCTTTAGGCTTTCAAGGAATTGGGCGAGTCGGGAACAGGATCTGGGAAAGGGCAGACCAGGGGTGTTATTAGTCCAGCTGTGGGAATATGCTTCAGGAAGCGGCCGCTTTTGCGCAGAAAACAGAGGCTTTGGGCCTTCCCCGTCTTCAAAGCCCTGGGACTTGCTGTCCCAAATAACGCAAAGTTTGCCACTGATATTTAACCCCCGCTTTCCCCTTCCCGGCTGCCCCTTTCATACTCATACAATCACAGAATCCCCTTCCCTTTCCTTCCCACCCCTCCCGCAGCGTTCCCCTGGGGGGGGCTCAGCATCGCCCGTCACTCACCCAGCGTGGGGAAGAAGCAGTCCCCGGGGCCGGAGGGGGACAGGGGGGTGCCGGGTTCGGAGAGCAGATGCCGGCCAGACTCGGAGGGCTGTCGGCTGGCCATGTAGGAGAGCTGGGGTCGGGGCCGCGGCTCCGCGCTCCCCGAGGGGACCTCCTCGAAGACGGGGTTTTCGATGCCCTGGGCACTGCTGCGGGAGAGGAGAGGGTGTGAGGGAAGGGGGGGGGGGGGCGGGATTTGCACTTTTATTTTTGTCCCCGGGGTTTTGGCTGAGCACTGGGGACACCCAAGCAGGGCAGGGAGCAGGGTCAGGCGGTGGCACTTTGGCTGAGAGCAAGCGGGGAGCCCGGCGCAGGATTAAAACTTGGCTGAAAGAGGAAAGCTTAACCAAAAGGCACCATGGTCTCGAGCTCTCCAGGGGCGCAGGGAGAGGTGAGCCCTTGGCACAGGCAGAAAGAAAGGAAACACTTCCCACTCGGAGGGAGGAAAGAGAAACAGCAGCTGCCCAGAAGGGGAAAGGGACAGGACCCCGGGTGTGGGTGTCACCAGCATCCCCTTCGCTCCGCTGGGCTGAGGATGCACGCTGGTTTGGAGGGAAGGGGAGGAGAGGACAAGACCCTTGCGGGGTCCGGGGGTGTGAGAAGGTTGGAGGGAGCTGGAAGCACGTGGGTTTCCTCACCTCTCCATCCTGACGAGCTCATGGGCACCTGCCAAAGACAAAGCGGTTGGTGTGAGTGCTGGCAGCACGAAACCCGGCGTCAAACTGCCGGCGCTGGTTTCTGGCGTCTCACCCGCACCCAGTTCCTCCTCTTTCCTTTCCCTTTTCCTTTTCGCATCAGCCTCCCCTTTGCTCCCAAACCTCCTTCTCCGCACCCCTGACATCTCCTGCCTCGCGTACTTCCCAGACCGGGGAGTAAATCCTCCCGGATTGCAAACGCAGGCTCTGAAGAAGGGAGAAGGTGGCCCAGACAGGGCAGACCGGTGTCACTGGGGTGTGCTGGATGGCCGCGTGGCGAGCATCCCGAGCCCAGACGCACAAGTTTTTGGCCCAGACTGAAGCGCCCGGAGGAAATAACCTGTAGCTAACCTGGTCTGAGACACCCCAGGAGCAAATCCCCCTGGGTTTTGCCTTCCATCTTTTGGGTTAAATAGCATCCAGGTGATGCTTAGCAGCATGGGGAGGAGCTGCACCCAGGTGCATGAAGGCAGGTGGCCGGTCTTTTTGGCCAGGTAAGGGCTCCTTTTAAAAAGCAGGGAAGAAAAAGCACAAATAAATGCTTTTCCAGTCACTTAGCAGGCAAAGCTTCTATTTCAGCTGTGGGGCGGAGGGAGGGGTGAGTAAATGAGCCGTCTCTCGCAGCGGACGGGGAGGAAAGGGCGCAGTGAGTGGAGAGGGGGGGGCTGGCAGCATCTCCGCAGTCTCAGTGTCCCCAGCAGGATCCTGGGGTGCCACGCAGGCATCACGGGTCCCTCTCCCACCCCACACTCCTCACGGGCAGCCCGCAGGCATGGAATCATAGGATCAATCATAGACTCATAGAATTGCCTGGGTTGGAAGGGGATCTTTCAGATCATCTGGTCCAACCAGCAACCTAACTCTGGCAAAGCACTGTGTCTACCCATCCAGGGATGGCGACTCCACCACTCCCTCGGGCAGCCTCCTCCAATGCTTAATAACCCCTTCAGAGTAAAAACTGTTCCTAGTATCCTTCCTAAACCTCCCCTGGTGCAACTTGAGGCCGTTTCCTCTTGTCCCATCGCCTGTTCCTTGGGAGAAGAGACTGACCCCCCTGGCTACCCCCCCCTTTCAGGGAGTTGTAGGGAGCGAGAAGGTCTCCCCTCAGCCTCCTTTTCTCCAGGCTGAACACCCCCAGCTCCCTCAGCCGCTCCTCACAGGACTTGAGCTCCAGACCCCTCACCAGCTCCGTTGCCCTTCTCTGGACCCACTCCAGCCCCTCAGTGTCTTTTTTGTGGTGAGAAGAGCATGGCCCTTCCCAGAACAGCTTCGTAGGAGGCACCTGGCAGGGACCTGTCTTTGGGCCACCTTACACGGTGCCTGTGGGACTCAACTGTATCCCACTGGCTCCGGTGGGATACATCCCATCCCACAAAGGCCACTCTGATGCAGCCCAGGAGATGAGACGGGTGTCCCCGCTGGTGGATGGCGAGGATGTACGTACGTCTGCTGCTGGCCGCTTGTCTCTGCTTGTAAATCAGGAGGAGGATGAGGGGCAGGCAGAGGATGCCCACGATGCAGGCACCCGTTGCCAGCGCAGCGGCCGTGATATCTGCAACAGAAGAGGACAGAGGTGGGGAGGACTCGCCGTGTATTTCCTTGGATTCCTCAAGCCCGTACCAGAAGCAGGGGGCAACCCTGGCGTTGCCCCACACCTGTGGCTCCCACACACATGGGTGGCCTGCTCCTAACGGGATTTGCGCCAGGATGCTTTGCTGGTTGCGGAGATAAGCTCTGAGGCATCAGTTTAGGACCTTGACCGAAGTCCTTCATTGCTGGAGGACATCCCAAGGTCTGCCTTTAGTCTTCTAGATATGAGGAGAGAAGCAGGGCCCTGATAAAGCCCTTTGAAGTCAGCAGAAAGGCTCTCCCTGATTTCAAAGAGTGCCAGCCCCCACCCTCATCAAAATCAGGCTGCCTCAAAGTACTCGGGCATCAAAGGGCTCATTACCCAAGGCTTCCACTAATGAAGTGCCCCTGGGAGAGCTCTCCACCGAGGAGGCTCCCCAGAAAGGCTGGCAGCCTGTAGGCAGGTCTGTGGCCATCAAGGTCCATGTGGGACAGGATGGAGGGCTGCCTAAATCAAGGGCAGGTTCGGCTCAAGCCCTCTGCGTCCGTCTGGGGAAGCAGCCTCTTGCTCTGGGTGTGTTTGGCGGGGAGCGGATATTTTTCCCCTTTTCTTTTTTGCTCAGCAGGACAGGGTGTCCCAGCATTCGGGACCGAGGGTTTGAGACACAAAGGACTACTCGTGGGGAGGAGGATGCAGTTTCCCATGCAGTTTCCGTGGCCCCAACTGCGCCGTCAACCAATTTTAGCAAAATCTGCCCGTTTAGCAGCCAGCAAAGGGGGGGGTAGACAGAGCGACCCGCCGAGAAACCACCTGCACAGCGGAGTGTGGGCACCCCCAGCGTCTAGACGCAGTGCTGGGGGAGCCTCATGTTGTCTGAGCGCTCAAGCAAGGTTTGGGTTTCCCCGGCGAGAGAATCTCTGCTTGGGGCAAGGCGGCATGGGCTCGGGATGGCGCCGGGGTGTTGCCAGAGGTTCCTGCGACTCTACCTTTCTGTCCCTTCCCATCTGCTTGTGGCAACGGCCGCTAAATCCCTGATCATGTTTTTGGGGGGCTCAGGTGCTTTATAACCATGGAGTGAACGATCTCCACGGGCTTCAGGAGGGTCATGTGCAGGTGGTGGGCCAAAGGAGGCTCTCCTCAGCCTGAGGACGTGCCTGTCAGATGTCCGAGGGGGCAGCCTCGGAAATCACCCTCCCGACACCCGACCGTGAGGTGGCACCTGGGCACCGACGCATTTATAGCAAGTGGCCATCCCTAGGGAAGTACAGGGCCCAGGATGGCGAGCAGTGCATTGGCGGGAGGCGTCTTTTTCCCTTTACCTTTGCTGGCGGCGGTATGAAACGTGCAGTTTTGAAGCCCTCCCCTGCCTGCAGAGGAGAGAAAAGCGCGTTAGATCTCAGGGGGTTCGTGCAGGTACCACAGAGCTCCCACACCTGCCAGCCGTGCTCGCCTTTGCTCACCACGATTTGCTCACCAGACCAGCCCACAGCATCCCAAAAGCAAGAGTTTAATCCCGGGAAGCTTACGCTGCGGTTCCTGCTGCAACAACCCTTTTCCCTCACAGCGGCAGGCCCTGTCCCTGGCCACGCAGGCTCTTTTATTTTTGGCCTAAAAGGAAAATTATCTACCCTAATGCTGCAAATCAAGGGCAGGAGATGCCTTCCCCTCCATCTCGCGCCTCTCTGGGTGGCTGTCCCCGCTGGGCTGTTGCCCCGAGGTTATCTCCGAGCCCTGCGCCCCGAGCGGTGCCCACAGCCCTCCCCCGCGCTTGGACCACCAGCCAGCTCCTTTTATGTTGAGGTTTGCTTTCCTCTCTTCCAGAAAGGGGTTGAAGAAGATCAGTGAAACTATGTAGCATGGATTTTATTGCATTCCAGCCTCTTGATTTTTTTTTTATTTTTTTTTTTAATGTTCCAGTGCTCTCTGGCCCTAATTCAACCCTTCAACATCTGCTTGGCTTGGGCTTTCAGCATCAGCATGCCCTGCCTCCCCAGCCCCTGTGCTGCACCCCAGCATCCCCCCACCAGCCCTTATCTGCCGCCATGCCCCACCGCATCCCATCATGGATGCGGGACCAGGATGCGGGACCGGCAGGGGCTCGCCTTGCCTGCCCTCCTCACCTTGCAGGATCTGCAGCTCCACGAAACCGTAAGCGGCACGCTGAGGCTTGGGCTTGCCGTGCTCCCACCTGGCCTCCACAGCATAGCAGCAGTAATTCCCGCTGTCCTGCAGCGTCAGGTTCATCACCACGATGTGAAAGGCACCGTGGTGGTCGTGGACAAACTCCACTCCGTGATGGCTGCTGGCTTGCCCCCTGAGGGGGGATTTTGGGGTGCCGTTGCCCAGTAGCTCATGGTGCCTGCCCAGGTCATGGTGCAGCTCCTTCTCGGTGACGTTGCGGATGTGCTTCTTCTCGGAGCATCTCTGGTCACCATTGCTGCTGAAGTACCAGGTTTTGTAGAGGAGGTCATGGTGGTTGGCGAGGGGACCGCTGATCCGGCAGGTCAGGGTGACGTTCTGGCCCTCGGGGCAGACGCAGAGCGAGTACGGGGTGGTGATCAGGAAAGCTGCCGGCCCTCCTGCCGGGGAGAAGACACAGCGGCTGAGTTGGAGCCCGCAGGCCTGGGCTCACCCTGAGTGCGCAGCAAAATGGGCATCCCTCCCCAAAAAAGGCACTGCCAACCCCACCACCCATGGTGGCAGAGGGATGGCCAGGGGCTGCAGAGAGCAATCAGAGAGCACCAGCCTGCAGGCAGACGGGGAAAAACACTTCACCCATGCCCTTAAGGCAAGAAAAAAATCATGGAAAAATCTCCCAGTATCCCTAGAGAAGGGAGATGGGAAGCACGGCGTGAGCCTATCGTTTGGTCTGTGGCAGCATCCCAGCAGTGCTGGCAGCACAGCTTCGCCCTAGCACGGACCCTGGGAGGAGATGCTTTAAATAGAGCTAATAGAGCATCAGGTTTTAATAGCAACGGGGAGGCAGAGGTTTGCCTGGGGCCGGCAGAGAGGTGGGGGTTTGCCCCGGGCATCTGCTTAGGGGGCACCAGCCCCCTGCAAAGCGGGGCAGCCAGAGCTGCCGAGACGGCTGAAAAAAAAAAAAAAAGGAGAAAAAATATAAAGCAAATAACTAGGAGGAGCCCGTGTGTCCCCCCCTGAGATCAGGCGGGGAGTGGGTCCCACCCTGCTTGTTTTTCAGCCCCTGGGGAGGAGAAGGGGAAACTGGCCAACGCCAACCGCGGGGAACTGCTTGAAAATAAAAACAGTTTTTCAGAAAGAAGTCCCTGACCAGCTGCCGGCTGCAAAACACGGGCAGGAAGCCTGGCAGAGGCATAAGGAGCCTGACGGGGGGAATGGAGGGAAGCAGAGGCGTGTATTGCCGGGTTACTGGGACTGTCCCAGCACACCGGCGGAGGGTACTGGTGGTTAAGGGGGGATGCACATGAGGAGAGAGAAAAGATGGGCCAGTCTTTGTGTTTGCAGAAATGCAAGCATCACCTTGGAAAGCTGAAGAAAAAGCTGATTTGGAGGTCGTTTTCTTTAAATTATTGAGAAACGGGAGGTTCCTGGGGCTGGTTTGCAACAGAGAAGGCGGTACGAGGACGAGATGTTCTTTTATTTTGGTCACATCCTGTTGTGCCATTAGCTCCGCCACCGTTTTCGCTTTGAGGTTTTTCGCTTGCTATATCAAGCGGGTGTCAATCAGAGGCTGGATGTGCGGCGCCTACCCTCCAGCCATCCAACCCCGGTGAGGGGCTCACCGTCACCGGG
Source organism: Chroicocephalus ridibundus (assembly GCF_963924245.1). Lineage (NCBI taxonomy): Eukaryota > Metazoa > Chordata > Aves > Charadriiformes > Laridae > Chroicocephalus > Chroicocephalus ridibundus. The sequence goes on along the minus strand of NC_086289.1, from coordinate 36,975,183 downwards.
CTGCCCGGAGAGCATCCTCCATCCTCCTCCTTGCAGGGCCTCTGCCCCGGCACCAGGCTCCGCTTGAAAGACCGAAAGCGAAAATCTCCCCCGCCTTCCACCCCTCAGGGTTACTTCTGGTTTTTAGGGTGATGGGGATCTCTAAGCCCCCTAGGAACAGCCATGGAGCCCCCGAGTCCCAGCAGCCCACCTCCAAGGATGCTTTTCAAGGAAAGGGGGGTCTGGGGAGGGGATCTGCCCCATCAGACCCCCCCCAGTCTGCAGCACACGCTGCTGAGGAGTCCCGCAGAGCTGGGGACGGGGTGACCTTTGCTAAACCGCTCCGGCTAATCACTCTGGCTTCCTACAGGCACCTCAGCCTGCTCCCCACAGCACGTTGAGGCAACACATCTCCGGGGCAGAGGTTTGCGTGGCCGGAGCTCAGCGCTGCCCCGCTTCTGCTCGTTTTTGAGCCCTGGCTGCTTCGCCATCCTCGGATGCTACTGGGGACCGGGATGCTCGGCCGGGCTGGTTGGGTTTTGGCACGCAGCAGAGCGGGTCCCCCACCTCCTCGCCCGCAGACCGAGGACAAAAGCCACCTCAGATGTGTTTCTCAATACCTGCCACGACAGGAAGTGCCCCATTCACATCTGGGGTCCCCCGGGAGCCAGGGGAAGGGAAGCCAGGGCTCTATTGGAGGAAGCCGCACTTCCAACACCTTGCAAAAGTATCTGCGGCAGGCTTTGTTTTCCACCTCAAATGAAAAGGGGCCGTCCCACTCATCCCCACATGGTTTTGCAAAGCCATGCCTCACTTAAACCATCCAGCCTCCACCTCCGGGCCTTGATGGGAACCGTCTGGATGGAAAGTCACGCAGCCCACGCTTTCGGCAGCAGCGCCCAGCCGCAGGGAGGGGGGGGGCAGAGGTTACCACGTGTGCGAAGCCTTCGGCATGACCAACTTCCCTTCTTTATCCCGAGCAAGGGAAGACTTCCAAAAGCTGTCGAGCGGAGGAGAAAACAGCTGGGGAGGAGAGCTGGCGAGGTGCCGGGGCGGCTGCTGGTCCCTCCCCAAGATGTGACGAAGCTTTAAAGCCGTGCTAGATGCCAGCTGGTGCCTGGAGGAAACACCTTCTGGCAGTGTCTTTGCAGTAAAGCTCATGGTTCTTAATCTTCCCTGGGTGCTGTGGGTTTCTTCCATGCCCAGACCCCAGGTTTGGCTCCATCCCATCCCGGTTGGACCGTTCCCTTTGAAGTCAGTGCCGCTGGCGAATGCCAAAACAAAGCCAGGTGCCCGGCTCCTTGCAGCTCCGACCGAGAGCTGGGGGAGCGCTGGACCGGCCGAGGTCCAAGCCAGGAGCTGCTGCCTCATCACCATCTGGTAGACAGAGGAGGTGTCATGCGGGGTGCCAAAAGTGCCCCTTCGCCCCCTCGGCTCCGATCTGCAGCGTCGCGTTGGTGTGGCACAGAGCCCGCTGCAGCCCTGGCACAGCCCCGCTGCCGGCACCACTGCCTAGCGTGAAACCCAGGAGTTCTCCTTCCAGAGAAAACGAAATGCAAAAAAGTACTAAAGCCGAGGAGCCCGTGTTGCTTTGCCGACCATCAGCTCAAAACAGGATTTTGTGCCAAACTCTGGGTCGGTGACCAAAAGCCTCTCCTGGCTGCTTCTCCTGCCTTTGGTTCCCTGCTCTGGCAAGGAGGCGTTTGATTTACCCTCCTGTGGCTTATAGCAGTGATTTCCACATCATGCCCCCCCTTTCCGCTCCAGGGAAATCTGGGGGGGGGGGCAGGCTGCAGCCCTTGGAGGGGCTCAGCTGCCGCAGACGAGGGGCTGCCAGTGCCGGAGTGAGGAACCCAGCTTTGATTCCTCTTCTGGGAGCTTTTGTAACAGCCTCACACCAAAGTGCCGCCAGCCCCATCGTCACCGTGCTGTCATTATGCTTCAGAGTTATCAGCCGGGTGAGATGTGCAGAGGCATCCACACCTCAGTACAAGAAAAAACTTACTGAAGATGCCAGATGCCCACGTTAATGGCCCTCATCTCCCGCACCCTGAGGAACCAAAGGGCTTTTCAGCGGTGGGGCTGCTCCCTGGGTACCCATCATCCAGGCCTGGATGCTGCTGCTCCCGCCGGAGGCTCCTGCCTTCCTCTTCCAGCACGGCGCCAACTCAGGAACAGGGTCACAGCACCAGGTTTGCGCTTGGGATGCGATTTTGGGAAGCCCAGCTCAGACGCCATGCCTTGGGTGGAGAGGAGCCGCTTCCCCATCCACCAAGCTGCCAGCGTCTCCAAACCGCGTGGGAGCCGGATGTCTCCAAGGGCTCTACTTCTCCATCAAGCCCGGCTAAAATTAGCTGGGGGTTCAGAAAGTTTTGGCAGGCACACGAAGGTTGCACGAAGCTGAGTTCCTCTGGCACCAGGCTCACGTTGGACATCTAGAGTCCAAGCTTGTTGTGTTGCAGAAGGTTTGGTGTCCGGCCCCGGCACCCCAGATGTGTAAATAAAATCATCCAAGGGAGATGCTGGGAATCGCTCCCTGATGTCGGGAGGCTCACATCCTGATGTCGGGAGCACATATCAATCCACACCAGCCTTGCTGTCCCAGAGGAGAGAGGAGAAGGGACCCCCTGCCCCACTGCAGGGGGGCATCGTATCTTCCTGGGGATGTGCCGACAGAAATCCTGGAGGCAGTCACTTTGCCATCCTGGGACAGAGGGAGAAGCCAAGCCCGGGAGAAGCCAAGGATGCTCATCCTCCGCCTGCGCAGGGCAGGGAGGGACCGTGGTCCTTCCCAGCTTCGTTCTCTGACCCTTCCTCCACAGATGAGCTGCGGTTTTAATTGCCACCGCCCCCGTTTACCCGCCTGTCCCCAAGAGCCCCAGTACAGAACCGCTGCCAGGGCTGGTGCGGAGCCGTGTGTGAAGCAGCCCCTCCCTGAGCATCCCACCGCGAGCAGCCGGCAAGCTTCCAGCGCTGGCAGGCGCTCGCTCAGGGGAAGGGAAACTGGGTGGTCATACAACAGCAGTCCTGGCCCAGCCGGCCGCCCGCCCGGAGAAGTTGCCCAGCACATCCCAGCAATTACGGCGGAGCAGAGCATCCTTAGAGAGGGCATCCCGGCCCTGCTCGCACACAGTCTCCGCTCCCCCAGGGCTGATGAAAGGCTCCTTTCAGCGCGGCGTGGGGTGGACGTGTGGCCGGGGACCTCCGCAGCGCCAGGGCAAAGTGCCGTGTGGGAACAGGGTGGCTTTTCCAGCTCGGGATCCCCAGCGGGGGGCTGGCAGGGAGACAGGGGGTGGCTGCTTTCCTTCCGCGCATGTTAGATCAAAGCCAAGGAAGAAGAGAAAAGCCCAATCCCGGAGTTTTAAAACAGCAGCCCCTTCCCTCTGACACAGCCAGCATCGCGTGGGACTCTGGCTCGAGCCCCCCCAACTCCGAAATAACAGGGTGAGGAAGTTAATAACCCCCCCAAATGCCTCAAATTCCTTGTGCCGAGGCACAGCCCCGGACGGGGGAATGCGCTGCCTGGGCAAGGAGGGTTTCTCTGGGCAGGGAGGGGAGGAAAGCAAGCTGGAGCTTACCGAGGGACGCCAGCAGGCAGAGCGTGGCCAGCAGTAGCCCAGGCCGGGGGGACGTGGCCTCCATGGCGGCCGGGGGGGCAGCTCAGCTGGCCTCTGCGGAGCCGTCTGCACGCTGCGAGCAGCCCGGCAGCCGCAGCCGGACTCGCGCACACAGGAAATTTCATTGAGATATCGCAGGCAGCGATGGAGAGAACGGCGAGCACCCCCAGGAGGTGAGATGGGGCAGGGACCTGTGGGTGGCCCGGGGAGGCGGGGGGGGGGGTGGCAGCACCCCAAACAGGCACCCCATGGGTGGGTGACACTTCAGTCCCACCCATTTGGGCAGCAGTGGGTGCATGTGTTGGGTTTTTCCCCCTTTTCCCCCCTTTTTTCGCAGGGCGTAGCTTAGAATGAGGCGCGTGCTGCTTTTGGGGTAGCTGAGGAGGATGCTCACCGTGCCGGGGGGACATGCTGGTCCCCATCCCTTCCCCGGCAGGAGCTGATCCCTTGGGGGCCAAGCTCCAGCTTGCTTCATTGAAGTGCACTTTGCTCGGAATTATTTTTCCCCACCTTTGTGAGGATGAAGGGGGCAGAAACCCTCCTGGAACAAACAGGGAAGGGTAACTCAGAGCTTGGGGAAGGGAAAGGAGCTTTTCCTCCACAAAAAAAAGGGGGAGCAAAGCATCCCCCGTTCCTGCAGCCTGTTTACGCAGCGGGGGGGACTTTACTCTGCCCTCAAATAAGTGGCACGGCGAGTTGACTTGTGTAACTCCTCCTGGAGCTCCGCTTCAAATTCCAAAAGCATCCACAAAATCTCCGGCTGCAGCCGAGGGCCACCTCGTCTCGAAAGGGGGTTCCCTGGAGAAGCGGAGCCCGGAGATAACAGTGGAGGTTTGCAAACCGCAGGGAACTTTGCAGCTCACCTGCTCTGAATTTGGAGCGGGGCGGCGAAATAGAAAAGGAGCTAATTACGGTGCGGCTTTGTGGTTTTCACAGCAAACACGCCTGTGATGCTCTCGTTGAAAAGGTAACCCTTGTCTGGCTGGAAGAAATTTGTTGCTTTGTGCAATTCTGTTGCACAAAGTCCAGAGACTCCAAGAAAATGGTTTATCGTCCCAAGACACCATCTCTGAGATGAGTCCTTAGGCAGGGTGGCACGCTCGTGTCACTTCCCTGTCCCCAGGTGTGCCCCCGTGGTGACACTCCCAGAAGACAGCCTTCGGTAAGGACATCCAAGTGCCTGTGCAGGGCCAGATACAGCTGAAAGAGGGTCAGGACAGACTAAGCCTGAGCGGCACTGAAGTTGTGGTCAGCAGGTAGATGATGGGACCCGCGGGAGGTCAGGCTGAGATGCTCATTTTTGTTCCTCCCCTGAGCCATGGCAGCAGCGTCTTTGGGTATTTTCCATCTACCACGCCACTCCCCTCAGTAATAAGAACCAAGATGTCTCCAAAGCCAAGGTGAGGACTCACACATGTCTCCTCCACGATGGGGTTCAGCCTCTGGCTTTCCCTCTGCCATGGACTGCTCCCTGGTGTTATCAGCAATGGTGACACTGGGTGGAAAGGAGAAGGAACAAGATTTAATCTCTGCACGTTTATCTCTGTACCCAACCCTTACCTGGAGAGGCGTCTGCAGCCATGGCTTGTTTCATTTTGAGCCCTGCCTCCTGTTTTGGCAGGGTTGAGCCCCCGTTGGTCATTGACCTTGACAGGTCCAGCCTTCCCCAGCCAGCTCCAGGGGTTGTGGAGCTGATCCCTCTATGATGTTTAACACAATGTCCCCATGTCCCACAGGCCACCACGACAGTGTACGTCACCATCCTGGACGAGAACGACAACGCTCCTGCTTTCCGACAGCAGCTGTACGAGGTGACACTCGATGAAGGTCCTGCCACACTCAACGCCACCCTCGTCACTGTGCAGGCCCTGGACCGGGATGAGGGACCCAATGGCACGGTTGCATATGCCATCACCGAAGGCAACATCTTGGATACCTTCCACATCAACAGCGCCACGGTCAGTAAGGATGCCAGCCCCATCCCAGACACGTCCCTCTCCCACTCCCGTCACTCCTGGTCGCTCTCCCCTCGCCTGCAGGGACAGATCCGCACGGTGAAGGAGCTGGACTACGAGATCAGCCATGGGCGCTACACCTTGATCGTCACTGCCACTGACCAGTGCCCCATCGTCTCGCGCCGGCTGACATCGACCACCACGGTAGGGAGCTGCTGAGGGGGTTTGCAACACAGTGGCCTCTTCGGGATCAAAGAGTTCCCCCTTGTGCGAGCAGTTTCACATCTCCTTCCCAGTGGTCACCAGTTGCTTTTCCCAGCTGTGGCCAGTTTGCCCAGTTGCTGTTGCCCCACTCCCTCATGAGGGTTGCAAAACAGGGATGTGGGCAAGGGACGCTTGTGGGTTATTTGGGCCTGCAAAGACACAAACAGAAGAAATTCCGGAACTGCTTTTAAGTTGCATTATGTTTTCTTTAGATGTCCCCTTGGTGCTTCTTGCTTGAAGGGACAGTAGGTAGTAAAGCATTGCTATAGCATTAATTTCTGCTTCATCTTTATCTTGTCAGATTATTTATCTGCTTTTAAAATTCCCTTTTGATTCCTCGTATGGAGGCTATTTAAAGCCTGTAGGCATTTTTTTTGTTGCTTTTCTCTCTAGCTCTTCCATTTTTCCTGGACCACGGTGACGTGAACTTAGTGCAGTGCCCAAAGTGTGGGGAGGGCGGACTAGGAGCTCCAAAGCAAACGTTTTGCAGGAGTTGAATATGTTGATTATTTTTGTAACCAAAACCAAAATTTGACAGGTTGTGTGGTAGACGTCCATGCCCAGGCTGATTTTGAGGTCTGTGGGTGGAAGGGATCGGTTAGATCTTCTGCTTTGGCTCCCTGTCGTGGACCACCATGCCTCACCCAGCTATCGAGCCAAGCGTTTTGTAGTCCCCCAAAAGGAGTAAAGTTCTTGTGTGCCAAGAAAACAAGAGAAACTGAAAGGGAGATACCAGCGTGGGAGATTTCCATGGATGAGATCTGTCCGCGCAAGCCTGGGAGCGCTGTGCTCCATGCTTGGGCAGGTGGGAAGCCTTCAGATGTGTGCAGCTGCTACTGCTGGAGATGCCTTCCTGGCCCAGGAAAACTGCAGCGGAAACCTCGAGACCTGGGGTTTAACTGCTGGCAGGGAAGGCAGCAGCTGCCGGCGTGCTGCGGGCGAAGGCAGAGCCTTCCCGGCTCTCGGCCCAAGCAGAGACATGAACTTGGAAGCCCCTTCAGCAACAAGTACCGAAGCTAGACGGGATAGGAAACACCCTCCTTACACGGCCCAGGGAGTTTGTGCCAGCACCGTACGAAAACATGGCTTTTAGGAGGAGGTTTAGTGATTATTTTAGATCCCGAGTGATGGGAAATCCATCACCCTGATAAGGCGTGCCAGTGTTTGTTTTCTCCACTGCTAGGAAACGGAGCAGAGGCTCAGATATACTCTTCTGTAAAGATTAGATTTAGCCAGTAACGAATGCCCATCTGATGGATTTTACTGTCCTTTAGCCCAGGAGGTCAGAAAGCTCCTCATTTTCCATAGCTTTCTCATAACCACCCGTACCACCAAAGCTCAACCTTTTATTAGCCACTGGAGACTCTCCTCCTCAGGCAGAGTTTCTCCCCTGTGCAAGTTCCCTGAAGTCTAGCAAGGAAGGGGATAACCCTTTTTGCAATACAGTATAGTAGAGAGCTATATAAACGTCTCCTATGTAGCGTGACTCAATTAAAAAGCAAGACTCGAGTTCGTTGGATCCCCAGCTTTGCTGGCAGCCCCATGGTCTACTCTGTCCTAAAACAGTTGATGCTTTCCCCTTTTGAGATCTGTAGGGTTGGTTTCTAGCCAGCCAAGTGTGTCGTAGGAAGGGACGTGAAGAGAGGAAATGCGCCAGCAGCGTTGGTGGTTGTTCCTGTTGGAATAAGGACACAAGCTGCAAATTTTTTAAAGTTTACTCAGCAGTAGAAATGAAGGCCTTGGTGGAGGAAAAGGAGTGAGCAAGTGTGCAGCTGGCTGCAGATGTCAGGTCTCTCCAAACTCATGGCTTTGGTGGTCAAATCCACGTCTGTGATTTTTATCTGTCCAGCTTGGGTTTCAAGATATGAATGCGGAGAACATTTGACTTTTGTGTTGAGTTCTCCATCATGGTGTGTGTCCCGGAGGTTGAAAAGGGCCCCACCTGTGTGCAGCTGGAGTTTCATAGTGTCACTATGATCAGGAATGACAGACTTTGAGTCTCTGAACTGTAAGCTGGATGTTTGGTGCACCCTGCAAAGCCAGAAATACAGGAGGTATTTTGCGATGTCACCTGTCCATGGCTTCCCATGCTCATGGCCAGCAGGCTGGTCTCCTCTTCCATCCCTCTCCCCTCACTGCCCTCCACCCTTTCGCCCTGACCGCAGGTGCTGGTGAACCTCAACGATATCAATGACAACTGCCCCACCTTCCCACGGCCCTACGAGGGTCCCTTCGATGTCACAGAAGGGCAGCCTGGCCCGCGTGTCTGGACCTTCCTGGCCCACGATGGTGACTCGGGACCCAGTGGGCAAGTGGAGTACAGCATCATCGCTGGGGACCCCCTTGGTGAGCGGGGACCTTGGGTGGTGGGAGGGGTACCACCTCTCCTTCTGGCTGCCCCATGGAGGAACCTGGCTTGTGGGAGGGCGGGCGGAAGCCTTTCAGAAAAGCCGTCCTCCCCGTCCTCCCGTCCTCCCTCCCAGCGCTTCTGCGAATTCAGCCTTTCGACACCAGGAAATCCTGTTTTGAGCAACAGGAAACTTAACCCGTTCATGGCCAGCCAAGGCGGGGTGGCCGGGACTTGTGCAAGAGAGGGGGAGAATCTGCTAAACAATGAGGGGAAGAAAAGGAAAAAAAAAAAAAAAAAAAGGGCAAAAAAACAAACCGCAGAAAGAGAAACTGAGAGCTGCAAGTGCACAGCCCCGTCCCCTCACCCCCATGGGGTTTACAGGGTGTTTGGGGACCGAGTTGCTCTGCCACCCATGGGGAAGCTGTAGCTGCAGCCCCACCAGCATCCCAGAGCAGGTGGCAGAGGAGCCATGGGCATCCCTAACCATGGGGACATAGGGCTGTCCCTCTGTGAACGGGTGGTGACTTCAGCCTAGGGTGTCTGGAAGGCAGAGCCCAGTCCCATCTCCCAGCTGGCCCCACTGCAAAGCTTTTCCAGAGCAAGTCCAGGGGTGTCCGCGCCATGTAGCCCACCCTGATCTGGCCATCACGGGGCATGGGCAGGTGCTCAGAGGGCTGTTGGCATCTTCAGAAAGGCCCAGCCAAGGGGCACGGGCACCTTTTATTTGGCCATTCAGCCCACCCCCTGCTCCTGCTGGTACCTGGGGATGCATCCAGGAGAGTCTCCGGCTGCCACAGTCCTCCCATATCTCCAGTAGCGGGTCATGGTTTTGTCCCCAAACCCTCCCTGGTGCTTGTCCCCCATCACAAATTAAGTCGTTCCCCTGGGGTGCTGGGCCACTCGCAGCAGCATGGTGCAAGCCAGGGCCCTGTTGTCTCCGGCAGGGGAATTTGTGATCTCCCCGGTGGAAGGGGAGCTGCGGGTGCGGAAGGATGCCGAACTGGACCGCGAGAACATCCCCTTCTATAACCTCACCATCGCCGCCCGGGACCGGGGGGTGCCCCCCCTCAGCTCCACGGTGAGTCCCCTGGGGTGGCATGGGGGGCTGCGGGGTGCCATCCCCCATCCCCACCTCCTTCCTCCTGGTCTCTGCCTTCACTCTCCTCCCCTCCTTCTCCTTCCCCTTGTCCCTGGGGCTTTCCTCTGCCAGACCGTAGTGGGCTGAGTGGGGAAGCCCACCTCTTGCCCAGGGGGGCATAAAAAGGATGGGAGGGATGGATACAGGTGCCGTGTTCCTGCACTTCCCTGCAGATCCTAGTGGGCATCCGCGTGCTGGACATCAACGACAATGACCCCGTGCTCCTCAACCTCCCCATGAACCTCACCCTCAGCGAGAATGCCCCCATCTCCAGCTTCGTCACCCGCATCCTTGCCCGGGACGCAGATCAGGGGCCGAACGCACTCCTGACCTTCGACATAACTGCGGGCAACAAGGAGAATGCCTTCTACATCAACAGCACCGTATGCCCCCAGGGGGGTGGGATGCCGGGATACGGAGGGTGGGCACCCCTGGTCCTGGAGCCCTGCCTTCCCTGGGCACCCATGAGTGCCATCTGGCATCCTTGCCCTGGCAGGAGGTGACCTGGGAGAAGCGGTCCTCGTGTCCCTTGTACCTATTTCCTCCCTTTTTTCTTGGTAGAGCGGCATCATCTACGTAAACCACCCGCTGGACAGGGAGCGAGTGGCAGAGTACAGGCTGACCATCACAGTGAAGGACAACCCCGAGAACATACGCAATGCCAGGCGGGTAATTACGGGCACTGCCAGGGCCTCCAGTGGTGCAGGCAGCAGGGCGGGTGGGAGAAGGGGTTCCTGCCGTGGCCAAAAACCAGATGACGCATTCACCCACAGCATTTCCAATAGCAGCCTTATCCCCCAAAAGCTGGGGATCACAAGGAGGGGGCTGTAACCCTCTCCCCAGCAGAGAACAGGACCAGTATGATTTAGGGCAAGTCCAACATTGCATGTCGACTCCATGCAACAGGAGCAGACGTCACGGAAGGGGGGACAAAGTTGGGCTGGAGAGCTGGACAGCCACAATGACACCGGAGCATCCTTTGGCCCTGCCAAGATGTCCCACGGATCCCCCTTCAGGGTGCAGGCTGGGAAGGGGTGCCCAACCCCGGGGCAAGGGTCCCTGCAGACCCTCCAGGATGGTCCAGGGAGCACAGCATCATAGTTGCACAGGGGTCCAGCTTTGACCAGCACCAAACTGGAGGTGTGAGAGGCAGGAGTGAGCTCAAGGAAAGGACATTGCTGTCATCACCCTCTTGTCGCCATTTTCCTTTAGGATTTCGACCTGCTGGTCATTTCCATAGCGGATGAGAATGACAACCGCCCCCTCTTCACCCAGAGCTCCTACCAGGCTGAGGTGATGGAGAACTCACCCCCAGGTAGGTCTCTCTTCTCTCCCTTAAGTGGCTCCTGGGGAGTGCCTTTGGGGCCAGGCGAGGGGAGGTGTCTCCTGGCTGTGGAGGAGACACGACGCTGAGCAGGGAAAGGCTGCAGGTCAGTGGGACGGGGATGCTGAGCACGAGGGCTTTCTGCTGACCACCTGGGCAGATCAGCCTCCAGGAGACCATAGCTTTGGTCCATGCTGCTGGTGGAAACCCTTCCTGACGCAGGTCTGGCACAACCCTGTGAGAAATCGGTCCCGTTTGGGAGTTGCTCAGCTGCAGACAGCAAGAGGTGCCCACGGTCTGAGCCGAGCCCTGGGGGCAGCCTTGAGGGCATCAACATGCCCAACATCCCTGCAGGGGATAGAGTGCCATCTCTCCATCACCAGCACCTGGAGCCGCGTTGCTCTGGGGGTTAGAGGTAAAACAGTCCAGCCTGTCCAGGTAGACGTTTCCCAGCCAAAGAGCTGGGGAAGTTTTGCCTTCCTGCCATTTAAATTGCTCTGTGCTCCAAGACCTCAGGTACCTCTCTGTCCCGCCATCAAGGGACGTCCCAGGCGAAGCGTTTGGGTGCCTCCAAGTGATGCCCTCGGTGGCAGGGTGCTGGTGCCACCCATCTGATGGATGTGTCTGTCTGTTTGTTTTTAGCTGGACGTCCCGCCACCTCACCTGGGCCTTCCAAGTCGGTCTGCAAGGCTGCAGCAGCTGACCCCCCGCTGCCTCGTGCACTGCGAGGCCCCTCTCTGTCACCTCCTCCATCCATTCATTGCTGTCCCTCATGCATCACCAGGGTGGGAGGGGATGGGGGGGCTCTGCAGGGGGCTGCCACCCTCCCTAACCATTGTCATCCCCTCCAGGGACCCTGGTCACGGTGCTCAATGGACCCATCCTAGCTCTGGACAGTGATGAGGGCAGCAACGCAATGGTGACCTACCAGCTCCTGGAGGCATCTCTGAACTTCTTTGTTATCGACAACAGGACAGGTGGGGTGGCTCAGCAGGTGACTGTCCCCAGCCCAGGGCCACCAGGCAGACATGGGGTCAGTCACCAGGCTTTTCCCCTTCTCCAGGTGTCATTTCAGTGAAGCGTGGCAGCGTGGTAGACCGAGAGGCTTTGCTGGACCCTCTGCTGGAGTTCACGCTGGTGGCTTGTGATGTGGGAGGGCTGAACAGCACTGCCAGCCTAGTGGTGACCGTCCTGGATGACAATGACAACCGCCCCGTCTTCCAGCCAGCTTCCATCACGGCATGGTTGCGGGAAAACAGCCCCCCAGGTCAGGAGGAGGGTGGGGCTGAACGTGAGAGCGGGTGATAGGGAGACCTGGGTGTCCCCCTGGGACTCTGAAGATCCAGCTCCCAGGGTCAGGGCTGGTCAGGATGGGGTTGAAGGGAAAATCTGGGAATTGGGGCTGCCCATGTTTCTTGATGGTGTTCGCCTCGGGACTGGGGGCTTGTTGCTGCTGCCCTCCAACCCTCGCTTGAGAGGGCTGTGTCCCCCCTTTCCAGGCTTCTCCATCCTCCAGGTGACAGCCACAGATGCCGACAGTGGCCTCAACCAGCAGCTGGATTACCGGATTGAGGGTGGCGGCCAGGACAGGTTCCTGATCGACACCGCCACGGGGGTGATCCGGGTGGCCAACATCAGCATCGACCGGGAGGAGCGGGATGCCTACCGGCTGACGGTGGTGGCCGTGGACCAGGGCACGCCAGCGCTCTCGGGCACCGCCACCGTCAGCCTCTTCATCGACGACATCAACGACTGCAGGCCCGAGTTCATCAACCCCATCCAGACGGTCAGCGTCCCTGAGTCGGCCCCCCCTGGCACCGTGGTGGCTGAGGTGACTGCCATCGACCGGGACCTCCACCCTCGCCTGGAGTACTACCTGCTGGAGATCGTGGCCCGTGACGACACAGACGCACTGGTGCCCGACCAGCAAGGAGTGTTCACAGTGGATTTTAGGACAGGTAGGAGAGTGGGAAGGGCTGCGCGGGCGGCGCAGAACCCTCTACTGTCTTCTGCTTCTTCTTCTTCTTCTCTGCCTGGAGGTAGGTGCCTGAGGCACAGGGAGATGATGCTCCCCTCTTGCGTCCCCACTCTCCTCCTCCGGCTGCCCCGTCTCACCCTGCCCTGTCCTCTCTCCCCCAGCCAAACAACTTAACTAACCCTTTTCTTTCCTTTCCGGCTCTCGGCCCACCAGGTTTGTCTCTGTGTCTGTGCTTGTTTCTCTCTCCACGCCACCCATCGCCTCCCTCCTCCATCTCACCCATCTCCATCACAGGCAGCCCCACTGCGGGCCGGGGGCTGCTCAGCCTTGGCAGACCGGACACGGGCACCCTCGCTGGGGGGAGCAAGGGGGGGCACTCCGGGGTAGGTGGTGGGCTCTACCCTCAAGGAAGGTGGGCCAGGAGCTCCCTGCATCTGTTTTGGAAGCACGGACCTGATACAGGGAAGAAAAAAATACCTGTTGGGAAGGATACAGGACAGGACTCTCGGATGCTGAGCTAAGGTGGATGGGGTCGTGCAGGGCAGCAGCAGCAGTCGCTCCCAAACACCTCTCGTCCTCACAACCCAAATTCCTACCCTGGCTGAGGCAGCCTGAGACCTTGTTAGCTGGGCAGAGCGGAGCAGGCAGGAAGGCAGGTGATGGAGAGCAGAGGGAGAGAAGTTGTCTCCTCCTGTAGCTATGGAGTGTTTTCCCCATTTAGCCTTTGGGCAGAGGCAGGAGTGCAAGTGCAGTGGAGGGTCCTCGGTGGAGGGGGAACACAAGCACTGCCTGTGACCCTCCCCATCTTTTTGGGGTTCCCAGGAGCTGTGAAGATCAAAACTCCCCTCAACCGGGAACTGGTGGCCACCTACGAGGTCACCATCTCCGTCCACGATAATGCCAGCGAAGTCATCGACCGCTCGGTCAGCGTGCCCAACGGTAAGCCCGAACGTCCCAGGGCTGCACTGGGATGAAGCAGTCTGTGTGCCCATAACTGTACCGTGGGAGACACCTGCTTCTTCATTACCATCCCCGTGACATCTTGCCAGCCTGCTCCTGGTAAATCCAGGCACATGCAGATCAGGAGTAGGTCTGAAGTAGGTGAGAGTGTCCACAGCCAGCTCAGGGCAGAGCGGCTTTGCTGAATATTGCCATTTATCTTGATGAACCAGCTCAGTTTAGTTGGGTTTCCTGGAGTTTCACGCTTGTCTCTTTATGACCTTCCTTTCTCCCATCCTTTCTTTGCTTCTCTTTCTCACTTGTCCTCTTCCTCTTCTCTTCCCCTGTGGTCACCACCATGGCCACAGCCAAGCTGACAGTCAATGTCTTGGACGTCAATGACAACACCCCCCGCTTCCGCCCCTTTGGGGTCACCTACTTCATGGAGAGGATCCTGGAGGGAGCCACACAGGGCACCACACTCATCTCCATCTCAGCGGTGGACCCGGACAAAGGTGCCAATGGGCAGATCACCTACGAGCTGCTGAACCTCTCCCCGGAAGGCTACGTCTGTCTTGAAGACCAGTCAGCAGGTCCGTGGCCTGGAGAGGTGGGAGTCTGGGGTAGGTTGGTGGCCTGGGGCAGGTTTCTCATTTCAGGGTCTGCCATCCTCTAGGGAAGGTCGTGGCCAACAGGACGGTGGACTATGAGGAGGTGCAGTGGCTGAACTTCACCATCCGAGCTTCCGACAACGGCTCTCCCCGCAGATCCGCTGAGATCCCTGTGTACCTCCAGATAGTGGACATCAATGACAACAATCCTGTTTTCAGCCAACCATCCTACCAGGTGAGCTGGGCTCCCCCATTCAAGTCCACGTGGGGCTGGGCAGTGCCTGCCTGGTGAGGACGGGCACAGAGCTGGGCGTTCTCCAGGGACACCTTCTCTTCCCTCTCTCTGTGCTTGAACCACATGAAGAAGATAGTCAACCCACCAATGTACTCTGTGTCAACACCTTGTTCTGAGTCCAGCTGTGCCCATCCCTGGGTGCCACCCTATGACCTTGGTTGCTGCCTGCTAAACCAGCCCATGGCAGGGGGATTGGAATAAGATGGTCTTTAAGGTCCCTTCCAACCCAAACCATTCTATGATTCTATGAAACAACTCATCCCTTTGCTTTCAGAAAGCTGTCTTTGAGGACGTGCCATTGGGTACGGTCATCCTGAGGGTCCAGGCCACGGATGCAGATTCTGGGCGTTTTGCTCTCATCCAGTACAGCCTGGGGGATGGAGAGGGCAAGTTTGGGATAAATCCCAACACGGTAAGGAGCCAAGCGAGGCTGGAACAGAGTGGGGAAAGGGAGGGGAGGCTGAGATGGTCCCACCTTCTGCCTTGCTCCCACATCTCACCTTCTGCCCCTTCTTGAGTACCAGCTCTGCCAGATGAGGTCCACCTGAAGGTCTCTGTGTGCTGCAGGGTGACATCTACATCCTGTCAGCCCTGGACCGGGAGAAGAAGGATCACTACACGCTGACAGCTGTAGCCAGGGACAACCCCGGGGACGTGTCCAGTAACCGTCGGGAGAACTCCGTGCAGGTAGGGCTCTCCTCCTCCCACCACCCCTCGTGTGGTGGTCACCAGCAAGGAGGTGTTAAACCTCAGGCTTTCCTCCCCAGCAGGGAAGGGAGGAATTAGGCAGGAGAGCAGATGATCCCAGGGGCTGGGGGGTGGATGGTGCAGGGCACTTTGGGTTGTGGGGACAGCACGTCAGCAGAAGGGGACAGAGCAGGAGGGGCAGGGAAGGGCGACACTATTGTCTACAAGTGCTGCGGCATGAATGGGTGCCCCAGCCGTGGTGGCCCCCATTGTTGGAGGCAGGAATTCAGCTATCGGAGCTAAACGAATAGCAGGAAGGGGACCACGCTCCAGCGGCGGAGCCGCGGGTCATGGCAGGGGTACGGCCCCTGGGGGCTGCCTGGCCACCTCCAGCCTCATGTCACCCAGCCAGCTGCGCTTTTGTCGAAGGTGCTGGTCACAGTCCTGGACATTAACGACTTCAGGCCCCAGTTCAGCAAGAGCCAGTTCAGCACCAGCGTCTACGAGAATGAGCCGGCGGGGACGTCAGTGATCACCATGACCGCCACCGACCTGGACGAAGGGGATAACGGCGTAGTGACCTACAGCATCGAGGGCCCCGGCGCAGGTGGGTGCTGGCGGTGGGGAGCTCCTCCCCGGGGAAGAGGGTTATGATGAGGAGCAATTGGAGGAGACATAGTGGCCAAGACTACATCTTGTGTCCTCTGGCTGGTTTGGACCAAGGTTGTGCACACGCTCCCAGGAGCGATACCGAAAGCGTGGAGGTTTCGGTATTGCTCCACAGTTCCCAGTTCCTCGTGGTGTGGCATGTTATGGCTTTGCCTGCCTTCGTCCTGCAGCCCAGCCTCAGCTTGTCCTCTTGTCTCCCCCCACCCCAGCAAGGCTTTCTATGTACGCAAGTGTGCCTTGGAGCACACTCGCTGCACGCTTTGGGGGAAAGCTAAGAAGAGCTAGGAGGCTGTGGGTGGATAGTGATAGCGCCTGAAATCCAGTATATCTCCGCATGTCGAGGAGTAACAGGAACCAAGCAAAAGCCAGCGTAAATGTAGAGGGAAATGGAAGAAAGTTCATTTTCCTGAGACCCATGGGCTCTTCTGACTTCCTTCTGACCACTGCCCTGTCCTGGCTGGTCAGGAGTGAAACACAGCCAGGGGTGGCCCGGGAGCAGGGCTCTTGTCATTGCCCAGTGGCAGGCAGTCGGCAGCGGGCAAGGATGCTCTGAAATGGCAACCTGAGAGCACCCGCACCCCTAGCCTCAGGCAGCCAGCTCCGCTCAATCACCCCTTGACAGGGATTTCCCACCAGTGAGGGGTGTGCTTCAGCTGGTGTACTGGTTTCTAGTCGTAATTTATCCGGCGCCAAGTGTCCTGAGCCAGAGGTGTGTTTTTTCTACCCCCCAGAGGCTTTCAAGATCAATAAAGACTCGGGGCTCATCACATCCCGGCGGCGCTTGCAGTCCTACGAGAGGTTCAACCTGACTGTGGTGGCCACAGACAAGGGGCACCCGCCTCTCTGGGGGACCACCATGCTCCACGTGGACGTCATCGACATCAATGACAACCGCCCCGTCTTCGTCCGCCCGCCCAATGGCACCATCCTGCACATCAAGGAGGTAAACCCCTTGAGAGGGAGCGGGGTCATGGCATGCCGAGACCATGGCCGGGAGCACTCCTGCCTACCGGTGGCAAAATCCAATCTCCATTTGCACTGGGGATGGAACAAGACCTTGATTTAACATGCAGCAAGAAGGTTTGGGTCATGGGGCTGAACGGTCAGCAACAGCCCCTCTCCATATGTGTTAGCGGGGATGTCGGGGCAGCTCTGGGGAACAGAAACCACAGCAACATGCAAAATTAGGAAACAGCCAGTCACTGTGTGATGAGTGGCAAGTGACAAGGGCCGAAACACTGACATTTAAGATGTTTCTCCTTTCTGAGAAGCTGGGCTTGGCTCAGCCAGTCCTTGGCTTGCACATGGAGCAGCCACACGGCCGAAGGGAATCACGGCTCCTCGTTGCCAGCTGCCAGTTGGGTTTTGAGCAGGAGGAGCCTGCTGACCCTGATACAAGGGGGTTTGGAGGGGCAGGGGGAGCAGGGGGCTCTCATGCAATGCCGGGGCTGAGGGGCTGCACGTGTGCAAGCAGGAGATCCCCCTGGGGTCCAACGTCTATGAGGTCTACGCCACGGACAAAGACGAGGGCCTCAACGGAGCAGTGCTCTACAACCTGCTGAAAACCGGGGCGGGGAACAAAGACTGGGAGTATTTCAGCATCGACTCAGTCAGCGGGCTGATCCAGACGGCCATGCGGCTGGACCGGGAGAAGCAGGCGGTGTACAATGTGAGCCAGGCGGCAGCACACCCGTGGGGTGGCCGGGACTGTCCATGAGGCTGTGGGTCCGGTGCGGGGCTGGCGGGATGCAAGCGATGTGGTGGGGATGGGATCAGCTGCCGCAGTCATGAAGGTGTCACACCTTGGCAGGAACTGGGTGGTTATCAAGCACCATGGGGGAGTTGCATCCTGGTGGGCCAGCTCCCAATTCCCTGTTAAATCCCCCCAAAATCCTCCACCACTCAACCATCCCCTCAGACATGTCTCCTGGCCCACGTGGCTTTGCCCAGGATGGCGCTTTTGCCTCTCTCCCCAGCTGATCATCGTGGCCTGTGACCAGGGCCAGCCAGCCTATGAGACCATGCAGCCTCTCCAGGTCGCACTCGATGACATTGATGACAATGAGCCCATCTTCCTCAGGCCACCCGTAAGGCGCCGGGATGGAGGGGATGGGACACAGGGGATGCAGGGATGGGGATACCGGCGGGCACGTGTGATGGAGCATGCACTGCTGGGCGTCACCATGGTGGGGAGCACAATGGGACGCGTCCACTTTAATTTAAAGCCACCTCGATGCTCATAACCGTCCCTTCTCCTGGGGTCTCTGGCAGAGGGACAGTCCCCAGTACCAGGCACTCTCCGTCCCTGAGCACTCACAGCCAGGCACCGTGGTGGGAAACGTCACTGGGGCAGTGGATGCAGATGAGGGCTCCAATGCCATCGTCTACTACTTCATAGCAGGTGGGTGCCAAGTGGGGAGAGGATGGGCAGCTCTATGTCCCCCTGCACACCCCTCACCAAGGGTTTCCATTGCTCCCAACATCCCCTCACTGCCTTTCTGCTCTGGTCAATGAGCAAGGTGGCATTTTAGAAATGCCAGCCCAAAGGGGACTAATTGGGGTCCCCTTTCTGCACCCAGCTGGGAACCAGGAGAGCAACTTCCATCTGAGCCGGGAGGGGAAGCTGCAGGTCTTGCGAGACCTGGACCGGGAGAAGGACCCATACTACTCCATCATAGTCAAAGCGTCCAGCCAGAGGAACTGGTCCCCTCCCCGGGGCCAGCGGGCGGGCAGAGCCCAGGCCTGGGACCTCAACGGGGACCTGACCCTTCAGGAGGTGCGGATCTTCCTGGATGACATCAATGACCAGTCCCCCCAGTTCACCAAGTCAGAGTACACAGCAGGTAAGGGGTGCCAAGGGCTGGGAGGGCACCAGGAGCCGGAAATGCTCCAGGAAAAACACAGCCAGATGAAGGGGCAGTGAAAGCCAGCCTGACCCCATGTCCCCGGCCTGTCTCTCTCTCAAAGGGGTCGCCACCGACGCCAAGGTGGGATCGGAGCTGATCAGAGTGGTCGCAGTGGACGCTGATATAGGCAATAACAGCCTGGTCCTGTACAACATCTTGGGTATCCGCTATATCAAGCAGCACTCCAACGACTCCGAGGAGGTGGCCAACATCTTCAGCATTGGTGCGTATGCTGCATCCCACAGGAGTACGAGTCTGTGGCCAGAGACTTCCCCGAGACCAAAGACAGCCCCATGATGAAAGACATCCCCATGACCAGGGTCGCTAATGCTGGGCTTGTGACTGTCCTTCCCCCAGGAACCCTTGATGGAATCCTGCGAACCTTTGACCTCTTCACAGCCTACAACCCCGGCTACTTCGTGGTGGACATCATGGCCTCTGACCTGGTGGGCCACAACGACACGGCCATTGTGGGGATTTACATACTGCGGGATGACCAGCGGGTCAAAATCATCATCAATGAGATCCCTGACAAAGTTAGGCAGTTCGAAGAGGAGTTCATCAGTCTGCTCTCCAACATCACAGGTGCCATTGTCAACACAGATGATGTGCAGGTAGTCATCCACCTTTGAGGTTGCTTCAAGGGGCGGGTAACCTTCCATGTGCTGCTTGGGAGGTCTCCTTTGAGGGTGCCCTGTCTGTTTAAACCATAGACACCCCTGAGCTCTGAAGGTGATGGATACACCCCAGGCTGGGGTGTATCAAAGGGGTCCAGACCGACCCCATGCCAGGCCTGGGGGTCTCTTGCCACACGAGCACACCTCAGGGTGCCCTGTCTGTTTAAACCATAGACACCCCTGAGCTCTGAAGGTGATGGATACACCCCAGGCTGGGGTGTATCAAAGGGGTCCAGACCGACCCCATGCCAGGCCTGGGGGTCTCTTGCCACACGAGCACACCTCAGGGCACCCTTGGGAGATGCCCCGGGAGGAGACACCTCTACCGCACTGCAGACCTTGCTGTCTCTGCTCCCCAGTTCCATGTTGACAAGAAAGGTCGGGTGAACTTTGCACAGACAGAGCTTCTGATCCACGTGGTGAACAGGGATACCAACCGCATCCTGGACGTGGAGCGGTACGTCACCTGGCCCGTCACCCAGCCCATTGCCTGGCCCATTAGGTCCTCGGGGAACCTCATTAATGTCAAGATGCCCAAGCACCCCTTCTCTTCCCAGGGTGATTCAGATGATAGATGAGAACAAGGAGCAGCTGAGGAACCTCTTCAGGAACTACAATGTGCTGGATGTGCAGCCCGCCATCACCGCCCGGGCCCCAGATGACCTCTCGGCTCTGCAGGTAACAGCCCAACTGGGGCTGGAGATGGCTACTGCTCGCAGTGGGGCGATGTCCCTTCACATCTTCCATGGCCTGGAGGGATGTTTCACCCAAATAATTTTGGGCGGGTGCCCACTGCTGGGTACTGGCTCCGTGCTGGAGGTGGCCACTACCCCTCTGTCCCTCCCAGATGGCGATCATCGTGCTGGCCGTCCTGCTCTTCCTGGCTGCCATGCTCTTCATCCTCATGAACTGGTACTACCGGACAGTGTGAGTAATGCCAGGGCTCTGCCCCACCGGCCGCAATCTCCCCACAAGCTGGGGGGACCCGCGTGGCTGCTCCCGGCCCTGGCAGTGCTGGCAAGCAAAGGAGGGCACCAGCTTCTCCACGCTTTCCGCGGCAGTGTAGTTCCTGAAGAGGTTCCTCAGCTGCTCCTTGTTCTCAGCCTGAGTTCAGAAACTGCCCCTCTTCCCCCAAAATATAATGGTTTTACTACTGATGTTGCCTCTCCCCACCAAACTCGTCGTCCTTATAGATAGAGGGGCTGTTTGCCGGGTTATGGCAAATCTGCACGCACACCCCCTCTCCTTTCGAGCATCTTCATTTTATCCGCTGTATTTCTTTCACAGGCACAAGAGGAAATTGAAAGCCATAGTGGCTGGCTCCACCGGTGAGCAGTGTTTGGGGTTTTCCCGTTGCGTGGGACGGCAGGGGGGATGAGCAGCATGGAGGGGGCACACGTGGGGGATGCCAGCGGGGTGTAAGCTGGAAGCGATCCTGCTTGCAAGCGATGCTGGGCATCCTGCCCAGCGAGGCACGATGGTGGGAGGCTTTCCGCAGCATCCACGCTCTGCATCGTCAGCAGCATCCCGGCGTGTTTCTCATGCTGTTGGTGCCTTTTTGGTCGCCAAGTTTCCCTCCCCAGTAAAGAAGTGCCACCCTGTTTGCTGCTTGTCCCACCAACAGGCCGCCCTGTAACCCCTGCCCCTGCCTTTCGCAGGGAACAGAGGCTTCATGGACATCATGGACATGCCAAACACCAACAAGTACTCCTTTGATGGGTGAGGTTTGCCGCCTCGCGGGATGGCAGGTTGCTCCCGAGAGAGGGACGCCTGGGTTTTGTGGCCAGGGATGGGCAGGAGGTGGAGACGCGACACCTCTCTGCTCTGCGGAGGGATGCGGTCAGGCATGCCGTGTGGGGCATGACGCTGACCCTGGAGCGGTCGCTTGCCTTGAGAACTTTCAAAGCCAAAAGACCTTGTCCCTGTCCTGTGACTCCATCTCTGCCAACTCTGGCCAGCTCTGGGTAAGCAGAGATGACGGGCGGCTGTCGACACACATCTGGATCCAGGGCAGCCAAATTCCTGGCTGCATAGGGCAGGAGGAGGCAGCGCAACCTCGGCATCCAGACTCTGGATGGGGTTAGGGATGCTGCCGTTGTTTGCTTGTGCTGAGGGCTGTTCCTCTTCCCGGGCAGGGCCAACCCGGTGTGGCTGGACCCCTTCTGCAGGAACATGGAGCTGGCGGCACAGGCGGAGCATGAGGACGACCTGCCGGAGAACCTGAGTGAGATCACCGACCTCTGGAACAGCCCGGCCCGCACCCACGTGAGACACGGCCCCCACCGGGATGCCTCCTCCCCTTGCCCAACGCCCATGCCACCTCCTCAGCCGCTCTCTCCTCCCGCAGGGGACCTTCGGCAGAGAGCCCTCCGCGGCCAAGCCCGAGGATGACCGCTACCTGCGGGCAGCCATCCAGGAGTATGACAACATTGCCAAGCTTGGGCAGATCATGCGGGAGGGACCCATCAAGGTGAGTGATGATCGTGGGCATCCTCCACCAAGGAGGGTTCTTCTACCGCTCTGGCTTCCAGGTTTACGGCCACAGCGCCAGAGGGTGATGTTGCTCCAAAAAATGCTGGGATGAGGCCAACCTCCCTCCACCCAAACCATCTCCCCTGGGTAACCTGTCATCTCTCCCCCTCCGCCCAGGGCTCTCTCTTGAAGGTGGTCCTGGATGATTACATGCGCTTGAAAAAACTCTTTGCCCAGCGGATGGTGCATAAGGCCACCGCCAGTCAGGGGGACCGCTCCTCGGTCTCGGAGGTAGACGGGGTGTGCATGGGCGTGGGGAGATGCTTGCCGTGCCCTCTGGGATGCAGTGTGTCTTCCAGCCCCGCAGCCTGCAGTCGCTCCCCACGGCCACAGTTCCCATCATCCAGTGGTCCCCCCATTTCCTGCTTGGCCAAAACGAGCCAGACGCTGGTTTTCCACTGAGCCTGTTGGCTCCCTGCAGTGCCCCAGCTCTTGTGATCCTCCCGTGTTTCCTCTGAGCATCATCAGCACCCTCTCCCTTGGTCTCTCCCACCCTGGAGGAGGACGCCCCCCTCTCTGCGGGGTGTGCTTTGTCCATCACCTCCCCGTCTCCCCACAAAGGCACAGACGCTCTGCCGAGGCTGGTCAAGATGCTGGAGGTCCCTGCACACACGTGGGGACATTGTCCCTCCCTTCCGCCCCTCCGGGCTTACCCACCCAGCAGTTTTTTGAGACAGAAAGGCTGGGACAGAGGGTTTTGGTGCAGGAGGGCTAGTATGGGGTTAAGCAGCTCCTCCCGCAGCCTTGCCCCTCTTCATGGGGGGCAAAACGTGGGGCAAAGAGAGTGGAGGAGAGCACTGGGATGGGAGACACCTTTCAGCCCCCTGTCCCTCCTTGTCTTTATTCCCCTCAAGCCCCAACCAGCCTTGCCTCGACTCCTTTCCTTGTTTGCCTCCTGCCCCACCACCTTCATACAACCACAAATCCCAACCTGGGTTCGAACCCCCCCTTCCTTGGCTGCTGTGGGGGCTGCTGCCAGACCCACCACCCGGCTGGCAGCCAGTGCCTGAGCTGGGGCATCCATGCGACAAGCGAGCAATCCGGCTGGACACCATCATCGTGCTGGTGATCTTCATCACCACGCTCTGAGGTTGCTTCAGAAGAGGAGGGTCTCGTCTCTCCTGCTGGGCTCCAACTTTGCAGGAGGTTCAGAGTCCGGGAAGCCAGGACCGCGGTGGTGATTCCTTCCCCCGTGGACCTTTTGCAGCTGATCCAGAAGGAGCTGGAGGAGGAGGAGGAGCACAGCCCCGGCCAGGGCAGCCTCCGCTTCCGACACAAGCAGCCGGTGGAGCTGAAAGGTCCTGACGGCATCCACGTGGTGCACGGCAGCACGGGCACGCTGCTCGCCTCCGACCTCAACAGCCTGCCCGAGGACGACCAGAAGGTGCTGGGTCGCTCGCTGGAGACTCTGACCGCCGACTGCGGGGGCTACAGCGACCACAACGCCCGCACCGAGTCGGCCAAGTCCACCCCCTTGCACAAGATGCGGGAGGTGATCATGGAGAGCCCGCTGGAGATCACCGAGTTATGACGAGCGGTGGTGGTGGTGGTGCTCCTCTAGGCAAGCGGGGCCAGCGGGGATGAAGCACGGAGCAAGGGGGGCCATGGTGGGGGCCGGGGGCACCCCAAGACCGGTGCTCGGCCCCCCCTTCCCCTGCAGAAGGAGTCCAGGCCAACCGGTGCAGTTCGCTCCAGCGGCCTTGGAGAGCTTGGCCCCGGGAAAGGGCTCTCAGGACCGGTTTGCTTTTACTCACCTGTCATTTATCCATGAAAGCATTAATTTTTTTTTATTTTTCTTATTTAAAAAAAAGAAGTGGGTTTTTTTTAAAAAAAAAAGAAAAGAGAAGCTAAACGAATCTAATGAGTCCAGGCTGGGCAGCGGTGAAGGCACGGTGGAGCGAAGGCACAGATGAGGTGCCACCGCGGTGTCCCTAAGGCACAGGCTGAGGACAAGGAGCCGTCACACCTTGACCACGGGCACGGGGAGGGCCGGGGCAGCGTGAGACCAAGTCCGTTTGGCATTAACGTCACCTTTCCGGCAAGGAAAGACAAAAAAAAAAAAAAAAACCAAAAAAAAAACCCAACAAAACCCAACAAAAACCGAAGACATTTCTCCATTTTGCTGGCTTTACCAAAACATGTTGCGACGTCAGAAAAGAGAGAGACTGACAACGACTGGGGCTTCTGGATGTGGAGTGCTCGTGCGTGTCTTTTCTTGCCCTTTTCTTTCCCCTCCTCTCTTGCTTTCCGGTTTGTTCGTTGAGGGGGGGGGCGGTTTGTTTCCAATCGTAACTTTGTGGAGAGTTTCGGGCACGGTCTGTTACGGGACTCAGAAATACACTGTCTATGGCTTTGGGTAACCTGTCTGTCGTCCTTCCTCCCCGGCCCTGACGGATTCATGGTACCCAAACCAACTTTTGAAGAGAAAAACCCCCTTTTTCCCCCCCCTTAATTCACCCCTCCCTCCATCACCTTCGCGAGACGCCACCCCAGGTGTTGCTGCACCCCAGATTTTGGAGGAAGCATTAAAACTCCCCCAGGTTTGCTCCCCACCCCCGGCACCCCAGGAGAACGAGGAGGGAAACAACAAGCCGGGCTCACGGGAAGAGTTTATTTGCAGCGAGATGCTCCTGTGCACGCTCAGGACCGGCTGTCACGGGCGTCCCCCCTCCCGCAGCGGGGAGGGACGAGCCAGCACCACACTGTTCCCCCCACCGCGGCTGGGTCAGCACAGGACCCCCCCGGCAGGGATGTGTGCGTGAAAGGAATTTTTTCTCCCCCAAAACTCACTCATTTTCTTGTTCGGGGGATAATTAATATATATATCTATCTATCCAGCAACGGGCTGGACACTAAATCAGTGTGCTGCAAACAGGCATTGCAAAGACGGGCATTGCAGGTAGATTTAATCCACTTCTAACTGGCGACCCGGGGAAAAATAAAGTAAAATAAAATATAAAGCCACCCCAATTTGAAGAGGGACCAGCAAAGGGGGCTGGGCTTGCCAAAAGCCGACGAGACCTGCGGTGTGAGGCTGCCTTTGGGCAGCAGAAACCATCCCAGCCCACAGGGACGGATCCACGTTGCAGGATTTGGGCTTTACAAGCATGAACTGGTGGGATGGGGATGGAGGGGCATGGGGATGGGGATGGGGAGGGATGGTGGGATTTTGCAGTCAGCCCAAGAGACGGAGAGGCTGAATCTCCAGTCCTGAAAATACTGACGAGTCCCTTAACCTGATTTGGAAATCCAAGCCCCAGGGGTGGAGAAGGAAGAGGCAGAGGTGGCTGGGGTCCCCCACAGTCCCCGCCGGGGTGGTGAGGCCGGTGGGCTCCTGCCGTCGCCGTCCATGGATGCGGGCGCATCCCAAGGGAAGGGGTCCGGGATCCTGAACCAAAGCGGCGGGCAAGTCCAGGCAGCCGGGGAGGAGGCTCCTAGTTCCATAGGTGACGCCGGCAGTGCTCGACGGCCTGCGGGAGAGACGGGGAGAGACGGTGGGGGGAGACGGGGACTCCCAAGACCCTGCTGACCCAGGGGAGGGGACGCAGCCGACACTTACGTTGCACTCAACCGCCGTGGCCATGTTCTTGCACCAGTAACGTGGGCCCCAGGCGCAGGGGTCTGAGCCCAGGAGATCCTCCTTGGGTGAGTCGCAGGCTCTTATTTTCTGCATTGCGAAAGACAACATGGGAGAAGGGAGGCAAAACACCCAACCTCATGGACGCACTGTGACCCTGCTGCCGTCTAGGGGAGCAGGCGCAGCACCCGTGGCACGGGGGCACTTACGGTGCAGACGAAGTTGGGGTCCATCATCTGCACAAGGAGCCGCACGGCTGCCGGCTCGTACTGGACCACCAGCGCCTCGCACTGAGAAGAAGAGAGGGGGTAAGCCCAGTTTGGGGCTGGGGGGGTCCCCGCCAGGCCGGGTGCTCCCCGCTTCCCCATCTCACCTTGCTGGTGAGCGGCGTGGGCAGCAGCTCACAGCCCTTCTCCAGCACATCACCCAGCTCTGCCAAGGTCTCGTTCTTCAGCAGCTCATTATCAAAGTAGGTGATGACGATCTGGCAGACGTTGCAGAAGGCGCCCGCACCCACCGCCAGCTGCTCCAGCGCGGCAGCCCCTGTGGGACATGGCAGGGGGGACGTTAGCACCCTCCCATCACCCCTCTCCCCAAGGACCCGGCATCTGGGTGGCACCCGGGGACCCCTATCTCACCTCGGTGGGTGTCCCCGCTGCGGGGACAGCAGTGCAGCATGGTGCAGACGGCCGCCGGGTCGGTGGCCTCCAGCAGCATGATGACCACGGCTTTGCCGTAGGAGTCAACAAAGTCCTTGCACTGCCCGATGACACCGTGGGGCAGCATGTAGCACACCTTCTCAATGTCGTTCACCAGTTGCTCCTGCCGGGAGAAGGCGGGCGGAGGGATGGGGAGACCCCCTCCCGCTTCCTTACTGCCTGCTCCCCACCTTGCCCCCCTCCCCGGACCGCAGCGGTGGGGCTCACCTCCGTCACGTTGTTCTCCAGGAGGCTCTCGGCCGCCTTCACGGCGAACTGGCACATCTCACACAGCGGCGTGGTCCCCTCCCCGTCCTGCCGGGACGAGCCAATGGGACACGTGCCCAACAACCCCCCCAGAACCATCCCCACCAAACCAACCCCTGCAAAAGACATTTCCCACCTTGGAAAAATTGGAATTCTCAAGGAAGGGGGGGGGGGGGGAGGAAAATAAGGCTTCCCCTCCCCGGCATTTGGATTTGAAGGAGCGCGGCAGAAACTAAGGGGGGGTCCCCGCTTACCCCTATCACGCTCAGGACCTGCACCAGCTTCTCGGTGAGCAGCATGTGGAGGGGCAGCACCGAGGCAGAGGAGCAGAGTCCCAACCGGCCACACAGCTCCATTGGGTCCTGGGGGGGGAAGAGAGAGAGAGAGAGACACCCCAAATCAGGTGGGCATCGCCCCCCCCGGCAAGGTGAGCCTATGCCCCCCTCCCCTCCCCACCAAGGGCTATTTCAGATTTTTTGGGCACAGGTCTCGCTTACCTCAGCCTGCTGCCGGCGGAGGGGGCAGAAAACAGCAAGGAAAAAAATATAAATAGAAAAAAGAATTAGAGAGGTTGCAAGCCAGAGAGGGGGGGAATATTTCAAAATTTGTAGTAATATAAAGCAGTGGGTTTAATTAAAAAAAAAAAAAAAGAGCAGAGACCCACACTGGCCAATGAGGCCCAATCGGCCGTGCCTCTCGCCCCCCCACAACCCCCCCCAGCACCCACCGCCCCCGGGAGCTGCTCACCAAGTGCCGCAGCAGCCGGGCAGCCGTGTCCGCGTACGCGACCAGGTAGCGCTTGCACTGTGGAGACGGGGAGACACGGCATCAACCCCCGAGTGGAGACACCCCACCACCCCAACGGACCCCCCACCACCACCACAGCCTGCCACAGCGTGATGGCAGCGAAAGATGCTGCCATGGTGGGCTGGGAAGGAGGAGGGGGGAGCCCAGCGGGATGCCAGCGGCCTCACCTGCCGCTCCAGGCCAGGCGCCATGCCCTCGCACACCCACTCGGCGCCGGCCACCAGCGCCGGGGCCATGGCAGCGTCGGTCCCCAGCTCCAGCTGGAGGGCGGCCACCAGCTGCAGGCAGTCCCCGCACACCTCCTCCATCTCCTGTGGGACAACGCGGGCAGGGACACGTCAGTACGCCCCCCACCCCACCCCCCCCCCCAAAAAAAAGATAAAACCGAGCCCCAACACACACGTGGGATTTAAATGCCAGTGGCAATCTGGGGCAGCTTTTTGGCCAGCATCTCTCTGGTCCCGCCCCCCCCACATCCTGCCGTATCCCAGCCCCAAATTGGTGAGTTCCCTAATCAGATGCCATTTCAGCTGTGCAGTAATTTTAGGTGTTGGTTTTTTTTAATTATTGTTAAATAGACGATGCTTAGGTGATTCTTGCCCTTGAACAGCATCAATGGCATTCTTGCCGGTGCCGCGGTACCTGGGCCTCGCCGCGAGGCGGGTCCTGGGGATGGAGCAGGAGGGGGATGTTGGTGATGAAGGGGATGCCCAGGTCAGCGAAGTCCTCAGCGGGGCCTGTGGAGGCCGGCGGCGGCTCCTGCTGGAACTTCAGGGCCCCCGTGGGGCCCTCCCGGGGCTGGCACAATTTGATGGTCCCACACACCACCTTTGGGTCCGACTGGGGGAGCAGAGGGGTGGGGGCTTGGGGTGGTGTCTGCCCCATTGCCCTGCTCCCCCCCATCCCTGGGTCATTCCCGTCCCCATCTCCGTCTTGCAAAGGTTTTGTCCCAAGCTCCAAAAGCCTCCCTTGCCCTGTGAGCCCCCAAGTCATCCCAAACCATGGAGAAACACAAACCCAAGGGTTTTCCCTCCCCGGGCCAGTTACCAGCACTTGCTTGCCCAGCTGGACGAGGATGAGGATGCCAGTGTCCACCATCCTCTTGCACTTGACAGACCAGTCCTGGAAGGGCAGGTACTGGCATTTCTTATCCAAGAAGACCCGCAGCTTCTCCTAGGTGACAAGGGGAGAGCTCAGGGCTGGGCTGGCCCCACAGTGGAAGAGAGGGGGGCACATGCCAGCCCCGCACACCTCCCCCCAGCCTTGACCTACCTCAGTGCGGTTGTCCTGCAGGATCTTGCCCACCACAGAGACCGCCACCTGGCACAGGTGACACGGGATCCCCTTCTGCCGAGAGAGAAGATACCTCGGGATGATGCCACGGCACCCAGCCATCCCCTCCCCCCCGCATCCCGCCTTCCTTCCCCAAATCCCACCCCACAAATGAGGGGCACTGCTCATTTTTGTCGCTCACCCTGCAGACACATTGCTGCCCAAGAGCATCAGCAGATGCTCCTCTGGGTGCCCAGTACCGGCGTGGCCAGATGAGGCTTCTCCCCGCAGCCCATCGTTTTGGGGCAGGATGGGCACGTCCCGCCATCCCCCCCTGCCCCGCCGCATCCTCCATCTCCCAGTGCGGTTACCCCCAGGGCCTGGTCCCAGACGGTGATCCGGCAGAGCTCCAGCGTCCCACACTTGGCCGCCGTCGCCACGTCGCGGCACCAGTCCTCCGGCCGCTCGTCGCACTGCTGGAGGGGGCTGGCCCTGGCTGTGGGGTGGTGGGGAGAGGAGACCATCAGCCACCTCCCCGGGCACCCCCAGACCAGCTCCTGCACCACCCTGACCCCATTTCCCCAGCCTGAGGTGCTCCTCACCCTCCCGCCATGATTCACCCGGGGCTTTCACAATGGTGGTGGGGTGGTTGGGTTTTATATATGGTTTTACGAGCCCAGCAAAGACCGGCTTCATTGGGCCACCACGTGCTTCCAGGTTTTTTCCAACAGGATGCTGCAGCAGCTTTTGGGCCAGCATCAAAAGCAAAGCTAATTTGGGGGATCACCCTCAGCCTCGCAGCAGCACCCTTCGACACGCTGGGGAGGCGGCTGCTTGTAAAAAAACAGCAATAAATCTTGCAAAACGAGCAAACTGGGGGTGCCAGCGCTCACGGTTAACCACGCCACAGCTCCCGGCAATGATTGAGCAATGCCAGTTTTGGGGTGGTATTTTGTTGGGTTTGTTTTTTTGTTTTTTTTTTTTTTTTAATTCATTTCCTCCCAACGACAGCATTTTCTCCTGGCTGCAAATCCCCGGCGTGGCAGCAGCGGCGGTGGCGTGGCGCAACACCGGCGGTTTAATTGCCACCTCGGCGTGTCAGGATTAATTTGCGATGGGGCAAGTGTTTCTTCCCACCGGGGGATGCGCCCACCCAGGATGTGGCCGGAGGGGGGTGGCGAGGAGCCGGTGCATCCCAAGCCCTTCACTGCCCTGCTTTGGCCGGGACCTGCTCCGGGAAGATGGGGGGGCACATGGGGAGCAGCACATGGACAGATGGACGGACAGACCCTGCTGCATACCCTCTTGCAGCTGGCGTTCTTAAGAACAACCCCCCCCCCCCCGCCCCGAGAACATTCGCAGACAGCTTTTACCACCCTACCCTTATCAGGTTTCTCCCCAAAAGCTGCTTCTCCCACATCCCGGCTCATCCACGGGACGTGTTGGGGCAGCAGCTTGAGATGCTCAGGGCCACCCCGGCAAGTCCCTGGAGGTGGGACCAGTGGGAAAGGGTGTCCCCAGCCCCCCCCCACCAGCCCTGCCTTCTCCCAAAAGCGCTGGCGCAGCTCGGGTGGTGCCTCAGCCCCGATTGCCCCATCCGGCTGACGGCAGCACCGGGGCAGGAGCGAGCCCCGGGGCAGGGTGAGTCGTGTGTCCCCCTCCCCGGTTTCCCATGCAGGGCTTCTCCCACACACCTCCCCAGGAGCACGGTGTCGCGGTTGCCACATCACCTGAGAGATATATATTTAATTTATTGGGTTTTTTTTAACCCTGGCGAACAAGAATGGCAAGTCAGCGGAAGCTTTAAGGGGCAGCACCAAAAAAAAACCCACCACCACGAGGAGAGGGGAGGTGACAACTCCACAGCCTGTTCCTGACCCACAGACACGCGCATCTCCCGCAGCCCCGTGATGGAGACCGGACCGGCGGCGACGGACGCTGCCAGCAACGGCATGGGGGGATTCGGCTGGTCTAAAAGACACCGATGGTTTGGATCCCTCACGGCTGGGCGCTTACTCCTCGCTCTGCCCAAGCTGAAACTCGGGCAACCAGTGCCGGGCCGGAAAAGTAATTAATACTAATCATAAAGCCCAACTGCTGAGAGCAGGGGGAGCTTCCCCAGGTGGAAAACATCCCCACCGGGCAGGCAACCGGTGCAACTGGTGCCCCGTGAGCTCTCCTCCATGTTCCTGAGCTGTGGGGGTGCTGCCTCGTGCTGATGGGCACCCAGGTAGCAGGACATTGGGCAAATAAAGTGATTTATGGCAAATCCCCAGCACAGAGCACAGGATGAGGCAGGGATGCTCCCATGCTGCCGTGGTGGCCCCAGGTTTGCCAGGACGGCCCTGTTCCTGACTTCCAGGCCCCTGGGATGGGCTTTGCTCAGGATGGGGATCCAGCAGCGAGCTGTGGATCTGGCAGGGCCGTGCCGGCATTACGTGGAGCCCCGGAGCGCGCCGGCCGAGCCGGCCAAGCAGGTTGTGACGTAAACCCCGGGGGTGGTGGCGTGGGCCCCGGCGCCCGAGTTCCCAGCTGGGCGCACGCCCCTGTTACAGCGAAAAAAATCATAAATACACCCTTCCCAGCATCAAAATCCTTCTCCGAGGCTTGCTGTGGCCCCCCACAGCTGGTCCTGCAGCCCCACCAGCCCCACCGTGGTGCAGCTGGGCCACCACCAGCTTCCAGGGCAGATGTCACGCCAAGGACGGACGTGCGGAGCGTGGGTGAACATTCCTGCTCTGCCTGTTGGTGGCTGGAGGACCTTGGCACGTTCCCACCACCACCACGTCACGCGTGCGAGGGCACAAGTCCTCCACCGCAAAGCCAGGTCATGTCGGAGGAGCCCGATGGGCCGAGCCGGGAGTAATTAGGGCGCAAAAGGGGTTCTTCCCTCTAAAAAGGGTTGGGTTTTTTTTTTTTGCCTACAACAACAGCAGGGATCCATGGCTTCCCCAGGAGAAGGTCCACAGGTAGGATTAGCACACAGAGCCCCAAAGCCCTGGTGATGAGGGGTCTCCAAAGGTGCTCAGGGCTGCAACTCTGCACCCCCATCACCCTGCTAGCCACAGCAGAAGAGGTTTCCTGCCTCCTGCACCTCTGAGGAGGTCCCTGAGGAAAGGGACAGCATCAGGTGGCACCATGGTCCCTCCCTTGTGCTGGGACAACAAAGCAGCTTTCCCCCAAACAGCACGTACACAGCCACGTCCCAACGCCGAGGGCAACAGCCAAAGCAGCCCCTCTCCCCCACGGCTGCCAAGACGCCCCATCAGCTGACCTCCCTCCTTCCCTACCCCAGGAAAACACCGGCTCCATGCAGATCCCTGCTGCCCGGAGAAGCAGGAGGGGAGCACAAGCCCCTTTTTGCCCCGAAACCATCTTTCAGGGCAGAAGTCACAAGGCCCATGTCCAGGTGGGCAAGAGGTAAATCAGGCGGTGGTGGCACCTGCCCCGGCTTTCCTCTGGCCTATCTCCAACACCAGGGAGGGACGAGGAAGCTTAAAACACTATAGTTTTGGGGTCCAGAGGGGTTTTCCGGGCTCTCCTTGAGTCCTACCCCCAGGCCTGGCCTTACCTTGGTGGGAAGCCAGGCACACAGAAAGGATCAGCACCCAGCCACTCCATTTGCTCTCCATGCCGTTCCTATGACAGTTCTCAGTGGCTGGTTCCTCTCCCGTGCTGCTCCCAGACTGAGGAATCTTGGATGGGTTGGGATAGGTAGTGAGAACCCCACACCTACGCAGGGCAATTACCACACCCCTCTCCTCAACGCCTTGATTATAAAATCATCCCCCGGCCTGCCAGCGGGAGGGAGGGACCGGAGCCGGGCAGGTATTCCCGGGAAGCCAAAACCAGCCCAGAACCTGCTTCCCAACGCTAACCCTGCCACCCCTGGCTGCAAAGGGTGGGGGACAAGTGTCCCGGTGCCACACCAGGGAGCCATTCTCTGCGCTCCTCACTGAACAGAGCACCATCCATTACAAAAAAAAAGGTCGGGGCGCAGATATCAGAGACCTGCAAATTCAGGACAAGTGAATTAATGGTGCGTTTAGAGGCTTAAAGCATTTAAAAGACCTTTGTTTCATTCAAAGCGAAGCAAGGGAATGAAGACAAGAGGAAAGCGTTATGGCTTGAAGAACGCACAAACAATTTGTTGTTGTTTAGACAATTATTCTCCCACCCCACGGCGCACCCGCTGCCCGCCACCTGCAGGACCGGCCCTCGGCCGCCGGGCGGCAGCACCCCCTTTAATGATCCCGCTCTCGGCGCTCATTAGGGTGATGAGCGGTGACGGCTCTCAGCCCGCTTGAGGCCAGCCGGGCACCGGAACCACCTACCGGGCTGCGGGGCTCCCGGCTCTCGGCCCCGGCCGCACTCGGAGCCGAGGCAACGGACAGCCTGCGCCTCCGCACCAAAAACCTGCAGAATACAGTCGGTTTTCGCCCCGGAACGAGCCCGGGGACGCTGCATCGCTCCGCGCGGGGCACTAGGACCGGGGGGGGGGGGGTGACAGCATGGAGTCGGACGGGGACCAGGGAGGGGGGCTGGCGCCTCATCCACAACGTAAAAATCGGTGATTTTTTTGCTTTCCTGCATGAAAACGGTTGTTGTTTTTCAGTCCTTTCCAGCTGCACAAGTCCAGGTGGATATAGCTTTCCCGGGAGCCCCAAATTGGGATATTTTCCCCCCAAAATTAGGGGGGGTGGTCCCCCAGCACAGACCCAGAATCGGGGGGGGTCGGGGTATTTCTGTGCCGCGGCGGCAGCTCCCGCTTGGCGTGCTGGCCCCGCGGGGGGAAAGTCCCCGCTTTGGGGGAATTGGCCCCAAATCAGGATGGGAAAAGGGGGAGAAGGAGCAGGGGGAAGGGGCGGCTTTGGAAAGTGCTTTGATGTCTTCACGAGAGACTAGAGGGGAGGGCGAATTTCTAAATCCTTTCTACAAAGAGCCTTTCTTTGCATCTTAGAAACCTCGTAGAGCATAGGCATTTACGCCACTATATCTATTTACGGACACACAGAGATATATACGCACGCACTTCGAGAATACCTGTTACCTATTTAGACTTGTATAGGATATCTGTAAAGAGTCAGATCTATTTAGACTTAGATGTTAACACTTATTATACAGAACATCTAATTAGACTAGCTATCTGTTTAGACATATATTCTGACACTTGAATAGCTCTTTATAAATAAATCTTTCTAAAATCTTTTCGTAGTCTTCTGATGCCCAAGGCCAACTGATGCTTGGCCAGTGTCTACCCCGGTGCCTGTGGCGACGGCTGCTCCCTCGTGTGTGCTTTTCTAGCTGTCCTCTGTCGGCAAACTGCCTGGTGCAGCCCCAGCACACCCCATCATTTGAGCTCCCCGGAGAGATTTTTCTGTTGATCTTTCTTTTTTTTTTAATGCTTAAAACAAGCGGACATAATTTGGGTGGGAGCTTGGTGGGAAACTCAGTGCTCCCAGCTGATGTGCTTTTGATTGGCCCCACCACGTCCTCGCCTCGCTGCCTCCTGCAGCCCCTGCATGCCAGATCTTCAGGCCAACCCGCTCGGCATTTTCTGTTCCCTTTTCAATTCTGCTTCTCTAAAAGCTGCTGGGGGTGAAATAAAGAAGTTAAGTTTATTTTTAATTCACAGCAGACATTTTATAAACCTGCAGTGCTGAAGATTTTCTTTGACAGGATGAGAGCAGCCAGGCCAGGGGGGATGCCTGGCGAGAAGAGAGGCTGGCAAACCTTAAAATAGTGGCACCAGTAGAAAATGCCTCTCATGTCCCCATCCCGGGGACAGCCAGCAAGGCCAGGCTGCTGCTCTCCCAAGCCAGTGGGAAGCCTTGTGTTTGCCGGTTTGGCTTTTTAAGTCTGTGGCACAGAGAAAAATGGGGATTGAGAAGAGGGGGGGGGATCACATGCAGACTGCAAGCGCGTTTCTACTGGTGCCATTGGCTTTGGAGCTGCACTGCAGGGAAAAAGATGCCCTCAGGCGCCTATCAGCATCTTGGTAAGGTCAGCAGCATCCTCAGCTGGGAAAAATCTGGGTCTCCCTGCTCTCTAGACATGGAAAACTCCCTGCCTCAGCACCCTGCTCTCCCAACACGCCATTCGAGGCAGGGAACTCTGTTTAGGATCGACCAAATAAAGCTCCTTTTGCCTGATGTTCATGGCTGGGAAACTGACCCAGACTGAGAGTGGGCTTTCCTTTCTGACCAGCCAGCGTATGAGGAGAAACCCCAGCGAAAGGGAGCTCATGGTGCTAAGCAGCAGCAGTTACCCACTCTGAGCCTTAGCGGGAGAGGAAGTGCCTGCAAAACCATGACTTGTGCCATCTTCTCCCCTCCGAAAGAAGGAAATGAGAACTGCCTTTTTTTAAGAAGTGCTCAGCACTGAGAAAACCCCAAGGGTGACTCGGGTTTTTGGGTGCTTAGCACCTGGTAGGGTGCTGAGCTATTCGGCCATGTTGCCCACTGGGTTTTGCTCGGGATTTGCAAGATTGCACCAAGCTTTCTCCATGCTCCTCTGAAGCCCGTGCTGTAAAACGAGAAGGTTTAGCTTTGCTAGGTGGCAGGTTAGCTGCTAACTCCTCTTAAAACTCCCATTGATGGTGTGATAGTGGAGCACAGGCACACACCAAAGTGCACACCCGGGATGCTCTCCGCTGCGGGGTGTCCTCCTCTTCTGCTCCTCACCAACAACGTCACGAGATGGTCTTAAAAGTATGCAAACCATTTCTGGCTATGGTGAGTTATTAGTATCTTAGCCAAACCCTTGGTGTCTAGAAGTTTGTGAGACGGTGTAGTTTTATCAAAATGTTGGTGAAATATTTAGGAAACTTGAGACTGAAAGAGGGTCCTCAAGCTGAGCACTCTCTTCAATGAGGTATATCGACGCGGCTTAGTTCCTTACCCCGTTGTGTCATTTGTATCTCATCTTTTCTGCTGGTCAATTTCATGATGTGCTTAAATCCATCTAAGGCAGAGGAAGAGAAGAGACCATCCTGGGCTCTCTTTCTGTCCCCAGCATATGTTCTCTCTCCCTTCCCTTGCGTCACTTGCAGCAACGTGAGCCTGAAAACTTATCTGTTTTTGCTTTTCCTTTGCAGGGTGAGTTTCGAGTTGGATCAGGAGCTGATTGGACCCAATCAGGGTCAGTCTGTCCCTGGACATGGAAGCGGCAGCAGCGCATGGCCAGGGTGCAAGAGGCAGCAGGGCAGCCCCTTCCAGCACCAGTTTGGGCACACGCTTTCACTCCGAACGTCACCTCGGACCCAAGGACACCTGATTTAGCCCTGTCCAGGCACACGTACGTTCATCCTATTCTGAAACACCTTTCGGGTTCGAGATTCCCCAGTCTCTGGGCTGAAGGGTCAGAGCTCACTCTCGCATGTGACTGCTCCTAGTTTGTCTGACCGCCAGTTTTTTCAGGGGGGTTAATTCTTCACGGAGCTCAGCCACTGTTTGCAGAAGGGCAGGCGACGGACGGTGGCTTCTGACATTCCCCTAGTAGTCATGCTGTAGCCTTGTAGGTCTGCTGACAAAAAGGAAGATAACATCTCTGCCTGGAAACCTTGTCTGGCTTGGTGATAACCAAATCCTTGCTACTTAACCCTTACTTACTAAGGGTACCAGGACCTTTGAAGCCTTGCTGACAACAGGGCAGGGTCTTTCCAAGGAAGAAGCTGAAACAAAAGCACTGGCGCAGATGAAGAGAGAAGCAGTATCTGCCCAGAAGCCAGGGGACTTCACCAGGACATCCACAGGGTCAGCCAAGCCCTGTAGCTGGATCTCTGGAAGATCCACCTCTAGGAAATGGCACTGCTGCATGCTGGCAGCCTGCACGGAGGAGACATGTTTCTCCACCTTTGCAGCTCTGGACGTGGTGGGTCTCTCATTTGAAGTGTGTGTTGCAAAGCAAGAGATGGCGTGTGACACAGGGCAGGACCCTCCTGGTGTAAAACCCATAGGTCTCAGAGAGAGAGAGAAGGGCCAGGTCCACGTTGGAGGTCACTCCCGCTTTGTGTGGACACCTGTAGGAGGAACTACCACTACACGATGGTCTTTGAGTGCAGCAAGAGAACAATTTGACCTGCTGTCATCAGACCAGCTGCTCAGCTAGGAAAAGATAATGGGGAAACCCAGACGCTTTTGCTAGAAATCACTAAAAATTCCACATATTTTCTGATTTCCCCAGGCAGCACCAGGAAAACCAAGTAAGAGCAAAACCCCGTTTGCTTTCTAAGCTCCCCTGTGAAACAGGAGCAGCTCAAACCTGATAATCCTCATTTTTATGGAAAAGCAGTTTCCAAATCTCTCAGGGTTAATAAACTCTCATTTGCAGATCCGTTAGCATGGACAGAACATGGCTCTGAACCTTGTCCAACTAAAGGAGCACAGAGAGAGATCAGCTGCAGCTGAACAAAAAAATGATAACCTGAGGGGAAGCAGCTGTTGGGTAAGCTTTAAAGGGCAAGGCCTAATGGAGGGAGTTTCTTTCTTACAAGGTTAGTGGCAGGCTTCTGAGATGTTCTGGGTCAGGGCCTCTCTCTGTCCTTCTACAAGCGATGGATTTGACCCAGTGTGTTAAGCCAGGAGTGACATTTACTGTTCTGTGCAGAGCGGTTTCTTGCATTTTTCTCTTTTCTATGGGCTTAGCTGTGCTTTTGTTCTGCAGCTGGCTGGATCACAGTGCCCAGGGTTGAAAGCTAACTCCTACGCCTCTCTGCCCGTCCGTGGGGAAGGATGAGAGGGGTTTTGTTTCTTCTCTGACGTTCACCCTGGCAAACAAAGCATGTCAGAATGGTGAGTTTTAACCTAGTGATTTCCTGGCTGTAGCTGAGCTTGTGTGGGTGCACGGTGCTGGCTTTTCACAGGTCTGTGATTTTACAAGCTAAGGGTTAAAATAAGCCTTTGTTCAACTGGTGGATTTTTGGGAAGAGGTGAAGAGCAAGTCTCAAAGACACACATTGG
Source organism: Chroicocephalus ridibundus (assembly GCF_963924245.1). Taxonomy (NCBI): domain Eukaryota; kingdom Metazoa; phylum Chordata; class Aves; order Charadriiformes; family Laridae; genus Chroicocephalus; species Chroicocephalus ridibundus. The sequence continues at coordinate 36,937,681 of NC_086289.1, read as the reverse complement.
GTGATAATCATGGAAACTGTGATTGCCATGGAAAGCCAGGCTGCAGGCTGGCATCACTTCATTAGTCACAGCACTGCCCATGGAATCCATAAAACATCTCTATCACCCTGGGTTTGCTGTTTTGAGGAGATGCTCAAATGTTCCTCCAGCTGCTGTTGGATGGATAGTGGGAAGGACACAGGAGGGGAGGTTGCTACCAGGGAAAGGTGCTGCTGAGTTCTCCTGTAAAACCCAAAGGTGTTAACTGTAGCTGTCTGCCCTACTCATGCTGCACTCCAGCTGGCTCTTTTTCCTCATCTAAAACATGCTTTTTGCTCTGTGAAACTGGAAGGTGAAGAAAGTTAAGAGGCTTCGGAAGTTTGACACAGGATCACTCTGTCAGACTTGGAGCAAGTGAGGGATGAACGCTGCAGTGGGCAATTTGCTCCCCACCATTTAAATACCAGACTTAGGAGGGACAGTGGAGGAGGGAGACTGAGGCTCTGACTGTGCTTTTAGCCTCTTTTTTTTTTTTTTTTTTTATAAGAGGGCAGAGGGCAACCATTCAGATGGCTGTGACTCTGGGCATGGGTTCTGGTGACCGTAAGATGACGAAAGACCTTGTGGTGGAAGCCACAGTCACTGGTCTTGCCACTTTCCCCCACTGCATCCTTGTGACTTTGATTAATCTGCACTTGTGCCAGTTTTGGCCAGCTGCTGTTGCAGACTCCACTGAAAGCCACTGCCTGGCTAAAAAGGTCCTTGACTGTGCAGCTGAGGTGCGATCGCATGTGAGGAGGTCCTGCCTGATGCTTCCTGGGTTTGTGACCTAAAAAAGGGATTGCAGACTTTGCAACAGCATAGTGACCGGCAAGCAGCTGTCCACGCGTGGTTCCTGCCTGAGTTCTGGGTCTGTTTATCAAGATCTCGAACTATATGATCTCCCCAATCTATTTCCACTCCTTTCCTTACACACCAGATAACGCCCTGTTTGCACATCCAAATTTTTGAGGTTGGCATACTTGGGCCTTTACTAGCAGTCCAAACTCTTCTGCTTTGTATCATCTTCCTCAAATAATGACATGTTCCCCTCAGTGCCTTCCTTTTTGTTTTGGATAATGAGGGAAGAGAAAGCAAGTAGTTTAACAGCAGAGGAAACTGTATGAAGAAAGTCTGGGGGATGGGTGTCTTCTCAGTTTGGTTCCTTACAAGAGACTTTTTGTCCCCCGCCAACTCTTATTTTTTTGTCTGCAAAGCCTATAATACTTTGTGCTTTTCCTTAAAGCCGTGGTTCCCGGAGTCCCGTGATTATCTAATCACTTCTGTGCGAGCTGAACCAAGTCAAAGCAGATTTTCCATCTGCTGTGAAAGGGCTGGATTGAAATAAGTCCACACTGCTGGAAAAGCCTTTAGAGCTTCCAAGTGTAATCCTTGAAAACCTGCAAAGCAGAAAGCAAACAAAAAGAACTCAACCCCATATTTTGTAAAAGCTTTTTGGTTTTGGCAAGCAAATTGCGCCCATTTTTGGCTGGCAGCGCTAAATGCGAGGTGGTGGCATTTGGAGCTGCCGGGCCTGTGTTTGGAGACAAGCCCAAAGGCAGGTAAAGGAGGAGGAGGTGGAAGATGAGGATGGGGAACGTGTTGCCTTTTACCTTGGAGTGAACGCATGGAAAAGAGGAATATCAGGCTCTGCCCTGTGACACCTGAGCAATGCTCCGTTTTGTTCCCTGAGGATGGAGCCATGTGGCGCTAACACTTGCTCTGTGAAGGGAAGATATTCTCCCCTCCACACCAAAAATCACAGTGAAAGAGAGACCCTCCCCACTTGGGGACCCCATCAGGGTTAATGGCAAGGCCTGGCCTTGCCTTGCCATTTGATATTTGCTTTGGAAAACGCATGCCCTGCTTGGCAGCCTGCTCTCCAGGGTGTACGCGAAGCTCCCTGCGAGTGCCTCCTTTGAAAGCTGACAGAGTGGTGCTCTTCAGTGGTGTGTCCCAAGGCCACGCCGCTGATGTCCCAGCAGCCTGCCAGGGTATGTGCAGGGAGGCGTCAGCGAGGGCTGGGCGCCGGGACTTTCCTCCTCCTAGGCTTTGAAGACCCAAACTAAAAATCTGATTACTTTTTGAAATGCCATCCTTTGAGAGGGGCCAGCTAGGCTGTTTTTTAATAGGTTGGTATTTTCTTTTTTTTTTTTCTTTTTTTTTGATAGAGGTGATGCACTAAAAGCACCTTCTGGAAAGTGGCTCTTCGTGAGACAGATGAGCCTGCAAAGAGATGTCTGCTCGAGGAAAACAGTGGGGAGCTTCAACGCGACAGCATGAGGTGACAGAGGGAGGAGAGGCAGGCATAGGTGAGGGCACTCTTCTGTTCATCCCTGTCTTTTACTGCCAAAATCCTAAAAAGCATCAAGCCTGCTCCTGTTATTGGAGGGGAACTTAGTTCCCAGTAAGCAGCTCAAGTCATCTGCTTTGAATCTTTATAGACAAGCTGGGAAACAAAAGGGGTAGTGCTTCCTGGGGGCTGCTGGGGAGCTTTTTTTTTTGGTTGCAGCATGAATGGGAACCAAAGGTGTCCTAAAATCATCCTTCCCTTGCTTCATCAGACTTTATTTTCTAGGGATTTCTGATATATATTTTTAAATATATTATTCATTTTCCTTTATTTTCTTCCTGGGTAACCTAGATGTGTATTTCTAACGTGTGTGTTCTGGTTGGTTGTTGTTGTTTGGGGTTTTTTGGGGGGGCAGGAAGTAGGATTTACAGGAAAAACATGTGACCTAAATCTCCTTTCCATTTATAAAAAGAAAGCTGTTCCTCCTTCAAAGGTTGTGTCAGAAGCTTGTCTGGCTGCTTTCTGCTTTTACAACCCTGAAAAGATGACACAATGAGAGCAGGAACGGGATTCCGCATCTTTGCGCGCATCCTTTAAAGCATGGGTTTTAGAAGGTGACCCCGCAATGTTGATTCCCCCGTATTTAGGAGGAATCATCTGCTTTTCTGGCGAGACTGTTGTTGTTCCAGGTCTTGCTAGCGCTGGTCAGAAATCCTGGCTCACGAGGGCAAAGCGTTTATGGCTGCTGACTCTCTTTGTGTTGATCTACTTGGTTTGAAGTAACAGTTGCCCTCGCATGTGGCCAGCCTTGGAATAGGGGTCTAATCCCAGTAAGCAGTTCCTAAAATGCTGCAGAAGCCTTGAAACAAAATGCAGCTTGTAACTAAAATGTAAAACTTGTGACAGCTGACAAAGGAAATACTGAAATGAGAATTAGCTGCAGTGATTGGAGGCTTTATGTTACGCTTTGCTTGGAAAATCCAGTGCACTTGATGTGACCCCTTTTTTGATAATTAAGTTGTGGCTGAGCTGAACGTGGAGAGCGTGGCCCGTGATCATGCCAGTGTTAATTGTGAGCTCTGCTGCGGCACAGCCGCCAAAAGGGGATGGTCCTCAACTGCTTTCACCCTGTGCTGCCACAAGCGTTCAGACACCGAACTGGATCCAGGGGAACACTGCCCAGGGAGAGGGACGGAGCAATCCTAAAGCCGTACGGGTCGCGGTCGCTGGGCTGGGCAGATGTCTAGTCCAGACGGGACCCACAAGCCAAACCATTTGGTGAGTCACGGGGAGGCTGGAACAAACTTCAAACGTGTCCAAGGCTCTTCCCGAGGCTGCCAGGCTGTAATTTGTGGCTGGCTTTGCTTCCTCTCTGACAGCTTGCTGCAGCCTGGGTGGAAATGCAAAGTGGTTTCAAAAGCCAGGCTACTGCAGAAAATGCCTCTATTTATTTTTAATTTTAACTTTTTAAATTTTTTTTTGCAATGAGAGTGCTTATCCCGCAGAGCTGGCTGCAAAACCAGAGCCTGGAGGGGCCTCTGGCTGGCTTCCCAAGATTGCCAAACAGAGACACCTCACATGCGCCGCTTGTGCAAAGCGGGGAACTGGGCCCGAGGAGGAGGAGGGCGAGGCCAGGGTGGAAGGAATTTATGTGCCGTAGGCATGACAAAAACCGAGCATCAGGCTTTCTGGAGCCAGCCGGGCTCCAGTGCCAGCCCAGTCAAACTGGTTGGTAGGGGAAGCACCTCTCCTGGACGCCAGCCCCTGGAAAGTGACTCATGTCTTTTGCTGCAGGACAGTCCCTCGCTTGGCCGCAGCTTTCCAGCTTGAGCAAGGACAGGCTCTTCCTACTCACTTTCTCCATGCAGAGCATGCACTTCCCAGAAAATGGGGCTAAAAAAATTTAGCCCCGTTTTTAGGTTTAGGCAAGGAAGGCCCCTTTCTCTCCCAGCCACAGCAAAGTGACTCAACTGTATGTGACTACCGGCAAGCCACAGTCCTTCTTGAGAAGCCTCATCTGACACCTTATCTGAGAGGTTTATCTGCTTGGAAAAAACCCAAACAACTCCAAATCTCAGCAGAAATTCAGCAAAAGCGGAAGGTGGACGGCTGCCATTTGCACCCTCGGTGTGAGGTCTCTCTTCATGCAGTTGGCTTCTTGCATCTGTGAGCTGGACCTGGTCTCGACAGGCTGAGCTGCCCTTTGAGGTTTCCCCACTCTTGCAAACAGTCCCGTCGTCGATGGCAGATGGCCAGAGCTCCAACTCTTGATGCCCTTTGATATTCATTTATTTTTTTTAATCCCATTTTTAAGTGAGAAAACTAGCAGGCAGTATGGCTAGAGCAGGAAAGCTATGTCATGGTGACAATTTGTCATGAAGCTGCAGGCCAGGTATTATATGCTCTGTACTTGGTGGTGGTGGTGGGGAAGTCACCAAATCAACTGGAATTGGTGAAGCTCCAGGGAAACCTGGGCTACTAGTTCTCTTGGTGCCCAAAATGAGAACAGGTTGGGGGTGGCAGCTGCTAGCTCAATGCTAGGCCTTCCTTACCCCTGTCCTTCAGTTCCCAGAAGAAAAACACCCTGCCTGCTGAAATAGCTCTCCTGTTCCAGACAGTCTTATTTAACCCCCCTTTTTAAATATTCGTCACAAAGCTGGGTGGGTCTTCTTTTGTGTTCCCAAGCTAGTAGCTGACCGCTGGTTAGAAAGTCAAGGTGCCTTGTCAGCACTTTGTGTGCGCTCCTGAGATAAGAGAGGCATGCTCAGCCCTGCCTAGGTAAGGTGGCTTTAGCACCAGAGTAAAGGTTGTTTGTTTAGTCTGGCCAAAATTGCTGTTTTGGGGGGGTGGTTTTCTGCATGGCTGATTCAGTCCAGGTGCGTCTGGCTCCGGTTTGGGAATTGCCCAAGAGCTGTGGCTCCCGATGAGGGGGGACAGCAGAGGCTTGGGATGAAGCTGTGCTGATGGGCAGGGGGCAAAGGGCTTGTGTCAGCATCGAGGTCTTCCACCGTGTCTCACAAAGAAGAGCGAGATAACAAGCCTCCCACAGTGGCCTCTTAGCTTGGCTTTTAATTTTGAAAAGGTCTTCATAAGGAGAGGAGAAATGATACCCTGCTTGGTGTAAAGTGAAACAGAGCAGATCCACTTCCTTTAAAAACTGCAAGTAAACCTTAAGTGTTATCAGCAAGTCTCGTCCTTGAAAAACAAACACGTAGGTAGGGATCTAACAAGCCCTGAGATGAAGGCCGATACCTTGAAGGCCCTCATGAAGTGGGCTGGATAAGCCTCGCTGATGGTCAGCACTTCAGATGTTGAAGTGATGAGTCTTTCTGAGTTACGGTGAGGCCGCAGGGGATACCCAAGTGAAGCACTCCAGGCTGTGAGAAGCACCTAAGTTTACCAGGACCCTTCTTCCAGCAACAGAAAAGTGGGTTTAAAACCAGAGGGGATCTGGTCCGGCAGCTCCCTGCAGTCCTGGTGAGCCTGGTCCTGCCTGAGGGACCAGCTCAGGCCTTCAGCTGAGCTGGTTCGGTTTGCTGTTCAGGAGGAAAATACTGCTTTTTATTATTTTTTCTGGGTTAGTTTGTTGTTCTAGTTGGCCAAATCAGTTCCGGGGATATGGTGGGAGTCAAGATGCTGGGAGATACCAAGTCAATTCAGGCTGTCTTCCTTAATTGCCGTTTTAATTACTGCTCCTTTGGACCACGCAGGTGCCTGGTGACAACAGGCAGCAGCAGTCTGCTGCTGCACCCACACCCATTCCAGCTCCTAACCCCAGGGAACGAGATGGGAAGCTCTGTCATAACACAACTCCTCCTTGCTGCTGTGCACCGCGATGAGATGAAAAGCCAGCCTGAGGGGAGGGTGGGGGGAGCAATGGGCGCCCTCCCGCTTGTGGTGCTCTCACAGCATCTGGAAGGCGCCGGGCCACCTTCTGCTGCCTGTGGGGCCTTTCCTCCGGCCAGGCAGGGTCGTTTGAAGCGGCGGGGGCTGGCAGGCCCTACGCGAAAGAACCCATTCGGGCCTCCCCCCTGCCCGCCGCCATTTCGCGCCCGCCCGAGAAGAGGCGCCGATGGCGGGCTGCGCATGCGCAGGGGGGCGGGGGCGGGGGGAGGCGCATGCGCAATGGCGTCCGGCGCAGCCTTTATCAAGGGGCGGGGGGGCGGCGGCGGCGCCGCATTGCAGACGCGCGTGCAGGGGGGAACGATGGCGCGGCGGCTCCTCCTCTGCTTCCTCGGGCTCCTGGCGGCCGGTAAGCGGCCCGGCATCCGCCTTCCCCTCGCTCTTAACCCCGGTGGTCGGCGTTCCTTCACCACACGGCGCCTACCCGAGCGGGGAAGGGGGGCTGAGGGCGGGGGGCGAGGGGGAGGGAGAGGGAGGCCGGGCCTAAAGCTGTTTTTCTTCTCTTCTCCCAGCAGGAGCTACCGGGCGAAGGCTGCCGAGAGGAGGTGGCGGGCGGGGGGAGCGCCCTGCCGGTGTGGGGCCTAACGGTCCCGCTGAGGGAGCAAGGCCTGAGGGGGTGGGTGGGTTTCAAGGGCGCCTTCGGGGGTGGCTGTGGTGAAACAGCTATATTTTGAGGGGGAATCGCCCCAAATACCCCACCGAGCAGGTAAAGGCAGGGAGGAGGGGGAAGTTCCCGTGAAAAACCAGCCTTTCCTACTGCCTTTAGGGAAGTGACTTCTGGTGGCTCTGTGGTGGCGTGGGGGTCAGTTTGTGTCCATGTCACCTCAGAAGAGCAATTGGTGGGAACTGCCTTTCTGTCGGTAGCTCAATTTGCCTTTGGCTCTGGGTTGTTAATCCTCTTTCGGGTGGCAAGAGGTAGCCTTTTCTGTCGTGTGACTTTTGCAGCCTCGTTTCATTAGGGTCTCCTGCCTCCCCCCACCCTGGAAAATTCCACTAATTTTGCTGCTCGCTGCCTTGTTGCCTCTTGTTGATGAGGTGAAAGTGGCGATGGGAATAATTGATAACCTGCCTTTAGCGTTAGGGCTAGAGGTTAGAAAAGGCAGTGCTTGTATTTTGTGCTTTGGCAGAAGCTAGACAGAGCTACAGAAATGATTCGTAGACTGACTGGAGAGGTAATACACCTTTAGGTTGTGGTATGGGATGGCTGAAACCCCCCCAAATTGAAGGTCTAATACAGTGATGCACCCGATTTTTTTGGAAAATTTTCTTTGAAGTAGGACAACTTTAAACCTAGCGTTTATTTCCCCATGAGTTTAACCTGCAGTGTCACGAGTCAACTAAAAAAAAAGCCTGACTAGGCATTTAAAAGCCATAGGAATAGCCATTAGCACAGTAAACTATGCCTAGGAGATCTCACATGATTCTACACTACTCTTGTACTTAGGTGCAGTTTTTAAATATACTGGTACGTGGATAATTTAATAGAGAATCTCAGACTTTTCAGGCTGGAGAAAAGAAAGTAAACGTCAGCTTTCGCTCTACTTATTTATCTGCTTTAATAGTGTGACTTTAGTGTCTGCTCTGCACTGAGTTAACTGCCACCAGTTATCATTTCTGTTGGGACTGTTTCCGAATCACTAAAATTGTTGTAGTTTCATGTGCTTTAAAAGTGAAAAGGATTTGCCTTGAAGTATTCACCAGGTTTCCCATTAGTGTATTTAAGGAAATTGTGATGAGAAACCAGTTCAGCAATGAGAGTTAGCTTGGTTTACCTGTTAAAGGCATGCGTATGCAACTGAGCATAGCAGAAGACTTGTTAGGCCTGTTTTTCTTTACGAAGTCACTGTTTTAATATAAATAAACACCTGTCTTTTTTGACCAAAGTCCTGTTATGACTGCTGATTGACTCACCTATGATAGTATTGTGCAGATTTCTCTGAAGATTCTGCTGTGACAACCTGAAACACTGTTTTCATCTACTAAGCTAACTAATTAGCTGTATCAAAATCTAGCCACCCTTGGCGTATCCTAATGGAGTTACTTGGCTGGCTTACAGCATGGTTGGTAGGCCATGAGGGTTTTTGGTTGACCTACTTACAGTGCTCCTGTGCATCTTGGCTTTAAGGGAGGCACGAAGGAATTAAAGCAGGCTGTGCAGGACTCGGGATCTCTGCACTATTCACAGGCACTTTGATTATTGCTGGACTTTGACACCAGGAAGGAAGGCTGGGAGCTGAAAGTGTGTGTGTATATATATATATTCTTTTTTTCTTCTAGTAAAATAAAATTAAGCTCGGAGCAGAAAGTAAAAAGTTTGAGGATATGAATATTTCATCCCCCCCCCCCCCAATAGTAGACTTAATCTTCTTTCCAAGATTTTTGTATGATGTATGATTCCTCTAGCAAACACTGGTCAGAACATCTGGGGACAGGAACACTGAAGTCTGTTTTAGTCTGACTTGAATTTTCTGGAGGGTGCAGAAGAAGAAGATAACTGAACTTGGACTATGCTCTGTAGTTTGCAAGCTTGTTGTAGTTGGGAATGTGGTTTCTAACAAAAAAGCTGGGCCAGTGCAGCCTGTAGATGAAATTAAGCAAACCGTGGAAGGTGTCTTATTTCTAAAAAATATATCCCTGTTTTCTTAGAGGAATAAGAGAGTGTGCTGTGGGTATGAGGCACCTTACGACTGTCACATAACGAAGCGGTGCTTCGACAGTGTACCAGTCATGTGGCTTGTGTAAACCTGCCCTTGCACAATCTCCTACTTGTTTGCAGAAGAGGTATGAGGTATAAATAGAAAGGGTTGTTCTTGGTGTTGTGTCTGGAGGAGCTGCGCAAGCTCATCTTGCCTGGTCATGGTTGTGCTCAGAGAAATGCACGATCACATCTGCAGAGCTTATGAAGCCTTATGCGGTCTTTTTCCAATCTCAGTTTGTGCTATTCAGCATACCACAAAGAAGCAGTTCTGGGAATCTCTGAAAACCGAGAGGATGCGGAGGGTGGAACAAGAGAGTGGGAGCTTGTCAGCAAAACGGAGCCACGTCTCCATCAGGTGACGGTGATGTCAGTTGAGACTCTCCGGGAGGTTGAACTGTGCTGTTTTAGGGAGGGTTTTCTGGTATAAAAGGCAGGAAGATTTTTACTTTATATCTGTGGGGGAGGCAGGACCAGTTACTGCTGGCTGCCAGTGGGTTTTTATTTCAATGCCTTATGTGGATCTGATTTTTCAAGGCAGACTTGCAGCAACGCCTTAGAGCTACATGACAAAAAAGGGTTTCTGTTTGTTTTTTTCTGTAAGGATTTACTCTAGTCCATTTTCTGTTTAATTTTTTTTTTTATGTGGCAGCTTTTGTATTCAGTTAATTTGCTGCTATTAAGAAATTAGAGTTCCTATTACATGTTAAAGGGGGTACTTTGTGGTCTTTGTAGTGTGTGCGTATATTTTGAGGCAATGCTTGACTGTGTGTTTGGTCACTGAGCAATGTTTAATTTCAGATATCGGTATTTTTCTTTCTCTTGGCATGAAGAGTCTCACGTTTTCACTGTTTACCCTAACTAGTTTTTAAACTTTGTTCTCTACTTCTGTAAAAGTCTGCCTATAGAGAGATTTTCTTGGAGATGCTGAGTAAATGAATCTTGCAGTGAGATTTCAAGGCTTGTTTTTTCCAAATGTAACAGTTTAAAATCCTTTGACTATGTTCACATCGGGATGCAAGCTATTAGTACACAGAGATTAGAGGTTAATGCTTTCTTCTTTCCTGCTGTATCAGCTGCTTCATCACTGTACTCCTGCGTAGGTTATTCTTTCACCTTGTGCACCACAGTTTGCCTTTTCCAGGCTCTCCCATTGCTATCTGCTGTACTCCCTGAAGCTGCATTTTAAAACGTCCTTTTTTCATCCCTCTGGCATACTTTCTGTGCTCAGCTGCGGGGGTCTGATGTCTTCCTTTTCCCTGAGAGAGCTTCCTGTTGAGTTGTCTTCTGTGTCTGGCATTCATTCTGCATTAAAGCACTTCTCTGGCAGCAGTGTGAAAAAGAGCATTACCCCAGAGACTCTTCTTCTGTTTCTTCCTGGCAGTGTCTTGAGCTGCCCTTCTGTTCTGAAGTTTTTAGATGCCTCTGGACTTCACTTGTGCTTTCCTGGGACTGCAGTGTAACCTGTGGCAAGTAACTTCTCTCTTACAGACATGGCTCGCTGCATAACTAACAGACTTTTCCATTCTTTGTGGCGTGAATATATTTGCCAGGTAAAAGGGGCATGTTGAATACAGAATTTCTGCAGCAACTTGCATGAAATCTGACCCCCCCTTCCAAAAAAACCCCAAAACAGAAACAACGAGTATGTTCAAAACATTTAGGTGTATTTCTACAAGCATCTGATGTAGGGGAAAAATGCTTCTCATAACTTCTTGGGAATATCTTAACATTCCTTTTGGAACTGCTTACTCCTGATGACTACCACATGCCCTTGAACATCCAAATATCTCTTGGATTCTGTCTTACAAAAATCTCAGGCAGAAGTTGGGGCTTGCTTGGCAACCTGGTAGCAACCTCTGGTCAATGTGGAAATTAATCTTGCAACCTTTATAGTAACGGGGACAATTTACTGGGACAGTAGAGCTGATTTTACTGTCTCAGCTCATCTTGTTCTCTGCTGTCTTTAACTTTGTTGTGGTTGCTTGTACATACCCAAAGTGCTTCTCTTACCATGCTTCTCTTGCCTCCCTCTTCTGGTAGGGAAGCAGGTGAGCATCTGAGGTAAGAACAATGTTTTGGAGCAGAGGTTGCATACCAAGATGAGAATGGGTTCCCCGCTTTGAGGAAGAGACCAATCATGGTGTTATCTCAAAACGTATTTCTTGTGAATTGCTCTACTTACAAATGTTTCAAGCTTGATATTTGATCAGTAGATACTGGAGAGGAAGACTGATTTTTTTTTTTTTAACCAACGCGGAATACTGATAACAGCTAGCCAGATTTCATCCATTTTTTACATAAATTGCTTGTACTCTCTCAAATACTGTTGTCATTTTACTGCCTCATCAATCCAGAGGCGTAGTAGACCTTTGGCATGAGTTACTAGGGTGTGATATGGTTACAACTTTTGAAATGTTACTTAAACTCACTAACTGACCAGAGAGGCTGTGGAGTAGTGAGCCCTTCAGATAACTCCAGGTTCAGGTCACTCCTTGACTTGTTGACACTTTGTAAGTTTTGATGAAGAGAAGTTGATCCCTCTTGACTTCTTTAACTTAAACACACTTTGCTTTTGCAATTTTCAGCAGAAATGGGGAAAAGTCAGTAAGTGAGCACAGAATGGCAGAACCCGATGCATTCACTTGGTCTATGGGCCACTCCTGGGAGATTAGGAATGGTCTTTTTTTTTTTTTAACATTGCAAAGTGGGACAGCCTGGGAAAGACCATCCCTCCCGATGAATGTGTTAATATGCTCGGAACAAATTAGACTGTCATGAAGTCATAAGAGTTGACAGCACCCCAAGTTATCTTCCACAATTGACTTCAACCCAATAAAGTGAACAGCAGCTCAGCTCTTTCCCTTTCTTGCCAACTGCAGATTAATTTGTCTGTAAAAATGCTGCTTGCACCAAGGTTTTCGTAGCAGTTTGGTTTGGAGGAGGCTTGAATCTTCAAGCTGAATTTCTTTGTGTTCTGGGCGATAGTTTTCTGGTTTATCCTCCCGACTCTTGGGAATCTGGTGCAGCCCATACAGAGTCCTTGTTCATAGGAGCTTATATAAGGTGTTAACTTTTAAGCACAATCATGAAAGTCTCATTAGTAGATTCAGTACAGCTTTGGAGGGGATTGCTTAGGATGTTTTCCTGAGAATCTCGGGAGGAAACTCAGGCTGGCTCTCCCTGGAAGAAGAGAAGAGTAACACAAACGCTTCAGGGAAGGGAAGGTTGTTCTCAGGAAAGGTAATTATCCAAACAATTTTCCAGTAGCTTTCCTTGCAGAATGGTAATCCAGCCATTACAAGCTTCCTTCCAGGTTCCTGTTTTCTGAAGAGAAGGGAGGAACTATGCTTTCACATGCAGGGCTCTGTAAGCTTTCCAAGTAGAAAAGGTGTCATTGTCTGAGAGGGCTGTCCCTTCTACTTCACTAGCTCCTGACTGTATGTTAGTGTTTCTATTCCAGATGCCTAGTGTTGAGGAAGGAGATAATAGTTGGCACTTGCCCCTTTGAAAAAGTGTCTGAGAGTAATGCACAGTCGCTGAAGTAAGTAGGATAGTACCACTGTAGGAACAAGTTGTAGGTTTCCCTTTATCTTCACAGCTTTTAAACTGGGTTTTGTGTGGATTCCTGGCAGAGCCCCATGCGATATGCAGTAGCTGTCACTTGTCAGGACTGCGCGACTGGTGTTCTGACAGTGTTAGGTTGCTGACCTGGGCCTCCAAGAAGAGGTTTCTCCTTCCATTTCTGCTGTTACCCTTCAGCTTATGGAGTATTTTGATCATGTTGTTGGGCTTCAGGCTGTGTTTCTGAGGCAACGCTTGTTCTGGGAGTTGGCTTCTATTGTCTGTCAGACATGAGCACCAGTGAGGGCAGAGTGGGTATGAATCTCTTTTTTGTTGTTGTTTATGTTTTTGTTTCAAGAAGCTGCAAGTGTATGCAAGGATCCTAGGGTGCGTTTTGGCTGTCAGCTTGGCTAAAAGCCTGAAAGCTGAAGTCTTTCACATCCAAAAGACGTACCCTTTATACATGGATTGCATTTCTACCCCCACTTCTCCTTCCTCCTCAGTTTTCTTTCACTGCTTAATCTAGGAAAAACTTGGTGGAGCAAAGACTGTTCCTTCTAAAATTGGAGAAACTAGATCTCTGAAGCAGTTCAAGAAGGGAGGAACCAGTGAAGAGGACAAGTGAAGGAACACCCTGGCATTCACAGATAAACTTGTTTGGTGCTCTAAAAATAGCAGCTTGCAAGAACTCTGGGGAAGGGGGGCAGCTTTGGGTGAGTGTGACGCATGACCGTTGAGAGCTAATCTATTAGGAGAATAGGAGAAATCTAATAGGAGAAATCTATTTAAAAATGGACGACCTTTAGGTAAAGAAGAATATATAAAATAAAGGGATGCCAGAGATAACTAAGAAGGTAATCCCATTGGGTTTATCCAGCAAGCATTAGGAGTGGTGTGAGGTAACTGACAGTGCTTTGTTGTCTCTTGGATTGCTGCTGTGCTCGGGATGTGCAGTACCACGTTAAGGTGTCACTATTCTTGCAGCAGAGGCTATTTTGAGGGGGCAGGTAAGGTTACTGTTAAGACTCAGAACTATTCATGCTGATGTGAAACAGCACAAGGTCTTAACACACTTCATTGGCATATTTGCTTGTGTTGTTACATACGTTAATATATGAGGAAAAACACTGCTTCATAGTTAAATTAGAACAACCTAAAGGAAAAAGTAGTGGGAACGGGAAAGGATTTCAGGCTGTTCTTTTCTGAATCTGCAAGATCTGAATTAATGCAGAGGTTTTTTTAAATTTTGTTTCTGTTTTTCCCAGAACATTCAGAAAGGGGGGGTGGATACTGTTGCAGTGAAGGTGCATCCTTTCACATTAGGCATTAAGTTATGAGATAAAAAACATTTCAACATGATACAGAGTAAACTAATCCAACCTTAACTAAAGTCACTGTGGAAGATGGAAGAAAAGAAGCCATGCTTAGTGTGTGTCGTCTTTGCTCTGTAGCTGCTTTCTAAAATGTGCCAGTGATGCGTGGCCCTAACAAACAAATTTGCCTAGTCACTGTTTGACCAGAAAGAGCTGTACTGAAAGCATGGAGTGTAGAGTTGCCTTCCCAGAAGGAAAGAACTTCCCCAGTGTCCTTTGTAAGTGAAAGGACACTCTTCCGGTTTCTGTTTTCTGTAGATAAGTGTTCATCCTCCTGGCATAGCTGATTCAGGTTTCCTGAATCTGTTGACTTTTTTGATGGAAAAGTTCTCTAGGTATATTGGCGTTTCATCTTGCTCTGATGTTGTACAGGAGTGAGGAGTTTAAATAGTACCAGTGGGAAGGTGTTCGGGGTGCTTAATTAAAAGCTATACTTGTAAATAGCTGGAAGCCCTTAATTACGGTGAAAGTCAAGGTCTTGCTTGACTTCACCCAGGCTTTGACTCTGCCTTGCAGAGCCTTCCTGCCATTGTTTAATACCAATATTTGAAAGGGAAGAATAACTTTTTCTTTCAACCAAGCGTATACTTGGTTATTGTCATCCTGCCAGAGCTGACAGCTATTTGGCTGACCAATCTGACTTTGAAACTTAACTATTATTAGTGCTTCCAGATCAATAATGCTGTGATTTAAAATAAACCATCTGTAAATATTTTGCTAGCCATATATTATTAGAAGCTTTGAAGTCTTATTCCTATGGTCTTATCAGCAGACATAGCGTGCTGTCTTGCTGAAGAATAATATGCAATCTAGGTTTTTTGCTGGAAGAGAGAGTGGCAAACTTCACGCTTTTTTGTAGAAGATTAAGTATGCAGAGCACATTTTTCTTAAAATAAATGGGTCATTCCTCTGTGAAATCCAGTGTAAACAGGCTTTATAAATCAACAGCTGAGAAGGCTGGGGAATGCCACCTATAATGCAGTGTTTATCTGGCTCTGTTTGGTGTGTAGTGGCTGTGTACCTAGTAGATGCACTAGTAATTCAGCTGTTAAGTTGATCCTCTAATTGCTTAGAACTGAGATGTGAGTAATGGAAAAGTGATTGTTCATCTCTTTATAAACTTAACAGAAGCTTCGTAGGAATCAAACAGCTTAATTCCTACTTCTTGGTTGACAGTGGAATTTTACATCATTTTGTGATGTGTAAATAGCATTGACATGGAAATAATGGCTCCTAAACAACACCACCTCTACAGCTAATGGGTTTGAATGGGCTTTTTTTTTTTCCCTAAAACTTCGACAGCAGTGCCTTGTAGGCTTAGATGGTGGCAAATTTCCTTGGAGGCTGTCCACTGCAGGATTTTAGGAGTTGTTTCTTCATAGGTTAGCGCAATGTAGGAGATTGCTGAAGAAACTGAGACTACTGACAGGCAATATGGTTTTAGAGAAGTGGGAGAAGTTAGGTGTCCAGTTCAGAGAGGGTGCGCAAAAAAAAAAAAGCTTGGAAAGTCAGCTAAAAGGTGTGGTTGATTAACTTGCCCTGTTAATTACTAATAGTGAAGATCTCTTACACTTCTTTAGGAAGATTGTGCAGAAATGATATTCTAAATTTTACTTCAAAACTTTATAGGTTGCGAGACAATTCCATGTGGGCTGGGAGGTAATGTCCAGGAAAGGACTTGTGCTCTTTTTCTTCCCCACGCATTTGTCATTATACAATGGAAGAACTGACCAAGAGGAAACAAAGTGTAAGGAGATCTAATGGGTTTAGAACTCTTTGATGGAACATGTCTCACATTGTTTTCTGTCCCTCTCTTGCTTTGACACTTGAAACTTCCTGTTCAGTGTTTTGGTCTGCACCTGGCTCTTAAGTCCCCCATGTAATGTGTGCGGTGTTGTGGCTTCTAATCCGATTAGTTTGCTAGCTCTCACAGTTGCTGTATGACGAAAGGGTGGTTCACCTGGGAGAAGGAATGCAGACAGCAATTACAAGCTAGATGCAACTGCTGATTCAGAGTTGAAGTGACTGCAAGGACAGTGGGGTTGTAGCTTTGGGAATCGGCTGTCTGAATTGTGGATTTCTGCAATGACTAGTTTTTCTGATTTGAGTCAGCTGGTAGTTCTTGTGTGCTAAGCAAAGTGGGTGTTTTGGTTTTAGTTTTGTTTTTGCTTAAAGGTAGATGTTGGGGCAATGGAGTGCTGAGGTGGTCAGGCACTTCAGTAGAGAAGTTCAACTGTTTTGATTTTTCTGGAGTTCTTTGTCTGTGTAATCTGTATTTGGGACTCGTTATTATGTTTCAGGTAGAAATTGCTGGATGGAAATGTGCTTAAAAATGTCTAGCAAATCTAAGTGGCCTAATGGAAAGGTTGTGGTTATACCATACAGCATTAACCTTCTCACTTTGGACTGGAAATCATTCAAATGTGCAACTGTGAAAGAACGATTCTTTCTTTGGCAGCTGTGGCAAGCCCTGTTTTGTGGCAGAAGGACTGCGTGAAGGGTCCAGAGGTCTGGTGTCAGAGTCTTCGGACAGCATCACAGTGCGGAGCGGTGAAACACTGCCAGCAGAATGTCTGGAACAAGCCTACTGTAGTAAGTATCAACTACTGAGACTTCTTCCCACCTGTAGCTGAGGTAGCTGGTTTCCATAAGCTGATGAAGATTTTTCAAGTCTCTGATCAGAGTTAAATGCTACATCTCACTACGCCTCGGTTACTCTCCCTTAATTTGGGTGCTAGATAAAGGTTGCTTTCCACTTCTCTGTCTCGCATAACTTGTCTGCTGACTTCTCCTGTGACCTGTTGCACAGTCACTGAGCAATGCTTGGGATGGAGCTAGTGGATTTCAGACTTGCTTCTCTTTGTTAAACCGACTCCTAACTCGTAGAGCCTTTTCCTGTTCTTAACTTGAACAGTGCCAAACTGATAGGCTTATTACAAAAGAAGCTGTATGATTCTTCAGGCCTTTCTCATGAGTTAATGTTCCACAAAAGGTACAGCATATGCTAAATTATGAAAGCTAAAATGGTACAAATGTTAGATTTAGCGGGGCTTTTCAAATTGCATTTGTGGTGAATGTGAGTGCTGCTTTGCTAGATATTCTGAAGTTATTAAATTTCTAGTAAGTGTGAACTCTTTGAAGAGCAAGGTAAAAGAGGTTCAGGAGAAGGCTTCTCGGGGCAGTATACTTTATACTTCAAGGGAGGTGGGACTAGGTAGAAGGAGCAAGTGGTAGCATGCCTGCTTCTTCATACCATGTTGATTTACTGAAGAAACCGGAGCTCGACACGCTTGGAATAGCCTCACTCGATTTAAAAACACCTCTTCTCACCCTCGCTTCGGCCAGTGTTTCTTCCTTAACTTCAATTCCAAAAGTGATGCTCTTCCTTTGCATTTTTATTTGCACACTGCATTTACAGGTACTTAATTCTGTCTCAAAGTAACTCTTTGCTTCTCTCTGCAGAACAGTATCCCCTGTGACTTGTGTAAGGAACTTGTGACGGTGGTTGGCAAGGTTTTGAAGGATAATGGCACCGAGGTAAGCAGAGCTCCCCTTCTCCTTGCCCCAAGGTATTATTTGATTTCATTGTCATAACAAGATTGCAAGGTGAGGGGGTGGATTACTAGTCTGTGTGATGTTTCCCTTAAGCAGCAGATGTTGAAAGGGGACAGAGTACATGGGAAAAAGCTTTTAAACGGCCTCTTATGGTTTAGAGATTAGCAAATTCTAGAGCCTCTCGTGCTCTAACACATCCCAGATTGACTGTAGATGCTTAATAAAATCGTTCTTGTGCCAGTGGGCCATCGATCTTAAAAGGTGGGATACTGCCGTCTCTAAAAGTGGGTAATTACACCAAGTGGACTTTGTTTTTGTTGTGGACACTTCTTCCCATTCTGTTTTGTGAACCTGTGAGTCCAAGATTTCGCTTCCTCTTCTTAAATGTAAATGTCCTATGCAGGCAAAACTGTGTTGTGCAGACCTTGCAAGCAGTATTTCATGTTTTTACTTCGGCAAGGTCTCATTGAAGGTCCAGGACTGGGGAAGATAGACCTATAGTGTAAAACCTCATTCTATTTTTATTTGCCAACTGGGTGGACCTGCCTGAGTCCAAGGGGCTTTTTTTAGGCTTTGTGTCCTGCATATAAATATAGATATATATGTTGATAGTCTGTAGCCCACCGTATCTTTTATAGGATGAGATCCGTGCTTACTTGGAAAAGACATGCGAGTTTCTTCCTGACCAAGGCCTGGTCTCTGAGTGCAAAGAAATTGTGGATTCCTACCTACCCTCTATCATGGATATGATCAAAGAAGAGCTAGTAAGTAGATAACGATTTGCAATTGTTGGAATTAAAAGTCATGCTCCTGTTGATGGCTGAGTTTCTTTTGTACATAAGATTGTGCGTATGATCCCTTCAATCCTGTATGGATCACTGGTGTTGCAACTAATGGTGTAAATTTGAAAACTGAGTCCTTGCTGTGAAACATTTTCCCTTCCTATCGTGTTTCAGCTGAATGACTTTCTACTCTGACCTTCATATGAAAGTGCCGTCAGTCTAGAGCTTTATGTATGTATCTTATCTCCCCTAGGATAAACCTGAAGTCGTATGTAGTGCCCTCTCACTGTGCCAGCCCCTTCAGAAGCACCTTGCAGCAATGAAACTTCAGAAACAACTCCAGTCCAATAAGATACCAGAGCTGGATTTCTCTGAACTGGCATCTCCGTTCATGGCTAACGTGCCACTTCTCCTCTACCCTCAGGACAAACCCAAGCAGAAGTCTCAGGTAAGGGTGCAGTGCTATTCCAGCATGCAAGAGAAGTGCATGTTTTTTGCTCCAAAGCTTCAGCGCTCATTTTTGTAAGAACTTACTGATGGTTCTTGGTGTGGGATTGTTGTGCTGGGCACAGATTATGCTGATGTGCTTCACCTGGGTGACTGTCTCCTACTGAATTTTGTTCTCCTGCATACAGACAGCTACCTTATTGCTTCACCTGTGGGTTTAAAGCTAAGTAAGATGATAGCTGCAACCCCTGTGGACCATATGTATAATGTTGGATTAACAACCACAGTCTATAAAGGCAAGTCTTGTGCTGGGCTGTTCCCATCCAGTGATGTAGCAGTCAGGCAGGTTTTACTGGAAACAATTTCTTCTGAGAACAAGTTTTGCATCAGCGTTCAAAGGAAGAATTCTCTCACATTCCGCGTAGTCTGCTAGCTTCAGGGGAAGCATTCATCTCTGAATCCAGAGGTGACAGACTGGATCAGAAAAGAACAAATAGTTGACAAAAGGGAGTAGATGAGACAATGAACTTGTGCGTAGAGGCTGAGACTTGATAGCAAGCCTAGATATAGGAGTTAAACGGCTGGATGGGCAGATAACAAGCTGCTGTGGGTGGAGCAGGTAAGATCTGTGCCAAATTTAGAAACCTTCCCACTGTGGTCTGTAACAAAACCAAGAGATTTTGCAGATTGGGTATCTTATCTCGGGTTTCAGAGCCAAGTAGGTACCTAATCTCCATCTAGTGGCTGGTGCGTGTACCAGCAGTAGCTTGTCTGTTCGTATTAGTTCAGGCTTTCGAGTATTCTGTAGTATTTATCGAGATTTGTGTATATTAAAACTTGGTAGTAGCAGAAGCTTCTAAAATGCGTGATGTGAAGATACATCACCTTAAGTTTCCTTTTACTCTTTGTCCAGGGAAGTGGGGATGTATGCCAAGATTGCATTCAGCTGGTTACTGATGTTCAGGAAGCGGTGAGGACAAACTCGTCTTTTGTGAAGTCTTTGGTTGCTCATGCCAAGGAGGAGTGTGACCGTTTGGGACCTGGAATGTCTGACATGGTAACCTATCTTTTTTGTTTAAAAATCTGCTCCTGTGTACAAACATGAAATAGTTTGCTTGGTGCCTTAATCCTCTCAATGTAATCTCTATTTAACAAAACAAAGGAGAGTGTGTCACATGTGCGATACGTTACGCAGTATAACAATAACAGCACTGAAATCATAAACTTTCTGGCCAAAGAAGTTGGGGGGGATGGAGTATGTGGGACTTGGGGGGATGGAAAAAGACCGAAGGTTGCTGCTAGCCCTTAAAGGCCTTTTTCATAAAAATGATCTGGCAGGGTAATGTGGTCCTGTCCCCCTTAATGAGGGGGAGTGCTTTTGCTCTGAGCGGAAGAGAAAAGGGGACTAATCAGATAAGCAGCTATGTGTGCAATGATTGTGTAACCTGAAATGCCATATTGTATTTGGGACAAGCTCTGAAAGATAACAGAATAGTTATTAAGTAGAGCAGGTAAATTAATACCTTGAGATGTATTAGAAAATTCTAGACTAACTCTACAGCTGAAGCGGTTTGATATTTACAAGACTTTCTTTTCCCACTTCCTGCAGTGCAAGAACTATATCTCTGAATATTCTGACTTGGCTATCCAAATGATGATGCACATGGTAAGATCCATAGAATATGATGTTTGCTCTCAGTTATTTTTTTCTGCTTCGTGTAGCTAACTTATTTCGAAACAGGAAACATTTACTGCAGTAAAAGTCTGGGGAGGGCCCTTGCTCTGTAAGTCTTGCTGTTAGTGCTTTGAATTTGTCATTTATTTGGATAGTAACTTCAGTCTCAGAATGCTTTCTTTAGCACTTTCCTTTTCTTTCACAACCACTTCAGCGGCGCAAAAGACGCTCTAATCCTTTGAAACACAGAAGGTGCATTACGTATGTTCCTTTATAGTCTTTTATCTCAGTCCTGCACTTTACACCGCTTCCCCCCCCCCCCCCCCCCGCCAAATACCGTGTTAAGCATATTAGAGTTGGTCTGTCACAGTATTGCAAAATCGGTTCAAGTTTTAGAGATAATTGTGTCTATTCGAAGCGAGATTAAACATGCTTCTTCTGGAATTACTATCTCAAGACTCCTGCTCTCCGGGCTCTTGATGGAGCCATGGAGAGCGAGAGGTACCACACCAGCTCTGGTCTTCTGCAGCAACTTACAGTATATTTTACCTTTGACCACCTCCATAGCAGCCCTTTATCCAGAGATTTCAAAGTCTTTTAACAAAAATGGGTAAGCCTTTCCTTAAAGACTGCAGTGCTTAGATGCCACAAGTAACATAACAAATTATAAATTATTCCAAATTAATGAATAGAATACATGGCTGACTTGAACCTGAATTTGGCAGCACAGTGGCCTTTTTTTGTTTCCAGTTGGTAAAGGCTACTGTCATACTGGTTCTTAAGCATTTGGATGGGGAGCAAATCTTTGTTCCAGCAACAGTTAGTTTCTCATTTTAAGCATTGCAATGCAGTGTGTTGTTAATACCCGAAATTGGAGCGTGACCACACTTCACATCCGGCTGAGTGTTGCTCAGACTCTTTGGAGGTAGTCTTGCCCAGGATGTTTTAATAACTTCCAATGAATAATGCTGGTTAGCACTGTGCAATTAAATGTGCAGCACTAAGGATCTTTGGGGTGGGGATCATCATCTTCGTGGAAAGAGTATATGCAGTTCCAACTGCTTGACATTTTTTTTTCTCTTAACTGTTATCTTTAATTTCTCCTTCCTTCCTCTGTCTCCAATCTCCCCTGTCAACAGAAGGATCAGGTAGGTGAGCAACTTGCCTGTGGTGATAGCCTGCTTGTAGTTCACTTCTGGCTCTTAAAGGGCTTGTAGTTCACTTCTTGCTTTATTAGCTGTGTACATGGTGTGATTGTACTCAGTGTTGACAGATACAAGGGATGTTTATGTGATTAAATCAGGGAAAGACTATAGACTTCCTCCAGTGGATCAGTCCTACTTCCAGCTCCAGATACCAGTTTGTATCTACTAAGATTTCAGCTTGATTATTCTTTGGCCAGTAGAGCAGAAAATATGCTCGCTTTCATACAAGAGGGGTTAGTTCTGGAAAAAGCATGCTGGTGGCCCCTGCCAGCTTCAGATTTAAAGTCTGGACTCAGAAGGGCTTGTGTGAAGCTGTCCCCGGGTCTTTTCTTGGTTAACCTTTAAATTTAGGACAACGGGATAGATGTTTGGAGTATATGAACTGAAAAGAAGATGTGGGAGGCCTTTAGGCTCCTGCTTCCTAGAGTTATTTGGTCTTTTAATTTAACCAGTCCTGGGAGACCTTGTGTCTGTCATCTCTCTGTGAGACAGCATGTTGTGTGTATGTGGGTGATGCTGTAACATTAATACCTGGAAATGCTTCTTACAATGCATGAACCAAAGGGCTTGACTTAAAGGTACTGCCTGGAGTAGTCTGAAGCAGCACCGTATCGTTGAGATACTGCTTTTGCCTGTGCATGAGGTTGTGGCATGATGTATTAACTGCTCCATAAGCTTCTGCTGTAAGGAGCTTGATGCCTTGGTGACAGTGTGGGGTATGGTCTTCTAATTAGCCATAGGACCAAAGGTAACTTTTGTTATTTTAGCTTAAGTAGACTTCAGGTGGGAAAATACAAGTTTTGTGTATTACTCTGTACAGACTTTCTCACTTTATGTGGGAATAATGTGGCCCCCTTAGAGCAGTTTGCCTCATGTCTGGCATTTATTTTTGCATTTAGTACTATATGTTTCTGAAACCTTTGAGGAAAAGCTTAGAAAGCCTTTTGAAAGGCTTTGTTTCTCTTTGCTCTTTTCCCTCTTACTGTGAAAAGAACACTTGAAATACAGTTACTGCAGATACTTGTAAAAAGCGTTAGCCTTAGGTTTTAACATGGGTAACTTTTGTTTCTTATAGGCTGTGTTCAGTAATGCGGGAATCTGTTTCTGTTTGCAAAATGTGATGTTACTGGATGCTTTAAAAAAGGTAGTTTGTGGATGAGAAAAGGAGTCCTTTCTTCTAGATGTTTCTTTCAGCTTTTGGGTGAACTCTGAAGTCAGGATAATTAGCCTCTTCTGTGATTACTTAAAGCTTTCAGGGGAGCAGCTTTGCGAATGCAGGTCTAATGTGATGCTGGTGGCCTGTTTTGGTGTTGGTAGCTCTTAAGTCAACTCCTTTGAAGGTCTTGCATAGTGTATTAGCTCACGGTAAATGGGGTTTTTTAAATGGATGTGGTGGCCTAACCTCTTCCTCTTTTAAAGGAATTACTAAATTTTATCTGGTAGTTGTTCTGCCTATAACCATATCAAATGCTTTGGCAATACTTGAAGTAGAAGTAGTCATGAAACTTCTGGTTGTGCTGGAGCCTTTTAAAACTTTGTTCCCTGTGCCTGCTCACAGGCTCCATAGGAAGGGCAGAGTCTTCTAGACTTTTAAAAATTGCTTATGCATCTCTTTACAGCAACCAAAGGACATTTGTGCCATGGTTGGGTTCTGTCCTTCCGTGAAATCTGTTCCCCTTCAGACTCTGGTGCCAGCTCAAGTGGTTCATGAAGTGAAAATGGAAACAGTGGAGGTAAGGTGGACTTCTTGCGCTCAACAGCTTTGCCTTCCTTTTTGCCTTAGTGTAATGAACTAGGTGAAACAAAAAAAAAATACGAGCTTTTGTGCATAGAATAATTCAAGTATCCCTGCATATAAATTCCTCTGGCCACTTGTTATTTCTCACGTTGATCTGTGAAGTAGGTGAGCTGACTGATTTGTTAGAACAGCAGAGCCAATGCTAAGCTGAAGCTATAAGGTAATACTTGAGGATTGAAATGGGAACTCTTGTTCCAGCAGTAGAGTATAGCAGCCATTGTAAATGACACCTCAGAGGTTAGAGGGCAAATGGCTTCATTTGATTTTTGCTCTGCATTTGGAGTTAAGCTTCAATCGCTTGAAAAAATGGGACAGTATTCTGCACATGCAAATAAGTGATCAGAGTCAGAACGCTGAAGCTCTGAGTTTGGAGAAGCACCTTAGCTTCCCATGGCCTTTGGGTAAGACATGGGCTGAGGTTATTTTGAAAAAGAAAGTATCTTTTGAGGACAGTTAACTTCAGATTAACAGGCTCCAGACAGCTTCCCTCAATTTCTAGGTTCCTTCTGCAAACAGGAGGGTGCTCTCAATTCTAGTAAATTAGTTATTTTGTCCTCAACTAGTTCATATTTCTCTTGACTCCAGTCACTGTGAGACTGCTTACTTCTGTGTCTGCTAGATTCAACTTCCCTTCTTATACAACCTGGGGATTGTAGTCTTAACTAGTCATACAAAATGACTGTTCATTCAAAAAGGCTTTTTACTGAGACCTATGAGGTTGGTTTTGGGTTCTGCGTGACCTTTTGAATTCAGCTCAAGCTGCCCAGCTAGGTAAAAATGAATTGGTGTGCCGCACCTGAATGTGAATGCTGTTAGACAAATTTTACGAACTGTCCCTGTCAGATGTGATTTATTGTTTTGTATGTTTCTTCTGTGTACTCAGAAAGCTTCAGTTCAAGAGAAAACATTTTCCGTGTGTGAAATATGTGAGACTATGGTGAAAGAAGTGACTGGCCTCTTGGAGAGCAACAAGACAGAGGTATTTAAGTGGGGGAAATGGTACCTCTTCCTAAGCTTTGGCTAAAATGGGGTTGTATTAGAGGGGGAAGGAAAACATGTACGAGTCGAGTCAGATTTCTGTACCTCATTTGCTACTCGTCCTTCACTGTGCTTCAGGAGGAGATTGTACATGAAATGGAGGTGATCTGCTACCTGTTCCCAGGAAGCGTCAAAGACCAGTGCAAGGACTTCATAGATGTCTATGGCCAGGCTTTGATTGACATGCTCTTGGAGGCAACGAATCCTGAAGCTGTGTGCGTTATGCTGAAATGCTGCGCAGCCAACAAGCCTCCACAGCAGCAGCCAGGTTGGTAATGAGGAGTCGCTGGTGTTGCAAAATGAGCTAGTTCACCTATGATTATATCTCTTTTGAGGATACGTGCTTTAGTACTTTGCTGATGCTGCCTCCTTTCTTCTGTTTGGGGGAACTACCTAAGCACTGATGTTTGCCTTTTGGTTTTTTTTTTTTTTCTCCTTCTCAGTGTTAGTGAAACCTGCAGATGGCTTCTGTGATATCTGCAAGATGGTGGTAGCTTATGCAGACAAAGAACTGGAGAAGAATGCCACAACAGCTGAAATTGAGGCTTTACTGGAAAAAGTCTGTCACTTCCTGCCGGAGTCTGTCAGTGATCAGGTAAAGCGCTTGTGCGGGAGGTAGGCTAAAAAGCAATGGTCGTCTTGATGGTTGGGAACTGTCCTTGTGGATTTGTTGGGTTTACATAGGTCCTACAGTGACAATTATGCTTTCCTCATTTTCTAAGTGTTTTGCCTGATATTCTGTCTACATGCTAATTTTAGGTCCGTCTCTCAAGTGTCTCTACTTCTGCTATAAATGTCCAGGTACTCACAATAAAGGTCTCTGTGTTTGGCCAACTGCCTTGGTCTCTGGCTGGAGACAAACTGTCCACAGGTGTTCAGCAACCTGATCCTTCCTGGTTTTTTTCCTTTCATTAGTTAGCATCAATGTGTAGCAGCTTCTCATGTGCAGTAGAGCAAAAAAGAGGGAGCAGGCTTGATCCGAGGCAGCCAAATGAACCACGCAGACCTCGCTGTGCAGCTGCCTGCCTTTCCAGCAGAACAAGGCAGATAGAGATGATGAGAAGGTCGAAACAGCTTGCAAGAGTATTTGGAAGAACCGGAGAGCGGCATCTCTTGGTGTTTTTTTAGAATAGTAGTCAGCCTGCCTCTGCTGGAGGCTGGAAGGAGTCTGGGGTTCAGGGGGATTAGTTTTTCACGCTCCCGGTCCTTGGGGGTTTGGCAGTCCTTTGAATAGATGGAGACTTCTAAGGCTCTGAATTGACTGGCTGGATTGTTGCACTAATTTGCAGTCAGTAAAGGTTTGCCTGGAAATCCTCTGAGAACAGTGGGTGGGAACAGCTGAAGGGTTTTGTGCTGGTTCCCTCCCCGCCCAACACTGATCCTGTTTGGGGGATTAACAAAGTAATTGGAAGTAGGCTGGCATAATTCCAGTGAGACAGCAAAAAGCAACACCTGTTAGGCCACAGTTATCAGGATTTACCTGGAAATCTTATTAGGTGGCTGCTGAGTGTCAGCAAGTGGCAACTGCTTACAAGTTTACTAGGCATATGATATACAGGCTTTAAAGCAGCTATGAAGCAGCTATTCCCGCTAACTGCTACGAGGCCGTTTAATAGCTGTGGTTTGCTTATTAATCGGTGCTGTTAGTCTCTGCTGAGAACAGCAATATTTTTATTTGTGCTTCGGAGGTGGCCTCTCCACTAGAGGGCTGACTGCTGTCGATGGGAAGCGTTGGTGCTGCTGCTGCCGCCGCCTGGTCTGAAGTGAACAGTAATTACTTGGGCTAAAAGTGCTTAAGAGTCATTACTGCATCGCTGACGCCCTGTTCAGGATGTTTGTCTCCAGCTTGTTCAGTGTGCTTTCCTCTTGAGACAGCAGTGATCTCCGCCATTAGAGACTAAGCTTTGCAAATCAAAGCCTGGTCCTGCTTGGTTCCTTTCCCAAAGTCTGTCCCGCTTGGTTCTTTTCCTTGTGACCCCCTTCCTCATCATAACCTGTCTGCCGACAGCTGTAGGCAGGTGTGAGCCAGAAAAAAATGATGTAGTTGTGTGATTAGTGCGATGCTGTGTCCTTTTTGATCTGCAGAGCTCAACCCTGTGGTTTAGCAGTTTGGAGTGTATTATTGGGGTGTCTGGAGTAGCATACAGGCCTGTATCTCACTCTTCTTTCTAAGGCTTTAACAGGAGACTCTCTCCACCTGTGTTGTGTTACAGTGTGTTCAGTTTGTGGAACAGTATGAACCCGTGGTTGTGCAACTCTTGGCAGAGATGATGGATCCCACTTTTGTTTGCACTGTGAGTATTGCGTGTAGTTCTGTTGTGTAAGGGCTCTGATGCAGTCCTGCCTGCTCTTCTGTGTGCCTTTCAGTGCCTAGCATGCAGAAACTGCCGGAATAAAAATCGGCACACTGAATGCTTGGAGCAAATGCGGTTGTGCAAGACCTCGGGCATACTGAATGGACAGCTGTCCGAGTGCCAGCCTCGTGCAGGGAAGGGCAGAAGAAAAGAGCTGCCAGTGGTTGTCCACTGTTGAGGTTCAGTAACGAGGTGTAGTGGGCCCTGAATGCGATGAGAGGAAGTTAAATGACCTTTCTTGAGGAAGGGCCCTTTCTAGAATCTCTGTTTCTCGACACTTAATATGAAGAAGCAGTTGCGGTAACTTAATTCTTCCTTGTGTCAGATTACTGCTTCACGTCTACTCGTTTGGCTGCGAGCATTACTGCAGCCGTCAGTTGAGCGTGGTACTGTGGGAGCTGCTGAAGCTACCTCGGTGTTGCTTCCACACTCGGTCAGGTGGAAGCCCAGGCGTGAGGCTGGACTTGAGATCTCTTGGTGCAAATAGAAAGATGCTGACTCTGCTGCTGTTCCTTTCACAGAAACTTGGAGTCTGTGGATCGGCCAAACAGCCTCTCCTGGGGGATGATGCTTGTGTCTGGGGCCCAGGCTACTGGTGTAAGAACATGGAGACTGCCGCTCAGTGCAATGTACGTAACGCAGGATTCTGCCTCAAGTTTCCTGCTGGTCTTTGATAGCTCCTTATAAACTACCTTTCCGGCGTCTATACCACACTTTCAAGTGGATGAATTCCAGTTTCAGGAAGCAAAAGGGTACTAGCTAGAGGTGGTTGAGTGTGATCAGAGGGTCTTCCAGAGCCCTTAGCTTTAAAGCAGCCTGTTTCCTCTCTCCCTCGTTCCTATCCCCCACCCCTCTGCTGGCATTTCAGAATCTGTAGTAAGGTACGATGTGAGCTTTATATTTAGTCTGGGTTCCCACAGCCATCAGACCATGTCACGACCTCTCATCAGACTAAAATTTGGCTTCCAGTACTGCTGTGGGCTGATGCGTTCTTTGCCAGGCCTTTTAATGGCTAAGGGCCATCAGCATTCTTTTCTGAAGCTTTTGAGTGGGGATGAGGCTGTTATTTATTCCGGTCCTCTCTGGGATCACTTACTTTGTGACAATATCTTGGGAGCAAATCTGTTTTTCTTAGAATAAGGTGTTGAATTGTGTGTGTAGATGCACACTTGTTTGCAAACAGCCTTTTTTTCCCCACTGACATGCACCATTTCTTCCCCTTTAGGCTGTTGATCACTGCAAACGTCACGTGTGGAACTAGAAGAAGAATTTCCAGTTCTGAAAGCTTGCCATGGCTCTTAAAATTGTGGGCCGAGGTTGGCAGAGAGCTGTATCTCAAATGTCCTTCCTCTCTGCCTCATTAACAATTTGACCTTCAAGTTCCTTTATTGTAACTCTTCTGTAGCAGTGCTGCTGTTGAAGGATCAGATCTTCATTGTTGACTTAACAAAGATATCTCTGATTGTACAGTTTAACTCATACTCCTAAAAATAGTCAGTGTGTTGTAGATTATTTTTTTTTAATTGGTAGGCTGAAGTGGTTTTTAGGTGCTGGGAAGAATGGCAGAAAAGGTGAAATGAGACAAGACGTTATCTTTTAATTTAAAAAAGAACAAGATAGCGACTAAACTTTCAAATGTGTTTGTAGTCAGCATTGGGAAGACTACATGCTTTGTGTTTTTAACATCTGGCTGGAATGTTAATTTTCTGTGTAACCATAGGGGAGCTCTCAAGGGATAATGTTGAATCTGGGAATCCCTTTGGCTGGAATTTTCAAAGCTCTGCAGATGCAGAGGAGGGGACTTAGTGTGCCCAGCTAACTTTCAGAGTAACTGGTACCTAAAAAAGGGATGCGTTTGCATTTGAGTGACCATGCTTTTGCATTTGAGTGACCACCCTTACAGCTCACGGTGTTGTTACAGCTAAGGAAACCCCCCCTCAGCCTTTGATCATGTCCTTTTTATTTCCTGGGACTACTCAGTCTAAGCATGACTACTGTCAAGCCCTGTACAGTGGGATTTCAGTCTTTTGAAGCATGCTGACCGTACTTAAGGAATGGCTCCCATTTTTTCCTTATCCTAGTTGCTCAATTGTGCTTAGTCTTGCAGCTTCCTACATGCAGCCAGCTGGGTGCCAAGGAGGTGGAGCAAGCTGGGTCCGTAGAAGATGGAAGGGAAAAAGTCATCAGGGGCTGTGCATATGTCAAAGTGGGCTCAGCGTAGAGGGCACAACACATGGAAAAATGTGTAGTTTTTTTATTGTAAACTGCCAGTTTGATCCTCAGTCTGTTTTTCTCTCACACCATATTTCAGTCATCTAAAACTTCACGGGCGCTATGAGGCGGGCAGTTTCCATGGCTGCCACCCGTTTTCACTGACACTCACCCTTCTGAACAGCTTGAATTTTTTTTCCGGAGTTCCCATTTCTGTTGGGAAATGCGTCCGAGCAGCAAGCGGAGGTGGCAGATAAGAGCAGCGTAGTAGGTCTTTGGCAGCTCTGCTGGCATAACTGAGCACCTGTCTTTCGTGCCTCTGCGGCATCCCACTGAAACGGCCTGAACTTCTGAACAAAAGCCTTTCAAGGCGGGCTGCTGCCCTGGAAACCAGTCAGGCCCTCGAGGTGTCGGGGCCTTGAGAATGACAGTCGTGCTTGAGACGGACCTTGTGTCCTCTACCAGCATTTAGGGCATAGTTCTGATGAAGTTAACCCCCCAAAACAGAGGCACCAAAGTAGCTCTGAGAAGACCTTTGAGAAGGAGGAGCTGGGCAGAGGTGAAGCTTTGAAAATTCCCGTCCCTTTCAGAAAGGTGCCGGTAACTGCTGCTGTTCCTGGGGTGTCTTGGGTGAGGCGGGAGCCCCAGCAGCAATGCTGTAGCAGCAGGCAAAGTCACTTTCATGCAGTTTAATGGAAAACCAGCTTTCTTGTTACTTCTTCGTGTACATACTAAATGTCTGGGCAGTATTGACAGCGTTTGTACAGAATGCTGAAGCACTCGTGGCTTTAAAAAACAGAAAGAAAAATATTTTCCCCTAAAGATGTAAAATACCCTCAGCTTTCTGTCCTGGCAGGCTTGCGCAGTGATTCCAGCGGTGTATCCCGGTTGGGGTAGATAGGCCAGATATGGGAAATGGGCTCTCTTCAGCCTCGCTGCTCTGGAGGTACGGGTTCTGTTACACCGGGGCATGTAGTGTGGTATTTGAGCTTTTAAACTGGATGGCGTTCTCTTAATGTGAATCTCTTTGGAGGGAGGGTGGGGACGGATTGACACTTGCTCTTACCCGTTGGCAAGGTTTTAATTTTCTTGGGTTTTTAGTAGCGTTGGGCGAGGTGAACAGGGGGGAAATCCTGTGCTAGCGCTGGGAGTCTCTTTAGTTTTCTCCCTTCCTGTGGACCCTGGCACCTGACCCGCTTGAGTTACACTGAGGGGACACGTGCAGTTGCTTTCTAAAGAACATTGTCTTGATTTTTGCACAAAAGCTTCCTTAATGAACAATAAAAACTTCTGTAAAACGATGTTTGTGTGTTTCGTTTCCTTACTGTGTGCTAGTTGCTGGTGGATCTTGTGTTGGCTTCCCCTTTGCTGCAGAGATGGGAGAAGGCACATCCCAAAATGTCACTGGGAATCCAGGGCTGAACGGCAGGATTCACATTCCCATTGAGTTGCTGTCGCCCTACAAGCTGCGTGTCCCATCAAGCCTTTTGTGCTCGGTTGAGCCCGGTTGCAGGTTCAAGAGGCCTTGCCAGGGATTGCTGCTGCTCTCTTTTCCCTGGATGAACACGCAATGCCTGGTGTGAGGCAACAGCCCCGTGGTGCAATGTCTCTGCCGTGGGTGGGCTGGAGGCAGCTCTTGCTGAAGCTGCTTGGTGGCAGCCTTCCGTGCTGACTCGCATTTAATGCGGCTTTCCCTCCTGCTTTGAGCCACGAAGGATTCATTTCTCTTTTAGTTCTTTTTAATTTTCGGTGAGGTCTTTTCTAACACCTGGGAAAACTGCATTTTTGGAAGATTTTAGTGTCTGAATTTGAGGAGCGAGACCCGGGCTCTTGACCCAAGCTGCCAAGGGGATTATTTCATACCACGAGCGTCACGTTCTGTGTAAATGAGAAAGTTTGCTGAGGAGATCTCTCTCTCTCTCTGCCTTGCTGGCAGCCATGCTGAGAACTCCTTGCCCCGGTGCTGGAGCCCTGAGCCCTTCCCTTCCTCCCGAAGCCGTGGCGCTCAGTGTCCCACGTTGGCTGTCCCCGGGGGGAGCGCACAGCTTCCCGCTGATGGGATGAGGCTAATCCTCGTATAGTTCATATTAGCAGCAGGACCAACACTGGTTCTTCAGTTCTATTAATTATTTAGTCTTATTCTATTAAATCCCTGGGGTTTCCTTGTTTCTTTTGCCTTCCCAGGTGGGGAGGCCTCCGGGCCTGCCCTGGCCCCGCCCCCTTTCTGTCTTGACCACGCCCATGCACCCACTGGCCACGCCCCCTTCGGTCCTGGCCACGCCCCCATCCACCCTGGTAATTGTTAATGTGTAAGTCTAGGCGAATCTAAGTCTAAACAGGTATTCTCTGTAAGTGTAAATAGATAATATTCCCTAAATATATATATTTATATATATTATATATATATTAGAACATAGGAAGTTCCGTTCAAATACACGGAAAAACTTCTTTATGGTGAGGGTGACAGAGCACTGGAACAGGCTGCCCAGGGAGGTTGTGGAGTCCCCTTCTCTGGAGATTTTCAAGACCCACCTGGATGCAGCCCTGAGGGATGTGCTTTAGGCAATCCTGCTCTAGCAGGGGGGTTGGACTAGATGATCTCTAGAGGTCCCTTCCAACTCTGAAGATTCCGTGATTCTGTGATTCCGTGAATGGCTCACACTGGCAAATGAATTAAATATACAGGTGTAAATAGATACATGAGTGTGAGTGTCTATGCTATATTTGGATTTGTGCAGCCAGAAAGCAAGAAAAAAAAGTAGTATTTCGCTCAGGCAAAAAATCACTGTTTTTCACTTTGTGCGTAAGCCGCCACCCCTGTTCAGTCCCTGGTCCCCGGTGGGCTGGCTGCTGCCACCCCCCTGCCTCTGGCGCTGTGCGCAGAGTTATGCAGTGTCCACGGAGCTCATTCTGGGGAAAACCGACTGTATTCTGCAGGTTTTTGGTGCGGAGGCGCAGGCTGTCCGTTGCCTCGGCTCCGAGTGCGGCCGGGGCCGAGAGCCGGGAGCCCCGCAGCCCGGTAAGTGGTCCCGGTGCCCGGCTGGCCTCAAGCGGGCTGAGAGCCGTCACCGCTCATCACCCTAATGAGCGCCGAGAGCGGGATCATTAAAGGGGGTGCTGCCGCCCGGCGGCCGAGGGCCGGTCCCGCAGGTGGCGGGCAGCGGGTGCGCCTCGGCCCGCCCCCCCTCCTCCCCCGGCGCTTTCTGCAGGGCGGCGCTGCTGCCAGGCAACGGGCCGGCGCTGAGAGCGGCGGCCGGAGGGCGAAGCGGTACCGCCGGGGCTCCGCTGGGCTCCCCGCCACCCGGAGCCGCCCGCCCGCCCCCGGGAGCGGCCATTAGCGCTCTGATAGCAGTTCTTACCCGCGCTCCGGGCTGCCCGGAATTGCCCGTTCGATTTCCGGCAATCCGTCTCCAGGGTACTGCGGTCCTCCGGGACGCCGAAGTGCCTGTCATTCCTCCGAGCTCCATCCCTATCGTACCGCGGTCCTCCAGCACGCCGAAAGCGACTGTTGGTCTTCTAGAAACCCTGTGCTGGTAGCACTCTTCCGAAAGTACACAAAACGGCTGACGATTAACCAAAAAAAATTACCTGAAGCTCACCAAAAGAATGCGACCGCTGTGGAAATGTCTTCACAACGACAACCCGACATCACTTCAACGCGAGAGGTACGAAAACCAGCAGAGATGAGCCTCAATGGAAAAACAACAAAAAAACCACCAGGTTTGGTGCTCTGCCTGCTGGGAAGGCAGGTGAGAAAAGGAGCCACCCTGCCTCTGGCCACCTCTGCGTGTTCTGGGGGGGTTGTCCCTGCACCTCTCCCAGGGGACTGGGGGAAGGGCGGAGGAGGGCCCGAGGGCGGTGGACGAGGCCCGGGGGACATGGGGTCCGGGGGACATGGGGCCTGGGGTACACGAGCCCCAGGCTCTGCTCAGGAGCCCGTCCTGCTGCTGGGCCTCTCTGGGGTCGCACTTCTGCTGGGCCTTCGGTGGGCTGCAGCTTCGGACGCGGGTCAGCTATTTCAGCAGGTGTGTTTCGGCACTTAGAGAAGCCAAGGTAAGACGGTCTAAGACCTTCAGGACCGGTTGAGGTTCAGCAGCGTGTATAGTAGAAAGTTGACTTGTATGGGTGGGGTTTTTTTTTGGTGGGGTTTTTTTTTTTGGTGGGGTTTGGATTTATATTTTTGTCAAGTCAGTAATTTTGTAATGAGTGTTCAGGTGTGGCAAGGTGGTTTAATAGTATGCTCTTTTTTTGCTTTTTGCTCCAAGGTCACCATATTTTCTTGGAAATCCTGATTTTACTGAAGATGGAGCCGTGTTGTTTTGGTTTTTTTTCCCCATCGGTTTTGCTGTATACTGTGTAAGTTGCTGGTATCTCTTAACTTGTTAGGGTTGATGGTGAGATGATCTAACATGGACTAGTATCTTTTATGTACCTGTATGTGGAGCAGGGTATCAAGAAGGAGCATGAGACAGATGATTTTGTGAAAATGGAATGGCGATTTTGTGTTTGTTGGTATCTTAGGTGCCATAAATGATTGTCACGGCAGCCTCTGATGTTGGCATTGGCATGGCGCAAGTGAGCGGAATGTCACGGCGTTTGGGAGGATGAGGGTGTTGTGGAAGAGGTTGGCGTCTCCTCTCGAGATGCTTCTTGCTGGTGCTGTGGCTTCTTTTTTTTTGCGGATGAAGAGGAACCTGGTAACTGCAGGAACATGTCAGTTAGCTGGTTTTTGTGGTTTTTGTCAAGGATGGATTTGGACCCCTGGCCCTCTGAAAGCTGAGTTGAGGCACCTGCAATGGAGATGAATGAAGACTGACAGTTGCAGAAAGGGGTCTGAAAGTTACTGCAGGGTAGAGGGCTGTCCTGAAGCGGTCCCCTTTGGGGAGTTAAAGGAAGCAGTTTAGTCATCGGCATTATGCTAGCACGTGCCGGGCAGGGCGGTTCCAGCCTCTGTCTGGTTTTGTGTAGTTTGTCCGTGTCCGTCTTCTGTGGCATAGACCTTTCTTGGGTCTCAGTGTCCTCTTTACACTCAAGGAGCATGGCGTGGCACCTCAGGCAGCATCTCTAGAGTCTCAAATACCAGTACTCATTTTATTAGCACCAACGGGGTGCTGCTTTTCTTGCGTTATAAAATGCAAGTGTGGATCTATCTTGTGTCTCGAAAGTTTCGTGACAGCCCTTTTTCATGGATTAGAACTTCTTCGCTGCGTGCTTAAGTTCTTAGGTCTTGAAGCCAGGCTTCCTGCGCATACGTCTTCACAGTTTTAGAGTCACTTCTTGTCCCAGGCCATGGAGTTCTACTTACTTTCTGGGGTTTCCTTAGAGCCTGCTCATGTCACCATCATGGACCCGCAGGTCTTCTTGCCCAGTGGTGGCTTCCTTCCAGGTGTCATCCTTCTTGCTGAGAGTTTTATCTCATCTGTGAGGTGCATCATTTGTAGTGTTCTGTGTAGCATTGGTCTGTACTTGTGTGTGTT
Source organism: Chroicocephalus ridibundus (assembly GCF_963924245.1). Lineage (NCBI taxonomy): Eukaryota > Metazoa > Chordata > Aves > Charadriiformes > Laridae > Chroicocephalus > Chroicocephalus ridibundus. The sequence continues at coordinate 36,903,293 of NC_086289.1, read as the reverse complement.
TGGCTTGGAGCTGCTTTGCCCGGTCGTGTAGATTCAGGGGCAGGTGGAATAGCGGTAAGAGTCTATGGTTAATTTGTTGATCTGCAGGGGATCTGTTGATCTGCTGAGGCAAAAGTGGTACAGTCATCTCAGATCAAGTAGCCATCAGCAGGTTGTGTGGGCAGTCAGTTCCATTAGTATTTTATGGGGAAGAACAGAAGTATGTGGGAGGGGCTCTTCAGTGGTGGTGAAGGAGACTGCATCTCAAAGATGGTAAGGCCACTTTGTGTGGGGCGTAATGTTTGTAGGTTTTTGTGGCAGGCTGTAGTTGGACTCTAGATGGTATTTCGAAATAGAGACAAGACCTTTGGCATTACGAAGCTATCCTTCTGCATTCGTGTGACTTCTTTGATGTCTCTTCAGATGCAGAGGGAGAAGGTGTGCAAGGTGATGTACGACAGCCGAGCGGAGCACCGTAAGAAAGTGGGTTGGTGTGTGGTACCGGGCGGAAGATGTGACCGCTGGCTCTACGACTAATTATGGTATTTTATTTTTTCAATTTGGAGCTTCAAAGCAACGAGGGGTGTGGGATATGGGTACCGAGGCTGACTCCCTCAAGGTGAGCGGTGATTGGTGGGTTGAAATAACAGTTATATTTCAGGTGTTGCGTTGCTGGTGGAGTTGTAAGCAACCCACGTTGTTTGGGTTTTACAAGTGGTGTGAAAGTCTCCAGGTGGCAACCCAAATTAATGGAGGATGGGCAGGCAAGCTGTGTCGGTCAAGGGGCAGGAGGTGGGCATCAGTGCGTACAGGCTACGGATATGAGCAGTATCTCAGCGTGTTCCGTTTAGCTTGGGTTTTCGCAGGTGCCACACGCAGGCTCAGAGGGGTGACACTGTCCACTGACGAGCGGTTTGAGCTGGTGAGGTGGTTGTTGGCTGCATTGGTGTCTAATAGCGAAGTGTTAGGTGGCAGCTCGGCGAAGTGTTTCTCTTTTGTTTTTACGGGTGCTATGTGGGCTGCCTTTGGAACCGGATGAGCATTTGAGGTGAGACGGGTAGTAGAGAGGAGGAGCATGGAGCTGGTGATTTCTTGTATATGCCATGGCAATTTTGTGTGTCTTGGTCTCTTAGGCACCACAAACAGTGACTGACTCAGCATCTGACCCTGGAATCTGTGCAGAGCAGGCAAGCAGACCGTGGTGGTGTATCTGAGGTGGGGGATGTTGCAGGGAAGGTCCGTGATGACTGATGGGATGCTGACTAACGGTACTGCTGTGTGTGCGTGTGGGAGTTTTTGCAGATGATGAAGAGGAACCTGGTGACTGCAGGATTAATCTACTTGGCTGATTGTGGGTTTTTTTTCTTGTTGAGGATGGGTTCGGACCCAGCCCTCTGAAAGCTAAGTTGTGGGGCCGTTGCTGGAGATGGTTCAGGGGAGGGAGGGGAGAAGGTTGGCAATTGCAGGGAGGGGTCTTAAAGTTAGCGTAAGGCAGACAGCTGTTCAGAAGCAGTCATCTCCTCAATTACAGGTTGCCCAGAGAGGTGGTGGAGGCCCCATCCCTGGAGACATTCCAGGCCAGGCTCGATGAGGCTCTGAGCAACCTGATCTAGTTGAAGATGTCCCTGCTCACTGCAAGGGGGTTGGACTAGATGACCTTTAAAGGTCCCTTTCAACCCAACAGGTTCTATGAAGTGATGAGGGAAGCATGATAATTGGTACTGGAGGTGACTCGGGCAAGTTGAGCAATGACTAGTGGGCTGAAATAGCGATTCTTTGTCAGCTGTTGTATTGTGGGTGAAGTTCTGAGTGTCCTTTGGGTCTGTTTTACAGATGGTCCATAAGCGTCAAAGTGGCAGCACAAAATCCTGGAGGGCAGGTGGGCGAGAGGCCAGGGTAAAGGAGTAGGAGACAGGAATGGCTGTGGGCAAGCTGAGGTTCGGGGCAGTATCTCAGCATCTGCCTTTTGGTTGGCTTTTTTTTTTTTTTTTCCCCCCCACCCAGGTGCAGGACACAGGCTCAGAGGGGCTAAGCCGCATGCCGACGAGTGGGCTGAGAAAGTGAGGCAGTTGTGGGCCATATTTGTGTCTAATAGTGAAGTATTATATGGCAACTTCGTTAAGTACTTATCTTCTGGTTTTGCAGGTGCCCTGTGAGCCATCTTTGGAAGTGGATGAGCATTAGAGGTGAGTCAGAGCAGTGGCGAGGAGGAGCTTTGGGGATGGTGACTTCTCACATGCACCATAGTAATTGTGTTTCTTGGTGTCTCAAGTGATGATGGCCACAGCGTCTGACTCCGGAAAGAGCAGGTGAGCGGGACACCATTGTGCTTTTGGGGAAGGGGTAATTGTGGAAGAGGTCGGCACTGACCTCTCTGATACTTCTTGCTGGCACTATTTGGTTTTCTTTAATTGCAAATGATGAAGAGGAACCTGGTGACTACAGGGTTGTCCCAGGTAGTTGATGTGCTGGGTTTTTTTGTCTGCAGGGGATTTAAGATCTCCGGCCTTCTGAAGGCTAAGTTGAGTGTCCAGGGCTGGGGAGGGGCTGGGGGGAAGGGAGAAATTTGGGATCTGCGGGGTGGGGGTTTAAAGTTAGAGGAGGGCAGGTGGCTGTCCTGGAGCCGTCCCCTTCGGGCACGTAAAGGGAGCAGGTTAGTCTTCAGCACAGCGCTAGCATGAGCCGGGCAGGGCGGTTCCAGCCTGTGTTTGTTTGTGTGGTCTCTCTTCTGTGTCTTAGACCTTCCTTGGGTCTCGATGTCCTCTTTACATTCGAGGAGCACGGTCTGTACTTCAGGCACCGTCCCTAGAGCCTTGAATGCCAGTACTCATCGGCATTGCCCCAGTCAGGCCCCACTTTTCTTGCATTATAAGCTTAAACAGTGGATCAGTCTTGCGTCTCGGAAGTGTCCGGATGGTGCTCATTTGCAGGGTTGTTACTGGCTGCGGGAGCAGCCCTGTTCTCTAGCCATCCATTTTCGGTGACTGGGGCTTGTTCCCTGCATCTTTAAGTTCTTAGGTCTTGAAGCTGGGCGTCCTGCGCGTACATCTTGTCAGTTTTGGAGTTGCTTCTTGTCCCAGGCCATTACATTGTACTCGTTTCCTGGGGTTTCCCTAGAGCCTTCTCGTGTCACCGTTGTGGTCCCGCAGGTCTTCTTGCCCGACAGTCGCTTATGTCTGGGCGTCATCCTTCTCGCTGAGAGTTTTCTCTCATCGGTGAGGCGCATTGTTTGCAGCGTTGGTCTGTGCTTGCGTGTGTTTGGCTCAGAGCTGCTCTGCCCGGTCATGTAGAGTCAGGGATAGGGGGAACAGCAAAAGAGTCTACGGTTAGTACGTAGATCTAGCAAGACTGTTGAGGCAAAGGTGGTACAGTCAACTCCCATGGGCTAGCCGTCAGCAGGTCCTGGGGGCAGCTTTTTAATTAATGGGGTTTTTTGGGGGATGAGCAGAGCTATGTGGGAGGCGCCGTTCAGCAGCAGCGAAGCAGACTGCATCTCAGCAATGTTAAGGCTGCTTTGTGTAGGGTGTAATGTTTGTGTAGTTTTGGGTTTTTTTTAATGTCAGGCTGTAATTGTACTCCAGATGGTATTTCTAAGGCAAAACAAGACCTTTTTTGGGGAGGGTGGGGTGTCACACGGGGTTCCCCCCAAAAGAGGCAGTTCACAGCCCAAAAATGCCTGAAAATTCAGGGGGGGGAATGTGTGTTTAAAAAAATAATAAAACCTGTATACATGGGCATGAGGCATTGAAATAAAGAACAATTTCTCATTTTGATACATATTGAAAAATATGAGTGTATGTATATAAAAAGGAGTTCAAAATAAAAACCTGTATCTACTATATGATATAAATGATGTTATATCATATTAAAAGGTCTGTCCCGTAGCCAATTTTTGCCTTCATGGTTATCTCTCTGTCTGGCTCCCCGTCGCTTCGCCCTGTCTGGCCTGTAGCCCATCGCTGTTTTCTTTCCCCTGTGCCTCCCTTTGCCTGTTTTTCACACACACTCCCCCAACTTCTCTGCCCTGTAGCAGATGGCTGCTGTTTTGGGTTTACGTGACAAGGATTTTGCCAGGGGCTGCAGGGGTGGGTTCTGTGAGAAGACACCAGAAGCTCCCGCCATGTTGGGCACAGCCAGCTCCGAGAGGGTCCTGCCGCTGGTCGAACAACACTGTGGTCAGCAACACTGGCCGGGAGCGGAGCAGAGAGTCCCCTGCAGCCCGTGGAGGCCCCCCTGTTGGGGCAGAAAAAGAGGGCGAGGGGGAAGGAGTGGCAGAGACAACGCGAGATGAACTGACCCGCAACCCCCACTCCCTGTCACCCTGCCTGCTCCGGGGCTACGATGTAGAGAAGTCGTGAGTGAAGATGATCCCAGAAAAAAAAGAGATGGGTGCGGGGAAGGTGTTTTCTTTAAATTTGTTCTTATTTCTCGTTATTTGATTGACAGTAAATTAAATGAATTTCCCCAAATTGAGTCTGTCGCTCTTGTGACTATGAGCAATCTCTTTGTCCTTGTCTCAACCTACAGGCTTTTTGATTTTAATTTCTCCCCTTGACTCATTGAGGAAGGGCAGCAATAGAGTGGCTGGGTGGGTACCCAGGGGCCAGCCAAGGTCAATCCACCACAGATTACTTCTATTACGCTCCCTGTCCTTGTTTTTTCATGCTTGACTATGTTTCTTGTACCCGATCTCTTCTGAAACTTTCTTTCTTCCTTTCCATCACTTTCTTCTTAATTCTTGCTTATGTTTCTTGAACCCAGTTAGTTTTAAATTATTCTTGCTACCTTTCCCTCTATCTGTCTCCCCAAATTAATTTTAATTTCTTTACCATGTTCCTTGTACCCTGTCGCTTTTCATAATTGTCTTCCTCCATCTGTTTCTATGCAGTCCTGCGTACCTATCTCTTAAGTCTTGGGTATGATTCTTGTATCCTGTGCCTTTCCTGTGTCTACGTCTCCTTCTAGCCATTTCCCTGTCTATAATTCCCAATTCTTCCCTCTCTGTTCTGCACCCTGGCACTTCTTAAATTTTTTTTCTACATCTCCCTGTTATTATTTGCTTATGTTTCCTGTACCCTGTCACTCTTCAAAATTTTCTTTCAACGTGTACTTCTGTCTGGGTCCCTGTTTCTGTTTTTTTTACTTCTTGATGACGTTACTTTTCCTCCTCTCCTGTGTCTTGTCTCTGTCTTCTTATCCTGCTGGTCCCTTCCGCCTCTCTCTCCTGCTCCCTGTCTCTCTTGCTTATTCTTCCATCTCTCTCTCTCTCTTGTGTTTTGCACAGTCTTGCCTTGCTTCTCAGGGCTGTCCTGCTTCCCATCCTTCTCTTCTTTGCAGCGTCCCATTTCCTGGCTTCCTGTCCCATACCTTTTCCCTGTGTCCCTCTGTCCTTCCTCCCGCTTTTCTCTTCCCTTTTCTCCCTCTATCCCGCCGCCTTTGGGCGCTGAGCCTCGCGGCCAACTTGCTGCCGGGATTTCTTACGCACATTAAGGAATAAACACTTCCTGCCTCCTCTGCGCCCCTGGGTGCATTTGCTGTCCCCAGGGTGCAGAGCTGTCGTTGGGGTCAGGCTCAGGGGAGGGGGTGATTGATGTGCTGTGGGGCTTTGCCAACGGCCCCTGTTCCCAGCGGGCTCCAGCTGGGGCTGAGGCAGCCCAGGTGGGACCCATGAGGTGAGCGTGGGCTGGGCCAGGCTCAGGTGCAGGCAGTGTGGCTGAGGATGGGGTTGGCCCTGGCTGAGGAGTCAAACGAAGGGGGTTCCAACAGGCGGGTACCTCCAGCCAGGAAGGGATGGTCCCCGTGGTGAGGAAGGGTCCCTTCCAGCCATCCCTGACAGAGCGTGTCACCAGTGCGGAGCACCGGGAGCTCGCTGCCTTCGTCGGCTGCGCATGTGAGCCAATAAGCCACCGTGCCTCTGGGAAGCATGGCGGGGGAGGAGTTGAATAGGAGGCTTCTTTTTTTTTTTTTTTTTTTTTTTTTTTTTTTATTCCAGGTATGCTGCATTTTGAGGAATTCCCAACTTGACTGAAGATGGAACTTTGTTTTTTTTTCAATGGTTTTGCTGTATACCGTGTAAGTTGCTGATGTTGTTTTTATTTATTTGGGTGATGGTGAAAGTATTTTGCAGGGGGTGGGGTGAACATCTCGAGTCCTCCCTTTTCCCCCTGACTTTCCCACCATCCTGCATTTCCCCATTTCTGAGCCCCCTGCTCGCTGTCACCTCTTTCCCCATTTCCCCTTTTCTTCTCCCATGCCTCCCCTTTCCTCCCCCCATCCTCTGTCCGCCTTTCCACTCTTTCCCATTCTCCCCCCTGTTTCACATCACCACTTTCCTCTCTCTTTGCCGCTCCTCCTCCCACGTCCCAGCTTTCCGCTTCCTTAACCTTTTATTCCCCCCGTTCTAAGTCTCCCCTTTCCCCCCTTTCCTCTTTCTGCCTTCTTTGTTCCCTTTTTTTCCCCTATTCCTCTCCGTCCCCTGCCCCCCCTTTCCCTGTGCTTCACTCACTGCCTCCCCCTTTCCCTTCTGTCCCCATTCTCCCACCAAGTTCCCTGTCAGCCCTTTCCCCGTCTTTGTTCCTCCTTCTCCTGTGTCCCCCCTTTCTACTTCCTTTACCCGTTCTTTCCTCTATCCTGTGTCACCCTTTTTCCCCCTTTTCTCTTTCGGCCTCCCCTGTCCCCCTTTTCCCTCTTATTCCCTTGCCCCCCTTTCCCCCTTTTTTTTCCCCTCACCCCGTCCTCTCTTCCCTTTCTTTCCCCCTCTTTCGCCCTTTCCCCATTTTCCTTTTCTTCCCCCTGTCCCCTTTCCCTTTCTCCCCCCCGCCCCCATCCTTTGTCCCCGTCCCCTCTTTCCTTCTTTCCCCGTTCTTCCCCCCATCCCCTTTCCCACCTTTGTTTCCACTCCTCTCCACCCATTGTCTTCTGTTCCCCCCTTCCTCCTTTATTCTCCCTTTATCTTTTGTCCCCCTTTTCCTTCTTTCTGCTTTCTCCCCCCCACCATGCCTGGTTCCCCCTTTCCCTTTTCTTCCTCCCCTGTCCCTCTTTCTGCTTTCTTTCCCTCTGGCCCGTCCCCTGTCTCCCTTTTTCCCCTTTCCCTTTTTATCCCCCTCCCACGTCCCCGCTTTGCCCCTTATGTCCCCCTTTCCCCCATTTCCCTCATTCTTCCTGTCCCCTTTCCCGTCTCTTTCCCTGTCCCCTTTCCCGTTTCTTACCCCTCCCCCCCGCTTTCTTCCTGTCCCCCCTTTCCCCTTGTCTTCTCCTCTTTCGTCTCCTCATTTGTCCTCCCTCTCTTTTCACTTCAGTCTCCTCCCGTGTCTGCCATTTCTCTCTTATTCCTCCCTGGTTCCTCCACTGCCCTTTCTCGCACCCATCTCCTGTGCACCCTTCCCCCTTTTCCATCCTTTTCCCTCTCCCACCTTTCTGCCTTTCTTTCCTCCCCGTTCCCGATTTTCCCCCTTTCTTCCCCTTGACCCCCTTTTCCCCTCAACCCCCTCTTCCCCTTTTCCGCTTTCTTTCCCCCCATCGCCTTTTCCCATTCTATCCCCTGCAGTTCCCTGTCCCCCCTTCCCCGCTTTCTTCACCCGCTGTTCCCTGTTCCCCCTTTCCTTGATCCCTTGCCCCCCCTTCTTTCTTTGGCTCCTTTCTTTCCCTCATGTACCCCTTATTGCTTTCCCCTGTCTGCCCTTTGCTCTTTCTTCTCCACCAATCCTCTTTTCCTCCTGTCCCCCTTTCCCCGTTCTTCCCCCTCTTACCCTCTTCCTCCTTCCATTCTTCTGCCATTCTTCAACCTTCGTGCCCTGTTCCATCTTTCCCTGTTACTTTCCCCTTGTCCCCTCTCTTCTTTTTATTTCTTTCCCCGTTCTTTTCCCCGCATTGCCTGTTCCCTCTTTCCTTCTTGCCCTATTTTTCTCCCCTGTACCCTCATCCTCCTTTCTTCCTTTATTTATTCTTTCCACCCTGTTCCTTCTTTCCTTCTTTCTGCTTTCTTTTCCCTCTGTCCCCTTTTTTGCCCCTTCTCCCTTATTTCTTTTCTCCTGTCTTTCGCCATACTTCCCATGTGGTTCTCTGCTGCATCTTTAGATCTTTCACCATTCTTTTCTCTTGATCACCTGTTCTTTCCCTCTTTCCCCATTCTTACCCCACCTTCGCCTGTTCTTCCTTTCCTTCTTTCCTGTTCTTTTCCCTTCATCCCCTCTTCCTCCTTTTTTTCTCTTTCTCTGCTGTCCATCCCCTTTTTCTTCTCTTACCATTCTTTCCCCGGTTCCCTCTTCTTCCTTTCCTTCTTTCCCCATTTTTCCACCCTGTCACCTCTTCCTTCTTTCTTTCTATCCCCATTCTTCTAGCCCTCTCCTTTTCCTCTTTTCTTTCCTCCCCTTCTCCCTTCTTTCCCCATACTTCCCCCACTGTTTCCTCTTCTTCCTTTATTCTTCCCCCATCCACTGCTCTTTCTTTCCTTCTTTCCTCATTCTTCCCCTTTTTTCTTCTTCCCCTTTCTTTCCCCCTGGGCCCTGTTCCTCCATTCCATCTTTCCCTTCTCCCCCCTCATACCCTCTCTTCCACCCCTGTCCCCATTCTTTCCCCCCATTCCCTCTGCCTTATTTACTTCTTTCCTTCCCATCCCCACCACCCGGCTCCCCTTCCTCATTTCTTTTTTTCTCCATTCTTCCCCCCATCGCCTGTTGCCCCTTTCCTTCTTTCCCCATTCTTTCCCCTGTCGCTTGTTTTCCCTTTACTTCTGTCTTCAGTCTTCTCCCCTTGGGTCCTCTTTCTCCTTTTCTTCTTTATCCTTTTTTCCCTCCAGTCTCCTCTTCCCCATTTCCTTCTTTCTGCTTTCTTCACCCTCTGTCACCTGTTTCCCCTTTCCTCCTTTCCAGATTCTTCCCCCTGTCCCCCATTCCTCCTTTCCTCCTTTCCCCTTTCTTCCCCCCCTGGTTCTTTGGTCCTCCTTTTCTCCCTTCCCCATTCTTCTCCCGCCCCATCCAACATGTCCCCTTTCTTCCCCTCCGTCCCCTGTTCCTCCTTTCCCCATTCTTTCCCCTCTGTCCCTGTTCCTCCTTTACTTTCTTACCCCATTTATCTCTCCTTTTCCATTGTCCCTCTTTCTTTTTTCCCAGTTATTTTCCTCTTGTGCCCTCTTCCTCCTTTCCTTCTTTCTTCATTCTTCCCCCGGCCCCTGTTCTTCCTTTCTTCTTTCCCAGTTTTCCCCCTTGTCCCCCTTTTCTTCTTTCACCGTTCTTTCTCTCCCGATGTCCCCTGTTCCTCTTCTCCTTCTTTCCCCATTATTTCCCCATCCCCTGTTTCTTTTTCCCCTTCTTTCCTTTCTATTTTCCCTTGTCCCCTCTTAACCCATTTATCCCTCCCGTCCCCTGTTCCTCCTTTCCTTATTTCTCCATTCTTTTCCTCCCATCCCATGTTCCTTGTTTCCTTCTTTCTCCATTCTTTCCACCTGTTGCCTGTTCTTTCTTTCCTTTGTTGCACATTTATTCCCCCATCCCCTCTTCCTACTTTCTTTTCCCCTCCGTCCCCTCTTTTTTCTTTCCTTATTTCCCCATTCTTAGACCCTGTCCCCTGTTTTTTCATTCCCTTCTTTACCCATTCTTTCCCCTTGATGCCTCTTCCTCCTTTACTTCTTTCTGCATTCTTTCCCCCGTCCCTTGTTCATCCCTTCTTTTTCCCCCCATTCTTCCCCCTGTCCTACATTTCCCATTCCTTCCTCTAGCCATCTCTCTATCTAGAATTCCCCAGTTCTTCCCTCTCTGTCCTGCCCCCTGTCACTTTTTACACTTTCTTTTGACATATCCTTGTCCCTATTTGTTAGTTCTCGCCTACGTTGCTTGTACCTTGTTGCCTTTTGAAGTTCTTTTTCAACGTCTTCCTCTGTCCTGCTTCCCGATTCCATTTTCTATTTCTTGCCTTTGCTTCTTCTTCCCGGTCACTGTGGAATTTTTCCCCGCCCCTTGTCTCGTCTCTGTCTTCTTGTCCTGCTGCTCCCTTCTGCCTCTCTCTCCTGCTCCCTGTCTCTCTTATTTATCCTTCCATCTCTCTGTCTCTTGTGTTTTGCACAGTCTCTCCCCTCTCCTCTCTCTACTCTTGTTTGCAGCATCCCCTTTCCTGGCTTCCTGTCCCACACCCTTTCCCTATGTCCCTCTGTTCTTCCTCCTGCTTTTTCCTTCCCTTTTCTCCCTCTGGGGCGAGTGAGAAAGGTGGTTTTGAGGCTGAAGGCACCAGGAAAGCCCAGAGCCCCAAGGTCTGTGGGGTGATGCAAGCGGTTCCCAGAGAGCTTGAGAACAAGCAACAGTTTTCTTCTCTCTGTCTCCAGAGACGACTTTCACTGCCCCAGTAACCTCTATGCTAAGAGTCTCTACAGAGCTGGGCTCAACAACCAGCAAACATATGGAGATTGCTCCCACATGGAAAATGCCAGGAGGAAAAAGTAGGGCTCCATCTCGCTGTCTCTAGGAACTGCTTTCACTGCCCCAATAACTTCTGTGCTAAATCTCTCCTTAGAGTTGAGCTCAAAACCAGGAAACTTACGGCGATTGCTCCAATATGGAAAGTGCCAGGAGGGAAAAGTGGGGCTTGTTCTAACCCTGTCTGGGAACTGCTTCCGCGGTCCCACAGACCTTGGGGCTGTGCGCTTCCCTAGCGACTTCATCCTCAATACCACCTTTTTCCACTCTCCCCAGGGCCAGGCTCAAAAAAGAACGAATGTCCGCAAATTGCTCCAACACACAAGGTACCAAGATGGAAAAGTAGTTCTTGTTCTCACCCTCTCTGAGAACCACTTCCATGGCCCCACAGATCTTGGGGCTGTGTGCTTCCATGGCGACTTCATCTTCAAAACCGCCATTTTTCACTCTCCCCACAGCCGGCCTTCAAAAAAGAGCAAATGTCCGCAGACAGATCCCACACCCAAGGTGCCAAGATGGAAAAGTGGTGTTTATTGTAACGCTCTGGGGGACCCGCTCCCATGGCCCCGCAGACCTTGGGGTGGTGCACTTTCCGAGGGGCTTCATCCTTAAAACCACCATTTTTCACTCTTCCCCAGGACGAGGTTCAAAAAGAGCAAATGTCCAGAGATTGCTCCCACACTCAAGTTGCCAGGGGGGAAAAGGGGTTCTTGTTCACACTGTCTCTGGGAACTGCTTTCATCGCCCCACAAACCTTGGGGCTCTGAGCTTTTCTGGTGACTTCATCCTCAAAATCGCCTTTTTTCACTCTCCCCAGGGCCTGGGTCAAAAATAGTCTGGAGATTCTCCCACACTGAAAGTTTTCATCCTCCCACACCTCATCCTGCCAAGCAGGCAATAATTTGCTACTTATTTGTAGCAAATAATTACGTTCTTTAATGGACCTGGGACTGGATGTTCTTCATGAGTCTATCCTTCAGCAAACATCCTCAGTTTATGGATCGCCCTTTCCATGCTCTTTGCTGGCCGTCATCTCCCCCAGCCCCTGGGTCATATTTGGGCTTGCTGTCCCCTTCCACTTGGTGGCACTTTGCTTTTTCTTCTTGGATGGCAAAGCGGGCAGCACCTTCCCCTGGAAAGCTGATGTACCAGGGCTGTACATCATGGTTTTGGGTCCACTGCTGTGGTCTGAGCACCCTCCTGGAGGGACGTCTGCCAGCAAGGAGAGGCTTTAAAATTAAGAGAGAAGCTCCTGGTGGCACCAGAGATGCCAAGAGAGGAATGCACGAGGAAGGCAAGGGCTGGGCAGGAGCCAGAGGCTTTTTGCTCTATCCGAAAAAAACGAGGGGGAAGGAGGGACCGAAAAAAGCAGATGTGGGCTCTAGCCACGCAGACTTTCCCCCTCCGGCTTGTAGGACCGGGGACGTGGCTTCCCCGCACACAGTGGAGCCGGGATGGGCTGCCAAGGGCAGGTGGTTCTGCTCCCTGCGAGAGAAACTGCCCCCACCCCCACCCCCGCCGCCGAAACCCAAGCTGTCGGTGAGGCAGCACCCGCTCCCAGTACGGGCTGCGACTGGGAGAGTGGGCACCAGTTTGCAAATCACTGGGGTCCGACGTGCTGCCGCCAGGTGGCACCAGGAGCTCGCATCCCGTTTGTCCAAAAGATGGCATTGAAGCGCTTGCTTCAAAAGTTTGGCTTTTTTTATAGTCCTAAAGAATGGGAGCTATCAGCGGCGGAGAGGGTGAAAGACCCCGTTATGTAGTTAGGTGGGGAGAGGTTTCGTGATAGGTGGGTTTGTGTTTAATTATGGAAAGATAATTTTAAAAAAAAAAATAAATAAAAGAGCTGTAAAAGTTCCAGCTAATAGTTCTGCGTTCTGGTAAGCAGGCCATGCTTGGCAGAGAGGGTGAAAACACCCTCGTGGAGTTTGTGGGGGAAGGTCATCCAAGAGGAAATGTCCAAGGAGAGGTGGATCGGTGATCGAAAATGGCATCTGGCCCTTGGAAGAAAACCAGCGTTTTCACACTGATGCCTTCCTCGTATCAACCCGCAGCCGGTGAGTCATTAGAGCTGTCATTAAAGCACCTGAGAGTGCTTTTCTTGAGAAGGTCAGATATGGCTCATGAGTGGGCACGGTGCGCTCAACTGGAAAACTGGGCCCTTCTTTGGTTTGAAGGGGCATTGGCTGCTTTTCCCTCGAGGCGCAGGTAGCCTCGCTGCTCTGGGATGGCTGTGCATCCACCCCCACGCGGGTTGCACCCAGCTCCGGGGGTGATACGCCTGCACCCTGGCACTGAGACAAACCTTCTCTCTCTTCGTAGGTGGACCTTGGCTGGCCAGTTCGGGACCCGTGCTGCATGTTTTAGTTCAGTGTGAGCATCCGTGTGGCTTTAGGTTCCCCATCTCTTTTGCTAGAGGACCTGTGGAGCTAGAGGAGGCAGAGACCTTCTTCTGACATGGGTCCTGGTTCCCTAGGCCAGCTCATGCAGCCTTAGGAGGTCCTCAGCCCAGCCCTAGCCGGGAGCAGGTCCCATCAGCAGCTGCCCTGCTGTCCCCAGGGGGGAATCCTGCAAAAAAAAATAAATAAATTTGCAGGTGCCTGTGCATTCCTGTCCCCTGAAACCACTGCACCCAAGTCCTGGCTGCTGGAGAATGATGTTTCCTGGGCTGAGTTTGCAAAAGTCCCTCGCACAAAAGGAAACTGGGGCATTTGCAACTCTTATTTTGCAGCTGGCAGGTCATCTCCTTCCCGTGCACCATCACCTCTCTGAGGCGATGGCTTTCCTTTGCACCACAGCTTCCAGACCGTTTCCAGGTGCCTCAGCAGCACATCCTGCTGCCAGACACCGCCGGACGGTGCTTGAATGGACGTGGGTACAGAATTTGGCAACATCCAATTTGCAGGCAAATTTCTAGGCAGACGCTGCCCTGGCTCCAACAGAGCAATGGCCAGTGAAGGCTTTTTGAAATCGGAATCCAACCTGGTCACCACCATATCATCAACTTGGACTGAGGGCGGAAAACGAGCATCAGATGCCTTTATTCCCCGAAACCCCCAGAGCATCCTCGTTGCTATAGCGACGCATCCCCCTTGCCTTGCTCCTGATGTCATTCCGGGTGCCATTCCCCTGCCTCCTCCCATACAACAAGCGTGCGTGCACATGCATGTGCAACATGGAGCGAGGAGAGCAGTCTCTGTTATCCCTGGAGGAAGAGGAGTGGGTGAGGAAGGGAATGCGATCCTGCGGCCGGCGAAGAGCAGAGGAAACGCAACTCCCTGCCCCTCCTGTCGCCTCTCTTGGAAATTTGCGGGGAGGGGGAGGCACTCTGTTCCTCCCTGTGCTCGCTTTACTTATTGATGAGGTGGGAAGATGATCTCCATCCAGAGCTCCGTGTGTGCGTCCAGGGAGCGGTGGGCTTCAGCCGAGGCTAAATGCTCCCCCCTCTGCTCCTGCCATCCCCCCCGGGGTTCAGGGGGGACATCCTACAAAAGCAGCAACACCCCTCTCGCGTGGGCGTCCCACTCGCCGCCGGCCTCTCTCTGCCCTCATCTCAAAGCTATTTACGTATTAGGGCTGTATTTTCACCAAGAAAAGCCCATAAAATCCAAGGCGAAATTCCCTGTTTCAACGGAAATAAGCGAGGAGTTAAAAAATGCTTCGCCATGTTTCGAAACCCCACGAAATTCCTGCAGCCTGCGGCCAGCCAGACTTATCTGCGCTTTTTGATGTGATTAACCTGACAGCCTACGCAGGCCTGATCCTGCAAGCCCTGGGTTCGCTTCATTTGGGCTGAGTTTGTGAGACGCTGCCCGTCACCCCGGCTCCATTGGCGATGGTACAGGAGCCAGAGCTTGCAGCAGGGGTGAACCAGACTTCCTGTGCCCGTCTGCCGCCAGATCACGGAGTTACTGGCTACGGGATGCCCGCTGCAACCAGAAAAAGCAGAAGGATGTATGGACAGGTGGAGGCTAGACCCACAGACATCACAGCCGGCCTTTCTTGAGCTGGTGTTTGCATACGGACTGTGCCACCAGCCCCACGCAACACTGGTCAGGTCCACAACACCCCCATGTTAATATATGTCTTTACATATATATATATATATATACACATGTAAAGTACACATGCGTATAGGTTTGCACACACCCACTGTTGCTTCAAGCATGGTGCTGGCACTCCGTGTGTAAACCCGAACGTATTACCTTCACTGATAGGAAGCCACCGATGAGCTACGCAGGTCGTTGCACATGAACGCCAAGAAAAACCTGCATTTTTATTTTATTTTTTTTTTTCGCCTATGCCACATGCGTAGCAGAAAAACTATGCCAGGAATGTGAAAGAGTGCTGAAACTTTTTATGGGGGCTATTTTTTTTTTTCCCGTATCTCTCTCTGCCTGCGAAGCCAGATGTCTTTCAGCTCCTCGGTGTCTAATGTTACAGAGCTCTGAGGGAGTGGTATGAATTTCTGCACATAAGCCAGAATAGCCGTTTCTATAAGCTTTAATGCCAGACCCTCGGGGACAGTGACAGCCCCAAAGCTCCTGGTCCACTCCCAGTAAGATGATTTGACTCCTAGCCCACACATGCTCGCTAAGGTGTTCAGCCATTGCGTGGGGCAAACCCACCCACAGCTCCTGTGCGGGGAGAAAATGGAGTTCGGTAATTTGGGGAGAAAGTTGCTGACCCCGGAGCCGGTTTTGGCTGGGGATAAGGAGAAGTAGCCTTCCTGCGCCTGCGAGGCAGTCACGGAGAAGACGGAGCCAGGTTCCTCAGGTGGTGGGAGGGCAAGAGGTGGGACAGGAGGGGTTTGGAGGAAAAAAAAACCCAAAACATTTTCCCCACGAGAACAGGCTGCCTGGAGGGGCTGTGCCAGCTCCATCTTTGGAGCTTTGCAGGATAAAGCTCTGACCACCCCGGCGTGACCCTGCTTTGGGCAGGAGCCCGGGCAGGAGCTTGCGGCCCCGCGGTACTCGGGAAGGGACTCGCCTCGGCCACGGTGGGACACTTTCCCAGGGGGTGTGTGTGTGGTCACAGCCCACCCACCCCCCCCCCCCCCGGCCATTAACACCCTCCCAGCCCCCAGGCGACCCCTTCCAGCGCCGGATCGATCTCGGGGCTGGGGCCGGCGACTCACGGGTTTTCAGCCCCGGAGCGTCGGCGAAGCTACGGGCAGGCAGCGGGGAGGCAGCGGGGAGGCAGCGGGGAGGCAGCGGGGAGGCAGCGGGGAGGCTGTCCCGGGGACCCTGCCCAGCTCCGCCCCGGGACCCGCGTCCGGGCGTCGGGACCGCTCCCCCCCGCCGCCTCCCCGGGAGGGAGGAAGGAAGGAAGGAAAGAGGGAGGGAAGAGGGGAGGCAGGGAAGGAATGAAGAGGGGAGGGAGGGAGGGAGGGAGGATGACAGCGCCGTGAAGAAAAAGCAGGGGAGCCGCCGCTTTTCGGGACCCGTGCCGTCCGCCCGCACGGCAGGACCAGGCGAGCCCGCCCCGGGTAGGTGCAGCGGCGAGCGGGAGCGATGGGGCTGGAGCCGGGAGGATGGCGGCGGGGGTCGGGCCTTTCTCTCCCGGCTCGGAGGGGAGTTGCGGGAAGTTGGGCGTGCGATGGCGGGGGCGGGGGGGGCCGTCACCCCGCCAATCCCCCCCCCCCCCCGGGGGGCTAAGCGGGGCCCGGCCCAGGGAGGCCGGGGGGTGGGGGGGGGGGGTCCGCGATCGCAGCCCCCCGCCGGGGCGGCCCCGGGCTCCGCCGGCTCCTTTGTGCTCCCACTGGCCTCGGCCGCTCCTTTGTCTCCGTGCGCCCCCACCCCACCCCCCAACCCCCCGCCCGGCAGCCAGGCAGCGGCGGCGGCGATGCCTCCCCGCCGGCGGGGCAGCCGGAGGTCCCAGCGCCCTGCCTTGGGAGAGAAAGTCTTCTCGGGCACATGGCCGTCCCAACAGCTTTCTTTCGGAGGAGAAGAAGAGGGGGGGAAACAAAACAAAACAAAACAAAACAAAACAAAAAAAATATTAATGAAATAAGGGCGAGCTCTCCAGCCGCAAGGCCGAGCTTCTGTCCGAAGCGAAGCGTGTCTGCGTCGAGAACAGGAGACTTTTTCACAACCATCCCGGAGTTGCATCATCCGGCCTGTCAGCTCCTACCAGGGAGCACTGGAAAGTTGTCCTCACCCTTTTCCCTCCTGCCCCGGGGCTGGCTGGGGCACACTGGCGCTCAGCTGGCTCCTGGCCACCAGGAGCCAGTGGCTTTTCTGCCGGAGCCGGGGCACGGCCATCCCGATGGCACCCTACGGGTCTTAGACGCCCAGACAGGACTTGTTTGGCATGGTGATACCTGGGGGGGAGAAGGACCAGCCGCCCAGAGTCCCTGCTCAGCGCCTGCAGGGATTCCAGCAGCCACTCCCGGCCACGTTTTGGGGAGCTGCCCGCACCCCACCCCACCTTTGCACCATGGGTCCCAAGCCTGGCTTCAGTCCCTGGGGGAAAGTGTCCCTTTTTCCATAGTCAGTGATTTACAACACGACACCGTGGCAGGGATTTAACTCCACGATTTTCCCACATCTGCCAAGTTGCTTCGGTGCAGGACTGGTTTTCACACCTCTGGTCTCCCCGCACTGCCAGAACCTGGGCAGAGGCTGCATTTTCCCAAGGGCAGCAGGGATTCGGTATTTCCCCAGTGAACAACGCTGACCGCCTGTCAGACCATTACAGATGCCCGTCTCAGGGTGAAAATGGAGCGGAGTGGGGCATGGAGCGAGCAGCAGCCCTGTTTTTCGGGGTGGGTTTGGCGGAGGAGCTTCCAGGCTAGCGTGGAGAAGGAGCTTGGGGCAGTGGGAGGGACCGCGGGCTCTACACCCCAGAGAAAGGGCTCATTGAAGCAGGGACGGGCATTTGCGGTTCCCAGTGCAGCCGGGGGGCGATGGCATGCACAGCGGCCAGCATTGTGCAAAGGGAGCCGGGTGGTCCTCTTACCCATCTTGGTGGCCTGTTCTCTGGACCTCCTTGCTGCCCAGCAGGTTGGCGTGTTCGGTCACATGCGTTTGCTGCAGGTGATGGTGCAAAACCCACCTCACCGACGTCTGTGTTTTCCAGCAAGTTGGTTTCAAGGTTGTTGGCTTGTTAGCCAGCTCAGCTGGTCCCCACTGGCTCCTGGTCTGGATCAAACCAGGGCAGCACAGCTTGGTGCACCTGTAGATGTGTGATTTTACCCCCACGGCCAGCACTGATGTCTCTGAAAGTCCCATCACGTTTACCAGGGGCTCAACAGCAACAGCTCTCCCCTCTCCTGGGTCAGGAGAAAACACCTCTCTTTGGACACCATCCAAGGTGAGAGAGAGCAAAGACCTCTCTGTCCTGGCCATGAAGCCTGGGCTGGTCCTGTCACCAGCATTGCTGTGCCCAACGCCAGACTCTAAATCCTTTCTGGGCAGCGGTTTTTGGGACACGAGGATGGGTCATCCCAGAACCCAGAGTGCCTCCTCGGGGGGATGATAAATAGCAGGCAGAAGATGACCACGTGCACCTGGAGTCTGAGAGCACACGCAATGACAAACAAGTCATTGCAGCTGGTGCTTGTTTGTACCAATGACCTCCTCACCGGCATAGTTCATCTCCTGGGGGATGCCTTTGTCCTAGCCGGGACATCCTTCACTAGGGTGCCTGGTTAAGAGGAGAGCTGAGGACCAAGCTGAGGCGGGTTGAAGGACCAAGGGGCAGAGCTGGGAAGGGAATGAGGGGAGGAGAAACAAGCTTTGCTCTTGCCTTAATTTGACCAAACATACAGAGAAGCAAATCCCTGGCCGTGTCCCCGGAGGGCTGCCCAAGCCAAGGGCCAGCCCCCTAGCCTTTCCCATCCTTCCTGGGGGGACATGGCCCCGGCTTACACCATCCGTGCAGCGGTGGGATGGGCTGGGGCTGCCGCAAGCATCAGTGCCCCATCCCTGCCCAGAATGAGCCAGAAGTTCATTCCCAGCTTTCTCCTCCGATGGGGCAGTTTCCGGGCTTCAATTTGATGAGGCTTAGGGCTATTCTAGGCAACTTTATAAACGTCATAGGAGGAGGTGACTTTTTTTCCCCTTTTTTTTAGCTTGAGTGCACACATTTTTAAGCAAAAAATACCTGCCTGGGCAGCCCTCTCTGCTGCGCCGGGGACTGGGGGGGTGTTGGCAAACCGAAGTGGTGCCGCGCTCGTGCCATCGCCTTGGAAAAGAGCCAGGGGCAGAACGAAAATTGCTGGGAGGTGAAAGCAGAGAGGGAAGCACCGGTGGCATGTTTCCCAAGGCCAGCCCTGGGAGGAAGCTCGTGAGCGGAAATACTTGATAGAGTAAATACAGAGGGGAGCCCAGGGTGGGGGGGGGGTGGTGTTTTAATCCCCAAGTTTGCAGACAAAGAGCAGCGGGGAGAGCAGATAAGCACTCGTGTGCCTTATCTCTTTGTTGTTCAGCCCCTGTGTTCCGCTGTCTCACCTTGCTGCTGTTAATCTGATGAAGCAGAGCACTGCAGAATTACTCCGGGGCCAGCGAGCTCAGCCGCAGGTTGTCATAGAATCATAGGTTCCCCTCCTTCTCCCGGCAGGCGGGCAGGGATGCATGGGGGGAGGCAGGGGGCTGGGTGGGCAGAGGCATCTCGGGCAAGGAGGGAGCGCACAAGTAGGTTCTTCACCGCCGTTCCTCATCCGGGAGCTCCATTGTTGCCTGTTGAGTCACTGGAGGAAAATGTGACTCCATCCAGTTGCACCTCCAGCTGGCTTCCCCGGCCAGCCCGGAGGCATCTTTCCTTTCCTGGATCCCACCCAGTAGGTGTCAGGGGCAGCTGGAGGAGGGGGGATGAGAGCCCCAAGGCTTCGTGAAAGACTCTCCCTTTCCCAAAACTGAGACGAAAAACCCCGGCTCCACTCTCTCAGGCAGGCGGTCCTGCAAAACTGCCCTGTAGAAGGGTGACAAAAGCATCCCTTCCCTCCTTCCTCTCACCATGGGCCTTGCCCTGGGCCACCCTGGGGCTACACTCCCCTTCTCACCCCACCTCCATCCGATGAGCCGACTTGCTGCAGCAGACTTGAATGATTTGGCATCTCCAGTACGTCTGAGTCCTTCCTTCTTGCTGGGTCAGGGTTAAGTTAACTTGCTAGTAGTGGCGGGCATCCACCTGAGCAGCTTTGCATGGGAACGAAACCCCCACCACCCCCCCAAAAGAAAAAAGCCCCTTTGCTAGCTTTGACTCAGCTGGGAAATCTGCAAAGCCTTTTATCGTCTTGACACTGGGAATTGTAGCTGAAAGGAAAAGCATTCCCAGCCTGAGGGATGGGAAAAGGCAGGGAGCAGCGCCGGGGGGGAGTTCCCCCGAGCCACGTGTGCCACTTTCCGGGTTGTCTCAGTCTAGTGCTCGTGAAAATTACTCCACCTTGCTTTGAGATGTGCTGAGCAAGAGAGTGTTGGCCAGCGGAGATGGTGGCTGTCTGTCCGTCTGCTCCCACCGGTGGGGCAGTGTGAGCGTCCCGCATCCCCCGGGCGTGGGCGTGTGGGTGGTAGCAGCGTCCCGCCAGCTCTCCTGGAGCCATCTCTGTGCCCTCCCGCACCTCCCGGCCCGGCAGAGCCCCAGCGGGGAGCACACGGGGCGCACAGAGCCCTTCTGTTCCCACTCACAAAGGAACGCTTGTGGCTCGCTCGCCGCCCTGGCCAGGCTGCACCTCGCGGGCCCCAGTGAGGAAGAGCTTTAGGATGCTGAGCAGCCTCGACAGGTTACCCCCATGTGTGTCCCCCCAGCCCCAAAGCTCAGCCCTGCAAGGGTCCCCCCCGCGCCTGCCACCCCCACCCCATGGGTCCCCAGGCAGGACATTGGCAGCCGGCTGTTTATTTAATGAATTATGTCTGCCCTGGGCCCGTGAATTGGGTTGGGTTTTTTTGCCAGCGCTGCTGGAAATGGCTCTCTGTGTCATCCGTGTGAATAATTCCCGGTCTGTGCATCATTTGTGGTCTGGGGACATGAGAGGGGGGAAAACCTCGGGCTAGCTTTGCCAAGGGATTTTGTTTGAGCACGCCTTTACATGCCATCCCCCCACTGCGTGTGTGCTCCGGGCAGCAAGGGAACGGTCCCCTGCCCCAGGGAGGCGAGGGCAGGGATGCAGACCGCTGCCACCGCTCCCCAAGACGCCACAAACCCAAAAATCCTTTGCAGCGGCGAAGGCGGCAGCTCCGCTGGGCGCTGAGAGACCGGGCCGCGCGCTGAGGGCTTTGTATTTTATTTCTTCTCTCATTTGCTCAAATACTCCGACAAGTCCTGTCATCACGGGGGCGCAGAGTGGGACAGAGGAAGGGGGGGACTCAGGGGATGGCATGGCGAAAGGTACCTGCCCCAGCCACCAGCCTGTCCCCCAGGAGCGGTGTGCTGACAAATTAAACTAACAGGGCTGTTAAACACACACATATACGTGTGCGGGGGGGGCGTCCGTGCTACTCACTGCAGGGGGAAAGGGGAGAGCTGGGGGTGGGGTGGGGGGGCGGGTTCGAGAGCTGTTGGGGCTCTCTGAGGGCCCTGTGTCCCAACCAAGCGCTGGCTCCCTGGGCGCGTGGGTGTCTCTTTTTAGGAGCTTTTGCTGGGAAGGGGGTGGCTCAAAGCCAAGCCCCAGGAGCTGAGCGGTTTGCTCAAGCCGGGAAACTCCTGGTCCTCCCGCAGAGAGCGCCGGGGACCGGGCAAGCTGGGGACTGTGGGACACATCCTTTTCCTCCTGCCTGTGTCCCCTTCCCAGTAAGCAACACCGAAAAATGCACATTTTTTGGCCCCAGATGGCCGGGGTTGAGGAGGTTGGGGTGTGACGCAACGCCTGGCAGGGCTTCCCCCCTCCACACCCTGCCGAGGGCCTGCTGCTTGGCTGGGGCATCTCCCCTCCAGCAAACCCCGGGGTCCCCCCAAAGGAGAGGGCTCTGCCAGGCTCCCCCTGGAAGCAGGGGTCGGGGGGGGGAAGCTGCCAGGGTCAGACTGGCAGGAGCCAAACCAAATCGAAATAGACTTTCCCTGAGTCAATGGAATTCTGGCCAGGGAAGCGGGACGAGCAAACAGCATTGCCCATGCGGCCAGCTGGACACTGGGCGTGTGAACCAGTGGCCAGGTAGCACGTGTGACAAGTGCCAGGGACCTGCCCCACCATCCCAAATGGCAGCTTTCCCCCCCCCCCAAAAAAAAACCACCCCTGCCACATCCCACTTGTGGGGTGGGTCTTTTCTGCTGGGAGGTGGGGGGGGGATGCCGAGTCTCCCGGCGGGTTTTGCATCCTGTGCCAAGTGAATGCATCGTCATTTCGTTGTTTTTTTTTTTTTTTTTCTTTTCGGGAAAATACCCCTGGGAGAATTTTATGACCCGCACAGGACCATCAGCAGCAGCAGCGTTTTCTGGTCCGCTGTCGTTCCTGGAAACCCTCTGGGTTTCATTTTCATGGCTGAGCAGCCGCTGTCGCGCTGCAGGAAGGCGGAAGCCGAGCAGCCCCAGGCTGGGGCCCTACGGTGGAGCCTGCACCCGTCCCCAAAAGCAGCTCTTTCCAGAGGGCTGGGAGCCAAGATGGCCCATGGATCGGGTTGAGGAGCTGCTCTCACACCCAGGGGGGTCCCTCGCTGCTGGCAGCAGGTTTTTGGCTGGCGGGGAGCAGGCAGCCGGCGGGGATTAGGATTCAGGGCTGGCAGGGGCGGTCGGTGGAGGTGCAGGAAGGGGTCCCATAAGGCAGTGGTATTTTGGGATGGAGGGGAAGCGTCTGATGGGGGCTTCAGGCAGCTGCTCCTCGTGGCTGGGATGGGAGCAGTATGGAGCACACCTGCCCCAACCTCCCACCCTCCCCGACCCCCCCCCCCACCTTTTTTACTGCTCAAGGCCTTGTTGGTCATCTCTTGTGGGAAGGATCAGCGTCCCCCCCGACCGTAGAGAGCTGCCACTGTGCTGACCCTCCTTCTCTCTGCAGGCAGGGCTGCCCTGGGCAGGGCAGAGGATGCCGGGAGGTGGCTAGCCCAGGACACCTCCATTGCAGGCAGGAGGGACGTGTGTGTGCAGTCCCCATGGAGATCCGATGCGCTTTGCCCCAGGATTTCTGGGAGCTGCTGCACTGCCTGAAGATGAGGAGCAAGTACGCTGTTCTGCTGGTCTTCGTCGTCGGCCTCGTCATCATCGAAAAGGAGAACAACTTCATCTCCAGGTAGGGAGCGGGTTCCTAAGCCACCCCACGCTTTTAACCCTTCCTCTCCCCCACATCCCGAGCTTCTGTTCAGCAGGAGCCACCCCCAAAACCCCCTGCTGGGACATGGGGTTGGCGCCGCTCCCCTCCATGCCGGGCTGGGTCTCCCCGCAGGGTGTCGGACAAGCTGAAGCAGTTGCCACAGGTGCTGGTGGAGGCCAATGGCACAGAGGCCAGCCCGGCACCGGCTGAGAACGGCTCGCTGGCCTCGCTGCGAGAGCTGGATGCTGCCTTCTCCCAGCTGAGGTCCCACCTGCACAACGTCACCCTACAGCTGGTGGGTGAAGGGGACCCCAGGCCACGGCGACACGTCCTGCTGATGGCCACCACCCGCACCGGCTCCTCCTTCGTGGGGGAGTTCTTCAACCAGCAAGGCAGCATCTTCTACCTCTTCGAGCCCCTCTGGCACATTGAGAGGACAGTGACCTTTGAGCCGGGGGGAGCCAACGCAGTGGGCTCGGCCCTGGTCTACCGGGACGTTCTCAAGCAGCTCCTCCTCTGCGACCTCTACATCTTGGAGAGCTTCATCTTGCCAGCCCCCGAGGGCCACCTCACGCCCTTCATGTTTCGGCGAGGCTCGAGCCGCTCACTCTGCGAGGACCCCGTCTGCACACCCAGCGCCAAGAAGGTCTTCGAGAAGTACCACTGCAAGAACCGCCGCTGCGGCCCCCTCAACATCACCCTGGCTGCCGAGGCATGCCAGCGCAAGCAGCATGTGGCCCTGAAGACAGTGCGCATCCGGCAGCTGGAATTCCTGCAGCCGCTGGTGGAGGACCCCCGTCTGGATGTGCGCATCATCCAGCTGGTGCGGGACCCCCGGGCCGTCCTGGCTTCCCGCATGGTGGCCTTCTCTGGCAAGTACGAGACCTGGAAGAAGTGGGCATCCGAAGGGGAGGCTCCCCTCCATGAGGAGGAGGTGCAGCGGCTGCGGGGAAACTGCGAGAGCATCCGTCTGTCGGCTGAGCTGGGGCTGCGGCGGCCGGGCTGGCTGCGGGGTCGTTACATGCTGGTACGCTACGAGGACGTGGCACGGGCACCCTTGCAGAAGGCGGAGGAGATGTACCGCTTTGCCGGGCTCCCCCTCACCCCGCAGGTGGAGGAGTGGATCAGCAAAAACACACAGGCGCCCCGTGATGGCAACGGTGTCTATTCCACCCGCAAAAACTCCTCTGAGCAGTTCGAGAAGTGGCGGTTCAGCATCCCCTTCAAGCTGGCGCAGGTGGTGCAGGACGCCTGCGCCCCAGCCATGCACCTTTTTGGCTACAAGCTGGCTAGCAGCCCTGCCGCTCTGGCTAACCGTTCCTTCAGCCTGCTGGAGGATGCACAGCCCTCCTGGGTCACGTAATGGCGGGGGGGGGGGGATGGCAGCGTGGGGGAATGAGGGGCTGCGGCCACGCTCCCGGACGGCCCGGAGGAGACCCGGGGGTCCCCACTCCCAGAGACGCTCCTTGCTGCTGCCGCCGCTGGGTGGAAAGTGGCAGCACCGGGAGCCAGAGCATCCCAGTGGAGCCGACCTTGCGGTCCCGCAGAGCCTGAATTACACAATTTCTTTGGGAATGGGGAAATCACGAGGGTGAGGGGCAGCCGGGTGTTCGGTGCTGGGGCCACCTCCCTGTCTCAGGGGCTGCACCAAGGAAGAGGAGGTGGTGGGGCCGAGCGCCTCCACGTTGTCCCCACAGCTAGGACAAAGCAATGACGAGACCCCTGCAGTGCCAGGAAGGACCCGGACCCTAGAGGCCTTACTAGTTTAGTGCCTTCGTACACCAGCACAGGCTGGAAACCGCCCTGAAGGTGAAGCCGGGGCAGGAGTCGCCCATGGAGCACCGGCCAGCACTTGGGCTGCAATGAAATGAGGTGACTTTGTGGACTGGTGCTCTTCAAAGTTGTTTTTGGGGGATTTGGTTTGGGTTTGTTTTTTTTTTCCTTTTTTCCTGTGTATTTGCATACCAGGGTCACCAGGCCCATTTATTTATTTGTTACGTGAAAAAGAGGGGCAAGCAGGTCAAGGAGCTAAGCCTAAAAAAATCAAAGCCGCACACTGTACCGCAAAGGAACAGAGACACACACAGTGCTGAGGTAAGATTTCAGCCGGGGACCACCATGCGCCCTGCTGGGAGACCCCCGGGGACCAACGGGCTATAACCCCCCCCAGACCCCCAGCGGAGCTGGTGCCAAGGCTGCACCCACCCTGCACAGGAGTGACTGCGGACCACGGCGCCTGCTGGAAGACAGTCGGACTTATTTAATTAAAAACAAAAATACAACAGCAGAGAGTCCAAATCACCTCCCATCTCCTTGGTATTCATGTGCCTGGGGAGGGGGGAGCCCCAGAAGTGTTTGCTGGTGGGTGACCCGTACCTGGGGTTTGGTTGAGGCAAGGGGAGTTTTGGGGTGTTTGGCCCGTGCAGATGCTCACCCAGAAGCCCCACCTCGCCTCTCCCCAGCTGTTGGCTGAAAGCAAAAATGAATAAGTAAAAATCCGGCAGCGGGAGCAGCTGGCCGCAGCTGGGCTGTGTTTCTGCCAGCGGAGGGCAGCCGGGAGGAACACACCAGGGCTCCAGTGACGAGCCACCGCTGGGCCAAGCTCACAAAAGCCGTGTTTTTTGACCCAAGAGGGAGAACAGAGGCGGTATTGAGGAGCAGGGGGCCGGCTGGCAGGGAGCAGCCACGACGGAGCCCCAGGCGCCTGTCCGTGACGGCTTTTTTTCCCCGTGCGCGGCTGCCTCTTGCCGGGGAGCATCTGGGCTGAAGGTGCGGAGCCAAGGTGCTTGACCCCGGGAGAGGGTGCAAAAGTGGGTTTTTCTTTGCATTGAGCAAGGTGGGCGACGCGCTCGTGGCACGCAGGCGATGGAGAGCCATCAGATTCCTCCCTTCCCTGTCTCACACGCAGCTCCCAGCATCGCAAGCAGCCCCGGGTTTCACCGAGTGAATGGGGTTTTGTTTGGAGGCTTCCTGCCGGGAAAGCGGCGGGGTCACTGAGGTCAGCTGGATACCCCACAGCTGCATGCTGGGAAAAATCCCATGGAGCTCAGGCAGCACACGGGGGCAGGGGGTGGGGGCGGGAAACATGGCCGAACCCACGGCAAACACCTCGCCTGCGCTTCTACAAAAGTACTTGCTAGTTTGGCTTTTGCAAAGCGAATAAAGTTTTTTGTTGCTTTGCAAAGCAGCACGAGGGGTTAAGAGCTGCTCGGCTGCCAGAGCCAGGAAAGGGACCTCAGAGGTGTGCCCACCATCCCTGTCCCACCCCACTGCACGTGGAAGAGCCGCAGGGCTGGGGCAAAAAGTGAGGTGTAGGGGCAGGAAGTACCGAGAAATAAAGGGAAATACAACGCTGAGGCCAGAGGGGATGGCGACAACCCCCCATTCTCACCTGCGCTGCCAGCACGGCCTCAGCCCCGGCTGGCTCCAGCCTGCCATTTCTAGCTCAGTCGAGAGCATTTCTTCCTGGCCAACCTCCAGCTTCCCATCAAAAATGTCACAGGACAGAAAGAAAACGTGCCCCCACCCCGTGCAGATTTCCGCCGGGGCTAATTGCTCCCATTAAAGCCACGCAGCCCTGACTCCCGCACAGTGCCAGGCGCATTGGGAAGCCATGAGGAACACGTGGCTCCTTTTGAGATGAAAGAAGCTGAATTGTCTCTGTGCCGACTGGGGTGTGTGGGGGGGTGTCGTCCCCCCTGCCCAGGAGAGGCACCTCCTGCTCACCCTGCCCTGGCCGCTGCCAGGCCTTGCTCCGGTCTATCCTTATAGGAGGAAAGGCATCGATTCGGGAGAAAAAACATGCTTTGGGAAAGCCATGGCAAGAGGCAATGCCTTAGAGCAAGGCCATACCTGCGTTCAGACAACGGATTCAGCTTCTCCCTTCCTCCGTCCACACCAATGCCAAAAAAAACCCCCCATCCTCTTTTCAAGGGATTCAAGCTTTCAGAAATAAAGTAGGTCCCAAAAGGATCAGGCTTGCTTTAAAACAAGAAAACAAATGAAAGAATGCCCCCTACCCCTTGCTTCCCTAGCCCAAGCCCATCCCTTCCTCATGCAGGTGAGTGTCCGCAGCTGGGCTGCCTCTGGGCTCGCCTGCTCAGCCCACCACAGCTTTATTTTGGGGGAAAATCAGGTGCATTGTGATGTTTATTGTCACCAGAGAGACGTTTCCTGCAAGTAGCCCAGGGAGGTGAGGGGACACATGTCCCACGGGACAGGGCGACCAGCCAAAGCCTGCTTCTCCTCAGGGTTACTGTAGGTGAAAGGAGATGATGTAGCACCAGTAAGAGCTTTAATAAATTATGTATGCCCTGTTCCCCTTTAAATGGGATCTCTCTGGTTAATACTTTCCTCTGCCAGTCTAATCCAGACTTGACTTTGGATGGCAGGTATACCCTGCTGTTTCTCCGCCTCCCTCTTGGGGACACTTGGGGCTTGCTGGGGCCACGCTGATGTGGCTGGCCTTGCCACAGAGGGGCAATTTTGCTGGAGTCAAAAGATGCCAGTCCCCACCAATTACAAAAGCGGTGGAGGCAGGCAGGTCTCTGCGACGCCATCTTGGACACCGTGGTGTTTAATGCATGGCCGAGGTGGCAAACTGCTACCAGCATCTGGCACAGTGGATGTCTGCCAGCCCACAAGCCAAACCACCAGACTGGCCCACAGAAATGCATAAAAAAGGCCTTTTTCCAGCTTGGCACAAGGTTCGTCCCAAACTTCCGAAGTCAAGGCTGCTCCACCAGCTGTCCTGACTCCCCATCCCCTTCTCCTCACTTGCTCCAGCTCCGTTTAATGGGATCGGAGTAGCTAATCCCCCATGTGCCCGCGCAGGGCTATCAGATGGGATTTCTGCACTAGGGCTGGCGGGAAGCCATGGCCCAAGCAACCACATCCCCTCACCCAGCCTCGCTGGCTTCGACTGGAAGCCGAATCTTCCCTTGCCCCATGGTGGGGCTCAGTGTCATTCCCACAGGGAGCTGGTGCATAAGCTACAGCTCCATCGCCCAAACCCCAGGTCGGTGGGGGGACGCACGGGCCAGCGAGGGACCAGGGGCTGCAGCACACGTGGACATTTTGGCATTAAATGACAGCCTTGTTTTCCGTTTTGTTTTTTTAAGAGACTGTATGCCTGACCAGACTGCATTTCTTGGTCTGCATCCCATATTTATCCTGTAATTACACCTTTGGACAAAGGCTGCCTGTCTGTGAGACTGATTTTTTTAAGGACACAGTTTTATTACACACTGGGCTTTCACTGCAGTGAAATCTTGGGGGAGAAGGGGGAAGAAAACTCCCTACAATTTGGGGGTGAAAGCTGTTCCTTCTTAAAACCTGCCCCAGGAGTGAAGGAGCTTGCCCAAGCATTCTCCCTTTCTCAAGGAAAACCCCACTGCTGACGTCCTTCTGGAGGTGCTTCTCTACCACCTCATGAAGATTAATGCCACAAAACCCTTCTCCGTGTTGTCCCGTAAGAGAAAGGTGCCACCTCATCACTGAGCTGAGAGCCTTGCCAGAGGGGTCTTTGCAATTCCTACAACCAGCCGGCTAAGCTGGATAAAGGCTGATTAAGCTTCTCGTCGCACCTGCCTGTATCACAGCACAACAAGGGATGAATTCCCACAAAACGGTGTTTCCAAAAGCCCGTTTCCAGGGGTAGGGAAGATTTGTAGCGCACGGAAACCAAAGCTGGAGGTGTCTGAGCAGGGGTTTCCTCCAAGGGGAAGGAGAGCCCTGGCTTTGCCCGTGCTCACCCCATGCTGGGGTGTCCTGCTGCGTCGTGCTGGCGAAGAGGAGCTGGGGCGCACCTCGGCACGGAGCCAGCTTCAATCCCAGGAACAAGGAGAACAGTCCTGTGCAGCCCCGGGACAGAGCGGACCCCCACAACCAGCTCCCCGTGGCTCTTCTTTCGGATACAAAGACCAGCTGGATCACAGAGACCTTTCCATTTGGCCTTTGGGGTTTTCCCGAATCCCTTCTCCGTGCGGGATCTGCAACTAGTTTATGGGCTGGCATGTGCACAGGCGCTGCCTATACATATGTGTGACTGGCCGGTCCAGCCTGACCAAAATAAGGTGACTTTGGTGCTGTGGTTTATAGGAAGTGGCCAGCAGCTGATCTCCTCTAGCTGATGTCACCGAAAAACTGGAAATTAAAAACAAGGTTTGTTGGGGAGAGAATAAATAAAACTGGTCCTTGTTGATTTTTGCTAAATGTAAATGTTATTTATAAAGTATAAAATAGCTGGTGTTGATATTTAAAAGCAGACAGGAACTGGTCTGAATTGGTTTTTCCAGGCAATTCTTTGCCCTGGACTAATGCGATTTCACCCTTTCTGCGGCAGAGATTCCTGAGACGCGTGGGAGTGACAAGATCAAAAAACGGGGAGCAAAATGGGGAGCCCCAGGGCAGGTGCCAAGGAGAGTCCCAGGGTCTCCTTGGGAGCAATTACCCCTCAGTGAGTTTGATGACATTTGTTCTTAAGTCCTGAATCAGCTGGTTATTTTCTGTGTTTGAGGGGGATGTTTTTCCCTCCCGCACTGCAGCTGGGAGATGTCTCCTTTGGTTTTACAGCAAAGACATTGTCAGCAAGGGGAAAAACAGGACCCTTCCAGCTGCTCAGATTTGTCCAAGAGGGACGGGGGCCTTCAGGCTGCCTCGAGAGGGAAATCACAGAATCCCAAAATGGTAGGGGTTGGAAGGAACCCTTGGAGATCATCTAGTCCAACCTCCATGCCAAAGCAGGTTCACCTGGAGCAGCTGGACATCCTAAGGTCTTCTCCTGCAGCACCGCTGTACCCATCCTTGGATTTACCATACTCAGAGGGATGTCTGTTGGCTGTGGCTGATGTTGCATTGAACCTGATGAGGGGAGGACACAGAGACAGCTAGATACCCACGCTGCCTGCCTGGCCTCTCGGAGCTGCAGAGGTGGGACAGGAGCATCCTGACGAGCCCCTTCCCTACACCTCTTCCTTCCCACTGGCCTCCTGCCATCCCACAGGGGAACGTACGGTCCACGGGGCAGGTACGAAGAAAAAGCCAGGGAGCCCGGAGGAAGCCAGGGCCGGCGGATCCCTGCCCCCAGCCTCCCCACCTGGCTCTGCCATACAGATCACCAGCAGAAGACAAAACCCTCTCTGAAGCTGACCTGCTCTTACTGCAGCCGTCTGTTTGCAGTTGTCAGCCACAGAAATATCATCAAAACAACATATTTGCCAATACTGAGTGTGCACCTGCACACAGAAGGCTCCCTCCGACCACAATTTTAAGCATTCAGAGTTTCTTTCCGTTTGCCCAGAGTTGGGTGCGTCGTTTTCACAAAGGCTCCTTCTACCTCCCCTGTTTGCTTTGGGCACTGTTTTCTCCGCTGGCCTTGTCTCGTTTGTTGGTGCATCTCCAACTCGCTGGCCCAGAAGCTTTTTACACCCTTTGTTGTTTTTTTTTTTGGAAAGGTGGCCCTGATCTTCTGATGTACCACCGGATTTACCTGATGATAGCCCTCATTGCCTTGGAACAATGCTTGGAGGCAGGATGAAGGCATTCATCCTGTGCGAGCAGCAGAATTAAGGGCAGAAACAAGATCTTGTTCTTTGTGGCAGGTCTGGTGCAAATATACCCGAGGGCGGATAACATCATGCGATAGGGAAAAATAGGGGATTACTCTTGAAGTAATAGATTTCTCCCGGCAGTGGGTATGTGCTGTAAAATACATGGAAACATGTGGCATGAAAAGCCAAAAACCGCCTCTATAAAAGCGAGAGCTGGGCACAGAGGAAGGGGGAGAGGGCTGTAGCACATGGGAAGTGACAATTCATCCTCAGCCTCCCCCGTCTTTTAGGAGCGGACCTTTGATCCAGCTTTGCTGCAGTAGGATGAAATGCCAGAGGAGTTATGCACGTAAGGCCAATGCTGCCAGGAAGGGGATGGGTTCGCACACGCCCAGTGCAAAGCAAGCCTGTCCATGTCATTTGAGGGCAGAGCGTAAATCAGGTTTTGATTGCTGAGTTCACCCTTTTAGAAATGGAGATGCGTTTATATTTTTCCAGTTTCTGCATTGAATTATCTTTTTCCAAAGCCGGTCATCGCCAGGCTATTCCAGCAGCCTCCTCAGAGGTCAGTGCCCACGTAGGTACCAGGAGAGAGGACAAGGAGCAGACCTGGAGCGCTGCTACTGTGGGGATACTTCACAGCCTCTGGATGTTTGTAGCTCCCGGATTTCCTGGCCAGAACCAGTGCCTCTGTGTTTAGCAGCTCTGGAGGATTTATCTTCTCCAGATTAACCAAAATTATTTTTTCCCCCATTGAAGCTTTTAGCACACTCCAGCTAAGTCCTGTGTAACAAAAAGCACAAACCTGCCCCTGGCTTATTTCAGCTGAGGCCAGGGGCTTTCCTACTAAAAGGACTTTCCTCCTGGGTTTGTTGTTGGCCGTTCCATCCCTCCTCTCTCAGCTCTCTTCCAGGATGAAGAGTCCCCCTGTGTAGAGCAGAAACACCCCCAATTCTTTTGACCCCTTTGTCACCCTCCTTCCCCACTCCCTGTGCCCTTCCTGCGATGGAGGGGAGGATGTCTGGTGCTGCACGCTGGACTTGGACGCCGTGTCCCATGTCCCCACAGCCGAGCTGGCTGCACCCTCTGGCGGCAGCCCTGCATCCACGCCCTGCTTTTCCTGGAAAAAAAAATAAATGCTAATTCCTTCATCCATCTCCCACCCACGAGGCTGGGGGGAGTTCTCCTGGGGACCCTGCTGGGAAGGGGCTTGGGAACTGGCAGGCGTTCGCTGAAGGAGGAATGGGGAGCAGAGGCAGCCTTCAAACCGGCATGGGAAGGGGAGTGCGGGGGCAGCTCTGCCAGCTGACAACACTGCAGTGTGCACAGCAGCTATATTTATCCACATGGCCAGCAGCTATATTTATCTGGAATGCCACAGGAGCCTAAAGTCTTCGGGGTAATTTCCGTGCTGCGGAAGAACGTGATCTAGATGTCATTTTTACTGTAAACCTCCTTCTCTGCTCTTTGCTCCCCTTCTACAGGGGCCGTCACTACCTTCTCAGCCCTTCCATGCTCCTCCTTAAATCCCACCATCTCCACCATGGTGAAGCTGGGCTCATCTTCCCTCCATCCTTTTCGTACAGCCCTCTCTGGGCTCCTTTTCCCACTGCCACTTGGAACACATACGTCTTCATTTCTCTCTCCGAGGGAAGCATTTCTCTTGATGAAGGGAGTTGGCCATCCTCTGGCTGCGTTGTTCACGCAGCCTGCGGTCTTGGCCAGTTTGTGTGTTTCCCGACGAGCCCCTTCAAGCCACAGAGCCAAGGGCTATGAAACCTGAACTCTCCCAGCAAGGGCAGGAGCAGGGCACCCCTCTGCTGCTAGGCCCCAGCTGCCCCCCAAAAGGGGGCACTGAACCAACATGTCATCAGCCAACGTTCACAGCTGACAAAGGACAAGCCAAGGTGGGCAGGCAAAGCCCGATATTCATCAACTTTCCAAAATAAAACAAACTAAAACCATTTTCTTTTTTGTTTGTGTTTGTTGTTTTTTTTTTTTTTTTAAAAGATGAGCTCATGACTTTTTAATGCTGGGGTTTGGCAGGACTGACTGCACATCCTCAGCATTAGCAGAGCCTCGTCTCGCACAGCATCCTTACCCACTGCCAGGCTGCGACTGGCAGCCCCGAGCACGCAGGCTCAGCTGGAGCAATTCCCCTGGTCTCTGGTTGTTTGCCCATCACCCTTAAAACACAGCTCTTGGTTCATAAGATCCTTCCGGTCCCCTTCTCACGTGGAGGACATATGCGGGGGTGTGTAAGGAAGGTGAAAGGGGAAATAGTCTGTTCTTGGGACTCTGATGCTCACTTGGGCAGACACCGCGTCCTGGCAGAAAGCATTGCCCTGCTCGGGAGAGCCAAAGTCTGCGAGCTGGGTTCAGAGCTTGAGAAAGCCACTTCCTCCCTGCAGCTTTAATGCTGCGAACAGCTTCCCAGCCAGCAAAGGTGACTCCACCCGCCGCCGGGAGAGGCGGAGAGCGAGCAGGAGGCGGCTGCGCAGAGCCACATCGACGCTGCCACCGAGCCAGCCGCCAGCTCCCGGCTCAGAGCGATGGGATCCCGCCTGTCCCTGGACGACTCCGTGCGGGTGGTGGTGGTCGGGGGTGGCTTCGGAGGTACAGCGGCCGCCAGCCTCCTCAAGTCTTGGGCCATCCCCTTCACACTGGTGGACATGGGAGACGCTTTCCATCACAATGTTGCTGCCCTCCGCGCCGCTGTGCAGAGTGGTAAGGGCTCAACTGATTTCCACGGCCTTCCCCCTGTGTGGGTCTCGGCGGGTCAGCTCTCTGAGGCCCACCAGTGACCGCAGCAGCTCGGAGGTACTCGGAGTAACATGGAACGGGGTACTGAAAGTGCCTCCTCTGCTCTAGCGATGGTGGAAGACTTGATTTTTTCTGCCTGGAAAACAAATACTTAGCTCTGGGAAGACCCACAGACTGTCTTTGTTAAGCTAATTGCCTGTCTGCTGGGAAAAACTGAGCAAAACCTACTCAGATGATTGTGTTGTTTGGTTTTTTTATTTTGAGAGTTTAGAAGGTGACTAAGCTAAAACCAGCAGCAGCTGGAAGGGGTGAATGAACGTTTTTCTGTATCTGGCACTTGAAATGTTGAGCAACTCAGTAGTGAGGCCCTGGATGGCAAAGCTCAGATGCATCTGGGATCTCACTTGGGAGACTGGGCTAACCCCATTCCTCCAGTCACTGGGGATTTAGGGGGAAAAATCCCATATTTGAGGCTGGGAACAAGCATCAAAGGGATGTCTGAAAGGCAGATAACATGACAAAAAGCCTCTGAAATCATGCCTGAAATACCCTGGACCACAGTGGAGCCCTTACTGACAAACCAGTACAGGAGATTCTGTATGGGGACCAGGGAAAGTAGTCGAGCTGAGGTTGTCACCTGGCTTCTGAGGAAGCCACATCCGAGGCAAAGGTCCTGAAGCAAAGGTCTCTGCTGGGCAGAGATAACGCACAGCAGAGGCCCAGCCTCTGGTCCCAGGTGCATAAAATGCTTTTGTCTGAGCAAAGATGGTGTGAGGGGAGAAGCAAAGAGGGGTTTGTTAGCCTCCACAGAGGGAGATCTCTTCCCTGTCATCTCCTCTTCCCACAGGATTTGCCAAGAAGACTTTCATCTCCTACTCTGTTACCTTTGGGGACAGTTTCCGACAAGGCAAGGTTGTTGGTATAGACCCTGGGAGGCAACAAGTCTTGCTCAGTGATGGTGAGGTGGGTGATGCAACAACTTGCAATGAGTAACTTGGCTGCCTTATGGGATCACCTGCTAACGCGGAGAGTCAGCCTTCAGCAGGGCGTGTTGTGAATCTCACCTTCTCAAGGGTTTTCTTCAGCCATGTCTTGGCTGCGAGAACGCAGTACTCCAAATCTAGGCCATGTTGGTTTTGACTCATTATGTCTGGTTGGAGAAGTGACTTGGAATTTAGGTTTCAGACTGTTGTTTGTGCTTGGAGTCTTCTTGAGGGGGAAAGAGCGAGATGAGCAGGATCACAAGGCACCTACAGAAAATGTGCGTCTGGGCAGGAAGAGGAGTGTAACTTTCATCTGCTAGAGGAGGGTGCGTGCGGGACAGAATCATGCTCTGGGAAAAACAAACTGGACCTTTGCCCTGGAGCTGGATGAGAGCTGGGAATGCTGTTCAGTTGTGGCAAACACCTGCATATCTCCTACAGTGCAGGTCAGCTGAGCACATGAACCCTGACCTGTCCAATACTCCCGGGCTCAAGAGTTCACACGCACAACAGGGTTCCTGTTCTGATGTAACCCTCAGCTTGGCTGAAATGCCTGACCCCAAACAAGCCACAAACCAAGGCACTGATTGCTTTCCTCTAGGTTTCTGCCACCTGTGGGCAGACACACAAATGCTCATGCTCAATACTGGCCCTGTAACCCTAGAAGGTAGGGAGGAATGGAACCAATGACCTACTTCTATGGAGGTCTGCCCCAGAGGCAGGCCCCCAACCATCTCCTCTAAAACCACGAGGCAATGTGTGGAAAGACCAGAGCATTTAATCATCCTGAAGAGCTTGGTAGCTCTTTCTATGGATGCGCTGAACAGCACCATCCCCTCTAACCAAGCTAAGTGGCCTAGAGCTGTGTTAGGATGTTGGTGTGCAGTAAATGCCACACCCCATCTAGTGCTCAGATGAGCTTTTATTCTTAGCGATGGATTTAGAGCTCAACAATTAACCCTGGAGCTCAGATCCTTACCTAACTACAGGAAGAAACAAGGGCAGCAGCTCTGATAACTCTTTTCAGCCAAAGCATCTCATCTCTGTTCAGAAGAAGGTGAAGGAAAGTTAGTCTCTGGAGCCAGCTGTGATGGTAGCTTCAGAGTCTGGGATAAATACCAGGTTATTTCCTGTAAGCTTATGGTAGCTTCTTCAAAGCACTCAGCTCATCTGAAGAATAGTGCTTCTCTCAGACCCTGAGGGAAGGCAGTTAGGTGGTGTCACCTGGACCAGGTCTCTTCCTAAAGTCACTTTCTGACACTGACAACTTTCCTAGTTGTCAGTGGGGGCTGGAGGAGGAGGAACGAGTGAAGAGAACCGAGGAGGAGGGGGAATGAGTGAAGAGTACCGAGGAGGCAACAACTGTATTCTACCTCTGTTTTAAAGAGGTCTAACATCCTATTCCACCTTCTGCCTTCCCAGGTGCTTCACTACTCCCATCTCATTCTTGCAACAGGCAGTGATGGGCCATTCCCTGGGAAGTTCAACAAAGTCATTGACATGGAGAGTGCCATCCAGACCTATGAAGACATGGTTAAAGAGGTGAGGAATCAACTTACTTCCTAGGAAGCACTGCCTGCCTCTGTTCAGCTTCCCTGGCCCAGACACTACTATGCATATCTGGAGCCATCTGTGTCTAAGAACAAGAGACCACGATGCCTGCAGGGACAGGTACAGCATATGGTCCTGTATGCCCCAGGGGAAGACCAGCTGCCCACAAAAGGCAAAACCTGAAATGCTCAACAGTGTTACAGTGTACACAGGAAGAGCGCATGGTGTTCTCATTTTTTGTTTCCTCTTAACAAACTAGGTGGTTTATTGCTGTTGGGCCAGTGCTGTATCTCAGAAAGGTCTATTTGCGGAGTGGATGAAGGTATCTGACCTCCTGCACGTAACAGTTCTCTTGTAACATGAGTTTCTTCTTTACCTCAAGATTGAGAAATCTGAGCGCATCCTGGTAGTGGGAGGTGGTGCTGCTGGAGTTGAGATGGCTGCAGAGATCAAAACAGAGCACCCAGCCAAAGAGGTAGTAGCATATCAGTTAAAATTTACTTCATCCTTGTTTCTGAGATTGTTCTTCTGTGATGGTATCTGGGATCACTGCAAATCACGAGTTTCCATGCAATGGCAGCCTTCACCCCTACTGCTTCCTCTTCTGAGAGCATCCCATAGCCTGTCACCAGCAATTATTGGCACTAGATGCCTTTCACTGCCTCGCTGTCCTTGGGCATAATGCGGGCTGGAAGCTAGCTATAGCTGCTCCCACCTGGCATGTGGTGAGGCCTGTCCCATTCCTGTATCCCCGTTTGCTGTTTTGTCCCCAACAGGTCACCCTCATTCACTCAAAAATTGCACTAGCTGATGTGGAACTGCTAGATAGCGTCCGTCAGGAGGTGAAAGAGATTCTCCTCAGAAAAGGAGTGCGCCTCTTATTAAGTACGTACCTAACAATGCCTCTAAAGATCTAGACTCTGAAGCTCTATAAGCTGCTCTTCCTTTAGCCAGAGCATGTCCTTCTGATGTCCTCTTTCTGATCTTTTTTGACTAAGCATGGCTTCCTTGAATTCCTGTTTCTCTAGATACATCTGGGCTAGCTGGAAATGGCAGCCTAGTAAAGGTTTGTGACCCAAGGCTCTCTGTCCCAACAGGTGAAAGGGTCAGCAATGAGGAAAACCTCACGCCAAACCGGTTCCAGAAGGACATGGTCATAAGAACGGAAAAGGGCACCGAGGTGGTTGCTGACATGGTGGTCCTGTGCACA
Source organism: Chroicocephalus ridibundus (assembly GCF_963924245.1). NCBI lineage: Eukaryota > Metazoa > Chordata > Aves > Charadriiformes > Laridae > Chroicocephalus > Chroicocephalus ridibundus. The sequence goes on along the minus strand of NC_086289.1, from coordinate 36,866,667 downwards.
GGGATAAAGATTAACTGTTCAGCATACGCCTCTGCATTTGGTAAATGAAAAAAACCACTGGGTGGGGGGAGAAGCAACAGAGTTCTTCAACACCTTACACTTGAGTACTGTGAGGTTAGGAATCAACCCTATACAACCTGCAGTGGTTATTCCATGATACAGCAAATGCTCTAACATCACATTAAATACTTAACTGTGACATGTGACCTTTGGAACTTACAGAATTATAGATCAAGTGGCCAACAGTCTTCTCCAGCTCCTTCCGCTAATACCTCCAAGGAACCTTAGTGTCCTAGTTCAGCATGAGGCAGATGACACCTAGAAGATGATGGTAACTCCTGCCGTCAAGGCCAGGATTTCATCCTAGATATAAGCTTGTTGAGTTCTGAGCAAAAAATAGGCTCAGCACATTCAGCATTCTTGCTGAACTGCCAGTGTCACAGGGCGTTCAGCCAATTAATTATTTGGTGATACATCTTCAGTCTGAATCCTCTTACAGCCCAATTTCAGTTATGGCACTACCACTATGGACCAGTATGACCATTATACAGTCTCCTTCTCAGGCTGCGTACACTAGCTCTTAATGTTTCTTGATGTTTCTACTGAAATATCAAAGGATGATTCATTGCATGAGACTGCAATAATTAACTACAGCAAAGCAAAAAGTGTCTCTTCCCTGACATGTAGAAAAGAGGGTGAAAAACCAACTCCTTACTTTGTGTCAGTGACATGTTCAATAACATCATCAGCATTTTGGGGTCTTGGGCCACAACAAGCAACGCAAAGCTCCTTCTGAAAACTTACTGTTTGGCAAAACAGGGGACAGAATGGCAAGTAACGGTGCTTTGAAAGTTAACAAGCACCTTCAACTGGAAGGCTACGAGAACATCTATGCCATTGGGGACTGTGCAGATCTGAAAGAACCGAAGATGGCCTACCATGCTGGTCTCCATGCCAACATTGTGGTGACAAATATCATCAACAGCCTGACACATAAGCCTCTTAAAACCTACAAACCAGGTAAGGTAATATCGTAGCACTGGGCCCTAGCTGTTGGGCTGCTTCTCTGTAGGGAACAGCAGTTTAACACATACACCTCAGAACTTGCATGGGACACTAGAGGTGAGGGAACACAGTTGGGGTTGACTATAATAAGCTTATAGCTCAGGCTTCATCTTAGTTCTTGCCAAAGACACTGTAGAAGTTAATTACCTGTGTCAGTCTACAGACGCAACGTGTCCTCTCTTCACTAACGTCTTCCTGATAAATCTACTGGTGGGTGTCTGCTATTCATCAAACTTGTTTCCTTTTCTTTAAATTGCTTACTGTCCAATTGAATCCTAGGAAGAAGGAGATGACTTGACTTTCTCCTCGTTTCTCCCCTTAAACTATACAGCAAACACAAACTGAACAATTCTAGTCTCAAAAATCTTGCTAGGTGATGGCTCTCATTAATAAGCAACTGAGGTAAATACTTACCATGACTATGCTGAAAGCTGTTCCATGTGGATGGAGGATATCCGGACAGCAGCTTGGTTTTCAGAGGCTGCTCAGTCTACTCACATTTCTTTCTACTTAAATATTGTTGTCTACCTCTTGGACTCCCTCTTGGGAGGACAGAATAGTTCTACTGCACACGCACAGACAGCCCAATCCTTCAGCAATCCCATTAATGAAAGAGGTAGAGCAGATGGTAGAAAGGAGAGAGTTGTGAGTAGTTAGTTCTCCTTGGGCCTGCTTCCCTCCTTGTCATGCAGTACATGGGTCCTATGCTTAGCTGTGTGTATGGGAATGAGGAGAGGCTTGAGAAGTGAGAATTTGGAGGAAGTGCATCACCCACACATAGTTGGGTTTGATGTTTAGCTTTGAAACTGCTTAACTTAAGCCTCTACATCTTCTTTCCAGGGTCACTAACATTCCTGCTTTCAATGGGCAGGAATGACGGTGTAGGCCAGGTGAATGGTTACTACGTGGGACATCTCTTGGTGACCATTGCTAAGAGCCGGGACCTGTTTGTTTCCAAGAGCTGGAAGACAATGGGACAGACAATGCCCTCTTAAGGGGGAGATCAGTAACAAACCAGCAGGGAATACAGCAACTGGAAGTCGGTGAGGGTGCACTTTTATTGCTTGGACAGACTGATACTGTCTCCTGCAGCACCTCCTAAAGCCACCTATTAGTGTGCTGCATTGAAGGGGGGCCCTGCTTTGCTCTAAAGGGGAAGGAGGCACTTCCAAATGAAGTGCACAAAAGTTCTCATGATAAAAACCACGGAAGGAATGTTTCTTTTGCTTCCCTGTTGAGATAGCTGTGAGCAAGAAACTTGGTTTACCTTATTTGTAACCATAAACACTGTGGTTTCCAAAATCACTCTGGTTTGTTTATTATGTGGTTTTTCCCTGGCTTTCTCTACTCTTGCTCTTCTAAAAACTACCTGCCTCTTACAGATCCGGAATCTGCTCTGCAGCACGCAGGAAGAATGGCTCGCAGCACTGCCTGGGGAAAGCCTGCTTAAAGCCTTGAAGAGGCTATTGTAATCCTGAAACTCAACAGAATATAATGCAGCTTTTATTATGTCACTTAGAGCACTACAGGTTAGTTGTGTGCTAGGTGTGACACAGTAAGCACTTAATTACAGATGCTGCTGCTTTTTTTCTTTCTTTTAAAGGTGAGACATTCCCAGAGCAGAAGTAGGGTTTATAACAATAACCACACTTGACACATCTTTTTCTTTTTTTCTTATAAAACAAACAAAATCACCATGAAATATTTTCAGTAATTACAGAGATTATTGTGAGTTAAAAGCAAAACAGAAGCTCCTCATGCATCACTTTTAAAATCCCTTTCCCGTCTCTGTGGGCTGGAGGCAGAAGTTTACCATCTGTCCTCAAGGGAGGGGAAAAGGGAGGAGAACATTTTAAAGAGCTTTCTTTAAAGTGTGTGTGTGTGTGAAATATTCATCACTACAAATCTAAGATGAGGTTACTCTTTAAAAACTTCTAAACTAAAGTAACAAGGGACACTAAGCAAACTCCTGAAAAGAGATGGTAACTCAGTTTCTTAAGGTGATATACATGGCTAGAGGATGCTGATAGCATGAAGAAATCAGACTAAACCCCTCTCATCTCTAGTCACAGCTCTTCATCAAGTCACAACACGTCACACTACTACCACTCCCCCTCCTCATCACATTGAAAAAATAAAACCCACCTCTAATGCTTTTAATGCTACTCAAGTTTGTTGAAAAATAAAGTTTCATTTGGCTGCCATTGCTACTTAGTGTCTAGCTTGGCCATTTCTTGCACATAGATGCCAATACTTTCACTGTCGAAGAGCAGAAAGTAAATGTTCTTCAAGGAGGAAGAGCTGGTGCCGTCGAAATGGGTGGAAATAGCTCTTAGAGTCACCTGGGCTGCCGTCTGTTTTGGGAAGCAGTTTCTATGTCATAAGGGAAGAAAACAGAACAATTGAGTGTCAGCCATCTGTGCAAGCATTATGTACACATGATGTTGAAAGGAACAAGCCATAGCCATACCAACTACAGGCTGCTGTTAAGACAGTGCCAGTTGCAGTTCTGCAAGGTGTAAATCCCAGGAGCAAAACCCACGGTTCCGATAGCAACATTCACCTGCTGCTGTATTACTTTCCTGTTTTCGTTTGCTTCTACTTTTTACAACTACATGAAGTTTTTTACTGCTCTTCCTTAGAATTAAACTGTGCTCTGCTGGGCAGGCTAAATACTTCAAGGGATGATTATTTTTTTAGTTGAAAACTGAAAAAAAATTATAATTAATTACATCAACTACTTGTGGGCCAGCACAATCTAGCCCGTGTCCTTCCTCTGAGGCAGGATTACATATAACTTTTCTGCTTCTGAAAAAACATTTGTCAAACCTGTACTTAAAGATCTTCAGTGATGGGGCTACATGAGAATACACAGATAAGCCATCCCAGCACCTAACAATCCTTACACTTGAAAAATTACGGTATTTCTTTTCATAGCATGCAGAGCTGCCTCTGCAGTGTCTTCTCCTCCCCCCCGATAGCACTGTGATGTGCATTTGTGTTTATTTCCCGTTCCAAGTTTAGTACCACCCACTTCTCCTTACTCAATTTCATGTTAGGGATTTCAGACTACTTACCACATTTATATTAAAAGCTATCTAAAAAAGAGCTTGGAAACTAGTCGTCAAACAACTGCTGTATCCGTGTTCACTCTAGTCCAAATGATTTTCCTACTTTTAGTCCCTGGACAGCATCTGCAGCAACTCAGTTGATAACAGGCCTTTCTGGCAGCAAGCTATCTATAAGAACCTTTTGAAAATGTTTTTCAGTTAATTTATATCTGCTTCACAGCACAAGTAATTTCATCTAAATTGCATTTCCCTACTTTTTAATGACAAGATCATAGAGGTGAGAAGCCCCAGTACAACTGAGAAATCCCATCTGTTGCTACATTGTATCAGTTACTGTAAACAGTCCCTAAGGTAGGAAAGATGAAAATTCACAGAACCAATACAGCATAATTCCTGATCTACCCAACAAAACCAGCATTTCTTGGGCAGACGTGTAGGTGAAATAAAACAACAGCAAAACCATTAAGTTTTATTTGAAAAACTGCCTTTTTTTTCAGACAACTTGGAGGTCGTTTGATAAATCAAGTGTAAACCAGCAGCACCTGGTAAGACATACTCTATTTTCTGTTAGCAGGAGTAATTGTAAGAGCAACAGAGAGTGAAATGGAACTATGCAGCAGAAGCATCTGCACTATGACTAATGCTCTGAGACTGGATTATTCTTAGATAACACTTACAGGAAACACAAGGTCTATAGAGACTATTTCTATTGGCATTAAAAGCTACAGTTCATTTTTGAAAGCTGAACTTCATTATTAAAGAGAGGTAAAACAATTTATCACATTTGCTTTAACTGAACACTATAAAAAGATCCATGTATAAAGGAAGAAAAATCGCTAAATATTGCGCTGTCCCCAATTTATTCTTTCGTCCTTATCCATAAAAATATTATTTTGTCTTGAAAATTGTCTGTCTAAAAATGGTATTTTCACCTCCTGCGTATTCAGTCATGTGTGGTGATTTCATTGATCAAAACACAGTTTTACTTCCATTTTATTCACTATCGGGCCAACACAACTCTACTCTTTGGGCATTACTAAGAAAATCAGTTGTTACATTTCAAATTAAACATAAGCGTGCAAACTCCAACATGAGAGAACAACTTCTGCATTTAGCAGGGCTTGTGTAAGGCTTCTTGTGATCAGAGACCAAGCAAGATCAATGAACTGTCAGTTTCAAAAAAAAAAAAAATTGGATTTCTTAGTCAAGCACATTTTATTTGCTAGTTATTGAGAAAGAAATGTGCAGTTTCACAGTTGGTGTCATAGTTCCCTTTTTAAAGCAGAACTATATTTGAGAAACATTGATTTTCTTCTGAAAGAAAACATTTTATGTGACTAGTCTGTTTAATATATATTCCCGGGATGACTTAAGTGAACACCTCACATTTACCTAGCTCAGGTTGCATCACTGTTACTTGCCTTCACTGTTACGCTGTTATAATCTTATTAGTACGAATGTATTTTTAATCAGATTCACCACAGCAAAATGAAGGGACACATAAAAACTGAGGTGGTGCAGGCCCATAGTAGAAGAATGAAAATTACTGCCTAGCAATAGAAAACCCAGCGAGTCTACTCAGCACTCCCGTGGGTTAGCTAATTTCTCTGTATAAAGGCTTTCTGGTTGTTCCATGCAAACACTGTACTTCAAGCTCCTTGAATCTGGAGAAGCTTGGTGTCAGATGGCACCTGCCAAGCCCTCTCTGGAGGCAGGATCAGCCCTTTCGTGCCATAGGGTCCACTCAATCACAGCAGCAGCTCTCTGACAGCTAATTATACCATCGCTACCCAATACAGAATCCTCCTATGCAGAAAGAGTCATACCTGCCACTGGGAAATGGAGGGAAAGCCACGGACTTTAACTTCTTGTCTTCTGCGGCTGTTAAGCAGTTCTTTATAGTCTCTTCAAGCTGCTCTTCACACTTGTCTGATCCCCACTGTGGGATGTGACAGTGGATGACAAACTTTGCCGCAAGGCCACTAGACTGAGTAAGTGCAGCTAATACAAATGAAAATATAACATTTAGTTTTGAATACAAACCACCCTGCAATGACCTCTCAATCCAAAGTACTTTCTCTAATTACATTACTTCTCCAAAGAAATACATTAGTGATTGTAATATACCACAATGGCTCACTCACAATCATAATCTGACTGTCTTCTCATTACTTTTGTGATCAATTATTATTTCTTTGGAGACCAAAGAACCCGGAGCTCATTTGGTTAACACAATAATATTTTATAGCTTTCTCATTCAGCATGGCCTGTGGATTTATTTTATGCAAAGTATCAAAACCTTGCACTGAACACAGTATCATTAATCCCGCAACAGACATTTCTGCAACGCTGTCACAGCCTTATCTGAATGCTTTGCACAAATATCCTGCATCAGCATTACACCTCCAGAGTGTTAGGGAGTAACATTTAGACCCATTTCACAGTTGAGTAATTCCAGACAAGGACATGAAAATCAAAGCTGTTTGTTGAAAGTTTCTAACGGATATGTGCAATTAGGAATCTCAGATTAATTTTTCAGAAAGCGTAATATTTCTCCAGGACCTGCAGAGTCCACAGCATGGCATCAATTTGCTGTTGTTGTAATTGTGACCATTAGCACTTCTGAAAATACGGATGTCAGGAATCTCAGGTTAAACACCCTGAAATTAGCTGTGCAATTAATGTCCGAGGATGAAAAACTTAGGATTTAATCACTTGTCCACCAGAAGAATTCTGCTGCAGGCACAGAGGAATTCTGTCTAATGCTTCACTGTGCCACTTAAACATCAACCAGAGGAGAAATGTCAGGCCTTTAACTATAGGGAGCAAATTGACTGAAAACAACACAGGTATCCTGTGAGCAGCACTTGAATTCAAGCCCATTAGGCTGGAGCTCAAGTGTTGGCAGTAGATCTCCAGTGATTAACAACCATTTATTGTCACTTGCTTCAAGACCAGTAGAAGAGGCAATTTCAAACACAGCAACACAACACAATGCTTGAGAGCGTACATTTTCTTATCTATTAAACTAATATTATCTTCTTTGCTGGGACTGTCTTAATAGCATAGGAAGAGTCTATTTTTTAGTTAGGTAGTGTTGTTGACAGAGAAAATAAGTTTACTTTGACGTTCTGGCATATATTTCTGATTCAACGCAAAAATGAAGCCAAGTATCTTGTACAAAATTTTCCCTGACATCTGAGATTATAAAAGTAGGCTATTCATTTAGGAAATTTTAAAAACTAGGCTATTTAAATCATTAATATAATCATTAAATAAACTGGTATTTAAATCGGTTTCTTGTGTATCGAGATACTAAGTCAAATAAAGCACTTGGAAGATACATTGTAACTTCTCTCCATCAGCCCTCCAGCCACCTTCACCCTCTATGAATTGGTTTAATTTGTTGACAAAGGAAGACATCATCTCAACCCCCAAACTATTCACTGCTACAGATGTGTTAAACATTTGAAGGGAGCTCTTCTGTAATTTGTATTTCTATAATGCAGGTGTAGTGCCTGGGAGAAGAGCAGCAGTTGCTCTTCCAAAAAGCATGTCAGTTCTAAAGATTGTATCACATCTTTATTTATGCTCAAAGTAAGGTAATTGGTTTATACTGTTCATCAAATAGGCATAAAGCAGGACAATTTATAAACTATCACTGTTCTTACACCTCTTATGTTAGACTGAGAGCTGTTTCTCATCCTCACGTAAGGAATGCAGTCGAAAAATAGGACAGGAGACACAGCACAAAGGTGGCAGCACAAGTTTTCCTTAATTTTTGGACTCTTACAGACAGAAATTGCCTAAGTTAAATTAATCAGCCTGGTGTAACTTATGGTGGCACCTAGAAGCTCAAAGACTGTATGTGCACAGCACGCAGGTATCCTAGTCTTCTTTCTTATTTTTCCCCTAAGCAGGCTGTCCATATCAGCAACAGCTTCAAAGAAGAAACAGAAACATTTACATCACATAAGCAAAGGCACATACATAATTAAGAACAGATCAGGATGTCCAGAGAAAAGAACATATGAAATGAGCTGTTTCCAAAAGAGAGCATAGTATGCTTTTTACCTTCAGCAACTTCCAAAGGTCCTTGAGATTTGCGAAGCTCTTTCACTGTTTCTAAAAAGTCTTTCCCTCCAGCCTTTTCCAATGCCTTGCCTGCAAGGACAGAGAGCAAAAGGCCTTGGCTTCAAAGTATCAGCATGAAAATACAACTCTACATTATTTAAAAGAACACTGTACACATATTATCTGTTTCCCTCTGTCATCAGCAGCTGAAGTTCACATTTGCCACTATCTAGCCACCGAGAAAGTTAACTTTTTATTGGTTTTGAAAACTCCTGTATGGTTATTACTGGAAATTACTTTAATATAACTATCTGCAAGAATGCTATCTTACTGTGACTTATGGCTAAAATAGTGAAGAGTGGGATTTTCAGGACTCAGATTTTCAGCCTCCAAAATCAACTCAATATACAAACCCTACTACTTTCTGAAAGAAACACAGCTGGGATGCCAGTGAAGGTCTTGATTACTGACTGTATAAAAAACAATGATCCAAAAGCCTGCTGCAAGATTCTGTGCCTCTCTATGCAACTGACTGAGTAGTTTTTACCTCCCTCTTGCTTCAATTTCCGTATTTGTACACTAGCAGTAATAATATTTCCTTCTTTTACATGAGCAGTATAAGGCTTTGTACATAAGTATTTGTAAAGTATGTAAAATCCTACAATGAGAAGCATAATTACAAGTGTTATTAATATATAATTTTTGTCATGGAATTTGCAGAGGCAAATGTAAAAATAATCCAATAAAGGCTGCAATCATGATTATTTACACCTTTGCTGCTCATGTGCTTCAACAAATCATCTGTGCTTTGATTGTTGTAAGGCATCATTAAAAAAAAAAAGATAAAGTAGTGATTAGCCTGTTATACCTAGTCAGATCCAGCCTGATTTTCAGAAGTGTTGTAAGTGATATTTTATGGCCTGGGGAAGATTCAGATGAAACAGGATGGGATCTCAGCAGGCAGCTAGGAGACCAGCTACTTTCCAGCTCAAGATCTGTTTTTTCTGCGTGTAGCAGAGCCTCACCTATTTCCTCCTTGAGGTCTATTTCAGCAGTTGTAGGGTGAACAATGCCTTCTACTTTCATGGAGCCAATATGGCTGATGTCACTCTGTGTCAGAGAAAGCTGTAAAATAATAATGAGGGAGTAGAAAAAAAATAAAATAGTAATCTGACTGTAAAATCATCTTCATACCAAAAAACTAAAACGAAAGAAGGCTGGACACAGTCTTTCAGAGATCAGTAGTTTTATTGTGTTCAATATGCGTGAGTCTGATTTTTAGCCTTTAATTAATTAATTTGTACACCACTTTTCCATCATTTTGTGATATGCCCACAGGTTGGAAGTTTGCTCCAGAGGAAGTTACTACTAGAAAATTCATGTTCTAGCATCACACTTTGAAGAGAAAAGGCTGATTTTGGAAATGCTTTTGTTTAAAGAGAAAAACACTAAAATTAAGAGGCTTTTTTCCTGTAGAAACACTTCCCCCCAGTAAACTACCGTAGGAGTTCAGAAGAAGGGCTGAACACTATCCTGATCATTTGGCTTCACCAGCCAAATAATTAATTGCCCTTTCAGTTCCTGGCATAAATAAAATAAGGAATGCTTTACCCACCCACCCATGCATCTGGATATAGGAACTGAGCAAAACATGAGGTCTTAAGGTGCCCAAAAAAGGCCGCTCCCCAGATTTCACAGCCTCATCACTTTGAGAAACAACAGAGGACAGAAACCCTAAAAATCATTAAAAAGACTTTACAGTTGCTGAACACGTGCCTAGCATACCTCATTTCTTACAAGATAAACTTAGTATTTAAGTCTTAACCAGAACGATAAGCACTGCCCAGAGAAGAAAATAAGAAGATGGACAGATTCTGGAGGAACTTGAGACAGGACTGAACTCTAATAAAGTAGATTGAAGTTTCATCTACCCAGGCAGATAGCAGCTTTTCGCAAGCTTTTGGATCTATTATGTGTCTGGCACCACTTTGGCAAGACATAGTTATCAGACAGACTGAACTCATAAGTGCTGCTTTATACAACAGGGTACATCATCAGCACAGGGGGCTTACAGAAGCAATTTCAGGAAGGGCACTTTTTCTAGATGACCTTACTATTTGAAATAATAATAATTAAAAAATCTTGACTGTGTCTCCATAGTTAAATCTCTAAGCTCTCCCTCCTGGTGAGTACAGGGGGAAAAAAGAAAAAGTATGGGACCAACTTGGCTGGACTCCAAGGACGTGCGGGTTATTTGGGTAGTACAGTTTTGTAATTCTGGCCAGGCAAGGTGTCACAGTCTGTGCTGAGATGGAGAAGTGGGCATGCCCTGCAGCTCTCGTGACGTACTCAATTTGAACAGTGAGAGAGCAGCACCACACAGCCCACTTTCAGATGGAGCACCCATGCTTCTGGCACAAACAAATATGTGGAAGTTGCTGGGTGATCCTGGGACCCGGCCCAGAAATACTCTTTTATAAATAATAAATAGCCTAGAAGGTTAAACCTGGTTAGACACTATGCCAAGCATAACACAGCCAAGTCCAAACTGAGCAAAACTTTAATGCAGGTTAGGCCAAGAAACGAATCGATATGGCTCTCTGTCGAGAAGAAAGGCTGACCAGCATTATTCTTGGAAATCTTTTACCTGCAGACATACATTTTTAGACCCTATGCCCCACTCATTACTTGAGTGAGTTTTGGCCTTAAATTTGAGACCACTAAGGGAGAACATAGAGAAGATTTTGTACTCGTGTTAGATAAAAAGCATCCTTCTGTTTATGCTAGGCTCCATTGTTGTGATCTCAATCTGTTATAACTTTGTATTACCTTTTGTCCTGGCACAAGGCTCTTGGAGGACAAGATAGTAAAACCATCCCCAGGTCCATCTTCAGATGTTGAATTTGAAGTTCCTTCTTTTTCGTTGTCCTTTTGTTTGTTCTATTTGGGGGAAGAAAAAAGCAAGAACTCTCAAAGGGAAAAAAAAAAAAAAACAAACGCAACATTTACCATTATTCCGTAGTGGATGGACTTCATTAGTTACTACAAATCTCACCTTCTTGGATCAATATATTACTCATAGCCTTTTAATCCTCAAAGATTATGTACCAACAGAGGTCTTCACTGTTTATATAATGCTAAAGCATCAGAGGTTCATCTGAGGCATTACATACATTTGTACTCACATTAAGAGTAGGGGCACCCACATCCATCTGTAGTTTTACTAACAATTAAGGCTACATTTACAAGTGGGTGTGTGCTAGTTTATTTTTGCTGGTAACAGAGCAGAGCTCATACTAAATCAAACTGAGTAACTTAGTAACCCAGTCAAATGCTCCAATACGAAGGAAAAAATATCTTTATAATCCGAAAAAAATCGTAAGTCTCAGCTAATAAATCACACATTTGAATCCATATTGACAGGAGCAAGCCATCACTCCTTCATATGAGCAGTCAGAATGACAAAATGAAATAACTAACAGCTGAATCTTGAATGCAAAATCCCCTCGGTGGGACGTGCTCCTTCACACAGCCTAGCTCCAGCAGCAGGTAACCTGTTCATACGAGGGCTGCAGGAGCATGTCTTCACATCTCTCAATATTTAATTTAAGGTATGCCAAGAAGCTAACTCTCTCAAACAAGTCCCAAACTCTGCATGTGCACAATTCAAAGTAAGGTGGTAGCTGAGATCAATACACAGAGGCATCCTCTTAAGCATTCTATTAAGCAACTCTGTTTTCTTTTTAAAAGTTGTTTCTGCATATTCTCAGCTGTGGAAATGTATTAAAGCTTCGAGGCCTCCAGAAAGGTGTGCTTAACAAAAGTTTTAAAAGCTTAGGTCCAAGCTTAATATCCTTTAATCTGACCTAATCAAAAATTTAGCAGCGTTTTAAGATGCATGCTCTGGAATGACAAACCAAGAACACTGATCTGGGTCACTGCTCTACCAAATTAAACCATTTTGGATGGTTACAGAGGATGGGCAACCGTAAGGAAAGGTGCATTGGTCACGTTTCTATTCATTTATTCGTCTTGCAATTCTTTTAAAAAACACTAACAGCAGCACACCTAAGAACACATGAAACAAAGAGCTTGTCAAAATTACACTTATGTACCATGTCAGGACAAGTTCTCTGGACAGTTAAAAATCTTTAACAGCAACCTGGTAACTGTGCAAGGCTGAAGGCATGACATCTCTCAAGTAGAAAATGTTTTAAAATACAGCTTCTTTTATTTTAAAGGCTAGAGTTCACTGCCACACAGTTAGTGTGGAGATAAAGAGATTCTATACAGTAATGGAGATAAAGAGATTCTATATAGTTATCAAGAAAGTATTGCAAAGGGTGACATGGAAATCTGTAAAGTTTCCCTCAAAGCTTTGTAAGTTTTTTTTATAAAAATTCATTTAAAAAAAAAAAGTGTCTGCCTTTATTTCTAAAGTTTAGAGAAAAAAAGTCCTAGTGTGTCTATTATCAACTCCTACCTCCCATTTCCAGTTGTTACAAACAAACAATGCACAAAGTGCTAATATATTCCTCCTAATAATCTTAGTTGATTTCGATCCACTCCCTCTCCCACACCTCTGGAATCCCGTATCTGCCTCATGCTTACCTTTTTGGGTGTCCGGGCCTTGGTAGACTTTGCCTTCTTCCCACTCTTTTTGTTCACCATGGATTTCCTTCCCTTCTTCTCAGGAGTAGGTGAAAGGATGGTCTCAGATTTGCCTTTGGCACCACGTTTCTTGGCTAGAAGCTCTGGCTGAATTCTGGGCAGGACACCTCCACTTGCAATAGTCACACCTTTCAGCAACTGCAAGGAGAAGCAGTGTAAAGGAACACATTACAGATTCGCTTAGTCTGTACTGAAGCTATTTTTGCTGACTACATTACACATTCACAAGTAGAGTCCACACTTCCTAAAGCATTGCACCGTGTCCCTTTATCATAAAACAAAACAAAACTAAAAACTATTAGGGAGGAAAACCCACAATGAAAAGAAACCTGGCAGGTCACAGTGAGGTCAGCCAGCACATCCCGGAGAACTCTATTAGTGTACCGGTCAATTATTTTTCTCTCTTCCAGTGCTGGTCTCTCTGCGTGCCTCTCCTTGGTGATTCAGCAGCAGTGAATGAGGGTAAGAGAGGATATTAAGCACCTGCAGGCAACTTAAAAAAATGACTGCACCACAGCCCTGGTCAAAGAAGGACTGGTTGCAGATCCCTTTAGCAGGGAAACAAATTCAATGAAAACAAGTATGAGCCCTGAGAACCTGCTTTGCAGAGGTGAACAACAGGAATGGGCTGTGATATTATGCGGAGGACAAATCTGGCTAACTCATAAGAGACAACGCTGCATCTAATCCCTAGTTTACAGGCCAGTGATCAGTGCCATGGAGCAGGGAATGGGCTGGGAGTGTTAGCTAGCATGCTTTTCCCTCTCTCCTGGCCTCTTTTGACTTTCCAGTCCCCTTGACCGGAAACAGAGCTAGGTGACTTCATGGGCACACATTTTCATTATTTAAAGCAGTCAAATTAAGTGTAGGAATCTTTCGAAGTGTGAATGATGTCATACATCTTCACATGGGACCAACCAAGAAAAGATCCTCTGATGCTGACCAAACCTTTCTGGAACCCCTGAATGTTGCAATTCATAGCCCGTGCCATGAGCTCTCTTCTCACTCAACAAATCTAGCAGAAGTGATCCCACAAGTGATCCTCAAAGTCAGAGCACTGCAAATCACATTCCGGGTGCTAATGGGACCTGGGCATATGGAGGGAGAGGCACTCCTGGAGACAGCAATAGCAGAGAGTGAGCTAGATCCCTACCCAAGATGGGCTTCACAGCCAGTATAACAGAAAACACACATTTCTACAGCTTTTGGGGAAAGGTCTTCCATATGGCACATTTTAACTACTGGATGTCCCTGAGGAAAAAATTAAGCATCAAGTTTACCCACTTCAACAGGACTCACAGGCTACGGAAGAAGTAAAAATTTATATCCAGAGGATTTAAAATGAGATATCTCCACCTCCTTTTTTGTTTGCTTTTATTCAAGTGGGCACAATCTTCTTGTCTTCTGCTCTAATAATTGTGTTCTCATTCATGTGTCAAACTGAACGGTTTCTAACCTTCCATGGTAGCAGCTTCTTTATGCCACAGCACGTAACTCTTGCACTGAAATGTAAATGGGTACCTGATTCAGTTCCTCATCATTTGCAACTGCCAGGAGGATGTGTCTGGGGGCAATTCTTCCTTTCTTGTTGTCTCGTGCTGCATTTCCTGCTAATTCTAGAATTTCAGCTGTAAACACATTGAGATAAAAATGAGTAATAAAAATGCAACTCTTGTACACCATACATACACATTTTACATTCCTTCTCAATATCCATTTACCTTTTCAGGAGTGTTTCCCAATTTAAATGGTCTTTGCTACAGAAAAGCAGTAACCAAACCACACTCAATGTATTTGTAAATTTATTTAAAGCCATTTGTCCTTCCTAATTCCCTAAAGGATAGCTAGCAGAAAATAAGCTTGGTTCACATGACTTCTTTTACAAGTCCCAAGTCAGAATTCTCTTTCAAAAAAACAAGAAACGCCTACAAAAATGTACATCAGTAGTCCAAAATTTAGCAGTAACCCTGTAACAATAAAACAGTAAAGCATGCAATGAAACCCCAAACCTAGTACAGGCAGCTCTGACAAAACAGCAAGGATTCTCAGGACCAGGTGAGATGAAGACTGAGGTGCATTTAAAGAAACACTTTGAAAGTCAACAAACTAGCCAGGCGATGCTGCAATGAAAGGGCGTGGAAAATCTGTGAGAAGCTTCATTTCAGAACAAGACATGAAAGGTTTGACATAGAGGCAAGCAGAGACAACGTAAGAGCTTCAATGCATGAACTATTGGTAGAAGGTTCTTTGTACATCTCTGGGAACAGGCGGTCACTTCAAAAGTAGTTTCTCTAAATTTGCAATAACATTTATACTGTGACTAAAGTCACTGAGCTTTTTCCAATTGCTAGAGAGGAAACACAGACACGTCTTTCTTAAATAAACTGTAGCAATCCGAATAAATCATTAACTTACACAGTTTGGCTCCTACTGAGAAGTTATTTCTCATGTTAAGAGCTCTACTAAAACACTGAGAAGGAAGGAGAAGGGAATGTTTTGCTCCAAAGAATCATAAAAATCATACTCACACCTTGTTTCACTTTAAAGTATCCACTGTCCCTGCCTTTTGGTTTTTGGTTTTGTCTTTACATCTGTCAGTAATAGGGGTAAGAAAGTTACAGCCCACCGGTGTCCTTTTCTTACTATCTTACTCCTTTTTATCAACTAAATAAAGAACTGTAACTATTATAGAAAGAAAAATCTAGTGGAAATCTACATAATGCTCTATGGCTAAAATCCAAAGGATTTCAACAAGAGGTTTAGTTCATGGGAAAAATAAAAGCTTTTAATTTCACTTGTTTAGAATAACAAAAGTGCATACTTGTCACCCAGTTTTCAGTACTATACAGCACACACACCTAACTGAATGTTGGAGATGTAAAAGCCATTGTTTAGAATAACATGCATGTTCACAGTGAATTTTTTAAGAAACGGCCAGTGTCTGCTGAAAATTTTCACAATTATGCATGCACCACTTTCAAGAAACATTATCAATGTTGCAAAGACAAGCACTTACATTTTAGAAAACATTATTAGAACTGTGGTTGCGATAACTAGGCCACTGCTACAAAGAAAAAGCACTATGTGATTGGACAATCAGAAATAGTATCACACCACAAATACACTCTGGGCCTACTTTACAAGTTAGGCCAGCAACCTCGGCTCTGGCATGTCCTAACTTTGGAGTGTTTGCCTTGGACTTTAAAGGAGACTGAAAAGAGATCCAGCTATGTTCACCCCTGTGGGGGCTGCAGGGCTGTAAGTTTCAGACTCAATTCCCAGACCTCTGTCAGCAGAGCTAGTGCAGCAGCAGACAACAGGAACAGATTGCCATCCATTGTGCAGACCAGCATAGAGCAAGAAAAGAGACCCAGACTTCTTCAGTGGGTTTTGCAAATGTGTGCTGATAGCAGAGGAAAATTGCATCGGGGGGGAAGCCATCACATACTTACCTGCGTGGTAACCGAAGTTCTTTCAGATGTGCCAACAACAGGCACATCCTGCTACCTGTGTGCTCACCCCACTCCCCCAGGTTCTGGGTCCTTTGGCCAGCAGCATCCTGATGGCGCACTCAAATGTCCATTGCCTAATGTCAAGAGCAAAAAACGCAGAACACTCAAATGCCAGCCATCTACCACAGGACACCAGGAAGAAGGGAATCCAAGGCAGAGATGATGTATGTCAGACTGTGGAATACGCATATCACTTAACAAAGGACGCCAATTATTTGCTAGGTAAATAATTGCCTCACCTCCTTCTAATGATTCTTTATATGCATATTTTTCTAATGCTGGAGGCAGGTATTCATAGTCTCAAGAATATGAAACGGCACTTGCAAAATGCAACATCAAATCTGGAGGCTTCAGTTATCACATCCTCTGCTGTTAATAACAGATCCCTAAAGCAACTGCTTTACATTTCAAGTAGAAACATCTTGATAGCTGAGGTTAGCTAAACTCTAAGACGACTAGTCTGAGAATATAGGTCCTACAATAAAGTCCTATACTATAACAAGCTCTTTTGAAATCGGGCATCTTGGTAGCCATTAAATTGGTTTTACTTTACGTGCTTTCAGCAGCAGGCATTAAGAATTAAAGTGAAATCTGAAATAATCTTGCTTCCCTCAAGATTCAAAATACACAAAAATGCCTTCACACTGGAAGCATAACTTCAAATTCAGACATCTTCAGCACAGATGGCTACAAGCAAACTAGCTCATTTATGTACTCCACAGTTCACCTTGGCCTCAGATAGACATCAAATCCTGGTCAACAGTGTAATGCCCAGAACTGTCCCCTGACTTCACACAACACCTAGTATTTTTAAAGGAGCCTTTTCTCTTGTTTGATAAGCACTTGGGACCAGGGAAGAACACAACTGTCTTCCAACACGACCAGTAGCCAACCTATGGCCTGAACGGGATTACATCTCATCCTGTGACATGCAGGAAAAAAGAGTTTTCTTCAGCTGATGGATCAATAGATTTGGAGTGGCTGGGAATTAAAAGCATCCTAAGCAGGCCAAAGGTATTTGTTCAGCTGGGCTCAGACTCCTTTTGTGAAGTGCTCAGCTGTACTGACAAGAAAGATATGAGAAAACTACTGATAGCAGAACTGGAAAGACTTCAGACAGGTTATCTTGTTTTCCACTTCCCCTTTAGGATAAATTGTGACAGATCCTGTTACACTACTGTGTACAAATCTACAAATAATACCTTTGCTCTGAAAAGATGTATCAGATGATGGAGTCCTTGGCCCTCCATTTGCAAGCAGAATAGTATCTGCTCGATTTGTCTCTTGATGGCAGATGAGTACAACAGCCAGAGGAGTATGACCGTTGATGTCCTTTGAAGGAGGAGGTATTGCTGGCGTTGTGTTCTGCCCTACCTTAGAGAAGATGGCTTTCCATTGACATCTTCCATGAGTTCCTCTGACCAGCACACCATTTGCATGTCTTCTGCTTCCTAATCGAGAGGCGTCTGTATTCTTGGCCTACATTTCAGGAAAGTGCATTATGGGACACATGCAGTCCGTGTTTGATTTAGATGATGATGACGACTGTAGTCAGCCCCATGCACACTCAGAGCATAGTCTGGCATGCATCTGTTGCAAAGTCCATAAATCCAATGGGACTGAGGCCAATTTTTCGCGGAGTTTTAACCCTGAAGCCAGTGGAGGCCAACATTGTTCCAACAAACATAACCTTCTGGATAGGAATTAAGCTGCAGTTTTGCAATATGATTTTCAAGCCTAAAATATAAACCAGCATAGATAGATTATTAAAAAAAAAAAAGGCTTAAAATACTGATGAGATCTTCTTCACATTAGCTAATCAGTCAAGGTAAAAGTACCTCCTTCTTGAGATACACTGCGATGATTGCTGGCATTTTAACAATGGGGTTGATAAGTCACAGTGCAGATCTGGTGTTGATAATGGCTGTGGGGTGCAGCCACAATCAGTCTTACATACAAAGGGAAAAAACGGGGATCTAGTATCTCACAACACAGAACACATACCAAAGCCAAAACGCAGCCTGAACCACATGGCAACTGGGAATAAGGATGCTCAAGATATATATGCAACATCTGGATGATGCGAGTTGAGAGGCTTGGTGTTTCAGGGCAACACAAATATAGGCCATTGCACGGCTCACAGGAGAATCACTGGTCCATGCCAGGCCCTGCATGAATGCAATCAGACAGCTCTGGTCCTGTTTGACCCCTTCAGCCTCATCCACCTTGCCCTTATTCCAGCCAGGACTTACCTTCAGACATAGCTCCTTTCCTCAGCAATCCACACCTGAGACTTCTATCTCCATTGCCTTTCCTGAACAGTCTCTTTTTCTCCTGTCTACTATTCTCAGTTGTGGTAGTACTCAGATTTAATATTCCTTTCTAAGTTCCTCATTATCAGCACCCCCTCCATCCAGTCCTAGGCCTATGCCCTATTTTTCCAAATTACTCTCCAGCTCCCTGGCAGGATTTTTGGGCACCCCTTGCCATTTATTTGCCCACTGGTCATCAATTCAGCTCTCCCCACTAACCAGATCCATCCCTAGCTCTGTCCCCAACATCAATATTCTTCTCCCATAACCATCGTCTCCCCAAAACGTTATGATCTGTTCCCAGTCTCTGACCAATGTGGAACTGTTCCCAGTCTGCTAATCTGCTTATATGGTTAATTCCAGCCTGCCCTTCCCACCTCACGGACAGTAAGCATGATTAGCCTCTCCTTCAACTCCTTCATGTACTCCCCGCCTTCAGTGCCAGACCTATTGCCACACACCTCTGTGTGACTTCTGTTGGTTCTGCCTTCACATCGGACAGCTTCCTCTCTGCAGTGCCTGGTACTGCTGAGACCACAGAACAGCCACCTCCCTGCTCTCAGTGCTGTGATCGGGAGCAGCTGGGGACAGCAGTGAGATGGAAAGTCTGAGCACCTGCAGCCATGGGCTAAAGCATGCTCAGCCACCGTGTGGAGTGGCCCATGCACAATCCTGTCATGCTTCAGAGCTGAGAGGTTGAGGCATGCTCTGCTGCTCTTGGGGGACGACACAGTCTGGGCAGCACTGAGAGCTAAGAGAGGCTGAAGCATGCTCAGTGAGGACCAAGTCTTCGGGGATTTATCTGTTGAAATCAAAGGAGTCTCTGCTGAGCATGAGTAACCTGTTGTTTTTCAAAGTTACAGCTTGGCCAAACAGAGCAGATTTCTCTGAGATGGCAGAGACCACCCTTCCCCTTTAGTAAAGCAACAATTCTCTGCTCAAACACAGAGAAGCACCCAGGTGTTTAGAGTTCTCACAAATGTTTTAACTTAACAAAAAACACAGTTCAACTTGCTTCTCTGAAACAGTTTAAGAACCAGACTCCCTTACGCTCACCCTCCCAGATTTAGCCTGAAGCAGTTCCCCGTATGCAGGCTTTCAGCCTGAATAGCTACCATTTCATAGTTGCAAGTCCATGAAAGAAAACTGGAATTTGTAATAGGAAGTATGAGATAATATTAAGACATATTGCCAGTTTGATATATAACACCCCATTTGACAACAGCTTTGGAAAACCACATTGTGTTTCTAATGGCGCCCCCAAACCAAAGACTATATTCACACATACATATTGGAATAACTAGATCAGCAGGGTTAGATGTTACAACACTGTTTTTTAATTGAACTATCCACCTTTCTAATCTTTTCAAACAAAACTCTGCATGGAGTGCATAAACTTTCTCTTGGAAAGACCACCATCCACAAGCATTGACAATAAAAGCAATAGGTGTTTGCTCAGAAACGTTACTCCATTCCATTACAATATATACAGGGTTAGGGTGAGAGGGGGTTCCTTCTCTGCTGAACCAAGCAGCTTAAAATAGCATTCCCTTACAATTTATGTGGGCCTCCAGCCCACATCAAGCAATTTTCTCGCCTGATTGACTACACATTCTATTTTTCTAAAACAAAGCGTAGGCCCACACATAATCTGCTCTTACCATGTAAATGATTTCAATTAAACCCCACTTACTAGCCAGAAATAGAGCCAAGATATATACTGTTCTAGTTCAGATAATAGGTAAACAGTGCTGCACTGTATGTTATAAAAAGATGACCATAACTCAGTCTGCGCTACTGAAGTGCTGCATATACTAGGTGTGCTGTTGACAATTTATTACTACACCTTGTAACAATTGCCACAGCTCAGAACAAGAGTCTCCAAATGTTTATCCTAGAAACTCCTTTGAACGCTATGGATCCCTGTGGAGTGGTAAAAGAAAGAAAAGTATTCCTCCCCAGGCTGAAGGTCAGCAGAGTCACTATGAACCATGTTATTCAGTTATAAAAGTCAGTGCAGTTTCCAAAACTCATGTAATATGGTTTTCATCTTGCAATACCCAGACATCCAGAAGTTTGTGGATGACTTCTAAGCGATTCACAACAGATGATAAAGTAATGCAAACACACCTTGCTATAGAGAAATTCATATTTATGACATTCCTGAAGAGGCCTGAACCTCCGCTAGAAAACATACAGGGACGCGCCAACAAAAACAAGCCTGAAAATCACTGTGGTGGAGCAGGAGAGCTATGAAAGCTATGAATCCTGTGCCTCCACCTTTCCCCCTAACTCCCTACAGGCTCTGAAGCATCCCTGCTGAGAAGCGCTCCGTGCTGTAGACAGCTAAACAAACTCTGCCAGTCATGGAATTCCCCGGTACAGCATAACTGCACCAGCTCCACTGAGAGAGAGATTTCTACAGTTACAAGACTTCATTTTTAATGTATGAAACTGGATTATGGAAATACGAGTACACGTACGAAGTAAAAAAATCTTCTCCAAAATCCCTTAGAGAACTGATCTCTCTCTATGATTAAATGACCTTAATATAAACATGTTTGTTCTTCCACAGTAAAAAAATAAAATAAAATCAAACAAATGGGACAGATGCTTACCATCTTGGATTTTGTTTCTGCTTTTCAGTGGTGTTTTGTTTTATTTTAAAACCAGCTCCTTTTCTGGACTTACCTCTTGAAGGAGATAGGAGTGAACATAAACGCAACCTTAAAAATTTTGTTTACATTTCTTCCACATAAGCAATACTTTTTCACTCCAACTCCAGAAGTAGCCTCAGAAAAAAAATAAAAGAAATAATCAATTCACATCCTTCAATTAATCAGCACAAATGTGGAAGTCTCTGTAACATGCTATTAGGCATCATCAGAAATTTAATTTTAATAGTGAAATTATCACTATTTCAGATTTTCTCCACACCTTTCAATAGTGCTTTTATTGTCTGGTAACGAGAACAGGCTTCCATATGTAAAAAAGACAGCAATGCTTACATAAAGACTGGCATGCTGTTATATGGACAACCAGGCTCCATGCAAGCTTCTTCCATGCCACTTCGGCAATAAACTGTACTCCTGACACACAACCCACTGAACTAATTCCATCCAGGCTTGTGACTCCTCAGAGATTCTCTAATGCACCTCAGTCTTGATCAGTAACACCCAAGTAACCTGAACCAACATCCTCTCTCCACTAGGCATTGTAACAATTTGCTAAGGCGCTATTTTCCACAATTAAACAAGAAAATGAGTAGATATGATTGTAGGACAGTCTGGAATATTGCAAGACATCACAGTATATTGCAGTATATCATATCACCATGTGACATCTGCCCCTTCCTCTGAGGTCAGCTTCAGAAAGGAAGGGAGAAGAAAACTCGGTGTATGTGGGAAGATTTAAACGGTGAAACAATTTCTACATACACTTAGGCAAACAAAAATGATTTTTAAAAGACAAATGAACAATATCCATATTTCATAACACTTTGACATTGTTCTGCAAGGAGAAATGCAGCCCACGAAGCAGAGTCTGTTGACTTAAAAAGCACAAGAGATGTACAAGTTGCCTTTTTTTTTTTTTTCTGTTATTCACATCCAGGTGTTTCAAAAGCCTAATTTATATCAATTTTCTCTTGGACAGAAACTACCTATATGTGACTTCTCACTCTGCAAAGCAATAAAAAAACAATCCTTCCAGCTAGTGACCAAGCATGGTGCCTCTAAAGGAGAAAATTTCCATCCTCAGCCTCTTCAAGAAGCAAATTAATCTCCTTAGCAAATTTCAACAAATCTTGCACTTGCAGAGCCTGATTTCCAAAAGTGCTGAACACGTTCGTATCCCATTCCATGGATATCCCTGCCTTCTGTGTGTTCTTGGTTTACCTGCTAGGTACTCTATGACAGCTGCCATGTAAACTGGTGCTCCAACACCTATCCGGTACTTGTATGTTCCTTTCTTTAAGTAGCGCATCATCCTCCCCACAGGGAAAATAACGCCCGCCCTGCTTGAGCGTGAGAGTTTGGACATCTTCTTCTTCCCACTTCGGCCCGACATCTTGCAGCTTTGCGCTTTTCAATTTGCTGGTGATTCTTAACCCCTTGCTCCAATCCAAAAGCTGCAAGAGAAAAGAAATGGGATTGGTGTTCAGCATGTGAGAAACATCTTTATACATTATCTTGTTCTTCCAGAAACAAAAATCCAAACCCATTCTCGATACCTATAAAAGCTGAGGCATTCAAAGTTGGGTAACTGGAACATTTGCTATAACTTTTCTTTTGACTGCTGCACTGTCAGTGTAGCAGTATTACAGAGAAAGTGGTTTGGAGAATATCAAAAAGAAATTACTAAAAAAATCAAATGTACATTACATTAATCTTAAAAAAAACAAAAACCAATAAACAACAAATCACACCAAGGCAGACATCCGCAGCAAGGAAAATTTCCATGCTGATTGCTAAGCGTACCAAGTTATAAACAGCTCAGAAGAATTGGCATAATGGACAAGCATTAAACAAGCTGAAAAGCAGATATGGGTGCCACCTATAAGTAGAGGAAGTCGTACTGCTTACACAGGAGAAAATAAAACCTACCTACAAACACACCACCTCTTCACAGGTCTTTTAAACAGGGAATTCCACGTGCATGCATGGCTGAAGAGATGCAGGCAAGCAGATATGCTTCAAGCACCAACCCCCTTGCGTTGCACTGGCCTCAGGAACTGAGCCCTGGGGGCCAGCTCACAGGCTTCACTGCTTTCATAATTCTCCCCGGATCACCTTCACAGCAGCTCCTGAGAGCCCCAGAAGCCTTCCTCCATGCAGCTAAGCAGAGGTCTCTAATCCCTCATCTTAAAAGGACTGGCTACCATTTTCTTCTGTCCATCAAGCTCCCTGTAGATGTGTTTTTTTCCCTGCTTTAAGAGACAATCTAGTCTATACATAGGAGCAAAGAAAACAAATCTCATTGTCTCCTTTTTGTCCTGGCAACAGTGAGACTGCAGGTAAATGGACAACAAACCCCAAAATCAGCCACTCCACTTCAAAGTGTGCATGTGGTTGTAGTTACACTCCTAGGTCTGACTCTCAGTCAAATAACGGAGAACTTTGAACTCTGTTTACAAAAATTGTTTTTAATTCCATTTTGATAGCTGCCCTGGCGGCCTAATTATGACCCTGGTTACAACAAAATAGATCAAGATTCACTCCTCTGAAGTAAACGAAGAGCATATCTACCATAAATGGTATTTCTGCCAATGAAAGCACAGCTACTTAATTCCCAGTATTCACTCATCTCAACAAAAGAAGGAAACAACGGGACAGAGATAATTTGAAAAATATTATAATGACTTTAGGTGATACTGTCAAATTTTATCACGATCCACATTTTCAATAGCCTTCAAAAAAAAAAAAAAGAAGTTATTTGACATCGCTGCAAGCCCTTGGGATCAATCAACATCCACCTGAGGAGGGCACAGAAATCTGCATTTCGTTCTTATCCTGCTTATTACAAATCAATACAAAGAGGGTCACCTGTCCCATACGAAGCCAGACATTCACAGAAACCAGATCATCCGTAACAGCCAAAGTCAAGGGCCGCTTTCTATAATCACCTAACTTGAATGCTGGTTTCACTTACAATATCAAGGAAATAAAATCACCATAGGGTCTGCAGGGATCTATAAAACCCTGGCATGTCCTTGTCTATCAGCCAGATAATTTTTTTCTTTCTGAGTGCAATATATTATGTGGGCATGATAACAAAAGTTGGGAAAGATTAAACCAGTAAACCTATCAGACACAGACACCTCAAAACTGATGCTGCCAATCATCCCACTCGGAGTTCCCTGCAAACTGTCAGCCTGGAATCATGAGTAGCAGTAAGAGCTCATAAACTGCTGCTTGCAAGTGTGGATTAAAGGCAATGACCACTTCAGACAGACACAAGTGGAAAAAATTCCCAGGCTATCCACTAATTGCATTGATGCAGGAGTAACCAGTTGTGTAGGACAGGGAACAATCGCTAGGCAGCAGCTCCAGGGACTGGGACCAGCAGGTTACAGTGAGGGAAAAAAAAGAGCTGCTGTGAAAAGGCAAACCTTGCATCAAGGTGCATAAGCAAGAGGACAGCCAGCTGAGCCGAGGAGCTATGTCCAACCGCAGATACCACGATTCAGGCATGCAGGGCAACGAGAATCCAGAGAAGGGTGATAAGAATGATCGGATGTCTGGCACAAAACTAAAAAGGAAGGCAAAAAGAAGCGGGGAGGCATGATAATGGTCTTTAGAGACATAAAAGGCTGCTTTGAAGGTGGAAAGAGCAAGTGATCCTCATAAAAGTGAAAGGAAAAGAGTGGGACTCCTACGAAAGCTGTGTAGCAGGGAGGAGAGTGGAGCACTAGACTCAGTCAGATGGGGAGGTGGCAGAATCTTCCCAGCAGGACAACTTTAAAATGATTAGAGGATATTTGTCAGAAATGGCACAGGCAGCGTTGGATCTACCTTGGGACAGGAGGCTGGATGAGGTGATCTCTTGAGGTCCCTTCCTTCAGCCCTCTTGCTCAACAAAATTCGCAATTTGTGACAAACCCTTTATAAACTTTCCATTTTATATTATGCTACTGATCAACCTTTATAAAGTGTCCTTTTCAGTTCATGATAACTGACATTCAAATTAATGAATAAATGTAGGCTGGGAATTAGGTTTCTAGCCAGCAGAGGAGCAAAATTCTGGAACAGCCTTCTCTTATGAGTAATATTAGCAACAATAACTCATTTTAAGGTGGAACTTAATCAATGAATGCACTAGGCTACAATCTGATTCCTGCTACACTGGCAGGACAGTTTCATCATCCAAGAGTTCAGTCCTGCACTGAAATCCCTACAGAGAGCCATACTGAAATAGTACACTACAAACAACCATGTATCAAAATCATATTAACCTAACCTCTCATATATTTGCTCCTACAATACCAAATCCCAACTGCGTGTAAATCAATGAAAAATAAAAGCAAGTATCAGGAGATTACATCCACAGAAAATACTGTGGTTGCACTTGATCTCTCTGAAAGAAAATCAAAACATATTTGTATAACTAAGCACCATGCTCTGGGGCATGCTGTTGAATTATATAAATTTCTGTTTAATTAATCACTTCTGGCTCATTCTTCTGTTGCCTCACTGAACTTTCCGTCCTTGTCTACCCCTTTATTTTTCCCTTCTCTCTCACAGCAAATCTCAGCCATTTTTTCCCCCTGCTGCCAAGGCAACCTTTGGCATCCCAAAATGTTTTTCTAAATGCAGGTAACAGATCAGGTATGCTTGCAGAATTTTCTGAGAGACTAAATACAAAAGAGGTTTCAAAACTCTGCTAACACTGTCTCTCTCTTCTTTGCAACTTACACAGTGGAACAGGGTTTACTGAGGAGTGACATATACAACAGTATGTTCTTATCTTGAATCCTACGGGAGGCAATTTTTGGTAGAAAGCCAAGCTGTGGCATAGTCACATCTGCTCCTCCACATACAACTCCTGTGGACCTGGACAAAGATGTGGTACGTTTGGGTTGGCAACTATCTACGCTGGGCACCTTGGAGGGTAGACAGGCTCCTTGGATGGTTCACAGGCTCAGGTGACTGTCAGTCTTTGGGATTTTGAAGCTCTCTTGCAAAGAAGAGCTATACCTGGTCTGCACGAGGCCCCAGGGCTTCATGCCCTGCCAGCTCATTCCTCCCACAGGCAGGGATTTGGTTTACCTTGGAGGATGCACATTGGCCCA
Source organism: Chroicocephalus ridibundus (assembly GCF_963924245.1). Lineage (NCBI taxonomy): Eukaryota > Metazoa > Chordata > Aves > Charadriiformes > Laridae > Chroicocephalus > Chroicocephalus ridibundus. Next base: position 36,840,173 of record NC_086289.1, on the reverse strand, counting down.
GTCCTGACACAGTTACATGATGCACTCACCTGAACTGCTCCAAAGCTGCCAAGAACTGAAGAGCTACAAGTTGAGCACTGCTCTCCTAATTGTTCTCTTTGAGCGATACAGCTAAGCGTCAAGGGCTTATCAGTTGAAAAGCACTTCGGTCTACTCACATTAGTTCCCTCACTGCCAACTGACTCATCATCCCCGTGTTTGCCCTTATAAACTACAGTCTCCATGAAAAACCACGGACATGTAATTTATGTGAAGTCCATCCTTGCTAAGTTACTGGAACTGCTTCTATATCTGGCTACCACGACATCATGAGGCTTGGGCAATTTAAAGCAACTAATGTTTCCAGTCCCTTAATTCGTCACGGCACACTCCTACTCTGCCATGACTTCAACATCCTTGTGTTGCTATGGGGGCTTTAGTAGCTACCAGATCTCCCATAGCTCTCTACAACATAATGAAAATAGGGTAGATTGAGCCTTCCTCTGTGAATTAAATCTTCTTCAGAGCACAAAACAACGAGCAGTATTTTCCTTCTGCCTGCAGGCAAAAGAGCTCTACCTCCTCGCCTCTCTCAGAAGGGTCCTTCCACTACAGACACTATCACTCTGTTTTCTTCCACCATGGTTATCTGCAGAGGGTGATGACTGCTGTACAAGGACACTGGAACAACACACCACCCTAGGACATTCCTCTCACTGTTGTGCAATTTTCATCCCACACCACAACCCTGAGGTATCAAGGTTTACCAAAGCAACCTCAAAACAACTTTCCAGTCCTTCCTGCATATACACTCAGAAGAACAAAATCCCATCATCATCTTTAGGTGGTAAGGACACATATAATTTTTAGAAAAATAAGAATAACCTGCAGGCACCGAAACAGACTGCAACCTCCAAATGAGCCTGAACTTGAAAAGCTGGCCAGGAAGCAGTTTCAGAGATTAACATCTGGCAAGAAAGCACAGATGCACATCAGAAAGTTCGATTTGTTACAAAATGTCTAAGATGCATCAGATTTAAATTTTTCTCTAAGAAAAAAAAATCACAGAAAACAGTAAAATAAAAGAAAGCTTAGTCTGCACATTGGAGCACCAAAACTGTTGCAATACCAGTAGAGAAAAGTAAATTCTGGTCATTCCTCTTCACATCCCAGATCATACAAAGGACAGAGGCAAGCTAAGATAACAGCTATACCAAATAAGAAAAACACACTAGCAACTAGTTGTCACTAAATATTTGAGCAATGATTAGGTAAATTTCTAGTCAAATTAAAACATCTGGCATTGCTGCTCATCCTTCTGGTCTTTACAGGTGAGTACAATGTCATGTGGCAGACTAAAATGTAGCACAGCATGCCAAGTGCCCTCCCTCAGACAACTAGAGGTTCAGAAGTAGACATCACACTGGGTGCTACACCAAAAGCTCACACGGGCTAAACTGCTTGGGTATAGCTGGTTGCCAACTTTGGTGGCCTGGCTCACAGAACTAATGTCCGAGTCTTTACAAGGCTTTGTGCCAGAACCGTTTCTACCAAATATATTCACCAAAGATGCATTGGACACCATTTGCAGATGGTTCAGTGTGCTTGGCATCTAGGGGTCTTGACTTCCAAATATTGAGAAAACTTGAACTCAGCAGGCAAAGACTGAAACCAAGGTCATGCAGGACTATAAACAGTCCTGCACCTTCCTCATCTCCAACTTAAGGTCTGTTTGAACAGTTAGGAGTCGACAAGCAATTCAAAGAGAATATATCTAGGGGTCAACTTAGACTATGCACTTATATACAAACGCACACCTTGTGAAAATAACTTGGAAGACCTCAAGCAGAAGCTTGTTACTTGAATAAATCAGTAAGGCACAACCAATGCGCAAATGTACTATTCAGCGGGCAACCAGTACATCTCCTAGACTCAAACTATTCCAAAACTATAGACACAGAGTGTGTTCCTACTGAAAGAAGCTTCATGGGCAGACTGAAGCCAGGAAAACCTGGGGGTCCTCGCAGAGGCAGCCTCCCCTCACAAACTGCAGAGGCTGACCCGTGTGGCACAGCACAGCTGACGGGGTAGGCCTCAGTATTGACTCAACCCGAGTCTTCTTAGAACCACAGAATCGTCTAGGCTAGAAGGGACCTTTAAGATCATCCAGTCCAATCGTTAACCAAACACTGCCAAATCCACCACTAAACCACGTCCCTCAGCACCACGTCTACCGGTCTTTTAAATACCTCCACGGATGGCGATTCCACCACTTCCCTGGGCAGCCTGTTCCAATGCTTGGCAACACTTTTGGTGAAGAAATTTTTCCTCATATCCAATCTAAACCTCCCCTGGTACAACTTGAGGCCGTTTCCTCTTGTCCTATTGCCTGTTACTTGGAAGAAGAGATCACACCCCCCCACACACCTGGCTACAACCTCCTTTCGGATAGTTGTAGAAAGTGATAAGGTCTCCCTTCAGCCTCCTTTTCTCCAGGCTGAACAACCCCAGTTCCTTCAGCCACTCCTCATAACACTTGTTCTCTCTCACCAGCTCCGTTGCCCTTCTCTGGACACGCTCCAGCATACCACTTGACTTTCTTGCAGTGAGGGGCTCAAAACTGAACACAGCACTCGAGGTGCGGCCTCACCAGTGCCGAGTACAGCAGGACGATCACTTCCCTAGCTCTGACGGCCACACTATTCCTGACACAGGCCAGCATAACCTACTTTCGACCTTGCCAAGACCCGCCGAGCTCCAGCCGCCACCAGGCTCCCAGAAGCCACCTCAGGGCCAGCCGTCCCGGCCCGCCACGCCGTTGCCTGGACACCTCCGCCCCGCCCACAACCCCCTCTCAGCGCGCCCGCCCCGCCCGCTGATTGGCCCCAACGGCAGCCCGGGCTAGGAGGGAGCGCGCTGATTGGCCAAGAGCCGTTGAGCGACGGACAAAGAGGCGTCCGCTGCCTGCGCAGGCGCCCTGAGGGCGCGGTGGCGGGGGGGGAAGGAGTGGCTGTTGGCTTTCCCGCGCAAACGCTTCCCCCCCGCCGCCGACACGGAGGCTTTCCCCGGTGGCGGTCGGCACCGGGCGCTCCCCCGGAACGGGAAGTCCCGGAGGGAGGGACGGCCGGAGGGAGGGAAAGCGGCGAGCGAGGCCCGCGCGCAGCTCCCCGAGGGGCCGCGCGCCTCCCGTTCTCCCCCCCCCGCCGCCTCCCCGCCGCTTCCCCCGCCTCGCGCCCCAACCGTCGCCCGCCGCCGTTACTCGCCACAGCCGCCCCACCCCCCGCCCTCTTCCCCTCAGGGCGGCCGGCCGCTGCCCCGGCCATGGCTGGGCCCTCCCGGCGGAGAAAGGCGGTGGCAGGAGGAGGAGGAGGTGGGTCGGGCGGCCGGGAGCGGGGAGAGGGAAGGGAGAGGAGCGGGCCTCGCCGCCGCCCCGGAGCCCCCGCGCCGCCGCTCCCCTCACCTGCCGGTGCCCGCCGCCGCCTCCTTCTTCTCTTCCCGTCCTCTTTTTTTTTTTATTTTTTTCTTTTTCTCCCCCTCTTTTCTTCCTCTCCCTCTCCTCCCCCCCTTCCCTTTTTGGCTCCCCCACACGCCCCCCCCTCCCTCCCCCCCCGCCCGCCCGCCCGCACCCTTGCTCCGCCTCAGCCGCCGGCTCTCCTCCCGTATTGTATGTTTCAATGGCGATGGCGGCGGCTCCTCTTGAGGCGGGGGTGGGAAGGGGTTTCCTCCCGCTCCGCATACCGCCTCTAGGAGGAGTCACTGCAGCCCGGGCCTGCAACAACCCCCCCTATGGCTGCCGCCCTCCCAGGCACCGCGCCGCTCCTCCTTGCCCAGGCCCCAGGGGTGCTGCCGCCGCCTTCCCACAGGCACCCCCTCCCCGCCTCTTCCATCACTCCCCCCACAGAGCCTCGTGGTGAGAATGGGCTCCCCCGTCTCCAGCCTTTACGAGCTGCCCGGCTTGCAGGAGTCGGGAGCATAAAGGGGAAGAAGCCTTTCCGTGATCGCAGGGTGAAGGAGTTGGAGCCGTAGCGGTTTTGAGGCAGTCCCAGCTTGGCCTAATGCTCGAGGATAGGTTTTGAGGTGTCCTCCGCCCAGCCCTACCGGTTTTTTGTTAGGAAGGGAGCCGCCCATCCCTACATTAGGCAAGGTGACCTGCGCGTTTCGGTACGGTGCATCTAACCGAAATGCTCCAGCGTCCCCAAACTGGCTTAAAAGGGCCGTAACAAAGACCCCTGGCAGCTCTTTTGTGTCTTGTTCCGTTAGAGCTGTTTAAGGCGTTCACAGGCTTTTCAACTCAGCCACGAGGACTGCAAACTTAACTTGCTTTCTAAATGAAAGCTGAGGGGGTTGGGTTTTGTTTCCTGCAGTTGCACGTATTCAAGAGCTTGAGCTCCAAGATATGCAATAAATGATTGTATTAAGAGTCTTGCAGTATGTCTGTCGTCAGCGCCAGATACGCGATCCCAGACTGATGCAAACAGAAGAGTGCGGGGCTACACCTCTTAAACTGATCTCGGAGATATTTTTACATGAAAGTGGGTTTATATTGTCATTCCTGTGCAAGCATCCTGCATCGTTGCAATGATTTCGCTTGAAAGGTATTTGGGCACTACTGTAATGCTCTGGGAGATACAGCATTAACCCAGCTTGCGTGCAACGTTACGTTAGGACGCTGGCTGGGAACAACAGAACAGAGTGATAAAGAGGCATCCATGCTTTCAGCTTTCCCTTTGTCCCTGACAAAAGTCATAAAGATTCACTGGCTTCCTGGAGTTTGGGTTTGGCTCTGACAAAGTAAACTTTTGTGTCTGTATAGAATTGCATTTGGTAGGGAAAAAAGCGATGGGAGTATTCCTTCAGGTTATATTAATTGTGGACAACGCTATCTCCCAAAGAAAGAGGGCATGAGTTGAGAGGCTGGGGTTTTCTCAGCTGTTCTGTGACCCTGGGTAAAGCATTTCGCTAGCAACTGATGTGTTTTGGCTATCATTAAAATGGAAACAAAGATACCTTTCCTCTTTTTAAGCAAGTCATTCAATGAGTAAGAGATCTAACACATTTTTGTGGATTAATGCTTTGGAGTCTATTCTCTCCCATTTCTTTTTGAAAGCTAGGTCAAAATTCTTTGAAACCACGGAAGAAAAACTCGTGTATGAGTTTGAATTATTTTACATGTAAGGGGAAGTCTTACTTGTATCTTCCCTGTTGAGACTTTGAACTTAGCAAAGGAAAAAGATATCTGTAGAATTTTAAGTGTATTGAACCATATTGGGAGGGCAGGAGGAATACGAAGCTTTTCAAGTACTAAGCAGAAAAATGAAAGACAATGTAAAACCCGTGTGAAAAAGGAGGAAGCGTATTTACATTTTTTCTTTTCCAGATACAAATAATTGCATCCAATAATCCTAGCAATCATGCATGTGACACAGAGCTTTGTAATTAAAAATAATTTGAGACAAAATAAGCATCACAAATTTTTGAAAACATTCCCAGTTTATTACAGATTAACATCAAATAGTTGCTGTGTGATAACAACACAAACGTGTAGGAGGTCTTTAAAGAAAATAAAATTATGTCTTCTGTGTGAGATAAACTTTCAACATTAGGACAACTCATTCTGTTTACAAAAACATTTTTCTGTTTGTAAACAACATTGTCCTTACGTTCAGGCATATTTTCAGCTTTAGTTTTGTGTTTGTCACATTCACCACGTAGGTTCGTGCCATTCAGATGGATCAGATGAAATAAACTGGCATAAGGGTGGGAATCCTCTTCAGATTTGCCTTTCACAGTATAATGTAGTCAAGTGTCAGTCTTAGAAGAGGCTTACCACCTTCAGAGAGTGCGGGACTGCAGCCTCCTAATACAGTTTTTGTGTTCCCTGAAATAAGAATCTAATTACCTCAATGTCTTCTTTATCACCCACACCAGCTTGGTATCAGTTTTCACATCACCAGTAAGAACAGTACATCCCAGGAGCAGCCGCGTCTCTGAGCGAGTCACTATGCTACTGGCAGTAGAGCAGGTATGAAGAAGGGATCTCCTATTTTGCAGCTGGTTTCTGCTATTGCTCACGTTCTTTCTGTGGGGATTGCGGTCTGGGAAGAGTTTCTGTGGGGAAGCAGCACCAGCATGGAGAAAGTAAGCATGGAGATGCTTAGCTACCCTTGCAAATGGCTAAGGAATCGCCATTGACTCACAAACCATAGCACAGTCTCCCTGCAGTAGCAGACTGAAGGAAGCAGGAGTGCTGGAGAAGCGTGAAAGAGGAGGAGAACAAAGACCTTCACAGTGTACCACTGGTTTTAATTTATTTTTTTTAAGTCAGTCATAGATGTCTGAATTTTAATACCAATTTTCCTGCCTTTGTGGTTTTTATTTGTCCCACTATAAAGTAAATTTCACCGCTGTATTTCTTTTTCCAGTGGACACAGCTTATCCTTAACCTAAATGTTAACAGCATTATATGTATGTTTTATGTTGCTTCAAGTATTTCTGGAAGACTCTGAGTTGCTCTGTGACACAAGAATAAACAATTTTTGAGTAGAACAGATCAGAGCAAGGCAGCATTTGAACAGGGAGTTACCACATGTGAATTGTTCTGCAGTAACCGCACTTTTGAAACTGCCTGCTTTTTTAGAGCAGCTGACATACTGGGGTTTTTCTCTCCTGCTCTGAGTTCAGTGGTGAACACTAACGCTGCGCTGGAAAAGTGATAAGCAGTAGGTCACCTAAACCACGTGGTGAGGAATTGATGCAGGGTGGATGTCTTCACAAATTCTGTAATGCAGAAGATGACTGAAAGTCCAAGATTTTTAGTCACAATAGCTGAATGTTCTGGCCATTTAGATCTAGTTGTTCAGGGAATAATTGTTACTAACTAGCATTCTTCAACAAAACAATTTGCAATGCTGTATTAAGAGAGAGCTTTCCCGAATCAGCAGGAGCGGAGTCTGCCCTCACTAGGTTGTGCAAAGACCATCTGCCAGTTGACTTCCGAGTGCAAATACAGTCTGTTACTTTGTCAAAATAAACAACATATCTATTGACAGAGCATTTATAGACTGCCGACTGCCTAGCTCTCCAGCTATTAGAGGAACAGCATGTTTATGGCACTCTCACTTTTGGACAGAAGCTGTTATATCTCAAACATTGTAATGAATATTTCATAGTTTCAGAACCAAGAGATATACAGCTTTACTCTTGCTTAGTCTGGCAGGCATCCAGGGTCATCCTGGTAGTACAGTAATGTCAAGTACTCTGAAAGCTCTATTTTATGGGCATATATAACCAGGAATTTTATCAAATCAGTGTAAGTGTTGTCATGTCATTAGGATAACCTAATATGATCAAAGCTGATGTGAGTATATATTACGGCAGTAGATAACAGATGTAATAACTGACTTCCGCAAAAAAATCTATATTTCTGTAGTGACGTTTTCCCCCTCTTTGAGCCATTTTTAACCCCTTCTCCACCCTCCATACTGTTTATAGGTTTATTATACTAGTAGGTTGCATAAAGTGATCTTTTCGTAAAGAAACCAGAAAAGCTAAATCCTAACTTTTTTTGAAAGCTCCCTTACAGTGTTTTATTAAATTAGATCATCCCGTGTTCTTCAGAATTAAACATTTTTGTCTGTGACAGATTGTGACATGGTGTTTAAGGCAGACTGATGGTTAGGTTGTCTTCAAAAGTCACAGATTAGCTAACACATAAGCAAGAAAGAGAGGTTTTCCCTGTCCAGACATCAACTGATTCTAAAAGTTAAATGATGTTTATTAGCTTAAAAAAATTAAGAGAGTGTTTTCATCCTTGTTACTTAAAAGGAGTGTTATAATCCTTGTAACTCACCCTTAAACACATCAATGCAGACTGCAGAGATCATTGCCTTGACTCAATTATTTCTTAGTCATATAAGTAAAAATACTAATTTAATGCAAATATTTGAATAGTTATGGTTACTCGCAATAATAATTTAAATTTTTTTTGGTCAAGAATATATCTTTCAGAATTACGGAAAAAAGAATAAGGGAGCAAAACCCAGAAAATAGCATTGTGCTCAGTTGAGTAATACGTTGTAGGATTCCTCTCCACACCTCAGAAACAATAGCCAGAAATGGTTAAGGCATAGGGAAAAGCGGTGTGGTGATCTCACCTATGGAATGGCTTCTGTGAAGAATTAAACAGGTTAGGACTTCCAGCTAAGAAAACTCAGGGGCAATATGAGATAGGACACATCTGATTCTCTTGGCTTGTTGCCCTATGCCTCCAAATGAATGCAATTTTGATATTAACTAGTAAAAAACCTATTTCAGTTTATGAGTTTAAGGAAAGCTGGTTGGATAAAGCAATATATTTGTGAGGATGCATTTGGTCACAGATTAATACGATAACCAAGCACCGCAAGCCTGAAGAGGCAGAAAAGCCTCCATCTCTCTAACACCCGTTAATTTCTTGAAGCATACTATTTGCAACAAAGTGTTTGTGCTTTTACTATACCACAGTTTCGTAGTGCAGAAAGTGACACATCCCAGTAGGTGTCTGCACACTTCTGGTGCAATTATGTTTTGGCATTTGTAGAACTACATTTCTTTGTTGAAGGAGCAAAGGTGTAGCACTGTGTCATTGCACCCTTTGATCATCAAATCACTCATCTACAGATCACTACAGATCTGTACTGCAGGATAATTTCTTAGCAAACTGGCATCTCACATACAAACTAGATTATATTTCCCACTTCTCACAATGTTGCAAGGGGATTTTTTGTAATTCTGTCTGATCGGTTTTTCCTGTGCTAGTAAAGGTGTTTGTCCCTTTGCAGTTACACATTTCCTTTCTCCTCTGGTGACGTTTGCAAGCATGTTGTCATCCTGGATGGGACTGTTAAGCTCCAAGTCCTTTTCAGAGAAACTTCACAGGACAGGACAGCACTGCTTGTTTGCTTTCTTAATTGTTCCTCAGTCTGATTTAAAACAGTCAAGTTACATCATTAGAATAACTGACTATTTTTTCCTGCTAACTACAGAGCCCTTGGGGCCGGGGCAGGGCGGGGGGGCGCAGAAATAATCTCAAACTGTGAGCTCTAAATAAATGAAGATGCACTGAAACAAGTTACCTTTGGGTCTCATGTTTGGCTGAGGCAGTACACAGCAAACCTCCAAAACATTTATTTATTACACAAATGCAAAATTTTACTACTCTCCCAACAACATATATCCAGGAGCCATCATTTTTGTAAAACAAAAGTGACCTTAAAGCCTTAAGGAAAGATAGAAATCATATGTTTCAAACACATTCTCCTTTCCAAGTTGTAGTATCCAAATACGTTCATTTTTCTATATAACTTAATGCCTCCATCACTGTTAAACATCCAGATCCTTGAGGATTTTGGCTCATGACCCAAGGCTCATTATATTTGTACACAGAGGGGATCAGGAGTGAGGCACTTACTTTTGCTGCCTGGCAACTCCAGAGCTAAAGTTTCTTCAGCAAATCACTTTCATTTCAAGGAATCACCACTGTGTCGGTGCATACGTTCCCTTTGGGATAGCACAGAAACAAACCCAGGTGTACAGGAGGGGAGGAGTAAACAGCCATCCCTAAGGAGAGCAGGGAGGGAGAGATGGATGCTCCTGGAGCTGCCCCTTTCTCCCTTTTGCTGCAAAAGGAGCCAAGGGAAACTTTCTCCAGTGTAAATGTCTAATTTTCAGATATCTAGAGTCAGATGAGAGGAATATATCACCGTGGGGTATAGTGCAATCATCGTAACAGCTGTCATGTCATTCGAAGTCAAAGGCATCTTCCCCCTTATACCATGCCTTGCCAAAAACAAGACAGATTCTGCTGTCCCCAGACCATTTGCCAAAGGCTCAGTCATCTGATCTTTTGTGGAGTTTCTCCTCCCGCCCCCCCCCCCTCCCCATTATCAGGGATTCTTAGAAACTGAGCAAACATTTTACTTTAGGGTCCCTTAGCAAATAACTGCCGACTCTGGGATTTTGAGATAGATGTACACCTTGTTATTGATTTTCTCAGTTTTGAGGAAAGTAATACAATACACAAAGCTGATAATCGTGATCATTTCAGCATGGACATAACCAGAGAGTCAGTCTCTACTTCCCTCTGTTCTTGGCTCTGTCCCCTCTGTTTGTGCTTGCTCTCTCAGTTCCACAATTTGTGTAGCTTTGTGTTTTATGGTTGATTAAGTGCCATGTCTTAAGAAAGAGCTCCAATAAGACTATTCATGCAGTGGGATGGATCAGGCTGTCTTTCTCCCATGCGGATTCCCCGGTGTCCGGTAGTATAGCCCAGCTGATATTGCTGCCTTTCCCTTAGCACAGGCACTAACTAGCACTCTGTCCTCTATCCACCTATTTTCATAGAGGTGGCGATAACAGTATTTTTGAGACTTCTGTACCTCTGCCAAATCGGTTGAAATTTGCCACCTAGTTCCATAGTTACTGGGGCTGACTGGCAAACAGCAGAAGGCAAGATTTCCTTAGGACATTAACCTAAAAACCATCCCCAAATGGAAAGGCGACGTGTAAGAGAATTTATGGTTTGTTATTTGCATTAGCTGTCATTTACAAAAGACAGAAACTGTGTGTAAGTAAACAGGTATTTTTATAAAAGGGAGAAGAGAGTATGTACACCAGACATAACAAATGCAGGTTGTACTGGAATATGTATGGCATGCAAATTAAAATAGAAACTTCTCTAAAACATTGACACAAAGGAGTAAAGCTTCAACACAAGGCACAAGGCATCAGACTCCTTTTGGATAATGATGGGATGACACTTTAAATATGGTGTCACGTTTACCCATTGCAACAACCATCCAGCCCAAGACATTTTTCGTTATCTCCTGCCTGTTTTTTTCAGCCCTCCATTGGTTTTCCAAAAGTCCCTTCCCCAAACTAACTTCCTCGTGGAATCTTCTCATCGTTATTGTCATAGTGATATAGTAAATAGGCTAAGGTGTTTAAAATAGCAATATACAGCTCTTGCATAGCACTTTTCGTCATAATAGAAAAGAGCACTTCTGAATAAGATAAGCACAATTTTCTTTATCTGATAAATGGATACTTGGTGATTAAATATATAAAATTTCCACCTTTTGCAAGAAGGCAGAAATGCTTTAAAGGTACTGTAATTAAGCAGCAGCTTACTGTTACAAAACTGAACTTTTACTACTGAGCAGGGTTTTAGTGAGTTCTTTAAGCGTACCCCTAGTTTCAAGGGCAGGTGTGGTTTCATTGTAATCACTGGATGAGCTAATGCGCACAGGAAATGGGTAACCGAGGCACAGTTCTTGTTCTGACATAAAAATTCATAAGCTATTTTTCATTCATATGGATGCAAATCACTTAACTGAATCCCTTGCCTCATGCGTGTTAAACGTTTAATCCTTTAGTGTCTTTCCAGTTTTTATCACTCTAAGAAAAGATTTGCTTAAAAACATAATAGTGGAAAAATATTTATAAAGAAAAACAAAATAATTACAATATTTCAATTCTGTTACGATCAGCAACTCCTTATGGCACAGCTGTCTCCGCTTTTCTAAAATATTGCTAGAAATGGTCAACATGGAACTCAGAATTTCCAGAATGAAAAGACAAAACAAATCAAATGTTGTCATATTACTACGGAAAAAGTGGAAAAAAAAAAAAAAGTAAATACTCATTTTGGCTGAATAAGCTCCTGCAGAGGTTGAAAAGATTGTGAGAAAGAATAGCCCTTTGTTCTCTTCATTCTAGGAATTATTTAGTGTGGAATTTTCTTGAAGGCCAAAAAATTCCAAGTAGCTACACTACATGAAAAAGTTGAAATAACGTCTTAGAATCAGCACGATGACAGTAATAATTACTAGTAACACAAAAGTATATTACAGCACTTACATTAATGAATGTCAAATAACACCGTGTATTTAATATACAGGCTGAAAGTTTAATCAAAAAAAAAAGAAAAAAGCGTATTCAGATTTAAATGTCTCAATCAATAAGTGTTTATAAGAGATATGCAGAAACAATGCCCTGTCAAGATCTACTCATAACTCATCACTTTGCTACAGGTATATCAAATATTGTACATTCTATGCCACCAAAGAAAAAAAAAAAGTAAAATATCTCTTGTAAAATTCAAGGAAACCAGATGTGCAACAACAACAGATTGCTTCAGAAATCATTCTCCTGCAGGGACTGGGTCATTAATGTCTGACTGATGTTGGTTAATGAGCAGATCTCTGACAGAAAGAGTCCCAGCATCAAAGAATTTGGTGTCCAAATTGTCTAAAGATGAGAATCAGGAGCAGTGCCAATGACGCAAGCATTCCAGGTGTGGGGAAAGTACATCAGGGAGGTGGTTTTCTGTTGCTGTGAGGACTCTGAATGCTACGGGAACGTTTACTTGACACCACACAGCTTTCTTGGTAGACCTCCTTCACCTGGATGGGGGACACTCTCCCACCCATCTTGCAAGCCAGGGCACTGAGAGCAATACCTCAGCACGGCATGGTGCTGGGTAGACGTGCTCCAGAGCAGGTTGCAGGCTGTGGCCTGGCACGTCTGCAAGGGCACGGCATTCCATAAAGCTGTACTTTTAAAGCAAATCTCTTGATCACACTGCTTTTGTGCTTTGGCTCACATTACAAAACAGTCTCCGAATACGCAAACTAGATTCCTGCTAGATGAAACTGAACCAGAAGGTGAGCTCCAGCAGCATGCCTTGTGTCTGAACCACTAATGGCAGCGGTTAGTGGTTCACTGGCAGCTAGGCCAGACTCGAGCAGTCAAAAATTAAACAAGATAGTTCCTTGGCAGGACCCGTTTTTTCTTCAGACCTACTCTTCTCATGCAGCACCAACTGGTATCATAGGTATGGCCTGTAACTCAGGCACTACGAGTTGTACCGCTGAGGAGCCCATGGCATCTGCAGGCTTTCCCCATAAATCAGAAACTCCCTCCCATTACTGTGCCGTTCAACATCTGGAGTCAATTTTGCATCATTCAAAACTATGAGAATGTTGTGGAATCAGGTCATTCCACCCTGCATCAAAGTCCTTCTTTTATTGGGGTGGGTGGGGGAAACATGACAACGACAACGTTCTGCCCCAGTTTACCCTATCTTTAAATTTAAAATGGTGAGGGACAAGAAGGAATAATAGACTAGCCTGCTTGGTTAGAGAAGTGGAAAGAATGATTGAGGGTAAGTGCATGCTGCAGCTGAGAAGCAGCCTCAATTAGGCCACTGGAGGCCTCTGCTGCCGTGCCTTGTTTGCTGCTTCTGCTCCACCTCCCTCCTTCACAGCGGCTTGGGTGCCCCTGCCTTTGGCGCAGTCGCAGACTGTCGGTCCAGGTCCACTTATGAGCTATCTTTGGAAGATCCCCCAACGGGTGAAACTGCTTGGTCTGTGGCACTGCCGGTGGTTTGCAACACCAGGGTACAAGCAAATCTTTGCAGGAGAGTTGAAGGGAAGATTTACTGAAGCAATGTTTTGAAACATTACTGGTAGAAAACAATGGAATTATCACAAAATGGAATTTCACGCTCCCAGCAAACCCCCGCCAGAGACAATGGACTGACAAACGGCGTGCAATGGAAAGCAAGAATGCAAGTTCCACAACCAGTCCTCTCATACCTACCATTAATACATCTAACCTACTAAACTTTGTGACAGCAGTTCAAAGTCATGTTTTGCAGAAAAAAAAAAAAAAAAGAAAAAACTTTAGCAGGTTTTTCTTTAATTGAAAAATCTGCAATATTCTGACTAATTCTGAGTCTATTTAAAAAAGAACAAATTTCTTTAATAACTTCAACAAGCAAACTAGGTCATAAGAAAGCCGGAAAGCTAAACTGGTCTTGCTGCCTGGCATTTTAAACAGTAGAAGCTTTACAGTCAAATCCAAAACTACCAACAAATACCAACAATCTTAATCCATGTTTCGCCATGATGTTCTCATGTTTGACAAAGAAAGGGTACCAGAAGGGAGGAAGCATAGCAGGAAGGATAGATAATAAAAGTGAGTGGAAAAATGTTCAAAACGTGACCAACAGAGATTTTCTAAAAATGCAGAAGAGAAACTAGCTGTTTGTCTGGAACAAAGTCATCTGGAAGCAATAGGGACAAAAACAGGGGAAGGGGGAAAAAAGCCCAAAAAAGTGTAAAAGAAGGGGAGACCCTCATGCGGCAAAGCATGTGGCTCAGTGTGAAGCAAAGCCTAAAGATAAGTCTGAATGGGAGTGCATTGCTGGATTTAGAGGAGGGAAAACAACAGCAAGAGACAACAATACTTAAGTACGTACCTACCGACAGCTTGCCGTTTTCGAGAAAACGTGGGAGTTTTAATGGCTATTTCAGAGCTTTCTAGCTAAGCCGGAGATTTCGGGCTGTAGAATGCTGCTGAAGAGGACACAGTGACTCTTGCCTGACCAATTACTTTACGACAGACCAGCTAATATTGGAATAGACCGTTTCCAATCAGCTGGTCCCTAACATAGCCCTTTTGAATTTTGTCAGTGTGAAGGAAGAGTTTTGGAGAGACCATTTTGTCTGGGAGCTGGTACCTGGTCCCTAGGCATGGCCTGTGGGGATATGTTTATACCCACTAAAAACTGCTTGGCCTGCGTAAAGCACCATTTTACTACTGAACGTAAGGAGGAAAAACAGGATAGGAATGTCCTTAGGACATTTTGGGTGAGGAACTTTTACAAACTTATTCCAAAAAAACAGTAGAAATATACCTAAAAGAAAACACAGGAAAACTGAAAAGAGCAAACCCCAGAAAAATCACTGATGAAAAGAAAAGTAAAAGTAACATTATCAAACTATATATATAATTGTTTTCATTAAAAAAGAAGGAAAAAAACCACACCTACCGCCTGCAGTTCTGGTCGGGTATCTCCCCTCCTCCCCCCACAAAAAAAATTAAAAAACACAAATAAAATAAATTAAATCTTTCATCATCCTGGTTCCTAACTGAAACAATTTCTTCCCTTGCTACTCTATTTACTGAATAAAGCTGTTAGAAGTCTTAAGAAAAAAATACGCAGTTCTTCTGAAATGCTGAAACTGAAAGTAGAACTTTTTTCCCTGCTTTTTGTAACCCTGGAATTATTTTAACAGCAGCCGTTCCCTGCCCTGGTGAGGGGAGATGGGTGCTGGGTGCAGGTGTCCTGATCAGAAGATCAGGATTGTCCCAGCTGAGTTGGCAAAGGGTGTTTGAATGAAGGTTATTGCCTTTCTGGGAGCTGCGCTGATTTAAAAGACATCGCTTTGAACTGGAGATCAGCACTTTCTCTCTGAACTGTAATGTGAATTGCCTATCATTTAGTTCTGTTAATGATTTAGATAATATCTTCCATTAACTCTAATAACAATGGCTGCGATTCACCAGAGTGCTTAAACATGCAAATAGCATCGTTTAGGCCAACGGAATTCACACGTTCAAAGTTAAATGTGTGGCTTACTGCTTGGGCGAATGGGATTCCCAATGCACTCAATGAAGTCAAAATGTTATAAGTCACGTTGGTAAGATGTGTACTTAATTAATTTTCGCTTTTTTAATAAATCGCAAGAGCTATGGTGGAGAGACACTACAGAG
The DNA here is from genome assembly GCF_963924245.1 of Chroicocephalus ridibundus. NCBI lineage: Eukaryota > Metazoa > Chordata > Aves > Charadriiformes > Laridae > Chroicocephalus > Chroicocephalus ridibundus. The sequence continues at coordinate 36,824,597 of NC_086289.1, read as the reverse complement.
TCCACGTGAACAGAATTTAACCTTCAGCGGTGGGACTTGAGTAAGGGATGCCAGATTTGCATGGCAGCTGGTACAAAGTACCTAGACCTGTATATTCTGCCCTTCAGGTAGCTGGGAAACGTCCTCTGCACTCCTCAGCGCTTTGCCAAATCTTTATTTCCCTTCAATGAATGTATTAAAACACATAACAGTGGAATTTAACCCTCGGGATCCTTATTTTCCATCTGGAAGTACATCTCTTGAGAGGTACCCACAAAAAGGGCTTTAATGGGCCAGCAGAATCATATTTCTGGAGGACTCCAGACAAAATACATCCAGTGTGCACAGTGGAGACCAAAGCAGAAGTACAAGAAGCAAAGGAATTATTCAGTGAAACCAGATATTTTCCAGACTCCACATTTCCCTTTACCAACAAGATAATTCACACCTTCAAAATCCAGTATGGTTTTCCCTTTTTGGCAAAAAAAACCAAACCAAAACAAAAAAAAAACCACCCCAAAAAAAAGGTCATTTCTTTATAATTTAACAGGATAAGAAAGTTTGTGATGAAAAGGTTAAAGATGGAATCATCAACGATATAGGTAGAAGTTCGTCAACTGGTAACCAGAAACAGTAGCAAAAAGTTTTCTCACATCCTCTCTGAGCAGCACTCTGAACTGGGCATGCCGGGTTTGATTGATTTTTCTAAGGATAATTGTTCAAGAAGGGTTTCTTCCTTGGATCAAAGAATCCCTCCACAAAAATATCGTCCGTGTCTTGCACTCATTTATACAGCAGCTGCTGGAAAATGAGCCTAATTCTTCAGCTAAAGAGTCTGACCACAATAATAGAATGAAGTGAAAATGACCACAGAAAAAGAATGTAAATGGTGTCATTTTCGGACCCTGCCACTGGCCTCTGGGAGAAGACAGCAAGCAAAGCAGAAAGCGCTGGCACACTGAGCTCCCGCAGCCCCAGCGGGCAGTATCTGGGCACCGATTCCTAATGTGCCGTTGAAGAACTATTCCCAAGCTCCAGGGAGGGAACTTGCAAAACATCTTCAGCAAATCTTCAGGAAGGTCCTTCTTCTCCTTTCGTTTCGCTGTTATTTCCCAAGCTTCTCCACCTTCAGACCGGTCTCACTTTTTGGCTATCAGCCAAGGAGTTTGACCCTTGAAGTGGCAGACAAATGGTTTCATGTGAAAACAACCAGGCAGAATTAACAGTCATCAACAGTGACTTACAGGTTTTAGTAGGGACAGGCCCTGAAACTAAACTGTCAGGTTCAGGGTGGTGTGAATCCAGCTTCTACCATCTGGGTTTTTCTTGAAATGCAAGGCTCTTACGTTTGGGAAGAACAGCTCATCAGTAAAATTCCACTGATTGGCAAACTCTGGTTTATCCCCAGCGGCTGATAGGATTGTGTCAACGGGAGGGGCTGTAGGAACAGCAATCTGAAAGGGTTACCGATCTACTTCAGTTAAAAAACCCCCGGCTGTAGTCTGCAGCAACCACGGGGAATGTTTCTCACCATTTTCCTACCTTTATGATAGGTGAGTGGTTATCTTACACGTACCTTTTGCCCACTACTAGATCAGTTGTTTGTCATCTTCTATACTTTAGTACGACTGCTGCAAATAATCTCAGGTCCTTTCTGTCTGTGTATGCTGCGTGAGGTGCGGTGTTTTCATGGTAGTCAGCTGCGTGAAACACTCGTGACTCAAAGCGCAACAGAGGCACTGTGGGCTTGCCAAAACACCCCCACACGCTGGGCACCCAACTGTCAGCCTTTAGTGTCACAGGCTGAGCTCACAAAAGCATTTAGGTGTGCTCCTGCTCCCTGGAGAAACCTCTGGGAATTAGCTACCGCGGTGCTCTTCAGAATTAGGCAGGAGCTGTGTTTTCTTCACAGCTGAAGTCTAACAATCCCTTTTGCCACGATGCAAAAGGAGCTGCTGGTTTGCAAATGACAGTAGAAATTAAAGGAGTTTCCAAGTCAGCAGACTTTTCCTACAAAATGTCATTCTCAGAAAGGCTTTAAAATGCTTTTCGCTGAATTAAGTTCAGTGTTTTAAGGGAATCCAAAGGGAAGCATTAAACAAGCCTCTGAAAGTCATAAATTCTGCTGCCCCAATGAGCACCTTTAGAGTCCAGCAGCTAATCTGAAGCCAAACCAATGCTATGATCAGAACAGGCTGAGACAAGGAAGAAAAAGGTAGCAAGGATAAGAGCATACGTTGACACTCTGTGTGTGCCTGTGTTTTGCTGACAGAAAGCAGATGAGTCCTACAGAAGTTGTGGCACCAAAGCCTCTTGTGGTTGGCACTGGTGTAAGTCAGGAGCACCTCCACTGATAACAGAGGAATTGTGCTGGGGCAAAGCTGAAGCAAAGAAAAACCAAACCTCTTTTCCTCAGACTCTTCCTCCTCCCCTGCCTCTTTGCCGACACAAGGCAGGTACTTTTGGGAGGTCTGGCAATTGCATTGCAAGGTCCCCTCTGCCCCAGACAAAAGCTTTCTCCCTCACCAACATATCAGTTGAAAAACAGCCCAAGAAATAAAGCAGATACAGTATCATCTGGAGACTCCTTTACCTTTCAGTAGCTGTGTTAAGACAACATAACAGATGTATGCTTTGTTTGCTCTTGGATAAGACAAACCCAAGCAAAGACAATCCCATGCAGCGCAATCACAAGTAGCAGTTACAAGACAAAAATACACCACAGACACCAAAGGGAATGGAAGGCATTGGCAGGTTCTTTCAGGGATCTATAAATTTTGGGGGATTAAATATAGCCAGCATTTTGAGAAGGGACCGAAGCATTCAAACTACCTACCTTGTGGGCTGAACACTACAAGACCAGAGTAGGAATTCACTCCTGCCCCTACTATAGCCTTCCAAAACCATAGCTGCCATCAGCATACCTGGTTGGGTCTTTAGTAACTGTTTTGTGTTTATCAGGTGTATAATTAAAACATCAGAGGTTTATGGCATTTGCTTAAATAAGTGCTGTTCCAATTAGCTAAGCTTCACAGCTGCAAAGCCTTGTAACGGGGAGCTGGGTCTTACATTAATGAGAAACCACACAGGAATCCCTTGCTGCTCTGCAGTTCATTTTCTTTCTGTGCTAATTCAGCTCCATAAAAATATCCTGCATGGAAAAGTTTCATCCAAAGGACAACGTTGGCATGAGAAGAGATGGTTTAAGTATTGTGAATTAGTTTAGGTTGAAAGTTGCAAGGAGTTCCCTAACCACGAGAGCAATCTCAGTCAGGAACAGCCTGCAGGATGGGGAGGTAAGGGACACAGGGTGGCAGAAACACCACTGTTTTTTAGACGAAGTTCAATACATTTCTGAAAGTGTGAGGTGACAAATGGATTGGAACAGCCAGGGACTGGGCTGGGTTCCTCGGGCAGTCCCTGGCAGGCCTTCTCCTCTGCATACAAGAGAAGCATATCTCTTACTCTGTTCTTTTACTCTGATGGTGCTAAAAGGCTGTATGGAAATCAGCTGGAAAAAATAATTAATTAATAGTTTGTAAAGAGATGAATACTTGAGCATAGGGGTTGAATATGGGAGGCAGTGGTGAGTGCTTCAGCTGGCAGAGCTGTAGCCAGGAGAAGCTGTTGTGAACACAGCCTGTGGATCCATACGTACGGCACCACAGGAACCTGGTGGTAAAAACTACACAGCGATGCTGTGGGAGAGGGCGCTGAACTCCTTTTTGTGGTGGCAGCACTGCGCGGAGAGCTGGACTTCAGCGGACCCGTCTAACTAATGAATTACTGCTTGTGTTTCTCTGTTGGGATTTCTAAACACTGCTAGCTTCTCTCTGCCCCCCTGAAACTTCTGGGTTGCAAACTGTCTTCCCCCCTTACATGAAGGACCAAGGAAAGGGGTCACGTTTCAGAGAATAGATTTACCTTTCCTAAGAATAGCATATTGTGATGTTCGCTTTAGTCTGATAGTGTAGTTTTTCTTGATGGGTAGTTTAGACTTGAGACATTAACAAAGGTAGGTCAAGAAGGATAACTGCGGTGTACGTATGCAAATTATAATCACACACTCCGCAAATTTGCATGCGACCTTTGTTTAACATTTAAAAAGCCATATGGATTGATTTATCTAATAAACATTCATTAAGGTATCATCGAGGTATTCAGCCATATGCTTAATTTTAAATGAGGCTTTAATTAAGCTACTTGCAGGTCTATATTTAGAAAGATGCTAGAATTTCTTGCTGACCGGGGCTTGTTGTCAGGAGGGTTGTTCCAGCTCATGGGAGATGCTCTGTTTTATTTTTATTTGTTATTATTTCCAGCTCATGGGAGCTGCTCTATTTTAGCCAGAGGCAAAAGGCTAAGAAATTCTCTTTGTTCCTGCTCTTGGGGAAGGTTTTACCCTTCCTGCGTAGCCAAGGAGCAGCCTCTAGAGGAGCTGGCGGAGGCTGCACTTGGCTGCCTGAATCTGATCAAGAAACAGACCTTGTTTGATAATTATTAATCACGGAATCTCTAAGTTCCTAGCGTGCAGTGGCTACTGTGATTTTTTTTTTTTTCCCCCCAGCAGTACCTTAATTTAGTCACCACAAATTTGTTAATATTTCACTTTAATAAAAAATACATAATATTTTGAAATAGTCTTGAATGATGCCAGCTTGAAAAATTAAAATTACCTTTAAATCTTTACAAGGCAGTTCCTCTGGGCATTTTTAATGCAATAATTTATTAAGTTCCTATATTTATCATGTGTGCACAAATATCATGTAAATATTACAGCTGTACTCCATGACAAAACAAGCGTAATGCAGACATAGAATTATACAGAGAACTGACAAATGGGGAAGAAGGGAGACCTAGTATTTTCTGTACAAAAAATATGCAGCTTTTTGATAATTTGTAAAAATGCATAACTTTTGGCATTTCAGAAAAGAACACTGTATAAAAATAAATATTCTATGTACAGTAACACACACAGGCCAGTCCAGGGTTAGAATCATCACTGCAAAAGAAAACATAAACAAGTGTTAGTGACAATTCACTAACAATTGTTAGTGACAGCTCAGCAGGGGGGGAAGGACCATTTCATGGGATGGAAGGACAGTGGGATGGTGTTAGGGAAGCTGGCTCTAGGGTCTCCAGGAGGAAAAGAAGTGGTGCTGGATCTCAGCAGAGATCCTTTTCACTTCTCTGGGCAGCGAGGATGAGAGGTTGGATCCGGGCTGACTCTCTGCCTCCACTTTCGTCCCATCATTGTAGCTTGAGTACTTGGCATTAAGGCACACGCAGGTACTGAAGGTGGGCTAGACCCCGAGGAGTGGCAGAGGCACCAATGGGAACCTCCAAAGGGGACTCCTGAGGCAGCTGAACTATCAGAACCAAAGGGAGAGGTGGCGGGGGGACGACAGGTACTTAACACCCCGCTTTCAGTGCTTGCCCAGAATCGAGCTAACAAGCCCGTTCCCTTGGTACAGGGTCTTCCCCAAGTCCAGCGCTGTAGCCCAGCTGCCAGACCACCCCTCAGTGGGGGCACTGGGGGCTCTGGCGCCGAGAGCCCATCGGGGCATGCAGGGGCACCGAGCCGCTGCTCGTTCGCTCTGCCCCGCCTCCCATGGTCATCTGGGGTACGCCAGCTGCCAGCCTCCTAACAGCGTTGACTGGGTGGAAATGTAAGTTTTTGCGCAAGTATTAGAGCACTTCAAGGCCAGGCAGCTCAAAGGCCACAAAATACAATTATCTCCCTTTTAGCCTATAAAACTAACCAGCAATATACAAACATGGGAGAGTTTTGCTTGCTGCTTTTCAGGCTCAGGAAATCCCACGCGTGCCTCCACACCTCTCTTGCTCTTAGCCAGTCTCATTGAAAAACATTAGCAGGACCCATAGCACTGCCAGCTCAGCACAGTCACAGCATTTCCAGGATTATTTTACCTTATTCCAGCAGCCTTGAACTGGAAGGCCGTCTTCCCCCTGCAAAAGAGACAGACGAAATATCAGTTTAGGACACAGAATATAGTGCAGAGAACGAGCAAAGAAGGCGCAGGTTAACTATTACAGCTGCAACAAACAGTCTGAACCAGGGCTGGAGGAATAGACTGAAAGATATTCCCCACCCCTTTGGAGTGACCCAGGCTTCTGGCTGACACAACCTGCAGCAAGGGCTGGGGCTGAACAGGGGATTGCCTGTGGGCTACGCAAAGAACTTATGTACACGAGGTCTGTAGGCTTGTTCTCATTCTTCGCTGAGGAAGGTGTTTAACCAGGCTTCCATGAAGGAAGGAGGGAACATAGGAGGTACCACTCGGCCAGAAAAATGCCGCAGGAGGTTGGCAGTGGAAAGCAGAAGATGGATGGTCTAGGTCTTTGGGCTTGACTGTATAACACTGAGGTTATAAACAAACCACAGAGGCAGCACTAACATTGGTCTGAAGGAGGGACTGGAAAAAAACCCTACAGTTCCTTTCTGCCCTGTTTGTTTGTTAAAGGGTTTGCTTTATCACATGAGAGATTGCCCAGCTGTCCCCTCTTGCCTCTGAGAAGATTCTGCTCCAGGGACATTAAGAAGGTAAGAAGCTGGGCAGCCCCTGTGCTTGTTGAGGATGTCTCAGCTGACACTCTGAAGTCTTGGGCTACACATCCCAAGATGCGTGTGTGATTTTTTTTTTTTTTTTTTTAATGTTGAAGAAGGTTGGATACTCTAAGGGCTGAGCCTATATGGTTGGGAAACGCTTTTGTGAATTACTACGATTAATTTCATCTCCATGCAGACCTATTTGATATGAGAAAACAGGAAATTATGTCAATGATAAGGTGCTCTCAAGCAGGAGATAAAGTCAGATGTAAGGAGATACACCTCGGACATGAGAAGTCACATATTTCCACTGTGTGTGCACGTCAGATTCATGGGCTATTGCTATTACCCGGGAAACTCAAGAGCAGGGAGTGAAATTGGACAACGCACGAGGCAGGCACATTTCTTCATTCAAATGACTCAGTTCTCACTTCTTCAAGTACTGCATGAGAAATCTGCAGTGCATGTCATCCCATTTGAGAAGGGGAAAGGAAAAAAAAACCCGAACAGAAAAGCAAATGCACAGCAGTTCATTGAAAAATAAACTACTTAAAGGAGACGCACTTTCAAGGGACTGATGAAGTGAATGTTGCTACAACCATATTGCTTTTCAAATGCATTTTTTAGACTGTGGTCTCCTTGTGATATTTCCTCCCCCTCCCCTCCACTGTGTGGAAATACTGAGCTACGGGTTAATTACTGGCTGAATTGTGGCATTCCCATTGGTACATGGGTGGTGGTAGGAATGACTGGTGTAGTGCATTGCAGGAGGAGGTGGGAAGTTAGGTGTATGAAGGAATGGGAGGCCAGGGAGTTATAGCTTAGGGATCAAAGGAAGACCAGGGTCACAAGGAAGTATTTGTTGCAGGCGAATTTGCTGAGAACGGAAATGCAACGTGCTTATTAGTACCAAGTATCTCCTTCCACATATCTCAGATTTGTAAAGCATTAGTTTGCGGCCTCCGTAAGTTACACACATGGATGTGTCAGCTGGATGCTAAGCTTTTAACCTAGTTGCACCAAAAAACATGCTCATCCACATTCCCAAGCTAGCTTGCATGCCAGAACGCCATATATTAAAAAAATAATGGCATCTGTATTTCAACAGATTTTCTGGCAAGTTTCCCTTAACAAAAATAGGTATGAAAAGAAGTGTATGTTCTAACACGGCCATGCGGGGTGAATCCTAACTGAGAGCAGAGACATAAAAAGGAAGGTAGTCTACCAGGGCAGTGGTAGAATCCGTGCACCTGTGAAATTAGGTGCCTTATTCAGGCAAAACTTATTCCATAGAAACCTGGCTATTATCAGTGGGAGGCGAAACACGTAGATCAGTGGGTTTTCTCCTTTGTGGACTGTTCTAGACAGGTAGTATTTCACCTGTGGGACTGACAGAATTTCTTTCTGTTACCCAGAATTTACAGAGCAGCAACTGAGACTTTGCAAGTAGTCACCGTTATAGTCACTGCCCCAAAGAGACAATGGCGCCCAAAGGAGGGAAGGCTCGAAGGAAGGCTAATGTTAGCTTTTCATAAAAGTCAAATAACGAGGGCTTTTACTGGCAATTTCAGGGCTAGTTTCCTCAGGAAACTAAGAAAACCTTCCAAACTAAATGTGGCTTTTTTATTTTGGGACACGTTTTTCCAGCTAGTTGAACTAACTTATATCCCATCCCTTGTAAATGGCATCAATTATCTTTAAGTGAGCATAAAGCTTGGAATGCCCATCCTCAAGCAAACCTAGTTATGCCAAATCGGGGCTGGAAGGGTAGGGGAGTACAAGTTTCAACGTATTATGGAGTTGTTGAGACTGCTGTAGGGAGCAAAAGCCTCACCCACATGCTGCATCTCTGGAAAATCTGAGATTAAATTAATAGATCAGTGATGTTTAATGGAATGTTTAGAAATCAGTTGAGTTTAAGTGTTCCTGAATACCTTTGTCTTACAATAGTTGGGTTAGATGAGGCACGAATGCAATAATCGTCCTTTAGTACTTGAATAAGATGGATATTGGGAAACAGGCAATTGCAAATTCAAGTTTCTTGGATGCTATGGGTATCGTTGGGACTTCTGGGGAGAGTCACAAATTGGAATTACCTAGCAGGAACCGAGGGAGGTAAGTGTCCAGTTAATATGTTTCACATGGGCTTGCTAACAGGATAACCATTTTTTTCAGTCGTCTTAGTGTATAGGGTGACTGAAGTAATACTAAGCAGTGTCAGGCTGTGCTAGCCGCATGCAAGCACTAAAAAACAGAGTTAATGAGCATTGCAGCTCCTTGCTAGAAAGCCAAGCCCGTGCAGAAGCAGATCTTCACGTGTTAATCTACTGAATGTTGTCAAAGTGAAGGCAAAGGAAGAATCAAAGCAGTTGTAAATAAATTTGCATTCCCGCTACATTTTCCCTCATGCCACAAAGTAATGCTGACAGCGGCTGTGAATCACAGCATGAAGGGAAGGGCCTGTTTCTGACAACAGCAGCGCAGGAAGGTAGGATGGGGATAGGTAAGGAAGGAATTGCCAGGTGTTTCTGGGGCATGCAGCTATTTCAGAGGTATTGGAAAATAACAACCAAGATACAAAAAGCAAACGAGCATGCAGGAAAGGGAAGGTACGCCATACCAATGGGCATGGGGCATCCAGGCCGTCCAGCCCAGGTAACCCCGGCTCACCCTTCTCGCCTTTAAAACCTCGAAGACCCTGTTTATGAAATCAACCACTATCGTTATTTCAGTTAATGCCAGTTACCTCCATGTCACGGGAGGAGAGGCTGAGTGCCCCTCTGGGACTGTCCCAGGGCACTCTGCTGCATACCCAGAGTACAGATGGCCCATTGTTTCAGTTTTAGTTTTGTCCGCATAATCAGTAGTAGCGGTCTCCTTTCTGATTTTCTGTAATCTATGAGTCAAGAGATACTTCTCTGAGTTAAATCTGAGAGGATGAGAATGGTGTTTCCTCCATTACGAAATCATCCATTCTTCCTATCCTCACTAGGAAACCCAGCAGCCAGATTTATAGATGCATGATTCACAAGTACTCCTGGGATTCATAGCAATGCTACAGATTTTTGGCAGTGTTTGCTGCAGCATATGAGTTTAAATAAAAATGTGTACATATTCCTATATTTATTCATATAGATTTATAGACAATATGTTTCGACAGAAGCATATCCCATTTAAAATAACTGAGATTTGTTTTCCCTCTGGGTAATGCAGCTCAAGTGCCCTGTGTCGCTCTCAGGCGATCACATCAGCTGGCCGTTATTCCAAGGCAAGAAAAAGAGCATTCACGTTCTGCCATTACATAGACACCATGACATTAAACATCTCCGGAGAAGAGCCATAACTAGCAGCAAAGGAGACACAGGGCTCTATCTGCAAAGGAGAAAGCCCTGGGCCCCCAGCACATGGGACACCCCCATGTACCCCAAACCTTTGTGAGCTCCAGAAGAGGAAGGAATATAACCATGGTCACTCAACAGCCCGATTGCTCAAAGGATCAGTGGTTCCCCGCTGAAGAAAGCAGCTTTGCCATAGAATGCGGTGGGAACCAGGCTGGGCCTTATCTAAGTGTTGTACTTTTGCAAGACCATTGTTTATGTTATGATTTCCTTCTTTCTTCCCCATCAACAAATCTTAAAACAATACATTTGATGAAACAGAACATACCAACGGACAGGGTGCATCTAATCCAGGCGCTCCTTGGTCTCCCTTATCCCCTTTAGACCCTCTAGAGCCTTTCTTGCCCCTCTCCCCCTGTAAATAATAGTTTAGTCCAAGAAAAAAAAGAATACACAAAAGCTTTAGGATCATCCATTTCAAACAAATGTCAGCGATAGTTTAAAAAAGGATAAACATTTAGGAAACATTTTGAAAGAAGAGAAATCTCCCTTTGAGATGTTAAGTGAAAAACAACGTATGGAGCTACTAACCATGACTTAGCTGCATAAACGCATTGGCCATTGCTAAAATCCCACACTGATAGACTGCAAGGGATCAAAGGGAATACAAGTGCCTCTGAACTTTATGGACAGGCCTACGGTCAGCCAGCGGAGCACTCCTCCTCCGCCGCCAGTACCATCGTTATACCACTTCTCCGGTCTTCTTATACATTCAGTACAGTATACATTCAGAGAGAGGGGCACCTTCTGAGAAGCAGCTGACCCTAGACTCACAGGATGGGAAAACACTCCCCTGGGCAGCAGCAGGACACCTCATCTCCATCTCCAGCTGCCTGGGAGGGTCCCTCCTCTCCCACAGGAGCTCTGCGCTAGCGTGTAGATGCCTGGTGCCTCAGATGGCGAGACCTGCAGCAGACCCCGAGCAGGCTCTCCTGCTGTAGTAGGAAGGCACTGCTGGCACAGATGCCCTGCGTTGATTGTACTTTTCTTACCACTCTCAATTCTCATTTTTAAAGAAATTATCACTCACAGAAGTGTTTTTAGAAGCATTCCCTTAAACCATTTAATGAACACTGTTTGCCACCTCGGGTTGATAGCTTTTCCTTAAAAGCTGTGGGGTTGTTTTATTTTTTTTTCAATGTGTAAAATTACTTCCATATCCCAGCACAGCAAAGCTTTAACTTGCATGAATGTGCTTGCCTGAGTCTTACAGTGGTTTGTGCACTAGGGTGTGTCAACATTGCTGAACAGAAAAGAGCCAGAGAATGAAGGAAATACTCAGCCCGACAGTCTGCACGGCCTGGTTGTCCTTTGGGATGCTCCGAGTAGTGCTCCCCCAGAAAAACCTGTTAGACAGGGACTAGTCCCAAGCAGGGCAGCCACTGGTCCCTTGCCCTCTTATTTAGAATCATAGAATGTGTTGGGTTGGAAGGGACCCTTTAAAGGTCATCAATCCCCCTGCAGTGAGCAGGGACATCTTCAACTAGATCAGGTTGCTCAGAGCCTCATCCAGCCCGGCCTTGAATGTCTCCAGGGATGGGGCCTCCACCACCTCTCTGGGCAACCTGGGCCAGTGTCTCACCACCCTCATTGTAAAGAGCTTCTTCCTAATGTCTAATCTAAACCTGCCCTGCTCTAGTTTAAACCATTGCCCCTCGTCCTATCGCTACGTGCCCTTGCTGACAGCCCCTCCCCAGCTTTCCTGTAGGCCCCCTTCAGGGATTGGTGCAGTACAGACATATCCCAGGAAGGTGCGATTCTTACAATGGTTTGATATTATAATTTCTCCACAGGCTCTAGGTTGAGTTACACCAGAGCCAGGGCAGGAGGAAAACAAATTAAAAAATCATAACCAAAGAGGAGGCTTGCTCTCTTGTGGAGGGACAGCATTAGGTCAATGAAAGCCAGCTGCAAGAGGGGCTGAGGGAATGATCAAATGCCCTCAACCAAGGAAGCGTACCTCCCATCCGTTGTAGGTCAGCCAAGGCAAGGTATGGCATGGGGATTTGACAGTTACATGTATACCAAATCTTTCCGTATAACAGAGGAAATTCTCAAAGCTGCTAAGCATAAAGCAGCAGAATGGGCTGCAGCACAGGGAATTGAATTTAGGGTCCTTATGGGGGGGGTGTTAAAGGAATTAAGGGGTAAAAATCAGACAGCACATGTTGCTGTGTCTCCTTTTAAAAAAAGTGTTAAACCCAAAGCTGGCAAGAGAAATGGATGGGAGAGGAAAGGCGATGAGAAGTCACCCAGAACCAAGCACTGGAACAGGGAGCATAATCCAGGAAAATGCGGCATGAGTTGCTCTGGAGGAAAGAGGAAGGAACCAGGAAGAAAGATGGAAGAGGAGGAAGGGATAAAGGGGACAAAGGTGGACCTGTAGGAGCGAGGAAGATGCACATACACACGAGAAAAAAACCACAGGCATTAAAATAACAGTGAGGATATCAGCTTGGTAGCACAAATTCAGGGTTTATACTTTTTCAGCTGGGTTACTTGAAAGGCCCTCTGTTCCCATTGCTACCTAGTGCCACAATAGTGTCTGCCGGTCCCCAGGCACAGCCGTGCTGTACTCCCACACCGAACAAAGGGCAGCAGGAGCTCTGCCTAAAATAAGAGAGGATTTTGGCAAACTGTTTGGGACCTTAACGAAGTGGATCCTCATTTTTAATGTGCTTAACGCTGAAAAACTTCATATTAAAGCGCTATGTGTACTGCTGCTGTCTAAGAGAGAGGGGCATTTTAAATGAACACACCTCCCACTTCCAAAGCGGCGGGTGTTGTATCCCAGCCCCTTGTGGAACAGGCCAGAAGTGAAGTGTTGCCTCCTCTTTTTCACTTCACAGCTTTCTTTTTCATTTTGAAGTCTCCTGGCTGAACTGCTGCCATGGTTTTGCCAGCAGCTGGGAGAGACTGTCCCGTTCTTCTGAGGAGGTTCTGCCACAGAAGCCATGTGTCCCACTGCAGGGGAGACCTAGCACTCAGAGGGGGATACTGGGCTGCAAAGCAAATCCTGGGAAATGGGCATCGTGTCCTGTTCTGCTAAACGATACTTGTCAGATGTCTCTAATGACTTCAACGGGAGGGAGGCGTTCAGACAAAACAGCTTTATAAAAGGGACTCACCAAAACTGTGCTGTTTAACTCCTGTAAGTAGTAGTGACCTGTGCACAATTTTTGAAGAGGGGCAGGAGTGAGGGGAAACCGCTGCACAAAGACTCAGTGGGAATGATATTTTCTAGGATCCCACCTGGTACAAAGGTATTGCACTTGCCCATTTACAGGTCTCAAGTTTCTCACACTTTTTCATTTCACAGTATTGGCTGCAGTGAGGCAAAGTGCACGCATGCTTCAAGGGGCCAGCAAAACTTCCCACTCCAGCTTTCCAACCGGTCTTCTATAAGGAGGTGCAGTTTCTCCCAGTTTTCACGTGCTTTTGTGCGAGAGCTCAGAGAAATCCTATATACAGCTAATGAAAGATCCTTCTTTTAAATAAAACACCCAGTTTAAAAACCAACTGAAAAAGTCTAGGAAGTCTGTTAAAGTTATTTTTTGTTGTTGTTTAGAAGCCACACAAACAACACAAAATGCATCTTAGTGAAGAGGAAGAAGCAAAGCCAGAAACGCAACGATTAAAAAAGGGGAGAACTTTGGAGCTCCCGTGAAACTTGGACCTTTCTCCCCTAGTTTAAGATGCCAATTGGCTACTGCTTTCCAAAACTGCCCATTCTGTGCAGAGTAAGGTCAGAAATACATCGCAGATAAAAGACAGAACACTCATTAAGTATCAAAAGCAAATTCATATAATGAAATCACCACACGGGCACATGCACTGTAAAACTTTACATTTTCAGATAAACTTAGGCGATACCAGAATCTTATGAAAAGAAGGTGTATGTGTGAGTACACGCAGAAAGACACACACACGTGTACTATATTGAACTGCTTGACATATTTATACAATTGTAATCTTAAAAAGATTTTTAATTCAAAAGTCATTTGTATTTCAAATACAAATTAGATTCAACTATAGCTCTCAACTGTTTTTATCAAAAAGTTTCAGAGCCTTAACAGGCAAGAAATCCCTTACGTTGTGGAAAACCTGATGAAAATGCAAGGACCTTCTCAACATGCACTTTTTAGTCATGTTTATCTTTCTATAACACAGGTGGTACAACAGAAAAGCAGCCATTCACGTTATTGGGTTTGACCCAGCTCTTCACCATCACATCCATTCAGGACATGAGGAGACTGCATGTCTGATTCTTTAAGGTAGGCGAATTTAATTTATCTTTTCCAAATTTCCGTCTTTGAAATTCCCTGCAGGATTGTTTGCTAGAGAGCAACCTTCTTTTTCATGCTTCAGGGGGAATTTAAAAGTCGTGTAATGAGATTTGCTGACTCCACCTCAGTTAATTCTCATGGGAATCCCTACATGCATCAGTAAACAGATAAGTGGGATTTCTAAAGCATGCGACGTTAGCCTAACTCTACTACATGTGAAGTCCCGTGCTTCAGTGACAACAGAGCTATGGCAACAATTAACACATTAGAAAATTCCTCCTGCAGCTTTCAGATGTACCACAATGTCCCAGGTGATTATACGAGCTACAGGTATCACCTTAGAAAATACAAGTTTGTAAAGTTACTTATATGAAGGTCTAGCAGACAGAATTGCCTGCTGGCTACTTGAGGTTGCTCAGGAGTTAAAGGATCTATCACTGTGTAAAGATGTTAGTAACTCAACACAAGAAATTTGCCTGGTAACTTACCCGGATGCCTTTGTCACCAGGTAGACCTTGTAAACCCTGAAATGCAGCAACACAAAGATATTTTAAAATAAGTAGGCCCCATTGTATTCCTTCTCAAAAAGAAGAATGTGTACCCAGGAGTTTGTTTTTTCCATTTGTACCAATTGCTCTAAGGTAAAAAAAAAACAAACAAAAACAAACCACCAAAACCCAACTTTTCCAGCAGACAACCTCCTCTTCACCTCCATTAGGCCATGCAGGCTGTAACACCACTACTACTCCTCTAAGAGTTCTTCAGACAAAAACCAAACTAGTTTAGAGAACGCAGTCCCTGAAAGAAGCAACAAACTTCCTTTTTTGTGTTAACAAAGCAGCTCCATGATACCATAAAACTGGAGTTTTTGCCCCACTGTCCCTGTTTTGCAAAAAGTAATCCCAAACAATGGAAGTAACCTCACTGAAGGCAGCTTTTGTCACTGCAACGACAAGACAGAGCCCCCTCAGACAGGTGGAAGGCAGGTACCCAAGCTGTGGAAAGATAAACAGAGCAGATGTGCTCAAAAGCAGTATTTTGGACTAAGATACTTATCCTGGGAGTCCTGTGCAGCTTCTTTTGGTAGTTTGAGGATCGAGGTGAATTAGCAGTTTCTGTTCAGCTTCATCCATCTCATTCTGAATTGTTGTTCTGAAGCTACCGAGCGCTTTCTGTTGCTCTCTGTAGCGTACATAAGCTTTGGTTCTTTAACACCCAACCTAGCTGAAACTGCAAATGCTGTATTACAGCAGCATTTTAAGCTATCAACCACAGCAAGGAAACAGACACTGATAATGAATCCCTAGTACTCCCATACTTACAGGAAGCCCTGCTGGTCCCATTGGTCCTATAACTCCAGGATCTCCTTTACTGCCCTGAAATGGAGAAAAAAGAGTAGAATTTGTCACATTCCTATTCAGTATGAACAAGCATTACTATAGAAGAAAAGTAAAGGACCCGTTTCAAAGCACCTAAAAACCTCATGAATGAAATACTCAAAAATCAAAGAGGCCAAGCTGAGGGCCCTATATGCCCAAGGAAAGAGCAGTTCCAGCTCTAGAACAAGCTAGAGCTTCTCTATCCCAGAGAGCTGTGGTATCTTCAAAGAAGTTACACAGAGCATTGGTCAGTTCTGAAGCAAGCTCACCCTTTCTCCTTTTGGTCCTGCTGGTCCTGAAACACCAATTGGTCCTGGAGTACCCTGTATTTGTAGGAAGGAAAATTCATCAGGACATTTTTATTCTAGGGCCTCATTAAAGCCAGGAGACACTGCTGCTCCTTTAGGAAAAAGCATGGCTGGGAAGGACAGTCTGGTGGTGGAAGGCATCTAGCACCACTACAGCTTTCAGTGTTGGTGGCGATGGATTTGAAGTAGTTGATATAGGCAATTTGAAAAACATGGGAATTGCTACATTGGATCACACCAGCACCATTTTGCAGAGCCTTATTTTTAATTTTGAAGCTCTCTCTTGACAATTGTTACAGCAGGCATTTCTACCAGTTCCACAGGAGGGAATTTTTTCGCTCTAGTTTATATCAGACAAGGCTGAAAGCTGTAGCAGAATAAAGGCTATTTAGATATAGCATAAGCAGTTTTCTTTTCTTTATTTGCTTCTTTTCTTTTTTCCCCCTGGCGTCAGTCAAGTTGAGCAAAAATGAAAGAGTGTGGTTACTCGGTGGCAGGCAGCCAGTCAGTCATGCAAGTTGAAAGACGCCATGCTGCAGAGAGGAACGCTGCACAGACACAGATGCAAACTAAGAGGGGGATCATTCAGTCCCTGTCCCCGTCCCTTTGTTCCCTTTTTGCCATTTATGTCACTCTACCAGGCTCTCAATCACGCGAACAGGAAAACCCAGTCTTTTTGCTAACCCTTTGACACAGGGGCCATCTCCGACTAGCATACCAAACTTAATTCCCTGTGCTGCTGAGACTTGCTTGGGCTTTGGGAAAGTCACCCCATCAAAGCTTATCTTTAATGCGGCCAATACAGCAGTTAGGCAATAGTCCTGGCTAAGAAGAAGATTCAAGCACTTTCAACTCTGTATAGACTCCTTGAACTTGTTGTGGACCCTGTTGGAGGGTCTCATAGCACTCTCCCAGAACACATTCTGCAGTTTAGATAAAAGTATAGCCTTCAAATTAGGTGGGTGTACTGCACACTGCAAACTAGATAGTAGAGACAAGCCATTTGCCTTCCTAACCCCACATCACATACTTTTAGATTAGCAAGAACCATTTAGCTATTCCTTCATGGAGCCTTGATACAAGGATAATTGAGGCCCACTACCTGCCTTCTAGGAAGGACAAAGGAGGAAGCTTCTTGAATAGGGAAATCTTTTTCCAACAGCCTTAAGGAAAAGGGTATTGCACTTTTTAACGTGAGCTTGCAATCCTTAGTTATGGAAGTAACCCCTCCGATGTGAGCAGAATGAGTCATGTGGATCAGGAGGGCTTTTCAGACAAGTTAAGATCTGCAGAATTTAAGTGGAGAAGTAGTCCATGCAGCACACGACTTCAACGCAGTGAAGGAAGTGAGAAAAATCAGGCTCTCCTTAGGTTCAGGCACAGGAGTACACATCATGGAAATCTTAATTGCCTGCATATATGCGTCATTTTAAGATCATTTAGTGCCACGAAATACACTGATAGCTCACCTGCACGTTTATAAAATTAAATCCACAATTTCCCAAAACAAGTGAGCGTGTAAACTGCCATTCAGATTCTGTTCAGAAGTTAAAGCAGCTGAATTATTTCCAGTTATGCTGAGGAGGAGAAATTGCTTTTTCTTTTTAAATAGCAAATGGATTGTACATGGGTGATACATGATTTCCCCGGGAGGTATTAAAAATCTTTGTCCCTTATTTAACAGCTTTTACTCAAGGATAGCAGAATGGTTTGCAGAACCCGGTTAGCATTACTTGTCTCATTCTGAATTCAACAGATTGAGAAACTTAGGCACAAGGAGTTTATTTCCTTCACATCTCACAGCAAGTTAGCAACAAGAGGTGGGAATCTTGCATCATCCTGCTCCACTATTAGATGTCGCTACCTCTCAGATGTATATACCAGACCGGAACACACCCCACCACCCCCAGGTATCTGGGACTAGGGAAGGCATGTGCAGAGCTGCTGAAGGTGCATGGCATTCTGCTGCTGAGAGGTGAAGGGCTAGTCCTGCTTGCAGAAGGTCTTTTAGATGTAAATTCTCCTTGTGCCAAGATGCTTACCAGGCTATAGAGAGACACCTATAAGCATACCTGCAACCCACGGCAACCGAGCCTTATACGCCATGTGTGAAAACAACGCACAAAGCATTTTGCTCACAGGACAAAACACACCGGCATTATTATGCCCAAGACAAAACTGTAGAGCTACTGTCATGACAAGGTGGCAAGCAAGGCTACCATGGAGAACGACAGGATAGAGACCCCTCACAATAAAGAGGACAGGAGAACAGAGCATCATGGAACCATGCAGAGGTTTCGTTCATCTTGTTATTGAGATAAAGTGGAACAAGTAGGCTGTAATCCCAGGATCCAGACAGATTTATAGCATCAAAAAAAGACAAGCACGTGGCATCACTTCACAGTCTAAGTTTAACCACCCTCCGCCCCCTGCCCAAGCCTGCTTTGGAGAAAAGGTGGTTATTCCTAGTGTAAACAAGACTCTGGTGGAAGAGACGAGACAAATCATGATACTGGGGAGGAGTAACGTAGGGTAATGGAGAAACGGAACTCACCGGTGGTCCAGGCCTGCCGTCTAAACCTGAAGCACCCTGAACAGATTGGGGAGGGTTAACAAAAACAAGGCGAGAGGGGAGGAGGGTGAGGGGGAAAGGAGAGGGGAGGGGAGAGGTGAGTGAAGCAGTGACTTGAGACAAACATATGCTTGCAATAAACAAAAATTAAGATCTCAAGGACAGGTGATGGTACTTACAAGCAAACCAACAAAAACATAGAAACACTGAATACATATATATTGCCAACCTGTAATTTTCAGATCCCCTTAAGAATACAGGTTTCCCTCTCAGTGCCGTGAAGAAAACCCCTGAGGAAGAAGCTCTTCTGTGACAGGTGATGAAAAGTGCAACGCAACAGTGGATTTGGATCATGCATTGCCTTTGTGGCAGGCTGGGCAACACAGATGAGACAGAAGGCTCGAAGGCCTGTGGTCAGGGAGGCA
The DNA here is from genome assembly GCF_963924245.1 of Chroicocephalus ridibundus. Classification (NCBI taxonomy): domain Eukaryota; kingdom Metazoa; phylum Chordata; class Aves; order Charadriiformes; family Laridae; genus Chroicocephalus; species Chroicocephalus ridibundus. The sequence continues at coordinate 36,805,679 of NC_086289.1, read as the reverse complement.
TTTACAAGCAGTGCAGAGCCATCAGCCGTTCAAGTTCCTACCGAGAAACTCAAGTCCTCTAGGTGCACACTTAGTCAGCTGCAAGATTGCTCCACTCTACATCCAGTTGTTTGGAGGCTTGTAAAACAGGTGGCTCATCTTCCTGTGTCACCAGTGCAGATTTACACCAGATTGAGATGAAATGGCACTTTTCTGTGCGCTTGGCTCTTGCCCTGAATTTCCTCATTCATAAGACCTAGCAGTGGCTCTGCCCAAGGCCCATCTAGGCCAGTGTCATATCTCTTAATGGTGGCCAGGAGAGAAAGCTTTGGTAGAATATAAGTACCGAATACTGCATTTTCCGTCACTGGAGCATGACAAATTCCTCAGCTTGTCGGCCATACAGAGAAGCCCAAGGCTACTGCAGACAATCAGTGCTGAAGCGTGCTGAAGGTTCTGGCATGATGTCAAGCCCTAAGTCACATATGAAAAGGCAGCAGACCCAGCTGTGGGATTTTACAGAATCCGTCTTTGAAATATTTCAGTACCTGTTTGGCACTGCATTAATTTTGACAGGCTGAAAATACACTGTATCAGGCATGGAAAAGCTTATGAAGAGGGTTATAGGTAGCTCTGAGGAGGGATACAAGGTCCACAATATCTCTGTTATCTTACTAACAGCTCAGTAACTGTGCTTCCTAGTGGGCCAGCTGATATTGCTGCTCCAAACACAAAACATTTCTAAGAGGGCACTTCTGAGCCAGCCTTTCCCCCTCCACAGCTCAGGAGGAGTGATCATAGAATTGTCAGGGTTGGAAGGGACCTTAAAGATCATCTAGTTCCAACCCCCTGCCCTGGGCAGGGACACGTCCCACTAGATCAGGTTGCTCAGAGCCCCATCCAGCCTGGCCTTAAAAACTTCCAGGGATGGGGCTTCCACCACCTCTATGGGAAACCTGTTCCAGTGTCTCACCACCCCCATGGTGAAGAACTTCTTCCTAATGTCCAGCCTGAATCGTCCCATCTGTAGTTTTAATCCATTCCCTCTAGTCCTACCATTACCCAACATCCCAAAAAGTCCCTCACCAGCTTTCTTGTAGCCCCTTTAAGATACTGGTAGGCCACAGTAAAGTCTCCTTGGAGCCTTCTCTTCTCCAGACTGAACAACCCCAACTCTCTCCAGCCCTCTGATCATCCTCGTGGCCCTTCTCTGGACACGTTCCAGCACGTCCATATCTTTCTTGATATGTGATGATATGATGTGAAAAGCCAAGGGACCCTGGTTTCTCATGGGGCTCATTGCTGTAGCAGAGCCAGATAGCATATTCCCTGCCACACTGATAAGCTTGTCAGGATAATTGCTGGGGCATCTTCTGCTCAGCCTGTCACAAGGACCTCCTTCCCCTATTCTGATACCACACAGACTTGAAGGACTAACTGTTTACGCAGAAAGCTTCTATTTGCATTCCTCAGGGCAAAATGGGGACTGGGTTTTTACTTCTCACTGCTTCACTGAGGCACAATCTTTGCATTTGAGCCTTCTGAAAGCATTGCTTTCTCCCTACTGGTTCTGCATGGAGCCACTGTGAATACCCTCATGATGAGCTCACTCGAGTGCCTAGAGTTAGATGAGAAGCATCCAGGCCCTAGAAGGTAACTGCTATACAGCACAACTAAAAGAGGAAAACATTTTACAAACGAAGACACACACATTTCAGCCAGAGACAAGGGATCTGGGTGATCAAACACAGGCCAAAGTCACACAGTACACAAGATGCACTTTGCAGTGCTTGTTTCCAGGCAGTAGGTTCAGCAAAGGGAGAGGGTGTGCTCTGCCACCAGTGCTTTTTAAGAGGAGAGAGCTTGGGGGCTGGTGGAGCAACTGGATGGGACTGAGTTAACACAATTTCATTATCGGCTGTCAGCTCAGACAGCGGGTGAAGAGGCTTTTAGCAGATTTGAGCTAAGAGCTTCAGAAAGCCTTCAGGTTCTTATCTAAAGCGCTTGTAACTTCTTTGTAATTCTGCCTTGTAATTCTACTGTTAGCAGTGCACTGACAGTAGTCCAGAGTGACCGAGCTCACATACAGCAGGGAATACAGAGGCTTCTACCCTGTCAGGGAAAGCACAGATTCCATTGCAGAAGTGATAGTAAAGCATTGCCTAGTGAACCACCAAGCTTTTGTACAACGTCTGGCCCAGGTGACAAATAGCTGGGAAGGTATTTCCTTTTCCACATCTTTTTGAATTCTGTTTCTGGTCTTGCCCCATTGCCCTGAAGTGCAAAGAACCCACAGGAAAACTACTGCTTATTTTTCCCATTCCTGCCAGAAGCAGGAAGAATTAAAATGATCACTGATCTGTTTAACAGATCTAAAAGATGAAGGCTCCGTACAGAAATTGAGCCTTTTAAGTTTAAAACGTAAAGGCACAGTTATTTATAGATCATCTTTTTCTTTGACTTTACATATCAAATTTCTGCATGCGTCTCCTATTGAGGGATCTTTTTACAGCTGATATAAATTTGGCTCATAAAGTGCTGCTTGCTTCCCGGATACTTACAGGTAATCCCAGTGGCCCTCTGTCTCCTTTTTCACCCTGGGCACCCTTCTCTCCTTTCATTCCATCAATCCCTGCTTCCCCCTAAAGGAAGGATGGAGCAGAAAATAAACCCACCGTAACACCACTTATATAACAAACATTCCTCCCCTCGGAGCGCACCGAAGCAGCAGAGAGAATACAACAGGCAGCAGAGAGAATACAAGAGGCAGCAGAGCAATGCTTTAGCCCCATTCTCAGCCCAATCTTAAGACAACTAGTATCAGTCAAATGGCCTCTGTGTGAGGTCACTTGTTTCGCATCAATGGCAGTAAGAGGAGATTCAGGCCCAGCGGCTGAAGATGGTAAAAAGGGAGCTGAGCTCACTTCTGTGTTGCTCTCCCTGCTATTGCAGGGAGCGTCAGGTAAATATAAGTAACCAGAAGTTATACAATGGGGTGGTTTTACATTTTAAGATGTGGGTTCATTGGGAGTGAAAGACAAGTGTCTGTAAGCTTTGAAAAAACAAAGTCATACTGAAACATTTTATGACAGATTTTTGTAAATGCAGAGGCATCAGTTTCAAAATTCGGGAAAAAAAAATCATCATTCCTTTTCCAATGGTATTTTTAAAATTCTATATGATAATACTATATATATAAATTCTATATTATAATACTATAGTATAATAAACTATAAAGTAGTGTTAAACAAAATATTCTTTTCATAAATTCAAAGTGCAACCCAAAGCTTTTTTCCCCACCCACTCCTATTCATAAGGCATTTTAAAACACTCTCTTGGTTGCACTTTGAAAGAGAAGCGTCAGAAGAACCAAGTTTGCCCAGAAACAGTAAGCCCGCTTGCCATACTCTTCTACAATTGTAGGACAGCACATTGCTGGCGCTCTCTACCAGCCCTCCGGCTTCCACACAGCTATGTGTCACTGCCCTACAGTACTATTTGACTCGAGCACATACCTGGAAGAGTTATTTATTTCTGACATGTCTGCAAAGGGTATAAAATGCTCTTCCTCACCACTACTGAAAGCTTCATTACAAAAAGACAGATTGCAGGGATGGAACAAAAGCTTCCACACTTGGACATCTCAGTGCACCTGCTAATTAAGCCTACATGGCTCCTCTCTTCAAGGAGACACTGGTGCAGTACTTCCCCTGCCTATAATCCAGCCTGTGCTGTGCGAGACTTTCATCTGCTTTTGGTTGGCACATATTCCAAAGACAACTGCACCTCATGGAAGTTTCCCAGACGCTTGATAGGAGTGGCTAGTGAGTTACAGACAAGCAAGACAGATAACTCTATCTGTAATCAACACCTGGAGAAAAGATGAATCAGGATAAATATACCACCCCATTTAACACCCAAATAGCGCTGGTAGCCAAATACTCAGCATAACCAGAAGAATTAAGACACTTTTCACATTTTCCAATCTTTTCCGAGAATCTCAGAGGAAAAACATAGCTCTCCTTGAACATTTCCACTCAAATATTTTTTTTGTCCAGGTACTGTTTAATGGCAGGCAAACCAATGGTGCAGGCTGAGCATAAACATATTTAGACGGAGATTAGAAAGCTTCTAATCTCCAAGAACAGTGAAGTTCTTGAATGGCTTTAAAGCGTAATTTAAAGGGTATAGAACCTGGCTCATTTTAAGCTAGAGCTGAGTTAATTAACACTGTACGATAGGCTGTCCATCCAGCGGTACAGACCTTCAACTTTTCAGACAAAGAATTCAAATATGTTCTCATGGGAAGGTTTCCAAGGGCCAGTGGCTTCCCACTTCTCTGGGTGAAAACTGGGGACAATGAATGAGAGCTAAATGAGAGCTAAATGAGTCCTAAAATGAGAGCCGCTAATCCATTTCCTTCAAGAAAATACTCAGAAGTATTTTCCTTTTACCAAGGTGGAAAACAACATTTGCAAGCTAGAAAGTTGTTACTGAAAAATTCTTGCACCTGGACCAGCCTAGTAGAATTTCAGGATAGTGAAGTTTTACAGCCTTACCTTTGGTCCTGGGAGGCCCTGAAGACCCTGTATTTGGGATGAGAGACAAAATATGAGTAATGTTTAAGGATGTGCTTTAAAATAGAGGTATTCCCGTTCAGTGTGCAGCATAGAGCTTTTGCTTTCTGACACACAGAGGGCACAAACGCTTAGCCCAGAGGCCTCTTTATTTGTGTAAAGGGCACTTCACGTACCGTTCTCATCTGGTAATGAGGAGGCTTTTGCCAACAACAATCTGGCAAAGGGCCAGGCTCGCTATTAAGACCATTTTGCAGTTGATCTCTTTAATCCTGTCCATCCCCTCTTGCGACTGTCTTCCCTTTCATCTCAGACTAACATAACCTTCTCTCTTTTCCTATCCAGCCCATCATAGCTCTGACCTACCCTGGGGTGTGGTTTTAGAAGCGATTCTAAGCATGTTCCTGTTTCAACACTGCAGTGTTTCCGTCTGTTTTCTCCACCCAGAATCCTCCCCAGCCACTTCACGCTCTACCCTCATTCCCAGTGCCTTGCTCCTCAGGTGAATCACTCAAAACTTACTGGAGGTCCTGGTGGGCCTTGGGGTCCGGGAGGGCCAGATATCTAGAAAGCAATACAAGAGAAGTCACTGTCATAATCTGCTGCCCTTAGCAGGTGAGGGGGAACTGCTCAGAGGGGAGGCAGGGTAGAGGGTACAGTTGAGCTCTAGCAGACTTAGAAACCTGGATTCCCCTTAAGGACTATGTTAGGAAGTGGCAGCAATCCAGGACAGAGTGGCTAAGAAGCAGCAACAAGACTCTGGGGAGGGTTACGCAGCAGTTACAGAGATTTAGGAGGAAGGAGAGCAGTGATTTTTTTCTCTACAGAAAAAGGTCCACTTCCACTACTCTACCATTGTTCCTGCAAGGAGGCACAAGGTCAACAGCTAACAGCTTTTTCAAGAGACAGGAAAGAAGGCGGCTGGCTCCACACATGCAGAAGGGTGTATTGATAGCCTGTGAGACTCCTTGCTGCAGGGCAGTACAAAAGCTAGGGGTGAGCTCTGAGGGGAGAACAGACAAGTTCACGAAGCCAAAATCTATTGAAAAATATATACGTGTAGAAACACGCAGGTATTGTTAAGGAAATCCCTTTACCACAAATGCCAAGGAAAACATTTGTTATGCTTTCCATGATCTTCTGTTCTTCCCTAGGCATTCATTATTGATTGCTTGTCATGAGCTAGATTGTTCTTGTGTAGGGGAAAAGTAGGGCATCAGGAGCTAGAGCTGGTTGGCAATTCAGTCCCACAAGATGAAGCTTGCTGTACTCAATGAGCAGTGCGTCATAAGAGGGTGGGATGTGCTGGTTTTCAGCAGCACTGCTGCCAGATCATCCCTCCCTTACTGCCGAGATTGCAGAAGGAAAGCGAGGAAGGTGACCTACCGATTCTCCTGGATTTCCTTTGTCACCGTGCTCCCCAGGCTCACCCTTCTCTCCCTGCACACAACAGACCCTGTCACCATCAGCTGTACTCTGGAGTCTCACTCCATCAGAAGCCATCTGTGAACCAGCAGCTCACCAAAGAGGGAGCACAAACATACAGTGTATTTCACAAACAGCTCACCTGCAGCTCTCGTGCACTTCTGCTTCCAGAGCAGACACCCTACAGAGAGGGAGGCCTCCAGGAGCAGTATCTCATGGCTGTGCAAGGGGAGTGCCACAGAGCTTTATTTGCCTTTCCCCAACAGCCGCCTGACACCTCTCTGCTGCACTACAGCCTCTGAGGGAGGGGGCACAGCAAGCGGGTCAGCAATGGTGCCATGCTGCCAGCAAACCGGGCTGGCATAGCCACGCAGGCTCTGCGGGCAGCTGCCAGAGCCAGCACCTTCAGGCAGCAACAGGAGCAGATGCCCAGCTGGCCCTCTGTCTGCTGCTGGAGACCTGATGGACCTCTGGCGACACCCACACACCTAGGTCTAAGGGGCAGAGGTCTGAGGCTCCCGAGATATCAGCGCTTTGGGAAATGAACCCTTGTGCATTGCTCTATGCTGTTTTGTCTTTGCCAAGCGGGAAAGAGCAGCCTGTCTTTTTCGTTCTTACTGTCAATCCTGGAAGTCCAATGGGACCTGGCAATCCTGACGGTCCTGGCATCCCTTGGTCACCTTGTTCACCTTTCTCTCCAGTGGGGCCATCAAGACCCTACAGATCAAGAAAGATTTGTGGATTTTTTGCAAGACTAAGTCAGGCAGGCATATGAGACATCATTGCAAGAGCTGAGACTGGCTCTGGTCATCCCAAGAACACTGAAAACCCCAGGCAACCACCAGGTGCCCAGGGGAAACCAGGGCTTCACTAGTACTAAAAACTGGACATGCAAGTGCCTGAACATCCTCCTGTTGTTGTGGATGTGCCAGTCCCGAGAGCAGGGATGGGGACTGCTTTCCTGCCTCCAAGTTCTGCGCACAGATATGCAGTTTGCTGGAGTCGGTGCTAGAAATCGCTCCCCAATAGCCAGCTGTTGTGACAGCAAGAGTTTTATCCTAGTAATCTTGCAGAGAGGCAAAAACTCATTGCATAAACCCCTCTTGACTAGTGCTGGGGACACAGAAGTTGTGACAGACTGAAGCTGGGAGACAGGCACTCTGCCCCAGTTAGCGGCAGGGATGTAAGGGGTTGTAGAGGGCATGTGTGCTGGTACCTCAGCTGCCTTGCTCACAGTCAAGCCTACTTGCTCACAGCGGCATTTCAGCTTAAGCAACACGCCAGGCAGCAAGCTGAGGAAGCGACACAGTGCCCGGACAGCAAGGCAGGCAGCTGGGGACAGCTGCTCCAGCAAGATGGACAACACATCTGCCAGGGAGCCAAGGCCTTGCTTCTGTATTGGTACACTTCATACAGCAGCAATGAGGTGCCTCCAGCACCCACCTCAGCGGGGGAGCTTTGAGGTATCTGAGAAGTCCCAGGGCCTTGACCCATAACCTGGAGAGCCAGCAGGGCTCCGAGAGGCTTCAGTTTACTTACCGGCGAGCCAGCTTGTCCTGGATCTCCTTTATCACCCTTTTCTCCTGTGACCCCGATATGACCTGGCTCTCCCTTTATTCCAGGTGGTCCATCCTTTCCTGGCAGTCCATGAGGGCCAGGCGGGCCCATTTCTCCAGGTTTGCCCCGTGGTCCCTAAAAGAAATTCACGCAACAGAGTGAAACGTTTACAGATAAGAGTAAGGTTACTCCTGCAGAACAACTCCCTGGCCCAGACCCTCTTTCACTGCTCATCCTCTCATTCACAGTAATGCCATTTGAGGACATGAAAAAGCAGATTTGCTACACCATCCTAGCCACTCCTTATAAGTTAGGACTTTGATAAACCATTAGTACTCATTTTTGTGGAGCAAAATACTTTTTTTGCCCTGTGGGAAATCAACTGTGCAATGTCAGTGACGGAGATGGAACATACTAACTCCAGATAAGCTCACTGAAGGAAAGAGCAATCCACAGAGGCACCGTGTCTTACCTTTTCTCCATCATGGCCTGGAGGACCTGGCAAGCCAATTTCACCCTAAAACACAAAATTGTTACTTTGGCAGTTTGAAAGCAGCTACTCTGACTCCTTCTGCATGGCACCGTGATGATGAAGGGTGGGCATTACAGAAATAGTCTGCAGGGACCCTGGTAACTAATGGTCTCAGGGGAAAAAAAAAAACATGGAAACCCCTGCTGAAACAGTACATTGTGATTTCCTAAGAATTTCACCAGTCTTGTTTGTCCTGACTGATAGTTCACAGCCCCAGTGCTGTAACATGGTCCCCAACAAACACAATCCCTGCACAGAGATCAGTTCCCATAAGCTGCTTCCTAAAGGGGAGGGCAAGTAGAAAGGATCCTTCATCTTTCAGATAAGACATTATCATTGTGGGAAAAGATATTTTCAGGATATTGTACATGAGGAGGAGTGGTACAGGCCAGCAGGACAGTCTGATGGTGCTGCACAGGGAGAATAGGAGCATTGGAGAGGGTTGTCGTGGTGGGGGTGGTGTGGGGTGTGTGGAGAATTCTGCCTGGACCGCTGCTGTGTTTCCCTTAGCTCTGCCGAACTGAGCAAATACCTTCTGTCCTGGTGGCCCTGGAGGTCCAGCCACACCTGGAAGCCCTGGGGGTCCCTAAAAAAAGAAAAACTCATTTTCAGATTATCGTCAGGGCTTTTATTTTAACATTTTGAAATAATTATTAGAACAGAGATCATAGGAAACAGTGGACTACTTAGATCCCAAGCACAACTTAAGCAGAGCAAAAGAGCACTAGTATTTTGAGCAGATTTCCTGATCACTCTCGACAGTTACCACTCTAAGGAGACCTAGGGAGCAGTTTGGCCTAGCAAGTAATGCTACTTATACCCATTTTGTGCTGCCCTGTCATACTGCATTTTAAAAATCCATCTTTTTTCCTGACCAGGTTTCTTATCCTGAGAAGCAAAATACAGGGGCACTTTTCCCTTTATTTTGGCTCAAAAGAACTACTTTGCCTCTCTTTGTCTTCAAAGGGCTTGTATTCACTGCTTCTTTAAATGATTGGTTTTGTACAGCACTGTAATGTCAAGTTATGCTTATCAATGGTGAAAACATGTCCTCCCCTCCCATCACAGAAAGTGTCCACCACAGACTGCCAGTATCAGCTTTCAAGCAAGGCACTCAAGGCCTCCTTTTTCTCTGCTTCAGTCAGCCCCCCTTGCTCTTCCCTGCCCCTTCTGAGCAGCGTGTATTACCTCCTAAAGCAGAGAAATAAAGGGCTTGATTAGAATTCAAGTGTCACGATCAGAAGGCAAGATGAGCTGTTCCTTCAGCTGTCAGCTGCCCCAACTTTAGCTCCCAACAGCAAAGGCCAAATGTTTTAGCTGCACCTAAATTGCCAGGCCATCTGCTCAGGATGAACATATGGCCACTTGCTTAAAACCACACAGCAAAGTTAGGAACTCACCATCAAGGCCAAAGTTCGTATTTCCTAGAAAAAAAGTAAAAAAAAAAAAAAAAAAAAAAAAAAATCAAAAAAAAGGAAAACAGCCATTTGAAAATGAAGCTTTTTCCTGGAGGTGTTTTGTTCTCCACTAATGTAACGCTGGGACAACGAGCAAGGAGCCTACAAAATGAACAAAAGCAAAAACCACAGCTCTGAGTCCCACGGTGCTGTTATTCTACGATTTCCTCTTTTTTTCAAGTAGAACCCAGGCTAACCCAGAGCTGGGCACAGCCACTCGCTCACTGCAGACTATCAGTGCACACCTCCAAGGAAGCTTTGCAGTCCTTTTATTCACCATCTACTCCAAGTCATGGGCCACTCCTGACAGGCTTCACATGACCTCTATGTCCACCAGTGTTAACATATCAGCTAAACAAGACACACAAGTATTTACCAAACCATGGAACAATGAAGTACTTCCTTTTGCTGCTACTGCTGAGGAAACAGATCTACATTGTTCCTGGTTTTGTGCATCCCCTGGGAAACAGTAAAGCAAGCAGCAGTCACCTCATGGGAGAGGAAGGCAGTTGCTCACCTGGAGAGCTTCACTGATATTACCGTCGTAGTCCATCATCTCATCCTTCCCAGGCTCTCCCTTGGGGCCCTGCAAAATATCAGGTCTTTAGACAGTGCTTGGGGATTGCCCTTCCCATGGGCTACTCAGAGCTGTGGTTCACCCTGAAAAGGGGGTCTCAGAGGGGCCTGTTCCCTGCGCCTCCAGTTTTCCATTTATTGAACAATGCTCTTGAAAGCACATTTGATAGAGCAAACACTAACAAAGTGTAGCCAGACAAGCCTAGATCACCAGACCATCAAAGCTGCCGGGTCTGGTAAGTGGTGAAGTTGAGGCCGGAATCCAGGAACTAGATCATCTGACTGATTGTCAGACTTGGGCATGCAGCAAACACTCTCCTCCTACTCTTTGCTGACATGCCAAGGTCAGCTGGAGTTCAGACTGGGATGTCCGAACCCACCTCCTCCTATGAATGAGCGAAACATTCATCCTGAGGTGGCTTGGAAGACTTGGCTTGGAAGGCGGTATCTTCTGATGAGGGTATGGAGTGGTGAAAATGGCCTGTCTCAAACTTAGCCATTGCCCAGCTATAAGCACTTTTAGTAACGGTGAGAACATGTCAAGAAAGCAGCGTCCCAATCTAGACTGTCAGTGTGGTCCCACTGGCCCCTTTGAAGGGCCAAAACTCTTCAAGTGTTAGTGAAGGGACACCTACCCTTGGGCCCATGGGTCCCTGGTCTCCTGGTGAACCAGGTTCCCCCTGTAACAAGAAGAACATGCCGTTAGCAAAGCTTATCCTTTCACTTGCTCAAACTCCAGTCCTCTGAAACAGTCTGGGACTAGGCATCGCAGTTTTAAAATGCTCCTTTTCAGCTAAGTTTTGTGCATGTAGGAAAAAATTTGCAGCTACTGAACCTGGAGCGGGGTTGTGCAGAAGCACTCTGTACCTTTTCCCCCTGTGACCCCGCAGCACCAGGCCGGCCAATGTCACCAGCTTCTCCCTGAAAGAAAGAAAAAGGGAAAAGGATGGGTTTGTGTTGTGTGGCAGGGCTGTGACTTCACTGCTGGCTTTGCCTTTCCAGGAGGAAGAACTGCACCAGCCAGCGCCCCTGCCATGCCCACATCTTCTCAGGTAAGCCAAATTTCCTGGCATGGCTTCACACCAAGTGCCCTTCTCTTCTACTCAGTGCGGAGGGAGTATTCAGCATGAAGGAAAGCACCCAATTCAGACAAAAAGTAAGTGCACAGGAGGGTTGTTCCAAGTACATCTGGGACAGGACCTCAGATTTAAGTGTTCTTGGTGTCTTTTGCCAACGGGCAAAAGTGCTGCTCCTTGAGGAGGTAGAAGAGGAAGGGGAGAAGAAACTTGGAGGGCTTGGAGTCCTGTCTCGGGTACCACAGCGTCTAGAGGCTGTCGTTGATTCTGAGCAACTGGTTTCTTACAGAACCTAAAGGGGAGTTATTTGAGCACAGGAAGGGTATTTTACTCCCAGAAACACAGTTTACCAATTCTCTCACCTTCAGCATTTATAACAACAAAACTAAAACACTCTGCAGAACCTGATATCACTTCAGCAGGTAATCAGAGGTGGGCACAGATGAATGCAACCTTTGCCCCTTCCTACACACCTTGTGCTGGGCACAATCCCTCATAACACACAGCTCACGGAAGTAAAAAAAAAACAAAACAAAAAACCGCTCACCTTTGGTCCAGGGGGTCCAGGCAGACCAGGAGGGCCAGGTTCTCCTTTACCTCCCACCAGGGCATTCTCAGCATTTCCTTTCTCTCCCTGTTGCAAGGAAGAAAAAGCCACATGTCACAGTTCAGTCTCTCCATCTCCTTAATTTTACTTGCCATAATGTTGACTTAGAGAGACAGAGCCCAAGGCAAGGTCCATCAGCTGGCCTCTTGGTAACCCAGAAACATCACTGCTCCAGAGCCACCAGCTGTCCAGGAACCAGGCCAATATAATTCTGCCTGGGGCCTCCACCTAGAGCCCTGCCAGCAGTCCCAGCTATCATCATCCCTTTGGCTGCAGTGCTGCTGCTCAGCCTTTATTCCCCAGGGCCATATAAAGCTGCCTGCGGACAGATCTCATCCCCCGGCCTTCAGTTTGAACAGAACTGTTTTCTTCTACTGTTGAAATTGAGCTGATAAAACCACCTGATGATGGCTTTTTTTGGTATGTGTCCCTCTGGAGCTGTAGTCAACAGCCAGATAGTCAGCCCTGCAGACGACATCGTTTGCGCAGAGCAGATACAAAGACAGTAACAGGAAAGCTTTGCTTGCACCGAGTTGCCATTACGCCCTCGTCCTTTACCAGAATGGCCACTGTCATCCAGTGCACTGTCCCCTTTCCCAAAGGAAAAGCACCCTGTGAAAGTCTGACCTGAAAGGTATGATTCCGAGCACAGAGAAAAAGCCAGTTTCAGAGCTTAGCTTTAGCTGACCTGCCCTGGGTCTCTCTGAGCACAAGGCTACTCTTCCAACCCAGAGCACTGCAGTGCAGCTCCCAAAAAGCCCGTCTCCTCCTCACATGTGGATCTTGGAGCAGGAGGGAGGCTAAAATGCCACGTTACATCTGAGGTCATGCTTTTAAAGGGGAACAGGATTCCGTGGTCATGTTCCCAGGACCACAGCCTTGCCCTCACTGCATGAAGGCACTTTGTGTGATCCCATCACATCCCTGGCTGGGGCTGAGATCCAGTTTAGCTCTGCAGAACACACTGCTGTACGCTGCGACAGTGACCTAAGAGTGCACAGCTGGCACAGGAGGGAGGAGGGAAAGGGGATGAGAGTGGTCCCCCCCCGAAAAATGAGAGAAGATGCAAACCTTCGTGCCAGGGAGTCCAGGAAGCCCAGGGTCACCAGTTCGTCCCTTCTCACCCTGTTGGTAAAAAAGTCATGGTCAGGCTCTGTCCTGGAGAAGCAGCTAAAGATTGAGCTGCTTCTCGTTTCAAACCCTCTTTCCCTTCCCCAGGGGATTTTGTTTTAGGCATAGACAAGGCATCCTCCAGCAGTACCTGCTCAGGCCAGTGAATGTTTTCTCCTGTCCTTTTGACTATCTCAGCACATCATTGCTATTTCTGTCCAAAGGAAGGCAAGTGGGAAAGGGATCCAGGATCCCCCCGTGCATCTTCCTTACTGCTCTGGTCTGCTAAACCCTTTTTCCCCATGAGTCCTTCAGCACAGGCTCTCCCCATTCCACATATCCAAGAGAAGTTGTTGCCCCGGGCAAATTTTATTTGAAGTGCAGGACTTTCTCTGTGCCCTGATAGAGTTCAGCAGTTTTCACAGGAATTGTCTACTGCTTCAGTCTATCCCAGTTTTCACACCTCCTCATTACTCTGTGAATTACAGTGCTTTGCTTTGGCAAAGATCTCACAGCCAATATTCCCACACCTCTCCCAAGGGGTGTTTCCTGCTCCTCTTCCCTAACTCCAAATCCCAGTCTCATCATGCTCGTAAAAAAAAAAAAACAAAACAGCACAGTGTCTCAGTTAACAGCCAAGCTCTGCGACGCATACTGGTGGTGAAAAGCAGTGAAAAGAGGAGTGGCAAAAATGGCAAAGACAGAAGATGATGGTGTAAAACCCCTGATATGATGCCTGAAGAGCAGGCCCTGCAGGCTGAGGAGTATGGAGGCTGCCACAGGGCAGTGAGCAACGGAAGGCATCCAGCACCCAGCATTCACTCGGTGAAGTGACTTTGCTTAGTTCCCCATGACATCCGGGTCATCTTTTGAATATCGGGGCTCAATTAGTGGCCTTTACATTGATGTTTAATTCTATTCAGTCCATTCCATCCAGCTGCTAAACCCATGGTTTCCAGCTCCAGTGTACTGTTTGGAAGCCTGCATTTTGCCAGTATCGAGTGGTATCAAGAGATGTTTCAAACGCATCATCACAAAAAGGTGTGTTCTTACCTGCTATCCTCACACCTCCAAGACTTAACAACTTGTACAGATCACAAAGAACAATTCAAAACCTCTTCCCCCCAGCATCTGCCTAGGTCTCTCCACAACAGCAGCACACCGGCTCAACAAGGCTAGCAAAGAGCTCCTCTTGGTGCCATGCTGTTGCCTGCAGAGGCTGGTGCTGCACACCAGCTCTTGTCGGAGCTCAAGGGCACACGTCTGACATGCAGGGGACTTGCATCAACGCTCTAAGAACAGACATGCACTGGCGATTCCATGGAAAATAATTAACTAGCAGCAATCTGATTTTTTTTAGGCAATTCTAGAGTGCAGTGACCGCTTTCTCTACGGTAATTAGGCCTCTAGACACCTGTAAGGCCCCCACCCAGTTTTCCTTCCCTGCCAAAGCATGCACAGTGCTGCTGCAAATTAATGCTTCTCTCCCTGGAAAGAAGGAAAACATTTGCAGGACCTCATGCCCAAAGAAAAGGGTTGGCCTTCAGGGTTCTTGTGAGGATAAAATCTCTAATCCTGCCCCAGGCATCTGTAAATCCCCGATTCTGCCCTGCTCCGCTTTTGGCATCTTACTTTTCATTCGAGGAGTAGTTTTCAATACCCATGCCCATAAGGGCTACTGAAAACATCCTGTGCTGCCTGAACAGTGGTGTAGGGAAGCAAACTTCTTGAGGAGGGAATCCTTGTTTAGGGCGTTATTTCTGGAGTCAAAAGATGCAGCCCTGTCCTTAATCATTCCCACAAGACTCACTCTTGTGCTGCCCTGCCTGCCACCAGCCCCCCACCTCCTGCAAGCAGGACCACGCAAACACACTTCATCAAAGGGGGCTAGGGCCAGAAAAGGACACATAATACCCCACAAGCAGGACAACGCAAGGCAAAGCAGGCTCCCGCCAGCTCCCACTTGCAAGGAACACAGCACAGCACTGCCAGGACACCAAGCCCAAACACGCAATGTCCTACCCGCTGCCCCCTCTTCCCTGGCAAACCTGGGGGACCCATCCTCCCTGGGACTCCGGGATCTCCCTTCATGGGGAAGAAAAGAGACAGAAGAATGTGTCTGTTATATGGCTGTCGCACGCTGTAACATAACCCAGTGAGCCTCAAACAGGAGGAGCCAGCTGTTCAGAAACCAAGCCGGCTGCTTAGTGATGGAGAGTGATGGGGTATTTTTGTACCGTGCCCACCACGGGAACTCAAACCAGGTCACGCTACACAGACAGGGGAGACACTGCAGGGCAGCTCACGTGGTGCATGACACAACAGCTCCCTGCAGCAACATGGGAAGACTGCTGGTGGACACAGAATTACTGGGAGGCAGAAGGGGACAAGGGAAGGGAAACATACTTGCTAAGCAAAACGTGTTGTGCATAATTTGTGCAATGGGAGAAAAGGAGGAAGGCAGCTGGAGGATATTCCCATCCCCACAGTCACGAGCAGGAGGGCAGGCATCCCTGTGCAGTGTGGTCCCACTCGGAATCACTGTATGCTACTACCATTTTGCTTACACTGGCACATGCCATTAGGGGCTGGATTTGGGCACCGGGAAGTGCAGAGCTGTTCTTCAGCTCCCTCAGCTGCTTTGGGAGGGGGAAAAAAAAATACACAAACCAACCAGAAGTGCAGGCTCAGAGCAAAGCCTTCTGAGAGTACCTTTTCTCCTGGAGTCCCGGGCTCGCCCTGGTGAGGAAGAGACAGGAAAATAAAGTGAAAAACCAGGAGAGAGTACAAAACCTCCTAGAGCTGTCAGAGTGGAGGAAGGAACATTCATCTATGAAGGCCTTGGGCTTGTAAATAAGGGGATGAGGATGCTTTAAATGCATATTGTTATTTGTGCCTGAAGCTGTTTTACCTTCATTAGCCAGCTTCTAGGCCGCTGTAAGAAACCAGCAAGCCTCAGACAAGAGGCTTTTATGAAACTGAGGAACCACCTTGCAGCATTCCAAGAGAAGGTTTACCAGATACAAAAGAGCATAATAAGACTCATCTGCTGGCATTAAGAAGTTTCCCTACTCCTAGCTCCGTGCACCCAAGAGCAGAGCAAGGCTGCAGTTGCAACCAGGGCTTGGAGGAGGCCTGTGTTGATACGGCATTAATATGGCATCAAGGAAGAAAACCCTCCCAACCAGCCCTGGAGATGACTTATTTATTCCTGTCTTTTTCCGCAGCAGCTAGAAGGAATTGGAACAAGAGGTCGTCGTCTCATTGCACGCCTTGGATCACCGGCGTAACTTCTCGCCCCCTAAATCTGCACCTGGCCCTTCGCTCTGTGGAGTACCACGAGCTCGCCAACCTCCCTGCCCAGAGGGGTGCGGAGGAGCAGGGGTGCTGCTGGAGACGGGTCTGGTTTCCTCTGCCGAAAGCAACAGCAGTTCAGATATTCCCCTTCAGTGGGAGCTGTCTGACCATTTTCCTGGGCCTCCTGCTCTCCTAACTCCACTCTTGGCTCTTAAGCGCGCCCTACTTAAGCCATTGCAGCGTAGCGTAAAACTGACCTTCACCCCTGCGGTGGCCACCCCAGGAGCGCCCTGGCAGAGAGAGGAAAGACAGGAACACCTTGTTTGAAATAAATCGGACACAAACTTTTAAAAACAAAACGGTATCAGCCAGGTGGAACTAAAAAGGCAAAATACACATTTTCTTTTTGCTTTCCAAAACTCAGCAGTAACGCTGTAACACCACACAGCACACATCCTCCTTCCCTGTGCAGGTTGTTCACCTATGGCAGTGGCTCTGCCTTCCAGAAAGCTCCTCCAAAGGCAGACATCACGAGCACAACCCAGTCAAGACAACCAGATTTCCACATCCCCCCTGATTTTAGTCCTGCAAGTGAAGCAAAGGCCAACAAGCAGAACAGTGCCAAATAACTGAGGAATGCAAAGACAGGCTGAGGACCAAACACTCAGTTTAGCGCTTGATCCCAGGTACATCAGCTCAAGCATCCCGAGAAAGGCCAGCTCTTACCCTAGAGCCTTGGTCTTGCTATTTCCCCTCATTCTGTTTTTGTCACAGAAGACAAACCCTGCAGTAAAACGTTTTCAGGAGAGCTCTGAAGCCAGCCACCTCAGGGGGAAAAACGACTTCCGAGCACCGCAATTCAAGCGTCATTCTGCAGTGCTGAGGAAGCCACCACCATGAGCTCACAGAGTCCAGCCTGCCCCCGCAATCCGAGACAGGTGCTTTGAAACCCCAGGAGGCAGCTGCTCCTACAGGGACAGTCACATTTCCCTCGACAGCACTGGTGCAAAAAAGCAGGTCTTCCCTATCAACCCTTCGCTCCAAAATCTCTGTATGCCCTGTGTTAGTATTAGTTAGGTCCTGAGGAAAAGGTCCAGTTACAAAAGCAAATATGAGGGATAACAAGGGTCTAAGGAGAGGGGAGGAGGTGAAGTAGTGTTAGAAGCTGGGAAATGAGAGGGGTTGGGGTGTAGCACATGAGGCAGAGAGGAGGACTGAAAGCCAAGTTCAAAGTGAAAAGAGCTTGGAAAAGTTCAAACAAGGAGGAATGGGGAGCCAGAGAGCAGCAGGATCATACCTCTCAGCTTTCTGAAACAGAAATCAGGGACAAAGCTAAAAAACACAAGGACAGAAGATGGAGATCAGGGATTCTATGCAATAAACGGGGGGAAAAAAAAGCATTCCAGATTGTCTCAGGGGTCAGTAGGTTTTAGTGAATACGAACGAGAGTAATGAAAGGGATTGCATGCAGCAAGTGGCTTGGGTTAGGCTTTTACAATGCATTTAGGATGCCTGTTCCTGACTCTTTGGTCTTTAAATGGCAGCAAATGCAGATGAGGTTATTTCCTAGTATTTATCCTAAAACTGCAACGCACACACATGCAGGCTTGCTCACACGCTGACCCTGATTCATCGCTGCATTAGTCCAGGTTCACGCTTGCATAACCCTACTGATTGCAGCGGGCTAACACCATCACTGAAGGTTGTGGCCATCACTCGAGATCCCCAGTTTACAAAACATCAACCCCCTAGAAACATCAGCAATTGGCCGCTCTCACTAGCATAAAGCATTAAGATCCTGATGTTGCAAGACAGCATCAGACTGGGCATGCCATTTGCTTTGTAAAACACTTCTTCCCCCACCACCTCCTTCATAAATTAGGCCCTCTATTTTGCAATTTAGAAGCAGAAAGAATTCAGCTGAGGATAGTCATTGACTAACAGACACACACACAGATTCAGGTGATGCTTGCGCATCAGGGACAGTCAAGAGGTATGGGTGAGATCAGGCAGACAAGCGTCACTCCACTGTTTACAAGGTACCTTAGTGCCATGTCTTCCTGGCAGCCCTGGCATGCCTCTCTCCCCCTGGAAGCAGAGCAAGAAACACAGAGAAAGAGACCAAGAGACACGACATGAGTCCTCCTAGAGCTCTATGAGGAGCGATCAGGGCAGAGGTGATGAGAAAGCCTCCAGGGTGAGGTTCTCTCCCCACCTGGCTCTCACCAAGCTGAGTGCCCTAGCCAGGGCCATTTCCCATCAGCAACACCTCTCAAACCTGTGCTGTACAGCAGGGGCTGGGAAACACTGCTGGGAACAAAGCCAGTATCCGTATCCTGCTACCACATCCCACACCACAGCATTCTGCATACAGGGAGTAACCAGTCTGCAGCAACTACAGGATGAGCAAACTTATCTGGAGAAATAAAGAACCCAAGGGTTGCTTTGTATTGTTAGCGTGAACTTTATCTGGTGGTAAATGGAAAATAAAGCCTCTTTAGACAGTCTGCTTTTGTTCTGGGCGTTCAGCCCTTGCTTGAAAGGACAGTTCGGAGCGGGTATATGTATATGCTTTTTTTAATCTGACATCCTGTAAACTATATTTTGTAAAATGCTGCCTAGTACTGTAATATACAAGACCCAGGCACTGTAGGCACCTCTACCCTATGCAGGATACTTAACTAGGGTGTTTCCAGCCATAAGAAAAATAAACTAATAATTATGAATGCTTCGTACTGGAGAACTGGGGACCGCTCTTAGTCCCTTCCCAACTGTGCTCCCTGTTTTTATTCTTAAATGAGACTGAGAAGACAAGGCCAGTGCTTCCTGATGGGAGGCACCCACCCTGATTGCAGAGGCTGCCCCCACACACCAGCCCTGCATGTGAAAGTAATTCCCCACCTTAGAGAATTCCCTGGAGAAAAAAAAAAACACCTGCCTGAAGAGCTATTAAATTATTTAGTCCTTAAATATAAATGTAATTATTTATATTTATTTCTAAAGCAAAGCCCACCTCAGTGAGAGGGAGCAAGGTAGCCCCTTACAAGGGACAAGTTACAGAGCAACCACACCGCCCTGTGTTTTCTGATGCTCGTTTGCACAGCTCCCACCGGCACCAGCAGGATCACACAGGCACTAGAGCTAATGAGAAGGCAGAAGCAACAAACTTGACACTGCACCATTAAAGAGCAGAAAGAAGGCCCAGTGCCGGAGAATTAAGCAAGAAAGCAACTTTCCATAAACCCTTTAAACCCTTATATATTTGAAAGGCACTGTAATGCAGTACCCACCAGGCTGATCCCTTCACGATCCCTCAGTGCCCTTTGGGCCCAAGAAGGACTGCACAGAGTGCCATAGCCAGGCAGCAGGAACCCACCAAAGCCAGCACTGGAATGGGACAGCCAAGCCAGAAGCTGGGAAACATCACCAAAGACAGATAGGAAAGGCAAAATGGTCCCCAGTGGGCTCCAGGAAGGCGGTCAGCAGCATCTCCTAGCTCTCCTGAGCTGATTTAGGAAATACCCCTATGCTCCCCAGGCCCTCTAGAAAAGTTAGGCTACACCTCCTCCCTCCAGCACAGACAAAACCCTCACGCTCTCTTCCCTACACCTGGTGTGAGCAGCTTTATACCCACTCGGTGCCAATCATGACAGAGCATGCCCCATGCTGATCAGCTCGTTAGCAGTACTGGTTACAGGCTGCCAATTAAAACGGAGACCCTTCCTTTTTTGCTTCTTGCTGCGAAAGGCAGATTATGAGGGGGTTGCTGAGCAAGGCTGTGGGAGGTTTCTTTATTTCTCTTTCCTCAGAGCACGACAAAGAGCCTCATCCTAAGGACTTTTCAATAAAAAGAAGACAATGACATTAAAGCTGAATGTGATGGCTAGGCTGGGGGGCAGCGAGTCAAATGCCTATTCAAATGACCCATGTGATCACACTTATTGGATGTCTAATGGCCTTCATGGGACACAGATGAAGGTCTCAATATGATCAAAGCAAAAATGGTGGCCACAGAAGAAAATAGCTAAGAGAGAATCTATGTTGTGCTGTATCTGTCACTGGGCAGTAAGGAGAGATTATCAAATGAACAAGGGGTCTGTGTGAAACCAGCAAGCCTCTTCAGGCCTGAAATGTTCTTCACTGCCAGCGCAAGCAGTGACATGCTATGCAAAATTGACCACTACAGCTAAACTATGAATCATAGTGTTTGTCCTGGGCTCTTCAAAACAAAGAGAAGGTAAAACCTAGCCCAGGTAACCGGATGCAAAGGTGGAAGCATCAAAAACCTTCCAGAGCCTCAACTGATTCTCCTAGCTGGGAGGAGGACAGGAAGAAGCAATTTCCAAAGACAACAAATGCATGTGCTGTGTGGATGTTCAGGAGCTGCTACCGGGTGATGTCTGGCTGGTGATTTAACGGTACCTCTGCACTTCCTTTTCAATTCCTCTGGGCAAGGAAGAAAGGAAGTTGAGAGAAAAGCAATCCTGACAATAACAAATGGAAGTCCGTGTGTGAAAGAAGCGGCTGCTATGGGACTGGGGAGGTGCCCCTTCGGAGCTGCGATTTAGTACCACAAAGAGTGTGCTGGGCTTCATCTCAACTCTAAGAAGTGGGAGACTTATAAAGAGTCGGAGACTTCCCCTTTGGCAGAGCCCAAATGAAGGGCTGGTCAGTCCTTGTACATGGGTGCAAGCAGAGCAGGTGTCTGCTAGCAGTGAAACACAGGAGTGCGAGCAGAGGTGGAACGCAGCTTCTCCTTCCAGCCCTTTCTGCCTCCCAGGCCACGCTCCGACTTCAGTCCTCTGGTTCAGGGAGAGCACCTGGCTGTTGAGACAGCAGCAAACAAACTCCTAGCCCCCAACATGCAACCTGGATGTGATTCTGCTGTCATTTACACTGGCACAAAGTGGAAGAAATTCCATGTGCTCGATGGTATTACAGTGATGTGAAGGCCGACAGAGGGGAACCTTTGGACTTGACACACATGGCAGTATTTCTGAGGAGGTATTGTTTTCTTGTAGGAGGACAATCACTGCTGTTCTATTCAACTATTAACCCAAAGCCTGCATTCAAAAAAACCCATTTTTTTTTAAACTCGATGTAACACATCCATATTAAGTTCTGAAGGGGCCTTTTCTTCCTTCAAATAGTAATCCACCCAGATGGAAAAAATATAGAAAGTGTATATGCTGCACAATAAATGAGATGCATGCCACATACTAAATACTTGAAATTTATGTGTCACTGTTAATGCTTTTCAAAATATTACAGGACCAGTCTTTTCTCATGATGTTTAAGATGTACGGCATGACACAGTATGCTCTGGCTGTCATGAACACTTGCCAATGTTGTAATGTTTTAAGCACAGTCTACATTGAGTGATATACTTTAAATATATGGGTACAGTAGA
This sequence comes from Chroicocephalus ridibundus, assembly GCF_963924245.1. Taxonomy (NCBI): domain Eukaryota; kingdom Metazoa; phylum Chordata; class Aves; order Charadriiformes; family Laridae; genus Chroicocephalus; species Chroicocephalus ridibundus. The sequence goes on along the minus strand of NC_086289.1, from coordinate 36,784,076 downwards.
TTTCAGTGAAATAGATAACATCTGGGCATAGACCATATAAGCCTCTAAAAAGTGTCCAGAAACAGACAGAAAAGCCTGGTGCCAAACCTCAGCCTGAGTTGCAGAGTTTGAGAGGATTTGATGCGTCAGCTAACCAGATTTTACGAGGAAACCCCAACCCAGCCCATCAAATGGGGAGATGTAACAAATCATTAGCAAGCTTCATAGTCGGAGAAATGCCTTTGGTAAGAATCGAATTCCACCAAACGGATAAAGTCTGCTTTTATTGCCTGAGCTTGGAGTGTCTGCCTGTGGTTAATCAGAGCACAGATGTGTACTCCATTAAATACCCCACAGAGCTGCCTCAGACCCAACTTCATTTTACAACGCATCAGCCCAAGGAGCAGCAGCATGATCTGCCATGGTAGAAAACTGTATTTCTCATGCCTACCTTTATGCCAGCGTCCCCTTTTTCACCCTGCCCAGCAAAGGAGAGAGAAAGGAAACAGAAAGAAGGACAGTGAACATAAAGAGAAACCGAGCAAGCAGTACAATCATAACAGCGAGGGCCAAAGAGAAAGTAGTCGAAGGAGGGAGTGTGCGATAAATGCAACCCCAGGCCTCCAGAGAGAACTGGCTCCTTGGTAACATGGTCCCAGCCTGGACACTGGCTGCAGCCCTCCCGCTAGGAATGCAAGGCAGTTTACGTGGCTGGAGCGGGTGCTGGAGGTTGCCCGTACTAATACTTTCCTGCACATTTTGGGTGTAGACAAACCATCTAACCATTTCATGGAGCACAGTATACTCATTCTCCCAGCCTTAATGCAAAAGCCTCTGAAGGCTGGGTCGGTTTTATTCTTTAACGGGGGCTTGTGCAGGGCTGAACCTGGCCCTGGTTCAGGACAGCGGGGAATCGCGCTGGCCAAAAATTGCCCAGGCCCTTTACACAGCAGCAAGTTTTTCTGTTTACATGGTTCATACCGAGGCATACTAGAGAACTGCCTCCAGCCCCTGACATTCCATATTCCTTTAGCCTGTCTCTAGGCTTGTGTGCCTCTCATCTGCCCTTGGGAGATGGCCCCACTGACTCTAAGTGTTACCTTGGGGCCAGTAGCTCCAGGGAGGCCATGTGCACCGGGCAGGCCTGACTCACCCACCTCACCCTGAGGAAGAGAAGAAAGAAAACAGAGGAAGAGGCAAACGCAGTGAGCAGAGCAGCAAGAAAAGGAGCCTGTGGGTTGCCTGAAAGGTCAGCAAAGATGTGAGTGGGATGTCCCACACAGAGGCGCCCACCACACACCAACCTACCGTCTGAGTCTCTCTGGGAGGAGAGCAGCATTCCGCTTGTCCTTGTTCACGCATCAGGAAAGATATTCAGGGTGCGAAACGCAGGGACCGAAGGGAGCGGTCTCACTATCTTATAGCAGAGCTAATATTCTTTCTCAACTCTTTGCCCTCTTTTCCCTTTCCCCTGACCCACTCACCAGGGAGGATTTTCTCCCCTACTTTCATCCCTTCCTTCCACCTTTCCCAGAGAAAGGTCACAACCTTGGGCTCATTCCTCTGAGATCAGTGCAGGCTCTTTGCTTGGTAAGTAAATTAGCCAGATAAGTTGTTTCATGTAAGAGGAGCTCGTAGGAGAGGCCCTCGCTGCAGGGTCATTGCAGGGACCCCCTCACCGCTCCTGTGTGCCGAGAGCCACCCGCCCAGCGCACACAGAACAGGATGGGCTCTTAATGGAAAAACCGATGGTTCACTGGAAGAAGAGGCAATAAATTGCATCTGTCTGCAGGAGTGGGCTGTGGTCCGCAGGGGCTATAATTTCCACTTCCTGACATAACAAAAACTTCTCAGTTTATACAGAACTAATTAAAAAGCTCTCAGGTCTTGCCATTTTGCTTGCAGAGCACCCATAAACCAACATGGAGATAACAGGGGACACAGGACTCCTGCCTGCTGGGAACATGCGCCTTCCCCTTCTCCAGCTGACATCTCTTTAGCAGTATCTCTTCATTCCCTTTCTCCTCTTTGATCTAACTCTGTGTCTTTCCCCTGTCTCTCTTTCTGTCTCTTCATTACATCCTCTGGGCTTGATGACCCTACTGTTAATTAGCTGCTGCTGAAGACATTCTGGCATTGCCAGCTTCTGCCTTTTAACCTGCAGCAGAATCGACTGTTTCCTGCTTTATTCCAGAGAGCAATACACAGCCAGGGATTTGGCCCTTTCCAGCCTCCTGTTCAAGTCTGGATGCACGAGAGGTATATTTCAGCCTGGAAGTGGGTGTCGAGAGGCACACAGATGGGGAGATGTCTGTACCATAGCCAGTGGAGAGTTAAAGATATCTCTGGGTCCAGCCTCTCCTTATGTGGGTGATGGCAGGGATCCGTGGGCCTGTCACAGCCCCATGTCCAGAGCTCAGGATAGGACTCCAGAGGAGTCTGCAGATTTTCAGCCATGATCCCACAAGGCATCAGTGCAACTTAATTCATTTAACAATATTGGAGCTCCCCTTCTTACCTTTCTGCCAGGGTATCCCTGAATCCCAGGGTCTCCCTGCAAAAGGCAAAAAGACAAAAGAAACTGAGGCTTGGCCTGAGAAGAACAAATCCCTGCCCTTTTCCTGGGGGAGATGCTGGGATGAAAGGGCACTCCATGAGGAAAATTCACCTTTTGCTCAGCATGACTCCACCGAGTCCCTGACCCTTCAGACCTGCGGGACACTGTTACTTGCAGCTGGACTGAGTCCTAGCAGGAAAGGCGCAAAAGCGCTGGCAGCTGGATAACTCATGCCAGCTCCATGACCCAGCTCTGCGGTTCCTACCTCCTCACCCTAGCTAAATATCTCAAAAAACCCAAAAGGGGTGGGTGGTTGCAGCTGAAAAACAACAACACCCCCCCCCGCCCTCGCATTTTGGCAAGTGAATAAATGCGAAACTGTGGTGGAGTTAACAATAGCATTGCAAAATCTGTTCCTGAAGCGCTGGTAAATGCTTTGAGAGTGGAAGAAGCCAATAAAGCTGTGTGTGGCAAACAATTTTGCAAGAGGGGCTGATGAGGCATGCCTTGCTCAGTCAAGATGCAACTCAGACGTGTCGCCTGGACAAAACCCATGAGTCAGCACACGGACTGGGCCCCAAAGGCAATACTGAGCTGGGCTAGAAATCTTTTTCAGCTATTTGATGTAACCTCCTTTCCCCCTCCTCCACCCGTTAAAATGTACATGTCTGTCCTTGCCAGGAGTGTCCACCTCTGGTTATCACCTTGCTCCCTCTAAGCAAGGCCAGACATCTCACCTTTGGTCCAGGAGGCCCAGGTAAGCCCTGTAGATAAAATCAAAAGAATCGTTGGAGTTGGCAAATGTAGACGACATTACATGGACTGCAGGGTGATGGGAGATGCTGACTGCTTTGGTTTGAAATGCCACTTGAGAGAGATGATTGGCACTGGTAAGCTCAAACATCCCCAGTCTATTCTTCATGGAGATGACTACAATCTTAACACGCACTCCCAAACAAATTCATGCCCATAGTGCTCCATTGCCCCAGCCTGGTCTCACTGAATCTGAAGACCAAAAAGCTGCTTTGCTTTATGCATTGTGCTCCAGAATCTTTTCTGTTTCTCCGGCTTTGCTTGGGAAACTTGTTCCCAGTCACTGTGCAGCTGTGGAGTAAATCAGGAATTTGCAGCTTCCTCTGACAAGCTAAATAGAGCTAATATATTAACAAACAAACCACTTGTGTTTTTAAATGAGAAATAATCAAACAATTTACCTGATATGAACCATGAAGTATACTGGATATGTGTGTATGTAAATATAAATAAACAAAATATCCATGCAGAAGCTGCCTTCCTGATATGAGCAGACGGAAGGAGAAAACTACTCTAGATACGCTCTGATGCCCTTAGTGTTGCCTGCTTATAGCAATTCAAATGTTTAGTCATCACATCTTTGGTTCCTTGGAGCTCAAAGAGAGATGAGAATGCTTACATGACACTGGACCTCTATATTGTGTGTGGAGAGGCGCTTTTGCCTCAGGGACGAGACTTACTTGCCCTGCTAGCAGGCCTTGAAAACTCTTGGAGATGGAAACCATTTTCATGCTGTAGTCGCTGCAGGGCCATGTTCCCTCCCCCCGCTCCCAGCTCCCAGGAGTGGAGCTGGTTTCTGGTACCCACCTTTCCATCTCTGCCAGGCTTCCCAGGTTCTCCTACTTTGCCCTGTTGTAAGAGAGAGGTACATTAGCAGGATTTTCTGCCCTGTCCCCTGCCATTTAGCGATGGTATTATTTTAAACGTTGCTTCTATTTTCACCCTCTTTGGCTGCTTGCTACCAGCCTGAGAACAGGACGGGGACAGGACTTCAAAGGGGTCGCAGGGATTCTTATCAGCCAGGCTTCTGCTGTGAGCAGGACAATTACACCCCGCATGTTACTTCCTCCCCGTGGCCGTCTGCAGGGGCTGAGAAAGAGGAAATGTGCCTGGTGTCACCCACACACACACGTATGTCTAGATAGCGACAGTGCAGGGCACACACCTCTGCCTTCTCTCCTGCACCCCCTCCTTCCTGGGGCCTTCTTCCTCCCCACACATCTGCATCCCCTGCAAATCTCCTGTCCATGGCTATCTTGGCTTCAGAAGAGGCAACAAAGGCCAGAGGAAAGAGCCTGAGAAAGACGAAACAGAAGGCTTTTTTGTAACTGGACTTACAGGTGGCCCAATTGGTCCGGGCTGTCCTGGGGTTCCTTCAGGTCCAGCTGGTCCAGTGGGCCCTGGTGGGCCAGGAGGCCCTGGAGGACCTTGGATTCCTGCTTGTCCTTGTTCACCCTGAGGTTCATTAAAGCAAGGGGTTATCAGCAGGCAGAGCAAACCCTTCACACCACCACCCCAAGAGCCCAAGGCAGGTCAGCCTGAAGCAGAAGAGGTAGGAAGCAAGTCCCAGGTTAGTGCCAGGAGAGGTTTCCAAGAGCAAGACAGAGCCCCACTGAGGGCGGCCGGGCTCCCTGGGCAGCAGGAGCCAGCACCCTACACTTTGCAAAGACACCTGAGGCCACCTTGTCCCAGGTCTCTTTAAAAGGGATCCACAGATGATTGAGCACTCCAAAGAGATATTTTTCTTCATGAGTCAGTCAAGTACAATTTATATGTCAAGGCCCAACATCTCTTGAGATTCTTAGGAGGTTTTCCAAAGCACTTGATAGTCATATGTGAAGCAAAGCCTCCCGTGACCACACTGGTGCTTCCAGGCAGAGCCACAGTGTCTTACCTCAGCCTAGTTTTTTCCCTGTGCTATATTTGTTGGACAACACTCCCTCTGTTTTGCCAAGGACCAAAAGTAGAAACGCCACAAAACCAAAAGAAAATAACACGATCATCATGGCATTTCTGGAGCCCACCCAAAACAGGCCTATGTACGCCAGGCAGAGCCTGTTTTTGTAAGATTTAACAAGCTAGTGCGTGCAGAGCCACCTGCCATTTTAAGCTCTCTGAAATGAAGCCGTTTCATCCGGTTCCTCCCCAGGCCCCTCAGTAGCCATTCAGCGGCTGTGGCTCATGCGTCAGCAATGTCATCTGGCCCAAAGGACCTGGACACGGGACCAAGCAGCGCTGAGGAGACAGTGGGTTGGAAGCGCCACGTTTGAATACCAGACTGCTGATCTAGAATTGATGAATCCAGCGAACCCCTAAGGCACCATGGCACCCACGCTAAGCTATTAGTCTCATTCCCATTAGTCCCATTCCCTTTTCCTTAGATAAAATATCACAACATCATACTGCCAGCAACCAAATTTAAATTTGAAAAACTCTTCTTGGTGGATCCACGGGAAGCTAGTAATCAAACATGGTCATTTCTCAATTATAAATCAGTGGGTGTGCAGTTGGGTCTGCTGTGTTTATCCTCTCTGCAGCCCTATACACTGCTTCTGGGTAAAACTAAGTCTGCTCTCACACGCTTGTGTGTGCAGGGAAATGCACAAAATCTGTCCCCTGCCTGTGTTCCTACCAAGCGTGCTGTTTATCCTGGCTGCCTTTAGTAAAACATGCAGATACAGGGATATTTGCTTTATTTAGAATGATAAATGAAAGTAATAAGCTGCAAATTTCATCCCTTCTGCCGTGAGCTCTATTTAAAAGAAAATTTCCAACACATGGGCCAGGCTCACGGGAAGCTTGGTCATGTGTGGAACAACAGCCCTTCTCCTCAAGGTTGCTGCCTCCTTGCTGCCCGACCCGCATCCCTCACTGGGAAGCCTGCTGAGCCAGGCAGGGAAAGGGCCCTCTCTTTTTCCCATTTTGTAAGTGTATCCTGACTCACCCTGTGCCCCATGCAAGGGGACACAGGATCCTTCCTGAGCTTCCCTATCCTCCATACTCAGTGCTATTCAACCCTCCTGTAAATGGTCTCATAGCTTTTAAATTTGGGAGGAATTTGGATCCAATGAAGACAAAAGGTTTGGAGGACACTGGAGTATATTTCTAGATTTCCTCTTGTCCTGACCTCTCAGCTCAGCTTCAGAGATTTCCCTCCCATTGCATCTTACAGCACCCCACCGTGGATGCACCATGAGAAGGCAAAGGGGGCTCTGCCTGTCTCCCTTTGGCTCTCCCTTCTCTATTCTCTCTGTCAGCCCAGTTCACACTCCAGATTTAGGGCACTAAAAATCATAGAATCACAGAATGGTTTAGGTTGGAAAGGACCTTAAAGATCATCTAGTTCCAACCCCCCTGCCGTGGGCAGGGACACCTCCCACTACATCAGGTTGCTCAAAGCCCCATCCAGCCTGGTCTTGAACACTTCCAGGGATGGGGCCTCAACAACTTCCTTGGGCAACCTGTGCCAGTGTCTCACCACCCTCAGAGTGAAAAATTTCTTCCTAATATCTAATCTAAATCTACCCTCTCCCAGCTTGCAGCACGATGCTGGGAATGGGTTACTGGCACCCTAGCAGGGAACGGGGAGTTGGGGAGAACAGGAGCCCAGCACGGGGAGCGGCTGGAAGGAGCTCACCCAAACCCCTGTTCACATTGCCTTGGCTTCGCTGCCTCGGACAGAGTGTGCTTTGTCTAAGCGAGTGCCCATCCGTGCAGATCCCTAAACACGCCGAACATTACTACCACATCATTATTAGTGCATTCGGTACAAAAAGACCCCCACAGATCTAACTGGATGGTAAGCGGATACAGTAAGTTGGAGATCAGGTGTCATTTTCATCCGATGTCATTCTATATTTTTAGCCACTGACTGGAGCTATTTTTCAGTTCTTTTAAACACCAGTTAACCACCACCTTGATTGTTCCCCAGCAATGCAATTCTTGTTCAGCCTCCTAATACAGGTCTCCACTCAGTTTGTGTCTCTGCTAAGTCCAAGCCCAAGTCCTCGCTGATGTGCTCAGAGGCAGCGGCAGGATTTTCCTCTCTCAGGCGCTGGTGCTAACATTTATTTTCCAGCCTCACATTTTTTCTTAGTGTTCATACATTGGGCTCCTGGAATTGCTTGGTGCTGGCAGATCTGTAGGAGTGGATTACACTTTGTTGCACCTAGGGAATGAATACAGCAACAGCAAAACAGATCATGGCAAAATTCTCTGGTGAAGTTAGCCTCCGGGGACAGGGGGAATTTGCAGCCCTGGCTGATGACAGGATGCGGGGCAGCTATTCAAGTTTCCCACTTCATCCTGGATACGAACTTCAGCTTTCAAAGCCTTCCCAAGAGGTCAGTCCTTGGCCTGGCTCTCCAGCCTGTCACTTTGAAGGGCAACCAATGCAATCCACGGGGCTTTGTGTGGTGCGAATGCTGAATTGATAGAAACTGAACTGAGACCACGGGCTCAAGTGATAAGGTCAGGATGTTGCCAGCACTGGGCAAGGACCAGGCACCTCGTGGTAAAGGCTTGTATTGCAGACTGCAGTTCCCTGCAGCCTACACAGGCAGTGGGGTGACAAAACCGAGCCACTTAATAGAGGGTGCCCAGCACACTTCAGCAGGGTAATTGCAGTGGTTTGTCCACACAGGAAAGTTAATCCCAATTGATGGAACGAGGGAGTTTAAAATGGGCTTATTAAAACTCTGACTATGAACTCTGACTATGGACACTCTCATTCACTGTTCATACGTCCATAATTCTTTTTATGAATTCATTCCCAAAATAAACTAAACTAAACATGAATTATGGCCCTGGAAGCCAAAATAAATGTGTTTACACAAAGATGTAATGCAATTTAATGAAACCATTATAAGAGCTTATTTAAACACATTTTCCCAAGTGTTTTAGACTAGACTAGCCCTTAGAAGAAGCATTTGACTCTTCATTCATCTCAGTTAAATTTCACAGACATTAGTTGCGTTTGAGCAAGAGGTTTCTAACCTCTTCTGGAGATTAAATATGCAGGAACTGACTCCTTAAGGTAGGAGACTGTCGACAGTCCCGGTAACAGTTTCATGGCCCATTTCTTTTACTTTGAAAAACTGGCTTCACTGCATTTCTTTTCAGCCACATTATGACATCAAAGATTTCCTGCGCTTCAAAGAAAGTCCCTCAGCTCTGCCTGCACCTCTTGGAAACCCTTCTGTAGGAGAAGAAAGACAGGCAGCAAGCTGATTAATCGCAAGCATCAGGGCATGCTTAGAAACAGGCAATGAGGAGGAGAAGTCTACCTGGAAAGTGCGTCTCTTTATGACCGGAGGTGGAGCCAGCCGCACTGAATTGAGGAGAGGCAACAGCTGAAGAAGATCAAACCAGAAGGTCGCAGGGCAAAGGAGGCCATTAGGGCATCAAGAGTCAGAGAGCAGACAGGGGAGAGAACAGAGAAGAGGGGAACAGAGAGATTGCCGTGAAAATAAACCACCATGCGAGAGACGCGCGTGGAGGTGCGTGGCACGGGTAGCTGCTGGCAGACCTCCTAGCTCCTCCACACTGTGCGTTGCTCACAGGGGGATTTGCCGTTGTGCCAAGCCCGGCAGGGACAGGGTGGCCACTCGCCAACCTGATGCTCCCAGTGCAGAGAGCTTTTACTGCTTTCTCTGCTCAGAGACAAAACTTACTCTGCTCCACTGCTCTCCTCAGGCAGTATTTATCACAAGACATCCCACACACTGGCTCTGCTAAGCTCTCCGGTGACAGGACTGTTTCTCTTAAGTTCTCATCATCAGATTTGCGGTAACTATCAAAATGCCGATTTTGTCTAAGTTTTCCAAGTGCAGTTTCCTATTTCTTTCCACCTCCCTTACAAGAAGCACAGTGTATTGCTGGGCCTCACCCTTCCTCGGGGTGTGGAAGGGAGTGCAGGGAGGTTAGCTGGGGCCAGCAGCAGGCATCACAGCCAGCGAACAGGTCCTGGTGGTGTTCTGCGACGCAACTATCACGGCCAAGGGAGAAGACTGGACCCTGGGGCCTCTGAGTCCCAAGCAGGGTATTGCCTTGGGAGCCTGTGCTTTGCTTTTCCTTGTTTAATGGTAACATCAGCCTCTGACTGCTTACAGCCAGGAATGCTGCCTTAGGGCACAAAGCTGACCCGGACACATAGAAATCAAATGCACTAAAGCTCAGGAGCATTTGTTCATCCTTCTGCTGTATCCAGTTTCCACTTGAACGCATGCTGCTGTCAGCCTGGCAGCCACCGTGCCGGCTCCAGGCCCAGGAATGCTCGTCTGGCCTGATCCACTTTCCTGTTCCTATCAGTTTTCCATTGAAGCTGCTCTTGATTTACACAGAAGAGAAACAGGCTTTCTGTGCACAGGCACAAACACGTGCCCCTGCGTGCGATGTCTCCCGGTGTGAGCTGCGCACTCAGATCTAAGAGGTGTGCCTGTAGGTCTCCCACCACAGTAATCGTACGCATCCAAGCGGCGCGCTTTAATCCCTTTAAACATTGTTCTTTGTGTTTGCAGTGAAAGCAAAGGATCCAGTCCTGTTGCAAAGTGAAGTGGCAACCCAATACTGCAGCATTGTTGCCCTGCGATCAGGCAGCTGCGTTCGAATGCACTGATCCGGACAGCCACAAGCTATCACAACAAAAGCAATGCTGCTGGAAAATCAGCAGGGCTGATTTTACCTGAAGGAAATCCTTCTCTTTCTGAAAGACAGTGCAGGAGAGGTCCCATCGCTCAGGAGAGCGTTCAGGACTGTACCGACCTTCTCAAGGGAGATGTTGCTGTAAATCCCCACACCCCCATGCTAGGTGCGCTAGCAGGTCTGTACGAGTGACCCAGACCCAGCTGAGCTGGCTCCTCAAGTGGCTGAATTGTATCTGAAATACTATGCAGCTTATAGAAACGCAGAGGAAGGATGCTGGAAAGGATAAGGAGGGAAACAGAGGGAAGCAGTCCTGAACGCAGAGGAGAGACAAGACCAAGATTCAGGTGGGAGAGTTTAGAGAAGGAGCCTCTTCCACCCAGCTCCTGCCGTGCCCTCTCTGTGTCCCAACAGCAAGTTTTTCTCAGAAGGCAGCGTGCAATATTGGATCTGCATCCTCAAGCCTTTGCATCAGAACTGGGTCCCATCAGACCGTTACCCACAAACCTTTAGCGTAAGGATCTGGTTAGACCGCAGGGCTGCAAGGGTGGTACTTAGGTATTCCTAGGGGACAGTGAAGGCACATGACACAAAAGGGGTCAGTTAGACACGTGGCATTTCTGAGAGGAGATGGAGCACAGCTGGTCCTCCTCTTCCCTGAGCCGAGAGCCCTTCCCCAGGGCAGTGCTTTGGAGCAGGTTGAACGGCCAGCTCACACCGAATGGGCAGCCCCGCGCCTCGGCCTCCCCCTCACAGCAGTGCAGGCCATATGGACTCATAGAGAAAAAAGATAGGAAACTGCAACACGAGCCAAGGCATACGTCCTAACCTTACATTTCCTTCCTAAGAAAACAAAGATGAAACAAGACTGAAACAACACCCCTGTTTTTTCAGGCTGCTGCTTTTCATTTCCTTGCCCAGAACATCTGACAAAGGACCTTGTCAATCAGTAAAGCAAGAACAAATTGCAAAAATTCAGTCAAATGTGTAGCATTTTTACAACAAGGCTCATCCTAATTTTCATTTTGGGAGAAAGAGAGGGAACTGTACCTCTGTTGTCTGATGTGCGCCTGTGACCAGGCCCTTGGGGACAGCCCACCCTTGAGCTGATCTGATGACAGTCACCCTTCCCGTGAGCACGTCTCTGCCTGGGAACGACTCATGGGATTTTTAAAATGTTGAGCTTGCTCCCTGATGACTCCAGAAGTACCTCTATGAGAGCCAAGGAAACGTCACCAGGTTTTGCTGGGATGTGAGGCTTTGCACCTGCCCTTTCCTCACCGTCACAGCCCTGCGGCATGTCACTCCGGGATGCCTACAACCCCCAGCCCCCAAACCAGCGTGTGCCTTTGCCCCCAGGTCTGAACCCAAGCTACTCCCAGTGATGCATGATCTGCATCTCCATTTCCCAGTGTTGCTGTGGGTCCTGCTGCCGCTGTTCACCTTGAGCACTGAGGACAGTCAGAGCCAAGGGCTGTAACAGGAACCCAGGACACCTCTGGGTGAACATTGTTGTTAGCTTCTTTTTAACATAACGATCTAGTGAGCCTGCTCGCTTAAATAAACACAGCTGACTGGGTATTATTGTAGCAGGGCTGGCACATACCGATGGCCCCCTTCTCCCTCACCGCCAGCCCAGCTCATTCCCTTGCCTCTGCCGCACAGAGCATCCAGGGCCCCGCTCCCTCGGGGTCAGGGACCAGAGCCCAGCTAATTGTCCAGAGGCCCACCAAAAATAAACAGAAAGCCCTTAAGCCTGTCTCCCTGTACACCCAGATTACAAATTCCAGGCACTTCATATGATGTCGTTCCAATGCATTTCCAGTGCATTTTCAGCAGTCCAGCTGTTTTTAGAGCTGGTTACATTTTTACCCCTGTAATCCCCTCAAACCCCGTGATGTACTCTCTCCTCTCTTGGCTGTGGTACATGCCAGCCAGCTCAGGATGAAGAAGCAAGCGGGGCAACATCCTGGCTTTCATTAAATGGATGCTGGCATCAATCCTCCCTCTCCTCCTCTTCTTTGCAGGCAGAAAGCCCAGCCGGCTGGGGGACTGGCATTGGGACCAGCTCACCAGGGACCAGCCAGAGCACTGTGGCCAGGGTGGTCAGGATTACTTTCAGGCAGGGAGCACAACCCTTCCCCTCATCTCTAGGCAGGATTGAGACCATGAGGGAGAAGAAAAAGGGAGGAATGATGATAGAGTCTCCCCGAAGTCTACAAACCCCCAACTGCTCCTGGCCATGCAACCACAGCAGTCTGAGGAAGCAGGACAGAGCTCATGGAGCAACACAAGGCATGAGTGGGTGACCTCTACTCCTCCAGAAACCCCAGGTTTTGCTGGGTTTCAGGGTGAGGATACGGACATTCCCTGCTCCAGCACAGAGCATGGGAGGGTCTCCAGGAAGCAGCAATGACAGCATTTAGTTGGGGGTCAGCCCTGGTGGGCAGGAACAGTCTAGAGAACCAACATCCCTCCTGGCAGCCAAGCGCTGCCCTCGGGGCCCTGATGACACAACTTGTTAATGAAACGATTTATATATCCAACAAAAAGCCGTTCAAACAAAGGAGGGTTAACATGCAGGAAGGCAAGGGACATACGATAATAACGCTAATGACTTACCCTGTGTGGGTATTCTGCACACTGACCCTGTGAAAGAAGGGGATTAAAAGGAAATAGTTTAAACCACAAACAGAGAGGACCAAAATAGGCACGCAGGGTCAGATCCAGAAGGTGTAAATCATTGTGACTATATTGAATTCAGTGCAGTTACGCCAATTTGCACGCGACAAGCACCCCTCTCCCCACAGCCCTCTGCTCTTGCTGTATTTTTCAGCCACTCAAAGTCAGAAGGAGCAGCACCAAACCCGCCGAGTCCCTTCCCTGCTCATTTTTTACATTTAATTTTCAACATGTCTCCCATTAAAATTACCTTTTCTCCTTTTTGTCCTGGGGGTCCCTATAAAGGAAAAGCGATTAAAAAAAAGCCCTCAGTAAATGAAGGAGTTCAGCGCATGCAAGGGGAAAGGGATTAGGAGGTGGTGCGACTGCAAGGGATGGGATACTTACGGGTTGTCCCCTGGGACCTGCAGCACCCTTTAAAGAAACACATTGTTGTGAATGTGAGATGGATTCCGATTTACAGTGACAAGACAAAACCTCTCAGCGTATGGAGTAGGTGGAAACTCGGCTTTTAAAAACAATTGTGGAGAAAAGTTCCCAAGAGAGATCTGTGTTCCCTTTGTTACTCTGGAGGAGTGAAAATGCACACATGTTCTGGCTGCACTGCAGGGGGCAATTATTAAAAGGAGAGGGGAAAAAATCATCAGGAAAACACACCCTTATTGTTCCCAGGACCTCAGTTGACAGCGCGTCTCCTTGGTCGATGCACTGGGATTGAACCAGAAGCAGCCAGGACTGAAGCCTGAGCTGCAACTGCCTGAGCCAGGATTGCACAAGAGGGGGATGTCAGCTCACCCTTCCACTGAGGAGCGGGGAGGGGGGACCTTCAACATGTGCTTGCCAGAGGCTTAGACTGGCTCAAAAAATAGAATTAGCAGAAGAAAATGTTCAGCATTTCAGTGAGCGAAGGTGGCTACAGAGCTGCTGGCTTGGCATACTCATGTTTGGGGATTTCATCATCAGAGATGTCAAGAGGAACAAGACTACATTTGGTTTTCCATCAAGTGCAGCCTAAGCTTATAATTTTCAACCAAAAGCATTTTAGTACAGTTCACATATGAAACAGAGCTTCAAGAGGGGAAAGACAGACATTTAATACATAAAATATGCTTTTTTTGTTGTTGTTAGATAAGTTGAAAGCTGCCAGATGGGTTTTCAGAAATCTTTCCATCAACTTTTACTTCTGCTATGAGGCCAACTACGAAAAATGTCAGCTCCCGGTGTATATTTAAAGAACATAATTGCTAACTGCAAGAAAAACATATCCCATGCGTAACTAGAGAGTTGCTGTTGTGACATGATGATCTGATAGCCATAATGTAAAAATTACAGATGTGCATCCCAGCACTGCTATTATAAAGTTACAGAATTAGGGACGTAGCCTGTGGATTAGCTGAACTAAGATTTCCACCCTGCCTATGAGCTCGTTTCCAGCTGAGAGGCACTGTCATTTTAAATCAACCCATCACCCACAGACAGACATTTTTTTTTTTTTTTTACCATCTCCCCCTTCTGTCCAGGATGACCCTGAAAAAGAAAGAAAACATGCATCAGCTTCAGCCTCTGGAGAAGATCTCTAGAAGATGTTGCCCCTTGCCTCGGGAGATGCCCGCAGTTACTATACCTGGTCAAGGGAGATGCAGTGCCGTGCATGTGGAGCTCTGCTCACACGCCTAACAGGACACGGCTCCCTGCGACCCAAAACTCTGAGAACAAAGCTCTGGAGGATGAATCCAGGGTGCAAAGGCTCTGCGGGGCATGGCCAGGACAGGGCTAAGCTCCCCTTGTGGTGGCAGAGCAGCTTCACCTGAGCGCAGTGCGCTGTGCCTTGCTGGGGCTCACGTGTGTCCCCTGAGCAGTACGAGAGAGATGCTGCTGGATCTCTCTTAAGGGTGATGTTCCTCATGGCAAAAACAGGGTCCTGCTGTAGGAAATTAGGTGCCAGAGGTATGTGCGACCTGCTCCTTCTCCATTACAGCCTCCGTGGGTTTCATGTCAGTTGGGTTCATAGTGAAGGAGCCTTATTTCTGCCTAGCTCTCTGAAGGATGGGGATAACTTAGGTCTCTCTCTCTCTCTGCTACAAAGCTGATTATAAGGAGGCTCTAAAGACAGCATGGAGGACTTTAGGGTCCTTTCTTCTTCTACTGCAACTCTTTGCAGCAGAGCAGTGAAGAGAAAGAAGCTGTAGGGTTGACTCCAAATGAAGCTGTCAGCTGTCTAAGGCAGAGGGACGGTGCGTAGGGGACCTGCTCCGTCTGTCTGACTCAGGGTGGGAGTGCCTGCTAAGGCTTTCCCTGCAGCAGCCAGGCTGTTGCACTCGTGAAGTGCTATTTTATAGATTTCCCTAGAAAGGGAGCAGCCCCACTCTGCCTTCTCTAATCTCCTGACTTCTGCATTTCCTCCAAGGCATCTGTGGTATCCTCCTGCCTGCCACCCTTCTAATTTCCTTTTAATCCATGCATTTGCGTGACATTGCAAAATAATCCTCTTAAAAACATACTCTATAACACGCAGGCTGGCAGGACAGTGGGACCTAGCAGGAGGCAGGGCAGAAAGCTTTGAGAGAAGCTGTTTGCTTACCGGTTTGCCGTCCAAGCCAATAGGGCCCTGAAATAAAAAAGGAGAAATGACAAGAAATGCTTTCACTGGGGTGTCTGTCCATCTGCCCCAGCAAGCACTACATGTCACAAGATTGCACAGACTGGGGAAAGGACACAGAGGTGAGGTGACTCTCTCTGCCCTCCTGCCGAGTCCCAGCAGGTTCCTGGCCCACTGGGCACCAGCCCAGTTTCCCAGTTGCTTCTGCAGGGACCTGCTCACTGTCAGCCCATTTCAGAAGCAACGCCGGACACAAGAAAGGAAGGGAGGAGGGATTCATGGTCAATTTACAAAAAACCCTCAGCATTTCAAATTACGCAGTGTACTGTAAACTAGTTGGAAATCGGCGAGTTTCTTGAGACTTTGATTTAAAAAGGCACCCACCTTTGGGGGAAGAAGAATTTTTGCAAATGACAGAATAATAAAAGTGTCCCAGGGAAGAGGTGACATACAGCTCAGCTTCATTCTGAAGGTACTATTTGATGAGAAACAGGCTCCACAGAGCACTGTCCCACCCGGCATTTTCTCATGAGCTGGGCTGATTTGTTTTCTGCTCCTCCGAAAGCCAAAGACCACAAAGTCCTGGAGAGATCTGCTTCTCCTCAGCCCAGGGGCAGCTCACAGCCCCTCTTTTCGCAAAGGGCAGAGCCATGGAGCCCGGTCAGATGGCTCGGAGGCTGCCAATTCCTCCTGTTTTCCAGGCATGAGAGTCTCCCCCACAGACCTGCTCTGGCACATTGTGTGTCCTGGAGCAGCAGCTGAGCTGCCTGGCGGGAGCAAGGATACGGGGAGTATTTGTGTTTGCCTTAGGCTTCCTAGTCATCCAGGATAAATGCATAAGAATAAATAGCAACTGTTTGAGTTCTCTAGCAGCCTCAATGCTTCAGAGGAGCGTTGCCAGCAACTGTAGGACTGAAATTAAATTTGCGTTGTCCTCTCCTGGGCTTGTTTTCCATTCCCTTGCCCGTCTGTAACAGCGTTGGAGAAGAATCGCCCCCCCTTATGTTTTTTGTACTTTCCCTTTGGCGTGACTACAGTATGGCCCCCAGCCGACCTGCATCACGCAGGGCGCCATTTGGATTGCAGTTACTCACCGCTATTGCAGTATCACCTAAAGCCTCAATTAAGGTTGGAATTTCACCTACCTAGGGGTTATTTTCTTTGTCTGGGGGTATTTCTTAGGATGGTTTTCTTTTACTGAACAGCTCTGCTTCAACTATGTTATTTTAACACTTTGGGGGTTTCTAAATTAATTTCCTTTTGGAGTTGTGTGGTTTGTTTTTTGGTTGGTTTTTTTTTCCCTAAGTATCATTTAAAAGAAAGAAAAAACAGTTCAGATCAGCTCCTTGGTCTCAGACAGAAATGGTGAGATACAGCGAGCACTACTGACATTTCCCAGTAATATTGCACACCCATACCTCATAAATTAGCAGTTACACTTACCGGGAATCCAGGAAAACCTCTTGTTCCAGGCTGTCCCTGGGAAGGACGAAACGGAGACAGCAGTTTAGAAGAACTGAAGTAGATTTTGACTGACCTAAGTCTTCCCTACGTAGCCCTTCCTCCAGCCTCTGCCCATTTATCCTACGACTCTCTGAAGAGCTACCCAAGACCCAATTCTCATCCAAGGGGAAAGCGTCTTGGGAAGGAGGGGAAATCTCTCATCCCAGCTCCAATTTGTACGGGGCCAAGAAAATC
This sequence comes from Chroicocephalus ridibundus, assembly GCF_963924245.1. Classification (NCBI taxonomy): domain Eukaryota; kingdom Metazoa; phylum Chordata; class Aves; order Charadriiformes; family Laridae; genus Chroicocephalus; species Chroicocephalus ridibundus. Next base: position 36,767,106 of record NC_086289.1, on the reverse strand, counting down.
CTGGAATGGGTCCAGTTTGGACTGCAGGCAGTTTCCTTGAAGTTTCTACATTAATTAAGTGGGTGTCCCTAGCCCATACGCTAGGCTTTTGGAGTATATTCCAGGGGCTGAGCTCATTTTATGGCAATTCTTTCTGCCATAAACTGGAGGCGTTTAATGTAGGGTGCTGCTCTGTGCAAGACAAACCTTGCAGGTCACTGGTGTCAAAGCCATCCCTCTTCTCCTCCTCCCCTAATCTCATGTCCCAGTGCATTCATTTCCCTCACAAATAATTCCGGAGAAGAGATGATTAATTTTTTTTTCTTTTCTGTTTTTTTTCCTGTGAGAGCTAAGAGAAAAAGGAGAGTTAAGTAGTGTGATGAGAGGAACATGAGCACCATGTCCTTTCCCCCGCCTCTTTCTGGCTAGCCAGCGTTGGCTACCAGTTTGGGATCAGGTACAGCAAATACTGGCTTGGGATGTGTTTGGCAGCTTCTTCATCACCCACTTAAAAACACTGAAAATAAGAAAATGTCCTGGCTGTTCATTTTTCATAGTTCTTCAGTTTCTGGGACCTGTGACATCCCAGGTCACAGGATACCCTAGATTTGTGGGTATCCAGAAAAGATATCACTTTACTTAAGGATTTTTTAATCTCAATTTCCCGAAAAATGCGTTAGCCAAATCAGGAAGCAATATGGACCAGACTTCAGCAGATCTGGAAGCACACCCATGTAGATGGAAACAGCAGGATGAGGTAAATCCTCTACCACAGTCGTCGAGTGACCGCTGCAGCGTCTTGGCTTCCCTGAAAGCCGTGCTACGATGCCTAAAAGCCCAGGTTTCTTCTGTGTTGTCATGCTTTGTTTTGGGGAAGAAAATGCTTTGTTAGGCAATTTGAGATACCATAACCAGAATCTTTGAGTCCCACAAGGGTCTCCTATGAAAGAGCTGGGTATAAACAAGGGTTCACTTCTGACAAGAAATGCACCTGGGTGCATCTCTGCATTAAGCAGAGCTATCACTTGTGGTGCCAAGGGAAGGGAAGGGGAAGGAGGGGACGGGCATGCTGGGCTGCAAGGCTGAGGTTTGCCGCAGCGCAGCAATGCTAATCCCTTGAGAGAGAGTTCAGAGCCACATTGTCAGGGAAAACCTTCACCTTCAAGTTACATTTCCTCCAGCCTCCCTCTGCTTGCAGAGAGAATCAGAGAAGATCTGGCCCTTCAGAGATGGGGCCAGATAACCTCTTCGCGGAGTTTGAGGGATGCCCCTACCTCAAAACGCCTTGCGTTGTGCTGAACGGTTGTGTTTTTATACACAACGCTAGCAGAACCTAATCCCATTTGCACTGTTTTTTCAGTTTTGCAAAGTTGAACTTGGTCAGCTTTGCTTTGCAAGATACATATAAAACCACCTGGTCGTGTTGGCCAGTGACCAGGAGGGAAGATAGGCTATAAATTAAAGGATCTGTCCATCGCTGGTTTCTGAAAAGGCAAGAATCAAGAAAAGCCTAGCCACAATTCATTAATTTTGGTTCGCTGCTGGACACCTCCCTGTACAAGAAGTGCTAAAAAAAGATTTACGGAGAAAACCTGGAAATTGTGCAATTTGGCTTCCTCTGCAGACTACAGACTGCTGCCTCTTTGTCCTTAGAGGACGGCAGAGTGATTTGCACGGTATCAGGCCAAAACAACGGTTCAGCAGCGAGCAATTCCAAGAGACTGGTTTTTTTGGGTGGCTGTTTTTCCTTGTCTTCTTTTTAAAATGTTGATCGTATGAAGTATGCAATCTTGGAAGCTGCCAAATCATGGAGACTGTCTGTTTCTGCCACTATTGGTGCACTGTCCCTCTCTGGCCAGAAGTTAAGCAGCTCTGAGCTCTAGCGAAAACTTTAACCTCCAAACAAAAATCTGGAAACTATTTGTCATCCCACGTCTTTCCGAGTGGCTCCTTGGCCGGGGTTTCCATGTTTGTCTTCAGTGCTCAGCCATCCTTTTGACCTATCACCAGCTCCCCAGGAAACTGGATCATCTTCACAGGGGGTGAAGTGTGGAGTTGTGCCAGTCCTGGCACCTCAGAGCTTTGACTAGGGTAAGCAAAAGCCCATTTAAAATATCGTTTGCCATCTAAGTTCTCTGCTGCTTTGGAGATGCAATGTGTTCTGCGCTTTCTCAAACAGCAGAAAAGGCAAAGCAGCAGCACCAAAGCAGACATGAAAAATTGTCCTGCAGACCAGGCATGTCTTCAAGAAAACAGTGGTGCCTGTCTGTGTTTGTAGGACCTTCAGTGACAGGGACTGACAGATTTTCTCTCCAATTACTATAACCACACTATGCAGAAGGCTGAGAGATACAGCTTGGAGGAAATAGCAAAAGTAATGGGACATTTACCCTCCAAAACCTGCTGCTTGTAGAGCAAGGTGGCCTCACTCAGAGCTTGTCATGGAGGGACCTGCCAGCCCTTCCTCCTGGCCTGGCCACACGGCCACTCTGCTGAGCATAAAACACTTGGGGAGACCCGTTTGTGTCCTGGGCTTCAGTTCTGTCACTTTTCAAACTCCAGCATGCCGAGCAGGTGGGCCTGGGAACTGACAAAGCTGTTTCTTATTAGAAACACTTATCATGGGGCTTTTGCAAAGCTAATTGTAAAGCCAGATGCAGCCAAGTGTTTGCACTGCCTAGGTCTCTCTCACTTGACCTCCTCTGTGAAACAAAAGTTGCCGGCAGCCCATCCTCTCTGCGGGTCAAGGACGGTGCTCTTCACAGGTTAATCAAAATCGGAAGTGCCCACTAGGAGGGAGAAAATTGAGTCAGCAGGTCTTTTTTCATGGAAATCTCTGGTGGAGGCTGTGCAAGGGTGGAGTAGGAAGGACTGGCTGCATCTGCACAAAAGCAGAGGCTTGATGGCTGAACCACAGTGCAAGAAATACCCGGCATTTAGGGCACGTAAATGCTCCAACCCTTCATGTTGGTCTTTTTTATGACCCCATCCTTGCAAAAAGCTTTGTCTGGCTGACTCGTTGCACCTGGCAGGGACACTTCTGCTGGAAGAGGGTGCAAAATCCTGCCTACACTTTTCTCATCTCCCCAGCCAGCTAAGGGACTTTCCAGACAGCAGTAACTATGCCGTCGAAGAGTTTCCAAGGTTATGGGTACTTGACAAGGACCTCTGAACAACCCATGTTTGGGAGTTCCCCAGTCACCAGCTTAGCTCTGATCCTGCTCTTCTGCAAAATCAGGGAGTTCGTCCTCTGCTAATGAAACCAGAGGCATCAGCCAGACAAAGGGCGTATTTTCTCCAAAAGCAGTAGCAGCCCTGTTGCAAGAAGGAAATATGCTTCTTCCTTTAAATACAGGAATATGGTTTCCTCGCAAAGGAAGGCTTCCTCATTTGTTCTGGAGTATGAGCTGTAATTTCATTATATATAGTATATAATAACAGTATAAAACCAAGACTGGTTCAGCATGGGAACCACATTATACAGGGTTTTTGCTCTCTCCAGCCGATGCTGTGTCTTACCGCCCCTCCTAAGTCTTTCCCTGTAACTTGCCCACATCCTGCATCAGTCAAAAATAGAGAGAAAAACCACTTACGGGTGGACCACGGGGCCCGATGATAGACATGCCTGCTTCTCCTGGAGCACCCTGCAGAGAGACAAGGGAGAGGAAAAGGGGTGAGAAAAGGAGGAGTGGAAACTACAAAGACAGTTATAATCCCATCAAGACCAGGGTTAAATGACAGTCCTCAAGGTGTGAGACCTTCAGGGCTTATGGGGCAGCTGCTGTTCTGGACTCCCGCAGCTCTTACCCCACGCTTTAGGAGAAGAGATACTGTTTGGAGCTACTCAGGCATATCAGAAAGTGGAAGCTGCACAGCAATGAAAACTAGAAAGACATAAAGCACTTTCTGGCAAAACAGAGGTTCTGCCCTATTACAAGTGTGAAAGACGGCCTCAAATCCTTGCTGTTTTCTTCCTGCGAGTCCAGGAGGACTGTGTCCTGCACAAGAAAGAAAAGAAGAAGGGATGTGCTGGGCTCCAGGGAAATGGGAGCTGCGGGCAGCTCACTGGCTGCCTCCAGAAGCGCCTCCCTTGTGTGCTTCTCAAACTCAGTTGGGATGTGGATGAAAATAGCAAAGTCCTTGCTGGAAAGCAAAACAGCTGCCTCTCCAGCTCCTAGCCACCCACGACGTGTGATGGGCAGTACATATCCCTGTCTTTGGGAAACACAGCATATTCCTGAGGGCAGCTCCAAAAGCGCCCGGGGCTGAGGAAGCTTGGGATGGAGCATTCCATAAACCAAGCAGCCTGCAAGAAAGCAGAGCTCTCTGCAAAACAAAGCTGAGGCCTGCCGAGGACCTAGGACTCTTACGGAAGGCTTTGGGAAAGCATGGACAATTAAGAGTGATTTTTCCTTTGTTTGTTTGTTTGCATCTATCTGCTGTCCCTTCATGTTGAAAGCTTTGGTGGAGACGTGCAAAGGTGCAAGGACATGCAGAGAAAAAGCAGGGCGGCTTCAGGCAGTGAAATCTTGGCCTGCTAGGTAATGTTGGTTGACTCCAATGAGAGAGCAGAAACTTGAAAGCAAGGCAAGAGAATCTCTGTCCCACCTTTTCCTTCCTTGCTGTTTTTCTCTCTCTCTCCTATGAATAGGAGTACACAGGCCTGGTATGGCACAGATGGTCCCCCTATCAGGTGAATATTCACCCCTTTCCTAGTTTCTACCTGTTATTATTCAGTTATTCACCCTCCCTAAACACCTCCATCCTGCTGTTTTTGCAGGTAGGAAGTACTCACAGCTCTTGGGAAAATACAGTAACACTGAAGTGTCAAACACCTCAAAACACGGAGGCCAGCAGCAGGATGCTTTGCAAACCACGGCTTCTTTGGAGGGACAAAACACCCATTTGCTGCACGGCAAACAGTTTGGGAGGTGGCTTCCCGCAGGCTTAAACCATACCATCTGTTTTCCTTAGGAGGAAGAGATCCCACCAAGTCAGAAGTAGAAGCGTGCCGTGCCATTTTGTTCCTTGCCACGGCTTGCACGGGCAATCAGGCTAACCTGGGAAGCGGAGGGGAGCTACGGGTTGATCAGGGCAAGGGGAGCTGCCAGCGGTGAAGGAACTCAACAGTTAAAACCCAGGAAGCCTCGAGGGAAGCCCTGTATGTGCCCACTGGCTCTTATGCTGTTAGTAAATTGTCATAAACAAGAAACGCAATGTCTTTGGAGGCTGAGTGGCCTGGAAGGAATTTGGGAGATAAACTCGCATTACCAGAGATGAGAGGGCAGCCTGGGGGAGTGTGTGAAAGCCCAAAGCTGGCTGCAGTGGCTATGACTGTGACCAGGGGGCTGACCCTAGAGGAGGACAGTTGGGGATGCTATGGGCTGCGAGGAGCCGACTCACCTTCTCTCCGGGTTGCCCTTTTAGTCCCTGGTCAGTGGCACCCATCACAGCCATGTGCAAGAGGGTGCAGGGGGGGGAGAGAGAGAGAGAGAGACACAAACACAGGCATCAGCGGCAAAGGCATGCTCCCCCGCCCCAAAACCCTGGCTGTGGGGCTGGGATGAGCAGATTGGCCCCAGCTCCTGCCCCAGTCCTCCTTCCCATCCTCACCGTGGGGTGCCCGAGCAAAGAGCGGCTCCAAAATACAGTGCTCAGCCAGGCAGGGGATGGCCCCACCTTGTTCAGGGCAGGGTTATTTGGAATGGGCAGCTGCCGGTGGCAGGCAGGGGTGCATGTTAGCAAGCCCACTGTTAGCAAGCCCAGCTGGCGCATGAGGTGGCAGCAGGAGGCACCCAACCCAGGGGGATGCTGAACTAGAAGAGGGTCTGAGCAGTATGGCAAAGGGGATGGAAACACACTCCCCCCCGGCACGTATGTGATCAGCATGGCTGGCCACCCTGCTGTGACCAGGAGAGCCCCTCAGGTGTGGAGCTCAGGGAGGGTGGCTTTGCTCAGGCTGATACCTGCCAAGGGTCATCCTAAAAGCCACACCAAAACCTTGGGGGTTGGAAGAGGATGAAGAGGACAAGGTACATGCGAGATGTTTTGACTTACCGGCCGCCCAGGGATCCCCATCGCGCCTTTGTCCCCCTGGCAATTAAGGCAAAATCAGAGGCAATTGGAAACTGGCCAAAAGCAAGGTTATAAAAACAGCACGAATGAGCTGTGCCACAGACACAGCTTCCTGCTGCGGTGCAAGCATCCAGGGATTTTGAAAAAGGAAGAAAGCAAGTGAGAGAGAGATGAAAGTGTGTTTGCATGTGCCCGAACCTGTCTTTAACAACATGCATAAGCCACTAGTTCACTTGTGCATATGGCAAACCAGCACGTCTCACAACAGAAATGACATATAGTGATTTAGGCATCAAAAGGAGGGCAAGAGTTTGCAGCCTAACAAAGTATAATCCCAATTTCCAACACTTCATAAAATTCAGGTCCTGGGAACTGGCTTCTTGCAGTAGCCAACTGTCACATTTTTTTCCCCTAGTGTTAGCTATTTATTTATAGCATTATCACTTTAAAACAGGATTTTCTTAGAATTGAAAATACGGTCCTGTCCAGAAGCAAGAGAAAAATGTGGGAAAACAAGCTGACACAGGAAAAAGCACGTCTGGAAGAAGACATATGAGCAGCTGTGCTCAGTGTCCTCTATCCCTTTGAGATACTTCTCAGTGAATTGTCAGGGTGTGAACCATCCTAACAGTGGTTTGGGGGATGACTTTGGGTCAGGTGACAGTGAACAGAGCCTTGTAAACACATGAACACAAGACTGGTGGCAATTTTCTTTAGCCACTTACCTACAAGGCAGTGTTCTGCCTCTTACAGTTAAATTTAACTATGCAATTTAAAAAACAAAAATAATGATCAACCCCCTCTGCATTCCTGGTCACCAAATTTGAAGGCTGCGCAGATTTGGAAGATAGAAGCTGATTGCTGAAAGGATCTTGATGATTATGGCTTCAGCGGTCATGTAGCTTTTCCTATATATTTTGCAAAAAATGACATGATAATGATCTCTCAGTTCTGCTTCCAGCAACGTTTGGAGTTTCCTTATGTAAAACGGAGCGTTCCTGCCTGTCGCTGCCTTCATCTGTAGACATAAATCTGGTTTTCTGGTTTCTGCAGCTGGAGACATCAGCCCCATCGGTGTCACCTCTTTGTGCCTTCCCCCATGTTCAGTCCCAATGTGCATGAACGCAGTCTGAAATCTCTGGAAGGGGAATGCGCTCAACTGTTTTGCTGGGTGTACGCAGAGGCTCCTTTGGCTGTGCATCCCAAACTCGGATGCTAGCCTGGGATCAAACCGTTACCTGGTGAAAGCCTAGCCACTTCCCTCTGCGGATCTGGGGGGCCGTTCGGTGTTGGAGCATTCTTTTCCATGCAGCACATGCTTTGACAAATTGAAAAGCGGCAATACATGCATTGCAAAAGCATCCCTTGCAGATGGATGCAACGCTAAACAGCTGCTTGATTTTAAATTTTGTAGATGATATATTATGGGAAACTGCTTTCTTCTAGGGTTTTAGGCGGGTTCTCAGTCCCACTAATATTTGCCAGTGATACTGTTCTGTGTGCCGGCAGCGAGCGAAACTCCTGGTGTCAGCATCTTGCCCTGGGATTACTTTGTGGCTGCTGAAGAACACAATGCTGAGCTTTCCTGTGCTTTTAGTTCCTTAAATGCTGCTTTTCTCCAGAGCTGAGCTCCCTCCTGGTTTGAGGTAAAAGCTGATTTTGTTTCTCTTGGCTCTGCTGTAGCTGGTGCCCGAGCAGGAAGAGCCCGAGGTCGCGGCCGAGCTGTGTCTGGTCTCCAGCGAGTACCTGGTGTCCGAGTGGTACATGACAACACCGTGTCTGGTATGTGGCTGCGCAGCGTTACAGCCCTCCAAGCAATAATAGCAAAGGGGGGAGCTCACGGGAGGACAGCAAATAAATGCCAGATGTTTATAAGGAAAGGTTGTCTGTGACAGGGAGCCAGGAAAGAGCGCTCGTGGGTGGATGATACCGTGTATGTCGGTTACGAAGTCATGCAAAGCTGCCTGCAGCTCCCGCACTGGAGCTACAGGAGCATGAAAGGCAACAAGCAGCCTCTGTCCTGAATGAGGGGGAGAGCCAACACTACAGTTTGCATTTTGTTCATTAGGAAACTTGCTGTTACGGCTGTTGCAGTCTCCAGGTAAGCAGCAGCCCGGGGAGCAGGGAGCCATCGCCAGGAAAGCACGCAGCCGTAACCCTGAAACCCACAGTTCTTCCTCACTCATGACTATCTCAGATGCAGATACTGTTATTATGGACTTTTGCATTTGTCCCAGGCCTTTTAAATCCTCCTGCAACTAGCAAGCCTCATCAGCAAGAATACTGCACCTCTTTAACCTCAAAGGTGACAAAGGCATCTTCAGAAGTAGAGTATTTCCCACATGCAGGGGGCTCATAGGGATTATATTACCCTTACATTTGCTCCTACAAAGCTCCTGTGGTCCCTGCTCTGTTATGAGCCATGTCCTGTTTGCAATATGCTGTTCTTCCACATCAGGTTTGCTATGCGAGATCACTACTTTCTCTCAGCTTACAAACCCCAGGGGCCTTCTGATGAAAGTACTGCCAGACAGAGAGCACGAGGGAACAAAAAAGAAGGAATGAAGTATTTACCTGGAGCCCTGGTCTTCCTGTAGGGCCCTGAAACAAAATACACAGAAACAGCGAAAGTTAGCCTCAAATCCTGAAGGGAGGGCTTGATGAAGAGACCAAATCACATGTAAGGGTTTAGGAAATGGAATGGTTAAAAAACTCTCCACAGCTTCTTAACCATCAGCTCTGATTGCTTCAGTTTCCTAATCCCCTCTTTGTTAAGTTTTCTCTCGTTTCAGCATGGCTCTACCCACAGCTCTCTGCACAGGCTCTGAAGGTATCTGCAAATCCATGGAGAACGAGCTAATTACAGGGCTCTGACTTTCTTCCTTAGTTTCCATCTGCTAAATATTATTTTTTCATGTATGGAATTGCTGCAGTTGCCACAGAAATGTTGCATGTTCAGAAATGGGAGAGAAAATGTCCGTGAGAGGATCTTTTCCTTCGGATGTGGTCCAGACAGCGAAAGAGTCCGGGAACCTCAGGACTATTGCACGATTTCATCATTTCCTTCCTTCCTTTGCCCCTTTTAGTCCCAATCTCACCAAATTTCTTACGTGATTGCGGGTTGCCCTTCCCTTCACCAAAGCCTCGACTGACTTCAAGAATAACGATGGGAGCATCTGTTGGGCAAGAGGAGAGCATGAAGGCCCCTTTGCCTGGTGGGGTGTTGCTCATCCATTTCCCTGGCTTTTCTCCTGGTCATCCTAGACTACAAGCGGGGCTCAGCACGTTTCTAACGAGTCTAACGAGTACTTCGTGCCCATCCCCACACTCAAGCTGACAATGGCACCAGGAGCTAAGCCCTGTCACCTGGCATATTGTGTTTTGCAAGCTGTGAAAAAAACCCCGGGAGAGAGATGTGGGGTTGTCAGCATTTTGGAGTCGCTATACAGAACATTGTGTATGACATCCAGCCAGGCAGGAGCCCAGGTCTGTTGCTCATAAACTTGAGTTTCCATGCGGTTTTAATCATGAGAAACATGGCCGGGGGGGGGGGGGGGGGGGGGAAGCGGGGGGGGATATTTCCTATAGCAACATGGAGGACTCTGCTTGACTCTTCAGCGGTGAACTTTTGCTCACAGCAACTGAGCTGCTCTCGCTCACCCGACGATCCAAAACCCCAGAAGACCAGAATGAGAAAAAGGTGCTGTTAGCCCAAGACAAATTCCACGTTGGTTAATGATGCTCGGTCTGCCCAACTTCCTCTTGTTATTTCCATGGGCTGCAGCATTCCTCGCGGCCCGTCCTGAAAGTCTGCGTGCAGAGACAAGTTCAGGGGTCGCAATAAGCCGGGTAGGATATGGTAGCGTATATTGTTAGCACTTCTCTGGTGGTCCCATGTGTTTCTGCCAGACTTCAATCTTTCATTACGATATTAAATTTCTAACCCTTATTGCTGCAGAGAAAGCCTGGTGCGTGCATCTTCCTCACCCTGCAAAGGCGCAGACTGCTCTCCAGGAAATGCTGGCTTACTGATTTCTCTCCAATTTCTCATGGCAATAATAGAAATGCCAACACTGCTACCAATTTTGTGCCCCATCCCTTTAGTGCCAACAGGTGCCTGCCCGGGGCAGAGTGGCAGGGACAGCTCTGGACGGACTCCACTTGCAGCCCCTTCCAAAGTACTGCTTTCCTCCCAGTAACCCAAAGCTAATGCTGAAATACCTCCACTTCAGCAGCCAGTCCTGAAAGCCCACTGGTATAAGCTATCGCTGAAGGTTTGCATGGCTCAGGGCTTCCAGCTGTAAAACGCTTTCAGACCTTTTGGCCTGGAAGGTGCAACTTTTTGGAAGATTGTTGTCATTAAATTGGGCTGTGCTCGTGTATCTGTGAGAGTTCAGTCTATAGCATTTCAATTTGACGAAAGGGGCAAATAGGTTGTGCAGCAACCACTCCTCAGAACTGCGAACTCAGTCATCTGCAAACTGTTTAAGACGTTTTTGCATGAGCAGACAAAAGATGACTACCGTATATTTAACTTCTCATGTTCCTTCACAGAAACTCAGTATAGTTACTCTATTGTACATGAATATAAACCATTTCCTCTGTAAGGACTGTGCTAGAGACAATACAGTGTTTCTTTATAATCCTGAGAGATGTCGATACATGGCCTCATTCCTTGCATTGCTGCTTCTGGTTCACTGTGGGTCTCTTAATAGCTGTAAGAAAACTTCTGCAATAACCTAGCTATTTTCCTGAAGCCTAAATGGTCTGCTCTGAGGTTTTGCATTAGCTAACATTTGAAAAGGAAGCTGTCAACACAATTTTTTCTCTGAAATTGATAGTCGTGCAGCTATACTTGAAGGCCCAACAGTTCAGCAAGCCCGAGTGAGTAGCAGGGAGCAAGTCTCTGCAGCTCAGCTCCTGCCATGTGTTTGCGATCTATCTTTCCTTTTTTCGCAAACACATCTCGTTCAGCGTGTGGCATCCAGTGCATGTGAGGCGCATACAGCCAATTCCACTGGGGTATTTGGGGCTAACTGGTAACACACAGATATCTGTGTCCCTTGCGTTTGCCGTGTCCTAATCCCTGCGCTCTCTCAGAAGCTGCAATGCAGCCGAGAGCAATCCCACCCAACAGGGGTCCACAGCACCCGCAGTACTTGCTGTTTTGGAGATCCCAGGGTGCCAGGACTGCAAAGGTGGCTACCGCACCAGACACCACAGACAGGAGACTTTGCTAGTTCATGCCCCGCAAACTCTGTGTCAACAGCTTCTAAAACCATAGAGGTTTGGTACTTACAGGTGGACCTGAAAGAGAGAAGACAAACAAACGATAACTAATTTTTTTAATGCAATAAATCTCAACAAGGACTAGATAAACACATTGTACCACCTTGTGGGGTTGATCCTGATGCTGCTCCCATTTGCTGATGCGCTTTCACCAACTCTCTGCTCATTAATTAAGATATGCCCCCAATTAGCAGCACTGCATACAGTCACCATGAGCGTAGGGCAGCCTCTGAAAGCCCTGTGTTGGGAAAGCCATGCAAGTCAGGCTCTCAACACTGTTACACTCATTTTTGGCTCTCTGGCACACAGGAGTCCCCTCCCTGAGTGTGACACCTCTGAGCATGGGGGACTCGGTACTTGTGTGACTCCCCCTTGCATCCTGCCCACCCCTTGGGGTTGAGAAAGTTGAACCTGGGGAGGTGAGAGCCCCTTTGCTGCTAAAATGCCTATGCATTTTCCACCAGCATCAGTGATCTCACAAAGGTGTGAAAAGATTAATGGGGAAATTGCAGCTATTAAACACATTAGGTAACTTTTCTCTTTAGTACAAGCTAATTTTCCCCTTTGTTTCTGCCTCTGATCCCATAGGAGCCAGTCCCCCCTCCTGGAAGGAATTCCCTGAAATCCTTTACATTTCTTTTATTTTGGAAAGACTTTTGGAAGCTGACAGCGTGCAGCACAGCATCTTCCTTGTACAGAAGCATTGCACAGTAAATATCAGAGCTTAAACAGCACATTTCTTTCATCAGTTCCCAGAAAATTCCTCAAAATCCTGATAGATATTGTGTGTGTGGAAAGTAACCCCTGGACTCACTATTTTGTGGTTTCCTCTCTGTGGGAGAAGCAAGACACACCATACAACTGTCAGGGGTTTCTACATTTTCCATACTTCATAGATGCTCTGTTTTCATTTTTTTTTTCTTTATGTAAAGTGCCAAGAAGTAAGACTAAGCAGTATAACAGGCGAGCTGACAGATAACAGGTAGCAACCTCTTCTTTGCACGGGAGGCAGATACCACGATGAGCACCTGCAGAATACGTCGTCATCCTGAAAATGCCCCTGGCTGAAAGTCCCTAAACGAAACTGGAGACTTTGGATGAACAAACATTTTCTGCATTGGAAATCTCTCACTTAGCGTGACTCCTTCGTACTGTGGACTATGGTAAATGGTTTGGCTATCGGGCTTTGGTGACTTAAAATTGCACTGTCAAATGCCACTCAGACTTTTGCTCGGCTTCCATTGTAGTTGATCAAAAAGGGTTGCCTCTAGAGGGTACCTTTTGGTTAAAATAAAAAAAATAATAAAGTTTAGCGCCTTCACAGTGACCAACAAACAGAGCTAAGATCAACACTCACAGCCAGAAGGCTCAACGACTCAAAACAACTCCGCTCAAACTTAGGACAGGAGCTCAGCAGGGACTCGGATTTGGTTGTTCCTAATCGCCCATCAGAGGTGTTGGTGCTGAGGTCACTATCCTACTTGGTATGCCAGGTCTAAACAACAAAAGGGTTTCTGATCAGAGAGTTCATTTTGGAGGGCAAGGTCAGACTCAGATCCAGGAATCCTAATTTATGCCAGACTGGAAGAAGGAAAAAAAAAAAAAAGAGTTTTCCAAGTCTGGCTTGGATGACAATAAAGTTCTGTGAGAGAACTGTTTTGGAGAGATTTTGTTTCAGAGTGAGCTGTCACAAGGTCAATGCTTATAGCTTGCCAAGACACAGACTTTATTTCCATTAGCAACGCTATAGACCCTTAATAACCCACCTACCCGTCTGTGTGGGTTTGGGGCACTTGTTGATTGCATGAACCAAATTCTTTAGCTAACATTGAAAGAAAAATTTAAAGGCAAGCAAACCCTGAGCCATCCCTGCCCTTCCAGACCAAACACAACCAGACAGCAGTACAGCCTGTAATGGTATTGCAATACCACTGAGACAAAACATAAGCTTTTGTTTGCTCCAGAAGCTATGTCCACAGAGCAGAGTAAATCAGCGTCGCCGGCGGCGCTGGACCCATCAGGCCAGTCACCCCACACAGATCAAAGGCAGGAGGCATATTGGAGGCCCATCTTTGTTATATGCCCTCTATAAAATTAATGGTTATGTGAAGGGTGGGCTGCACAGTCTTGTGTAAACACACATCAGTGAGCTGTAGGGACATGGTCTCGGCTGCAATAAGTCAATCGGTAGAAGCCATCAAGGAACTGAGCTTCAAATGCCAGGACTGTCCGGGTGACCCAGGAGAAAGCAAGGCCCTTGGATATAGCCAATTCTAATAGCAACATCATCTTACATGGGCTGGAGGAGGAGGAGGGAAGGTGTCCCGAGGACAGTGAGGAGGGAGGAGGTGCTGCTGGATAAGCTGTTGCAAAGCACGGGGGATTTTACAAAGTGCTTCAGCAAAGTGGATTTGTCATGTTCTGTCACGGTGATTAACGAGAAGGCCGAGCAGAGCTTCTAAAGAGGCTCAGTCTTTAATAAAATAAGAAGCAATTTAACACACACTGGAGGAAAGAGCAGGCAAAGGAGGGAAGGGATCCTCACGCCTCCGCTCTCAACCGCTCTAACCACCGGTGGCTGGGCTGAGCCAGCCTCTGCCAGGCAGTACTGGCCGTGCTACAGGCAGTGCACCCGGCTTGCCCCTGGCCAGGGGTCTGGCAGAGCTGCCCTGCCCTGGTCAGGGATGATGGCAACCCTGTAAGCCAAGGGAGTAAACCTACAAGTTGACCGGGCTGCACAGGACCCTTCATGAAAGCAATGTGAACTGCAGCGGAGTCACCACAACATCACTGCGTGTTGTCCCCCATGCTCCCTGGCTCCTGAAGTCCCAGCCAGATTGGGGCAGCTGTGTAGAAAGAGGCCTGATTGCTACCAGGTGAGCCAGGTCTCCATGGTGGTGAACTCCAAAGAGCTCCACAAACAAGTAAGAACCAACAATCTCGACAGCCACAAGTGCAAATTACACTTATGGGGGTCCCTCCTCTCCCACATTTACAGCAGGCTCTTTTGGGGTGAGACAGAGGCAGTGCCACTTAGGAGATGTGCTAGATGCCCTTTCCATAAACAGCCAGCAGAGAAGGGACAATGAATCAACAGAGCAGGGATCAAAGCTCCAGTGAACATTTCTAAGACCATTCCATCTAAGTCCAGCTGTCCATCAGACAGACCCAGAGCTCCCAGATCCCCGAATTCGTTATCCTTGTGCAGAACAGAGAGCCCACGTTTGTAATTAGCACCTCCAGGTCCTGTGTGTTTTGAACCTGATCTTGCTGGGACCAAAGCGATGCTCGTGCTGCTGTGCAGGCTACAGCACAAGCATCTGCCCACAGCGGGCAGCTCAGGAAGCATCTCTCTGTGCCAGCGTCACGCTGAAAGGCACTGGAGGGCTGCAAGCGACTGCAATCACTGTTTATCCAGCTGCGGCACTTGTTGAGCAGCGGGGGAGGGAGCAAACATGTCAGGAGTGGACGAGTGGGAGGAAGCAGCGGCCTCCTGCAAAGAGAAGACCTCCAGAGCACCTTTGAAAATGAACATTAGGAAAACAAAGAATTCTTGTGGGGGTACCTGGGGTCCCTCCAAACGTAGGACCTCTGGAAATTAGCACCATCTGCACTGTCCCTTCTCAGTACCTGAGAAGGCTCTGGCTTTTATGCAGATAGAAACTTTCCTTAAAGCAGCTCTGCCCTTCCTGTAGCCCAAGCGAGCAAATGAGCAGCCATGGTCTGCAGACAGGAGGAGTCCACCTTATTGCACGTGTAGAGGGGGGCACACCCTGTGATGAACAGCAGGGCTGTGCCACAGAGCCCTCTGCTCACTTGTCCTTCCCCATGGCCCGTTAAACCTTTAACGAGACAAAACAGAACCGCAATGACCCTTTTTCCCTTACTCACATAAAAGAGATAAAAAGCCACCCGTCCACACTGTAGCCTCTTTGGGCTCAGAAGAGGGGATGCTTAGTTTTGTAAGTGGGTCATATTTATCCTAATCTGGAAAGTCCCACATCCCAGAATATCAGACCTTAAAAGCTGGACAGTATTATAGTGGGTCAGCATAGTGTGAGACCTGCTGATGGCAGAGATATCCTCCAGCTTCAGAGACAGCAATGCTCTCTGGACTGATAGGATCATTGAAATGATCTCATCCATTTAAGGGCATTTCCTGACGCCCGGGAAAGTGTCCATTCTTAAAAGGCTCTCAAATGCTCTTCCTTTTTTTTCTCTAATTTCTTGGCTTCAGGCCATCTAGTGTCTGCAGCGTGGGTGTCTTCCACTCTGCTCCAAACACTCACATACAAGGGAATTTTTTTTGCTCTATAGCATATACACTAGATGAGGAGGACAGAGAGGGAACATAAAGACATTATTGTTACTTCCTTGGGTCATCCTCACTATGCACTCCAGCAGAAGGGGAGATGTAAACATGTAATCCATCCCTGTGAGGAAATCCAGCCATTTCACAGACCCAGAAGGCAGCCTTAGCGAGTTAGAGAGATACAGTTACTTCCTGACATTCAGGACTATGTTAATTAATAACAAGATAGCTGTGGCCAGGCAATTAGTTATGAAATGTTGATGAAATGTCATCGGCCCAAGCATGACCTTATCCGGGGTGTCAGGAAGCCCCTCATTCACAGCCCCATTTCAGAGCAGGCAGACCCCAGTTGGGTCCATGGAGCCCAGGTGGTGGGTTTGGCCTTTTTTAGAGACTGGCCGTGCTGCAGTTTTCACACAACAGATCCAGGGTACTCATAGTCTTTTAGAGGCGCCTCCTCTACCTCTCTCAGGGGACAAATGACACAAGAGGACGTGGAAGGAGCATTAACTCAAAGAGCTGCGAACGCAACGGCAAAAATGCCACAGGCATGCCATAATTCAATGTTATTAGTTGCAGTGGAAATGAAAGACAACAGAAATCTTCAAAATAATATGAAAAATTTCAAACAACGGTGATTACCCAAAGCACACCCTCCAGAAATTTTGCTTCAAGTGTTGTCAGCAATAGCAGACAATCTGGGTGTAGAACTGCCTCCAGAGAGCACAAGTCCCTTGCAAAGGCCAGGCCCTTCTGTCCCCAAAACATCCCCCCTCTTGCCTACGCCCCTGCAGAGCCAGCAAGAGGTTCTTCAAAGGATCACAGAAATGTTGGACAGCAAAGAGGCTATCAGGATTTCACTGCCAAAAAATGTGACCAATGCTAAGCTGAGGCACCAGGTTATGCCAGTCACTCAAGCCCGCCTCTGAAATCAAACGCATGACATCACCGAGACTCGGCAGTTAATATCAGCAGCTGTTGAGTATAAAAGTCACTGCTCAGGCACTCTGAGCATCCCGGCACACCACCTCCACCACCACCAGCCCCTGCCAAGGAGAAGGCCTCAAGCACAGCACCGAGAGAAGTCCAGAGGAAGCCATGCCCAAAGCGAACAACGAGGTGGAGCCTCACAGAAAAATTAACATGATTAAGCAGCATGCTCAAAAATAAAAGAGAGGGCCTGATATCAGGGTTAAACCACAGACTCTAACTGCATCTCTGAGCATCTGCTTGTTTCAAGAAACGTCTATACGGATGACAGGAGTCACTCAGCCTCCAAAGCCAGAAGAATCTGATGAGAGAAATCTGGGCCATGGGCATAACTGCAGAGAGCCTGTTAGGCAGATTAAAGTGCTCAAAGATGAGGGTTCAACAATAGACAAACAGAAATATTCTGACAAACATTTGGGAGAGCCCCTTGTGAAAAAAAAGGGTGGGGGAAAGTGCCGAGAGCAGATGGCCCACACGGTGCTGGCTGCACCCAGGATGAACACAGCACCTCTGGCACTGCTGGGGAAAGACAGTGGGATGGCCGACACAGGGCAGAACAATGCTCGTTTCAGGCGGGCATCCATGGGTCAGCAAGCTCTTTCCAAAAAGCAAACAATCACATTTGTCCCTGCCACACTGCAGCACTTAGCACCACAGAAAGCAGAGAAAACAGGGCTGGGAAGGGCACCTGGGGTCAGCTCGCCCGGTGGGTTTTCACACTTCGGATCTGGAGGCCCCCTCAGGGTTTTCCAGTAGCAGTGTGGGCCCCTGGATGGTAAATTGAAACCGGCTGGTGGCAGGGTCACTCTGGTCCGCCACCTTCTGCCAAAGAACCAGCATGCCCCCAGGCTCATGCAAACCGCCAGCCAAAAACCACTGCTCTTGACTATCCCCTTTCTCTTCCCCTTCTGCCTCCCCTGAGCAAACCAAACAGAGATTAAAGGATTCCTGGAGAATGAGAAGGACACAAAATTGAGAAGGAAACATCTTCAAAGCAAACAAAGGAGAAACGTCTCTACCTAGCCCATTTGGGCAAATATTTCTTTAACCTGTTGCTATCCTCTGGGAATGGAGAGACCACACTCTTTCCTAGTGATCCAGTCCAGGCGATACCCATGCCCTGACTCATGAGGCCAAATTTATTATCTTTCTTAGAGACTACCCAAAATTTCCAGTGTTGCTGCTTAAGTCAGTCAATGACCTCTCTGATGCACAGTGAACTCAAAGAGAAGCTTTTTTCCTCTCCTTTTTGCGGTTACCTTTCATGTGTTTGAAGTCTGCTGTCCTGCTCCCCGCAGTCTTCTCTTGTCTTTAGACTAAACAAAACCTAATTCTTCCAGTCACTCCTCAGAGGCCATGTTTTCTGGACCTCTGGTCATTCTTGTTGCTCCCCCTCAGCAGCCCATTTACCCCTTGAAGTGTGGTTCTCAAATAGCAACCTGCTCTCTGGCTCACTGCGTGAGTCAACAGCAGACAACTTGGTGAAGGCAGAAGACATGGTGTCTATTCACCTTATCCACAGGGTCTTACTGAGTTCCCCCCTGTCACCACCTCTGCCTTGCCCTTGTCTTCCAAAATATCACTTGTCCTCCATGAGCCCTCAAAGGCTCAGAGATTTCTTGCAGCGTTTCTCTAAGAAGCTGGTGTCCCGGCTGTCTAGTGTGACCTGCTGTCATCCTCCACTGAGGAGGAAGGTTTCCTTCTCACTCATAATGAAATTCTTCAGCATTTTCTTGGTGCTATCAAGCCCCACCTCAGCCTAGGCTTTCAAATTTTCATCTTCAATACCCATTAATTTTAAATCCTTCCAGCTTTACTTTTCTTCTGTCTTGAATTTCACCTTGCTGAGGAGTTTATGATTTTCTTTAGTTGACCCCTTCCTATAACTTCTTTGCACTGGGACAGTTTTAACTCCTGCCTTTAACATATTTTCCCTACCAGACTGCTGCGTCTCCTCAACTTCTTACCTAGCTCTTGCTCTCCAGGGGCACTACCCCACGAATTCTGCAGCTCCTTCTGTATTTTTGAAGTCCACCTCACACACTTGGACATTTCCACAAACACCTTGCAACTCTTAGTCCGAACATGCCAATGCAACAAGCTACGACTCCAATAAAACTCTTGGCAGAGTAGATAGTCTCCCTGCAGCTCCCACCCCACATCCTCTAACACATCCTATTCCATGCCAGGGATATGGAAGGTGGTGTCCGAAAAGTTTGAAAACTGCAGCTGGTTACTCAGGAGAAGTCTGATATTCCTCCTCCGAGGAGCTGATTGCTTCTTCAGCACTCGGTCAGACCCTGCACAAGTCCTTGTTCCTCAGAGAGCTGCAGAATTAGAAAGGAATCAGAGGGAAAAACTGGCCAAAGTAAATCATGGCTGGGTAAAGCAAAAAAACAAAATCCACAATGTTTTTACTTCCCGCTGAAAATGACAAACTCTCTCATAATGTGGTTGTCTGGGAAAAGTAGAAAGTTGGAACTTACTATAGCTAATAATTATTAAAATAAATTCTCTGATCATGAACTTAAAATGCAAATAATACATTTTACTCACTTGTCAACTTGCATAGATTCATTTTCTTCCTATGTAGTTTTTGCAATTAGCAGCTGATTTTAATATCTAGTGCACTGTTACTTTTCTTTTTTTTTCCCCCCTAATTCTTGTTATTCTTCCCTCTTTTCCATCTGCTAACTCTTTTCTTCTTCCTTCCTCCTTCCAAAATACTTTGCAACTTTTATAACAGCAAATTCTGTCACCTACCCGGGGAGGAACAAAAAACCATTGTCTTCAATTTTATCTTTTAATAGACTCCTTCCTCAAATACCTCACGGACTGCCAATACTGTCTTCCAGACCCTGTCTCACACCCTTTTGAGTTATAAAAATGTTTGGGAGGGTCTTTCCTTTAACCGAGACATTTTTCCACCCAAGATGATTGATAGCTCCCAGTTACCACTAATTACCCTATCAGCAGTTGGACATAAGCCTAGCCACAGCACTCTTCCTCCAGAGGCCAGCAATGCATCCCTGTCACTCGTTATCCTCTTCAAGGATGGAACACACTGACTAATTAGAGACACCATAAATTCTTCCTTCAGGCGCTTTCCTGATGCGCCGCCTTGTTTCCAAACAGGGCATGTGGAGGAGAGTGGGGCTGGTGCTAGTCCTTTCAAAAGGAAAAACGCGATGGGGTTTCTGAGCCCAAGCGGGTTTGCTCAGCATGTTTTATTGCACAGGAAGAGGAGAGCATTCATTCATTCATCCAAATCTAGCTGATGCTCTCTTAGCACGTCTCAAACTATGAGAGGTTTGCTTAGCTTGGCTACGCTCGTGCAGGGCTCTGCCTGGTGGGAGCCAGGCTGGGGCAGCAAGCACATATGGAGACAACTCACTTTGGCTAACAGGGATAAAAGGATTCATGGCTTTCCTTACCTAGAACATACTGAGTGTGCAGATCCCTTCCCCGTCGCCGCCAGTGCCCAAACCAGATGCTTTGCACAGCACACGCGGTAGAGAGAGCCACTGAACTGGAAAGGCAAAAAATAACCCCAACGAACTGCCGCCTGCCTTTTGAGCATAGTCTGGAAAGCACCTGTATTCTCTCATCTTCTCACTGTGGCAAATTTGACTCAATGAATGAGTTTGCTAAACTCTGTCGGGACCCCTGTCTTGTTTGAGACTGAAATATTTTTCTTATTTAGGCACACAGGTGACCACTTTTTAAGGTAGTGAGAGATCTCACAGTAATTTCAAGAAGAAAAGAGAGCACAATGAAGATGGAAAAGAGATATTTTTCCCTGACACTGGAGCAGAGAAAAAATAACTTGCAGGAAAAAATAACTTGCAGGAAAATCAACCAGGTTTAGAAACTAGTTACTCTGAAGCTCTTCCTCCAGCCAAAAGGAAAGGTCCTGAGGGCACAAGGGGAAAAGGGCATTATATTTAGAGAGAAGCTTCTCCAAAGTACATGGGGTGGGTGGTGAACATGCGCTGCAGACACGCACGTCTGGCAAAAATTTGTTGGGGCCGCTCAAGAGCCCCAAGTCCAACCAAAACAGCAAGACCTCACTGTTCTAGGAGAAAAAGAGTAAAGAGGAGGAATGAGGGCCGAGGTCTGCAGCAGTTTGCTGCATGGGAAAGGCACATGGAAAAACCCATGTGGAGGAGGAGGCAATGGCTGAATGCATGCCAAACCACACGGGGCCAGGGACAGTGCATGTCCCGCACCAGCCCTTGATCCAAGAGTTGCATGTTTGTAGCTTCCCTTCCTAAAGGACCTGAGAACCACATCCTATCACTGTTCCAAGAAATTTCAGGACCCCTGCCCATTAAGAATCAAGGTAATGCAGTAGGAGAGCATAGGGATCTATCCAGGATGGCTTTGAAATTCAGGGAGAGAAATATTCACACCACATCTGATAACCCCCATCTCCCACTGTTTCCCCAGAAGAAAAAAAAAAGAACAAACCACATTTACTATTAGTACACAGGTCATCCATAAGCAAGAGATCACCACACACAGGAATTGGGGGTAAACTAAGAAACACAAGGCTACATCTTTCAAAGAAGCCACACTTCTTTCCCCCTCTCCTCTCCTGCTGTTTTTAAGCCCACATTAAATCACATTGCGCAGGGGATACCAAACAGCCTTGGAATACCATGGCTTCCCCTTGGGTTTCAGACAGGTCAGGGCCAGGTACATTGCTTCCCAGTGAGCAGAGGGCTGAGATGTGGCTCCCTCGCTGGGGCTGTGCCACAAACCCACAAGCTCTGTGGGGTGCTTTTGGTGTTTCAACCCCTCTTTCATCTGTGTTGTATATAGTAACGTTTAAGGGGAAGTTAATCTGTAGGCAACGGCTGCCGTTTTGTGAGACATAACTACTCCCTCTTTGCTGCCAAAATCCCTCTAATAAGGAGCTAATATTTAAAAACTAAATAAAAAAGGGAAAAAAATAAATAATCCCAGCCCATTGTGTGCTTCAGCTCCTTTAGGGACAAGGCCAACACAAAACTCCCAGCAGCTGCCGTCGCCTCCAGCAACATCTCCTCCCTTGGATGGCAGCAGCTGACGATGGAGGAGAAGGACAAGCAAAGAGCAGCCACTATGATCTGGCTGGGTCCACCCAGCGCCACATCCCGGTACCGAGTTCAGCCTTGGTTCCCAAAGGCAAAGGACGGCCTGCAGCCCCGCAGTCCTCTACCTGCTGCTGGTTGAGCCGCGCAGCAAGGGGAGCCTGGTGTGGAGGGGATCACTGGGTGGTCCCCGGCATAGCACACACGCTGCCCAGAGCAATACCAAATCATAATAAACATGTCCCTCGCACAAAGCTCTGTCAGTTCAGATTCCAGTTCGGCTGATATAATCTTCATGTTCTCTTTGAAAGAAAGGGAAAAAAAAAAAAAAGAAAAGAAAAAAAGAAAAAAGACATCCTAAGGGAGAGGAGTGAGGCAAGCAATGGATTGATATTGCCCGTGTGTGCCTCAGCCCCCCGGCGTGGGGAAAATGTGCTGTTAATCAGCCGCCCCCCCTGGGGAATACACTGATTTAATTACCTCCTGCTTGCACAGTCCGGCTGCGATGCTGCTCGCCCAAGACATCGCATTAGGAAGAAACAGACACTGAGCCTCAGCAGCCAGGTTGGAACGGGATGGGCAGGCAGAGCCGGAATCACCCTGGCCACGGTTTGGGGGTGAGGGGGTGAATTGGTCTAGGGAGGCTGTGCGAGCAGCCTGCTTTCCAAACCCATATGTGCAAGAGGGAGATAGCATCAAAGGGCACCAGAGCCACGGGCACTGCAGAGGGGCTGGATGCATCAATGAGTCGCCTTTTCCCTATCTGAAGCACAACCTTGTTTTGGGGGAAATACAGCAAAGACACGCAATGGGCAACAAGGGGGTTTCCAGATTGGAAAGAGGAGAAATAGCCAGCTGAAATGAAGGGCAGATGCCCAGCTAGTAGGTGTCATGCCACAGCCACCTCCCCTCGCCAGCTGTGCAGCACAGACCCCGCACATGAGCACCCTCCGATTGTCATGCCACTGGCATTATGCAACATTAATCTGGGATGCGTTGGAGCATTGCTCCAATGCAGGCAAATATTTTCCAGGGCTTATGTTTCCCAATGCTTGTGAATGTCAGAGGCAGTGCACAGAGGGGCAGAGACCTGCTCCAACTCCTGGAATGGGAGTGCTGTGTCAAACGCGTCCACCCTCAAAGCAACTCACTGCACAGTCACTTTGAAAAGCTTCAGCATGAGACGTGGGTTTCTGCTTTCCCACCTGGGAGACAGCCGGGATGTTTAATAATTAATGGCTGTATGTTTGCCTGCGAAGGCCGGCGTGAAAAGTGTCGCTGCGTCTTTAACGGCTGCCAGCGATGGGAAACTCATTGGAGTGTATGTTTGGAGGGGAAGAAGGTTAAGATGATTAACTGGTGCTAACAAGTTTAGGATGTGGAAGAAGTATTTTCTTGGACATCCATCAAAGAGAGGATTGAATGTTCCCTAGCAAGGGAGGGGAGGCGGGGCGGGCCGTATGTGTTTAACAGATGAGGTTTCTGCCTCCCGAAGCCACCCAGCCCCGCATGATGCAACCTGTCCTTTTTAAACCGCTGCCTTTCCCCCTGTCCCATCAGCCGTACCTGTGGCCCCAGCCTGGCATGGGGGCTGAAAGGTGATCCAGGGGGAGGAAAGCCACCCCTCCGCTCTTCCTGTTGATCTTCACCCTGGGATACCCTTTGGGCACCGGCAGATCAGCCTGGCCCTTGGTCCCCATCTGCCGGGCGAAGGCGGATGCCCGGAAGAGCCAAGAGGGAATCAGGTATCACCACACTGAAACCCAATGCCCCAGAGAGGAGGGATCCTCCTGGGCCTCTGCATCCCTGCTGCAAAACCCTGCTCTCTGCCCTATTGCAGGGACACCATGCAGAGCCATCCCTGACACTGGCTGGGCTAGCAGCCTGCTTTTTACCTCCACCATTGCCCTTGAGCACACAGCGTCAGCTAACATTGGCGCCGACGCAAAGTTCCCTTTGCAAACAGCTTTGGAGCGAGCCACTTGGCACCTGCAACATCTCCCTTGGCCTGTCCCGGGTATTTTCGGTGCTCTTTGCCGGCTGGCAGGCGCCCATGCTTTGCGCAAGGGACTTGGATGCCGCTGGGCGCCATGCCCCACTGTCAAGCCTGGTGGCCGGTGCGACTCGCCTTCATTCCTCCGGCCGCCGCAAAGCTGCCAGGATGGGCAGCACACGCGAGACCCACGTCGTGGGGCCCGGACATGCGTCAGCGGCTGACGCAAACCAGCTCCGCCATGTGCACACAGCCCGGGCCTGGGAAAATCCTCCGCCCTGGTAGCGCGTTCGCACTGAATCAAAGCCGTCGCCGTACAGTAGCAGCGCAATGTGCTCTTCGGTTTCCCCAGCCAGCTGGGATGTTTTTGCCTTGCTTTGTCAAGGCGCTGATTTATGCCCATATGTACCATATATATTGTAAGCATAGGCACGCAATGGTGTAAACACTTCTACCAAACATCTGTACACAAACCCGTGAAATACGCAGAAGCTCCCTGCTGCAGCCCTCAACATGCGTCCCGGGTGCCCCACAGGCAACCTGTTGAGCCCCAGTCTGCGTGTGGGGTGCCATTTGCTGCTGGACACGTTATTTGGATGTGGTCTGGCAGGGACGGTAAAGGTCACGGTGGGACCCATTACCTGATATAAATCGGCACAGCCACGGTGCTTTTCTGCTGTGTCAATCTGTGCTTTGGGCTGCAGCCCGCCTGGTTATCCGCTCCTGTGCGGTGCTGTGCATCCGTTCCTCCCTCCCAAATCTCTGTCTTTCCTGCGCATTTAATCCTCAGCGTCTTCCTCTGCGCCATACCCTTGTCTGGGGAAGAGGTTAGTTTATCCCTGTTTTTGGATGGAGGATGGCTGTACCGAACAGGCAAGGCTTACCTGAGGCCGCAATGTAACATTTGAGAGAAAATATACAAGCACCATTCAAGTTAATGTTTGGGCCACCAGGACTCATGCACACCTGGACACAAATGTTCACCTCTTTGCACCTTTGGGAAGAGCTCAGCTTCCAGAGGAAAAGACCTGCAGCAATTCTGTGTGTTTTGGGGGGATTTCCTTCCACCTTCCAGACAGTTTAAAATAATAATAAAAAAAAAAAGCTTAAAATAAAAACTTTAAAATAAGAAAACACATAAAAGGACAAAGAGAGGAGCCCTGGAGCGTCCAGGAGACAGGCCTGAACACGGCAAGAGGGAATTATACAAGCAAGCAGGTGGGCGTAAATAAACAGGCCACCCTCTTCCACAGCACTTGTGCCCGTCATTGTGCCTCAGTGCCTTCCCTTTCTAATGCGTTGACTGTTTCTAACCATATTTTGGATAAAGAGGGAAAGGCAGAGGTTTTTGCCTTCCTAACTATGGTGCATGACAGCACCACAAGGATGTGCTAGCCCTCCAGCTATTTCACAGCCTGGGCAGTGCTCACAGCTGTATTAATGGCTTACACGAGCCCTCCTACTCTGTGCTGTGGCAACAACAGCAGGTTCATTAAAATCAATTAAATAATCCTTAATAAAATCAGTTTAAATCCCAAACTCAGACTAAGCTGGATGAGTTGATGCTTAGAGGTGTAAGGAGCATCCTTGCTCCCTCTTACTATCCTTCAGCCACGGATGTGGCAACCTCCAGGTGACAAAAGCCGAGGCAGGAGTGACTCCTTGAGCTGCTCCAGGGAGTTGCGTAAGAGCACAGCTGCCTACGTGTTCAGAGAAAGAGAGTTAAGTGACCAAATAAACTGTTTGGTTTTTTCCTGAATTGTTCAGGCACATCTATTCATAACTGCTCACAGAATCCATGGAATTCATTGTGTGGTTTGCATCTTCAAAACAAATGAAACAACAGTATGTCTAAACCAAACAAACCCCAACCCAAAATACAGCCAGCAGGCCAGGGCGCATGAGCAACCTTCAAGGCTGAAGTGTGTGTATACTCTGGAGGGCCCAAAAAATGTGGATAGGGGGAACATATTTAAATTTCAGGGAATAATAGTATTCCCAGGGAGGTTTTTTACAAAGGGGGGAAAAAGGGAGGTGAAGTATTGAAGCAATGATTATGCTGCAATTTTTCTTCCAGATGTGCCGTGCCATGGGGATGCTGTGCCAGCAAATTGCATTTCCTGACACGGCAACATGCTGCTGTGGCTGCGGTGGTGCAGATGCCCGGCTCCAGTATCCCAGGCCCCGCTTCCTCCAGAGCTCGGTTCTTTAGCCGGCCCAGCCACGAGGGCTGTGACAGCGCATTCACGGGAAAAAGGCGATCTGGAAAGCTCAAAGCTTTTGGCAAGGAGCGCCTGCTTGAGACAAACATTCTTTTTTTCCGATTTTTTGGTTAAAGGTTGTCAAAAAGTTGCGTTTAGACACTTCTAAAGCAGAAAACACCTTTTGCTCAGTCAGCATAGAAAATCATGCTGCCTTATTGTCTTGAAAACGTATCATAGAATGGTTTGGGTTGGAAGGGACCTTAAAGATCACCTAGTTCCAACCCCCCTGCCATGGGCAGGGACAATGTCAAGCTATCTGAACTCCAGGGTGAAATATCACTCCTAACAGCACGCATTATTTGAGTTTCTTTTCTTCTGATTAGACATTACAGAACCACAGAATGATAGGGGTTGGAATGGACCTCTGGGAGATCATCCCTGCTGAAGCAGGGTCACCTAGAGCAAGTTGCACAGGAACATGTCCAGGCGGGTTTGGAATGTCTCCAGAAACGGAGACTCCACCACCTCTCTGGGCAGCCTGTGCCAGGGCTCTGCCACCTCAAAGTAAGAAGTTCCTCCTCATGTTTATATGGAACTTCCTATGTTCAAGTTTGTGCCTGTTATCTCTTGTTCTGTCACTGGGCACCACTGAAAAGAGCCTGGATATCAAACAGAAAATGGTATCAAAGAGAAAACGGTAGCATTTCAACTAGTTCGATGCACCTCCTGACAGGAGGGCCACAGGGATGGGTGTTTCATTGCACACTCCCACCTCATGTTCCTTGTGGCTCTGAGCTAGGGCCACCCAACACAGCTCATGGGTGCCAGCATTTAAATAGCCGGCATGACCTTTCCACACCCTCACCCCACCCCAGGGATCCCATACACCACCTCCAGTTTTCAGGGCTGACCGGTGTTGTTCAGGCGTTTAATCTCACAGGAGCCCTCAGATCTGTCCAAGCAGCCCTAGCAAGCTGAAAAGGGATCGTGTTAAAAATGACAGCAAGAAACCACAAAAAGCCATGAAAACAACATGGCAAGAGATGGAGCATCCCAGCCAGGGTCTGGGGCAGGGCTGGGGGAGCAGGCAAAACTTGGGCACTGACCCCCTTTTTGTCTCACCTTCCCAGAATCATTTGGGGAGGAGATAAGAATCCCAAGGGAGAAACGGATGCATCCACTTGGATGCAATATCCTGCCCGGGTGCTGCGGGGCCAGGGCTCAGCCTGCGCTGCCCAGGGGTCTGCCCCTTCTGCTGCCATCCCTGCCACCCCATTGTCTGCCAGCCCGGGTCCTGCCCTTCCCGACATTTCCTTTCCTGTGGGGCCAGGCAGGGGTCAGGATATGGGAAATCCTGCCACCTCCTGCCAGCTGGCCCTGTCGGCTCAGGGCGATACATCCTGGGTGGGAGCCAAAGCCCCACTGCAGCCTTGTGCCGTTTCTTGCTAGCCTCCTCCAGCAGCTGATGCTGTGCCAAGGGGTCCAAGCCGGCACAGGAGGGGTGTACCCAAGGGGGCGAGCAGAGGGTGAGCAGGATGCCTGGAAAAAGTGTGCACATCATGTGGCCCACAGCCCCAGAGTGCAACTGGGGCCACCACTGCACCTTTGCTCTCACAGGCCACCATGCAAGACGGGAAACAGCAGCAACAATTTTGAGTTGCGGCAGCTCCTGCTGCTATTTCTGTAAGGTCAGCCGGAGGTGAAGAGAGTGGCCAAGTGGGCACCCATTTCTGACAGGAAGGCTGCAGGAAGGGGTTTTGGTGGTAATCCCTGGCTGTTTGAGACTGTCCAGGCAGACCTAGCCTGGATCTGCAACTGGGTCTGGATTAGACCAGGAAAGCTTAGGTTCTCACCCTGTCAGCCTGGAAAACAATGCTTTTCCCTCGCAGCATTTTGTTGTGGTGTGGCAGAAATCAGCTAGCCAAAGAGGATCCTCCAGCCCCAGCCTCAGCCTCCTGAGCGCTCAGCCACATCCAGATCCCATATGGAAAACAAACATTTCCCTCATCTGAGCAGAAGTCATGAGGGGAGGCTCATTCCTAGATAGCAGACCCATGGTCCCAGCAGCACCTGCTGAGCCCCAGATAAACTCCCCAGGTACCATCCTGGCATGCAATAAGCTCAGATCAAAACCTGTGCAGAGCTCCCTGTCCACATTTGGCCCTGGCATGGCACAGGGTCTGAGGGTGGTGAATAGCTGGATACAGCCATTGCTGCCGTTGAGGCTTCGGGACACTTTCCCAACCTGTACGAAGCTTTCCCAGGTCAGTCTGGCAGACAGTGGGGACAGAAGGAATCACCCAGGTTATCTGTCAGATTAGGGGGGCTGAGTCATAAATTTTTCAGGAAGGTTGTGCTAACCTTGGGGTCTTCCCCACTGAGACACTGCTGGAAAAGTCCGTTGTGACCTCTGAGCTCAAAAAACACAATGCCAAGGAGCAACATCTCGCTCACAGGTAGTCACACCCAGCCCTAGCAATCTGAAGTAGCAGCTTCCAGCCGAAGGAAACTTATATTTCCTTATCGTTTGCTATAAATACATCTGCGATGTTTTCCTGGCTGTGTTATTCTGACAGTCCTCATCACATGCGCTCAGATAGCCGCAGTACAGTCACACATTTCACAGTCATCTTGCTTCCCATATTCCCAGCTTTTCCAAACCTTTTACCTTCACAACGCCCCGTGTCCTGAAGCTCTTCTATGGCAATGGGTGACCCTGCCTGGGACCTCCACATCCGTACTGAACAAATCAGCAAATGAACTTGCCTTCCTTTTCCCCTTCTTTGCCATGCAGGGACCTGGCTCACAGTTAGGGATGAACTCAAACGTCACTTCTGATAAACACTTCTTTTTGGTGAGGAACATGATATGTTTATAGGCGGTGGAGCGGCCCAGTGAGAAGCAACGGGCATGTGCCAAATCTTGCAACATCTTGATGCTTCTCAGTGCTTCTGAATACCTTGGTCTCCCGCAAGGGTCACGTTGTCTGGTCCTTAGGGCATTTTAAACACATGGGAAAAAATGCACTGGGGAAGAGGATTCCCAAGGTCTCATGCTGGAAGAGAAACCATGTTGAAACAGCACAGCAGTGCTTTCAGGTGGCCTGCATTGCATCAGCTTGAAGACCAAAGGGAAACACCCCAGAGCAAAGGGTCTGAGATGAGACAACAGCTGGCTGAAGGTGCCTTCATTTCTGCACTGCCCAAAGTCAATCAAGACACATCAGCTTAGGACCATAACTTCATTTCTCTCGATGCATTAGCGGGCAGGGTGGGGGAAATTTTTACAAATAGTTTCTGTGTACATAGGGTATTTGATGAAGACAAGCAAGTTTGACAGATAAAAAGGAAGCCTTTATGAGCCATTTATTATTCTTATTCTCCTGAATCAAAGCTGTCCTTCAGAAATACCATGAGCTTAATGGAATCAGCAGGCACCTAAGCATTATGAAAAATCCAGCACCAACTGCTGCTGTGGCTTCAAATGGGATGTGAATCTGTAACCAAGTATTACAGTCTTGATGC
This sequence comes from Chroicocephalus ridibundus, assembly GCF_963924245.1. Lineage (NCBI taxonomy): Eukaryota > Metazoa > Chordata > Aves > Charadriiformes > Laridae > Chroicocephalus > Chroicocephalus ridibundus. The sequence goes on along the minus strand of NC_086289.1, from coordinate 36,737,665 downwards.
TGAAGCACTTGGGCTATCACACACATGGTGCAGGGGCTCACCTTCAGGTGGCCTCAAAAATCAGTGAATCTCTTTTTTTTCTCTGCTCTGCATTCAAGTTCTAAGTTTCCTTCTCCAAGCTGGCTCAGAAACACCAGGAGGATATTCATTCCTGTGGTTTTATGGCATTTATATGTCAAGTCTAGGCAGGAACTTGAAAATGGAGTAGTGCTACGATTTGTGTTCCCATTGAAGGGAAAAGATTGAAATTTAAAAACAGTTGAACTCAGTTTTGATCTGATCATTGGAGAAGAGATACTTAGAAGACATTTTATTTGTACTGCCTGTTAAATTTAAACCAAAATAGTTCTTGTTGTTTCTTTTTAGGACTAAAAAGAAAGTCCAACAGTCCTGATCTGGACTAGTCAAATCAGATATTTTCCAGTGGTCTACAAGTCTGGATACTGGATTTTAGTACTTTTCCATCACAAACTGTATAGCTTTACCTCTTGCTTTTACAAGCTGCTACTTTACAAATCCATCTTAGTCTGACAAGAGACTGTACCTCCTATGTCTGTACACAGGCCTAAACACACTGATTACAAGACAACGTCACCTACAGCGAAGACAGACCCCTTCATCATTTCATCCACCATTATCCCACTGTTGACCATACTTCAACACACTTTGATACGCGTACCACCAGACGCTGTGAAGGACCTCCCATTAGGCACCAAAGAGAACCAAGGGAGAAACCATAGAAAATGGAACCACCGCTTTCAGGTGTTTATCCAGACACAACTTTCCCTGCCTTTTTCTTTTCAAGGTGAGCTTCAGCTACTCAGTTTGGATACACACATTCAAATTCTCCCAAAACTTCATCAACTTTGGATGTGAGTGGTAGCTGGCACTTCTTTATTTTTTTTCTATACAGTCAAATGCATCAAAAGACAATGAGGAAGGCTGTGTGATTCACGGCAATGGAATGAAATGCCATTCACAAATGTTTTTTCCATAGCAATTTGTCACTTATTATATTGAAACCACTTCAGAAGATGTGCCTCAAAGTGCCTTTTTATATTAGCATGATTAAAAACATAATGCAATTAAGCAATCCTGTAATATTTCTGTATGTTATATGAGCAGGACCTTGAGTGACCACTTCATTCAACCCCCTGATAAATGGCTGCTTCTAACAGAAGACTGTTATTCTGCAAGATGCCTCAGATAGCTGTATAACACCAAGAAATTCAAATCTTCTCACCCCAGAGGCATTTTGGCTCACCACAATTTAGCCGTCCAGCTTTGGTGTTGGGTCTAGCCCTCTGTGTCTCAAACTTTCTCACATCAGCCAAGAAAGATGCACTTCCCAGGAGCCATTCTGCCCGCTTCAAAACTGATCTCTGAAATTAATGGGAACGTTTACCCTCTAGATGTATCTTTCTCTCTTTATTGACTGCTTTGTTGACTGGTAGATGCCTACCTGGATGTCTATCACTTTTCCTGCTGTTTCTGTCATATGCAGAGTTAGCATTTACATTTGTACCCGACTTGTTGCAGGCATCTCCATATTGATTTCCTATACCTCAAGCACACTGTTACACAAGTATACATAACTTTGCATTCATGTATTTTAACACATACATTGCATTAAAAAAATATTTCAACAAGATGTCAATGAAAAAGGCCCTTCCAAAGTGCTAGCTGTCGCAGATCCCTACCTGCTGGGCAGTTGCAACGCTGGTGTGTCTCTCGAACTTCTCGATGTCTCGGCAAATGAAACTTTAATTTCTGTCAAGGGAGAAAAAAGAGCAAAAGGATTCATTAGTACCATCAAAACCAAAGTCTCAAATTCTTGGAAAAGTGGGACTGGGGGATGCTGCCCAAGTAGAGATGGAAGAGACAGAGCAGAACAGTTTGGGAACGAAGACAGACATTAAAGTTCATAGTCTTTAACTAGAAATGCGGGGTTTGATTGGAAGCAGGCTGAGGGAGTTTCATAATGGCCTCCAAATGTGGTCCTCCTGACAGGCATTACAAAATCAAGAGCCAGCAGTGGCGAATAGAGGTGACTGTGTCCTCATGAGAAAGCCACATTTCTCAGAAGACCCACTCAGCAGATGAAAAATAGAGATCTGACGCAGGTACTCCTTCCCCCCTGCAGCAGACTCCTTATGCTCACCGAGACACTTGGATGGACAGAAGGGTTCCACTGAAAAACTGAAGGTGAAGGTGGACTGGAAAGAGCAATGGCGTTTTTTGAAACCTTCAGAGGCTGTGAATCTCCAAACGCAGAACAAGACAAAACCTATCAAGAGCTTCCACAAGCTAAAATCATGTCAAGGTGTTCATTTGCAATGATTTTGGATTTCTAATGGTGCCAGTGTGTCGGTTTCCTGTTCTTTGGCCCCATCTGCATATCTCTTAAAGGGGCAATAGAGTCCACCTAAAGCCACTGCATCTTCCCTCACTGTCATTAAAATTGACCCATGTCCTGAGCAAAATGCACTTTAGGGACAGCATCCACACCATCCCTCATAGACTTCATTAAAAGAACTGTGATTTAGTGCAGCAAATGCAAATCAATGCAAAAAAGTTATTCATTAATGCCTGTGAACTGCACTTAGTTAATGATTTGAGAAGACTGAGCTGCCTGGGTGCTAAGGAATCACTTCCCTTCCACCCCTCAGACCCAACTGTTCATCCTGGTTGCATCTTCTTATTGTCCAACCTAGCTCATAATCGAGGCCAACATTTCGAAAGAAATAGCCTTATATTGGGCTCAACAGAAGCCCATGCCCCGGATCGTAGAGACATGACTTGATTTTCACAAGCAAGAGAGCACCTTCTTGCAAGAAGGCATCAGTTTGGGGAAAATTTCTTTTAGAGAAAAAAAAAATAAAGCAACGTATTTCTGCCCAGGATGAGGGAAGGCAGAACTGGCTGGAACACTTCTATTTTTCATTTTGAAAGGACTGGCTTCCTTACTGGAAGTCAAAACCAGTAAGATTTGTTGTGACTGACTAGAAATTGAATATTTTCAGAGCTTTTTTTTTGCATGGCAGACTGAAATGTTTTGATAACAAGTTGATTTGCTATCAGGGTGAGGAGAGGCTTTCACGCGAGAGTTGCCAGTTCCCATACAACATTTTATCTGTGTTTATCTTCCCAGTTTAAAAGCACAGATATGTGAATCTCTGCATTTGGGCACATTCCCATCTAGCTGCCACCCCCAGATGGCATGGCTCTGCACCACAGCACTTCCTGGCTTCGAACACTTTGTGCTAATGGTCAAACATGGGCACAAATCGGACAGTGAAGCCTTTATTTGGATACTCGCACTGGTATGTAGACACACGCGTTCCTGTTTCCATCTACACATGTGCCAACCAAAATGTCTAAACACGAGATCGACACATTTGGGTGGGGTTCCCATGTTTGGGAATTGGGCTTAGCACATGGGAGGGGTGATGGTTCACACAGGCAGGAGCAGAAAGTCATTTCCTTATCAGCGAGGGTCCAACACACTGCAGCAGGACCCTTTCTAGAACAGAAATCTGCAAGGAAACATAGAATCATAGGATGTGTTGGGTTGGAAGAGAACTTTAAAGGTCATCTAGTCCAACCCCCCTGCAGTAAGTAGGGGCATCTTCAACTAGATCACGTTGCTCAGAGTCCCATCAAGCCTGGCCTTGAATGTCTCCAGGGATGCGGCCTCCACCACCTCTCTGGGCAACCTGTTCCAGTGTCTCATAACCCTCATTGCAAAGAACTTCATCCTAATGTTTAATCTAAACCTGCCCTGCTCTAGTTTAAACCATTGCCCCTCGTCCTATCGCTACATGCCCTTGCAAACAGCCCCTCCCCAGCTTTCCTGTAGGCCCCCTTCAGGGACTGGAAGGCTGTTATAAGGTCTCCATGAAACAGACCCCTGCCCCACCAAGTGCAGAGGCACCCCGTGGGCTAACTGGGAGCGGACGGGGGGAAAGCAGAGTTCAGGTTTGCTGCAAGAAGCTTTGGCTGGGTTGCTCTGCTGGCGCACAAGTTCGGAAGCAGCGTAACGACATTGATCAGGGGAAGTGATGACCCAGCAGGACTTGAGCATGACCCGGAGAGGAATAGGAGAGATAGCATTTCCCCACGACTTTATCTGCGGGGTCAGGGTAGTGGAAACATCTTGGAAAACTGAAATAGCCTTCTCAAGAACGGGGACCCTTGGGAGGGAGGTGTGGGTGCTGCTAGGCAGGGCTGGCAGCACAAACCCCAGCACCGGTACCCTGCAGCCATCGGGCACTCACTGGCACTGGGGATTTTCCCCTTCCCTGGCCATCACGGTGCCTCCCTGGATCCCAGGAGCTCTGCACATCCCTGGGGAGTGCAAAAGGCACTGGTGCCGTGGGATTGCTCCCCTTCAGTAGAGTAGGAGGCAGAACCTACCAGGAATTTAGGAGCGCCTGGAGTTCAGTTTCCTGCACAGTCTATTAAACAAACATTGACTGCAACATAAAAAATCCTTGGCTTCTGGAGACCTCAGTTCAACTTTGGGTTGAGATGGTGAAACAAAATCAATTCCCAGCCTTCTCTGCTTCTCTCATTACCACTGTGCAAAATACTGCCTGGTCCAGCATGAGAAGCCAACTTTGCTCAGGAAAGCAAAAAGAAAGGCTTTCCTCTAAAAGTGGCCTCTCCAAGTGAAATCTTCCATTCCCAGGCAACAGAAAACTATTCAATTGTAGGGCAAGGTTGACTTCTGTGAGCAAAACTAAAAGAACACAGTCTCTGGGAATCTAGAGCTTGCAATCTCCTTTCTGGGGTCTGGGGTTTGCTTTTTCACCAGGGGGACACCTAGAGCACGCAACTGGCTACCTCTTGCCCTGGCAGAAATGCCGAAAACACTTCTTACACGGAGGAGCGGCTTGTCAGCGCAGCCTGCTTGCTCTTGCCTGTCATGTTTTCCAGTGACATAAGGGCTGCACCTTCCCCCTACACATATGAAAGTGGATAAAAAGCCTTTGCCAGCACTGGAGCCACAGCTGACCGGCTGTGGAATGGGATTGCACGGGGATTGCATGGGGAACGTGCACCTCTGCGTATTTAGGGAGCCATCACACATTGCAGAGTCCAGAAGAAAGGGGAAAACCGTCTGTCTGCAGAAGGGCAAGGGCAGGAGGGTCAGGCTGAAAGACATGCTGGAAGCAGGCAATAAAGCTAGCATGGACTTTTCCCATGGGTTTTGTTAACTCACCGCTAGCCGGACAGGACAGGGCTGGCTTGAGCGGACAGAGCAGTGAAAGCAAGACGTCTTCTGACATTAAAGCACCGTGGCTGCGGGCTCCTAAACCTTGCAAGTGCCTGTCCATTTTGGATGAGCACTTGAGATTAGGTAAAAGAGGGGGCGCTTCTTCAAAGGGGGCAGATTAATAGCTCTTTAGCAGACGTAGTTTTTTGCAGTCACCCGGGGAGGTGAAATCATTTCCCACCGCTATCTAACAGCTAAAAGAAACATGTCTCAAATAGATAATCTATTACAGCCATCAGGAGGATTTCAAGGGCTGGTGGTTTTGTTAACTTTCATTATATTATCTCCATTTTACCTGTTTTTTCTTAAAGGCCCAGCTCCTGGAATCACAGGACCACGTGGCATAGAGCAAAGGCAAGCAGTGAACCCTCCTAAATGGAGCAAAAAGCTTGGAAATAACACCATCTAGGTTCAAGGATTGCAGGCAGCTGGAAGAAAACAGGACTTAGCTACCAGAGGAATTGGAAGACAAAACTAGATCTCATGATTTTGGGGTGGAAAACACTAAGCTAAAGATCGAGGCAGGGGATGCTTAAAGCAATCTTGCTGACCCTGGGAAGCAGAATTGAGCAGTGTGCTTTAAGACATTGAAGTAAAAGGAAGGAAAAAATAAAGCTTTAAGTTGAAAGGGAAAGGGAGATTTCAGGTGTCCCTCCTTTGCTCACAGAAGAAGAGAATCCCAGGGAAATGAGCCTATTGGGAAAGCAGTGAGGATCAGTGCTCCCTCCCCATCCATGGCACAGCCCCTGAATCCCTTCAGCATCACTGAAGACACAACAAATACCTTCAGCACAACTCCCTGAGATGCTGAGTGCACTCATCACAGTGCAGAGAGGCAGCTGATCTACCCCCAGAGTTTACAGGATAACTGCTGTTGTGTTACACTCACATACTTCTACCTCTACAAGCACACAAATTCTGGGGTTTTTTTCGTAGCAGCAGCACCGAATCCCTCCTCCTCTCCACCCTGTCGAGTTTTTGGTAAGCAAAATAGTACCAAATTTTACTCAGCATGGGAAAGGACTTTGTTTTCATCTTTGGAAAGCTTTGCCTCTCCTGCAAATACCAGCAGTGAGTTTATTTGTGCTCTTTCTATGAATTTCTGATGCCCCATAAATTCCTATGTAGAGCTAAAGTTCTCCCGGAATTACCTGCTTCTGGCCTATTCCGCACAGATGTTTTTGTGGGAAAACTTATTCAATTTGTGTCTGGTAGAAAATTCCCCTCTGGTATTCTCTGGCACCAGGCAGAGATTTACACAGTAGTGAGTGAAGCAGCATTTAGTCAGGCTGCTTCTGGGAATGCATCTGCCGCCCTCTCCTTGCTCATCCTGAACTGAGATAGAAACACTGCCACAGCCAGCCGTGGGTGCTCCAAAACTGGGCTCCAAGACCAGGAAAATATCCCCACCAGCTGGCTTAAAATTAACATTTTAAACAAACAAACCCAGCTCCTCTCCCTGCCGGTTTGCTTTATTTTTGCTTGTCTAGAAGAAGAAGAGCTAACAGGGCATTTTGCACTTTTCGGTGCTCACAGACCCATGGGGACTTCCAGCACACACCTGGGCACAAGCGTGGCACAGTCTGGAGGGCAACAGGAGCTCCAGCTGGGACAACAGAGGATAACCTCAGCTAGCTCCTCTACCAGCCCTTGCAGACTTTGCTTCTTCATGTCCCTCTAAGCTGATCTTCACAGTCACCAGAGCTAGAAATGTGCTCCTGTGCCCATGGCTCCCCTCACCTCCCACCTCCCTGCCCGGCTCACACCAGCGCTTTCTGAAGCTGTGGTTTCTTCAAAGCTTTGCTATTTTATTTTGTGACGGGTAACACTAAGCTGGCAGCTGTGAAACCCATTAAGGTCGAAAAACCAGGATGTGGCAGTGAGAGGCAGTGAGGGTCTGAGCAGGGGGGAATGAATATCCCGCTTTCACATCCATCACAGCAAGCCTGGCCACAGCCCCTCTCCCCTGCTCAGCACCGTCTTTTTCTTTCCTCGTTTTTCTTCTCCCATCCTTTCCCTGCTCCCCTTTATCTTTCCTGTTTTTTCTCCATCCTTCTTGTCCCTTGCCAGCCAGCCTGGGAGACCCATCCAACTTAGCCCCTCTTTAGACCTAATGAAAAGGAGGACCAGGGGGATTTGTTTTTCTTTCCTAAGCAAAAGCCCCATATGCCACCCCACCATCTGTCCGCTGGCAGACCCCCACCCTGCATCTCGAGCTGCTTGACCCACACAAGCGCTTCTGGCTGAGGTGTGGAGGTCTGAAGGAGCTGTTTTAGGAGCTTAGATGAAGTGGGCAGCAGAGTCGTGGATGGTCTGCTCCCCAGGAAGCCCAGTCCTCCTTCCCCCTTAGGCAGCAGACCTTCCCAGTTGTAAAGGGACAGGAGATTGGGACCAGGCATCCCTGCTCCTCCGCAGGCTCCAGCACCTTTCTCCAAGCTATTTTTGAAGCTGTAGCCCAGAAGGGAGCTGGCAACCCCAGCGGTACCCGGGAGCAAGATCTGTCCCCTTAAGCAGTGGTTCCTGTCCCACAGCTGCTCCCTGCACTGGCTGGGGAGGTCTCAGGCCACTCAGGGGCTGAGGAGGGGCTGCTCAGAAAACAGGGGCACTGCTGGGCACGTGGGCATCATGAGAGCCCCATTTCCTTGCTAAGCCGGGATATAAAAAGGCGGAAAGGTGCCGCAGCCAGCGGAGCCAGCAGGACACAGGGGGCCATCCGGCCCCGGGCACCACTCCCAGGAGGCGTCCTGTGGCCAGTCTCAAATCACTCGGTAGAGATAAATTGCGACTTCCCAGGAGGCTTGCGCCAACAGCAATGAGGGGAACGCTGCACATTTTTGCCCAGGGACTTTGTGCAAAGTCCCTGTGCAAAGGTCCAACTGTGGGGAACAAGTCCAGCCACTTGCAAAGATTCTGCCGCCCCAAAAAGCTTTTCTCTGCAAGGTATTGCCCCATGTATCCTGTGTCCCCCTTATTCGTCATCCAAAGAGGCCACTCAAAACAATATCCCTCAGCTCCTACGGTGTTTGCTAACTCGAGGTTCACAGTTTTTGGCTGCAAACTCCGGTCAATCCAGGGACTGCTCCCACAAGACTCATAAACGGTAGTCGAGCCTGTCAGCTGTAGGTTTAAACTCCTCACGGCAAACCTTCACTGCTCCTGAAAGCATGGAGGGGTCCCCAGGTCCCCCCCCGGGTGCCAGGCAGCACTGCCTCAAGGCACGTCCCAATAGCCACCACTCTGATCGTCCGGCTCCTCACCTTGTTTCGCAATAGCAGCACATGAGATTTTTTCAGACAAAAACAGTTTTTGGGATAGCCCCAAGGATCTCTGCAGACTGTCTCATGGAATAAACAGAGAAAAGGACAAGTGGGTGGAAATGGCCCCAGCCCCAAATCTTAGCCCCGAGCCTCCCTCAGAGCTGGGGGAACAGGTCAGTGTGGACCTGACTGGAGAGTTCATGAGCCACCATCTGCTCCCTGACACATGTCAAAACCGCTTCAAAGCTCCGACAAGGCAAGGAATCCTGCAGGGTACCCATCCCACCCAATGCAGAGGAGACCGGGCAGCCCCTAGCAGCATCAGCACAGCAAAGTAAAAGGTGTCAGCAACAAAAATCAGCACTTTTGGGCTCTCTCCGTATTGACCTGCTGAAGCTCAGGCTTCTTCAGCAGCAGCTCTCCCCCATCCTTAGAGGAAGAGCCCACTGGCTCCAGTGGAGTTTGGATGGGGCTCGAGCGCACACAGCACAACCACATGCTCTGCACTGATGGTCTGGCAGTACCAGAAACTACCCTGGCAGTGTCAGCATGTCTCATTTCCCTGAGCCAGGAACCATGGAAGGGGTCAGGGCTGGCACGGCAGCGAAGCCAGCCTGTCACAACATTGGTGTGTTTGCATTTACCTCCTCTCATGGCCACGGCAGCTGCGGCATGCCTTGCCGGTCCCTCTCCCAGGGCTCAAAGACACACTGAATTCCCAGGTTTAACATCTAGCTCTAACTCTTTCGGCAGGCAATGCCACCAGACACCAAACAGAGAGGGCTAGAGGTTCTTCCCTCCCTGCTAGGACCAAGGATGAGGTTTCCCCCTTTGCAAAGTGCCGTGGCTCAGCCACAGCATGGGCTGGGGCAGAGGGAAGCAAACACCGGGCGGGTTTGAGAGGTGGGAGGGACCTGAAGGCACGGGAAATTCAACCCAGCAGCATCACTTGTGCAGAAATACATTTTTAAGGGAAGAAAAGAAATAGATAATGCAACTATGCAAGCATGCACATGCCTAAAATCTATAGTACTGCAAACTATACATGCAAAATGAAAGAACACCGACCTCGTCAAGCAGTTGGTCAACTCTTCCCAAAATAGCCGTCTCCATTTGGTCTGCTGAGAGCCAGGCAGGGAGCTGTGCGGGTCTGTCCGCTTCCAAGTGGGACACCCGTGACTGCAGATCAGATGTCCGAAAGTACAGCAGGAGGCTCAGCACCAGAGAAAGCAGGGAGACGCCAGGTAGCCCCGAGCCCAGCAGGAGAGGGAGGCGGCAGCATCTCTCCCCATTGCCGGTCCTGGGGGGAGCCATGCACCCCCTGTCAAAAGCTGCTTCGCCGACACCTTTCCAGCTCTTCTCCTCCAACATTCCCTCCCTGTCCTGAGAAACAATAAATAAATAAATAGAATAAATAAAGCCTCACTCCTACTCCAAGAAGCACAATCCAGAAGGCATAGAAAAAGAGCATCCAAGGGGATCCCAGTGCCAGCAAATGACAAATAACATCAATAGTGACAAAAGTGGACGGGGGGGGGGTCTTTAAAAAATAAAAACAAACCACACACACATAAAAGGGGTGCAGAAAAAAAGGATCCAACTGCAGCAAAGAGTAGAAGGAGGGGAAAAAAGTCTGATCAGGATTTTTCTTTTTTCCTCCTGTGTTTCAGTCTTTTGGTTTGCTGGTAGGATTTTCTTTCCTTCTAAGCTGCCAGTTTCAGTTCCTTCGCAGACCAGCCAGGAGCTCGCACATGAAAGTCCCCATTAGAGAGAGGTAGTTCTCGGCTGCTCCGGCGACGTTGTGCTCTGGCTGATTGTGGGTCCCCTGTAACATGACACACTCCCTGCGAACTACGGGGCTGGGATGAGCGAGCTGCGCGGCTTCCCAAAGTAACCTCCTCTGCTCACCCTCTCTCTCCACCTCTCCCTTGCTGCATGATTTATTTATTTATGCAAAGCACCGGGGTGGGATCCAGCAGTGGGACGCCCCTGTCCCGCTCAGTCCCCAAACCACATCTCTGCCGCCAGCCCTTCCCTTTGAAGTGACTCTCGACGAGGTTATTTATAGCGGCAGGAAAGAGATTGTAAAGCAGAGGCTGGGCTCACACCAGCCTGCATCTTTCTTTCCTCCCCGCAGCTGAAGAGCGCTTTATGGGATGGTACAAATGGGCTGTCGTGTCCCCCGCGCAGATCCCAGGGCAGCCCTGAGGCGGGGTATTTTTGATCCCGATATTTTGAGAAGAGCAGCCAGGCAGGGTGAGAACCAGAGGGAAACATCTGGAAACAAGAGCTGGCAGCTGAGGGCTCTGCAAAAAACAAGCAAAGGGCAGCAGGGAGCAACATCCCAGGCAGGCAAGCTGCAGTGCAAGGGGGGAACCTTTTGGGCTCGATTTGGGCGTACAACCCAGCCTGGGGGTCACTGAGGGCATTCAGAGGAATTAACTGCTGAGGCCCTCTAGTGAAGCAGAGTTTCCCATCACCTCCTCCGTGTCCCGCCAGACTCGGGGCACTGGATAGAAAACGCCCGTGGTGGGGAGCGGTCTCCCCAACACGTGCCAAAGGGCAGCTCTGAGCCACAGGTCTGGGAAACAAAGCCTCTTTCTGTTCTTCGGAAGCAAGGGAGGCCCACCTCTCCCATTTTTTCCGTGCATGACATACAATATTTTATCCTCCAGGGTGACACGCAGGCTCTGCTGAGCCCTTGCCCATCCGCCTGTCTATCCTTTGATCCCCTTCTTGAGCGCACACAGCAGCAAAACAGCACAGGGTCCGCTGTGGCGCACAGTCATTAAAACCAGGGCAGCAAATTGGTCTCTTAAAATCTGGCTCCCTTGTGGCTCTTTTGCTGTCATTTACACATTTTAAATGAAGATTTTGCATGCAGTCTGTGCTGGAAATTACTGGCAGAGAAAACTCATATTCATCTCTCGCCTAGTCTCCGTTTCAGGGGGCTGTAAGGAATAGACCTTCTGGGAGCAGGTTAAAGCAAGCACGAGCTGTTTCTTCTCCATCAGACAAATCCTTGGAGGGCCCAGTAGCACACAGCCCCAATTCTTTGAATGGCCTCATGCCTTTCACAGCCACTCGCTTCCCGAAATGGGGTTTTAGCGTCTGCGAGGCAGGAAATCCTTCCTTTATTTCTTTTAGCAGGTTTCTTGTCATCTTGCTGCTCAAATTCGCATTTCTGCTCCGGCGCACATGGAAAACACCCCTCTGATGGCTGCAGCCTTTCAACAGTTTCTCATATGAGCAGGGCAGAGCCATGTAACCCATAGACCCAGCGCTCGCAGGGTGTCTATTCGTTTGGGAGGTACAGGCACCCCCATCTCCTACCCCCTGCTTGCTCTCTTCCCAGCTATGCCTGTGTTAGCAGCCTATTTGGGAAAGAAAAGGGAGTCTGAGGCTGTGGCTCTGCCAGAGAGAAATGATGGTCTATGGAGTCACCTAAGATGCCATCTGCCATCACAGCAAATAAGCGGACAGTGAGAAACGAAGGCGAGATACTTAGAGGCTGATAATACAGTGTTTGGGAAGGGAAATAGCAGTTGGCAACTGGGATGCTGGGCATTCTAGGAGCTCTGAAGCACATTACTTAAAGGCTGAGGTTGAACTACTGATGACGGCAGCAACCTGCCCGCGTTATACGCGGCTTCTCTCTCTCCTTTATACCAGCCCAAGCACTAAAATCACAAAAATGCACCCTCTAAGCTGGAAACGGAAATCTGCTGGGTGTCTACATTTCATTTCCCCACAGTGGCTGGGGAGAGCTCTCTGCTTTTTTGCTCTGATTTGTGATAGAGATCCTGCTGTCCAGACACGAGCATCGCCTGAATGACTCTGTAAGTGCCTTTTCCTGCCTCCCCGCCAGCCCCTCTCCAGCTGATCCGTTCATTTAGGGGGTGTATCATAGCTGCTACAGGCTGGGGAGCTGCACTCAGCCAGGTTTCACGTGGAAGCCTCAGCTGCAGATGTGCAGGAGGGTGATTTTTCTATCCGTGAGGCATTAAGGAGCCCTGTCATCCTGTGCCAATACAAATGGACTAATTTAGCAACGAACCTGAGCCAACTGCGCATGTCAAGTCTGCAGCACTGCTCGCCAAATGAACTGCCTCCAGAGACGGGCCCCGGCATGTGGAGTCATCTCATCACTCCTTGCATTGAGTACATCAACCTTCATCTCTCGGCAGCCCCAGATGAGGTGGGTGCCAGCCTGAAACCAGTCCTCCTGCAAGTTTGTGACTCTCAAGGCTGGTCAAGTAGAAGGAGATGCTTGTTTGCAGTCAAAGGGAGTGATTTCACTGACCAGTGACTCTTAAAGCAGACTAGACTGCCTTCAATACACTGAGCTTGAGGCTATATCCCTCTCTCCTCAGGGAGGTTGATGCAATTCCTTACAAGGACAGCAACCACACACTTCCACAGCTTCTAACAGGTCCTCCAGGGTGGTTATGGACCTCAGCACAAACATGCAATGAAATCTGGAACAAATACAGAGCAATATATACCTCCCAAAGCCGTTGAACTCCTCTGTACAATGAAAGAAAGCGTTTCACATCTAGCATGTGGCACTGGGTCAATTGAGGCACTGGAGACAGTTATGTATGTGTATGCAAGCCTCCAGGTTTGTCAGTCTGTAGCTGGAACTGGCACTTTGTCCTTATCAGGGGGACTTGCACACGGGCAAAGTGTCTTACAGAGAGGTTGCCCAGTGCTGCTCTGCAACAGACAGACAGTGCTCACAAAGGGGCATGGACCACTCCACACCACAGGCCAGAAATAGAAAAACCAGGCGTGGATGAGGTTCTCACCTCTATGCGCATCATGCAAGCCAGCAAGTTATCTAACAGCAGGTCTTCATTTGGCCTGGAAAGGGGTGGGCTACAGCAGCAGGCCTTGCTCACTTTCCTTTGCTTTAACCAGAGCCTTTCATAAGGAAAAAATAAAATAAAAATAAAATGTGTCCTTCCTGACACTAACTGGAAGTTGAAGCCAACTGCATGGAGATGGCCATGCGCTCAGTCCCATCAGTAATCTCCAAAACTGCCTGAGGACAACTTCCCCTTTTCAGGACATTTACTAGGGAGAAAAACCCCACCCCAGTTCTCTTTTTCTTTCTGTTCTTTTTTTTTTTTTCTTTCTCTCAGGAAACGTGGGGGTCTTGGTGTGCTCGAACGAGCCATTAACTAGCAGCCGACATCTCCAGCTATTGTAAATATATTAACTCAAGGCCTTTCACTGCGTTTATTAGACTCAAGAACAACATCTGGAAACAGATGTTTTTTGAGCACAAAGGAGGGCGGGGGGGGGAACAAGGGGAGGGAAAAAAGGACTCTTGCAAGTGGAAGTGTACGGGTCTGCAGACCATCCCTTTGCAAAATGCTGCTCAGATGGACCATTGCGAGGGGCTGAGGTGAGTGCTCCTGTGCAAGGAAGCAAGAGCAAGATATCTCAGGGGTGCCTGTCTGAGAGAAACAGCGATGGGGGGGGATAGAAAAGCTCATGTCTGCATTCAGCACCCTTGTAAGGAATGGTCATAGCACTCTCACAAAAGTGGGGTATTTAAGGGGGGAGAGATTTGGGGTTTTTTTCGCTTCCTAGCCCTCAGTTGCTCTGTGTCCCACAGATTGCCAGGCTCGTGGCGGGGTAATGTCACCTCCCTGGCAACTTGGCAGCATCTGCCACAGGGACCCACAGAGTAGGCAAGGTCTGGGGCCCCCCATGGGACACCACCACAATGTCCCATCTGCCCCAGGCAGCCCTTCCTCAAAGGGTAAGCAGAGTGGAAACCTCCCATCACAAGGACTGTGAAGGACCAAGGGGTCCTGCTCTGACTTGACTCAAGTTTAGACAATATTTAGACAATGACACAGCATCGCTAGGGACAAAAAGCAAGCAGGCACATATGTACTTAAAAATATATCCCATGACATTATTGGTGAAACTCCATTCTCAACTAGGTACATCTTGGCTTAAGTACTAGGTATGCTTAAGGTATGATAGAGGTCTGAAATCAAAGCTTCCCTGCATTTCTTTTGACGAAAATGCAGTTGCACTCATACACATATACTTGCTTTTTATAAAAAAAGGGAAAAAACACAACGGGTATTTTGTCGTCTTTAACTCCAGGTTCACCTCTGACATCTCCAGCCCTGTGCCTGATATGCAGCTACGAATACTTTGCTGGTCAGGTCAGAGTATTGAGTATTACCTACCTAATTTGGCAGTTGTTTATAGGAAGTATTAAGTAGCCTATGGAGCAGAACAATTCCCGCCCGAAGAGCTGCTCTAACCCATTGTGGAGTTATAGAATAAAGTCACATTTGATCCTTTGGGAAAAGGGTTATGAAAATACATGGAAAAAATGTACTGTCCGCGCATAGTAACATCATGGCTGTTTTCAATCACTTGGTCTCCAACAAAACAAAAGGGCTCACTGCACAATATAAACTCCTAGCCTTAACAACAGCAAGGGCAGAAAGGAAGAAGCAAATCTAGTAGTATCTGGTTGGGGCTTTATATTTTCATAACCCTAAGATGCTCATGTTGCATCCCTCCCATCAAAGCCAAACCAGCTTCATGCAGCTGCAGTGGTGGGAACCCATCCCCGGAGCTGCGTTAACGGCACCCAAGCGGAGCTGGGCTGTGCTGGGGGAAGGAGCAAGAGCCCGGCCACCAGCAGCTCCTGCAGAGGTTGGGTCAAAGCCTCCAAGGGAGGATGAAGCAAACCCAGGTTTTGCATGAGTTTGGGGCCAACTCACCATAAAGGCTGACCACTCCTTCTCCCTCACCCCCTGCAGAGGGAAGGCTTTGCAGAAGAGCACCAAACAGCAAGTAGCGGACACACAGTTAAGCTGCCCACACTCCTCCTCCTCCTGTTTTCAACCAACCTTTCACCTTTTGTTCAGAACATGAGGGGAATGGCTCTGAGCAAACCAGGGTCTGCACCCTTCTTCATGGAGGAAGGAAATGTTCCCCCCTCAACAAAAGCATTTCATGGCCAAGTTTGGGGTGGGGAGAAGTTTTACTTCTTTTCAGCAGCAGTTTTCGTTTGATTTTTTCCCTCCTGGTCTGGAGCTGATTTTTAATGGGTCATGCTCAGTGCCATTGGAGTCTATAGAGATGGTCATCTCTGCTGGCCTGATTTTCACTGTTGTCTTGGTTCTTGCAGAGCCTAGGTGGGAAGAACACATTGCTACAGATAAGACCACAAAAAGTCTCCAGCCCTGCAGCGCTACTCCCCCATATCGTGCTAGCCTAAAAATACACACAGCAGCCTGTGGGAGATGGGTTTTGCTCAGGTCTGAGATATACCGAGCCCAGGAAAACTCCTTTGCAAACACTTATAGCATTGGTGAACCCGGAAGATCCCTGGTGCAGACCGTTACTACATGCTCTCAGCATGGCTAGAGCAGCGCAAAGCATTAGCCATAGCAAAGAGGCACTCAGACTGAACGCTCAAAATGTGCTCAAACAGATGGAAAAAAAAGGGTGAGATTTTCAGGCATGAAACCATCAGAGCCAGCTCCAAGGCTGTGGGGCAGCTATCCCTGGAACACAATGCTCTCCAGCAGAAGGCTGGAGCTCTGGGGAGTTCCTCAGTTCCCCACTGCAACTCCCCTCATCCCCTTGCCGAGCAGAAAACCCGCCTTTAATAAAGCCAAGCTCAGGCATTGCCTGCTCAGTTAGTTACTCATGCACCGAGCTGCTCGCCACGATGCATTGTCATGCATGGGACTGATAAGTCAGAGCACTGATTTGTGTTTGGATTTACCATTAAATAGTTTAGTGAGAAGCTACTGCTGAATGCCTTCAGCCTTGCTGCCCAGATGGGATATTGCATCCACCCCAAAGCCCATCCTAGTCCTGCCTCCCCCTCACCTCTGCCAAGCACAAGGTTCCTCTTCATCCTCCACTGCCTATTTACACACACGTGGCTAAGAAACGCCTTTCTCTTCACCTCTGGCATATGCAGATCAGGCTTGTGGCCAGGATGCCGGCAACCCAGGACAAACAGCTGGTCAACATATACGTGTTGGACATGCTATAGGGTGAGCTGGAAACCCCAAAAGGCCAGGGCCAGGCAGGCCTGCCCCAGGGAGACCTGGTACCACATGCACACCTGGAGGCAGGCAGAGCTCTGTCTAGGAAACCAAACCCTCCAGTGCTGGGGCAGGCGCATGTCCCTGTGCAAGCAGCTGGGGAACCTGCAGCAGCTTTGTACAGATTTTGAAGCTAACGAATCAGGGCTAGAAGGATTGGGAAATCCAGGCTAAGTGTCAACTGCAATGGGGGGAAGCAAAAATAATGAAGCAAGGCTCCCCCAGAAGACTGATTGTTTCAGAGTCCAGGAGTGAAGGGGAATGGATACAGCAAACTCAGGAAATTGAAAACAACTTTTGGTAAGTACTTCCTCTCACTCCAACACTTGGTCTTTTATCAAAGCTTGTTCAGACCCTGACAGCAGTGTGCAAAGTGACTCTGCTCCGTCATAATGCAAAAGACAGGCCCAGCGGCCAGGAGTTCAGCAGCTAGTGGAGCAGAGTTGGGTTCAATTTCCCTGGAAATTGCTCACAGAGGAAAGCTGTGAGATGAGGAGCACAGCTAACGTCCTTCAGTGATGCCACCACTTCCCCTGCACAGGGCAAAAACCTTGCTCGTGCCCTCTACCTCTCACACCACAGCTCCCCGCAGCTCGTTCCTGCACTCCAGCAAGGATGGAAAGCAAAGCAAAAGTGAAGCAGGAAGGACACGAGCCCCCATCCCTGGAGCGGATTGATGGTGTCAGAGAGCTGATCTCTTTTTAGCAGCATCACAAGGGGATTGTGGGAAGATGCTTTTCCACCCCAAAGGCATCCCCTGGCGAGGCCAGTTCACATGTTGGATGCGCAGGGCACACCCAGGGCTGCAGTATCCCATTGCAGCACTGCATCCCCATCAGGCTGGGCACCAAAGGGGCATGTCCAAAGCAGAGTGCCAAGAAAACAACTTGTTTTAAGAGAAAGGGCCCAATTCCTCTCACTTGGGACTCATTAAAGTCAATGGAAAAAAGCCCTTTTTAGCTTCCCTAGGCTTCACCACTTATGTCTCACGCCAGCCAGACGTCACTATAGTCACTCCAGATTTATGCTGGTTCAGAAAAAGGGAATCCGTTGTAATAGGTCCCAATGAGAAGAGGGGAGAGCTGGGTCCTCCAGACACAAAACTCAGTATCCATGTGGAGAAGCCAAGCCCCTCATTTATACCACAGGCATCTGAAACCGCCTCTTGCTGCATTATAGCATTCTCCCTCTTTCTCCTCAATAAATCAGTGCTATCCACTTCGTATGCACGAGAATAAAAATAACTGGAAGTTACACTTGAGCACTGGTACCTGATTCAAATTTGAGAGACCTGTTGCTGATTACAAACAGCGGGGAGTAATGTATATATACTTACTAGATCAATATTAAGAAGTAGTAAACACACCCTTGCAATTTCCCTGTAATGGTTCACATCCTTCAGGCTCAGGCTCAAAATACTTTTTTTTTTTTTTCACCCCAAATGCTGCTACCAATGCAGAAAGTAAAAACACACTTTTCTGTTTTAAGCAGGGAAGAAGAGTGAGAGCCCTCCCTTTGCAGGCACTGCTGCCCAGCACCCACCTTGGCAGACACCCATCCTGCTCACGTCAGGCAGCATCCTGCACAGGTAACGTACAGCACCGCAGACTTCGTGATGATCAGGGCAAAGCCATCATAACCCATCTCATCCGTGGAGGTTTGGTTTGCCTTTCTCGAGGGCTCTGCTGCATGTCAGCGAGAGGAGAGCTGCCTCCCACCGGTGACCCTCCTCGACAGCAGGGAACGGTACTTGGCTGCTTGCACAACTGTCCCTGCATATTTGGAGCGCAGGGGTTAGCGCAAAGGCTGAAATATCATGCCTATCAGTTAGGGCCCTGTGAACAGAAAATAGCAGAGGATCTGGTGGCAGTTTCCTTTCAAGACATACAGGAATAGCAGCAACATCTCTGCCGGATCATATGGACTGAATTCCTCAGCCCGAATCCTTCAGCTTTGAATTCTTCTGCAAACCATTTTTCCCCCCTTGGCTTGTTTGTTGTTTCAGGACCACTAAACTACCGAGAATAATTACCCTGTCCTTATTGCATTTCGGGGAGGAGACTCTGACAAACAGCCAGATCTAATTTGTACTTTAAATTGGCTTCTGGGCCAGATAGTCATGCCTTCCAGATGGAAAATCTAGTTGCACTCAACAGCAGATACCCCGGTGCATTCAGGTCCCAAATCAGCTTTGCCCAAAGCATGCTGTGGCATGCAATTTGTTTTTTTAGAGCCTAAGAGAAGCTGATGGTCACCGCAGCCCCTGGTGAGGCAGCATCGCTTTCCATCACCTGTACCAGTTCAGCTGTCAGCCCTGCCTTGCTGTCCTGTTGTTTTTCCTAGAAGCCTATCTGACAGCTGTAGCAGCTTTATAACTGCCAGGTTTGGGATTTATCTCCCTGGGAATGTCCTTTCAGGTTGCCTTTTCCAAGGATGACTCTCTGCTATGCTTGCTCAACCTGTTTAACGCTACCCCAAAACAAAATTAATGTTAAGAAAGCAAACACCATGCTTCTTTTCACACATGCAGAGACTGGGATCGCGCGGGATCCTCTTGTCTCCTGCCAAGGCAGAATCAAGGATACATTGAACCTTGGTTTAGGTTACAGGCAGGGCCTGGCCAGTGGCACATTATGCATGGGACACTAACATTGCTCACAGCCACAGAGTGTTAAAATGCTGCCATTGAAGTGTCAAGTCTGAGCTGTCATTTGCTTTGTTGAGGGCTAGCGAGGCGAGATGGCAACTGCCTTGAGGCAGCACCCAAACGTGGCTGGGAGCAGGTCTCTGAGCTGCCCTGTTCCACACGTCCAATTTGGGGACCTGGTGGGAACAGCAACCCAGCCTGAGACACACAAACTATATCTCAGGCAAGTGTGATGCCTGGCGCCGGCCACTTCCTTGTATTCCTCCACAGGGAAACAGCATTGGAAGATGCCCATCATCTGCACAGGAGACAGATATAAGCCTGGATCAAGGGTAAGCCTCAGATAGAGGCTCTGTGGCTTCCTCACAGTCCCTGTGAGTTTTTTGGGGTCTTTTTTGCCTTTCTCTCACAAGCCACATATAATTCTAGGGCTGTACGACCTGATAGGTAAACGAACAAAACTAACAACTTGGTCCTTTTCCCACCTCTGCCGCTCTTCTACTTGGTGGCCTTGGGCATGGCTTTCATTCTTCATGTCTTCATCCCTTTCCTCCACAGTGAAATGAGACCACTCTGTAAATTGCTTTAAGATAAACTGCTGACCAGGGTTATCATTCGAGGAAAAGAGATTAATACACTGCCAGCCGCAAAGCATTTCAAGCTGGAGTTATCAAACCCTTACCTTGCAAGTCCTGAATCTCATGCTGCCCATGAACACATCCTCCTCCTGGTCTGGAAAGACTCCTGTCACCAGGACATCATTTAAAAGCCTGGTCATGTTCATCTCACACCTCCAACAGACACATGCCATGTATCATCCAGGGAAAGGCAATGAGTGATGCTGAGGGAGACGTGGGAAATCCTTAGGGGCAGCACTGGGTGAGCCTCCCTCAGTCTTAATGCTTTGTCTGGTGCCAACAGAAGAACAACCATCCCATTGCAATCCCACTGTGTCCTTCCTGAGTTTCTCCATGTTTTCAGAGTCTTTGTCTGCCTAGCAACAGCAACATGCATGGGACTACAATGAGCTTTTTGGTGTTCAGCAACACACAGCAGCGACAGGCAGATCCGCTGCCAGGTCTCCTCACATAGCCTGAGTCTCCATCTCCCAGCACCTCTTGTAGGGACACACATTTAGCAAAGAAGTGTAAACCACCATCAAAATCTGAGTGGCTGCACTTTACAGCCACTTCTGCTCAGGCCCAAACAACCGCACAGAGTCCACAGTAGCGAAGAACAGGCCCGTGTATTATTTTAAAGGAGTAAGTTTGTTTTTGTTTTGGTTTCACTCCTCTGCCCACATCTCTCCGAAATTGCCCTCTGTTTGTTTGGGATATTCGCAGGCATGCAATGTTTTCCCGGCCAACTAAGTGAGGGACATTGTCGTCCTAACAGGCTCTCCCTTTGACTCCTGTGCTGCTGTGGCCAAGTCCTTGGACTCCTCTGCAGACTAAATCAAATGACATGTGCAAAAGCAGACATGAAAAAATAACATATGCAGAAGGACAAGCATGTTCAACTATGAGCAATACCTGCAGGTGTGCAAGAGAGCTCCAGGGCTGATGCTTATTGCTTCCCCGGATAAAAAAAAAAAAAGGTCTCAAGGACCAGAGAGCTACACAGCAGGATCCAAGTCAAACTCATGCAATTCTCCCTAGAAACTGGCATTTTGGAAAGTGGGGAAACTGCAGCACAGTGAAACCAAAACTGTTCCCAAACACTCTCAGGTTGTAAATAGCCTCGTCCCCCTCTCCCCAGCCCCTGCCCCTGTTTGATGCTCCCCTCGTGCAGCATCAGGGGGCCCAGCAGCAGGGACTAGTGAGAACTGGTTTCTGAAAAGTTGGAAAACAAGTTTCCTGAGGGAAAAGAAAAATCAGGTTTGTTTCACTTTGAAGGCTTGTTTGTTTGGCACCTTTGGAAAAAGGAAAGAAAACAGTGATGTTTCTGATAAAAAAAATAATGCACAAATGCCAGAAGAAATAATGAAAAATGAAATAAGACAGTTATGTCTTTTGACAAAAAAATGTTGGCCACCACACTGCTATGTATAAGTCAGACATGGCTCAGCATCGCTCAGCAGCAGCAAGGGCCCTCACAGACCATTGCTGGCAACTACCACTGCAAAATCCTGCCCCCTCCCGCTATTTATATTAATTGTCTGCAATCCGTGTGAATGGTGTGATCTTAGGAGCATACATCTTTCTCTACCTGTTAATGCTGTGCTGTTACCTGCTGCACACTAGGGTCACTGGGTCTCTCTTCTTGCTCTGCCTCCATAAAGACAGGGCTAGGTTTGCAGCAGCAGACTGATAGTTTTTTCTACTCCCGCCATACTGTACCAAAAAGCATCCATGCTGGATCAAGGCCTCTTTCCCTCACAGAACTTCTTTCATAAATACCTTCATAAGCTTGATTTCTTAGGGCTGCCCTTCCAAAGAGCCACGCGAGGGTTCTTATGGGAAGCTGGTTCTGGAAGAGCAGACAGTAAGCAGTTAAATATTGTTCCTGGTAAAAAGCTAGGGCTGCCCCATGCTCCCAGCCCCACTAGGACAAAACCATGAAAAAAGATCCAGAGAAGTAGTCCTCAATACTCCCGTTTAGTAGGAGCTAATCTCCATAGTCATACACAAAGTACATGTGATCCTACAATAAGCCAAAGGGAGGGATAACTTTCTTGGCATAGCTGTGTCTGAATTCACATCACAATAGCCATTAAATTACGTTATCTTCAGTTATCTTTGCACATATCTATCAGATGTCCCATAGTCAAAACAGGTTGTCTCATGAAATGCATTATCAGCTGCAAGTATCAAAGCAACTTTTCTTCTTCCTTACTTAGACAAAACATATTCTTGCCCCAGTGAATTAACACATTGTGGGGTTTCTTACACGATTATAGAAACCCAGGAGCTCTGGTGCCAAACCTGCGCAGCCCCGTATTCATCATCAAAACATCTCGTGGTCTGAAACTGAAAACCCACCCAAATGCTTCCCTTAACTGGCTTTCAACACAGCAAAGTAAAAGCCTTCTGTGGACTCAGCAACCTGAACTAGCGACTGCAGGGCTTGAGCCCACGCCTCACGGTCACGTAAATGAAACCCACGTTTCTGTGCTTGCTTTCCTCCTCTTTCTCGCATAAATAATGTGACCCAAGAGCAGACTGTGGTGGGTCAACCGTGTCCTTCTGCCTGTCGTCCACCCAGCTCCACTCACACACGCATGTCCCCTCGTCAGCAGGTTGGGGCGCGGGGAAACGGAAGAAGGTTGTGATCCCCCTCACCAGTCACTGTCTTAGGCAAAACAGACTCCACTTGGGGAAAATTAGTTGAATTCATTACCAATTAAAATAGATTTGGATGTTGAGAAACACAGGCAAAATTAAAACCGTTTTCCCAGCTGTGCACTCACACCACACACACACCCCCACACACGGCTGTTCCTCATTCCACCACCACCCCCACCACCCCCATTCCTCTCATTTTTCTAGCATTTTTTCCCCTTTCTTACCTCCATTTCCCCAAGGCATCACACCAATAGAGCTGAGGGGCTGGGCTCCATGTCGCTGACAGTACCTTCCGGAACTGGCCACACCCGGGGCAGCCCCTGCCTCTCCTCACGGAGCCCCCCTCAGCCCCACTGCTGCCCCTGGGCCCAGGCACCCATCCCCAGGCAGAGGGAAACCTGCCCAACCTCAATGGTCTGTAAATCCAGGATAAACTGGTGCTGGCGCCCATGGAGTAGCCCCCCCCTTTCCTCACAAGGGACCACCCGAGGGCTGCGGTGCTTCGCCTCCGGCCAAAGCTGCCATCTCTGAGGGCCTCATGGCCCCGTACGCACATGCACTCCTACACTCGACGCACCTTGGCCCACGTTTCCAGAGATGACAGCAATTAAGCTGTAAATGCTGTGCTTTCTTTCTCCCCGCCTCCATCTGTTTTCACTTAAACAGCAGAAATATTTCCTGGCAGCTGTCTTCAATTGAGGGCAGGGAGGAAGGTAAGCTGGTGGAGAGGAGAGACCTGCAGAAGGGACACACTCTTAGCCTTTTTGGAAGGGGAGAAAAAAAAAAAACAGGGGTCAAAGGAGGAGGAAAGGTGTCATTGCTCAGTTTTTCATGTCAATGAAA
Source organism: Chroicocephalus ridibundus (assembly GCF_963924245.1). Lineage (NCBI taxonomy): Eukaryota > Metazoa > Chordata > Aves > Charadriiformes > Laridae > Chroicocephalus > Chroicocephalus ridibundus. The sequence goes on along the minus strand of NC_086289.1, from coordinate 36,714,257 downwards.
GCTGCAGAGGAGGCAGGGAGTGAGTACCTCGGGTCTCGGTGACAAAAACCTCACATCCATCATGCCCTGCGGAGAGCTGCCCCTGCTCTGAGCTGCAGCCTACCTCACCAGGGAAGGTGCCCGTGGCTTTGAAGCCCGGAGGTGCTTCGTAAAAGGTGGAGCGACTTTGCAGAAACCCATCCAGAGTAGCAACCCACTGGCAAATCCCTCCAAGATGCCCAATTGCAAGAAATGGAAATGCTGGGGAAAAAACAGCCCAAATCCATTCCTTCAGCCCCAGTGGCTGCAGCCATGGTGGTTTCATGCAGAAAAACTTCAGTTATCCTTTGCATTTTGTAAACCAGCCCCCTCCAGCTCCCCTGTCCTTTATAGCCCCTTGCATCAAGGGCTGTGGAAGGCAGGGCAGCACAGTGAGGATGGCTGAGCACCAGCTCTCTGCTCTTCCACCCAGTGGGGCGATCTGGGGACAGCAAACAAAGCTGGTGGGCAGCTGGCTTGGCATTGAAAAGAAAGAAGCCAGTCTTTACCCAAAGCACAGTCAAGCTGAGGGAAAATTGCCTTCACCACCAATGGCCAAAAGGGCACGATGGTTTGCTGTACCTTGGGAGTGAGGGGGCACTTTCACACACCACTTTCCAAGCCCTGGAAACCTGAAGTGTTCTCTGAAATGCCTCCTCAGGATTGACAGCCTCCTACATTAGATCTGTAGAGCCCATGGCATTGCTGGCAGCAAGGCGTGGAAGATGATGCCGTCTTGGCTTTATTCATGCTTTCTTGCAATAAGTTCACGTCTCTTCCAGGGATCTCTATTCACTTCTGGGTGTTGAGAAAAAGGTCCTTATCTTCGGTTATGTGCTTCCTTGCCTGAAATCAAACAAGGAGAATCCCTTCCAGAATTAGCACAGCAGATATCAGTGCAGAAGCCAAACCAGGAAGAGTAACATTAGCAAACACCGCGCTGGCCCCAGCACAACACTCCTGCATGGGAAAGCACAGAGGCACCACGTACATCCCCACTGCTGTGCACTCACAAGCAAGCTGCAGGGCCAGGAATTAACCTCCTTGGCCAAGACCAGGAGCAGAAAACAGGAGTCACAAGCTGAAAATCAGAGCTGGAAAAAATCAGAAACGACGGCAAGGTGGAGATCAGGATCCAAACCCGCTGCATGTTGGGGAGTGCTTGGAACTGGGTTCAGAAGCCAAGCCCTGGCCAAAAAGCTCGACAGCTCCTCTTCACTGGCAAAGACTGATGCCATCGTGTTGCTGGGCAGAGCTGCCCTGTGCCATGTGAACAATGTAAAACGGTGTGGTGAATTATTGCCTGTAAGCAGCTCTTACTCTTACAAGCTAATTTCACCTAACCTCCATTCGCTGCACGCACACACAGAGCTTTTTTTCCCCTCTTTCCATCTGCAGGACATGATGTTTTCTCTTCAATATTATAACCCTTCCAGCAGATCCACTTGTACTTTTTTTTTCATATGCTTGCTGGGATATATTGAAAAAAAAAGCTAATGCAAAGCTGTTTTCCATGGCATATCCTCCAGTCTGACCAGTTCCTTCCCACAGTCTCAGCCTTTCTCCCAAACCCACCTTGTACCAAAAACTAATGTTTATTTACACTTAAAACACGCTCCTGCTGTGTCGCCACCCCTATGTTGAAGTACCTGCCGCTTCCAGAGGGAAAGCCCAGTAATTAATGACTACCGCAGCCCCCCTAATCATTCTGCATGCGTTACCTTTGCACAGAAGCCAGAAAAGAAATAAAATCACCAGGGCCGGTGTGAACTACTGCATTGCCCAAAACATAATCACCTGCTGCTACGGTATTTCCATAAAACCCCATCCCCTCTCCTCCCAGCCCATTCCACCCCCACATTTATTTTGTTGCACCATGTCCTCAAAGGGCAAATGTCCTCATGCAGGTTTTGTCACATCCTAGGAAAACACCAGAATATCTTGACTAGGTACCTGCTTTTATTGTTCACCTCCATAGCCTGCAGAAAACCTGAAAAATGCTAAAATGAGCATCACAATTAGAAACCAGGCAAATATAGCCACATTCAGTGCTCAGAGCTCTGCCTTGCATAGAAATACCCAGAAAATCCTAATTTTGCAATATCCTCTTTACCGTTCAGGTTACTCTAGGTCCTCAGTCCCACAACGGGACAAGCTGAGCCCCACCTCTTGAAGAAACTGCTCCTCCTTAGCTCTTACAACCACGTGCTATCAGGAAGATTGCTCTTGCTGCCACGCTTCCAGGTGGTCTCAATTAATCCCATGGAGTACAGCACACAATCAGGAGCTTGCCCATGCAGTTGGCAACTGGGAACCTCAGACATGCTGTATTTATCTGTAAATCAAAGTGAAGCTAAGCAGCTCCCTGGCCCTAACAGCACTGGTGTGTCTCCCAGAACACATTACAAATGATATTTATGACATGCTATGTGTCTTTCCATGTTGGACAACATGTTTACTCAAGAGTTTCTTCCGAAAAAATGCCAGGGGCTGTGCACCGGGACCAGAATAAATTCAGGAGGATATGCTGTCCTGTTTTACTTTTTATCCATCAATAGCCATTGTGCTGTTTAAAGAACTCAGAAGAGTTTTGTTAGGGGAAAGCTTTTCAACGCTTTGATTTCTCCCCGCCCTTCTTTCTCTGCAAAACGCCACTTGCAACTCACCATTATTTTTTTCTCTGGGTGATTATGTTAAAATTTCTGCCCAAAGGCTTCTGGCCAAATTTTTCCCTCAGATATGTGTATTCAACTGCTGGTGAAATTAGTGGCTTCTTTGCGTGCAAGTTGGAGGAAGGAATTTGGCTCCAGCAGCAGCATTTTCCGAGCGGCCACAGAGTGCACGCACACCAATTGTTTGGACCCACGCTGCAGACACCATGGCCCAGGGGCAGCCAAATTTCCAGACTCCCGCAAATCACATACCAATATCTCCACGCTAGTGAGCTGCACAGGAAGCATACCTCGTCCCTCAGCACTGGAGAGGGGTGTAGCACACCCATGTGGCACACCAGAATGGGAGCTGGGTGCCGGCTTTGCTCTCCAGGACCTCTCCACCTTCTTGGCCACGACCCTGCTCAGCTGCAGATAGGGTCAGCATGGAGGACAATTGGTGTTACGCATTAAAAAAATGTGCATTGTCCATGCATTGAGAATCTCCCTGGGGTTCTGGTGGACCTCTGAGTGGTTCAGTTTATGTAGGACCTCACTTGCTCTGCACCAATTACAGAGGGAGATGGGCATCTCCATGCGCTGCCTGGAGTTATGTCACCAGACACCCACAGGCTCAAGTGTCGCATCCTATCTGCCACCCCACACACAGACAGGCTGCTGCCTGACGCAGATACTGCTGAAGCTCGGTCATGGGTTTAACACCTATGGGACATCTAGAGGGATGTTTGAGACAGGCTGGGTCCTCTGTAGCTCTTGCAGGGAAATCAGCTGCTTCCTGGTGGAGGGGAGTTTGCTTTCACCCTTCCTGGCATCTGGAGTGGTACAGCTACTCTTCCATCACCTGCTCCTCTTCAGGCTGGTACCTCCAATGTGTGGTGGCGGAACGAAGGAACCTCAAGGGTGGCTCCTCCAGCTCTTCTGATTGACCCTGGCAGAAAGGAACAGCAGGTCACAGAAGGGCTGTTTTCAGAACTGTAGCAGACTCAGATAATGACTCAACCAACGTTGTGCCCAAAAGTCAGACCTTTCCCCCAGACACATGTGCATTTAAATATGTGCATACGCATACATACAGGCAAACATGAAGTTAACATCTCTCAGCCTTTCTTGATTCTGGTAAAAAGGAATTATGATGGATGCTAGCCTTATGTTTTGGGATCCTAGCGTGACCAAGCTGTCTGAGAAAAAAACCCTGTTTTGGAGAAGTCTGGCTCCTTCTTTCCTCTGCCCACGTGTGTGTGCATGCGTGTGGTGGTCTCTGGGGGCAAATCTGACAGTATGGAGAAACTGGGACAGAGGAAGAAGTGCTGTGCGTGGCTGGTCCCCATGTTATTTCAGTTAGTGGCAGGGCAGTAATGAATTCCCAGATGGGTGGAGGGTGGAAGAACAAACCAGCCCAACATTAATCTCTCTTGTTCTAACTAGATTAGCTAACAGCATAATCTCCAAATGTCCACAGACTGTTCTTCCGAAAAAGAGGATAAAGAGCAAAGAATGTAACATGCCCACCACATTTCCAGCCCAAAGGCCTTTCTGGTATTTGTGTCTATCTCTGTTCCAGTCTTAAAAACCCTTCCTCCATGCTGAGACACATAGGGAGACAACAGCATCCCTGACCCAGAACCCAGCCAACATCCTTTAAAAAAGCGGTTATTACCTCTCTTGGGTTTTGGGAGCCAACATAAACACACATCAAACCAGGCTGTTCATAGAAATCTCCCAGACTGGCTGTTGAACTGAAGACAAATAAGGTATTTCCAGTCTACAGAAGCTACCTTTTTGTCAACGGGATTGCTTAACAGCTGTGGACCAGCACCTTCTTCCAGAAATGCGTAACAGTCTCCTGACGGTTAAAGGCTGCAAAAGCTTTCAGTCATTCAGTTGACTTTCTTGTCCCTTATCCTAAGGTTCGTGTTCTGCAACAGTCCCACTGACATCCGTGAAGCCGATCGTTGAACAAACACTCCTTGCCATCAACAAGAGCGTCGGGAGGTGACTGTGCGGGAACAGATGTGACTTACACACCTATTAGCATAGTGCAAGAGTTTCAGACCTTCTACCCAGACGGCACCCACAAGTGATGGGCTTCCAACAGCTTTGCTTTGATTTTTGACCTGGAATATTTCTAACCTTCAAAAGTCTCTGTACCTCAGTAAATGCGAGGGGTTTTTGGACTGAACCTTTTCTCCGGCATCCAAGTAGTCCCAGTGGGGCTGAACCAAAAAAAGCCCAATAAACTGCTCAACTAAAAGAACATGAATAATTGTCCCCAAAGGAAGAACCTCTCCAGTGTCTTGGCTACATAATGCAATGATAAACCTGAGTAAAAAAATAGTCTCGTTTTCAGTTGACTCCAGAGACCTGGACGGATTTTGTTGCCGTCACTTTGAACTGAAGGACACAAAAGACCTCATTTATTCTTCCTTCTTCATTCCTGACATAAAAGCCCAGGAAATGCAGTAATATGGCATTTCCAGTGCCGTTTCATTCACTTTGTGCCTGAATTATTTTTATTTCCCAAGTCAAACAGAGAAGTGAGACAAGCGTCTGTCCTTAATTCCAAATTTCCTGTCATTGACCAATTTAAACCATAGATCTAATGTTGTTAGGACAATATTTTCTTCTATATGTGTCTTAATAGTGATGTTAACCACTTACTGTTTATTTCCTACAGCAGCTGGGAACATGGAAACGTGTACTGAAAGGGCTGAGTCATCCCCCATTGTCTAATGTTAACTTTGCAACCTGGACACGACTCCGTAAGGACGTTCTTGCCTCTGAAACCAGGAGACCCCCATCAGGGTCGAGCACAGACCTTCAAAGAGGAGAAACAAGTAGCACGGCCGAAGTGGGAAAGGCCAGACAAACGGCAAGCAGGGATGGACGGTCAGACCTTAATCCCGCTAAATGGAAAGCGGGTAGCACTAAAGGGAGGGGAACTCCAGCTACTCTGTCTCACTGTCTGAACAGCCAGGATTTCAGCTCTTCATTTACACTTGCTGGCTGGAGGCGAGCCCCCAGCAGCAGCCCCTGGCACCAGCCTGGGGACCCCCCATGGACTCAGCTTGGGTTAATAACATCCGTCTTCCCTGGGAGCCAGGGATTTGTTGTGGAAATACTGCCAGAAGGACCTAACTTTGGCTCCTCTTCCCAAACATTTGTGGAAAAGCTGCAAAGCATCTGCTGGGACCCCAAGCTGAAGGGAAGCCAAAGGCAAGTGGGGAGAGATGCCCCATCGAGGCTGTGGTTCCTGCCAGAGACACGGTGCAACATCAGCCCCTGGCTCTCCAGGGCAGGGACAGGGAGAGGGTTCTCTCCTTCCTTTCTTCCTTGCCAAAATCATCTTCCAGAAAAACGGGGAAAAGCTGGATCTGAGGGACTCATTGGCACTGGGGTGAGAGCATGAGGGCACTCCACCTTTGCACCTCTCCATTGGTAAGGAAGGTGACATTTAGGAGATAAGCAGGGGTGCAAGAAAAAAAAACTGCCTTTCTACTTTTTTAGGAAAATAAACGAAAACAAAGATGGAGGACATGAGACTTCCAGCAGGAAACCAGGTCTTAGCAAAGTGAGGTGTAATTAACAGAAAACACCAGTCCATAGGGCGCTCTGCAGGGGACAGTTCCAACCATAATGGAGCCATCAAAAAAAAATTGTTTTCCTTGCAGTAACACCTCAAGCCCAACTTACTACAAAGAGGAGAGAGCTGTAAAAGAGTGGGAAGTCTCTTCATCCACTGCTGCTTCCCAGGCACTCCATGAGGACGGTTCAATTCGCACCTTTTATCACCCCTGCCTGCATTTCACTTGTTTGCAGGAACCTTCTCCCCAAGGCAATAAAATCAAAATTACTGCAGAAAGCAGGCCATGGAAACGGTTCGCCTGGAATTCAAAAGGGCTTTGCTGGGGCAAAAGCTGCCAAAAGACACTATCGGACCTCTCTGCCCCAGGGCACCCAGCAACCCTCGATCCAACCAGCTCCCTTCACAGAGCACCAGCTGCCCGTTCCCTGTGCTGAAGTGGTACAAGCCGAGCTCTCCCATTTCTGTGGATGCTCTCTCACCCATGCATTTCCTTCTACCTCCACTTGGAAGCCCCAGCCTGGTAGGAGCTGGAGACTGAGCCCACCAGCAAAGGAATACTTACCAGCTCTGCTCAATTTTTCAGCTTGCAAGCTTTCCCCCAGCTTGGCTGCTTGCTCCTGTCATGGAAATACAGATTGACCCTCCAAACTACAGCCCATTTTAGGGCCCAGCTGCTAACTATGAGAGCAGAAAGCCCATCTCAAAGTATTTTCCATAATTTTTTTTCTCCGTTTCCGGGAAATGAGGGTCCACGCAGGTCTCTGCCTCTGTACTGCTGTGGGGCCGCTGAGAACGAGAATTGCCTTGAGGAGCACTAAAACAAAAGGAGCTGGTGCAGGCACCAGTCAGGACACACAGCACCTGTGTGGAAAGGCAGCAATAGGGGAAATAAAGATTTTCCCAGGGGGGTTGATCAGGGAGGATGTTTAGGTGCCTAAATGCATTCAGATTCACGGGCAGCCAAGATCCTCACTGCTGCCAACCCCCAGTTTGCTCCAACCTGCAAAGGGCATCTTTACCCATCATCTGCGTGGCTCTGCATAGGCAAGAAATTGGAAATACAGGCAGCCCTGCTTTTGTGGGCTGATAATTGCTGTGAGCTGATAAACTGCAGCTCTTCTGCACAACTGCTGTGACCTGCCGAGAACCCCCTCCCGGACCCAGCCCTCCTCTCCCACTCAGCTTTGCTTTCAGGAAAAATTAGGCTGAGTTTCAAGCAAACCTGGGCCGAGCTTCAAGTGAGCTGGAGCCAACTCCTAATTTAAGCCGTCAGCATATTGTTTGGGGTCAAAACCATAAGATACATGGAGGCTTCGCCTTGTTTTTGCTCCAACCTGAAAGCACATCTGACACATCCTGGCTGCGTCTCGCTGCCGGGAGTCACCTGGATCACAGCACAGGGCAGGACTCATCTGGGAGCAAAAGGAGGCAGGTCTCAGAGGCCAGGCTGGAGCAAAGGGTTAACATGCAGGGTCCCAAGTCCGGCCCAGGCAGTTATTTCAGGGTCATGCTTCTGAGCGATAAATTCACAAAAACACATCTCGCTGCAGTGGAAGATGCTGTTACTCTTAATTAGGCAGAGCTGCATCTTAGCAAGTAACCCTTTGCGTGCAAGGGGGCTGTGCATGAGGTGACACGGGAAATAGGTTTCTGGAAGGTGCCAGGGGCAGCATGGCTGGACATCACCCCTGGCTATCAGGGTTCAGGGCCAGGGCATGAAGGGTAGGGCTCAACTAAGGAAATGCTCCTTCATTTAGGAACACCCCAGAGAATAATTTTATTTTATGGATGCTGGTGTACAGGGTAGGTCATCATACATGTCTGTCACTCTGCAGGCACAAGACACTGATGACATTTAGCTTTGCCCCCTTCTCTCTCATCCCAGCCTCTTTTGAAACATCGCCTCTCTCTGCGTCCCTTTTTCCAGGGCAGGAATGGGGAGACTTGCACTGGGCACGAGGGCCAGAAAAGCCACTGACCCATCTCCATAGCAAGGTGAGCATCACAAGCCAGGGGCACACATCCAGAGCCCCCCTGCTCCCCACATGCTGACTGAGACTACTCACACCACACCACCACTGCCAGAAAGGCAGCTCACAGTGCAGGAAAAAGGCTCACCTTGTAACAGATCTGCCAGGCAAACTGGAAGGTAGACTTTCTCCCCAGTCCTAACAGAGTCCTAACCTCACAGAGAAAGGTTTTGGCAGGTTAAGGCTTTGTCTGCACCCAAAAAAAAAAATCAAAATCACCTTGAATTAGCAAGGGGAGTGGTAAATCAAGTCAACATTGAGGTGCTGAGATGGGAGATTCCCCCCATTCCATGAGTTTTAGCAGCAACACTGGTGGAAAAGTTGGCCAAGCTTCACCAAGAGCCTTTACCCCACACAAAAACTCCCATATACATGTGGCATATAGGTATGACATACAAAGTGCGTACAAGCCACCTCTTGGTCTTGGCATCAACACAAGAGGCAGACCATGGTCTGCGGTGGCTAAGCAGAGGGTCTGTATTTGCTTTGATAGCAAATGTTGGCCTTGAAGCTGCCACTGAGATGACATAGAGGCCATCATCTCAGTGGAGGAGTACAGAGGAGCACAGCTCTTCTTCTCTGTGAGTTTTGCTCTCTCCTATGGGAAAGTTTAGTCTTGCTGGGAGACTACATTTATATTGTGGCTGAAGGAGTCACTCCAAACTGGAGACCAGTAAGTTAAACAACCTCCCCAGCTTGTCTTTGCGCTGCAAACACGTTCCACAGCACTTCAATAGTTTGGGCAATGGTGGGGCTGTGCATCATGTATTATTTCTGGCCATCTGGAACAAGCATTAACCACAAATAAGCAAATTTGCTTGTTCTTTACTGCAAAGAATGAAGAGCCTTGCCAGAGAGATGCTCATTTCCACCAATGACAGATGTTTTGGGCATGCTTGGGTACCGACTGCTGCATGTAAACCAGAAGCAGCCCTCCTCCACCCTGAGGAACCCTCAAGTTTTGTGGGCTGAGATTCTGAAAAACTAGAAAACAGGGGGGAAAAAGGGGAAGAAAAAAAAAAAAAACCACAAAACATTTTAGGTTGACTCAAGTTTACTTTTTCCCCTGGGTTTTTGACCCGGTGTCCCTGTGGAGTGAAGCGTACCCAGTGGCTCTCTGCTTCTCCTTGCCCTACCAATTTTTGCAACCCTGAGCAGCTTGCAGGCAAAGCGGCACAAGCTGCCCAGGACAGCCACGTGGTTGAGGACAGATAGGCACGTAGGGGCAGGGCCCCCCGTGGACCATCTGAACTGGCGCCTGGAAAAATCCCCAAACCTGGGGATCGCAAACTTCCTAAAGCACCAGCCCCACGCTCTCCGTATCCGTACACACACGCCTGCTCCCCTTCCCTCTCATATACACATGCACGCAGGCAGCTGCTGCCTTACTTTCAACCTCCCACATGAGCCAGAGGGACAAAATGAAATCAATAAATAACCACTGTTAGCTCCTGCATTTTCAAAGTAGTGCATGGGGATTTGAGTACATGTAACTTCCATTAACCTCATTTAGAGTCAAAAACGTAACACCCTGGCCCACCACTCTGCAAACGCTGAGACCGCTTCAAGCCACTAGTGCTGGCAAGCCCTCGCTGTTTCTTTGCCCAGACCGAGGTTGGGGTTTGGGAATTTATTTTTTTATTTTTATTTAAAAGAAGAGCAGCTGCTGTCCTGAAGTTCTCATTTTCTCCCTGTTACTGTTTTCAGTTGCTGGCATTACTCAGAGCAGGTCTGCGATCCAGGACCATCACATCCCCATATGTCAAGACTTCAGCAGCAGGCTGCCGAAGTGCGCTGCGCTTTACTGCTAACCTGCGGGTGCTTGGAAGAGGTGCCCAGGCGGTCCCCTTTCTTGCAGAAGTTGCCTTAAAATGCATTTGTCAGGAGATCCTGGCTCAATGCAGGAGAGGTTTTAAGTACACACTCTGCTTTCTCTTTCCAGGCTTATACATATGTGTATGTTTATTTCAGGATAGGGCCAGAAACCAGCAAGAAAATAAAACCTGCAGGAGGTTGAGGCCACCCCACTGGTGCTCAGAAGCCTCTGGGACACCCCACCATCAGTTCTGTTCTCCCGCCAGCCAGGAGCAGATACAGGCACATAAGCATCACAGTGCAGCTTTAGGAGGGCGCATCCCCTACATCATTCCACAAATCCGGAAGATTTCCGTGAAAAGCTGTAACACTGCAGAGCGCTGACAGCAAGCGCTGCCACCCAGAGCAGGGAGCCATATCCCGCACCCCTTTGGCAATCAAGACACCACTGCTGCATCCCAGTGTTGCAGGCATTTGTCATTCCTTTGATAAACAACCCTTTACACCAGGTAAAAACCAAAAACCAAAGGCTCGCTTGCTGCAAGAATTACTGTGGCCTGAGAGCAAGGGATATCTTATTTTTGTATTTTTCTAGCCTTGATAAGCAATGGATGTAACTCGCAAACTAAAGCGATTGCAGTCTTCCTTGCCTTTGCTCTGAGTAGCACCGAGCAATCCAAACTGTGGCGCAATAGCGCATTGCTGTGCCTTTACACCCCGATCAGCCCGGACCTTTGATTGTGTATTTTTAGAGAAGCCCTAGGAGACATAGCAATTGTCTTCCTTCTTAGGAAATCCTTTCCAGGAATACTAATTTCTAATCAGGGCTGGGCACAGAAGAAAATGTCCTTCCACAGGAAAGGGCCTTCAAAACGGCCTTCAAAATGTTCGGCAACAAGTTTGGGAGGCAGGTGAATTGTTGCAGGGTTTTGCTTTGTACTCCTTTTCTCTTTTTATCTACTGGAAAGAGGACAAAAAAAAAAAGTCTATCTTTTCTCTATGACAAAACTTAAACTTAAATATTTTTGTAAGAAAAATGGAAGAGAGAGGAACATGTACATTTAAATTTCATGTAACCGAAAACCCCATTTCAGGTAAAGACACTTCCATAAGTGTTTGCTTCCTATGAAAAAAAAAAAAATCCATTTGCAACACTCAAAATGTTTTTAAACAAATGCCTTTTGTTTAAAGAAATTCAGCTGCACCTCAAGCAGTTTAGCACATGTAAAGAAAGTGTACATGCTGCTGGCAGAGACATTTCTCCATCAGAGCATTTGCAAGGCTTTCTTATTAGAAAGAGCAGCTATGGGCTCTTTTCCTCTCCCTCAGCACCACCAGCGTGGATGAATTCATGAGCTGAGTAAGTAGAAAAAACATCATTATGTTGGCTAAAAAAAAAAAAAAAAAAAGCAATGCAAAGACTACTTTTGTTCAATGAGTGCCTTGTCTTCGGCTGCCTTTAAGCAAAGCTTTCAGGTCACGCCTGGAGACAAGCAATCAACCCCCGAAAAGCTGTATTTGTACACATGGATGCACTTCCATACACCTGGTCATAAAAGAACAAGTCCGTGTATGCAGAACCACTGGCACAGGAAGATACGTGCCATTGTACACAGCTGTGGAGTTTATGAAACCCCATTTACTTTCCTCTGACTTGGAGACTCTGGTGTCTGATATGAGCTGTGCTCAGACACAACCTTCCCCTCAAGCAGCACATGGAAAGATCTCGTTTGTTTGGTAGGGGTTTTTTTTCAACCTGTTTGCAAAGGCACCTATTTTCCCAAACACTAAAAAAAATTTAAAAACTCTGGGGACTTCTCCCTCCCTGCCCTTCTTTCAGGCTGAAGGTAGCCAGTGGGGAGGGCACACAGCAGACGCCTCTGCGCTGCAATCACATCCCACATCATTTCTGCAAGAAAGCTCAGCAGAATCAACTGTGTGTAAATACTGAGTCTCTGCTCAGTTACGCACCTTCACTCAGGCATGAAGCGGTATAAATGACAGTAGAAAACACTACCTGTGGTGCAGGAGTGCAGGTGAGGTCTGCCTAGAGGCACACACAAGTGTCCCCACACACCCCTCTCTCTCCATCAGCTTTCCCCTTGGATAGCCCGGGATCTGCCACCCTAAAAATAGGCAGCTGGCCGACAGCTGATCCCCACACAAAAGACCCTCCGTATCCCAGGAATTTCACATGGCCGACAGACAGGGGAGTAGTCCTGCTTTGTGCTCCCAGCCCTGAAATACTGCCATCAGCCCGTTTGTCCATCCCTAGGCCCGCAGCATCCTCACAGCTGAGCTCACTGCAAGCCCCAGCAGCCCCATGCACGCCCCCACAGATGCCTCTCCTCATGGATTTACACTGGGATATACAGACCCGGGCTTTTCTTATTCTTGCAGGCTGGGCTGATTTTCCATCATGTGGATTTTGTGATGGGTCTTTCCACTCATTACCCTTCCTCAGCCTAAATCTGTTCTTTTCACCCTATTGTTGCCAAGTTCTCACAATCTTTATGGTAGCGCTTTACAGAGCCCATGCAAGCTGCTCAGGGCAGGACACACACGTCATGGGAGCCAAAACCTGCCAGCCCCAGCAGCAAACTACGAAACAAACCCAGACCCAAAAAGCTGTCGGAAAGACATTGGCAGAGTGCTGCCACAGGTAATGCTCTGAAAAGTGTGGTGGTTTTGAAAACGGTCAGCAAGGAGAGGATTAACTGCCTACCGATACACCACTCTTGGTATTTTAAGAGACAGCAGTTTTCCCCCCATACCTTTGGTGTTGCTATGGCAAAACCAACATTGCATCAACCCATCGTAACTCTATCACTGTTAGCCTGGCAGCTTTGTTCACGCCCTGACAAGGGGTGAGGAAGTGGGGTAGGGGGAAACACAGCCCAGCCAGGAGGGCACAGGACAGGAAAAGCCCAGGTGAACCTGGAGGCTGCCCAGCAGGACAAACCAACCCCCGGCACAGAGGCCAGGCACCCTGCAGGAGCAGTGTTTAGAGCTGGATAAGCTCAGACATGGGGCAGCACATGGCAGGTGTCACTGTAAATTACCAGGGATAGAGCTGGGAGAAGCAGAGCACCTTTTTAGGACGGCAACAGCCTCGTGTAGGAGAAGCCTGGGCAGGCGAGACAGGAGCCAGTGGCTCCAGGCTCTGGCTGGAGGGTTAGCAGACATGAGGACCATCCAAGTGCACCTGCTATGGCCAGTCAGTGTCACAGGGCAAGCCCGCTGCAGATGGACAGAGGACCATAACAGGCTGATAAATCTTGTCATTACATTATCCATATGCGCATAAATCCCAGAGCAGATTTCACTGGCTCAGCTCAGCTGCATTTCCCTGCTCACGCCTGTCAAGCTGGGCAGCAGGAAGGTGCAAGTGCTGCTCTGACACTAAATCCCTTTGTTGTCTATTTATACCCTGTTCTCTGGAAGCAGCTCGCTAGCGGCTGTCACTTGGCATCTTATCTCTCCTCACTTTGCAAACTGTCTCCTGGCAGCCCCACTGCACCCCTGCCACCTCTTGGGACGCTGCTGCCATCCCACTAGCTCTTTTCTTTTAAAAAAATAATAATAATAACAATAAAAAAGGACTGTAAGGCACCCAGATTGCACTGTTTGGTTAAAAGGCAGGGCTTTCTCTCCTTTTCAAAGGCATAAGGATTTGCCGACGATACCAAGATGCAAACCATAACCTTAATTTTTGTTCCTGGCATGCAGAAGTTAATGCCTCCTGTTGCACAAGTGGGTACAAAAGGTGCTGAATGATATTCATTACAAACTGTAACAGTCCCCCTACTTACAGAGCCTTAGATCTCAAAACCCTTTAAAAGAATTTCCATATCATTATCCTGATTTTGCAAAAGGGATAACAGGGGCACAGAGGAATTAAATGACTGCACACGTACACCCAAAAGCCACAACCCCAAATCTTTTGAGCTTGTAAGACATGGAGAGCACCAGGCCAGCAGTGATCAACCCATGGATATCTTTCCCTTCATGTCCATCTCTGTCAGCATTTGAGGCTTATTCTATTCACATCTGCTGGGATTTAAAAAAAAAAAAAAAACCAAAAAAAAACCCACTAAAACATATTGCCCAACCACGATCGCTCCAGACAGTTTCCCATTAAACCACATGCCCATGAGGCCTTCACCCCCCATGGACCTAGGGCAGAGTGGATGGAGGAACTTACCTCCCCCCAACTCTTTCCGAAAGCCACCATGGGTAGCACCACAAGCTCTCCTTGCTGTGGTGCAAACACAAATCCGAGGAGCTCTCTACCCTCCATCATAGCAAATGCTCAAGGGCAGGGAGGGGGTGGGCTCAGGGTCACGCCGGCTCCTGGACCATCTCTTTACAAAGCATTGTAAACCAAGGTCAAGAAGGATAGTCTAGCAGTTGCGAGAAGATACTGGTCTCTGGCTGGTGAGGCCAACCTCCCCCACACAAGAAGCCCCATCCCAGCCCCACATGGGGATATACCCTGGGGAAGGACTATAGTGCACCCAGCAGGGATGCTCTGGGCACCCTGCTGGAGACCAACCCCCTGTTCATCTCCAATTTTTCCCTACTCTGAGAGACAGGGCAGCAGACAGACCCCCAGGCAGCAGGAGTAACAGACAGGGTTTATTTATGAGCAGTGCATGTCTCTGCAGCCCAGGGAGCTTCCAGCTGTCCCTAGAGCCACTCACAAAGCCATCAGGCCAGAAAGTGTCAGCTGGGACTGGAGAAGCCCTCCCTCCCCAGGTCCTGTTGCACAGTCAACTGGTGGGGACAGAGGAGGGCACCCATGGGAAGCAACAGGTCTGTTGGCACCTGCTTGTCACAAAAAAAAAAAAAAAAAAAAAAAAAAAAAAAGCAAAAGCAAAACAGCCAATGCATGGAGCAAGCAGGAGCAAAGCAAAGCTGGGCTCTCCAGCCCAGATGAAGGGAAGGCAATGGAGTGCCAGAGATGCACAACCCCACCACAGTGGCAGGGATGGGCATGACAAACGGGGGCACTTCACAGGAGGCTTGGGGAGAATGAGAGCCTGCAGACACCATAGCATTCAGCAGAGGACAGTCCCACAAACGGGTTTTGTAGGTTATGTCCCAGCAACGGCTTGTAGGGGGCAGCCTTTCTGCAGAAGGAGCACTTCTGTGTCTGGAGGCAGACTGCAATTTTCAGGGAGGGGATGATTTGGCTGGACTATACACATACCAAATGAGCTTAAAATCAGGCTGTAGAGGCTTCAAGATGCAGCAAACTTCACCTCCACAAAAGCCTGTGAAGACCAAAGTGCTGTCTATAAGTCATCTCAGACCACCTTACACCCTGAAACACAGCTGAGTTGTTTGCCATGTGCAAGAGCTCCTTATTTAGCCGAGGCCACATCTGTCCCAGCAACAAATTCCTCCTGCCAGGAGGAGCCCAGTGACAGCAAACTCCAGTCACTATGACCAATGTCCAAAGCATTTTCCATTTGCTCTCACAAAACCCCATTGCCTTGTGCTGGTCGGCTTTGGGGCAGCCTTAGAAGCTTTCTGCCTAGGGCTAGATGGGGTTTTCACTCAGTCTCCTTCAAATTAATCCAAAGCACTGGTGAAGCTCCGAGTGCTGCATTGTTTCCTAAAACGTTGGTCCTCTGGCCCAGAAGGGCTCATGAGAATGAAGGAAGCAAGCACTGCCTTCTGCTTGCAAACAGATTGCTTCCTGGTACCAAAAGCTAAAAGAAATCACTGCAAAATGCAATCCTGTGCTTTTTGTGCTTTTCTCTTTAACATTTTCCCTGGAACTGGGGGGAAGTTGGTTTGTGCAGAAGCTTTGCATTTCAGCTCTTCTCAGCAGCCCAAATTTGTCCCAAAGCCGGGATTTGCTGAGCTCTCTGAAGAAGGATGGCCCATAACTGGACTCCCTCTCCCACCCCTGGGCTAGTTTTTGGGCAAAGCTTAAGCACCATCCTCCCAGCAGGCCTGGGGTCTGACAGCTCGCCTGCTGACATGCTTTTTCCCCAGCTAGAAGAGAAGCTATAACTCTTTCCCTCCCTTAATAGCCACATGACAGCTTGGTCAGAAGATCAGAGCATTCATCCCTCCACTCCTACACCTTTATGAAGGTGCTTATGTGCCTCAGGGGCCGATAGGGACCTCTCAGGCAGCACTCGCCATTGCACAAAAAATTGCTGCCCTATAAAGTTTCCAAATAGTTCATGCGCACAAAAATACAGAAGCAAAATCATCTCATAAAGATGTTCAGCTCAGGCAGAAATCAATCCAGGCTGTAAAAAAAAAAAACAAAAAAAAAACCACACAAACAAAAAATCCCAAAAAACAACTGCAAGCTTTAATGATGTCTCCTGTGAGACAGAAGCCTGGAAAAGACACGTTAGAGCCCCAGGAGCATTGCTGGGGACAGGCTCACCACCAGCCCAGGTTGCCCGCTGCCACAACAGTGGCTCCCCAAGCACCCTCCCCATTTCACCCAGCCAGGTCTTCTGTCCTTTTTATTCCTCCTGCCTCCCAGCTGCCGTCTCTCAGAAATGGGCTGGAAACACAGTCCCAGCTCTGAAAAGCTGCTGCCATCTCCTGGAAAGAGGCTCCTTCCCTGGAGAGAGGCAAGAGCGTGCAGGGGGCGTGGGACGGGTGCCAGAGGGGACCTGTGGCCACCAGGCACCTGCTACTCTGGGGATGGCCTAATCCTCCCCCATGATGTCATACCTGTCACCCTGATGACAGAGGGTTATATAGGAAAACAGGATTACGGGCTTGTACTGCAGAAAGCAGGTGGGGTCCGTGGGGACGAGGTCTGGGGCCACCCTTGATTTCAGCACAGGCTTTCCACAGGCAGGAGCACGGTCCTTCCCAATACCTTTTTAACCAGCGTGGGCAACACTTGGGCTTTGGGGCTGCTTTCTCCCCCTCCCGATTGCAAAACTAGAGCCTTCTCTGGAAGGAAACTGCGGGGGATGGCTCCCCGGCATCAGGACCCCATCACCATCAGGAGGCTGGGGGGGGCGGGGAAGAAATTGTAACACTGCAATTCTCCTTCCATCTGCAGCTACCACACAGCTGCCCAAAATATAACCTGCCACTGCCATAGGTCCACACAGAGATAACTTGCAGTCCTAGGAGCCTGTCTCTGGCACCGATACACACTTTCGTAAACACACCTGTCAAACAGGGTTGGGGTGGATTTCCCCCCCCCCCCCCCCCCCCAAAAAATAAAGAAATCTTAACCATCTCTCCCTGATGCTGCAAGAGTGAGGGGTTCAAATTGCCTTCCCTGCATGGCCATGCCTGCCAAGGCACAGCTGATGGCCCCGCAGCAGGCTGCGCGTCACCCATGAGCCGGCCTGTGTGAGCGTCACAGCAGTATTTATATCCTTTTATTATGCTTTAAACCACTGGGGAGAAACAGGTGCAGAGTTGTCTGTGAAGGAGTGGCCAGCAACGTTCCCCCAAGCCTCAAGCTGTTATATACACCAGCATGGACATGCACATGCAGGAGGACAAAGTCGGACCTTTTAAATCCCCACCGAGTGCCGAAGTCGTGGATAAAAATCAGTCCTGGAGGAGCACCCACGCCAAAGCACAGTGAAGATCTGATGGGTAGATTAAACCCTCACAGGCAATTCCTCTGATAATGACACCCTGCTTCAGCTGATAGAGCCATTCAGAGGGGGCACAGCCGGCTGGGGACACCCCCATGCACCCTGGGGAGCTCTTTCTGGCTACTTCAGCAAATAAATCACTGCTGCCCTTCAGCCGCTACCCCAGGATCACAGCCTTAGCAGGAGCTGCTCTCCCAAAGGTACCTAGAGCAGGATGCGCAGCTATGAGGCTGCATAAAGGCCATTTGCGATGTATGTTCGTCTTGGACTGTGCCTCTTACCTTGTTTCTCTGATTGCAGTTGCAGGGGAGATGTGCTGTGATGCATCTGTGTCCTCCGTGGTGAGGAGGTGTTGTCTTCTTCAGAGAAAACCAACTCTTCTGGACACAGACCAGGCTCTGCCCACTCGAGATCCTCCAAAAACTCCCCATCTTCTTCATTACGAGCAGGTTGGTTGGCACCTTTCCTGGGAGGATCCCCCAAAGAAATCTCCTTTTACAACCTGGAGTGGAGCCACGGTATCCTCCAGCAAACCAGAAGAGAAGCGTGGCCTGGGGTGGGTTTTTTGCCCTCACTGCAGGCAGGGTGTCACCATCTAATCAGGGATGAACATGAACCAAACTTTCCCAAGGCAAAAATCAAGTGACAGCAGGAATACACCAGCAGCTTTATAGGCCCAGGTCAGCTAAAGCAAGACAAGTGTCCTCCCCAAGCAGGTCAGAGGTTCCGCTACCTGGGCTGTTCAGGGACACCTCCCAGCCCTGTCCAGCCACATAACACCTCAGGATAAACCCCATGCAATGGCTTCAGGTTCACAGCTGGCTAGCAACAACCCCTCACTTCTCCTTAAAACAGGTGGAGGATATTAGGGTTAGCAACGTACTTCCCCAGTGCCTTGAGCTCACCTGTCCCGGGGCAGCAGGTTTGAGTCAAACCTCACCAATGCAACTTGCATCAGGACATGCCTGGTCTTCATGGGAAGGAGGCAGGAAGCCTTGGGTTGATTGATACAGCATTGACACTTCACTGCTAGAAATCAAAGCTGAGTTTAGCTTCAAAACCTGTCTTTTGTGGGTGGATGCATCACCTGGGGCTGCATCATACTGTATTACCCCAGACCAGGATAAAGCCAGCTGCCACGGTCACAACTGCTATTCAGCCTTTACCAAAAGTGAACCCTTTTCCTTCCTTTCCTTCCCAAGCAGGGGAGGAGCAGAGGCAATCGGTGTCAGTGTCCCCTGCAGTCGAGCACCTCATAAATCTCCCCTTTGGAAACACAGGGCAGCCCTGCTCTGCTCCTGGGGAAGAAAGCGGGTATTGTTCAGCCTCGGGCTCAGGTACACCACAGGGAGCATCTGCACTGAAACCCAAACGCATGTGCTGTGGGATGGGCTGCTGCGACAGCCAGGACAACCCAGGCTGATAAAAGACCACAGATTTCCTCCCCACCAGGCTCCAGAGAACAGCGCTTCCAATTTTTACATCGCTTCGAAGAATAATGGTGCACTTTATAATGTACGAAATGGAAATACTGAGATCAGGTTCGCCTCCACTGCTCCTCCCACACACGTGCTGGGGGTACGTGTTGCTGGATGAAGCTGGGAGGTTTCTGTTTCCCCCAGTACCATCCCCCAGCAGCACAGAGCAAAGCTTTCATAGCCCGTTTGCCAGCATTCTTCGCTTTGCCTTCAAGGCAAAGCTCTGGGCTCCTTTCCCCACTGACAGTCTGGGTTTGCGGATCTACATAACATCTGGCTCTGCAAGGGGAGACCCCCGTCCTCCGTGTCACTGCCATGGGGAAAACGCTTCCTCTCCCTCCACACACCTACCCTGGGAAACCAAAGGTCGGGGAGCCAGAGGGAAATTTATGGGCTTCCCCTCCTAAAAGACTTCTCCAGATGGGTCTCCAACACTGGGTTTTTTTCCAGGTGAAGGGAGAGGGGAGGAAGGAAGGAGAGGAGGGGAGATGGGTAAGGGCAAGACTGCAGGTCACATTTTTCTGCTCACAGCAAATGCATCGGGCAGAGGGGCCAGCGGGTGGCCAGGCCGCTACTCCTGCTCGAGCTGCAACAGCATCAGATGATGTCAGGCTCAACAGGGAGCACGAAGCCAGCTCAAGCTCCGAGTTCCCAACTGGTACCCGACCAACAGCAAAAATCTCCATAATAGCAGCCAGCAGCTAGAGCAGCCCCCTGGAAAAGCTCCCTGTGCAAAACCATGATATTTTGGTAATTTGATGCAATAGCCCACACTGGGGGCAATAGCCCACAGTATTTTAAGGGGAAGAGGCATGGCAGATATTGTGCAACACCCTGCCACCCCATTTTGGCCAGACCTGCAAGCACCAACCTCACCAAATCCCAGTGCCGCCTTGGGCAGCAGGGTCAGGGGTGTGACATTATTTCAGTGTCCCTGCTTTTCATACCAGTCACCTGTGGGCAGGCAGACGGTACAGCAGGACCACTGGCATCATCCAGCCTCCCCAGACCGCCTGTCAGGAAGAGGAAATGCCGCACGTTTTCCAGCTGCTTGTACCCACGCCAAGTCTAAATGCCACCCCTAAAAATACCAGCAGGAAGGAGAGGCACACCACCGGCCGCTCACCCCCCGAGCCAGGCCACCACAGCCACCCAGTTATTTTTGAATGAGGCAGCAACATGAAGCAGCTGAGCGAGACCCAGCCTGCACTTTTATACCTCCCCAGGCGGGTCAGAGGGTGACAGCCCGGTGTCACCCACCACAAGGCAGCAGCAGAGCCATAATAGCGCACACAAAGTGGCCGTGTGCAGGGGTCAGCATCCCGGGAGCTGCTCTCAGCATCCACTTCAGGGCTTCAGACATCGCTCCCAACAAAATTAAGCTCCTGCGATGCTTCTGTCTGATCAGCAGCCTGTCCCACGTGGCTTTAGCTCAAGCAATTTTGATCCCAAAAAGCATCCTTTAGCCCTGGACAAGTGCACCCAGCAAACCACAAGGCCCCAGTCACAGCCTGACTGGAGCAGCTCTCCTGATTTATTGTTTTGTTTGTTTTTTTTTTTTTTAATTGAACAGTGTCTTATTTCAAGGTCTGACTTATTCTGGGTAAATCAGGCTGAAACCATCCAGCCACTGAGAATTACCTTCCAGTTTCCCACTGCTTTCCTGCCACTAACAAGCAGGAGGGGGTGGATGGGACAGTTCGGGGAGGCATGAGACACCCCAATGCCTCATGGCTCTGCAGCCCAAACCATTCCTCTGGGGGATTTGCACCTCCCAAAAACTGGCATGGTCCAAGGGCTATCGCATTGCTGGCGCTGGGCAGGGACAGCTCGGCAGCATCTCTCACCTCCCCATCAAAACACCTCCCTGCAGCCGATGGCGCCCACGCAATCCTCCCCAACATCTGCCTGAAACCAGGGGGGAAATTATACTGTTTGCTGTTAAAGAGCTGCCACCTCCCACCCCAGCTCCACATGCATTCCAGGGTGCAATGCTTCAATGGCACCCACACACAGCGCGATGGGCAGACGACCCTGGGAGTCCTTCTGAGGGCAAGAAATGCAGCAGCTTCAGCTCTGCAACCCCTTTGAAGGCATCAATCTGCAGAGCCCACCTCTGCCTGCACCCAAACCGTAGAATAGAAACAACTTTCCTGCCAAATTTATATAGACAATTTGCTTAAATATCAGGCTGGCTAAGCAGGACTCCATGGTGCTTATTTGGAGCTTGTTTGGATTGTGATTTCTTTCTGTGCAATGCACTCTGATCACCTCTTTGAAGCCACCCCAAGCTCTGCTTAGACATCTGGACCGGGCAGATCCACCTGATGCCTGTGAGCATCCCAGGACAAAAGGCCTCTGTGAGGATGAGGCGGTTGTCCAGGGTGGGAGCACAGAGGCCACCAGCGGCACAAGTGCAGCTGCCCCAGATCTGAAGGGATGCACCGGCACGGCAAGGAAAATTGATGATGATGAGGGAAGTCCATCAGGCCGCACGCTGGCCCCACAGATTGATGGCCTCCACAATGAGCCATGCATAATGGCCAAGTTCAGGCTATGGTGAACAGGAGCTGAAAGGCAATGGCCATAAATAAGCTGGGGAAAAGAGGGAAGACAAAAGGCTGGCAGGGATAAATAAATACTCGCACTGCAGCAGGGCTGGGGGAGGCACGAGGAGAGGGGCTGCAGCACCAGGATCGAATGTAGCCCACATTGGGATGGAGATGTTGCCCCAAAGGTGGCTGCTTTAGGGTGAGAGAGCTTCCCATTCAATAACACTGAGCTGTTTTCCCCCAAAACCATCTTCCCACCTTAAAACCATGGCCAGCTACTAGGAGGGCCATGTCACACATCCTCTCCCAAAATACACCAGGAGGACAATAGTAACTAAAGAGGCTTGGTACGGGGGATCTTAGGGTTATAATCCCACCATTACCAAAGATCCAGCTCACTCTGATGCTTCCCCCACAGGACCTTTACACCTCAGCAGGTTTCTCCATGACCAACCTGGCCAGCTGGGCTTCCCTCATCACCTTCCTCAGCCAAAAGTACCAACCTCGCCAAAAGTACCAACCCTTAGGCTTTTTCCTCTTTCAGTTCTTGGACACCGAGGATTAGGGGAGACAGGGGGACCGGAGGGCACAGAGCTGGAGGTTTCCCTCATTGTCCCCCATCTGCTTCATTCAGGCCAGTTACTCTTCTCCGGCTTAAATAAGTCCTTTGCATTTTGTTGTGGTCTCTTCTCTTTTTCTCGCCTCCACTGTTTTGTCAAGAAAAACCTTGCCCAAAGAGACACTATGATTTACTGCGGCGTTAACAAATGTCAGAGCTTGGGAGCCTTGTAGGAACCGCTCGCTGGCAGCCTGCCTGGACAAACATACTAAAAGTCAACCCTGGCATGGATACTTGAGGAATTAGTGTCCATACAAAGATGCATTAAATACAGGGAGAAAGACGGGGATTTTTACAACGGAGGCTTGAAAGCTTCCTCGGGGCTGTTTAACATATGGCGCTTCTCCTCTGCACCTGCCCCACAGCCCCTCACCAGAGCAGCTCCTGTGTCCCCATCCTTGTCACCGGACCCAAATGCCACTGGAGTTATAGTTCCCAATGGGTGCTGCTTGCCTGGCAGGGGCTGAGCCCACCTGCAAGGTGGTGTTTTGTGCACGTATGTTTTAACAGTTAGTTTTTCCCCCAACCCTCTCTGTCAGAAGGTCTTTGCTGGTGGTGTGCACATCACAGAGCAACCCCTGCTTGGCCAGGCAGGGTTCCCCGCTTGCTACCAAAAATGTATTTTTAAAACGCAGTAAGTTGGAGGGGGAAAAGAAAAAAAGCCATAAATCCAATTTTTTGCTCATGAAGTCCTTACATCCAGCTCAGCCACAGGGGAACACATCAGATCCAGGGCACCCAGGCAGGAAGAATCATCGGGAAACCAGAGACACACTGGTCAATATCATGATTTTTAAAAACTCTCAGTGTTTCCTCGGTGGCTGCCAGCAGCTCCCCAGCCCTGCCTGCGTTGGCTAGACCGTTGCTGCAGGCAGGCCAGGCCGGCCATACATCCCACACAGCCCCACTGTTCTGCTATTGTCGTTTGCCCCGATCCCAAACGCTGCGTTAGGGAGGAATATTTCACACATGCGTTATGTGTGTTTTAAAGGTTAATTCCTCCTCCAGCACCTTCTGCTCAACAGATTTGTCCAGCATTGTCCGCACCATAGAAAGCGGCCCTGTGCCAGAGAGGCACGCTCAGCCTTGCAAAGCGCAGCCAGGCAATGTTCCTCCGCCGATGCCAAATCTCAAAAAAACCCAAAAACAGAATATAGAAAAATATCACGTCCTAAAATAAAAAAAATGAAATAAAAAAATAAATACCCCCAGGAGCTCTCAATACAACAAAACATTTTTCCCAAGCAAATCCATTCCCATATATGCACCGCCTGCCTCTGAGGAGGGTTAGATGGGGAAGGCTCCGGAAAGGCAGTTATGTGAACTGATGCACTGTAAATCTCCTGCATTAAAGGGGATATCATAACCCATGGTAATTTAGCAACTTAAGAATCATTGTGTTGACCCAGCTGACATGGCATTACTACAGTTCACCTCTACGTCCTTCTTCCCAAGCGCAGCTCCTCACTCATCAGGCAAAACCCACAGGAACACACCAGGGACCGAGGGATGAGCTGCTGGAAACCTCTCCCGGGTATTTATGTAGATGGAGGAAACAAAAGGAAATTTGGAGGCCACCAGCCAAGCGGTACCTTGGCAAAACCACCTCTCAGGGGAATGCCTGGGGTCCCTACCCATCCCGAGAAGAGCTTTCCCGTCTTCAGTGATCATGGTGGAAATGCAGCAGCACACCAGATCAGGAGGGAGAAAGGCTGCCCAGCCCAGCCGCCCAGCGCTTCGCCCCACAGAAGACTCCCCAGGGACCTTCCTCCTTTTAGGGCTGCAAACGCATGACCCGCTCGTGTTCCTCAGTGCAAGGAGCAGGCAGACCCTTTGCCAAGCAGGGTTGGGGAGGGAATGGAAAAAACAGAATTTCCCCTCCCCACCCCATCCTCACTGAGCAGGGCCAGCAGAAGTAGAGCCATCCTGCTTCAAGCCTGCGCCTCGTGTCCTCACCCCAGAGGTTTGCCTGCACAGCCACAGCCAGGAGCAGGAAGATCCAGTCAGAGGGTCCCTCCTGCCTGGTCCCACAAGCCACTGGCCTCACATTAGGCACAGCTCAACTTTCCCCAAAATGCATCTGCTGGAAAAAACCCTTCCCTTTGCCCCCCGCCCCCCACCTCCACGATGACTTTTCCCTACCCAGCCTCTCCCTACCAAAAAGCTGTTCCTCCACCACATGGCTGCCAAGGACCCAGGAAGAGGCTTTAATCTTCAAAACAGACAGGCTGTAGGAGGCAGAGGGGCCTCACAGAACGCTCTTTTGGCACAGTAGCTGACCCACCTCTGAGCAGCAGGAACGAGGGACTGCTCAGCTCTCTTCCCAGACTTCCACCCTTCCACACCAAACCAGAAGCAATAAAAAGATAACAACCCCAGGCTGGGCTTAAATAGACCCAGCCTATGGATGTAGGGAAGCCCCAGGTGAGGCTGTTCAGGGCCACTAAGGCCAATTAGTGCCCTCAAGGCACACACAGGGATACGCAACTAATAACTAATCCAGGGGCCTTGTCCCTGTTGGGGCTTGTCCCTGGTGGGAGGGGGGGTGCTCACAGTACCATCTATCCCCGTGCTGTGCATACCCACTGCACTTATTTCACCGTGCCCTGGTTAATCCTGCACCCAGAGTTAAATCCAGTACAGGATTAGTGCACACAGCCTTTCTTCGCCCATGCACAAAGCATAGCCCAAAACTCATCCTTGCACCGCAGCATCCTTGCACCGCAGCCTGAGCCTGTTGCAGTAACCGCAGGGCAGGGACTCAAAGCAAAAGGCCTCATTTTTTCACCCTGCCAGGCAAATAAAGTTTGGCTTGGTTATGAGCTGAGTCCCGAAGCACAGGGAAAGCGGCTTCCTGCCACAGGAAACTCTGACACCACCACAGGGCCACCAGCTCTTCCATCATCCGCTGCCGATTCAGTGGATACGAAGCCCGGTCCCAGCTGGATCCAGCACATCCCACCATCCCTGAAGATGCCTCTCCACCCAGCCCGGGCTGCGGCACCTGCAACAAAGCCCAGCCTGTTCCTCACCTTTCCACTGGTGCCGCGTATATCACCAGGCTCCCCTCTCGGCTTTGCCGTAGAAGACGGCCCTGCAATGAATGGGTCCCTGTTTCACCCTTGTTGTGGGACGAGCAGGAGGGTTTCAGCCTCCACAGCACTTCGTAACTCGGGATTTTATTAGCCCCTGGCCACTCTGATTCCGAGAAGTTCTAAAAAGCGACTTTGATTTCCAGGGTCTGTTTTTTTCTTTGGGAATTAAAATACTTTTCATCCTTGCAAACAGCACAGCAGAGTTACAGAAAAAGGGTGGGGAGGAAAATTAAAGTAATTGGGGGGAATTACTGGAATGCATGGGGCCTCTCCGAGCTCATCCTCCCCCCCTAGGAAAGGAGCTTTCACCCTATCTTGGCAGGGCAGGAAAAGTCTCCGTAAGCATTTCTCAGCCTTTTGGGCACACAGTGAAGCCCCTCTGCGTGAACCCAAGGCAGAGGTGCAATAGGGAGCCCTTGGCAGAGGTTTGGTGCAGCCTGCCGTGGGGTGCTCAGCCCTGAAACCCAGCCAATTGGCTTGTGAGAGCCTTTACAAGCCCCCAGACTCCCACAGAACAGGAGCAGAGCCATTTACTGCAGGTGAAATCATTTTTCTGTTGAAAAAGTAAGAAAAAAAAAAGGTGCTTAAGAATGCTGACTGGAGTTAATAAAGTCAAGAAAGTCATATGAAGAGTAATAAGAGTTGAGAAAGGGCTCTTTAACTTCTATTTTAATACAAATACTAGATCAAATGTGTGTTGCTGTGCATTATTGGCTGAAGTACACCCATCTTACTGATTTCTTCTTTCAAAACCATGAAGGTTTTAAAGACCTGCCCGGCTGGCCTAGGGAGCTCTGCTGTGGTGGGAACCCATCCCACGTTGCTCTGGTGAAGCCCACACAGTTTGGCCCCGGAGAGCTGGGTCCCATGGCCAAGACCTTTTTTTTTATTATTATTTTTTTATGTATATATAAAGATCTGGGAAAACAATCTGGCTTCTAGAAATATGAAAATGCTGGGCCAGCCCCTGCCTGGCCGGTGCCTCTCCAAAGTGCCCTACGTAGCAGGGCTGTGCCAGCGTATCCTGGAGGAGCGCAGGGGTTCAAGGATGGAAACGGCGCGTCACTGCAGAATGCCCTATAGCAAAAACCCCTATAGACACTGCTCTCTGACCCCACTTCAAGCCTTGCCAAACCCTGTTTCCACCAGCAAGGTTTTCCTGCAAGGGGTTACACCAACAGTAATCAAGAAGCCGCAGGGATCCCCTGTCTGTGTTTTACGGGGATGACCTTGCCGGGGTGAAAAGTACATGGGGAACAGCAGGGAAGGCAACACAACCCCCTCCCCTCCTGCCTGCTCGTAGTTTTAATTTGTTTTGTGCAAATCCCTGCTTCTGCAGCAAAGCTGGGACGTCGCCACGGCCTTACCGAGAGGCCAGTGGTTTGGGTACGACAACGGAAAATGAGAGTTGGGGAAGAGTTGGTGGCAGAGGTGCCCCACGGCAGACACTGGGGGGACAAGGGCAGGGCTTCAACCACTGCAGCCCCATCGCTGGTCACCCGCATGGCATTTGCAGGTGAATGCAAAAGGGTCTCGGATAAAGGCTGAGCATAACGTATTCTTCTCCTGGTTTTCTGCAGTCTTTAAGGAGAAGATCAGGCGAGGGGCCAGATACACTGCTCTCCCGCAGGAGTCCCCAGGTAAAGCCAAGCTCAGGCGAGTGGCCATGGGAGAAAAATTTGGCCAGTGCTATAAGAAATGCATCATTTTTTCCCCACTCCAGGCACCTCTCCAGGTTTTTCTCCCTCTCCAGTAGTGGAGCTCATTTCCCTGTATGGGCCAGGCTGCTTGGAAATAGCATGAATGCAAAAAAGCAAACAACCTGCTGAAATAATAAATAACTGGCACATAAGTAGCTTAAGAAGCACGCAGGGAGCTACAAATGCTCTCACTCGGCCCCTCCAGAGACGGGTACAACCACGACAGCCACAGCCATGCTGTGGCACGGACCTTCAGGCCAGGAAACAGCCTAAATCAAGCTTCTCCCCTGCAGTATCCCAGGCTGCTTCCTGAGATATTATTGTTTTCCTTTGCTTTGCTGTCTTGATATATTGTCCTGTAGCATATTCGGGGTTTCCCAGAGTGTGCCAAGAAACCACTGACTGTGTGACTCATCAGCCTGTTTGTAGGTTGCCGGCAGCAGCCTAAAAAGGTGGAGGAGTGGGTTCCCCCACCTTCTGCTCCAGGGGAACCAGATGCATTCATTTTTAACACAGTTAAGGGATGGGAAAAAACAACAATCTGGGGGAAAGAGGATGATGAGCAGCGTCTCTGTGGATTGCACGGAGCTGTCTGCAGAGCAGAGCCCATCACGCCGCTCCAAAACGTAAGCTGTCCCCTGCTTTTTCCTGCATCCAGCCAAATAAAGCAGCGAGGGGAAGGAAAAAAAAAAAACGACCAGGCCACACCTTTCCTCAGCCTGGTTCCCAGGCAATAAAAATATCCCGGAGTGGGAGCCCCGGCTTTGCAGCTCGACCACTGATGCAATCGGGTTGTGGGCCAAGGCAGCAGGGAGCTTACCTGCATTGCTTGGCTTTGCTTTTCCGTGGGGTGGTTTTTGGGGACCCCAGTTCCCAAGCAGCATTGGCAGCAGCTATTTGAGTATGGAAATTAATGGCCTGCCCTTCCTGACGCTCCCTTCTCCTCCTCCTCCTTGCAGTGGTGAGCCCCTGCAAACTTGGAAAGCTCCCCTGGGGACCCCACGCCCTGGGCCACGTTTTTCCAAGCATCTCTCCAAATATATATGTCAGCAGCAGAGAGGGGAAAAAACATTTTGCAAGTATCCGTCTGCTTGCAGATCATTAATTCTCCCTGGGGAGTCCCAGAGCTCTTTCATCTGCTTTTCGCTAAGTTTAGGTTAGGGAGGGCTTTGGGTGCAAGCGGGGTTGGGGAAAGGCAAAGCTGCCCTGAGCTTTAGCAGATCACTGAGGAGGAATTTGGGCAGGCAACAGGAAAGCTCTTTCCCCGGCTGGGAGACATCCAGTCAGGACAGAAACAATCCTGGACACTTTACACTCACACGCTGAACATTTTTATAAAAGTAAGAAGAATGGATGTTTACTCACAGGAAAGCGAAGAACGGAAAAAGTTATCAACACCATTGTTTGCCGCAAATAATTTCACCTTCTCTAGTCATATGGTATATGCAAAAAATACCACTCTTTCGTATTTAATGCTGCATACTGGGGACTACATAGCACCTACGTAGCTGGGCTCGCCCCCAGCTGGCCCTGAGGGCTCAGCTCAAGCCCACTTCACAGCAGAGTCCGTTTCCCGTCACGTCTACATCACTTTCTCACTCCCAACGCCTTGTGGCCAAGAAGACCTGACCCGAGCCCCACTTTGAGAGCTGAGCTGCCACTCTGCGGCTGCATTTATGGGGCTGACAGCTCTTTAATCACCTTTTATGAAACACCCTGCCGCAGCTCAGAGCACAAAAGCTCAGCTAACAAACCATCTCTAACCTATGCTGGCCACAACACGGTTTGCCCAGGGTGTCCCTCCCCAGCCACCCCAGTGGGGTTTGGGGCTTCACAGGCTTAGGCATAGTCAGAGCAGCAAAGGACACAAAATCTCCTCAAAATATTGCTCTTTAGGAATAAGTTGTGGTTTGTTCTTCCAGCGACTGCTCTGCATTTTTGTTCGAGTCCTCTTACTTTTGGAAAAACCAGAAGCATCCCACAGATGCCCTGCATGAGGTTGGCTTGTTTCTGCAGGCAATTTGCGGGGACCAGAGTCAAAATCAGCCGTGTTTCAGAGGTAACGAAATGCTGCAGGCTTTTGTTGTGATTTCACAAAAGGTGTGCAAGGAGGATGCTGGAGTCACACCCCCAGGCACCAGGAACAGGGCATGCTTCTCACGGGGAAGGATCCTTCCCGGTGTGACCCATGGCTCCCTGGTTTTCCATCTTGACCTTACCAGACATGATCTAGCGTCGCCTTCCCCACTCTCGCTGCCCCTGGCAGCCCCCCACAACTGACAGCTCCCTGGAAAACCCAGCATGCCTGAAGCCCGGCATCCTGGCCTGTGTCCAGCCAAGGCCAAGGGCGCGGGATCCCAGCACCACCTCCTGGCAATGCACTGCCGTGCATAGCCCACACACCAGCAGTGGCAAAAAATCCCCCAGCGAGCCATGGGGACCACCCAGAGAGAGAAACCGGGGGCCATGCGGACCCCAGCCCCTCTTGTGTCATTCCAAGCCCAGGTATTTTCCCCTTTCCCAAGGGTGGCTGCAGGTGCAGGACCCGCAGTCACATCCCCCGGTGAGCAGCAGCTGCCTGCTGCAGGGTGATTAGCGGCGTGGCTCGCGCGAGAGGCGACTGAATTTAATTCGAGCTGAATGGGCACCTTCCTGCCACCCATGACATTTTCACTGCAGGCTAACAAGGGGAGAAAAATCCAGTTAGGTGACAAAGAGGGTCCCTAATCAGCCATGCAGCCCAGCATGGGGCAGCCAGGATGGCGCGGAATCCCGCGGGAGAGCACGGGAAAACAGGAAAACCCTCCAAAAAGCTCCTCTTGCAAAGGCCAAACTGCAGGATGGCAAGGCTGCTGAAGTGCACCCAAAAAAATGTATTAATAAATAAATACGGTTACTATTTGCACCTTCAGGGTCCCACCCATAAGTCTCCCAGACCGCTGAGATAAAGCTAAAGTGGCTCAAAGCAAGCCAAGCAGGGCAGGAGCACCTCCCAGCAGGATAAATACCCTGCAGCCACAAGCACGCTGCTCCTGATAGAAAATACTAATAAAATTTGGCAGACTCCTTCTGAGGCACCCACCCACCCCCAAATATTCAACAAAATCCGTTTCCAGGAGCAGGTGAGGATGAACCGCATCAGGGTTTATTACCAGAGGAGCTTTTTCAAACCACAAAAGATTTCTGATAATCCTGCATTGCATTTTTTCC
This sequence comes from Chroicocephalus ridibundus, assembly GCF_963924245.1. Classification (NCBI taxonomy): domain Eukaryota; kingdom Metazoa; phylum Chordata; class Aves; order Charadriiformes; family Laridae; genus Chroicocephalus; species Chroicocephalus ridibundus. The sequence goes on along the minus strand of NC_086289.1, from coordinate 36,683,884 downwards.
AGCAACAGGTGCCCTTTCATAGCTTTAACATGCGCAGCCGGAGTTACCATTTGTCTCCAAGCCCTGACGCCTAAAGCAAGGGGGGGGGGATTGATGGTGGGTCACCCTTGGGCACAAAACCCCCTCCTGCCCAACTGTGGGGACATTGGGGCATCACAGGATGCAGCAAGGGCATAAAAGCACACTGGGAAATGTGAGGGGGGGGGCACACATATGAATAACTGCTGGGTTTTTAAGGAAGGGTGATAAATGGGAACGCCGTGCTCCCTTGGGAATTATTAACAGTGGGGGAGGTTGAAACCTTGGCTTTGCCCCGGGAGGAGCCAAGCTGTGCCGTGAAAGCTGGTGGGCGGGAGCAGGTAGGGGGAGCAGATGGCCAGGGGAGGTCAGGGTCCGGCTGGGAGCTGGGGCTCCCTGCTGGCACAGCACAGGGGGCTGTGGCAGGGTATGGAGGCTGCATGTCCCATGGGACACAACTGGATGACGTGAGGGGAAGGACCACCAAGGTCGTCTTCTCCCTGGAGCCCCTCAGGTGGCTCCAGCCACAGCTCCAGGTGGCCACCGCTGAGTATTGACCCAGCATTATCTCAGCTCCCACCTTATCAGGGCAAGGGCCAGCTCTGGGCACCAGCACCTGCCCCATTAATCTTCCTCCTGTCCCATGGGTGCGAGGTCTCGGCGGCTGAAACAACCTGCCCGAAGAAGGGAGCGGGAGGGCCACTGGTGCCTGGGGATGATAGATTGGTACCCAGGAGGTGACGGGGTTTTTCTTCTTCCCTTTAGCTCCTGCGAGTGCCTCTGCCTTGGGGAGGGGAGGGTGGGAAGGCAGGTGCCTTTATACCCGGCTATATCAGTGGCCATGTTTTCCACTGAAATTTGGGTAGACTTAGAGATGTGGTGCCCTGAGGAGGAGAGGAAACAAGCTTCACTTGCATACACAGGGTGGGTAGGGGAGGGAGAGATAATTTCCCTGCAATTGCTATCTGAAATAACGAGCTGAGGCTGGGTGAGGAGCCCAAGCTTCACCCACATCCTTCAGGGTGAAGATGGAGATGTGATTCCTCCACGCTGGGACCTGCTCCAGGCAGAGCTGCACAAAGACCAGGCAAAAATCACATCTGAGGCCCAAGAAAAATGAGGTAAAACCTCGCAGCTCCAGCTGAAATGAAAGCAAAAGGCTTCGCAGCATCTTCATGGCTGCAGCTATGCAACTCCTGGCTGTAGGGGTCAAACGCAATCAAAAACGTCCATGGGAACCATTAAGCACAAAAACCTGCGTGCGTCCGTCAGGGAGGGAAGCCCCATATTTGACCAGGACAGGGGACCCAGTGATGATGGGGGAAGCTGAGACGGTCCCAGATGCCTCATCCCAGATGCCGTGCCCTGGCGGGCACCACTAGGAGGGTGCATGGAGCTGCGAAGGGGCCAGCAAGCACACGGGGGAAAACTCATGTCTCCTGCTTGCCCTAATATAGGTTTTCTAGTAGCAGCCAAGGAGGCAGGATAACCCGAGCAAAAACAACACAGAGCTTTTGCCATAAAACCGACCTTAGGACACTGTGTGTCTGGGAATGAAGACGGATGCCGTGGATGTTATCGTGCTCCTTTTCCTCCAGGGAGGCAGATCATCACTAAACGGTCTAAGCTGGGAAGACTTTAACTTTGCCAGCCAGGGACTTAGATTCAAAAGCAGATAGGACCTGCTCAGAGATTAGTTAGCACGATCTACCCCAGTTCTAAATACAAATACACATTGATGTATCCTTTTCTTCTGCACTATGAAGCTCACAGCTCCAAAGGGGAGATGTGCACCAGGTCGGTCTTGTTAGAAAGCAGGACTGCCCCATCAATCACATGCGGAAAGCCCCTGAGTGGAGGAGAGGACGCTGTGGGGAGAGAAGCCATGCTGGTGGCTGCCCCTCAAAGGAGCTCACTGCTTGGGTGATACTTTTGCTCTCTCCTTAAAAGCCCCTTAAACCCTAAGGTTATGTTTCCTTTGACACAGAGAGGCCCAACTCTTTTGGCAAAGGTGCCACGTGAAACCCCGGCAGGCCTTGAAGGCAGCTTGGGGGCACTGGCACCCAGCGCCGTCCCCCCCTCCCGCCCTCTCCATCTGGGCAGCATGTGCAGACCGGGGACCAGACAGGACAGAGTTTCCCCTTTCCTTACACAAACTTGGGATCTCCTTTCAGCTATTGCTTTTTTTGTATTGATTTTTAAAAGGGGGCACTGCGGCTTTAAAGAGCTTCCCAGACTTGCCTTTGTGACCGGAGGAGAGGGTGGAGTGGTGGCGGAGGTGCGGACCCAGAAGAATGAAATAAAGAGAAGTACAACAAAAAGAAGTTAAAAGTGTGAGTGACAAGTTTTCGGCAACAGGCTTCAGCCCCTGTGGGGTCGTTTGGGCGAAGAATGGCAACAAATGAACAAATGAGCTGGATTTTCATGCTTGGTGGACAGTGAATGAATAAGCATCTTTTAAAACCCTATCAGGAACTCTTTGGATTGTCATTATAGCTGGGAGGAGTGGGGGGGGGGGAGGGAGGCAGACTTTTGAGGGCTGACCATGTGAAAGAATTCCGATTCTTCGCCTTTTCTCCGCCAGCGAGTGCAGCTACACCGAAACGTGCGGGAGGACGGGCGTGCAGCCGCAGACGAGCATCCTGCCACGGGCCAGTGGAGGAGCACCTCTGGGGGACACGGGGGCACCCCGATCCACGTTGGAAGAGGCGAGAGGGTCTGCTGCGCTTGCAGGATCCCCCGCTGATTCCCAGCAGCACAGAGGGGAAAGGCAGCCCCAGCTTCCTCCTCTGCCAGGAGACCTGACTGCAGTGTCAGACGCAGACAATGTGAGAGGACAGGAGGCAACTCACTTAAAGCCATACTTAGAGTGCAGAGTGGAGACCTGAGGTCAAAGGAATTGCCCTGGGTTTATGGGAGTCACCTTCATTTTCTCATTAGCCTTCAGACACAAGGAGCGGTCCAGGAGCAAGGAGGAGGTGGACAAGTCTGTCGTTGAGGAAAGGACCCTAGTGTTTCCCCTTTCCTAGCCCTGGCAATGAGCCTGGCCTCTCTGAGCCATGCAAATAATTTACAGGCTCTGTTTTCAACTGTTTGTTACCCTCAGTCCCCGATTTTAACCTTGAGCAGAACAGAGCATTGTTGAGGAGGAGACTGTGCTTTGGAGGCACAGACAGAGTTTGCTGAATATCCCTACAACCAGAGTTCAGCAGTAAAATGCAGCTACAAGGAGAGGGAAGGTTCAGGAGGAGACAGATTTAAAGCCTTTTTATTTCTGTAATAGAGGATAATATCACATACTCAAAAATTTTCTTGTTGAAACAGAAAGAGACCTAAAACTTTTTGGGGTCTGAAAACGTCATCTTGTAGCTATGGGGTCTCCCCTGTCTGCAAAAATAAAAGTCGAGTCTGCTTTGCGTGGGATTTCAGCAAACAAACCTGGCAGCGCCCGGGCTAAATTTGTTTCCAACCCATCGCCTGCAAGTACGCGAGGGCACAAGCCTGCATCTCTGAAACGGTCATGGTCCCAGTGGCCACCTGTTTCTTCCATATCAAAAAGTCTGGAGGCCATTACAGCAGCCGTGGTTATAAAGGCCAGGCGCTGGCGCTGGGACAGCCCCATCAAGAGAAATGAGACCATCATGCACTAAACATAGAGAAAAGATAAATGGAAAAAGAGTCTTTCAGTCTTCATTATCAAGTTTCCATGGGTTTGCCAAAACCATAGCAACCAGTTCAAGCAATGATTAACCTAATAATGTGGAGGCAAAGAAAAAAAAATGCATTCAAGCCCCTAAAGAAGTCACTAGTTCTCCAGAGGTAGTAAATCCGCCCGCCTCCCCCAACGTATAGCCCCACGGCTGGAAGACCAGAGGCATCCTAAGTTTCCAGATAAAAGAATCTGCAATGCGGTAAAACCCACTAAACTGACCACTTTCCGAAAATTCAGCTGTATAGACATCATTGGGGACTTTTGTAGTACGTGCTCTTCATGGGACTCTGGGGCTTTTCTTGCCCTTTTTCTTGCCTGTATAGACCTTGAGCTCCCTTTTGCAATTTTTTTTTGCTAAAAATGCTACTTTTGCAGACAAAGTGAGTGTGTTGTTATCCTCTTCAGTCCTGCAGCACACGCAGATAGCTAGGGTGAGGTGACACCTCCCGTGGAGAGATATCAGAGTGGACCTGGGCTAGCAGGGAAAACATTAAATGATTTTATCACCCAAATAATCATGGTGTTTCGCCTGTGGCCACACACGAAGGCCTTGGAGCACTTTGCAGACTGTTAGAGTACGAAAACAATACACAATTCAGCCAGAAAGGGGGGAAGGGGGTGGAATACTATTAGGTCTTTCATTCTGCCTATCTGATCTACGACGCAGATAGATCACGTCCAGGACTATAACAGTACACACAGAGATAGCACACACAGCCTTTTCCTAGCCCTCAACCTTGCCCCATGGCCTGCATTTCTCCAGAAATGTGGATATTGCTTCTCAAAGCAATGAACAGGCAAAGTAGTGGGGCTCTGCGTGGATGAACAGGTCCCAGCAGGCAGCAGAAAAAGCAGATCTCCAAAAAAGCTCAAGTAGGAAGTGAGTGCTGCTCGCCTTGCTTGTCAGCACTGGCACCGTGGTGCCCTCACTCCCTTCTCCTCGGTCCATGGGCCACCTGTGGCAAGGTTTGTTGACCAAGGCTGGATCAAATGCAGAGGAAGAGATCACTGGTTCTCCAAACTCCACCAAGCCCCGTGTGTTTTCTGAGCTGCAAAGAGTCCTGTTAGCACTGGGGCCAAGCCGTCCTCTCCTTTCTCTTCAGGACTGGGTGATGTTGCCCACAGCCCACCTGAAGGCACAGCTCTCCGCTGTGCCTGGGGCTGAGTCCAGCAAAGCCCCAGGAGAGACGCACCGGGCAGGGGGGCTTCCACACCAGGACGGATTCCCCACAACCCCGTGCCTAGCCAGGGCAGACCCCAAAGGCCGAACGCCGGCGTGGAGAAGGGGGCCGAGAGACCTGGGGCGGGGGGGAGCGCCGCGCCGCGCCCCCGTCCCTCCCCGGGCCCGGCCGCCGCCTTCAGCACCATGGCCAGGGCCCGCGGCGCCGCTGCGGGACGGGGCGCGGGAGACGCTCCGCGCATCGCTACGCGCAACCGCCACCCCCCGACCCCCTCCCCACCCCGCTGGGTCTCCCCCTCCCCAGCCCGCCCCACGGCTCCCGGGAAGCGGGAGCATCGCAGAGTGAGGGGGAATAGGGGAGGATGGGGGGGATGGAGGGGGATGCCCCCCCGGCCCGTCGGTAGGACGGGGAGGGGCGCTGCGGGGCAAGCCCCCGGGATCCCGTACCCGGTCAGGTTTCACTCTCTCCTCTTTTGTTGCGGTGCGGGAGAGGTAGGGGGTGTTGCGGGGAGGTGGGGGGGGAGGGGTGTTTGTGCGTGCGTCTTTGTTTCCAGTAACCAAATTTCTTTTGTTCTACAAATTGCCTCAATAGCGTCTCTTTGCCGCGGGCAAACGGGCTCAGCTGAGAACAATTAGCATCACAATGGGCTTTTGGCCTCGCGGGCCGCTTTGTCTAGTGACTGCCGCCCCGCTGGGGCAGCGCGGAGAGGGGAGGCGGCCCGGCCGTAAATCTACCGGCTACAAATTGAGTTCCCTGGGAGGAGAGGGCCGGGAAGGGCTCGCGGGATTCATGTGGCTTCTCTTCTCTTCTCTTCTCCTCTCTTGCCGTGGCGTGGGAGGTGTTGCTTTTCCCACCTGCCCGTTTTTAACCGGCTTGACGCCCCCCCACACTTCCAGCCCCGGCTCAGGGCTGCAGGGGGCCGAATGCGGACACTGCCCCCCAGAGCCCCGCGCCTGCCCCGGCTAAACCCTCCCTCGGGGAGGATGGATGGGGTCGGCCTGGGGTAGCGGTGCCCCGGGGACCCGCACCGCCCCAGGAGCTGGAGCTCTGCGCCCCGGGGAACATCCCCAGAATAGCCCCAGGGACGAGCCCGGGCGCTGGAAGTCCACCTGCGTTGGGGAGGGCTGCAGCCGGGCGCACCTTGCCGGGATGCAGCGGGCAGAGCAGGGCGGAGGGACAGAGTATCACACGGACCGGTCGCAGCCCTGCGGGAACAGGGCGTCGGCAAAGAAAGGCCGGTTTTAAATCCTTGCGTGGGCCCCGACGGGCACACGCCGGCGTGCGCACAGGGGCAGGACTCCACTGCGCCGCTCGCCATCGCCGCTCTTCCCCACGCAGGGGAGCCCCCCCCCGCGCCAGACACACCGTCCCCGCACCGGACACATTGTTCCCGCACCGGACAAGTCCCCGCAGGGCCGGTGCTGCCCTCCCCGGCGCGGGTTGCGCGCGATTTTGAAACCCCCCGGCAGCTCTCGATGGAAAAAACACGGCGAAGCACAGGTCTGACCGCGACACACTTTATTCTACTCCTCTTCTTCAAAAAACCCCCAAAATACAGCCGCGGCTCCCCTCCCCGGTACAAACAGCTGGATCACCGCTGCCAAAAATACTCTTATATACAAAATATATATTTGTTACGAAATATAATCAATAAATACCGATAGCGACAAATTAATATAATTTACCGTTTCCGAGTACAAAACCGTGATTTGTTTTTGTCCGCCCGCTCCCGCTGTGCTTCAGCCGAGGGGGACGGGGCAAAGAGGGGAGAGGGGCGCCCGCCGCCCCCCGGCGCGCAGCGCGGGGAGCCCCCCCTCGGCTCCGCCGGTTATTTGAAGGCCAAAAGCAGGGGGGAAAGCAGGCGGGCGGCGGGCTCAGAGGAAGGCGGGGAAGGCGGCGGGGCCGCGGCGCAGGGCGGCGGGCGGCGGGGCGGCGGGGCAGGGGGAGTCCCAAGGCCCGGGGGAGGCGGTGGTGGCGGCGGCGGCGGGGGGTGGCGGCGGGATAGGGGACTCGGGCAGACCCTGCTCGGCCAGGCGGAGGCTCTGGGTGAGCGCCCAGATGTAGTTGTGGGCGAAGCGGAGCGTCTCGATTTTGGTGAGCTTGGCGTCGTCGGGGAAGGTGGGCAGGACGCTGCGGAGCGCGTCCAGGGCGGAGTTGAGATGGTGCATGCGGTTCCTCTCCCGGTCGTTGGCCTTCATGCGCCGACTCCTCTTCTGCTTGCTGAGCAGCCCCTCACTCCGCGCCTTGCCGCGGCCCCGCCGCGCTTTCCCCTTCCTGCGGGCCGCCGCCTCCCGCGGGGCCAGGGCGCTGCGGGCCGGCGAGGCGCCCTGGCTGCCCGCCGAGCCGCCGCCGGCTGCGGAGGGGGGGTCCTCGGCGCCGCCGAAATAGGGCTGCCCTTCGCCCGGCGAGCGGTCGCTCTGCGGGGCCATCCTGCAAAGCCAAGCGGGAGCGGTGCGGTGGCCGGCCCGGGGGAGTCCTCTCCCCCGCGGCTGTACCTGCTGAGCCCCTGCGAGGCTGTGGGGCAGGAGAGCAGCTCTCGCTCCGCTGTCCGCCACCCCCCGTCGCCGGTCCCCCCTCCCCGCTTTCCCTCGAATGCGGGCAGGAAAGGTTGCGCGTCCGGCACACGACTGCCGTTTAGCCCCTATATATATAGGGCCGCCAGACAATGGGGATTTCCCGGCCGGGCGGCGTGTGCGCCCCCCCGCCCGCACCCACCCCTTGGCACGCTTTTATCTTATCAGCCCGGCGGGAGCGTGCCGGGACCGGCACCGCCCGCCGCCCTGGCCCCGCCACCCGGGACCCCGCCGGCTCCCACGCCGTGCCGGGACCCCCCGCCACTGCCCGCCCCCTCTCTCTGTCCCGGACCCCGCCCGCCATCCCCCGGTACGGGACCCCCGGGCCGAGCCGCCGACCCCGACAAGCGGGGAGGGCTGCACCTCGGCCGGAGCGGCCGCGCACGCCGGAGCTCCGCGGGGGGCTACGAAGTGGATCGGGGCGGGCGGTCCTGGAGGTGACAGGGGGCTCCCGAGAACACGGTTGCGCAAAGCGGGGCAGCGGCGGGCCCGGCGCCCCGGCATATCCAGGGACGTACCGCCGGGCCCGGCGGGGTTCCCCCTGGTGCCAACTTTTGGGGATCCCCCTGCCCCGCTCCGGCTCCGCTCGCTTCGGCAGAGCCACGACCACCTCCCGCCGCCTCGGCGCTGCGGGGCGCTCCCAGGACCCCCCGGGAGGAGCGAGGGGGCCCCCCCCGCCTCGGGTGGTCCCTTTCCTCGCCCCCGCAGCGCCGGGGACAGCCCCGCGCCCCCCGGGCACCGACCGGCGGAGCTGCGGATGCTGCCCTGCGGGCGGCGAGCGCCGGCACCGGTGTGGGGAGGGGGCACGCCGTTCCCTTGCCCCCCCGCGCCGTGTCTTTGCTCCCCGCAGGGAAACGAGCGCTGGGTCCCACGGGGGAAGGGCCTCCCCTCACCCCCCGGCCACCCTCGCCCCGCCAGCCCGGCGCTGGGCCCGGGGAGGACGGCTCCGCCACCAGCACTCAGTGCGCAAAACGTGTCGGGGACTTTTGCGCACCGGCTGCGGCGGGCGGCGGGGACCAGCCCGGCCCCGGGGCACCTTTACCCGGCGGCGGGCGAGGGGGCCGGGGACGGCGGGGTCGGATCTCCCCCTGCACGGCCCGGCGCTCCCGGGGATGCGGGCAGGGCCGCCGGGAGGGCGCAGCCTCGGCGGGGCGGGAGCCCCCCGCTCCTTCACCAAAGCGGCGCGGCGGACCCCGGACGGGGATACCGGCACCGGGAGCGGTCGGATCGTCCCGCTCGGGGCCCTGCGGTGCGGGGAGCATCTCCCCCGGCCCGGCCCGAGCCCCGAGCCCCGCAGGGCGGCCGCGGTGAGGGGCGGTGCGGTGCGCGCTGGCTCGCCGGGGAGCGCGGCGGGCGGGCAGCCCCGCTCCCCCGCGGCGGCGGCGGCGCTGGGAGGGCGGGGGGAGCGGGGCCGGCCACGGCGGCGGCTCGGGCGCCCCTTCTCGAGGGCCGGCTCGGAGGGCAGGGGAGGATGAATAGGAAGGGCCCGGCGGGGTTTGTTGGGTGTTTTTTGTGTGTTTTTTTTTGTGCCTGTGCAATTGGATGACAAAAAAATCTGGCGAGCGAGTTTCCAAGCCTCAGACTGCCCACTTCAAACGTCCTTCAAACAAAAGCTGAAGAGGAAAAGAAAGCCCCACCTGGTACCGCTGTTTGCTAAAATAATAATAAATAGATTTCGTTTAATAAATAATTACAAGAGATTGTAAAGTGGAGTGCTTTGGGAAGCATTAATCATGGGTCTGGGGGCAGACATCACCTGCTGGCAAACAAGACAACTTTATTGTTAAATCACCTTCCCACTGCCACTTTCCGATAACTCCCTCCCGTCGCCTCAAAGCCCGGCCGGGTATGTTTACCCATAGTTAGCATAACAAGCACCATATTACCACAAACGTGATAAAAATCTCCGGGGGCACCGCGGCGGGCTCCCACTCACACCTGGCCGGGCCGCCCCGGCGCGGAGCTGGCACCCAACCGCCCTTCCAGGAGGGGCCCTTCTGCCGTTTACATTGGCCTACTTTATGCTCCTTTATAACAGGTTTACTGCAATCCCTATCTCCCGGCCCTATTTGTCTTATTTTATTGAAAACATATGGTAACCAGCCCAGCCCCGGCGCATCTCTCGCCTGCCAGGCGTCGGGGACGTTTTGCGAACCGGGGCTCGGCCGCAGCTCGCCTGCCCGCCTGGGGCTGTTGCTCGGGAGAGGGGAGGGTAGATAAGGCCGGGCCCGCTCCCGAACCCTTCTGCCCCCATGGGCCGGGGGACCACCGGCGGCTCCGCTCCCTCCGCCCGCCCCGGGGACCGCCGGTGCGCGCGGTGGCGGGGGGCGCACGGCGGTGGCACCTGCGGCGGGGGCCTCCCCGCTTTTCCCCTCTCCCCCCGCGGCCGGGGGCTGCTCAGGAGGTACCGTGATTTGCGGTGCCATATGTCGAGCGGCTCAGAGCCGGAGCAGCTGCTGGCCCGGGCCCTACCTACCCGGCGCATAATACCTGGGAGCCGCAAGCCCCGCGTCCCCACCCCCCCACCCCTTCCCCGCCCCCGCCCCCCCCGCTTTTGAGAGGGCAAACGCGGCTGGACCGGCTCCGCGCCTCTGTTTTCTGACTTTATTGTGGCGCCCAACAGATGCACGCCTGCCCCTCCTGCCCCTCGCCCCAGTGCGAGCGCGCTGCTCGGGACACAAGGAGCACAGATGCCAGGCGCAAGGTGCACCAGATGCCCCGCTTTGTGAATTCAAACAATATTTCTCCCTTCCTCCACTCCCCCCCCTTCTTCCTCTTCCGACAAGAGGGAGAGGACAAGGGGCCGAAAAAGAAAAATATATTTAAAAAAAAAAAAAAAGAGGAGAAGGAAGGAAAAGCCCCGGCAAGCGGCGCCGGGAGCGCGTCCGCTGGAGCCGCCCGACGGGGCGCACGGCCGGGCGCAGCGCGGCGGCCCCGGACAGGAAAGCGGCACCGGGCAGGGAGAGCGCAGCGCCGCGGGGACACGGCGGAGCATCCCCGGGAAATCATTCATTACCCGGGGAGCTCTGAGGAAGCGTCCCCCCGGGATCGGGAACGGGCGGAGAGGCAAAGGCTGTTCGGGAAAAGGAGGGAAAAGCCCGTTTCGCCACCGTAAACCTTCCCGGCTTTTGTGACCGGGGTCCGGCGCAAAAGAAAGAGTCCAGGGCAACAGGTACACGCACTGAGGGCTCGGCTAGCAACATCTCTCCCTGGTATGGGGCCAGGGCCACTGGAAAATACGTTCCTCCCTTGGGTGTCCCTCTCTGCAAAGTGAGTTCTGGTCAAGGCTGTTTAAGGAGAAACATGTCCCTAAGGTTAGAGCCCCTTTCTGCACTTCCTGCACAAATCCCACCAGCTGCAAAAACCAATCCTGTCCATAACCATCTGGCAGCCCTCTCCCTCTCTGTGCTGCAGAAATCTTGCTCAAAAGCCCAATCCATGCCAGAGCTGGTGGGTTTTCCTCTAGTCCCACTGGGAGCTAAGCTTGCATCTCACAGGCTCCAACTTACTAGAGCTGGGGGCTAATGCTACGCAGGGGCAGGAATAACCCAATGGAGCCCTGGGATGAGGGTTGCCATCACTGCACCAGAGGAGGAGAAGCCCTGATAGCCCACAGGGAAAGAAAACCCAAGAGTTTCCAGTGCACAATCCCGCTTTACGATAAGCCTCTTTCCATGCTTATGTGCTCTTAAAACAGCCTGGCAGGAGACAGCTTCATAAGGCTGCAAGAGCAGACAGCTGTTCTGAGACCAAAATGTATTTTGGGTCAGAATGCAACACTCTCAAGTAGAGCAAAAACCTGGATTATCTCTGGATAGCACAGAGGAAAGGAAAAGAAACACCACAGAAGTGAAAGGCAGGGAACAAACACCAAATCCAAAAGGGTCAGTTGGATAGTGGGCTGTGATGCCTGCAGGTGGGTGCTTTGAAACCTCTTACCTTAAAGTCAACTATCCAAGTATCTCAACTCAAGTACTCAACTATACAAGTATCTGCGCAGGTAGGGAAGGATGGTCCTCACCTCTCTGTGAGTCAGTTGCCTCCCACCATTCCCAGTTCTGCCAGGCTTGCTCCCTTCTCCACTTGTGGCAGGTGGTTCTTCACCCTCAACCCATTTCACCTGCCAGAAAGAGGGTTTCTCCTTTACCCTGATGACAGCCTGGGCAGACAGGATGGGTTACACATCCAGCACACTCTCTCATTCAGGTTGTCCAAGTGCTTTAATCTTTAGAACAAGTTTCTGGCGAGATCTCGCAGAAGCCACCGCCACCACGTTCCTCTGATGGTTGAATGAAACACAATGGGGGCTTAACAAGTGTTCAAGCGCACCTCCATCTTTAACTTATCAGCAGCCCCAGTGGCCCAGAGTAAGCCCGTACTTGTGTATCTGCCTGCACCGAAAGCTCAAAGAATAACTGTAATTAGAAATTTCCTGTCTCCACAGCTACAATTCAACAGGACGAAAGTTCATGGCAGGATATCTCCAGCACTCAGACTTTGCCAGCTGGCAGGGGTCGTCTTCAGGTAGCAGTTGGACAACACAGATTGAGGCCTCAGTATTTATTTGCATCAGCCCTCCTTTAGCCATCAATAAATAGCCGAGGATATACTGATCTCAGACTACCATCTTCCTGATTGGCACTTCTCTCCTGTAAGGGCAAAAATCTAACTTCTAGCATTTTGATGCCCAGTGAGATTCTAAGCACAGTGTGGACTGGCCATATTAGCGCCCTCTGAAACTCCTCACCTCCCAGCTGCCCAGCAGATAGACAGCACTTCCCAACCTCCAAAAATAACGTGCTTTCCTCTCTGACTTAGAGGCTCCACCGGTCAAACTTTGAACAAGCCAGAAGGCACCAGCGCTGGCTTTTGAAAAGTGAAAATGTTACTAAAAGCCAGGAGTCTGAAAGGAAATATCCTGGAAGCAAGGGCAGAGGTGCCCTGAGGGACACACACACACCACTAACACCTCTCCGGATTTTCATCGAAGCCCTCAACGCGAGAGGAAGCAAGGCGTGGGCACTTTGACGTTTCCTTTGCAAACCGACATTACTGCCACTGCGATGTGCCCAGCATGGTGCTGGGGTCACCGCTCCAGCTGGACCACTGCTAGCAGAAGGGATGTGATGTGACCCATAAAGGTGTGGTGTGAATATTTTGCCTGCTGTCCCAGTGACTTGCCCAGAACCAGCTCATGCTCCTCCCAGTGCCATTCCCAGCTGTGCCATACACATCTGGCACCCTTCAGTGCTGTGATGACAACTCTGGTACTGACCGTCCCAGGGGGCTGAATGCAGTTGCAGCCCCACACAAACCCAAACAACACCAGCTGCATAGCTCACCTGCCCACACCCCCAGTGCATGACCCCATCCCCTACTTGACCATCCCTGTACCAGCCCAGTCTCTTCCCATCTCCTTCCAGTCTCAGGAAGAAGCATGCCTCCTCACCCACCTTCCTCCGTCCCAGCCTCGCCATCCCCTCAGTCCCATCCCTGCATCTTCGTGCCCCTCTCCTAGCATGCCTTGCGCTGGTGTCCCTGCCGGGCAGCCTTGTCACCTCCTTCCAGCTTTCCCGAGCTATCCCTGCCTATCTGCACACACCCCACCCTGCCTCCTGATGCTGATACCCCTCTCCCAACCCTTCATCCAGCATTGGAGTCCATCTGCTGAGTCCCTGACTTTGAATCAGAGCCTTCTCCTGCCCATTACTGCAGCACTGAGAAGACAAATTTAAATACAGAAAGGATCATTTTATCCTCCGAGTTGAGGCGTATAACAAACCTGGGGAGCCCGTGAGTGGCACAGCCTCTCCTGCCAGCCTATGCCAGGACCTCTGGGAAGGTGAGCAGCAAGCCTGACTTCTGTACCTCCATGAGAAATGATGTATTTTCAACAAAAAGGAAAAAAACCCTCTGGATATTTTCACACAGAACACTGAGCGATCATAACACATCCTTTTAGCTGCAGCCCAGCTCTGCAAGGCAAGTTGTGACCAACCTGTACCAATCCATGGCAACGCAATTTTGTTGAGCCAGGACCAAACCTCATGGGGACAGGTTGTAGCAATGGGAGCAGTGATCTCATGGCAGGTAGCATCAAGGAAACCTCAAAACACTCTACCCACCTGGATGCATCCAGAGCATTTTAGCCATTTGTGTGGCAACACCAGCCCCCATCTGCAGGGAGGGGAGCACCAGCTTATTGCTGGCCATGCCAGAAAAGCCAGGCTTAAGCCCAAGGCAGGGAGGGATGCTCCTGCCCAGAGCCCAAAAGGCAGCCTGCAGGGATGGGGCTCTCGCCCACAAAACCCCTCAGGGATGGAGACCATGCCCAGCCACCTCGTGAAGCTCTGCCAACTCCTTTGAAGTCCCGTGAGGGTCTGAGCTGGGTCCCACAGTGCTGGCACTGTAGACATTGGGGGCACTGGGCTGCCATCCTCGCCATGAATGCACAGGTTCGGGGTCCCAGCAGCTTCCTGGGTTTTGTCAGCACCTTTATCAGTTTCCTTCAGGACAACATTTCTTCAAACCTACTACAGCTCTTTTGGACACCCTGCCCCAGCCACGCCCGGCAGCTCCCGGGTACTGGCACCTTTCAGGGGTCTCTGGCTCCAAGCAAAGTCCCCATGGTCAGGGACACATCATCCCACATCCCCTTATCATCCAATATCCCCCTGCCTGGGGGCTATGCCTCCCTCCCCCAGCTCTTCACCACAATCCCCACCATTTTTCACCATCATTTAAGTTTCTGAAGTAATTTCTTTTTTCTTTTTTGTCCTCTTTTTTTTTTTTTTAAAAAGCAAACCATCTACCATATGTTCTCCCCTGAAAGGGGTAATTGTTAACAGATCATTAAAACACCGTGGCGAGTGCTCTGAGATTCCTTCCCTCCATCTTACGCATTATCCCATCTCTGTCACCCTTTCAATGCGGCTTTGAGGGCTCTGCTTTTCTAACTTCCTTCTCGAGGCGGGGGGGGGGGGGGGGGGGGGGGCGGGAAAAAAAAAAGAAAAAAAAAAGAGAGAAAGAGCCACTAAAGTGACCCTCTTCACAGCTCTCCTCCTTGCTTTTCAATGTCTTTTTCGACACCCAACAATAATCAGGGTGGGGGGCTGGCATGCCGCCGCTGCTGCCACTGGGCTGGGCACAGCAGAGACACATCCTGCCCCTTTCATGGGATGCCAGGGTTGGGAAGGCAGAGTGAGGTGCCGCAGGGGTGCTTCAGCCGCCCCATGGGCATCTACGGCCCCTCCTTCCACTGCTGGGCAATGGGGCTGCTTGCCATGGGATGCTCGAAAGGTGCATCCCATCCGTCCCAGTGCCTTTGTCCCCACTCCTGGGGCTGCAGGATGACCCCATGACACACACATGCATCCCTGGCTGAGACAGAGAGTATTTCTTAAAAAGCTCATTTCCTCGGGTGGATTGGATGCTTTTGGTGGCACAAATACATTTTATATGGAAATAAGCTAACAGCTGGCCAGGAACTGAACTAAGCCCAGAGATGGAAGTGTTTTGGGGGGGCTTGGACATGTCATCTCCCTTTCCTGGAGGACAAACACTATTTTAAGAAACACCAAATGCCAGGGACCATCAGGGCACAGACCGCTTTTATCTGAGCCACTGTCTCAGCTGAGGTGAGCACAGGCACACCACCAGCATCTGTCCCCTTTGCTGGGACAAGAACCTTCCCAGAGCTGTGCCCATGCGTCTCCCAACCCCACATACAGGGAGAGGGACCCTGGGAGGGCTGTGAACACCACTAGCAACAGCAGTCCTTTTAGCGCCATGTTCAACAATGTCATTTTACAAGGAAAGCGAGCCAGCAAAGCTACAACAAGTCTAGGATATGTCTGATGCTGTGGCAAGCCAGGGGACTGAAAATCATTGCCATCATCTCGGTTGCCCTGAGATGAACCAGGAGGGCTTGCAGCTGCACAGCCCCTCACCACTGAGAGAAGGGCAAGGAGAAGACCGAGGAGAGGCAAAGACGTGTGCCAACAGTGGCATTACACATGTTCGATTCCAGAGTGATAGCTGCCAAACTCACATGAGCACCACCAGCAAAGGCTGAGGGACACCTCATCACAGTCTCCCTACTCTTGTGATTGGAAAGGTTGAGGCTTTCAGAGCTCACTTGTGTTCCTTACCTGCATCTTCTCCCCTTCTAACACGGACTTGACCATTCCCCCAGAGGACTCTGTTCCCCGACTCACCACAGCCTGCAGCCGAGCTTCAGGCATGGTTTGCACTGCTCCTTCGGCGCAGGCACCTTTCCCAGCACCGACATGAAGCCCTTTGAATTTGCATTTCACCATCCCAGCAAAGGAGCGTGCTGCATTGACCTGAACTGGTTTGAGCGACACGGGACTAATTTATCTTCTAATGCTAGGGAAAACTGCACTTTTAAAAGACTCTAGTGCCTGAATTTGTGAAAATACTTACTTTATAGCCAGCTATGGTACACGGGTTTGAAGGTCTCAGTGTTTTCAAGTTGGCCGGGTGCGGGTATGAGGAGGAGCGAGACCCGGGCACTTGACCCAAGCTGGCCAACAGGATTATTTCACACCACGAACGTCACTTTCAAGGTAAATCAGAAAGGTTGCTGAGGAGTTCTCGCTCTTCCATGGTGGCTGCCATCCTGAAAACTTCTTGCCCCTGTGCCAGAGCCCTGAGCCCTTCCCTTCCTCCTAAAGCCACAGCGCTCGCAGTGTCCCACATCGGCTGTCCACTGCCAGGAGCGCACGGCTTCCTGCTGATAGAATGGGCTGAGTATAATTCTGTATTGGTATTGGGATCAACACTGGTTCTTCAGTATCGTTAATGTTAATTATTTAGTCTTATTTTATTAAATCTGTTTATATCTCAACCCTTGGGTTTCCTTATTTTTTTCCCCCCGATTCCCCTTCCCAGCTGTAAATGTCTAAATGAAGAAAAAAAAAAAAAACACAGAAAATTCAAGGCCCTGCATGCAAACTGCTCCAGGAGACAATAATCTCCAGCAGCTCAATGGCTTTGCCAGTGTCCGCGCGTAGCTCCAGGGACCTCACAGAGAGCTCCTTCTTCGGTCTGAGCTGCCAGCCTGACACACCAGCCCGTTACCCCCCTGGCTTTTGCCCTTCAGGAGCAGGTTTGTCCCAGAACCCCCCAAACACCCTCCCCCAGGGCATCGTTATGCTCATTTAACCCAGCAAGCTGTAGTCTCAAGTGGGAGAAGATGCTCTGCCGAGGGATCAGCCCCATGCGGTTCCCACCGCGGGGTCACTGAGCATCCCAGGAGCACTCAGACGGTGCCGGCAGCTCCATGTGCTTCTCCAGGCAAAGCCTTCCCATCCCCAAAACCTGCTGCAGGCAGTAACACCCTCACCTACGGCACTGACCCACAAGAAATCTCCGGGGAGGGCTGAGCACCGTGAAGGGGTGCAAGCTGCAAACCAGAACCCGACGTGGTTTTGCCCTGTTGTACACATCCAGGCAGATCGGCTCTTCTCCATCTCTCCTTTCCAGGATGGCAGCTTTCACCTACCTTTCATCTCTTCATCGAGGAAAAAAACTTCCCATGGAAGAAAAAGTACCTCCTGCAAGGGGGCAGGATACCCGCTTTCCCAGAAGGATTTAACAGCCGTCTTTGCTCAGGGCTCTTGTCGCTGCTGTGAGGCAAAATTTTAGTCCTTACAGCTGCAGAGGCAGACTTCAGGCCAGGAGCTGAATCTAAACAAAAGCAGTACTCCCACTCCAAGTGCAAAACTAGTCCAGGATTGGGTCAGTTTTAAGAAGCACGACGAACTGAACATAATTTTGGCAAGCTAAAGAGCAGCGCTGCTCTTACCACCACAGATGAAGATGCTGCCCTCTCTCCCCACCCCCCAGAAAGGCGTAGACATCAAACAAGGATGCCAACACAAAGCAACTTCACGTGCCACCAGTGTGCTCAGGGTCGAGCTGATCTCCCTGGCCCAGTAGAGCCCAGAGGATCCCGGGCAGCGGGAGAACCTGCACTCTGCATCTGAAAGACCCACCAGGTTATTTCTTACCTGAAACCACCCAAGCACCTTTTGATAATCAGCTTGTGCAGAAAATCATGAGTGCTGCGAAGCCCTGGTGAAGCAAAGGGCCTTAGGAATACAAATCTGCAAAACAACTTCTAGCTAAATGGTTTTTAGGTCTTCAACACCGAGGTTTTTTCCCCATCAGTAGGAAATTAGCTCACCCCACCTCCGAGGATCGTTTTCCAGGCCAGGTTGTAATGAGCAGCCATATCCCGAGCGTCCCGCTCTGCCTCATGAACAAATGCTAATTGCTGCAGAGGTTTGGGGCTAACGAGGGATTTCCAGCTTGCGGGGGGGTGGGGGACACACACAAATCCCACACGAGGGGGCTTCTGGAAGCAGGGCCTGGGGACAGGGCCACCAGAGAAACGCTGGTGCCGTATGGCCATGCTGAGCGGAGATTTAATTCACAGCCAGCAGAGATTTAATTAGTGCCTCATGATATGGCATACCCACACCACCAGAGGGAGAGCTGCTTGGCGTTTCTCCTCTGGAACTGCACTAATGAAAGATTTTTATTGCGTAACATCACTGTACAGCATCAACCGTGCATGATGCTCCAGCCAGACCCTAAGTTCACCTTAGCGTGCATCGCCCGAGTGCTGTGCCAAGGCCATGCCTGGATGGCCTGTAATTATTTGAAATATAGAGGCAAATATCTATTTCTAGCTGAATGGTGCATGGTTCTCAGTGAAAAAACCCTCCACGTTGCTGGAGCACAAACAGCTGCCCAACGTCCACAGAGGGCAGGGAAAGCAGGAGCACACAGAGGATGAACCATAGGAAGATTGCAGTTGTTGGAGCACTTTAAAATTACACACACACATAAAAAAAAATCCATAATAGTTCTGGGATTTTGGGGAGTTGCCTCAGTTGTTTAAACAGCAGGCAAGGAACATTTCCTAAAGCAGATTAAGGATGCATCTGTGAGGATGAGGAGTGTGGCTGCTCCCGCCAGGAAGGCAGGGATTGAAATAGACCAGCATTCTTCACCCGTTTTAAAATCAACTTTCGTGTCAGCTGTCTAGAAAAGCCCAGATGACCTTTGCTAGTACGTCTGCAGTGGTTTTCACTTAGAGCCAAATGCAAAAATCAGACCAGGACAACATTTTGAGTGCAGCCCTTTGCGTTCTTCCAGTCGAGTTGTTTGCAGACACAGGGACATGCATATATAAAAAGAAAATGCTGGCAGTGGGGTCAGTGACACCTGTGGAGCACCAGCTGGAGAGGAGCTGCAGATTGACTAACACTGCCACCACGTCCCCTCCAGACCTGGCTGCTGCTGCTGAACCGGGCAGGACGGAGCGCATCCCTGCAGGGTCAGCAGCTCAGGATAAAAACAGCTATTTGTAAGCACACGAGACACCTTGTGCACATACAAACCCACTCAAAAATCAATCTACAAACGGGACACAGCATGGCACACTGAGAAGAGCCAAGCCTCATGCTTAAGAGTAAATTCACACAGCCCCATCGCGGTCTCTCCATCATGCCCCACAGCTCAGGCAGCTGAGCAGAGGCCCGCTGTGTCCCTCTCCTCCAGCTAACTCCTGATCAGCATCATCCTTCCCTCTGGTCACCACGCGCCTGGGAAGCCAAGAGGTAATTTCTTCAGATCCGAGGGAACAGGAAGGATCGACAGTGTTTGCATCAATCATTTATTAAACAGTCACACAGGCTTAGTCCATGATTGAAAGGTAACTCCCCCCCGAAACACTGCGTACAACAGAGAGCACTGAGGTTGGCTGAAAATTCAGTACAGCCCACAAATTTCCTTGCTAAAGGAGTTTCTCCTGGTATCCCCAAATACTCTCCCCTGCTCCGTTTAAACTACCCAAATTTTAGCCATGCTTCCATCATCTCCTCCTTTCCCAAGTATCTTGTACTTCAAACCACCATCACATTTACAAGACACTATTAGTAAAGAAAGAAAAATTGCCTTTGTCATCAAAGAAAAATTACCTTTGTCATTCCCTCCTTCACATTTTATTACACCCTTCCTGCCACCTCAAATTCGAGCATTAGTCCCCTCTTGCTGAAGGCCAGGGCACGGCTCTGCATCCGATGATACCTCAAGCTCCTGATGCCTTCAGCTCCCACCTCCCCACCTCGCCCTCCACAATAAACTAGTTTTGGCTTCAATTTTCCTATCCTTCACCAGCAGTCATCCCGGTCCTCTGAAGCTGCCCCCTTCCTCTTCCCCTTCCTCCCTTTGTACATGAATCCACCCTTAAAATACACCTTTGCTTCTTAACTTACCACAACACATTATTCAGGACAGAGATGAGGAAAATCTAGGCGACGGCGATATGGAACAATTAAATACGTAACCATGTTCGGTACCCAACGCTAGAGTGTGCTGTGTAGGAAATAACCTCGCACTGCGGACGATGGCCTTGGTAATGATGCGGGATCTCTCTCTCCAGACACTGTCAGAAACACTGAAGAACTGGATCAGTCATTGTTTTTGGCTCCTGGAAACGCATGAAGCTTCCTCAGAAATCCTTGGTGAGGGCGGAGAGCTAAGCAGCAAACACAGAGTTTTGAAGAAAGCATTGAAGAAAGGACAAGACACGTCCAGGACAAGGAAATTAAACAAAAAACAACAACAGCAAAAACAAACAAACAAACAAAACCCCCACCCCACCACAAAACAAACAAACAATAAAAAAAAAGCAGAAGAAAAGCAGCAAGGAGAGAATTATATCAGATGTTCCTCTGTGTGACTCAGTGGAGTGTCAGAAGAGACGGGATTCACAAAGGCAGGATACAAACCAAACCCGCTTTATTCTCCTCCTCCTGAATTTGTTTATTTGAAGCATCGTGATAATCAGGTCGTGCATTTTGCCTGCCAGGCCTGGCTGGGGGCTGGAAATACCGCAGAGAAAGGCTCAGGACAAAGCAACGACAACAAAAACCCTAGAGCTCTCAGCGACTTCCCAAGAATTGTCTCTGATTCCCTCAGAGAAGGAAGCAAGGCACAGACCTTCAGGGTCTGTCCTAAACCCCAGGCAAGTCAGCACCCACACCAGAACCACAGCTCAACGTATTTCTACCTCTTGATGCAGCGTTTCAGCGACAGGCTTAACTTAGATAAGAAAATAAAAAGCATTTTAAACAAAACCTTCGTGCTTTTTTTTTAAAAAAAAAAAAAACAAACTTGTTTTTATTTTGACAAGAACAAAATTTAGAAACACCTCAACATACAGAACTCAAAAAAAAAAGAAAATCATAAACTTCCTAATTAATTTACTAAATAGGAAAAATACAGTACATACAAGACTCAAACATCCTGTAAGTTTATACAAAAGCCAGACAGTAACAAATTGCATTAAAAATATATCAACCATTACCTGACTGATTCGACATCGGCATTTGCCCCATTATTAAAAGGCATAAAAGACTGAGCAATGAAAGTGTTCAGCATCACATCCATTATTGTCAGTAAATTCATCAAGATTAGCATAAAAAAGTCTATTAAACACACGTTTAATATTCACCATGTAGATCAGTAAGAAATCATTTTTGGAAAGAGTAAGAAAATAAAATCGGAAAAGACAAACATTTAAATACGACATCCCAAGGCGCAAAGGCTCTTCCTAGAAATCTACCTTTAAGTCTTCCCAGAATCATTTTGCCAGCTGCGTTATCACTCAGCAATCATTTAAAAAAAAAAAAAAAAAAACCGAAACAAAAAAACCCCCAAGATTTAATGATCCACCAGCCCACCTTCCAGCAGCGTCATGATAGCGCAGCAGCATCACCAGCGGCCCAGAGCCCTCCTGGCATGTCTTTGGCTGCAGACACACCGAGAGCAATGAGGCTACGGGGGTATCGGCCCGTCTCCTGGCCAATGCATTACACCCCCAGTCTGTAATAGCCAGCACAAACCGCAACAGGGGGATTTGCCTTTTTTTTTTTTTTCTTTTTTTTTTAACCATATCTGAGGTTTCTGAATTCACCCCGGGTAACACATGCAGCAGCCGGCTCCAGTGAACTCAGGGGCAGATCTCTGCCCCACGTCTTCAAACAGTCTTTCGCTCAGTTTGTGCTCGGTGATGATGTCTTCCACCCGAGTTATGTACAGCAAGGACAACAACACCCCCAGGAACTGTGAAAGGAAAAGGGGAATCTCTTGTCAGGGATCAAATACTGCTTAACTTGCGCTTCTCGCAGCAGTTGTTACAAATTATGTATACGTACGTGGGACATACGGGCAGGCATGCCATATATATACAGACGGAAACTCACATTGTTATTCTTCTTTGCATACAGGGGAATAAACGGACCGTTTTTGTGAAGAGCTAATACAGCAGAATTACCACCCCTGTGCCTTGGAGCATTGGAAAGTCTTTGTGGATGCAGCTCAGGGGAGGAGAGGACTCAAAAAAACCCCAAGCAAAACGAAATCAACACACTAAACCCTGTAATATATCACAGTAATGCTACTAAAATAGCAGAATGCCACCTCAGCTTATCGGTATGTTAAATTTAAATTAAAAATTATAATTAAATATAGTCAGATGGGATTTCGCATCTCGCTGCACCTGGTCCAGTGGGAGGTGTCCCTGCCCATGGCAGGGGGGTTGGAACGAGATGATCTTCAAGGTCCCTGCCAACCTAAACCATTCTATGATTCTATATTGTAGTGACAAATCAAATCCTCCCTTTAACGGAGAATGAGCTGGCCCCTCCTTACCTGGGGTAGCAATATGCCGAGCAGCACGCCAGCCATGATGCTGTAGTTGTCCAAAAACCAAATGAGCACCGCATTCGTGCATCCACGGACATATATAATATTCTGAACACTCAAGCGCTGCAAAATAGCAAAGCAGACACTCAAACAGGCAGTCGCACTGACGTATGATACAGTTAACACGTGGTAATTTCAGGGAGGCAAATTTGGTTCTCCTTCCCATCTCTTTAAACCCACTGAATTTGACACAAACCTCATCACTAATTCTTCTGTCTGTTTTTAAGTTGTTCCCCACCCAAACAAGTTATTTCATTTTTTAAACCTTTTTTTTTTTTTTTTTTTTTTTTTTTCAACTACTTTTCTAAAAGAAATGCATCCCATTCTCATTTTAGGCCACTTGGAAAGTAGAGAAGTCTCCCCTTGGCTTCTACCTCCGCTTCCAAGTTGAAAGTACAGCAGTGGAAAAAACACAAATCAGGGACAATGCAACAGACTCTAAAAAGGGCAGGAACAAGAGGATTTCAGATTCAGTCCTGCAAGCTGCGCTGCACCGTGACCCCAACCCATAATACAGAAAGCACTTGAGGCTGCGAAGGGTCCTAAGCAGATGAATGGGGTAAAATTAAGCATATGCTTAAGTGCTTTGGGCGTTAGAGCCAGGCTGGAGAGTTGAGGTGATTAAGCCATAAATCAATGAATCTGAATGAAGGCAGGTCATATGTAAAGATAACCAGTAATCCCCAAAACCAACAACCCAAGCCGGCATTGTGTGCCAAGTGCCTCAAACGACCTGGGAGAGGGGCTTTTTTTAGACCAACTGCCCGCACCAGCACTCCAATGCCAGGAGTGGAGAACTTAGAGCGGATCCAATTACTGATTTCCCCGCTTAATCACTCTGCAATTAGTGCCTTGAGCCGTCAGTCTCTACTCTGGAGTCACTGGGCTTTTCCCAAGAGGGAAAACCAGAGGAAAAGGAGGCCCCGTCCCGCTCCAGGAGGGAGGAGAGGGCTGCCAACACAACCTGGGAAGTCCCACTCCTCTTCCAGGAATAATTAACAGGCTTAAAAATAAAACACCCACTACTGGGATATAAAATACTTAGAAACAGCTAAGTTGGCTTTAGCGAAACCAATTTTACTCAGTGAGAAATTTGGGCTTTTTGGTATTAAAAGCTTTCCCCAAGTCAAGTTGCCACTTAAAAGTATTAGAGCATCTTTCTTTTTATTAACTGTGCAATTAGCTTAAGTGGGGAGGAGCTTCGGGAAGAAACGTTTCATACACGTCAAACAAGGCATCATGGAAGATACCAGGAAGGGAAGATACCACAATCAAACAAGATTAATTTTTTTAATATATGAAAGCTACTCCAGATAAAATAATTTTAATTGCTGGTTTAACTGTCTGGTAGATTTAAGTACGCAGAAGACAGTTTTATAGCTGACCAAAAAGAATGCAGAGAAGCACAACCTTTTGCCCCGACAGGATGGATGCCGGTTACTTTACCTCTTTGTCAATGGTTTTGTATCCGCACATAGTGTTGATGATGTCTGTCTGAAAGGAAAACAACAAATATAAACCACAGCAGAAAACAAAAATCACAAAAGAAATTATTTTTACTCTTCTTGTGTTCCCTTTAGTTCATCTAAAAGCAACAACAGGGGATTACTCGCCAGCCCAACACCGATTTCTTCTCAGCAGCCCCAGGGTCAGACGTAGACACAGCTCGACGTGATTTTAGAGAAATTAGTCCTGCCAGTGTGTCACAACACAAGACTGTATTTGAACTATATCTATCCAGCAAGACCAACGCGGCACCAGAAACCAATGCCAGCTGCAACAGAGCTCTACGCCACAGCTGTTTCCACGGAACAAACAGCTGAGTTCAATTTTACGGCCTTAGTAACTTAACACATTAAGAAAACCAGGGATGAACGCAGCCATCATACCATCACGATGACAAATTTAAGCTCAGAAGTATCTGAAACCCAAATAACAGCCAACACTACAAATGCTTACAGGAAAATTTTACAAGACTAAATTTATTATGATATATTTTTATATGCCATAATATATATGAATATAAAATTCTTATATTTAAAAAAAAAGCCACTGAGCGCTTGCATTTATCACAGATTAATAATGCTTTTTCGGTGGCCATTTTAATATTTTGCTTGCATCCCGAAGCTCTGCCTGGCCTGGCAAAGCTAACGTGGAAATACCGTCCTTCACTTGCAAGTCGACCAACGTAAAGCCCAGCAGCATCAAAGGAAGCCAAAGACACGGAGGAAAACGAGAATACGCACATGAGGAAAACAAGGCAGAGGAAACTCCTGTTTATTGATATACCCTCCTACTAAATTAAGACAAGATGTAGAGACGTTTCATTTACATTTTATTTTTTTTTTTTTGCTAAGGGGACATCGTGGCACAAGAAAACATACACAACAGAGAGAAATGCACTAGAAACAGAGGTTTATAAGCATTTGGAGACGGATTTTTATCTGCTACGCTAGAGTAAGTGTTGGATGAATACTTGGACTTGAAAATAGTCCCTTCAGAGCCTCCCTCAGAATGAGCCTGGCTCGTCTTAGCACAGGGCTTTTTAAGAGGATCAAGATCCAACCTCCAACATTAGCGGGAGTTTTCCATGACTACAAAGCGAATGAGTAATCACAAACCATATCTGTAGTTTTCCAGGACAGAAACCAGCCTGTATTTGGAAGCATTTGTCAAACATAGAAGATTTATGCGTCTTCTGGTTGGGTTTTTTTTTCCATACAGCCAGGGTGTTAGTGCCATCCTGCCAAGTACGCATCCATGCCGCTTGGATGTCACAGGGCACACCGATGGCATCCCGGGGTGGCAAAGCCACAAGCCCTAATGTACTGCAGCTTCTCGCCAAACAGCCCACCCTTAAATCAGAAGTTTGCTTGTTATTTGCTGATAGGATGAGGGGTAACGGTTTTAAACTGAAAGAGGGGAGATTTAGATTAGGTAACAGGAAAAAAATTCTTTACTGTGAGGGTGGTGAGCCCCTGGCCCAGGTTGCCCAGAGAAGCTGTGGCTGCCCCATCCCTGGAGGGGTTCAAGGCCAGGTTGGACGGGGCTTGGAGCAGCCTGGTCTGGTGGGAGGTGTCCCTGCCCAGGGCAGGGGGTGGCACTGGGTGGGCTTTAAGGTCCCTTCCAACCCAAACCATTCTACAATTCTATGACTTTAGGGCTTCTCCCCGCCTTTTGATTAACTTCCCTGAGCTCAACACTTTGCCAAGCCACCTTTAGGCTGCAAGTATTCTCATCTCCCCCTCCCCAGTTCCCAGTGCAGCATACGGAGAATATACTCCCCGTTTTCCTCAGAGTAGTTTTTATTTTAGCACTTTCCCGCCTGACAGGTTGCACTTGAAACCCACAATGTGTTTGATTATTTGTGCCACCGCTGCACAGGCACCTGGCATTAGTCGTCACTGGTTATTGCAGCGCTTCGCCTTCACAGTACCGCTGTATTTCCACACACATCAACTAACCTTTTTAAAACAAGACTTCAGCAGAGAAACCAGGGCTACAGAAAAACAAGCAGTACTTTGAATGACAACTAAAAAGCCAGATTGCTCTATCTTCCTTTACCATCAAAAGAGCGCAAAATCCTGAGCTCTTCTGCTCAGTGCAGCTGTGGATCAGCAGACACTATTTTCATATCCACGGTTTTCTTATTCTCAAACACCTAAGGCTTAAAGAATAACTGTTTAACTTTGGTTTCTGAGAATAAATCAAAGCTCAGCGTAGATTTAAACAGTCTTTCTCAAACACAAAAAATGTGTAAGCATACGTAATAAACACCTTCCTATTATACACATTTCTCAGCAGGATTACCGACACAACTATTGCATTTATTTTTTTTAATTAAACAGCCTTTTTTATAACTAAACAGCCATGCTCCAGGTAGAGCAGCACATAACAGGCACCAGTTGGCTATCCGCCACAATTTCTACTGTGTCTGCTTTTACACATACTCAATTTCTCTGTCTCATGTTCAAGACCAAAGACCAAAACCCAGTGAGGTGGGGACTGCCAATACTGGTTTTAAGGTGAAGGAATAGTTCTTTATCAAAATCAGCATTACGTCCATCCCTCAAGTGAAGAGCCACGACTTAAAACTGCCAAAATTTATATAAAGCACGTTTACATGGAACTTAATGCCTGCTCCTAGTGCTGCCAGCATCAGTTAATACCAGTTCATTGTAGGCTGAGAAACTGGTCCAGACTCCAGCTGACAGGTTGTCCCTTCCAGGGAGGATTTTAGCGGGTGGCAAGGCAGGCAATTTTCAGGGATGGGTTAAGGGCAGAGCAGCAGCTCCGGTCTAGACCTGCACCCACAAAGATGCACCAAGCCTGAGGTCACTTGCCGACATTTCTGGATTTCTCTGGGTGACAAGGTTGTTCTGTTCAGTTTTTAATTTCCTTTTCAGTACGTCCAGGCTTCCTGGCAAAGCAGGAGCAGCAAACCCTGGGGGAAACACCAGCAAGACTTAACTTTCAGCAGCCCTGGTCCAGGTAAGCCAAGAGGTTAGAGGAGCTCCCAGAACCCTTCTGCATAGTGGGACAGTAACATGGACCAAAACCAATTCATTATTTTCTCCTTTTCAAGCTGTCAAGACCCCACGGATCCATAGCTCCTGTTATCAGGAGGGACCCATTTTCCTTCGCTTCTTCCCCCAGAATTTTCTAAAGTGAGGTACCTTTATAAGTGAAAGCTGGTGACCCAGCAGAGAGCAGCGATGCCGAGATGCTGGGACTTACCTTATTTGTGACACAGCAAGAGTAGGGCACCCCACAGGCCAGCGGTCCCGGCGCCGCACAGTTGTGGTATACGTTTTGTGACCAATCTCTGTAATCTTCCCCACCGCAGCACTTAAACTGGAAAAAAAGGACACAAAAGGCAAAGGAAAAAAAAAATTAGTATCTTAACAGAAATTCTTCTAAGAAGTAGAAAACAAAGTAAGAATAAAATAAAACAAAGTTAGACTGATGGTTGGACTAGATGATCTGAAAGGTCCCTTTTCCGAGTTGAAAAATTATCTTTTCAGGTCTGGACATCATTAAGTAATGTTTTTACATCCACTTCATCTCCAGCTGTAATATACTACTTCAATTTTTTTTTTTAAGGATTGTGACTGCACTTCTAAATGTAGTCTAAAAACCAAAAGTGTTGCTTTAAGGCACAAAAAAAAAATCTCACCAAAACATTTTGTGTGTAATTTAGTAGAACTGAGATCTGGCAAACAAATACCGTAAGTTTACACTGACTTAATACAAATATTCACTTTATATATTAATGAAGGGAAAAGAAGCAGCTTATTTAATCATTAAAATGTATATTCGCTGTAGGTATACATAATATTGGGCAGTGCATGGAAACTTTAAAGCATTATGAGGTCTAATGACAGAATTTCCTCAGGATGGTTTGCTTTTGACAGACTTTCCATGCTAACTTTGTTTTTCAAAGCAGGCTGCCATCTCCATAACGATGTCATAAAATATACATGACACTTCCTCAGTTAAATTATTTTTTTTGAATCATTATTTGTCATGGTCACTGACATCACACGGGCCCTCACATCACATTTCTGAACGTTTTTTGCTTCTTCTTTCGTCTCTAAACTGCACAGCAGAACTCTTCAACAATCCAATAAACTTTTCAACACACCAGCCTTAAAAAAAAAATAAGGCTGTGAGTCAACTACACGTGCCATTAAGTAATGCTCAGCTGGGCTCAACACAATTTCTGAATTTTAATTACAGGTATATACACTTCCACAGGCATTTTCTTTGAATAACCACCTTGTTAAAAGAGCTTGCTAGGTGCCCTCAAGTGAAAATACAACAGCCCAGGTTCAAACAGCCTAATCACCGCCTAATTTCTCTTTATCCCATGCCTCCCGTTAATGAGACACTTTTGAATGTCTTGGACTAGCCAGCAGAAATGCTGAGCACAAGAACTTGGGTGGCATTTAGGCTGAATTTGTCTGTGTGCAGCTGTGGGGCCCCTATAAGCCTACATGTTCGCAGGATCTGGCCCTGAGCATCCGAATCACACCCGCCAAGGCAAAAAGCTGCATTTTGCACCCCCACTTCTTGCAATGATTTAGAGGGCTTCAAATGCCAGCTGGGATGCTGGAGGAGCCCTGCCCACAGCATGACGCATGATATCTCATCCTCCTCATCAATAAGAATTTGATTATCACATCACTGAATAAATAAATAAATAACTAAATAACTAACTAACTAACTAAATAAATAAATAAATATCAAAGGTGTCGCCCAGGACCTACCACACCTCAGCACTGAATTAGTCCCGGAAAAAAAAAAAAACAAAAACAAAAACAAACCCGCTTTTGAACAGAATCCATGATGTTCTTGAAGTCTAAATCATCGTAGTAATTCGCAATTCCTCTTCTTATATTGTCGTTCAAAAATTTGATTGTCTAGAAGGCGGCAGTAAAACAAGACGCATGGGTTACACACTCCCAAAGAGAATTAAAAGAACAGGTTCAAGTGACAAGTTTAATTGATAAGCACAAGGGGAAAGGTTTTCTTTTGTTTTAAAGAAAAAAAACACCCAGTTAAAAATCAATCATAGCACAATCCTGCAGGGACTGACCCTCCATTCTCTTTTTAGGAAGCAGCCTCACTGCTGGCTTTGTGCTGAGAAGTGCTAACAGCGTGACATCTCTCCAGCGAGCTCCTACTTCTCTCGGACCCTCCAAGCTTCTCCCAGAGAGAGTCCTGTTGTCTCCCAGGCTGAGAACTGGAAGGCAGGATCCCTCCCACTGGGCACTGGGGATCCCCATCGTTTTTTGGGTGACAGAATGGTAGGTTTGGGTGGTGGGTCTTGGCACGGTGGTCTGCACCATGCCCCGGGCGACGAGAGCTGACTGTCTCCCTGCTCACCATCTTCCATGAATTTCATTTTCCTTGAATTTCATTTTTCGAGGAATCCATAATTGCCAGATAATAAGATTTATTCCACCTTAAGCAGAAAAAAAGTGGAAAAGATCTCATATCTGTATGTTTTACAGTCATGGTTTTGAGAAATATGGCAGTGGAGTGGTGGCGGATATAAAACGGTACCTCCTCAGCTTGGCATATTAGAAATTAAATCAACAAAACCCTTTTAAAGCTTAGAAGATGAGGCAAAAAAAAAAAAAAGTATTTAGTTTTCAACATCCAGCACCATCATAGCATAGCAAAAAATTGAGACTGAACATAACCAGACTGTAACAATTTCCCTTTCAACCCAGCTGCTAAAATGATCAAAGCTAAATCCTTGCCAGGTCAGAAAGAAACCTGAAATATGCCTACTCATTTTCTCAGTATTAGAAACCGGAACACTTAAAAACAAAGCAGAATAAAAACCATTATCAAATTCAGCAATTAAAAATTAGAAAGGATTTTGCAGGACTATCCTAATTTCAAGAAGGAACAGCAGCACATGCCAACTACTCTCGCGCTGCCTGTATCACACCTCGGACTCGACAGATTTGAGACGGAAATAGAGAAAGAAATGGGAAAAACCAGTGAGACATGCAAAACAATCAGCATTTAAATGGAGGCTATTACCCTAAGCTTTTATTTAATACTTCCTTCTCCTCCCCATACTAACCCCAACTTCTCCATTAACCTCATAAAACAACCAACCAAACCTGTCCCTATGCGTAGCTGCCCTGCTCAGACAGCCAATACACGTGTCAGCAAAACACTTACTGCCCCAAAACCACAACAATACATTTTCTTTGTCCAAAAGTCAACAGCAATTCTTCCTCGCCCTCTCAGCAAATACCATCTTTGGCATCTACTTAATTTTCGGTCAACCACATTCTTTGCATCCCATAATGCCCACACTCCAATGCCAGGCAGGCTGATCTGCTTCCTTCAGATGAGCCTGGCGCTCACACCACAATTCGGAATAAATCCTTGCGTGGGGCCAAGGCGAGACCTACGGCAACGGCTGACGACAGCTTATAGAAATGAAGATACCTCATCCCCTGCTCCTACAAGTCAAGTTCATGACTCTGGTCCAGCACGGAGTAAGAAGAAAATACTAGTGAGAGAGAATAATCAGTTGCTTTTTTTTTTTAAAAAAATCTTTTTTAAGGGTTTGTTGTTTTTTTTAATAATGTATGTAACATATTAGGTATGACTTCTTTTTGTGGAAACGAGATGGGTAGGATTGGGGTGGGGAAAGAAGAGGTCTTATTATTTAGCATCTCTTTTTACTGTTTTGCCAGATTAGGAAAAAAGAAAATATCAAAGCATAGAAATCTAGTACTTGCCATAGTAAACACATGTATGTTTTAAAACTTTTCTAGCAGAAAAAAAAGTCTGCTGCTTTCTGTTTAGAAAAAATAATGTTTTTATATAGTTATAGCACTCTTGTAAATGATGAGGTCTCCTACCGAAATTACTTCTGTTCCTTATGGGTGTGGGCATGGAAGCGCTGTCCTTTAGGTAAGGTAAAACATTTTAGCCACTAAAAAAAAAACAGAGTCTCCGAATCCATCTGGAAAATTCCCAATTTGGCAGTCAGAGTCCCAGAAGGCAAACGAGAAGAAAGCACTTTTTAATACACGAAGAGCTGGAAACTTGTTTTACCTGTATTACACATTCTTAGTTACCACATTTTCTCCCAATTCTTTAGTCTGGAATTCATCTCCAGAACAGGTGGCCAATCCCACACATGCCTGAACCTGAAACGTCCTGAAAAGCCTGGACTTGCCTTCAGACCTCCATCAATTAGCGTTCAGGTGACAATTTTAACACCTTTTACTTGGTCAGTAGCGTAGCCATAACTGCAAGGATTGTAAGTCACGTTCTTAGTGAGCAAAACCTAAACGCAAGCAGCTCACCTGGTTTCTGAAGATCAGGGCCACCACTCCACCAGTCAGCTCAATCAGCAAGCAGATACCAAGAATGTACATGAACTGCACAAAAACAATTGCAAGTGAGACATTAAACAGAACAAATCCCAATTACTCTTTCAATTAAAGGCCTTAAGTCTGTAACATCCAACTGCCAGCATACTTGGCTTTCTGCACGTGAGACGTCATTCTAAAGAAAGACAGAAAATTATGGCTTTGTTCTGATAAAACCGTTCATGTCACGAGAAAGCCTGTTCTCCTCACTTGAGTCATTCTGGGTTTTGCCCAATTGGCAAACGCGGTTTTTTTCTGCTTTGAACGGACCCAAAACCGATAAATGCATTTATCGTGCCAAGATCCTTCTCTCCATAACAGCATCCCAGAAAAGCACATTAATGGACTGCTACTGGACAGTGTGGACAAACCACACTGAACATTGTGTTTTAATGCTTCCTACAAAGACAGTACTTACCTGCTGCGTTTCATTTCTTGGGTAAAGCACTGCTTTAACACAATCCAAACCACCTCCTACTAAATTGCCAGTGTTAAATCAACGCAAAAATCTGGGCTGGGTACCTTTTAGTGTGTTGCTTTGGAAGAGGGAACCGAGCCGTCCTGCATTACCGAGGCTGCACTACGGGCGCTAACGGGACTCACTATGCTCAACGCTAAGAAAAATTATACCTCTTAGCTCTCTATTTATTTATGTATTCATCTCTGTATGTATATACATGCACTCACACACAACCACAGCGGATGCATCTGTGACCACTTATCAAAGCACACGCAAAATACAAATAAGGTGAAGAAATCCAGAGCAACACCATGAGATAATTGCAATGTGCCGGTACTTGAAATGTTCTTCCAACCCAAATAATTCTTTAAGTATAAAAGATGGCTGTTATGGGAATTTAGGTCTGGTTCTTAACAGCAAAATTCAACAGGAAAGAAGTTTTAGGATCTCTCATCTGAAAATAATCTCTAATGCTCTGCCCTGAATGCTGGTTTAATTTCTGTCCTGGTATCAGTGTCACAAATTCACCGGGCAGGTATCTTTTCTCCTGCTAAATCGGGAAACAGCCTGAGAAGCAGACATCAGGGGCTTTCTTCGTTTAGATACCCTACTGGGTTTGCTACTGCAAAGGGAACCGAAAACATCCTCGGCATCAGGTGAGGACACACCACCACGCTCAGAGTGAAAGAAGCCACCACTGCCCAAGGACAGGCTCTCAGTAAAATTCCAACCTAATTCCAAAATCCACAGTCACCTCTTGCTTTGTCCTATGTAATATACCACATATTTAGCATTTCTTTACATTGAACTGACATGAAAGTCAAAATTATGTTTTCGTGCTCTATTTTTAATTAGTCGTATGTGCAACTTCCATCTGCAACCACAGCGTTCTATAGGAATCCCCCTAAAATTTGCCCTTTCATGGGCACTGCAGAGAAAAACTGCGTCCCTGTCACTTCCTCCTTATGGCCCACCTTTCAAAGCCCTCTGGCGCTACACAGCTAACGTCGTAACACGCGTTTCTCCCCTCTATATTCCACTTCTCAGCTGAAGGCAGGCAGACAGACAGACTCCAGCCACCACCAGCCTGATGGACATCAGCCTGACCTGGGCTTTCTTTCTCCAGCAGTTTCCTCCGAGAAGCGTCTGAAGAGCCATCAGAGACCGCAACTCATCTCTGCGCGTAACGTAAGCTTTAGGAAATCCCCTCGAACTGATGGGGAAAAGCTGCAGCCGAGACTTCGCCTTTTCCATCGGCCGAGGGGCAGCACTGGTTCCTCCTCTCCGTCCCAGCAGGGCACAGCCAGGCCAGAGAAGGAGCAGGCACCGTGGTGCCAGGCTAGCGTCAAACAGTATGTCAACAGCTGAGTTTGCACAAGATCCACGCTGGCTGATAATAATTCACATTCCTGGTTATTTTCCATAAAGCCCTTAACTACTGGAAAGCTGGATTTCTCAGCGCTGGGTTCTCGCCTGTCCTGTCGCTGGCAAGGTGAAACACTGCTGCTCCCTGAAGGAGGGACGTCCACAGACCACATTTAGGGGATTAGAGCCATAAAGCAGTTTCAGATATAATTAAAATTAAAAGAAAAAAAAAAAAAGCAGCTTTATTAAAGTATTTTTCAGTGCAGACAATTATGGGTTTGAATTCGGGTGACACTGGAAAGTAAAAGCAATAAGCCTTAAAAATTAAGAACCAAAAAACCCCAACACTTACTGCTTGAAGAAGGCATAAATTGTCTCTTAAAGAAGCCAGTACACCCACAAAAGATACCAGGAACATTATAATGCCCAAAAGTATTAAAATAATTGCTGGGGCTAGAAAGGCACTTTCTAGAGTTTTGTACTTCTGTCTTTCAACTTCAGCATAAATCCCGACCGCGAGGACAAGGGCTCCGATCACCTGAAAAAGAAAGAGAGAATCATAGAATCATCTTCATGGTTGGAAAGGACCTTTGAGATCATCGAGTCCAACCATACGCACACCAAAAGAAAACCCCAGAAGAGCACAGATGTTACCCTTTCTCCCAGTAAACACAGAGGTGACGTTTTGTGAGTACGCGTGAACCTGTGACTACTCACTTTAGAATTAATTATAAACAACGAAAAACTCAAATCAGAAGTTTTGATTAAAACAAACAAACAAACAAACAAACAAACAAACCAACTCAAAGAGTGAAGCAGAAAAACACTGAGTTGTTAGGAAAAAACCTGAGTTTTGTTCATTTCAAAGATATATTTAATAATGTTTTAACATTCTGGAAGTTAAACAAATTGAAACACACGTCACTGGTTGAAATGTAATTTATTACTCATCTGAGATCACATATATTACACACACTACCAAATACCATGGCATTAATATTCCTCCTTTGCGTGTCTGTCGGTCCTTCCCTCTCTGTGTGTGCATGTGTGTATGTGTATGTGTGTGTGTATATATATATGCCCCTAACACAACACCGTTTCTAAACCTGCCTGCAATCAACAGCTTATATGTCCCTTTCTATCGGCTCCTATTGTATTTAGGCTCAGTAAATCTGGCCATCCTATACCTCCAGACCTCCTGCCATCAGAGGAAACGCACCACGTTAAAAAGAAAAAAAAAAAAAAGCCAAACCAGCAAGTTTGAAATTACGCCACTTTCTTGAGCAACTATCTGATAAAGGTGACAAATGAAGCAAGAAGCGATGCATTTCATTTAACAAAGTAAAGATATTTCAATCAAAATAATCACGGTTAAGTCAAAACCATTTCAGTTTGGTATTAAGCCTACGGCATGCTGCAAGTTGCTTTGAATTACGCTGAATTTGAAAAAAGAACAATAGCCCACAACACTCAGTCATGAAAACTGCAGTGGAAAAACTTTCTGCCGACTCCCAGCAGCCAGGCACATCCTCAGGGAAGAGCCCAGATTTGAACCAATCATTTCGGCAATCTGATAAACAGCATTCCCCTCTTCTGACCCCACATTTCTGCAGTAACCCCAAGTCTGCTCCCCACACGCCAATGGCAAGGAGAGCGCATTTCTTAAATATACGAAGCTTTCTGGTCTCACGAGGTATATCCCACGCAAAGGTCCAGACGGACACGACATACTTAGTTGCAAGATCGTGAGTCCAACAGTTGAAATATTCTTTAGTTACGGGATATCTTAAAACAAGTAACAATGTGCTGGGAACTCTTGATTTTTATATAGGGAAGAATAAAAGACCCGAAGGACATTATGTGAGGAATGCCACCAAGTTGTCGCTTAAAAAAGAGAAATCTCAGAAGGGTTTACCCATAAAAATAAATATACCAAAGCTATTTAAAAAGCAACTTAAAACTTCACATGGCCAAATTCAAAGTAACTCCCCCTCCGACAAATTCAGAAATCGTACTGATTATAGCAGGCAAAAAAAAAAAAAAAAAACAACCAAAAACACAGAAACAAAAAATACCCACACGCTGGACAAATAACAGGTAGCTAAATTTACCATTTATATGCTTTTACTGCAAAACTGTAGTTAGGTTTTTTATTACTAAATGGTCAATTTGCAGTGTTAGCTTTATTCTTTAAAAAAACTCAACGCTTTGGGTAATAAATTATAAATTTATTTTCCAGCAGAAAGCAATATAAACAAATCAGGTTGACATTTTTAAATACGTCCGTAACAGTTGAGGAAAGAGACTTAAACCAATTACAGAATATAAAATTAGTGACTGTATGCGTATGTGTGATTCAGGAGTTCTAGTACTGCTATTATTTAAAAAAAAAAAAGAAAACAAACAAAAAAAAACACAAAATGAAGCAACAAACTAAAAACCTGGTACGTTTGTGTCCAGGCCACATTTACCCTGGCAGTAAAACTACGTCACTCCTCAGGAAGAGGGCTACAAAATACCCCTCTAATGGAACTCCCTCGAGCAATCCTAAATTAACAGTTCGGCAAACCGTGCCATACAGAGGGCACCTGTCGTGGGGAGGCTGCCTTCAGCAGCACCGCTGCTATGCCAGGGGAAAAGCATTAAAAAAAAATAAAAACCTCAGGCTGAGCTATCGTATAATAGACATACACACACATTTTATACAGATTTTGAAGCATAAAAACTATTGAGGGGGGGCGGGGGGAGAAGCTCACCTAAGCACGGCAATTAAAATCCTCACTCCTTACGAGCAGGATTTATGCTTTTAACATCTTCCTTTTTTTTTTTTTTTAAGCATTTAATAAAAATCTTTTAAACCTTTAACATGGTCAAACCAGCAGCAGCAATTATTTACGCCAAGCAGATCGTAGCAATCATCCCACCCGTGTCTTCTCCGGGGCTGCGCTCTCCTTTCCTGTGACCAGGGGTGGAAACGCCACTTTTCCGTAGGTAGCCCACCAATACACAGACTGTTTACATCCTGCATCCTCCACAACAGCTCCCGATCTGGCAATTCACTCCACGTCCGCAGGAAAAATTAGCTGGCCTTGACTCAAGTTAAAGGAGTCCCGCAAATATCAGGGGCTTTCTCTGGGGCTTGTGCATGCACTGAAGTTGCTTTCCCCCGAGAAGGAGAAAGGAAAAGCACTTATTTCTAAGTAGCGGTTTTAATCCTGTATTTTCAAAACATTCTTAAATAAAGAGCCCACTCAAACAGCGCCTTCCCTTTAAAATGCTGGATGTTGTTTCAGCCAGGTGACAAAAACGACCTTACAGCCTCACTCACCAGCAAAACAGTTGCCTGGAAAAGTTACAGTGCCGACTACTTTTTAAAAAAGCCCCCGGGTGACGTGGGAAGGAAGACACAGCAGGGACAGGGCCTGAAGCAAACGTCCCCTCTGACATTCCCACGATGCTTCCATTTCCTTTCTGCTTTTGGATAAGGCTGATGTTTAGTTCCTGGTGTTTTTAAGCAATCCTGGGGCGTTCATCGCTCGCAAACGTACCGGAGGAACAGCAACAGCAGGGAGGAAATCGAATGGCCTCAGCATCCCATACCTCAAAGTCCCAAAAAGCAGCAAAAGAACACATATACCCCAAAATTTAAGCAAACCAGTACTCCGCAGCCAATCTTTACTCCCATTTACACCACTTTAAGAAAAAAAAGGAAAAAAAAAAAAGTCAGGAGGACTAACACGCCTGAAAAAAGAATCAGATCGCTGATATTTACGGCTAATGAGATCTGCTTCACTAAACTAGAATAAAAGACAATTTCGAGGGAAGCCCACGTGCCGTGCCTCACGGAATCTGGCGTGTGCTCAGCCCAAACCAGCCTTCCCAAGAGCAAACGTCAGCAGCCCCCATCCTTCCCCCTTCCTTTTCCTCTTCCCCTCTCCCTTCTCGCAGCCCCCACCACCCTCCCTCCTGGAGCAAACCATCACCCCGGCAGAGGACTGAAGCACTTGGTCATAAACAAGGGCAGAGTGTTGAAAATCCAGAGCAAGCAACTGCAGAGAGTAAATAAAATCCTCAGGCTGCCTGAAAGAGACTTTGTCCTTCTGGGGGACGCTCAGAGAAACATTTCAGAAGGGCCCTTTTTCTGCTACCAGATTAATTTTTACACCCCACCAGCCAGGGCCCTGTCTGCCAATGGAAAATGTGGAGTTGACAACACGCATGATCCTTCCTGAAGGGCATGCTACAAAAAAAAAAAAAGGGGGGGGGGGCATTGTTGAAGAATAAACACAATGAACTTCCCTCTTCTGAAAATGGCACCTGCGGAATAGCTGCTGTGGAGTAACGCAGGGAACGTCAGGGGTCAAAACCCAAGGGTTTTCCTTGGTGGGTTTGTTTGCTAAGAAAGCCAAAAGACATCCAGGATCCCAAAGAGTCCGAATTACACCCAAACGCTTTGCATTTCAATTTTTTTGTTCATCCTTAAATCGCAGCTTTAATCAGATGCTTGTTATCAAACTTGGCGGATCTAAACCTCTCCTCCCAGGCAACACGCCAAAAGCGTTAGGCTCCCCCCTTGTAAATACCACATCTACTGCGGCAGAAACACAGGCTGGCAAAACAAGAGCTTAAGCAGCTTTTGAACTGAAAGAGCCAGAAAGAAACCCTGCCTCAGCATCTCCTACATCAGTACAGCCCGGAGCCAGCACCGCATCACCCCAGCGTTCCCAGAGCCTGGAAAAGCACCTTTAAAAATCACAATGGTCTGGGCGAATTTGCCACACTTGAGAAGTCGGTGGGAATTATCCGGAACCCAAAGGCTGGGGACTTTCACCACTTTCAGGAGCCAGCACGTGGGTTCTACCTGACACATGGCCGAGGTGTTACCCCTTTAAGTTCTACAGCTTCACAGTATCAGCTAGCCAAGGCGCATAATTTTCCTACATACCGACTGCGTAGGGCAAAGGCTTTATCTGCCCAGCTCCCCTCGGGGAAAGAGCAGTATTTTAACAGATGCGTACACGATTTTTATCCGCCGAAACCAGTCTGTCCGTCCCTGGGGAACTACACCCACAGGTGTGCCGGCGGAAGCACGAAATTATTGCCAAACCCCGCTGTCTTGCCCGGGAGGGACCCCCGCTTCCCGGGAAAACAAGGGAATACGGGACCCCGACGACATGTCCCCGGGGACGGCTGATGCGCGATGCGTTGCCGCTGCCCGCCCGCCCGCCCAGGCGTGGGCTCACCCAGAAGGTGGTGGAGTAGGTGATGAGGGTGAGCTTGAGGCAGAGGTAGGAGAACCTCCCGCAGTACCGCACTTGCTCCGCGTCCCCGGCCGCCATCCTCGCACCTGCCGCCGCCCCCGCCGCTCCCGGCCCCGGCCCTCCCCTTCCCGGCGGCCCGCGGAGGGAGCGGCCGGCTCCGGCTCCGGGGGCGCCGCCGCTGCTGCTGCTGCTTCCGCTCCGGCAGCAGGAGCGGGACCGGCCCCGGGGAGGAGGGGGGTTGGAGCGGGGAGGGTCACCCGAAGGCGTGCCCTGGGGTGGGGGGAGAGGAGACACGAGCGTGGGAGAGTCATCGGAGTGGGTCCCCGGGGGGGAGGAGAGGGGAGGGTCACCCGAGTGGGTGCCCTGGGGGAGGGGGTGTGTGGGTGGGTGGGGGGGTGTCACCCGAGTGGGTGCCCGAGTAGGGGAGGGGGGGGTGGAGCGGGGAGGGTCACCCGAGTGGGTGCCCTAGGGGAGGGGGATGGGGTGGGTGGGTGTCACCCGAGTGGGTGCCCGAGTCGGGGGGGGCGGGTAATGGAGCGAGGGTCACCCGAGTGGCTTTCGCACGGTGGCGAAACACGAATAGCACGGGAGGGTTAAAAAATACCAGAATCGAAATGGAAAGCTCTGAAACGCTCCCAGCTGCAGCTCATCTTTTTTTTTTTTTTTTTGTGCAGTTCCCTTTGCAAATACATGCCTGCCGAGGAGTTGCCAGGTCAGGAGCTAGCCTCGCAGCTGGAGAAGTCCGGGGAAAAATAAAAAATAAAAAGTATCGCTCCTCAACCAGCCATCTACCACCACCTGCCCTGGCCCAGAGCAACGCACGTATCCACAAACCTCTGCAATTGCGATTTAAGATGGCGCGGTGGACCAAAATACATAAATGCAAAGCTGCGGCTTGGGTGCTGGGTTTTTTGGTTAAGCGTACATAAACATCGCAAAGCAGAATCCCTGCGCTCTGCTGCTTTACACGCTGTTGCACAATTAAGCAATACCAGAGCTTTTACCTTTCATTACAACACCCAGATGATTGCACGTGCCAAAAAAAAAAAAAAAAAAAGGCCCCGTCCTGCAAATAACAGGGCGTAAGTGCAACAGTTAATGGGCATATTGCTCCGGCCACGTTTTCCGCCCACACCAGTCCATCCACGTCCTGCTGCCGTGACAGTGGGTCAGTGTTGGGTCTTACACAGTGATCATGAACTGCAAACGCCATTCATGCCTACGAGATGAAATAAGCCCTTTCAAAGCCGGCAGTGCTGCGCTCCTGTCCCACAAAGGACTATTTTCCTCCAGGGAAAAAAAAAAAAGCCTCATTCAAAGCGGCAGACAACGGTCACGGAGTTGGTTGTCGCATCCTGGCCCAGAGTAGAGACAGGCAGCATTGAAATCAGCGTCTGGTATCAGAGAAGATGAAGTGCAGCAGCGTTTATTCTTAAGTTATCTAGCAAAGAGACTGGAAAACCTCTGAGCTGTGCATCTAAAACCACTTAAGTGGTCGGTACATACAATAAACCAGTAGTTGCTACCAAAACCTAAAAAATATTCCTGGGTAATTCTATTCTAAAATGGGTCATTGCTTCTGGGAAACAAGTAATCCAGCCTGGGTCCCTGCCAGCAACAGAACAGCTCATCACCTCTTACACTTCTCACAATAATACATAATACAACGTCCTAGAGCATTCATCTTCTAAAATATCAATGACTTCAGTTTTCAGACAAATTTGCAAATACCCCTGACACACACCAATGGTGTGCAGGCTGGAAATCGCATCACGTCTTGAATAAGCATTGGGAATTAGAGTCCACCACAGGTTCTTCATGTCTCACGGGCATTGTTCACATCCAAACGTGTTCCTGTCACTTATGCATTTTCCTTGCTTATGTATTTAACTAAGTAGTTTTGGTTTGACTTTCCTAACTCCTTACCTTGTCATTCCGCAAATAAAATTTCAGGGCACGACCAGCTGGATGAGGAAGCCGATTAAAAGGAGCGTCCATTTTCCTGTTGTTTTCAGTCTGAACTGAGCCAAGACATCAAAACAGGTTTGTGTTACAAACCCTGTATGAAAATAATTGAATAATGCTTTTCTTTATCTGAATCCCAGGCTTCGTCTAGACAATGAAACAGCAAGATTTCTGGACCCAATTAAGATAGTTTAGCATCAAACGGTGGTTTAAAGTAAGATATTATGAATCGCCTGGGGTGCTGAGGGTCCTTCTGGGTTGTGCTCTCTCCACCTCAGCCCGACGTAGTGCAGAGCCGCAGTTTTCCAACCGAGAGCTTTCCATCCCTGCCAGCTTCAAGGCAGATCGTGCATTGCAGCATCTGCTCCCAAGGCCATCCGACGGCCCACCTGGTGGTGGGTTTGTTCGTGTTAAGGATCAGTAATTTACACATTTCCTCGCCCGGCTTCAGGACTACCAGGGTTGTTGCAAGCGTGAACAGGGCATGGTAGATCCCGTGAATGGCCTTCAGAAACAATGGTCTGCAGCATGTTTGAACCCGGGCTTTAGGAGATCTGCAGAAAAGGGAATTGAACTGACAGCTAGTCCTGCACTGGTTCAGAAAGACCCTAAGCTTTTCAAAGCTCCCAGCGGCATTTCTGCTGCTTTCTTCCAGCCCAAGCCTGGATGATAACGCTGCAGTCCGGCTGCACCTTTCCCTAGCCAAGGTGGATGCTCATGGCCCTGCTCTCAGAGCTGTTGCCTGGACAAAGGTCCTTCCTTCCTCCCAGAGCTGGGTCTAACATGCAATTCAATTAAAGCCTCCACTGCCTTGTATTACCTTGTATTATTTTTTCCAAAAGACATAATGCACCTTATTCACCCTTCCAGACCCGCATCTTTTGTTTGCATCTCTCACCCTTTGCTCAGGCCTAGGATCGGTGACTCAGCAACGTTTGACCTCGAACAATCCTGCCCATAATAAAAACAACAGTGAAACCAGCCCAACCCAAACCCCTGCTCTCAGACAGTCCCCTTTCCTGGTGTAACTCCAGAATCATTTGAGAGGAGGGTTTTGCCTATAGTCCCAGGCAAGCACAACTTTCCCAAGGAATTTGGAGCCTGCCTGTGTAAAAAAAATCGCTCCAGTTGGCAAGTCAAAAGGCCAATAGCACACACTCTGCATCACTGGCCAGGCTCCAGGGCAATAACCTCATCAATGCACAACCAGCAAACGAATATAAGGTGTGGGCGTGTGTAAACGAAAGCAAGTCCCTGCTGACTCCTATGATGAAATGTTGACCAAAGGGTGGCAGCTCCCCGATTATCACCCAAGTAACAGATCAGGGACCAGGGCAGATGGTTCAGAAGAAGGTTCCTAGGAAATGCTGGCACCCTGACCATCTTCAAATTCAAAGGCAGCTGAGAGAAGTTTTGAGTTCACCAATGAAACATGAAAAAGTACAGTCCTTTTTCCAAGGGCTTTCTTATGTTCTGCTATCTATAACAAAGACTGATGAAGCACTTTAGCTTCGCGCTCGGATAAACTTATGGAGGTTCATGTTCATATTCTCTTTGGGATTTGAAGAGATAAGCAAGCCAAAGGAAATAAATGTGAAGAACACTATTAGCTGTTGAATTCATGTTGCCAAATCATGAAAAGCCCTCCTGGATGGCATACGGAAAGCGGAAGATTCACAA
Source organism: Chroicocephalus ridibundus (assembly GCF_963924245.1). Taxonomy (NCBI): domain Eukaryota; kingdom Metazoa; phylum Chordata; class Aves; order Charadriiformes; family Laridae; genus Chroicocephalus; species Chroicocephalus ridibundus. The sequence continues at coordinate 36,641,958 of NC_086289.1, read as the reverse complement.
GCTGTTTAGTGAGGCATCAGTGGAAGACTTTCAAGATGAGCCTGGAACAGCTTTGGAATGCCCATGAGAAGACATGCAGAAGTGTATTTCTGCAGTTTCTGCGTAAGGCACCGAGTGGGATTACCTGCAGGGAAGCCCATCATGAGGAGAAGGAGATATTACATGTAGTACTGCAAGTATTAATTTCTAAAAAACACCACTTGGGTAACACCACATCAGAGAAGACGTGCTTTAAAGAGTTGCTGTGGTTAGTTGATGGGTTAAACTGAAGGCTGCCTCCAGAAATTAGTGAAGCAAGGGAAGAGTCCAGGCTGACCTGGTGGAAAGGATCCTGAACCGATAAATACAGCCCTGATACAGGGGAGCCTGGCATGGCTGCAGCTCCAGGAGCTCCAGGGGAGCTGGAAAACCACTGCCATCCCTGTGCCACATGCACGGGGGCAGTTTTTCCTCTGCTTTACTTGTCGGGAGCTTTCTGGATCCTGAAAACAGCTTTTAATATCTGAAAACAGGTTTTAACACCTGAAACGCTTTGAGCTCCCAGCAGAGCAGGCATGAGCCGGTGCCAAGTTCTCTTGGAAATCTCAGCCTCAACGGGCTGCTTATGTTTCTGTCACTTACTGCAAAGCCGAGTGCGAGCAAGAGCGCTGCGCTCCCAGCAGAGAGGGGAGTCAGGGGTTCTCCTGTCCTAGGAGGACCAGATACTGCTCCTTGCACACGCGAGGGCAGTAAGTTTCTGCAGCGCACACCTGGAAAGGGGAGGCAGCAGTCCGAAGAGGGAATGTCCCTCGTTCAGCCCCTCAACATGGCAGAGCGTGGAGCTGAGGATCCTTTGGATGTTTCTATGCTAGAGAGGACCCTGGGTCCCAGCTTCCCACTGAAACCTTATCAGAAGTCCCAATTCAGGTCTGGCCTTGACAAATGCTTCTCTCCTAGAAGTATTCACCAGCAACCTTTCAAGCGCCAACAGCGCTTGTTTCTCTAATCTAAATAAATTAAATCATACCAAATCTACTAAATACGGCTGGTTGAGCAGTATGGTATTGGGCCGTCACCATTAAGCAAAATGTATTAAAAATGCTTGGTAAGCCTCCGAATAGTTGCAGAGAGCAGGAACACCTTGCTAAAATCGTGCTGAATATATTCTGTTTTGCTATGAGAGCTTGCAGGGAACTGGGGAGGGTCCTGGAAACGCGAGGATTGCAGGACTGGTAAATCCAGCAAAGTAGCTACCCTTGCATTTAAGCCTGTAAATCCTGATGTAGCAGCATGTCCATTTCAGAGGTTATTTCAAAACACATGGGGAGGGGAGAAAAAAAAGTTTCAAGTACCACTTTGCCACGTTTCATTTGATGTCAAACTGGCTGTTTAGTTTTTGCCTGCAAGAGACTCCACCTCCTTTCAAAGTCCCCTTAAGCTCTGTAGAGAATTTATCCCAGTACGGCTCCTGCATCGCACTTAACAGTTACGCAGGCGAAGAAAGCCAAATGTCCTTAGTCCCATGCAGAGGATACGGATACCTGCTGCCTCGGAAAACTGCTGCCCTGAAAAAGAAGGATTTCCACTTGGATTGAAGTGTTTTCTGGCTTGATAATTCCATTTATATTTTCTTGTCCCTAAAAATAATCTAAAGGAAGACATTGCCTGTCACTAACCTGGAAAACACCTCCCCTCCTCCCCCCGGCTTTTTTTTTTCCTCTTCCTTTTTTCTTTCTTTTTTAGAGGAAAAAGAAACTCAAGGGGGAGAGCTGTTCTTCAGTTTTTGCTCTTCGAGCGTAGGCTAAAATGCCAGGCAAGGAGGAGGCCCTTGGTATCGCTCATCTCCTCCTGGAACTGCATTGCATCGCTTGGAAAACAGGACGAGAGGACATGAGGCATCTCATCCCGATGTCTTTTTAATGGCACTTAGTCATATGCACGGGAATTCACGGCACCAGCATCTACTGCAAGAAAATGAGCAGATGCCAGAAGATTTTATTTTACTCTTAGCCGAGGAAAAAAAAAAAACATGAGCACATTTTCTGTTTTAAATACTAGCAACGTTTCGCAGGCTGACTCCCTCGAGGACGGCGGCAACTGGACGGCAGTAACCCAGTTTACCCAGCCGGGATGGCAAATTGCTTTGTGGGCTATCACCTATTCCTTCATCGTTATCACATCCATTGTTGGCAACGTTACCATCATCTGGATCATTCTTGCACACAGGAGAATGAGGACTGCTACTAATTACTTTATTGTTAACTTGGCTCTTTCGGATTTGCTGATGTCTGCTTTCAATACCATCTTCAATTTTATTTATGCCAGTCACAACGTCTGGTATTTTGGTGAGGAATTCTGCAGGTTTCAGAACTGGTTCCCCATCACCGCAATGTTTGTGAGCATTTACTCCATGACAGCCGTGGCTGCAGAGAGGTAAGAGGCGAATGGAGAAGATAAGGTCCGAAAAATTAACTGTTAAGCTATAAAACATTATCGCAATACTTTGTGCAATTGGCCCCCACCTACCGTGTCAGGTGCCTTATCAGCAAAGTGGGAGGAGTGCCAGGCAAATAGACTACGGGCTTAGATGCTAGTTATGGCAGGAAAGGAAGGCTCTTCTCTCTGTGGAAGCGGCTGGTATTTTATTGTTCCCATGTTACTGATCATAAATTGTTTCCCAGTCATCCCGCAAACCCTTGCATCCGCAGTCCCGTTTGTGAGTCCAGCAAACCACCAGAAATAATGGGAATTGAATCAGAAAGGGCAGAGTCTGCTCCAATAGTTCGCAAGAATGACTTATTCCAAGAGGGAGGAAAGTAATTACAGTGATTTTGTTTGACTTGTGAGGTAATTTGGTATTTTCATAATACTCTCTTCCATTTGCCAAGTCTCTTTCACTCGAGTTTAAATTTGTGGCGTCTAAATGTGTTTATAGCTTATTGTTAAGTAGCGTGACGGTGTTTTTCTTTTTACTAGAAAGTGGCCAAAAGTCCATGGGAATTTTCTTTCTTAAAGGCAATGACACATAAAAGAAGTAGATGAGGTTCAGCTCCCTTCTATGCTCTTTGCTCTCCTTCCCTCCGTTACTTCCATCCTCTGCCTGGCGCTGGGAACTTCTGTATCTTTTCCATCCTATGTCCCTGACAACCCCACGGCGAAGGTCTTCCCCTGGGCAGCCAGACCTGGCATCCAGAAATATCTGGCGCTCCATTATCAAGCCCTCCTGTTGACTTTGCCCTTTCCTTCAGGTTTCCTCCATTCCTTATCAAGTGCGCGTACCCACCAAGGGCCCTTCCAGCTCCCTCGGGAGCAGAGCCAGCATCCCTCGGGAGCCATTCGAAAAGCCTTGCTCCATGAGTCATCAGGGTCGCTTTCGTAATTCCCGCCCCTGCTCCCAACCCCATTCACCCCGGCACACCCAGGGAAGCAAGCGACAGGACAAATCAAACCAGACAAATGAACTGGCAGGAGAAGAAGGAAGGCTTGTGCATGGAACGCCTGCTGAAACCCCCACCTTGAGTTGGGGATGTGGCCCGGATTGACACAGTGGCCCCGGCGGTCGTCGGAAGGATGGCTAGTGAGCACAGGGATGAGCGATGCGTTTGTCAGCCTGCAGTTGTCCAGATGAAAGCAAATCCCTATTTAGAAGTAACGGCAGCTCAGTTTTAGACTCGAATATTCTTTTGCTCTTCCTGGCTTCAAATCAAGGGCTGTTGGTAGCTGCTGTTTTATACATGTGGTCTGCCAGAGGATATTATAGCTTTAAAAATAAATCCATTTCTGCCTGTCCTCAGGTCTCCCTAATCTCATTCCTCGAGGACTTTTGGTGAAAGTACCTATACAGCCAAAATCTCTTTAGTCACATGGCACAGATCAGAAAGAAAAGTTGGCACCTCACTGCAAACCATATTTAGCTATTCTTTGCTTAACCTTAAAATAGATCCTGACACTGTCTCCTGGAAACTTGTGGCTTTCATTTATTGTTATGAGAACTTGCGTCCACTTGGGCTCCGTTGTTTAGCTTTGATAGAACCATGTCTTTTGAAGTGGTTTATTGTAAGGAAGGAGGCTAAGAAGTGACAGTTCTATAAGTCACCTTTGTCTGCCCTGGTGATGTTGCTTACCGTCGGGTTTAGGATCACTCTGTTTCCCCATCCCATGCTGTTTCCACTGCATGCTTCCCGCAGCACTCCAGGCAGAAATGCAATATATCAGCTCAATCTTCCCGCTCCAGTTAGCAAAAGTCTCCTAGGCCCTCTTCGGAAAGCGTGCAGGAGTGTCCGAAACTCAGCTTGTTTTGTCTGTGTGGGATGAGGACCAGAGGAAGGGTGTTGGGAGCGCAGTCCCAGCATCCTGGGATGCCACAGGGAGCAGGGCATGGAGAGAGGGCACAGGGAGCAGGGGGACAAAGGCAGCCCTGCCACATAGCAAACAGGGACCGGGAAATCTCAGCAGTTGGGGTAAAAATCTCCCAACTTGCTGGAGCTTGCCTAAAATCGCAGCTCACCCCTGGCTGAGTGGGAAAGCCTCCACCTAGCAGCCTTGTAATCCCTTCGGTACCCACAACGCAGGATGCTGCCATCAGGCTTCATCACGTATACCTGGGACTTGCCGTTCATCAAGAGCCACGGATCAGCAGTTTGGGCACTTCCGTGGGCAAATATTTTGGAGAATATTCGCCACTTGATTCCACTCTGACCACATTCGAGCGTTGTACACTTCTGCCTACAGTGAGCTAAAGAAAAATGAGGTGACATGAAAATTTTATAGCTAAATAAGGTCTGGCTTACTGTGCTGTCTGCCCGTGCAGCCACCCGCTCTGTGTCCTGCAGCAGCAGCTGGGCTGAGCTCCCTCCCAACAGCCTGTCCAAGAGACAGCACAGTTTGTCAGATTTTTGCTATGAAAACCAGGAGGCAATTGGCATTTTCCACTCTATTTTGCTTTCGTAACAACCGTGACAGAGAGTATGGAAAGCACGACAAGAAATGCATAATTGATTATGTACTCATTACGATACCACGCGTTTCTACATGGGGAATTTAAAACCGGAGAGCGCCCCGGACTTGCAAGTAATCTAATAGTCAGATGTGCCGTGAGGGCTCTGAGCAGGTGTGGGATGAAAGGGTCAGAGGTGGATGGCACATGAGCTTTCCATGGCTAAAAGATCAGTGGGGAAAAATTCAGGGTAAAAGATACTCGAGACCCCCAATCTGCTGTGGTGGTAACACGGGGCATCAGAGGAGACTGACATAATTAGGGAGGAAGAGGGTGTTTAGGCTTTTTTTTTGGTAGAGGAAGGAGAGAAGGGCATGGTATTAAATAGTGCATAACTCCAAACTAACACAAACAGTTCACAGCATGAAATTTCAGACCAAAAACATAAAGTACTTAAAAATGAATTAAAAAAAAAAAAGAGGAAAAAAAATAAAAATTCTAAGTAAGCAGAATACTTGCAAAGACCATATGCAGAAGGCACAGATAACTGCTTCCTCCTCACACCAGAAACATAGAACGGTTAGGGTTGGAAGGGACCTTAAAGATCATCTAGTTCCAACCCCCCTGCCCTGAGCAGGGACACCTCCCACCAGACCAGGCTGCTCCAAGCCCCATCCAGCCCGGCCTTGAACACCCCCAGGGATGGGGCAGCCACAGCTTCTCTGGGCAACATGTTCTGGTGCCTCACCACCCTCAGAGTGAAGAATTTCTTTCTAATATCTAGTCTTAATCTCCCCTCTTCCAGTTTGAAGCTATTACCCCTCATCCTATCAACAGACGCCCTTGTAAAAAGTCCCTCCCCAGCTTTCCTGGAGCCTCTTTAGGTACTGGAAGGGGCTATAAGGTCTCCCTGGGCCTCCTCTTCTCCACGCTGAACAACCCCCAACTCTCTCTGCACCCATCCACACGAGTTTAATATATTCTGCCTTAAGACTTGAAATCATTGTCCTCAGAACGGATTTAACTCCTTCTAATTATTTATAGCCTGAAACCTATCAAAATGTCTTTAAAAATAAATCCCACTCTACCATCTGTGTGAGTTTTTACACCCCTGCTACATTTGTTGTATAATTTACCAATGCAACTGTAAAAGCATTACCTATTTTTCCTGCAGGTACGTGGCGATAATTCACCCCTTCAAGCCCAGGCTCTCTGCTGGAAGCACCAGAGTCATCATAGGGATCATCTGGCTGGTGGCATTTGGGCTCGCCTTCCCGCAGTGCTTCTACGCCGAGATCACGACAGACAACGGAACGACAAAATGCATTGTTGTCTGGCCAGATGACGTCGGATCCAAGCACCAGCTCACGTAAGAGAAACAAAAAAAACCTCCCAATTCGTGCAAAAGTTAACTATGAAATTAATTTAATCTCCAAACTGTTGGCCAGGGGAGCTACGCAGCTGGGGAGTACGAGTCAGGGGCAGCCCATCTAAGCTCAATTTAAGCCAGCTGTGCATAAAGCTGCTAGGTGATCTCGGCTCAGGGTAAAGAAGGGGGTTTTGCGCCATCCTCCGCTGCTTTGAGAAGGTGTTATAAGGTCTAGAAGCCCTAGACACAGAGCTTGGATTTAAGAGAAACCAGGGTGAAAAGTCTTTCAACAGGCAATAAATCCTGGTTCTGAAGATTTTTGGATTTTCTCCCTCCATCAGGCAGGAAGGAACCAGATATTGTTAATGCTGAGAAGCCACATAATTAGCTAAAAATTATGCTGCTCTTTGGAGGGGGAGGAAGAGGAAAGAGGAGCATGTTTCAAACATCCTAAGGTTTTATAGACTGACTTATCTGGGCACGCATCTGCGCTCCGAATTCTCACAGCAATTTCCTCCTGCTTTAAAGCATGATTGTTCAGACAGATGAAACAAGCCATACCCCCACATTTAGGGGATCTGCTGTGATTAATCACTATTGGAAGCACATGATACACAGAGCAGTTTGAGAAATTTATCAAGCAAAACATATTTATACGAAGGAGTAATGGAAGAACTGCAGAAAAGGAACAAATTGCTTAACAAAATGGGAACAATTTTTCAAACCAAAACCAAGTGCTAAACCCATTCACCCATCCATTCTTCGCTGTGAATACTTTCGCCCAGCTACGTGCACCGGGGACGTTTTCCCTTTCTCAGTTTTCAACTCTGGCAGACAGCTGGGTGCCTCCTGCGGTCAGTTATTATCCAAACTAACTGTTTTTTGCACTAGTTATGTGCCAAGTTCCAAGGAGCTTCGTGTAAGTTTGGCTGAGTTGCAGCATATTCAGGCATTGGCGGTCAATTGTCCCCAGCCTCCAGTGTCACAGGGGAGGAAAAGAGTAAAATCAGGCTCACATTGCATTGGGTGGTGTTCCTCCTGGGGCTTCTTGGCTGGTACCCCATGGCACATGCTGGGCAGCACAAGATGCCAGCCTCCTGCCGGTTAAGAAGGAGGGATAGTAGATACTCCCTTATTAATAAGTCACTGATGACTATTTCGTTCCGATGAAAAACGTGAAGTTTATTTCTGCTGCATCGACAGTTTGGGAAGGATTGAAACAAGAGTTTCCCAGCATGCCAACAAGATCTCCACAGGCTGGAAAGGTTGGTCTGGAACGCAGCAAATAACAGGGCAGGTTCTTTCTGGGATCCCCAGCTGAAGAGCAGCAGCTCCCAAACACAATAAATCACTTTGTACACCAGCTCGCTCTCCCTGAGCAGCCTCAGATCTGCAGGTTTCAGTAGCTCTCCTAGAAAGGAAGTTGGAAGCAGTGCTCCCCAGAAATCATCTTGAGTGATGGATCTGTTGGGACAAACGCCTGCCATACAGACCAGGGAGAAAAAGCCACGTGCAGCCACTCATGTGCTAGTCCAAATACTGAGGAAAAGAAATACTAAGAAACCCAAAGGAAAAAAAACAAAGAAATGGAGAACTGCGTTCCTCTGTTGACCGTGGGTCCTCCAAATCCTTCGTAGCAGAGTAAAACCAGCCTTCAAGATTTCTAGACTTCAGAACAAAGGAAAATCCCTTTCTGCAGGAAAAATGTGCATAATTATGGTAGAAACACATCTAAAAAAACTCAAACAATGCCCACTACTGTGACTGCCAGTGCCTGAGAAATCTTGAATGTGAAGGGACTAAACTCGTATAAGTTTAACCAAAATCAAGAACCTTAACCACAGAGAATTTTAACCTGGTGACAGATTAACTTTGCAGCAAAGTAGCAAAACTACAAGACTAAAAGTTTCTTTTTGCCACATGCTCGGGCTTAGGCTCCCATCCTCTCTTCCTCCTCCCAGGATGGGCACTCTAAAAGGGCTTTGCTGCACTCTACACGCGGTATCAGACCTTCAAAAGAGATATCACTCAGAGGACAATTGGGAAAGGCGGAAAACAGACAGGGGCAAAACTTGCCACCTTTCACAAATATATTTTTCTGTATGTAGCCACTGGCCTGATATTTGCCACCACCCCAAGGAGCAAACACCACCGAGCGCCCCAGCACCCGTTTCGATGCTCATCAAAGCTGTTGACCCCGCTCGCTAATGGGGAAAGTAACTCCAGAGCCTTGTCATGCTGAGAAAGACCATTTGCACCCTGCCTTTCCTGGTCATTGCCAGCAGCATGTGCCAGAGCCCTCCTGCCTAATCCTGGTTTTTACACTGTTTATGTTAATTTGACAGCCGCTCTCACCAAGTAGTACGCAGGTTGTTCCCTCCCCATAAATGGTGGTTGCTTAAAATAATCAAACCCCAGCATGAGGGAACCAGCAGCATCTTGTGGGATAACATGGAAAGCTGGGAAGGGCCAAGCTAAAATACATCCAGAGGAGATGCCAGCGCTTTCAGTAACCGAGCAGCCTGTGGGTGATATATAGTCGCGCGTGCACTCAGATAAAAACAGCCAGCAAGACAAATGCAGCAATGACTGCCATTCACTTTCTGCATGCTATAAGCAAGCAATACCCCTTCCTCACTATCTGCAGCATCTTCCCTGCCGAATCCGTGCACCCTATTAGCAGCCAGCTACTTTTTGAAGTCCCTGATCCATGTTTTTTTCGTGGTTGCTGGAATTAAGCTCTTGGCACTATTGCATTCGTCAACTTATTCTGCAGTTTTTGAAATATTCCTTTTCCATATCTGTGATTTAAAGGTTCCTGTTTTTACAGCCACAAGTTTCAGACGTCTCTCCTGACTGCAGTGGGACAGCAAAATTCAAGGCAGGTGGCCATGGACTGTAACCCTCTGATAAAAGATAAATTATATTAATATTACCCTGTCTTGAAAGAGCAGTGAATCCAGTCCAAGGACTAATCATCACAACACAAGAGATATGAGCTTTTGCTATTTACAGAAGTCCCTGTAACAATGTTTGTAGGTGAAATTCCTGCTTCTTTATGCTTTGGGCTTGAAGTTAATGGGAGCCAGATACACATGTCCAAAAGACAATTTCTGAAAGAGCCCTTCAAGAGACATACTGACTATGAAAACGTGCTTGTTCTTCTTTTTCAGGTATCACATCGCAGTGATCGTGTTGATTTATTTACTGCCTTTAATGGTGATGTTTGTTGCATACAGCGTTATAGGAATTACTCTGTGGAGCAGCGCGGTTCCAGGCAACCACCTGAACAGAGTCCGCTACGAACACCAAGTTAATGCAAAAAAAAAGGTCAGAAGCGAAACTTAAAAATAATTACCCTCAGTGCACCAGCCTTGCTGGCGCCAATTCCAAAACGGAGCTTGCATTTGATACAAAATCTTGTGAGACTGGGCATGAAAGGTCGACAAAATATTTTGGGCTAGGGGCAAAGGGCACCACCTAGCAATATGAAAAAAAATGGGGATTTACATGCACCAGCCAGCCTCCAAGGAAGAAAGACACATGTTGGTAAGCAGTTGAGCCACTTCCCAGCAGTCCTTAGAGAGTAAAAACCTGGTGTCCGGTGAATCTGCACTTTGCAGGATAAACCAGACCCAGGAATAACACAATGGTTCTGTGTTTCCAGTTTGTGAAGACCATGGTCGTAGTTGTCATCATCTTTGCTGTCTGCTGGCTGCCCTATCATATATACTTCATCCTGGGGAGCTTCAAGGAAGACATCTACCAGCAGAAGTACATTCAGCAGGTTTATCTTGCGATCTTTCTCCTTGCCATGAGTTCGACGATGTACAACCCCATCATATACTGCTGTCTTAACCAAAGGTGAGTGGTGCACACACGTTTGCAGAGAAAACGAAAATCTCAATCTGAAAAACTGTAAATCTCTGGAGCTGAGAACAACTGTGATTTTCGACTGCAGTCCACTGGCCGGGTAGACAAGTTAATTTATGCTCTGCTAATAATGTAAGATTAGCCACACTGTGCGAGTGAGATTTTAACTCAACCCTTAAGAATTCCCACCTCCGAATAAAGCATGGGCAGCAGGTGTATGGTCAGCAGGGCCACATCTGCACCAGCTTCCACACGCAGACTACCTTACATCTACCCATTTTTTAAATCCCTCCAGGGATGGTGACTCCACCACTTCCCTGGTCAGCCTGTTCCAGTGCTTGACAACCTTTTCAGTGAAGAAAATTTTCCTAATATCCAATCTAAACCGTCCCTGGCGCAACTTGAGGCCACTTCCTCTTGTCCTATTGCTTGTTACTTGGGAGAAGAGATCGACCCCTACCTGGCTACAACCTCCTTTCAGGTAGCCGTAGAGAGCGAGGTCTCCCCTGTAGCAGTAACTTGGCAGTGATAGGTTAATGGTTGGACTTGATGATCTTAAAGGTCTCTTCCAACCATTCTATGATTTCCAAGGAAGGAAGGACTCCGTAATTTCTGCAATGCATCTGCTGATCTATTACCGAGCTGCCTTAACCACCCCGCTCCTCCTGCGCCACCACCCCGCAAGCACAGCCCTGAACCCCCTCCATGCAGGCGCAGGGCTCATCCCTGTGGGGGAGAGTCAGAGCAGCCCACGGGTGACCTGCCAAGACTCCCGCCCAGGCACTCCCCCTGACGGGCATGACCTCGTGGTGCCAAGAGATGTCTCTCTTGCTCCGCGCTGAGAACAGACTGCTCTTGGGACACTGGTGTGGCAGGACGCCGAGCGTGGGAGAAATAGTTATCAGCACACCTCTTCCAGCACCTCCAGTGCTGTCTCACTGGAAGCCCACCAGCAAAACACCTAACTCCAGAGCGATGCTAGGAGGCTCCCTCCTTGAGAGGGTTTCAAACGGCATCCTGCCCCAAAGTTCGCAAAAGAAGGCAGCTTTGCAGCCCATTCAGCCAATCTGCGTTTAATGTGAAACACCCAAACACATCCTCCTTCTCCTCCCTCAGAAAGCAGACAGCTTCCTCCCTCATTTAATTATTCATGTTTTTTTAAAAAGTTTCCAGCGGGTAAAGACATCCGCTGGAAGACACCGTGTTTTCCTCAGATGCTCTGCTTCTCACCGAATGCTCTAATCAGCATGGTGAGCACCCTCTACCGAGCACATCAAACATCCTGCCATTTATCTGATCTTATATATTTACTTAAAATATAAGGGAATCTGATCATAAACTCCTATTGCTCTTCCCTCCATTTAGCTCTGCAACTAGCTCCTTTAATTTCAATAGAAAGCCGTTATTTCCATGGTCATTCAGAGGTAGAACCAAGTAATGTATTTGTTCTTTCTCTGTGCAATTGAAAAGATCATTTTACCATTTAATTTCTTTTCTTACATTTACAGATTTCGTTCTGGCTTCAAATTAGCCTTCCGGTGGTGTCCATGCATAAAAGCAACTGAGAAAGACAAACTTAAACTTACATCCCCATCTCTTTACCAGACAACCCGCAGGAAGTCAGGAACAACAAGTTTCAACACAGAAACGCAACTGAATGAGAAAGAGAAGACATCGTTTACCCTCACCCAGCTGACACTTTGATTTTCTCCTCCCGGTTCTGGCTCTATCCTAATAACACCATTTTCAAGGCAGCGGATTTGTGGAAGCCCGAGGCAGGTCTTTGTTCTGAAGCAACCATTTTCTATGGGACACTTTCAGGTGCCTTCAGCATTGAAAGCAACCCGCTGATAATACTTATACCCATGTAGGTCCAAATATCACCCAGGTATAGATGCAAGTTCAGCCCTCTCTTACACCAACAACTGCAATACAGAACAGAGGTCAAAAAAGCAGCAAAGCAGACCTCAGGCAGTGCCAATCAGCAGAATATCAATTATTCTCTTCCAGATAGTGATGCCCTGCCTTCTGTTCCACCAAGACGCTTACATCTGGAAAAGAGGTGATGGAGCAGGAAGGCTGGGGCACACCTGGCTCAGCTCGGATGGGCCCTCGGGGCTGCATGGGCAGTGAAGGCCCATGGCTCAGCAGCGCCAAGGCAGAGGAGACCGTGGAGCAGAGCTTGCTTACAACAAAGGCAAATATTAATGCGTCCAGACTGAAAAGCCTGCCTTGAATTTTTTCTGAATTCCAGTATTTTCAGACCTGCAATTTCACCAGCATCATCCCTCATCAATTGAAAGTGAGAAACAGTTCCTTAAGATGTTGTCATTGCATGGATTTCGATAACCTCGTACCAAAACACAATGTCATCTTCCTGTTAAACTGCCCAAGTGATCCCTCTGACTTCACATAGTTAATTGTGGTGCCTAATTTGGAGAGCGAGGCTCTCTGAAGAGTCAGTGGCCAGGTGTGGGATGCTCAGTGGCTTGGTCAGGGCTCATGGATCCGGTCTGAATCCACCTCCTTTACCTCCTCTTAGTCCTAACTGCAGTGTGACCCATCGGGTTTTTTTCCCAGATAGTCCCTTCATCTTCCCTTTCCAGACTTACTCCATGTTTATTATGGCTGTTCTTCTCTTCTCAGCCATGAAAATAAAGGCTGCAATATGTCATCTTCAAAGCCTGAGGCATTATGTGCAGGCATGCAAAGCAGGAAAAGCTGAAATACAAACGTTATATAAAAGTAACACAGCGTTAAATACTGGTGTGATAAGTAGCACCTCACAATCACCTTCACCTTTCATGACAGGTTTGTATATAATATCACAGAGCCATACCTTCACATACAAAAAGCTCCTACAGTGTTGACAAGATCCAGTTACTTGAAACATTCCCCTTTGCTCTGCGAAAACAAAACTACAAACTGTTGCCAGGCTTAAATTCTGCAGTAAATTCAGAGAAAAGATGCGTGGCTTAGACTGAAAGAGTACTCAGGGGTACAATTCTCCCAAGTCTGTTTCAATACAGGATCCAGCAGATATATCTTCCTTCTCCACTCAGTCTTCTTCCCCTCTCTGGCTGCTGTAGAGAACAATTACGTTACACAGAGGCCCAACAAACTTGTCCCGCTATTGGGACAACAGAGCATAGGGCTGTATGCCCTTCTTAAAAAGTTAATTATTTTAAATCATTCAGCAGGTAGTTTCTATTCTAGATATTACCTGTCCAGCCTTCTTAACTGGCCAGCCTGCTCTTCCCGATACCACACCGCTGGGGTGTCTGCAGGGCAGAGCAATAAGAAGCATTTACCGACAGCCACCACCAAGTCTTTCTTCCGAAGGGATGCAAAACCATTTGGGAGGGACGTTCTGCAAGGCACGCATCTCTGGGATCCTACTAGAGGCTGCAAAGACTCTTGCTCCGAGGAACTGAAGGACACCTACACGCAGAGTTCACTATTTCATATACATAGGCTGTATCTCTCCCACACTCAGCCAATGTGACTGTAAGGCCTTTAAACCCTTTAAATCCCGCAGCTTTCTAATGCAGAACTTTTTAGACCAAACAGGCCTCTCTTGAGCATCCCATCTTCCACCTCATCGTAACAGCCAGCCAAAGCCTGTTTCAGACGCCCCAGTGTCACGCACGTGCTGGCATTGTCTCCCCTCTGCAGTCCCCGGCAGACGCCGACGTTTTTCTGACAGCGCGTGGCATCTCTCTCTCTCGTGTTTGTGTGCAGAAAGCAGAGGATGATTTCTTCAGGTTGCAAGCAAAACTCCCCGTGTGCCCCGAAGGGCTCACACTGCAGATGCCGAGAAGTTTCTCCGCTAGAAACAGCAACAGTCAAGAGAGCAGAGACGCTCCGACCCCTCGCTAGATACTGGAAGAAAAGGCATGCCAAGGCAGACTACATTATTTCCTGTGATATATGAGCTAACAGGAACACCACGCTCCACAGTAAATCCATGCAATTCTTCATATAAATATAGACATGATTAAATAGCACGCAGCAGTAAAACCCCTCCAGGTCAGCAATAAATCCCTCCTCTGCACGGTTAACTCACGCTCTCAGCAGCAACAGAGACCCTGCAGTCAGTAAAGAAAAACGTTTGAAGAATCTCTTTCTTATGGCAAAGGAATGAACAAAAAGCACAGAGCAGGGTTCAGAAGTTCAGAAACACTTTATTTTTCCTTCTGCTATTTTCTTAAGAAAACAAAACAAAGTCTGCTTGTTTTAAAACCCATTCAAAAGGCTTCTGAGAGAACCCCCAGAGGAGTAAGGAGCGGATGACATTACAACAGTGGTATGCAAATGGTCTTTTCCCCAGGAAATATAAGATTTTAGTGTTCATATTGCAGTAATTACAGCTTAACAATTAAGAGGACTATGATTTTATCCACCAAGCCTAAAAGCTTTAAGTAAGACATCCCAGTCATTGCTTGGATAACATTGGAGACATTTCTTCAGACAGTTATAGCTTGTGATTCACTTGGAACAGTTTCCTAGGGGTAAAAAGTATTCTGGAAATGGCAATCGCACCAGGTCTCCCTTTGGAAAAGAACTGCTGTGTCTTATCCAGTACGTCACCTATGGTCCACAGTAGGAAAAGCTGCGCTGTTAGAAACACAATCTCACTCCCTATTTGTTATGAGCTGGATCCAATAAACAAAACGACCTATGCCAGCATCTCCAAAATCCACAGTCACCCTGAGACCAAGTTTAACTTCCACTTCTCATTCATCCTCTATCCTGCACTGAGCCTAGCCCTCAGATGCTAAAGAGCTCCGAATTCAGGTTCCCAGGCACATCTCACACCACCCCTACAGCACTGCCGACGGATGGCAGGCATAAGATTCGCAAACCTTCAAGCAATTAATATGCAATGCGTCCCCTGTGCCCAAAAACTTTCTCACCTTCTTCTGTCTCCTATTTGGGGTCATAGCTGCACGTCAAGGGTGTCAGAGACCATTCAAGCTGTAACGTAAGATGGGTTATTGGAGAAGCCCAACTTTAGTGTATGCAAAAAAGGGCTTTCATATACAACTCCAACACAGGATGCGCAAACCCAACGGTGTAAGAGCACCTGACACTGTGATTCCGCAAACATTAACCCTATGCACACAGGGAGATTACGGGACTCTGACAGGCATCAGAGTTCGGCAGGGACACAGCGACTGTAACGTACCCATCGCTGTGTATCTGGCAAAGCCTAGCTAAATCACACTGGCTTTGACGCAGCGGGCCGAGGTTCTCCTGCACTGCAGATGCCCCCACATGAGCCAGGGCGCAACACGCACCCGGACAAACTACACGCGCCCCAAGGTTTGGGTGTTGTCAGCTCTGTGCCTCTGCTGAACTGCATTAGGAAACACGAGGCATGGGGACCTGGGTGAAATCCACCCTGTCTGAATCTGACCCCGAATGCCCGGGAATAAAAACACACACACAAAACGCAGGCACCACTGGGATTAGGTTGCAGCTCTCCCTACACAATAGCTCTTCCCAAAGCACTAAGCCACCAGCCAACAGCACCTCTTCCAGAAAGAACCACTAAACACCAGTTAACGCACATCAAAAAAAGTTTAATATTTTCACAAGTATCACGTAACACTAGTATCAGAGCTACTAGTGTGCAAAGTAAAAAGACTCTCTACCTTTGCAAAACCAGTTAGGCATGCAATTTTTTCAGGTAGACACACAATTAAAGCTGCAATGACTGTTTGTGACTCACATGTTACTTCACAACATTCACTCACAGTGCACCATAATGCATATTGAAATGTTATCGATAGGTAGGGCAATCCAAATCTTAGGGGAGTGGAACGAGGACAAAGAGGAGTAGCCTGCGAATTTCCATCTACTTTCTGCAGGAAAAGGCAGCAGGGAAAACCATGCAGACATCTCAAATTCATTTTTGGTAGAAGAGCGTGAATTAAGGACTACTCTGTGGCCTCCCTCTTTGCAGAAAGTGCCGTGACTTGCAAATGTTATTCAACGTTTGCCTTCCTAACTGCTTCTCAATTTAAGTAATGCAACTGGTATGCAAATAATGGCATCAATTCGACAGAGGACAGGATACACCAAGTTTATAAGTGCCTATGATCTTTGCTGTTGCTTTAGTCCTTGGAATAAGCTGGGTCCGATTTTGGCTTTGTGGTGTGTTTAGTTTATGCACCCGGGTCCTCAAAGGCAAGATCAAAATCAAACCCTCGTATTCCTCTCTGATCACTAACTCTGGCTGAGTGTTTGTGTTTTGAGTGGCTGCTTAACAGTATTAAAGCAAATACCCATTTAAGGCGAGAGACGGAAGTATACACATCTGAGTGAGGCTGTCTAGCTGCAGATTTGGTAGAAGGTCTAGGCTGATCCAGACTAACAAGAACAATAAGAGATGGAAAATACTTTTAGTAAGAACTCTTAAACAGAAGAATACAGCACAGCCTGCCTAGGGACCATATATCTACCAACTTCCCGGGTCTGGAGATTTGGATTACCCCAATCACCAACCACTTTGTTTGACTCTTTAGGGATTTCTTGCCAAAACATGACAGATTTTGCCCAGAAACACAACACTATTCACAGAAGCAATGGGAAATACCAGTGGAACCAGATCCGTGGGACAAGGGCATTTACTTTTACCATGACAAAACAGGAATCAAGGAAGCAAGTAAGTCGCATTGTCAAGTCCCACTATAGAGTTACGTGTGTGCACAGTGCTGACACACCATAATGTTTCCACAACCGCTTTATATGAAACAACAGCAGGTAGATATGCAGGAGGGAGCTGTTGCTTCCCTTTTGCTAAAAGCATCAACACCCGGGTCTGGTGGTCAGTGTGCTGGCAGTGCGCTTAACAGGGATGCTGCAAAGAACACATTTGGTACGATGCGACGGTAGCTCTCAACGCACATCACTTGGGGGCAATTTCATCTCAGACAACAACTGATTTTTGACAGCTGCAGAAATTATAGACTGATTTTTCCATGACCTACAGATGGGGAAGGTACCAACAAGGTGAATAAGAAACATGCAGATTGGGGTCCAGAAACAGGAGATATTATTAACAGCACACATTCTATCTTGTATCCTATTTTTTATGTCATTAGTTGTATTTTTTTTTTCCCCCCGATAAAGCAGTGAGTTCTGGGTTTTTACCAGTTCTGACTACGCAGTCGCTGCTTTATGAGAAAGTGCTCACAAGACAGAATCGGGGCTGGGATTGTGGAGTTCAGTTCTGCTCGGCATCACGAAGCCTGCATCCCACCGCCGTGATGAGCGCTGCCCCTTTCCCGCTCCCGTCCTCTGACAGCAGGAAGGTCACGTCGCAGTTGGGTGCCAGGTCTTTGACTGTTTGGTGCATGATCCTCGAAAAGCTGTGGAAGGGAACAACAGCAGTGAGTGAGGTGGGGGGGGGGTGTCCCACAGCACCTGCAGAGCGTAGCGCTGCCACAGGCCTTTGCGGTGCTCCCACTTTCCCTGGGGAAAGAACTAAAACGCTGAAACTAGGGTGGACTTGAGGACTGGGAGTCAAAGGAAAAAAAGCACTTGCGTCCCATCCCTGCCTGTGTGTGGCTAATGCGTATTGCTGGTACCAAAGCAAAGGGGAGAGAAGAGACCACGTACAGTCATCTCCTTCCCACTCATCTCCCTCCACGCACACCACAGATGGGCACTAGGTCCTCTCCTCCTCCTGCCACCAGCTCTTTTAGACTCCTGCCCTTGCCTGCTATTGCTTCGCAGCAGCCCATCTCCTCTGCACACTGAACAGAAGCATCCTCCAAAGGGGCACCCAGCATTTCAGCACAGCGCTCTCGTTGCCTTTCCATAAGCAAGAGATCCTTACCTTGCTGTGCAGCTTCCTACTTGTATGGCAAGCTGCGTCCCCCTTCAGTTCATCATTGCCCCAAGAGTCCTTTTGGATCCTCTTGTTGCCCTTTAGAAAGCCCTAACCACCCCTGATTAAGACTTCTTTTACCTGGCTCTTACCCTAGCAAGTAAGAGATACCAGTTTGGTGCCTCAAAAGGACGTACAAGCAACGCGCTACAGATCGCAGGCAAGTAAATGCTGAGAAGGTGAATGAATACTCACTGTGGATGTAGTTTGTACAGAGTCCCATCCACACCAACCGTTATCTCCAGGTGCTCTAATCCTCTGTTCTCCCTAATTTTATCTACAACTGCAGCCATTCCAGCACCGCACAACTGAGCTGCTCGCCTCGACACCGCTCCGCACACAGTCTTGACAATGATGCTGTCGTCGCAGGTGCTGTTGAGCCCCAGCTGCTGGAGGATGGTGCGCACCTGCAGCAAGGCTAACCTGTCACTGCAGAAGCAGAAGAGCGCAGTGTTAAATTAAAGGTTTCCCTCAGTCAAGCCACGGCCACGCCACTGCACTGATGGCTGCATCCACACCAGGCGGCAGCCTTGCCTGCCAGCACAAGAGACCTCAGGGAACACAGATTCATTCACCCCTGCACTGCGCTGGGGTCGTTCATCCTGGCGGAAAGGATGCTGAGGGGAGACCTTATCACCCTCTACAATTACCTGAAAGGAGGTTGTAGAGAGGTGGGGGTCGATCTCTTCTCCCAAGTAACAGGCAACAGGACAAGAGGAAACGGCCTCAAGTTGTGCCAGGGGAGGTTTAGATTGGATATTAGGAAAAATTTCTTCGCTGAAAGGGTTGTCAAGCACTGGAACAGGCTGCCCAGGGAAGTGGTGGAATCGCCATCCCTGGAGGTATTGGCTGATGGTTGGACTCGATGATCTTAAAGGTCCCTTCCAACCTAGATGATTCTGTGATGCTACGCTGCAGTGCAGGAGAGGGGCGCAGGCGGCAAGGGAGGCTCTGAGTCCAGCTCTGCATTGTCTCCCCTTCTCTTTTCTTACCAAAGGGCATTTCAGGAAAATGTGACCAGCTTGGGGTTTTTCCCCCCTCCACAAAGACTCAACAGCCTTGAGATTACTTTAAAACACAGAGTCCAAGCAATAAAGACACAAAAATATCCAGTAAAGAAGTGCCCGTTCAGCTAGTGTTCCTTCAGTTCAACAATTACAGCTAGACACACACAAGGGCCACAGGAAAATGGCTTGATTTCCAAGCAAGCAAACAAAATGTTACAGGAAGGGAATCCTTGACAGCCCTTCCCATGATTTAGCAGTGACTACTGCTAGAAATTCATATGATGTTGTAAAGAGTCCTTCTGCACATGCGCAGGCTCTTGCTGAAACCAAAATTATCTCTGGAGAACCAAGTAATGCTCTCCAGCTGTCCCTCCCCTCCAGCAGTGTCACCAGAGTATTTCACCCTGAACTGCCTGCCGTGCAGTGCTCTTACCTCTCAATCTGAGAAAGGAACTTGGTTTCAAAGATATGTCTGGTCTTTAGCGTCTCTGAAATCTGGCCTCTGAAGAGGAAGCCCCGTTTGGTGAAGTCGATCAAAATGTTGCGGACTATTTCCCCCAGGTACATCCCGCTGATCATTTTCTCGTACCTGCAATGAAGGAGAGCGGCACAGTTCAGAGGGATTGCTGCTCGCACTTGCAAAGGCAGCATCGCAGCTGCGTTCTCACAGCCAGGTGTCCTGCCCACACACATTGGGGACATGAAATAGGCAACCCAATTTAGACAGAATGGCCGTTTACTAGAAAAATTGGGCAAGAAAAAGCATGAAGACTCAGCAGGAAGCCTTGTGAGCCCATCTATAAACACTTCATCTATTCCTCACTGCCATGCTCCCCCAGCCAGGCTGTTGTTAATGACGGATGGTGTTTCTCCCAAATGGAAGAAACAAAAACCTGTCGCCAGTGAGCAGAATGGTGCCCAAGTGAAAGCCAGCATCCCCCAGTGCAGCATCCCCCAGTGACAGCCCTGAGTGGATCCCAGGAAAAACTTGTCTCCACTGCACAACACTTGGGAGCCCTCTTGAAGCACAGTTGAGACCTTCATCAGGAAAAGTTCAGTGGCTCCGTGCAGCAAAATTACAGGAAAACCACAAGGTACAGTCACTGCGAGTGCAGTGTTTTTAAGGGAGTCCTGTGCTGCAAAACCCTGTGAAAGATAAAAGATGTGAAAAGGTATGTCCAACATGTTTGCAGGATCACTGACCTGTAAACCAGCAAGCTGGGGGGACAGGGTTGGTTTATACTTTTCCGCTAATCCCAGCACCTGGTTTCCAGAAGGGAACCAGTGGTCCAAAAACCACAGGGAGGAACCAAGCTGTCTTGAACCCCTCTTTTCCCTAACTTTGCAGACAGGACGTGGGTTTCCCACTTGCAGGCCTGCCCCCAGGGAACAGAGGGAATAGCTTTCGCCTGCAGACCTCTTCCCGGCACACGACAAGGAGCAGTCTACGAGCAATGCTTGGCACTGGTACAGGGCAGCCCTGGTGCTGAGGAGGGCCAGGAGGTCTGCTGTGCGCTCCTTCCCCTCCAGCATCATTCTGGTTTGAAGTGAGCGTATTGGGGTCCGTGAGCTGTGCCCTCACCAATAAGAACTGAACACTTTTCCCCATTTATTGAAAAGCGCATTCAGTGACGCATCCTTTGTTTCATGTCCTTAAGCTCTAAAGCAGGGTTTCTGCCCTGGATTGAGCGGAGCCCAGCACGCCATCCTGCTGGAAGCAGGCCATGCAGTCCATTTAATACTATGAGCTCTCTCAGGCTTGTACCCAGCAAGTGTCCTCCCTCTTGAGTGCCTAACTCTCTGGATTAAATTATTCCCCCTGGCTACTGCCTTTGTCTGCTTACTCCATGCCAACTCTGCCGCTGCATCAAGGCTCGCTCAGCGCCTGCCTCTCGGGGTCTGTTCGAGCCTTAACTTCCGCAGAGCTTCCCAGCGGACTTGCCAACTTTTCTGCATCCCCCAGATTTTCAGGCAGATTTACTCTAGTCACAAAATCTTTTTAAAAGCTCCTGGCATCACCACGTTGCTGCAGAGAAATTATGAAAAATTGTGGCCTGAGCATGCAGAAGTCTCAGACAGTTTAATCAGCACTGGATACATCTCCTTGTCAGCCCTTTCCTGAATGGGGCAGGGAAGCACTTGCCCAAACAAGCGCTGGAGCCCCAAAATGGGATCCAACCTCCAGGGCCAAGAAAGGCAGGTCCTCTAACATGACATATTTCATCCAGAAAATCGCCTGAAATCAAACCTGGATGCAACTGCTAGAAAGCTCCTGACTGCTTTACAGTGAGCAGCTGCGAGCTCCAACCATACTGGCCGGTCTAGGCTGAGGAATTCAAGAGGCAGAGCCCGCCATAAAGAGAATTTAGCTAAAAGAGATTAAACTGAGACTGAGAGCAAAAGAATGACAAGCCATCTTAAACCCCTCAGTACAACATGGGATGAGAAAAAAACGGGTCTCTTAGTAATTTCAAGACTCACGAAGTTCTCACCAAAAACCCCACTGCAGTCCCATGGCAGCAAATAAGCCGCAAAAAAAACAGGGACCAGGAAAAGCACAGAAGAGGGAGATCCCACAGGACAGCAGAGCCGCAGTCATTTTCTACGCCTAACCTCTCCCTTCTCTGACTGGGAAAAATCCAATTCCCTCTTAAAAGCATTTAAGGCAGCCTGGGTTATGTTTAGCACACCATTTATCCCGCAATACCTTTGCTTTCCAGCATTTAGTGAATAGTCATCAACTGCTTTGTCATATACTGTCCTGATATCGTCCAGGCATCCATTATCCCCGAACGCTCCCCACTCCGTGTTCACGCACATCCGTCCTTGCTCACCATCCACCATCTCTATGTTTCTCATCTCTTCCATGTAACAGGCATTGCTGCCAGTTCCTGCAAGAAAATAAATACTGAAATTACTCTTTGTTTGGAACAAGGCAAGACTAGAATAAGCACAACAGCCCTGACAAAACCTTCTGGGGCACCTTGAATGTGCTTTTTCTGAATGATTAAGGCAATCATTATTTGAAATATCACAAAAAAAACCCACTCTTCGATAATCCTGAATTGAGGGACGATATTGCCACTGTGGTGCACCTCTCAGAGCGGCTCGGAGAAGAAGAGGCTCACCAAGGCCAGCGGGTGAGGGCCCCCCGCTACAGGGAGGAGCAGCAGTACAGCACTTTTGGCGTGCCAACCCTCCTGTGCTTCTGAACCCAAAACCGCAGTAAGCAACCAGGTGGATTTTGAAGTTAGGAACCACCTTCCACAAAGCCCAGGCACCCACAAAATCTGGGGGGGAAATTTGCCAAACTGAAAACCTCAGCGAGTTCTGAGGCATCAGGCAAAGAAAAACCCAGGGGTTTTACCAGCTAATTGCAGGGTATTTTTGAGTTCTTGCTGGTTTTTTTTTTTTCTGATTCAAATTGCTTAAATAGTTTCCCTGGCAGGAAGGTTGCTTCCATGTTGAAATGGTGCCATATCTGATTCTGCTTAAAGGGGATCCTAAGGACCATGGCAATTACAAAGTGCTCCACGTACACAGAGGCCCCAGGGAGCAAAGCTTTATTAGCAAATAGAGGCAGCTTTTGCTGCTACCTGGGGCTAAAGTTTTCTATAATTTGCCTACCGAACTCTCATTTAACAATGCATCACAGATTCTGCACCGATTATTTCAGCAAGTCTGTTTTCCTTTGCCATTTTTTTTTAGGATACTATATCAATAAAGTCGGAGCAAAAATATATCTTCCCACAGTACGCCCCTGCTGCAGGAGAGCTGAGCCACAGCACAGGGTTTAGGGGTGGAAATCTGGGCTTCCAGACCAAGACCCACATTTGCAGGACCAAACCAGAGCAAAACCAGTTGTGGACCATCAGCACTGGCCAACCTCCCAACAATGCCAAGTCTCGTCATCCAGAACAAGATAAGTACGGGCTACCTGAATATGCAGACACCTGTTAAATACAGGCTGTTGGACTGACAGGCTTTTAGATGATCTCCTGTTGCCACCAGATGAAAAGCAGAGACCTGGTCTCATCAGCAGCAGTTTCCAAAGCATTCAGCAGTGGAGGCTCAAAGCATTGACTCTCCTGGGCAGGAGAGGTGGCACTGAGCAGAGACAGGGCACCAGCGTGATGTGAGCTCGCCCTTGCAAGAATATTTTTCCCTGCCAAGCAACAGCGTGAAATTTCACCCACCTGCCTGCACTGGGGAGAGCAGGGTGACTGCTGGCTCACGCAGGCTCCTCAGCAAGTGCCATCAGCCTGGCCAAGGCTATTCAGAGCCCCAGGGCTTTTGCTCTCATTAGCCCAGATGTGCCCAGGCCACCTCCGACCCCCTGCTCTGCACGCAGAGAGGCTGGATGGAGAGGGTATCTTGCAGGATGCTCTCAGCACACCCAAGGACACGCTGCCCTTCCTGCAGGGAACTCTGTCCCTGACAACACACCACCGACGGAGCTGCACAGACACGGCTTCCTACCCACACTGCACAGTGCTGACTCATCCTGGACATTTTCCAGCTGTCTGGAGGAGAAATCGGTGGCATTTTATTTTCCTACAACGACCTCGCAACCGAAACTGTCCTTAAAGCTTGCAGGTGCCTCATCCCCTTCTCTCCCAGTGAAAACTCATTTCTCTGGAGAGCTTTAGGAATTCATGGCACCTTGTGCCACAGGCAACCCCAGCGTGGCATGTGCAAAGGCATCGGCAGTCGCCTGTGGAATTATCTCAGCTGTCTCACTGCTGGGAAGGGAGCTGTCAGTCGCCGCGCTTTGTCTATCAGAGCTTTCCATCACACGCCGTTCAGGAATCACGGCTGTGCTTCACAAATTTATTCTGAGATACCACATGCTCAAGGGAAGCTGTGGGCTACCTGAACATCCCAGCAGGGAAACTCTGATAGGCTAAACCAACAGATACTCCAGGAGCTGGTGAAGCTACCTGAGCCCACAGTTGCTCGCTTCCCAGTTAAAATAGGCAGGATTTGTTCAGCATTACGGCCTGTGCTTATCTCAGCTGATCACGCACAGAACTGGCTGTTAAATGTTGCTCTTAATTCCTTCACACAGCTTGCTTCTGTTAGCCTCGAAATCTTCCACTCCTGGACACCCTAGCTCTATTTTCAGTTAAACACAGGGATGTCTCCACGAGAATACAGACAGATGTGTCGACGTACTCTTTAATAAAAAAGTGCCAAATAACAAGCGGCTGTAACACGTACCCACAATGAGTCCAATTTCACAGTTTGGGTCTTCATAAGCACAAGTCATCATTGTGCCTACTGTGTCATTCACCACGGCCACCACATCCAAGTCAAACTCCTTTGGAAGAGAGCAATAAAACAGTGAGAACTCTGGGTTTGGGACAACCCCTGACACCAAAGGTAACACAAAAGGAGTTACACCATTGGGAACTCTGTCAAAGCACACTGGAAACCAACAACGAAAGTACTGGCCTGATTTTACACATGCAGAAATAGGAACTTAATCTACTAGCGAGTAGCTAAGGCTCCTCGCATGCTTTACCTACAACAGACTACGTCTTCAGAAGAAAGGATATTCCTGGCTGTTCTCTTTGCCTTAGATATATTTAAGTGCAGATCTTGTATACAGGTATATGGTAGAGGGCTATTGCCATTCTGTATTACAGCAGTGTGGTAGCAACTCCAGTAGCAAAGGTTTTTAAGATTCTTTTTTCACTTGCTGATAAAACTCTGCTAAAATTAATGCTCTCCTCAGGCTATTTTTCTTCCTTTCCCAGAAAGATTCAGCTAAGCTGCTTGAGGCTTTTCCAAGAACAGGGGCTGGGAGGGGGAAAGCTGTCATTTAGGGTGCACTGAGGTGGATTCCTGCAATCACTGCGTTGAAACTCCCTGCCTTCTCCATGCTCTGATGCAGTGAAAATTGCCCCAGGGCTTGAAAGAAGCCTTGAAAGTTCCGCCAAATTTAGCAAGTTAGAAGTCTCTGGGGAAAAAAAAAAAAAAAACAAAACAAAAAAACCCCAATGAAACAAAATCCCCAGCATGGCTCACTTTGAGTAGCAATTTTGGTTTGGTGGCTGAACTCTCCCACTGCCTGTAGACCACCCTATGTGACAGTCAGGCTATATGCCAGCACAGCCACACAGTGTGGGCGGCTGCTGCATCTGGACCTGCTGCAAGGCAAACTCCTTCTGTGCAGGACAGGAGGCACAGCCTGTTTCCTCAAGGTGCACAAACCCTGCAAGAGGGAACCTGCCTGATCTATGAGGTCTGTGAAGTCTGGAGGGGAAGGAGAAGTAGGAGGAGAAAATGAAAATAAAACCAGAAGAAAAAAAAAAATCACCTCTCTTCTTTTAATTCCTTCTCTAAGCAAATACACCACATCTTCTCCCTCGCAGTCTGTAGCTTTGAAGCCTTTTGTCCAATTGAGAAGGATACCCTAAAAAGAAAGAAAATAGGTTATCAAGTTTCCTGGTGCGCTTCAGATCACCCCAAAAATCCTACAACCCTCTAAGGGACAATCACTGAGCACAGTCTGATAACTTCCCTGCATTTGCTCACCTCCTCAGCCCATAAATTATTTATGGCCAGTCGGTACATGGACTCATAGAAGCCCTCAGCTGAAGGAGGAGGGTCACCAGTATTCACCAATACGGGTACCACATTTTGCTGAACAACCTGTCTTCTCTCTCAGTCACACTCCAAAGTCTCCCTGGCTTGACCAAGCCTCCTATCATCAGCAAGATGACAGCTTTTTAGAGCTGGACATTTGAATGCCACTCCTAACATCACTGCCTAATTTCCTCATATATGAATGCTCATCTTATTTTTGCTAAGACTCAAGTGTTACTGTACACTTGACATTTCAAATGCTTTAGTGTGAGGTTATACGGAAGAGTCTCTATGAAAAGGAGTATCTCTTCATATATGTGGAATTTGCTTCTAAAACTACTAACCATGCTTGGTCTACAAATTTCCAGAGCAATGCAACAGACTCAAAAAAAAAAAAGAAAAGCACGACAAGAAACAACAAACTCAAAAAAAAATAAAGATTTGTCAGAAAATATGTCTTTCTTCAAAAAAAGTGCTAAGTAGACAGGAAACTATTAACAGCTAGACAGGTGGAGTTTGTGGAAGTATGTGGCAGTGAGGAAGTCAAATATGAAAGCGAAAAGAAAAAGAGTACACACGGCAGGGACACACTGCAGGCTACACTGTCACCTGCAGGGTGACATAGCTGAGCAGGCCCTGGTCCATCTGCTCCATCCGGGGAGACCAGACCAGCTGGGGGACAGGAGCTGGCAGTAGGGACGGACTTTTGCTTACTGCTTGCAAAACCCGGGAAGTACCACAGTCCAGCAGCTTTATACAATTGGAAAAAACACAATGCCTTAAAAAAGGGACACCACCACCACAGAATGCTCTTATCTGTCACAGCCACGGGCTGAGCAGCATTTGCACTGCTACCTTTAAAGGAACTATTTATAGGAGCGGCTGCAGTGGTCAGGGTCAGAGCATGAAGCCTCCCCTTGTACAACCTCCCTGTAAGTGTCACGCAGATGGTATGAAGGCAGAGAAATCAGGCCTAGCATAAGCACAAAAACAGATTCAAAAGATACTAAGGAACTTACAGCATCCAGACTGGTCTGCTTGCAAGGGAAGGAAAACGTGAAGCCAAGAGGAAGACGTGCACCTTTTATCCCCATATAATCCAGGAAATCAGAAATGCAGGTAACGATGTGATCAAACAGCTTTAAAGAGAAAAGTCACACATATGAAGTTGTACACGTTACACACTCTTAAGAAGGTACTGAAAAAGTTGCAGACCTGCAAAAGAGAAACACAAATACCCACCTCTTCTCCTGTTCCCTGCATCACCTCTATAGGAATGGCATAGATCTTGTTGTGCATCTCAACTGTTCTCCTTTTACCACTGCGGATTTTCACCAGCAAAACTCTAAAGTTTGTCCCTCCAAGGTCAAGTGCCAGAAAGTCTCCGTTCTCTGTAAAAGAGTATATGTGTATATTTAAAGAACCATAAACAAAATCTGAGGAAGTGCTAAGATTTTAAGATTTTAATAAGTGCTACGAAAGCACTTTGATATAAAATCTCTTAGAAGCTCTCAGTTGGGAAGTTAAACTCATCAAAGGAGAATTTCAGATGTTGTTCTGAATATTCCAGCCCTTTTTTCTTGTGGTTTTGTTTTGTTGCAAACCAACAAGGGAAAGGGAACCCCCACAACTGTTCCCTGAGAGAAAACAGAAATTTGGCCAGCCACCCTGAAATGTAAAGAACTACTCAGGTTGTGCAGACAGAGTTCAGATGGGTTTGGGTTATGGGTTTTCTCCCTCCAGGTCCTGGCTTGATTGCATCCTGGGGCAAGGACACAGGGCCGGGCTGACAGCAACCGGCACAAGGGCAGCACAGGCTGCCCTGCCTGCGGCTGGGATTCCCTCCTTTGGACGGCTCAGGAGGCTCCTCCTTCCATTGCACCAGATCTGCTCACCCTCCACCAAACCCAAACTCCATCGCCCAGATATGCCTCTACCTGTCCCATCCGGCGTGCTGCGGACAAAGGTGGGCAGCATCTTCACTTTGGCAGTCTCATGCGTCTTCTTCTTCAGCCCCGCTTCCATCTCGGCCCTCATCCTCTTCTTCACCTGCAGCAGCTGCTCGTGGGTGAGCTTGAACTCGGCCAGCGTCTCATCGATGAGCCGGTGCTGTTCCGACAGCCGGTAGGCCACCGCCGTCACCATCGCCGCTCCCTTCCCGCTGCCGCTCTCCGACAGCAGGAACCGCACTTCAGAGTCAGGCACCAAGCGCCGGGTGGTTTTGTGCAAGCGCCGGGCGTACCTGCGGGGAGGGGACGCTGCAAGCCCACCACCTGCCTTGCCTCCCCCACCACCCCCCAAAATCTACACTGCTGACACGGACCGACCGCAAAGGGGAGCGAGGAGCATCATCACACCCAAACTAGTTACAGCCTCCCAAGGAGGAAAACTGCCAGGGGAGAGCAGTTCTTCCCTACGGCCTCTTTTCTCCTGAATTTCTAAGAAAGGCCAGCAAAAAGCAGGAGGGAGCATCAGAGTCTCATCCCCTGACCCAAGATGGGAGAAAGCCCATGGCTCCAAGGCTGCTCCCATCTCCTTTCCTGGGGCCATCAGGCTGTCCTGAACTCACCGGGTTAGATTGTGTGGGGAAACAGTTCAGAAAAAAAAAGTTGCCCATGTATGTTATCTTAACACACCCCAGACCTCCCCATCTGGAAGAGCCAGCCAAAATGGCATTCTTGGAAATTTTTTTGTTTGCCAAAAATTTTGTTGTTCTTTAACTAAGAAAAATATATTCTTTTTTTTCAACAAAATAATGAGAAAATGAAACGTAAAACATCCTTCTCCTTTCAAAAGCTTCCTCATAAATGACACTCAGCCCTCCCAGACAGCTCCAGTGCCACAGTATGTCCTGTACGCTGGGCTTCTGCTCCCCTTCGGTCCCCACAGGTAAATCCCAGAGCCCAGACTGGAAACTGACTTGTTATCCCCAGTTACTATTTACTAAGTAAAAGCCTTTTACCATGTGTGCATAAGCCACACCTCCACACTGCATAGTTCTTTATTCCGAACTTGGAAACCCTTACGCAGGTGCTGCTGCTCTCCCAGTGCACAGATTCACTCCCAAACACCCGCAGCACTGGGGCTTGGGCACTGGGGTTATTTTTGACACTAAGACTCACGCCAAACCCTGTTACCAGGACGAGGTACACCCACGGCAAAAAGAGCTCAACTTCCTCTCCGATTTCTACATAAATCTAAACAGCTGTTCGATTAAAAATGTGACTTTCAAGGCAGGGAAAAACAAGACAAAGCCCATTTTTAAAAGGCCACGGAAATGTAAGCACCAATTTTTTCCCCCTGGTTTCCAAGTATATCTTCACAAAAGACTTGAAAAAAATAGGGTTCAGCACATTTTCAAAACAACCGAGCTTAAGTTGAAAACGGAGATCAAGATGCATTAATGCAGGTCTCCTCAAAGCCCAAGCCATGGGCACAAAGTAATATTTTGTACCAAGAAACTCTCCTTCCAAGAGGTCTATTGAGATCCCTTAAGGTATGTACTCAAACCACCATAGTTTTCACTGATACTGCAGTATCCAGTTACTCAGGGGTTTGATTCTTTTCTTTGTGGTTTTGTTGTTTTGTTTGGTTTTTTTGTTGCTTGTTTTTTTTTTTTTTTATAATCTCACCCTACTTCTTGAGTTTAGGACATCTCTCCTTTCCACCGAGCTCCCCATCTCAGACCAAACCCCACACCCATGGTTTGGGTACCTCATCTCACACCCAAACCACGTGCCTGGGTGACATCTTGGGATTACACGCTCGACCCTTTCCAAACCAGAAGCCATGGCAGATGAAGAGTATTAACAGCAGGAGCAGAGGGACTCACTGCGGATGCATCTTGTAGAGGGAACCATCGACCCCCACGGTGGTCCGGAGGCGGCCAACCCCTTTGTTATCCCGCAGCTGGTTGAGGATGGCACCCAGTGTGGAGGCTACCAGGTTGGCCGAGCGGAAGGACACAATGGTGCAGACATGCTGGACGGCGATGCAGTCCTCATGGGATGGCTCCACCCCGAGGCGGGTTAAAATTTCTTTGGCTTTGTTCAAACCTTCTTTGCTCCTACAAAGAGAGAGCAATAAAGGGTACTCCTTAATGGAAGAGCTATAAAATGCAGGACAGAGGCACATCCAACCATGGGTGTCCCTGCCTGGGGTTTGAGAAAGGGATTAGAAAGAAAATTTCTTAGAGATCTGGACTGGGAAGCTCCATGAGGCTTGAATTGAAATGCTATAAATATGCATTCATTCACAGACAGAAACAGCTTTCCATTAAAGCCCGGTACAAACATGCCACCTACAAACCACGCAATTCAAGGTACTATAGCAGCCACCCTACGGGCAGGACGACTACTCCCATGTGTACCCAAGAGCCTGCCATCCTTCAAGTTCATTTCCCACAAGGCAAGAGGTACACCATGCCGTTGGAAACCTGTCCAACAATAACCTCTCCAACGCTGCCCACATTTTCGTTGTGTCAGATGGTCAGACCAAGTCTCATACTTCAAAAGCAGAAGCATCCCCCACGTAGCTCAGGCTGCAGTTGGTGCAACAGCACGGGACCCATGACAGCTCCTTCAGCGCACCCCCAAGAAAGGTAGCAACTTCCAAGCACTTTTACAGACCTGGAGGAATTAAAATGCTTTTTCATCACCCTGATGCTTTAGACTCCAAACAGCTTGTCCTCTCTGGAGCAAGACACGCCAGCCGCACAATTCAGCACAGGTCTGTGCACACTCCTAATCCCACGCTCGCTTGCTCATATGTCTCCATAAATTAAACCCAGTCTGAAAAACCCTAAGTGAAGGTTGTCCAAGTGATTTCATCCTGATGGCTCCCTTTTCAGACTTTTACAACCTCACTGAATTTCTGCCTCTTGTGCTGCATTTTCCCACATCAGCACCCAGCCTGAGAGCAAAGTCTCTGGCAAAACTTATCCAACATCCACCTCGGTCATCTCCCAGACAAAAACAAAAGGAGTATATCTTGTCATTACTAACTGCACTCCATACATCTTTTTAAGGACTCCTGCATCCTGCTAGCATCAGCTAGAAATTTGAAGCTGCACAGGGATGTGCTCCCCACTTATAATCAAAGTGCTCTTCAGGGAGTGAGGTGGGATTTCAGGGCGAATTTTGCGGAATTTCTCCATAACTGCATTTTTCTCATTGTTGTTCAACATTACGTTGGTCCATGACATGGACCTCTGTGGTTAAGACGAATGAACACACACATTTCATGGAAAGCTGTTCAGATAGGATGGTCTGCAGGGACAGGAATGAAACGGGGCCGGGGGCAACAGGCATTGGAGAAGTTACTGGCTGTTCCCTTGGCATTGTGCTCGCAATCAACAATACATGTGCACCAAAGTCAGCAGCACTTCGAAAAGAAAAAGCCAGCCCAATGACTACAGTACAAACTATCCCAGTGATGTGAATTTTAAAAACATGGGGGGGGGGAAGAGCCGGTAAGTACTGACCAAAGGGGTGATGACACCATAAGAAACCAACTGGCGCATAGCTCAGAGGTCACCGTGTAGCACCCGGCACTGCCTACGAGACTGAATGCTCTGCCTTGTCACGCTTGTTTTCTTTCTGCCCAGCGATCCCGTGGATACAGCAAGGAGCGACGCAAGTATTTGCTAGGAGGCACCAAGCCAATTCACTCCTGCGTTCAGCTGCAGGGTAGCAGCTTCTGAGTTTTTGTGAGGAGGGTGAGAGGTAGCACAGTCTGGTAGGCTTTTTCATAGCTCCTCCCAGCACAGAAAAAGGAAGAAATCTCAGGGAGAAGGGCACAGGCCGTCTGCTGAGGGTCCCTACGTGCTGGCTCTGCACCTGCACTGGAAGATAGCAGCCACCCCCAGCACAACACATCTCCCCAGAAAATGAAGAGAGATGCTGGAAAATCAACATTCAGAGTCCCTGTGATCCCCAGGGGGGTGAAAAAGGAGAGGTACTCACTTTTCTATGGCAGAAACATGCTTCGTCTCAAACTTTCCTTTGGTGAGAAGCTCAGGGGTGATTCTCCCCTCAAAGAGCAGCCCCTCCTTGGCCATCTTCACCAGGATAAGCCTCACCAGCTCCCCCATGTACAGCCCACTGACCATCTTCTCAAACCTGCAGGAGAGGACAGCAGCGGTCACCCAGCTGTGCCACTGCACCATCCGGCCCAGCCTGCAGTTTGCCTCACCGTGGGCAAAGCTGAACTGATGAATTCATAACACAAGTGGAAAAGGGAGCACGGAGCGGAAAATAAAAGCAGCAAAGCTTGTAACTGCCTCACTCACAGCTGCTTCCCAGGATTAAGGGATCCACGGTCGATCTCTCGATCAAACTCGGTCCTGATGTCTTCCAGTGAGCCATCATCTCCGAAGGCCCCCCACTCCGTGTTAATGCACATCCTGCCCTCGTCCCCTTCCACCAGGTCAATGTGCCGCATCTCCTCCATGTAACAAGCGTTGGTGCCAGTGCCTTTAGGGAAAGGACATCAGAAGGTGCTAACCAAACAGGCCAGGCAAAGGGAGAAAAGCCACGTGCATGCTGCAGCAGCAATGTGCATTACCAATGATCAAGCCAACTTCACAACGCTGGTCATCAAAACCACAGGTCATCATCGTCCCAACGGTGTCGTTCACAACAGCCATGATATCTGCATCGTAGTCCTGATGGAGAAAAAAATATGTTACTCGAGCCATATGGCTTCTTTGGAAAACACTGCTTGTGTTTATCACCGGTTTGCTTATATCAACTAATTTCACAAGGAACAGGAGACAAGTAATTTGCCTGAATACCACAGCTCATCTTTTTAAATATCACCAATTCCATCTGCCAGATCCCAATCCCACACACCCAAGGAGACAACGAGACCAGACTAATGCACCAGGCAAGCGACAAAACAGCAGTAGCGTAATTCTAGAGAGCAAAGACCTGCTCTCACATAAGCACCCTTAGGCAGGAAAGAAGAGGGCTATACATGAGGGAGGGAAGAACTCTGCAGTTAAACGTCATGGAGTAATTTGATGCAGTTGCTTGAGAAGGCAATCTAGAAAATATTCCCAGTTTACTTATTTCTCATAGAATTCACTTAAAACGTCTAGGAGTTTTATTTCAAGTGAAGATTTGAATATAAAAATATAAACAAATAATGCAATTAAGCAAGCTATCCAAATGACATGCACTCATTCCTTTCCAGCTTCTTCAGTGTTTTATTCTACCTGATATCAAGTCTGATGATAGTAACTGACTAAAGTAATGTTGTTCGGTGACAGTAAAACTCAGGTTTGCGTAAGAGTCCACAACCACCCAAACAGACCAAATACTGCCCAGTTTCCGATGAATTTGGATGCTGAGTAAACAACACATCACCTGGCTGCAAGCATTATGCAAACCCAGATTCATTCCATCTCACGCTCAGTGCCTTTTTATTTAAATCAGCAACCTGGTCACCTTCACCCTCTATAAAATCAGCAGTGAGAAACTCACTGAGCCTGAAACCCCCCTTTCTCTTCTACCCTGCTCCTCTCCTGCTCCCAAGCAGGGCAGTTGCACAACGCAGCTGAGCCCAGACCAAAAGCTGTGGCACGGACACACAGCACTTTCTCAGTTTTTGGAGAGTGATAAAACTGCTGAAGGTTGCCAGCGACAAACCACAAGACAGTAACTCAGTCATGAGCTACGAGGAAAATCACAACTTCCACATCACGACTCTGACATCACTCCATCTTCCCAGCAAACGGCGAAACTGCACATCTTCATGCAAAAAAGCAGAGCTGCGCCATCACTCAGATCACACACTCAACTCAGTGATGCGAAGGGTGGTCTCTGATAAAGAAACGCCAGTTTGCTGCTCTGATACAGAGTTAAAAAAAAGAACGAAGTACAATTTACCCCACGTTTCTTGATGGCCCTGTTGAGCAGCCTCACAACATCTGCTCCCTCCACTCCACTTGCTTTGAAGCGCTTCGTCCAGGTTATCAGAATACCCTGATAAAACAAGAAAGCAATATTCAACAGGATGCCACACGACACAAATTGATTTTTTTTTTCCTTAAAAACAAGATTTTATACTCCAAATGCCTCTTCAGGTCTCTTTTGTACGACCTAACAACCCAACCTGCGACAACTGGAGGTCTTTGATTCTCATTACAGTAAGCTGAAAGACGGGACATTGTTTTCCCCTCCCTTGTTAGAAACTGGCTGGTTTGCAGTTTGTATTTTCAGCCCACTCTTCTCCCTGCTACTCCTCGACAGTTTTTCTTGGAAAACCATTTAATCCTTTTGGGCCATGGAAATTGACTGCTTTCAGAAAAAGCTGACTGCGCGGGACTGGCCAAAGAGCAGGGATGTGATGTTTGTACACCCGGGACTCAGCTGCAGCGGGGATCAGGCTGCTGCACATTTGCTGCCTGCGTCCCAACTGTCTGGGCTTGTTTCAGTGGGGGATCACGTTCTTGGGTCAAGGCAAATGGAAATACTGGAAACGTAGCAATGTGCGTCCCCAACTTACAGCGTGGACAAAAAAGGAAACCCTGGTATTGAATTCTTTGCCTGCAAACTGTCATAAAGAGCCTGCAAAATCCCCCAAGGTGATAAGTACATCTGATTTTTTTTTCTACTTGGCTAATGCCTAGCTGATTCAGAGCATTCCGTATATAAGTAAATAATAGTAAAAAAAGAAAAGCGCATTCACAGTAGTCAACAGGAAAAAAGACTCAAATCAGCTCAGCTTTTCATACCCATCACGATATTCACATCTATCACAACAAGAGTCCAAGAAGCTAAAAACCAGAAAAGCTGAAGCCTATAGACACAAGCAGCCATTGCCGAGGTGTACCTTTGCCCGTATCTCAGCTTAAAAGTCAACCACATGTCTTGTGCACATTCACCCTCCCAACTGCGATAGCATTTAGCCCTGAAGCTATGGGGGACAGAGGGACTAGGGCAGCTCTTTCCAGACAGGAGGTATTCCTACCACTAAACCACAGTTTGCGTAAGTTTTGCCCCTGTGCCATCCTCATTAGCGTCATTTTGAAATCCAGCAAAGCCCTGTGGTGCTGCGCAGGAAAACCATGGGCCAAGCCCACTCTGTGGGCATAGCTTTAATGGTCAAAAAGGCCCCTCGGTCCACGGAACTTTTATCATTCAGGAAACGGGTCAAACCACGCTGGCAAAGAGCGGCTCTTCTCAGTGTGAGCAGCCACTTGTGCCAGGAAGATTTTTTCTTCTCCAGCAAGGCCTCGGCACACAGGGAAGAGTCCTTGGAGTGCAGCAGGGTTGAGCGGGACCCAACCACGCAGTGGCCACCTCGTCACTCTCGGAAAAACCAGTGACCCCCTGCCTCCTTCTGCTCACCAAGCATGAGAAACCAGCACTCCGGCAAGCACAGCCCTGCAGGAGCAGCAATCCAGGAACAAATCTGTCCCGCAGAATCCCAAGAGAACATATTTTTCAAATGCCCAAAATACCACAAAACCTCTCAGAAAGAAAGTCCACTCTGCCACTGCTCATCCCCATGTCTCTACAGGTGTCCCCAGCCCATCCCACACGCTACCTGCCTGCCCAGACTGGAAAGCCGCACCAAAATCAACTCTTCTCAACTGATTGAGAAAAAGGCAGCCCTCTCGTTCTCAGCTACATTCAGACCCTGAGTTAGTAAGCCCCCTTGGTTTCAGCTCTCCGCTTGCTCAAAAAGTATGAAATGTAATAAAAACCGTGTCTCGCCTGGCCCTCCTCAGCACCAACACCTGGGGAGCTGTCGCAGCAGGCTAACCTAGAGACCTGCAAGCTAGAAAAGGAGGTCGCGCTTTAACACTCTTAGCGTTTTGTGCGGATTTAACTTTCCTGCGTTAATTTGCTACGCCAGTGCCACAGCAACGCTGTACCAGGAGGCTGCCAAGTCATTTGTGATATAATGAGCAAAAAGGAAGAAAATATCATAGCATCCTTGCCACGGGGATCTCACCAGTCACTTCATACAATGCTGGTTATTTCCATCCCTTTTTTAAGCACGTCGCTTCCAGGTGCCAGCGGCACAGCTCAGCACTGCTGCTCAGGAGGGAGATCCTGATCTCCATCAGCACGTTCGGCAAAACCGTGAAATTCAGCAAAATCTGAGCAAACATTGTTGGGCTGGGTCCTTCCCAGTTATGCCCCATGGAGAGGTGGAAAAGGCCGCACAGGAGGCAGGCAAAACCCCTGCCGTGTTTACACAATAAACCATAATACCGAGGAGCTCAGGCAGAGGCAGAACGAAACATCGGTTGGCTCTTCCTCGTCTGTTAACCAGGTCTTTCAGACAGAAACATAAACACAAAAATGAAATCTGACAGTGAAATATAAAGCACTCATTTATCCCAAAAATGAGACCTGTCTGGGACACTGCTTTCATAGCAGCATTTTCGCAACACGGTAGCTCTTCTGCGTATTAAGAAAATTGTGAAATCTTCTTACCTCGTCTAGCTTGGATTGTCGACATGGGAAAGAAAACGTAAACCCTACTGGCAATTTCTTGTCTTTGATTTGTTGTTTCTCCATGAAGTCTCCCAGGCATTCAGCAACATGATCAAAAAGCTGTAAGAAAATAAAAAGTGTAAAACCACCATGATTAGAGATACAGTTTCAGGGAGAAGATATTTCCAGCAGCGTATGAAAACCATATGGGGTGAGGGGAAAGGGGAAAACATCTGCTCCAAATTTTTAAAGATATATAAATGACATAGCTATGAAAATACTCTCAGGCAATGTATATTAATATCTTAATAATTAATAAATTATGAAATACATTGTCCTTTTATGCATCTAATTCTGCATGGAATCTTTTACACCCATATAAAAATGCTTTTCCTGAAACAATCAGCATGTGTCTCTTAAGCCTGCCATAACCCTTCTACTTAACATTTGATGAGAACAAAAATCTTCTTCTAACCTTTCACTGACAGGAAGGAGCATCTCAAAAGAGCATTTGGGATCCAGCCCCACATGAGGTTGAGCACTCCTACAGCTATGCAGAGAAGATCAACATCTGCTTCACTCAAGCGCTGCTGAGACCAAGAGAGCCAGCACTTTGCAGAAGCCACCCAAAAGGACAAAAACTCAAACCTATTCCTAAAGCACACAACAAGCAAACAAAAAGGAGACCCAGGGGATTTTTCTAAATATTTCACATGTTCTGAGAAACAACCTGAAATGGCAACGTTTTCTGCATTTTTTTTATAATGCTGAACTATGCAGGCAGCCTGCAGGTACCAATTCCCACCCAGCCACCTCAATGGCATCCCTCGGCGCTGCCCTGCGACAATGGTGCCATGTGTGCCCCACAGCCGGGCCAGGTGCCAGGCACGCCAGGGAGTGCAGGGGCTCGAAGGCAAGGGATGTCTCTCTCACCAAACTATTTGGAAAGCCCCTCAGGGAGATTTGCAACACTCACAGCCAAAATCAAGCCTTGGCGATTGAAGCAACAGAAATACACATTTGTATCTAGCAGGACCAAAAAGCCAGACATGCCTTGAACTGACCCATACCAGAAATGGATGTCAAACCTATTAACAAGTCATCACCTGCCCCAGAAGATAACTGTGCTTCACATTTTAACTCCCTGGAAAAAAAAAAAAAAAAAACCAAAAAAAAACAAAAACCCACATCCCTATCTGCAGCACTGGTGGGATAAGGCCAGGAAAACTGCCCAGAAGATCAAGGATAATAGGGAGGGAGTACAAAAAGATATCTGTTGGTTGCAATTAGCCTGCACGGCTTTATTAAGAACAATTTACAGAGCCTTGGAGAGATGGGAAAGCACTATAGACAGGCTGCAGCAATTACAAAAAATGAAGAGGAATATTTGCCGTTCGAAGCAGACCGAGAAGCGGTATCTGTAACATTCCAATTGAACAGAAGACCTTGAACTCACTCCCTAAAATGGGGTCAGATTTGATTAAGCAGAAGTACAGTAGTTTCCAGGGAAAAAGTTGCCATTCATTGTCCCAGGCAAATCAAGGCCATTTCACCGAGCGCAGGCAGTGAAACAGCATGGGAAAGCAACCCACGCTGCTGCGCTCCTGTAAGACTACTTTCAGCTGTCCAGATGAGGGGGAAAGAAAAAGGAGTTATGAAAAGAAGAAATACAGTTAAGTAAGAAAATATGGCAACTTCTCCATGGGAAACACAGAAATAACAGGAGCGCACGTTTTTATTATTCTTTCCATGCGAAAGTATCTTGCTAAATGTTAAAGGAGACATCCCTCAACACTAAATACTCAATCCTACTAAACTTTCAACTGCTCCCAGGATTACAAACGATAACCAGTGGCCAACCTCAAACCCCGCAGGAATTCAGAGAGCAGGAAGCAGAAATATTGACTGTAGATTTTGCTACAAAAATCCCTGGGCATTCCCAATGGACTCCAGACGTGCCGAAGCTTGCCTCCGTGAGCTGTCGCAGCACGCTCGCTGCAAGCAATGCACGCCGTGAGGTGTTAGGGCTCCAGGCTGGCAGCGGGGCACGCAACCGGAACCTGTCCCGCAAATGCGGTTAACTATTAGCCACGTTCTTGACACCACAGTAGCAGTGTGTAGTCAGTGGTGCACGGTCTGGCTGTGCTACTGTTTTTAATAAAGCACAGAGGGGAGGCGTTACTCAAAAGGAAAAAAGAAAAAGAGGAGGCATTTATTTGATTTTGCTACCATTGATGGTCGTAAGATTTTTCCTAAGGAGACTGGAGGAAGCATCTGTATGTGCCAGCGCCCAGATTAACATCCAAACCTTACAAATGCCAAATAACTTGCACACGACAGTAGAGGCATGTGGATTTCACTAAAGTAGGGCAGGTGAATTGAGGAAAAACCTGAATTCCCATCCACCCACAGGTGTACGGTAGGGAACAGTACGAGCCCAATAGCTTATCAAATGTCAAAGAGATAGACAGTGCAAATGCCACTGCCAAGAGGAAACGACCAGTCAGATTTTACACCTTTATAGACCTGAAGCTACGCAACCACGAGACACTGAGCAATGTGATATTGGGCTTCATTACTTCCTCTGGCCGTGAAGTTGCCTGCTCAGGTCGGGCTCCAAGGAGTCTCCACAAGGACGCATTTGGCTGGCAGGCAGCAGACTTTGGCGAGCAACTGCAGATCTGAGCTCAAGCTCAAGCCCCTGAACAGGAAAGATGTAAGGAGCAAGGAAACCACAGCTTCAGGTTCGGAGAACCTACACAACCTACCTCCAGTGGAGGCAGAACACAAAAAGCAGCGCCAAAATCAAGCCTCAGGCACACTCCCATTTGCTGAGCTGACACGGAAAACAGGCTTCTTACAAATTTTAGACCTGCTATTACACTGATGAAGTCAAGGAATTTTGCTCTTGACTTTGACAGGGAACCGTCTCTGACTGGCAAAGCTGTCAGCCCACGCCCGATAGATGGGCAAAAACAGGCGTTTGAATGCAATGAACTAGAAAATATCAAAACAAACCCTGCTAGTGAGGCATGAAGCCATAAATCACAATTCCTTCAATAACCTGATTATATATTAGGCTTTAAGAGTATAACTCACTGAAGTTAATGACACAGCTTGCTGAAAAACATATTAGCAGCCTACCTCACGCCGGCAGTTCAGTCCAAGCATTCCACTAATCTGGCTCAGAGATTTCAGAGAACCTCAACCGTATGCATCAGTCATAAGCACCAAATCATCACCTGCCCGCGCAGCTCCCGGGCATCCCCCATGCTTCCCTGTGAAGTCTCACAACAAGCGTTTTAGTCATGGCTGGGTATTGTCATGGGGCAACTCCGAACCCAGATGCAGTTCTGATGATGATTCCGGTTCTCCTCTTCTTTTCCTGGTACTTACCAAATACCCAAAGCGACTGTCCCCCCAGGCTCCGTGGAAGCCTGGCAAAGCCTGTCAGTCTGAGCTCCATGCTGCTGGTTTCCGACAGCCAAATGGCCTTCGGATACTTAAAAATTAAAACATAAACGCAACAAAGCCCTGGAAAAAATGCAGGCCTGATGTCTCCTTTCCTGGGTTCTCCTTACTACCTTTACCCTGTCTCCATTGAGTCTCACCTTTAAGTCAGCCCGCCTTGCCTTCCCGGGACAGACACGTGTGGGCAACCCTACTGCTTGTGGGTCTCCAGCTCCCGACACCCCTTGTCGATGGACAAACAACAAGACTCCAAACCTGCCTCCAGACAGCCCACCCGACCCCCTGCCTCCC
This sequence comes from Chroicocephalus ridibundus, assembly GCF_963924245.1. Classification (NCBI taxonomy): domain Eukaryota; kingdom Metazoa; phylum Chordata; class Aves; order Charadriiformes; family Laridae; genus Chroicocephalus; species Chroicocephalus ridibundus. The sequence goes on along the minus strand of NC_086289.1, from coordinate 36,602,093 downwards.
TCCCCCAGCAACAGGCAGCTCAGCTCAGCTCCCCTCCAAAACCGTTCTGTGGGAAAGCTGCTTTTTGCCAGAAAGGGAAAGCCCTTTTGGCCAGATAAAGTAATAATGTTGGCAAAAGTCTTTACAAGAAAGGTATTTTATTGCTGTGATTCAGATACCACAGCAATGCTTATATCGGAGCTACTTATAAGCCATGATCATAGAACAGTTTATCACAGAATCACGGTTTGGGTTGGAAGGGATCTTCAAGACCATCTAGTTCCAGCCCCCCTGCCCTGGGCAGGGACACCTCCCACCAGACCAGGTTGCTCCAAGCCCCGTCCAACCTGGCCTTGAACACCTCCAGGGATGGGGCAGTCACAGCTTCTCTGGGCAACCTGGGCCAGGGGCTCACCACCCTCACAGCAAACAGTTTCTTCCTAGTATCTAATCTAAATCTACCCTCTTTTAGTTTAACGCCATCACCCCTTGTCCTATCACAACAGGCCCTTTTCAAGAGTCCCTCCCCATCTTTCCTGGAGCCCCTTTAGGTACTGGAAGGGGCGATAGGGTCTCCCCGGAGCCTTCTCTTCTCCAGGCTGAACAACCCCAACCCTCTCAGCCTGTCTTCATAGGAGAGATGCTCTTACACTCACTATTGCATAAGAATGCAGCAGCAGTTATTAGATACATATGTTAAGGGTATTCAAGTTGACTACAGAAAATATATTAAGGGTAGAAATATTGTTTGCACAGTTTTTCTTTTTTTCCTCTTTTATTTATTCTTCTGAAACAAGCTATAAGTTTCCCACAGGTCTCTCATACTGCTAAACGGCACCTCATTCTAGTAAAAAGTGTAAAAAACTTGCTTTTTCCAATGATGAAAATTACCTGCTTTGTCTTACACTGGCATGGAGACAAATCTGTCAGTAAAATATTCATTGCAATCAACTTCCTGATCATAAAAAGAAAAGAAATTCTTCCAAAAATCCCAATTTGAAATCCAAGTAAATGGATCCAAACTTTTTTCTATTTTTTGGAACATGGGAGACTTAAAAAAAAAAACAAACCTCTATCATTTATTCAGCAAAAATTAAGTTGAAGTTGTGCCAAAACAGTCTGTCAGCTTCCTGTAATTTTTCTAATGTACTTGTACTTTTCACGAATGCTGAGTTGCTCAGACTGCCAGGACAGATATGTGGCTGTCATGGGTATTTCTATCCCTCATCTAACATTACAATTGCAGGGTTGGCCATGCTCATAGCTTACAAAGACTAAGTTGTTTTCCTGCTCTCCGTTCCTATCCGTGGAAAGTAACTTTACTATAAAAATCAGAATTTTTACTCCTAGGCCTTTTTTCCCCTAAGTCAGCCAAACTCTGCTACACAATGACAGCAGATTTGCAGCACTCATGCATGCTCTATTACGCTAACTACTGTTTATTTATTTTCAGTATCAACAAAGAGCTGTAGTTGAGTCCGTGCACACTGGAGGTGCGACTGTTAAGATGCTAAGGTCATTCTTGTGTTTTTCTGAAACGGCACCATGAAAGCAGCTAATCTTTAGAGAGACATCCTAAGGAAGAGGGTGCTTACCCGTGTTCCACTGCCATGCATGATATCTTCGGGCGTATTATAAATTTCGCTCTCCATTTGTACGGTCTGCTTTTTTTCATGCGATACCTTCACCCGGAGAATTCGGAAATAAGAACCACCAAGATCCAGTGCAATGAAATCTCCTTTCTCTATGTGGAAAACAAGACACGAGCAATTAAAAAACATACACAACACAAATCTGGGAAACATCAAGCTGTGTTAAGTATAATGCATAGGCAAACGCCCAGTGCCTACAGCAAGGAAGTTCTAGCTGCAGGGCGTCTGTCAACCTGATTCCCTGCAATTTAACATGAAGTTGGTGCAATGGCAACGTCAACCACCATTGGTACACAGGCAACTGCAGTGGGGGTTTATCCAAAAAGAATGGACTAACAGTGGGCAGCCTGTATCCAGATCTCACGATGAAGCTGGCAGAGCAAAGATCTCAGGAGAAAACCAAAAAGATGTTGAAAACAGAGACAGTGCAATGAAGGGATGCCAGACCACTGATGAGCAGTCTTTTGCTGTAAATGAACCTGTGTCATTTTGGCAAATAACAGTGAATGGTGGCTGGATTGTGCACTACCCTAAAATCAACAAATTACACACATTATTTCACCCCCTGAAGCTGAGATTCACAGCAAACTGCAGTCAGGTAACAGAAGTCAGAAAAACTGCAGCGAAAAATCACGAGGCGGCCCTGCACTGCTGCAGGAGTTATTCAGAAGTTACCATCCCTTGCACAGAGCTCCTAAATAACTCCCTGGGAGCCAGGGAAAGAGTTAGGACACCTCCGTGTCCCTCTGTGGTAGAGAGGGATATGGATTTCAAGGTCTGAAGCCACATCCACTACCTCCCCACCTCCACAGACTTCAGGGTGCAAGTCAGGCATCAGGGACGCATGTTCTGGCTATCTGAGGAATGACACTTCCAGCACCCCCTGGAGAGCAAGGCAAATAAACATATTTGACTGAACGGCTTATGCTATCTCGCCTTATCAAAGAGGGTGCAAACAAAGACCGTGATCGTTAAAGTCCGCAAAAAGGTAACGTTCAGGGAAGCAGCACGCACACCTTATCACACAGGAGAGCGTGCCTAGGCTGAAGTTAATTGCCGAGGCTCCGTGCAAGCATCCCTGTCTGCGCACAGCATCCCCGGGGCTGCTCGGAGGGCAGTGAAGCAGAGGCGCATGGCGCTTTCTCACCCCAGTTTTCTCATCGATTTGTACTTTTCTGCGGTGTCAGAAGTGCCCCAAGGCCACATCAGAACAAGCTGCCTCTCCAGCGATGCGTATTGCCAGTCCCATCCTGCGGCTCTCTGGCCTCTTTTCATTCTGCCTTCCAACCTTAAAGTATGACTTTGGGAAGGCCATTCCCAACATCGCCATCTTTCCATTTCTACTTAAATTCAACGTGGAAAGACCTCTAGCGGTTGGGAAGACCTCAAACTTCAACTCAACTCTCAGAGCTCTCCGACCCCACACTATCACCAAAGTATCGGGTACGCAATTAATCCACAAGGACTTCCAGACCCAGACTTACCCCTGAGGTTACCCTGCCCAATCTCAGACGAAAACTCCTGAAGTCTGGCTTAGTGAGCCGCTCCTCCTCACTACCCCAAGCACCACCAGGAGCCCCATCCTGCTCAGAAAAGGCCGTGAGCTGCACAGGGCACCCCTCAGGGCAGGAGCTCTAGCAGGAACAGCCTAAGAGAGGCAAAGACGCCGCAAAAGCCCTTATGGTTTTTCAAGGTTGCAGTGTAATACAGAAACAAAACGCGGTCACGCAAGAAATCACAGAGAACCTCCGTACAGAAAAACGTAGCTAAATGACAGTGGGAGCCCCCAACTAACAATCCTCCTAATTTTACTGCACGGCAATGCAACTTTTCCTTCTTGCTGGGTGAGACATGGGGAAACTCCGAGTTTGCCGAAATACAGATCTAGCAGCGCTTCCCTGCCTGTTTCTGAGCAGCATCACTTTAAACGTCGCTTTGTTCCAATACAAATGTTATTTAAAACGTGAACATACCCAACCTGTAGATGCAGTTCCCTTTGTCGGGTTCAGCATAACAAATTCTGTAATTCATAACCCCCTTCACCACAACAAGACCGAAAGCAAAACACCTATCACAAGTGTCTCATTAAGCCAAACACTGGAATAAGCTTCATCATCCGAGTATCACTTGTCGAATGCAAACCATTACCTCCAATAAATAATGGAAAAATCAACACTGGACCAGATGGCCCTTTTTCAAGCCTAAACGCACCTTGGTACATACCTCAAACAAATACTGCACTTCAGAAATATCTTCCCTGGCAGTAAATTAACAGATTAGCTTGTTTGATTTTCAGCACGATCAAGCTCATTGCAAGACAAAATTTATTAAGAATTATCCTTTTCAGTTAAAAAAAGAATGAACTCTGGATTAGAATGCAAAGCTTTCTGTACGCAAAGTAGCAGTTTTCTTTCAGTGTATTTCAGGAATTAAACCCAAGTTTTAAATTAACCCAAATGTGAATTAAACCAAGCAGCACTTAATCTATGCTTTATAACACCAAGATGCAATCAAACTTGCTATAAATTAATCTAGGAAGATCCTTTGAAAGCATTTTGAGTTAGCTTGAGATACCGTTCTGGGCACTCTGGACAAAAAAAAAAAACTTGTGGCTTTCGTAAATTAAGCAACTCTGAACGAAGCAAAAAAACCTTGCTAACAGCAACATCTCCAGAGTCTCTAAAATTATCACTCAATAGCTCCTTGTTAATAAACTACACAAGCACAGGTCTGAAACTAAACAACAGTATTTTCCTGAACAGTCAGCTCTCATAATAATAACCAGACTCAGAGGAAAGAGCTTACAAGGCAGTAATCGGAGAGGGGCGAGAGAAAAGGGCAGGCTTTCAGCCTCTGGCTTTTACGGAGGGACAGCTGAAGGCAGAAACTGCTGTCGGCCAGGAGCCGAACCCATGTTTTGGGCACAGCAACACGGACGCGTCCGCGAGGGGCCCCCCAGAGCCTTGCGGGAACGGCTGAGCCAGACGTAGCAGGCACATGCAGGTGAGTCAGGGAAAGAAATGCCACGACACTCACCCACAGCAAATATTGCTCATATCTGGGGTCAGAACATGCCTTTCCTAGGCAAATGATGGCATGGTTTTGCCTGCATTTCCAACAGCCATCCAAAGAGACACTTGCAGCACGTACATACAGACGATTATGGTGCTATACAGGAACTGCCCCGGGCAGAGCACTGCCTTGCTCTCATCCATGCTGCACAGACCCAGAGAGGCCAGCAGGAGCCAAGTGGGCACACAATCAAGAACCGAGCACCCCGCGCACACCACACGGGGTTGCTTTTTTAAGTAGGTGTGTAACGCGTGATCTGAAATGAAAGCCTTGACAGACAGGCATACGCTCCGACCAGGGTCACCCACCACCCTGGCTCACGCTCGGTCCCAGCAGCATCCAGCAATCTCTCTCGCCTCTCCTGGCCAGATCCGCTTTTCCCCTTGCCATATTGCATCTCCCCAGTTTGTGCCACGGAACAATTCGCAAAATTATTTGACTCGCCGCAAGCAGCTCAGATTTGCAAACCTGCAGTGCCTGACAAGAGCAAGGTCCTGGGGACAGGTCTGTATTCAACTGAACTCAAACATGCAGGATGGAAAAAACGGGGATTTTGGAGTCAGTAAAAATGCTGGGATTCCACGCAAAATCTCCCAAGCCACCTCACCTGCAAACCCTCAGAGCAACCTCTGCCTGTGACCCCGCTGTGTGCGGCAGCTTCTGGCTTTCTCAACAGGCTGCAAATTTCAACACAACATTTCAACATAACAGCCAGGAGCGCTAAATTAAGGGAAACACAGGATTCAAGCTTGTTCTCCCTTTCATTTTTTTTAGACGGAGAATCACATTTCAACTAAAAAGCTTAAGGTGGCGGAAAGCAACAGCAAAGCAGAACTATCAAAGATTTCCACCTGCCAGACAGCACCAAGTAACACAAAGCACCAGGCTTCACGTTCTTTCCCCCTATAAATTCTTGATTTTTAACTCAAAAAAGCCTCAAAACAGGTAACCGCATTATGCAGTTGTTGCAACTGTGCAATTTCTGCACACAGGGACATAATTGGTGGTAGGCACCAAACTACAGTTAACCAACCAATGCTACAGGAGAAGGAAATCCAGTGTCACCACTGAATAATAAACACTATTATATACTGTTTATAAACACATTTATGTACTCTATATATAGTAATTATTTTTTTATAAACACTAAAATAAGTAAAAGGGGCAATCTTGGTTTCAAATACCAACGCAACACCTTTTTGCTCTCTGATAGCTCTCCGTGCCACTTTTATCAGGTACAGCGAGCACGGAAAAACCGAGTCCTACCTCTGGGTGTAAAAAAGCTCAGTACACCCAAGCAGCAGCTTTGGAGCCACACGCTGCAGCCTCCTTGAGTTCTGCAAGTTTGCCCTAGACCAGCCTGCGAGAGGTAGCTACGAAACGCAAAACGAGTGTCAGGAAACTCAAGTTCAGCATATAAGGGTTCACATTCCCACTGGGGAAAAATAAGGGAGAGAAGCGATGTTGCATCAAAGAACAGGTGATTAAAAGGCACTGTACTTGTTAAGACTCTGGATCACATGAATATGAATTGCATAAATCAAAAATCTTCCTACATAAAGTATTGATTGTTGGCAGACTAATCTCAGCATAGATGTATTGACTGTTGCTGGAAGGACTGCTAGGAAGGGCTCTTCCTTTGGCATCAAGGCGGGTTTGACACAGGAAACACAAAATCCTGCATCACCTGTGGGATCAGACGGGCACACAAAGGGGAGGTTGTCTTTGAAACGTTGCCTGGGCTTGTCAGAAAGCAAGTTGCTCTTGGTTTTGGTGAATTTCTAAACAAGCGCACCTTGTTTAATACGGAAAACAAATACTCAGCTCCTTACCTGAACCATCAGGAATGGACCTCACAAATGTCGGAAGCATCTTCACTGTAGCTGTTGGGTTAAAATCTCTGGAGAGGCCGTTCTTCATCTCTCTCCTGAAGCGAGCCATAATGTCTATCAGCGTTTCGTCAGAGAGCCGCATGGCGTAAAGGTATTTATCAATCTGGGGAAAAAGAGAAACACCACCGCGGAGTGAAAGACTGCCCTGAGGTGCCCACGCGGGGCCACACCTCTCATTGCAAGAATAGCGTATAGCCCCAGCTTGGCCCCCGGGCTCTGGCCAAGCTGACAACACAGCCGTACACTTCGTGCCCTTGTCTTTGACTCAAAATCAAGGAAAATGTGGCAAGTGAGCTGAGGCCCACCCCATCTTACTGCCTTCCCAAGGCAAGACTCAGTCCCACATCACTGCCCCCTCTTTTCCTCCCAGAACAGTTTGCCCACAGCCTCGCACCGCTACGTCCAGCCCTCGTCCCACTTCTCAGCTCTGCTGACTGCCCATGAGCTGAACGGCTGAAGGTAAAAATCCCTCTTTTAGCGCCTTGTCCCCACTGGGGTGACGTGGGTGTTGCTGCAGTCCACAGAGGTGCCTTGTATTTAAAGTCTTTCCCTGCGAAGGACTTGCCACAGCGGTTTTGGGGCTGAGAAAAGCCCTTCTGTGTAACAGACCATTTTCCCTGTCCCACTCCAAAGTTATCACAACCAGAGGGCCAGGAGAGGCAGAACTCGGCTGTGGGCAGGTAGCATCTTCCTCCTCAAGGTAAAACATCAAATTGAAAGTTGTTGACTTCTCCCTTGTGGCTTCTCAAGACAGGAACTTTCTTTACCTCCCTGGAAAAAGGAGGCAGTTCCAGTTTTCCAATAGTGTTGTTTTCCATAATATTACGCGCATCTTCATCATCAGGAAGAGTGAGAGATGCTTTGATGCCTCAAAAATACATCTTGGCCTTGGGGGGTTCTTGCTAAACACACGTCCCACCCCTTTTACCTCAGCTGCCAGTCTGTTCTTGCCTTGTTTCATTATCTGCCTTGGAAATTTGGCTCTGCAAACAGTTCAGACTGAAGCCACACCTTTGGGATCACTTTTGCTTCCAGCTTAGCAGGACCAAGAAAATAACACCCTGCCCATGTTTTCTGTCCTCAGCAAAACTGGAAAAGTCACCTCATTTTAAACCCCAGGCCATCTCTGTGACAAGGCCACCCGCGTTTCTTGAGAGCCACGTGCCTCGAGAGCAGCTCATCTCTCAGCTGGCGTTACATCCTAACAGGACCAATGCCCCCATAAAACAGCCCACGTGAAACGTCTGTTTGCAAGTGCTCCATATACTGGGGACTTTGAGACAGGAAGCGATGAATAATGCCATTCGCGAGGGAAACGCAGACAATCAAAATGTAATTAAACCCTAATCTGACTGTAAAAACAAGCGCCAGTTTAATTGCTTCTGCAGAAAGTACTTCTGTCCACACGTAGTCGAGGTCTGCACCAAAGATAGTGTATCTCCCTGAGCCAGGCGCCCTCCCACCGTGACCAAGCGTTTACAGAGCTGGGGGAGGAAGGCATGGGTGGAGGGTGGCTACCCGGCCTGATCCTGAGCCACCAGTCCGGGGACCAGGCAAGCCGAACCACAGGGGCCACCACTGGAGGCTGCACAAGCTGTGAAGTGTTCGGTGCCGTTGCTTGGATAGGAAGAGCAAAAGACTCATCAGACAGACGCTAAGTGCAGCAATATGAAATGATGCACCACGCATTTGCTCCACGAAGCGGTGGAGCGGCGGTGCAGGCACGTAGCTAAAGGGCAGAAGAAGAGCTGAGCCCAGGTTCTCTGCGACAGAGGCCAAGTGCAAGGCCCCAGGGCAACATCCCCACATCCCAGTTGTGGCCTCTGCCGCCCTGGTGGGCTGACAGCCCCCTCACAGCGAGCCAGTCACCGGAGTCATTTCACTCCTAGAACAAAAACCTGGATGAGATGCACCCTCTCTGCAGCCCCAGGCGCTGAGGGGATGAATGCAGAGACTGGTGTCGGGCTGAGCACAAAGCTCTCTCCTCCGTGGCAAACCTTGCCATAGTTTGGGGTTTTTTTTTAGCAGAGAGTGTCAAGCCAATGATGTCAGAGCATCAGGTTATTCCCTTTTAAAGGCAGGGGGGAGCCCTCTTATTAAGGCTGAGCTTTCAGCAGCCCACGCAGCCACTCAGGCCCAATTCCCCAAATCCCCCAGTGAAAGCTAGGCTAACACCTCGTTCGCACAGTCAGGGTTCACTGTCCAATTAAAATACCCCTCCACAAAGCCCCGCTGCCACATCCTCCTCCCAAAAACAGGGATGAAGGATCCCCCAGCCCCGCAAAATGCCCCGCTGTGAACACAGGTTTTGGCATTTGCGTCGTCAGGACCAGACAAGCCCGTTCCCCCCACCTCTGCCCCCGTGCTGCCCTCGGCATGGAGGGGAAAACGGGAGGGAGGGCTCTTTTTCCTCCTGTGAAGAAACCAATGAGCGCCGGCCAGCGCCCTTACATAATTGGGCTGGACCCTCCTGCGCGCGGGGAGCATCGCCTCGCGTTGCATTGCGTTGCGTCGCCGTCGCATCATCACGTTGAGGCCATCTTCACCGCTGAGACTCACGGGGCGGCGGGGGGGAGGGAGGGAGGGGGAGATGGGGACTAAACCTCGGTTTGAAACAAGATCACTCCTGCGTGTTAACAATTCCCAAAATTTTTAATTTTTTTAAAAAAGCGGGGTTTTTTTCCTCCCAGGCAGGAGAAGTTTGGTTTTTTTCTCCCAGGCAGCTACGTTGCAAGGGGCAAAGCGCTGCTCTCCTGCGCTGGCAGCACAGGCAGCACTCTGAGGGCAAAACCTCAGCAAATAGCCATAAATAACTTGGGGGGGGGCGGGGGAGAACTGGTGGCTGGATTACAGGATGGAGGTTTAATAACTCCCTGCTCTGCCCGCAATAAAAGCCGATCAGAAAGCAAATCTCAGCCTTATCCGAAGGAAAGCGGTGGAGGGGCCAGCAGGGACAGAGATGGGGGCAGACCCACCAAGGCTCCCATGGCTGCAGCCCCATGGGAGATGGGTGCCAGCCCTTCCTGGGAGATGATGGAGAGCAGGAGCAATTTCAGGCAGGCGGTTATGTGGGCAAGGAGCAGAAAACGCTCCTTTCTTTAAGCTGCCATCTCAGAGCCACCCCCCCACCCCACCCCCACCCTGAGGAAGGGCATCTTCCCAGAGTGCCACTATGGGAGCACTGCAAGAGCTCCATCACTTTTCTCTTTTTCTTCGTTTTTTCCTTAAAAAAAACCCAGCCAGACAGAATCCGTGAGCGATTTTTTTGAAACAGGATTTCATAATCCAAGACATATGCACCTAATTTTTCTTAGTCACATAGGAAAGACTCTTTTTGTCCTTGGGGAAAAGAAGTTTCTGAAATTCCAGCAATTGCAGCAGCCTCCTCGGGAAGTTGTGAATAATTGCAAGTGCATAATGAAACAGGCAGCACTAAAGGCCATTCCTTAAAAACACGCCTCGGTCCCCGGACACTGACAACAGTCAATGGTATCCAGGAACAGAGCACTCCCGCAACAATTTCAGAAATCATTAGCACCTGTTTTACTGACACAGCCTTTGCACGAAAACCCTTCAGCATGTGAACATTCTTCCGCAGAGCTAATCACACTCCATGCTCCTTTCAGCGTCAGGAAGATGCATCAGGAGCTCCGGCACGTTAAAACAGGTAGTTTAGACACGCTGAAACTGTTCGTGTTTACTTATGATTTATCAGATTGGTTCCTAAAAAGCCTTTACAGTGGCAGGTCACCACTACTACTTGATGCCAGTTGCTACATTTTACACCCCATTTCATGACGTTCTCTTCAAGGTTAAACGTTATTTAAGTGTCACTCTTAGATCGCAATTTTTTTTTCTTCTTTTGTCAGGTAATACGACAAAAAGGCATTGTCCCCCTGACAGACAGAAACCAGGCAACACCTAGAGGCTCCCTTTGCTGGGGCCAGCTACCGCAGGTACAAACCTGTTGGAAGCAAAAGGTACTCCAAGGCGGTTTTACAAAAGCTCCCCTGCGCACGGGCCAGCGGCACAGACGCCAGGGACGCTGCATGACGCCAATATCCCTGAGGATGGGAGTCCGCCTTTTTGGAGAAACTGGGGCCCCGGTTTGGGTTGTGCAAAGTCCTTTGTCACAGCCAGGATGCTGCTGAGCTCCTGCTGCTGCCCCCCCAGAGGACCACAAACATTCCAGGAAGAGAAGTTTTCAAAAACACCCGGATAATTTATCCTGCTTGGAGTAAAACCTCAGGCGTATTTACACAGTACAGGGCATCGTACATTGCTGGCTTGCTTCTGCACAGTAGGGTCACGTGCAAGTGCACGTACACGTGATTTCATGGGAAAATGCCCCGTGAAAATTGCAGGGGCTGCAGGGCCACAGGGCTGCCAGCCTGCGATGAACAACCCACACCTTCAACACTACACATCCACCCTGCCTATTCCCCCTGCTTGCCACGACTCATCTCAAACAATGCTCCAGAAACTGCAAATTTGGTGAAAAAAAAAAAAAAAGTAAAATTACTCTCAAACTTCAGGGGCTTATAAAATCCAGCAAAACCAGTAGGGAAGCACTAGTTCTTAGACCCAGGGTATCCTGAGGGCCTGAAACCACCAGCCCCATCTGTGCCCCTCGGGGGGTTCCCACCATAGAAAGGCCGCGCTGAGCATCAGTGCCATGGCAGGGATGGGAACCAAAAAAAAAAAGAAGGAAAAGGGTCACAAGGGAAGAATTACATTCAACCTCAGAGCAGCGGAGACCTGGTAACAAATCCATTCCCAAATTCACCTTGTTGGTACTTTTAATCCTCTCCCACCCCTCCTGCGACCCACAGCAGCATCCTCAAGGTGGATGTGCCACCAAACGCTGAGCCGATCGCTGCCATGGACCAGCAAGGCAGCGGAGCAGCTGCCGTGGCTAGGAGCCCCAGGGGGCAGAGTGGCAAACAGGGACAACGCCTCAGCCGGCAGCCCCCCGGCCGCAAACACGTACCAGCAGCAAGTGCTGCTTTTCCGGAAGCAGAGGAGAGGGAGGGACCTGAAATGAAGCCATGCAGGCACGTATTCCCATAAGCGGCACGCCGAAATGAAGCACAAACCCCTTTGCCCTTCAGGGAACCAGGGAGTGGAGCCCACCGGCACCCAGCAGCCATGGGGCAGCAGAGCAGTGGGGCAGAGCCTCTGACTGCCACAGAAACCCTCCCTGCAGGACAGCCAAGAGCAAGGGGGCCCAATATCTGTTCCAAAAGGATATAAACAGGAAAAAGATGTCTCACATCCTCCCAAACCAGGAGCCTGTTTTTGTTTGTGGGTTTGGGGTTTGTTTTTTTTTGTAATTGGATTTTTTATTTTATTTTATTTTTATGACAAAACCAGATTGAGCCATAAGAATCCTTTACAGCTCCCTGGCCGTCAGACAATAGCCGCCTCATGGTGCCAAACCAGCCTGCAATAAATAACCCCCGGGAACACCACAGAGTTTCCCCCCCTTTGCCTGTATGCTCCCACTGCGCCTTCCCCACACAGCCCTTTGCTGCTCCCCGGCCAGCGTGCACCCTTCTGCTTATCTTGGGTTTCTAAATATAACAGGCCCAGCAAAACAGAGAAGGCCTTACCCAGGCATGCCTGCCTGGCGCCAGCGGCAGCACTTACAAATCCTCCAGGAAAAGGAAAATAAGGGGCCTGGGGAAAAGGGAGAGCCGCGTACGTGGGGACGGAAGATGCAGGGAGCTGCAGGCTGCGCACAGCCTTCAGCTCCTCGCGAGAACCACCGGGCGGAAAAAGCAAAAGACCTAAACCATGGAAGGAGACGTGGAAAATATGTGGTGCTGTCTCGGGTTTTATCCAACAGAGGAGCGGGCACGAGTGAGCATGCCTTGAGCGGGGCACGATGGGTCACCCACACACAGGAGCCGAGGTCTCCCCAGGCACAGCCGGCCACCCAAAGGGAAGAGATGCTCTCCTCCCGCTGGGGACGAGCCCCGAGACCACTACAAATCAGCCCTGCTGATGCTGAGGCTTCCCCAAAATATTCTCGGGATGCCTTCAGCAGGCGCTCAGCCCTGCGCCGAGGTGGGTCACGCAGCACCGCCGGAGGAGGTGGCGGGGGGGAAGCCTCTCCTTCCTGACGTCAGCCCGACTCGGCGATATTTGCAATTATTTTCCCAATTTGTGTCCCTGCATCCCTAGCCCCAGGCTCCCCGCTCCCTACAGCTCTGCAATATGTTCAGCCGGGACCCAACTGCCATGTTTTTATTTATCCTGCGCTCTGCACCCGTTTCCTTTGTGGCAGCGCTAAATCCCAGGGCTACACCAACATACAGCAGCAGTCACCTAACGCTAAAGGAAAAGAAAAGACGCCCATCGAAATACTTCTTCTTTTTAAGCACAACCGACAACTACTTCCTGTAAATTCAGAAGCCGCAGTGACACATCATTCAAAAACTACCTGCTCATCACCCCTGTGCTGGAGTGACAGATGCCCGCAGGCACCCTGGGGAAGAAGGGGAAGTCCCCTCTCCAGGGATGCTGGAAAAGCCTGGTCACCATCACCACCACCTCATCGCCAAAGCCCCAGGCTGCGGACGCAAATCCTTCGCCCAGCTGGGCTTCCGCGGCCTGAGCGGCAGCGGGGCATCACCCGCGCCCGACACCGAGAGACCCCGCTCCGCTCCGCTCCGCTCCCAACCGGGGATGCTTTGCGGGGACCATCCGGCTGGGCTTAAAAACGGGGTTTATCCCCTTTTCTCCCGCAGCAGGGTCGCTACGGGGCCAAAGCAAAAAAACCAGCAGGAAGGAAAAAAAAAAAAAAAAAAATATATATATATATATAAAAATGTAAAAAGCGGTCTGGCAGCCTTCCGGCTGGGATTTCAATCTACCTTTTTGACCTGGTCCTCCTTCAGCTCCGTGAAGTAGTAGGCCAGGAGCTGGGCGGCGATCATCCTGCCGGCTGCAGCGGGCGGCTCCGCGCACGCAGCGATGCGGCGCCCGAGGATGGCCGCGCCGCCGCCCGGCGCCTCCCCTTCCTCCTCCTCCTCCTCCTCCGGCCCTCCCCGGCCCCGCCCGCAGCCCCGGTCCCCCGGCCGGCCAGGGATGTGGCGGCACGGAGCCCTCTCGGGGCTGTTTTTGGCATGCAGGGTTGGGGGGGGGAGAAGGAGGGGGGGGAGGAGGAGGGGGGGGAGGAGGAGGAGGAGGGAAGGGGCGGGGGGGGGGGGTAATGCCCGGCCGTACCCCCTAAGGGTCTTCATACAGGAGCCTTGGGGACAGACTGCTGAAGGCTGTCCACCGCTCTGCTGTGGTACGGGAAGAGCAAACCAAAAAAAACCAAAAAAACAACCAAACCCCACCAAAAAAAACCCTAAACCAAAGGTGTTTTCAGAAGGGCCTTTACGCTCAGGAATCTCCGAGAAAATAGGAAAACTGCAGGAACCTCCACTAACACCCAACATCCCCCATCCAGGTGCGTTGCCTCCTCCGCAGCGAGCAGGACGCAGCCTGGACACCCCTGGGCTGTGGGGTGAGCTGCTGGGAGACCTGTAGAGGCACCCTGGAAAGCGGATAATTGCTTCGACTCTTGTACTCTTGGGGATCCCACATTCATATTCCACCAGCAAAATCCACACTGATGGACAGGACCTCCCATCCCCACGTGTGATGCCCGTGTTTTTGCCATGTCAGGGTGCATTCCTCAGCACCCCAAGGAGGCATCCACCACTGTGAAGCCTCTGAGGGCCCCACATCCACTAAAGCGAAGAGACTCGACGCCCCTCTGAGGGCCAATTGCAGACGCCAAGGTGACACGTGTCAGCAGCCCACAAGGTTTCTGCCTGCACCCTGTCCGTCTGCAGGGACAGGAACACACACCCATGCAAACAGCGGTGATGCTGCAGGCGTGATTTGCATAGAGATTGTCTACCAAAGTCCAAGTGATTAAAAACCTGTTTCTTGAGTTTCCGGCTTCCCTTTCAGTGCTACTTTAATTAAATGGTTGCACCGGCCAAAATCAGGAGCTGCTTTGGCAGACACATCCTCATTTAGACTGCCCTAGCCACTGCAGGCAGGGTGGGCAGGATTTCCTCCTCCACCTCACCGCGTTAGCTTTAAGCTCATTCCCAGTGAGATTTTCATCAAGCCTTTTCACGGATCTGCATGTGTTACTCCAGCTCGTTTGTTTGGTGAGCTAACGAGCAGACATGCCTGCACTCCCCGGGGTGCAGCAGCGTCGCCCTGTGACCTGGTGCAGTTGGAGCTTGTGGGTGGCACAGAAACGTGGGGCTGAGTGGTCACATCGTCCCGACGGCATCTGGCAACGTCACTCAATCCCTTACACAGGCTGACCAAGCTCTCACTCAGATGTAATTCACTATTCAGCCACGCTCCTCCTCTTCTGCTGGTTAGAGAATATCTTTCATTCCCAATCCTGGCTCGCTCCTGTTTTCAATCCATCTGTCATCTGCTAAACCTTGTCTTTCAGCTGAAATTGCTCTCCTCTCTCTTGGGTGTTGGCTTTCTATAAATACAGAGGAAAGTAACCGCATGCATCTTAAGCTTTTGCTTCACTAGGCAAGACAGACCTGGCTCTTTTTTGGTCTCCTTTCACTGAAAAGCCTAGGCTGGTTTAGCAGCCTTTTTCCACACTTGCTCCAGCCTGAACTCGTCTCTATCGAACACGGCAGCTAAAGTCAACTAAGCTATTCTGAAGGCCAAAACTCCTGTGCTGACATTCTCAGTTCTCCTACTGGAAATATGTCACCAAACCCCTTTCCATTAACAACCACAAACCCTGAGGCTCCTGAGTTTAATCGGGATACCAAGATCGCCCCCCACCCCATCAGCCACCGCTCCCAAGAGAGAGCAGACCTTTCACCCCACACCAAAACACACCCCTGTTCCTGCTTCCCCAGTGTGGCCAGTGGAGTCCTGGCTGCTGCAGATGTCCTCGCCGACAAGCTGCCCTGCAGCAGCCCAGGTAAAAAGTCAGAAGGAAAAAGTTGCTTTTCTGGATGCGTGCATTTACATTTGCTGTATGAACACAGCCTGGCACACTTTAGCTTTGTGTCCAGTTCTGGGCACCTCAATATGAGAGAGATATCGAGGTGCTGGGGCGAGTGCAGAGGAGAGCAACGAAGCTGGTGAAGGGCCTGGAGAATAAATCTTACGAGGAGCAATTGAAGGAGCTGGGACTGTTTAGTTTGAGGAAGAGGAGGCTGAGGGGAGACCTCATCACTCTCTACAACTACTTGAAAGGACATTGTAGAGAGGTTGGTGCTGGTCTCTTCTCACAGGTAATTAGTGATAGAACAAGAGGGAATGGCTTCAAGCTGCAGCAGGGTAGGTTTAGGCTGGACATTAGGAAAAAATTCTTCACAGAAAGAGTGGTCAGACACTGGAATAGGCTGCCCAGGGAGGTGGTGGAGTCACCATCCCTGGATGTGTTTAAGACTCATTTAGATGTGGTGTTAATGGATATGGTGTAAGGGAGAACTTTGTCGAGTGGCGTTGATGGTTGGACTCGATGATCCCAAGGGTCTTTTCCAACCTAAATGATTCTATGATTATGATTCTATGCTCAGTTCCTGCCATGTCTGTGTTCACTGAGCTGCCTCTACACAAGGTTTACAAGCCCTAGTCTCTATCCCCTCCAGCTCAGATACCTAAACACCACCTAAATACAGAATACTCACCTCAGTTACCTTGCTGCAGGAATGCTTACTCAGTTAGAATGCTTGGACACAAGCTCCAGTTGTTTTCAACTAATCTTTCATCAAGTGAAAGCAATTCAAACCATCTCCTCTGGCTCTCAAGGAATTTCAATCAGCCAGCTAAAAGTCTGGGAAGTCCGAGATATTCAAAGTACTTATGAATAAGAATGATCTTCTCTTTAACAGAACACCTGTCTTAAGAATGTGCAAGAGGAAGACAAGTTTGGTTTTTTTCATCTGCCAAAATTGTGACTTAGAAGCAAATTGAAAATGTCACAGATAATTAAGGCGGGTTTTGGCTCCACTGACCATTCGTATTACGGCGTATTTCAGAACTCACCAGAAACAACTGCCTCAGGTTTCCTTTAAGCTACAAAAACCAAGAAGTTCAAAACACCACTACTTTGAAGCCCTCTTGGTTCTATGCAATGAAAATAAAACACACACACATTGCAAACCCCCAAATACGCTTAAGTAGAAGGTGGTTTGTGTGACAAAGAATAAAATATACATCTAAGCAGGAGATGGTTCATGTGACAAAGTCGAAAGCAATTAGGGGATGGTTAAACAAGTATTGCAAATAATTTGGTTTGTCTTCAGTTGCTGAGCATGGCATTCAGGAAATAATGAATTCTACAACATAAAAGCCATTAGAGAAAAAGTAACAGTCCATCCAAGGCAAAACGGCTGCGCTGTTTAAACATTTAGTATTTTTAAACAGCTCCTTGCAAGGATAAGTAAGAGCGCGTGACCAGCTTGGATGCTGTAACCAGCGCTAGGATGAACAAGCTTCCCTCCTACCATACAACTGGAAGGGCAGCTAAATACCCCTATGGACGCCCACACCATTTGCAAGCCCTCTTTGCATTGCCAGGCCAGGGGTACAGAGGTGTTATTTTGGGGGGGGGGGGGGGGCATGACAGGAACTGTGCACAGGCTGCCCAGCATGACCAACCAGCTCTTCATCTCCGCCTCTGCGAGTCTCTCCTACCTCCTTACCATCCAAGCCCTGAGTTTTCCCTTCTGCTTTTACTGGAAGAGATCAATTCAGCAGCCATTTAATTACCAGCACCTAATGCGCGCTGCCAGGCATCCAGCAGGCTATTTTGAAAGCCACCGTCCTTTAAGACAAATTACTGGCGGCTGAACGTGACACCCGATGACTTGCAGCTATTTTGATCATGCTCTAATCTTATTGTCCGGGTTTAACTGTACTGAAGTGTTTCAGTTGACTGAAGTAATTCAGTGAGTCGGGTCTCCTGGGTGCAGGTTTGGCGGGTTTTTTTTCTGCTTTGCCTATTTCTTCATTAAATGTTTATTGCTCTGTACAAGTCTGTGTTCAGATTTGACTCCTATACAATGAGGAAATTTTGTTTATAATCGTGTCCATCACCTATTTTTAATGTACACAGTTGCTAGATGCTTTCTACTTTTGTAAGGAAACAGTGAATTCTTGGTTGTGTTTGTTGTTCTTTTTTTTAAGTGTCTGGAAAATGATCAATCCACTTTTCCCCACATTGCATTTTCCTTTCACAATACTTCAGCGAAGTGAAAAAAAGCACTATCCCTAAGAAACAGTAACTTCCCCGTCAGCACCTCTGACTAACAAGGGAATTTTTAAGTAGCCTTTGAAGTTCCCTGGAGGGTAGGGATCTACGTGTTTGCACAGAAGAAACCATCGCTCGTTTGTGCTGAACTTGCTGCAGAAGCTACTAAGAAAATCTAACAGCATCAGAGGTATCGATTTGATAAGCAATTCAGCCAAACGAGGTTAAATGCGTTACGCAATTTCACCTTGCCGGGAGGCACGGCAAACAGGCACTACCCCATAGCCAGCCACCGCACCTTCGCTCATGTTTCCCCTATTAAGAAACGAGATTAGCTAGGAACACCTCGAGGGGAGCTTAGAAAGTGGTTTTTATGCTCCAGGAGCATGTTTCTAAGAGGTGAGCGCTTCCCCTGGGAAACATGGAGCCAGGCACTGGAGGGCCAGGACGGGCTCGGTGTGTCTCACCGAGCTATCTGCCACCGCAGGTTTTCCCTGCGCCCAAACACTGGCGGGGCTTGTAGCCAGGGACTGCGTGAGCCTGCCGGGTTCTGCTCCTGCTAGCGTGGTCAGAGAGAGGATGGCCACCTCTGGCCCCAGGAAAGCAGGGCCTCCCTCTCCAGCCCTCCGGCGACGAAGGCCGAGGGCTGCAAGTGCTAACGACTGGCTAACAGCTTGTTTTTCTTTTTCATTTATAACTTAGTTTGATATTTATTTTATACACGTGATATACAAATAAATCTATTCTCATATGCTATCAAAATTATAATTTATAATTAAATTCAAATAATTTGATTGAAAAGCTAACAGCATTTCCCGTGCAGCATCACTACCACACACACACCTCTGGCAGGGGCACAGCACACACAGGGTCTGTGCCAGCCCCGACGCTGTCCTCATCGGGTCCCCCAGGGAGGGGACAGGACGCAGAGTCCACACGACATTGGGGATAACGCAAGAAATCACCCTGCATGCTTTGTTCCCTGCCTCTCAAGAGGGTTGCCGCAACACCCAGCCGTGTTTTAGGCGAAAAGGCTAGCATGGGATTCTGCCCTGTTTTGTTGGGGTGGCTCCAGGGGGAGGGCGATCCACTCTTTAATAAAGTCCCTTTGGAAGGATTTTAGCACCATTCACTGAGCTGCGCATTTGAGGGCCAAATGACACGACGCAGGGCTATGGCTTTCAAGAGCTACATCCCAGTGACCTCCAAAGACAAGGCAGTATTTCTGTAAGCTGCATACTACACAACTAAGGATCACAAACAGCCATGTCTAGAGCATGGCCATGGTGGGAGGAGAGTGGAGAAGGAAGGAGGAGCAGCAAAGGAGGAGCACTGTCTACTGGTTCACACGGGAACAGACTCCTGGGCCAGATGGAGATGCTCCGTGTCTCAATTCCCCACGTCTGAGCATCAGGCAGCTGTGTTTGCTTTTATTTCTTTAAAGTAGTTGCTGTTCTTCAGCATCAGAGGGATTCAGGGAATATGACCCCCACAAAACCAAGAGATGCAAACCAGAAAGCAGATAGATAAACACAAGCCCCAAACCCGCAGTTTACGATAAAGCCCCACTATTTGTGAGGCCTGACTGATGATTTCTTTTTAAGCCTCTTGCTGATGGCAAGCTTCATTAAATTCATTAATTCATTTCCATCTTTAGTTAATTGATACTTCCAAAAGCTATGGGTTGCATGAGCTACACTGCAAAGGACTTCTCTACCCAAACCCTCATATATGTGGGGAAAAGAGGAAAGAGTTCCCTGGAGTCACACCACCCCAAAACTTAACCCCTGGCTCCTGTATTGCAGCTCTATGGAAGCTGCTAAAAGTTCTGCATTCTTTAGTGGTCTCGTGTGCATTGCTTCAAGAGAGGGGAAAAAAAAAATCCAACCCAATGCACGCAAGTGGGCACTAAAGGCAGAACAGCTGAAGGGTCACAACTTCCAGGGAGGATGAGCAGCACTGTTTGTGTCCAAGCCTCTCCTGCTGGCTGGAGGTGAAGTGGGACGAGTTCCCTACTGTATGGAAAGGAGTCTATTCTCTGGTATTTTATAATGTTTAAAAGCAACTTGAAACCCCAAATACTGTCCCACGACAGACTCCTTCCCCACAGCAGTGTACCCGGCAGCTACAACACGCAGCAGCTATGGCAAAGGGGCACCTTTCTCACAGCACGGGCTCTCTTGTGCTGCAAGCATCCCCAAAAGCAGCACAGGGACTAAACTGGAAGAGACAGCCCCTTCTGCTGTGAGACTGATGGATAAAGTAGGGAACTGTTTACCCAAAATCTTTCATTCTGTGGCAGAGAAAGTGAAGTCACTGCTAAAAATGCTTTGTGGATGATTACAACCTGGTGGACAACAGGATGACCATGAGCCAGCAATGGGCCCTTGTGGCCAAGAAGGCCAATGGCATCCTGGGGTGCATGAAGAAGAGCGTGGCCAGCAGGTCGAAGGAGGTCATCCTCCCCCTCTACTCTGCCTTGGTGAGGCCGCACCTGGAGTACTGTGTCCAGTTCTGGGCTCCCCAGTTCAAGAAGGACAGGGAGCTGCTGGAGAGGGTGCAGCAAAGGGCTACCAAGATGATTAGGGGACTGAAACACCTCTCTTATGAAGAAAGGCTGAGGGATTTGGGTCTCTTCAGCCTGGAAAAAAGACAGCTGAGGGGGGACCTTATCAACACTTATAAATACTTAAAGGGTGGGTGTCAGGAGGATGGGGCCAGGCTCTTTCCAGTGGTGCCCGGCAACAGGACAAGAGGTAACAGGCGCAAACTTGAGCATAGGAAGTTCCACCTAAACATGAGGAGGAACTTCTTTACCCTGAGGGTGGCAGAGCCCTGGCACAGGCTGCCCAGAGAGGTGGTGGAATCTCCTCTGGAGACATTCAGGACCCACCTGGACGCGTTCCTGTGCAACCTGCTCTGGGTGACCCTGCTCTGGCAGGGGGATTGGACTAGATGATCTCCAGAGGTCCCTTCCAACCCTATGATTCTATGATCTCCCCACCCCAGAGAAGAGTCCCCAGCCATGACAACATCTCTGGCTCAGTAATAGCTCGGGGGAGTGCAGGCATGAGCCCCTGTACACCCACATTGCCAACAGCCATCCTGCCACTACCCATCGATCCCAGTCAAGGAAGCACGTGGTTAAAGCAATGTCAAGTTAACAGTAAGCAGCCAACGCAGAATACAAGCCATTCCTGTCCATGCAAGACACTAGGTCTTGTATTAATGCGAGTTACAATGAATTAAGTCAAGAGGTTTTCCAGTCCACTGTATTTTTTCTGACATAGACCCAGTCTGCTCGCATGCCTGAGCACTTTGCATGCAAGTCCACTCACTTTACTCTTCCCTTACACACTAAAATGAAATACAAGTATAATCTATCCAAATCCATCTCTTTCTTCTTTCCCCTCCTGTCCTGATTATTCATCACAGCAACTTCTCTCTCCCCAGTGCCAGAATTATAACTCATTTTCCATCTCTGCAAAGGAAAGCAATAACCATCCCAGTTTTCAGACTCAACTTGGGGCCCTGCATTAATTTAACATTTTTGCCATTGAGGTGAGAACTGCTGCTTCAAGCAATCACTTTTTCTAGTGCATTGATAGTAAGCAATTATTGCAGATGGTATACATATAAAGCAGACCATACAAAAACACAGACATATTTATATGCACACAGAAGTATATCAACAAACTCCGTTTTTAAGGCAGTAGAAGAGCAGTGGTGTTATGCTGATGAACGCAATGTCAATGAGTTGCCATCCCTGACCAGAAGGTGAAGCATTTTGTTTCATTTCATAAAACATCTCTTGACTCCAGCAAACCGAAATGAGCACAAATGCATATTTCTGATACTCTACTAAATCTCCAGTGCTAGTAAAAAATGTTAAAAGAAATTACACTGGAAAAAGGGCAAAATATAGAGTGCAAACTGGTTTGACATTTCAGAAGTCAAGAGGTAAGTTTAAAGTATTTGTATTTGTTTCATTCAAATCCTTTATCTTGAGAAGAGGGAGTTCAATACCAGTTAAAGGATGCCTTCATAACCAGCAATTCACTTAAGTGATGCAGCAGTTACAATTACTTAAATGAAGGAAAATATAACCTAATTTATTGTCCTTTATAGAGAGAGCTTTCCTAAATCTGCTTCCAGCTCCTCACAGATCATAGAGTTCGTTCGTCAAAGTTTAGCTCGAAAACACCCATTGTGTGGGAAGACTTGCAAAACCAAAGCCAATCCTTCGTCCTTGCAAAAAAGCAGTTAACCTCCGGGACGCGGCTGGTTTCTGTGCACTGGTGTGCACTATCCCAAGAAGGTTTGAATGGCACAGCCCAAATCTGTGCCTTTTAATTACAGTCCGTCTTTTCTACGCAAGCAGTAAACCAGTAATGAAGTAACTTTCAGCACAGAGGACGGGACCTGCCACTCTCAGCTACCCACTAGTAACCAGTTCAAAACAAGGCAACACCTCTCAACCCAGGCTAAGAGGCCGGTTTCCACTACGCATACGCCTTTCTCCTTGATGCAGCATTTGATGCTGGTGAAAATCAGTTTGCATGGCGAGTACCAAACCCACAGGGGTGCGAGGCATCAATTGCAGAGGCTTTAGGCCGGTCCTTTTCCAGCAAGACCCAGTGTAAGAGACTCTCCTCCCAGGCCAGGTTAATATCCTCACGGTGCAGAGCTCTCCCCAATACTCAGTTAACCACCCCCACCGTTTATCCCAGAAGAGGTGGCAAAGCAGTACTTACTTTGCACAACGGGGAGCAGCAGTAGCCAGGCACTTCAAGGGCATTCGGCTCCTTACGCGTGGCCATAGCAGGAGCAACCTCTTGCCATGTCACACTGTCATCGCAGTGGGCTGTCAACAAGAGAGGAGGCAGAATTGTAGGTTTTCATATCTTCCTCCCCCCAACCTCAGGATGCCTTTGAAAACCACTCTCCCCACAGACAGGTGCTCCCTTAAAAACCCATCCAGCAGCCGGGATACAGCAGATGCAGACCCACAGTTAGCATCACCCCAAGAGACGGGGGAAACTGGGGGCATGTGGGCTATGGACCGCAAGCGTGACCCAGAATAACGGTGGAGATGGGGGATGTCTTGGCAAAGCACTGGTCCTCGCATGGCTCCAAGGTACAGCAGTGCCATGGGATTCCTGCCGTACACGCAGAAGGAGGATTTATCAAGCAAATGTTGTGCAATAAAACACCTGAGTCCTGCTAACAGTTTGTTATCCTAATTAGAAGAACCCATCAAGCCTTGAAAATACAACATATTTGCGTTAAAAAACAGCACAGGAAGACAGTCACAGATGCCGAACGCATGAGCATCATCCAGGAGCAACTGCAGATTTTGAGTTGCTCTGTGATAATTTGGTGATACCATTTTTTGGCCAAAGTCCAAATCCATCTCAACAGAAGAGACTGGAGGCAGATGCAAATGGCATCTCCAAGCAAAATTTTGGCTTCTGCAATTTTACAGGCTGTTGTCACAAAACAGATCAGAAACCCAACAAGGCCAGCCCCAACCAAGTCCCAGGGCATCTGTGTGGCCTGTTGGGGGGTCCTCCTCTCTCCCCACACCAACTTTTGTTCCCTCAAGCCACTCTGGCTCTCTCGGGTCCCTCTGGGTGCCCATGCCCAGGGGTGGCAGTGGGACTGAGGAGTGTCTGTGAGAAGAGGTGGGAGCTGCCCCGAGCTGGAGTCCTCGCAGCCCATGGGGAGACTGCGGTTGGGCAGGTATCCATACTGGTAGATACTGGTGCACACTGATGGAAAGTGTTTTAATTTTGTCTTTGTTTCTCACCACCCAAATCTATTTTAATTAATTTTCCCCAAGTGGAGTCAGTTTTGCTCGTGATGGTGATTGGCGAGACATCTCCCATCCTTATGTCCACCCAGGAGCTTCTTCCTCCTATTTTCCCCTCCATCCTGCTGAGGAGGAGACAGAGCAGAGTGGGCGAGCATCAGGCAGCCGGACACAGTTGATGCACCGCACCAGGTCAAATACAAAACCTAGAAGAGATTCTAGACCCCTGTTTTCATACTCAGATTTTCACACACCAAAAAAGTAGAGGGGGAATAAACAACTTTCAAAAATTCACGTACGTGTCAGAAAGTTCTTATTTTAATTAAATAGGTTTCTCCACCCCTCTGACGCATTCCTGGTAGTAAAGCTGAAAGTCTGGCTTCACACCCTAGCTACAAGAGATGGGTGATGGAGAATCACTTTTTTTTTTTTTTTTTTTTTAAATCTAACCCAAGAAGTTTTTCTTGTCTTCTCAGTGCTTTAAATGGGTGACCCAGCTCTGTGGGCTTCCTCGTTGACAGCTCTGGCCCCAGATTTCAGCAGCGGTCCCCAGTACGCACTGCAGCAACACGTAAGCCCATCCTACTTGTCTCACCCTTCCGTCCCTGAGGAAGATACAATTTTCAGCGAAGCAAAAGTATCCTCACAAAAGCCCCGATATCTTAGGGCACTACAACTCGTCCCCTGCTAGCTCCTTTGACAGCTGCCATGAGTTCATCAGTCCCATCTGGGACCTGACCCAGCGTCAACAGACCCGTGATCTCGCTCAGGGCGTCTCTGTCTCCCAGCAGGGTACAGACATTTCTGCTCTTACATTTGATATTGATACAAACAAATATTTTAATCACAACTGTTATCTATAAACCTGTTGTGGACAGAAAATGACAACAAAAGTCTGTGGCTATCAGTCAACATATGAGACCCAGAAAATACCCTCAGCTGTTTTATCACCTGCCTTTAATATCAAGATGCCACTGATTCAGGTCTCCAGCTCTGCAAGGATGCAGGAAAGGTGCAGGCGAGGAGGTCTCACGCTTATCAGTATCAGCCTGGTCAACCCCGCCTTCCCCCTGCACAGCACTGTCATTGCACGTGGTTTAACAGATGCTGTCCTGCGTGGTGGGATGAGCACCCTCCTTGCACAACTTTGTCAGCACCCCAAGTACCCTAAGTGGATTTTTGCCTCCCTCTGCAGCACTGCGTATTCAGAACGACCGGGTTCGACACGGACAACTCCAACTTTGACCAGAGCTGGGACAATAAATCCAAACGATTTCCAACTGTGAAAGAGGAATTTTCTTAAAAATAAAACTGAATTTTTCACATACCCTAGGCTTTATCTGGAGAGCAGTCTGCACAGTAAGACACAACCACCAGCACAACAGGATCCCAAATATATTTAAAGAGCAAAAGAGCCTCTCTGCAGTCGGGTGACGATGGTGCTTCATTTGGATCTGCTTTCCAAACACTTAACACAGCACCCCCTTCCAATCACAACATGCCACTTTGAAATGCCAGCACCACTTAGCTCCTGAGTCTATTAGACCATGAAGCAATAAACCCAGAGAAACAAAAATAACCCAGATACCTACTTTAGCACCCAGTTGAGCTGCCAGGTGTTATCCCGAGGGCTCCATGGCAAAAGCATCCTCAGAAATGCCATACCTTGACCTTTGCACAACAGGTGGCATGAAGCTGATCTCCAGAAACTGTAGCGTCTTCCCCAAAGGTGCTAATATTAACTATAGCCCTTTGTTTCTTTGCACTCAAGGTTTCTCCCTGTCAGCTTTCTGGCATTTGCCAGCGTGGTGCACGCTTTACTGGGCAGATATTGAGCTGCAAATTCCTTCATACTTCTCTATCCACAGCATTCTGCAGCTAAAGCGCTAGCCAGCCAGCAGATGAAAATGCCACTTGCTGCTTATTCCTGCTGCAGTTCGTTGAATTAAAACCTCTTTGTTTGCAAGCTGTAAACAAATTCTTCTTAATCTTTCAATAAAAAATGTCAATTATGCTCTCTAACAATGTAACTTCATTGTGGTGAAAGAAGGCATTGCTATTGCTCTAATCGTGATAACATATCAGCTGTTTTTAGAGTCAATTCCTTTTTGTGCAAAATTTAATGACCATGCAATTATTCAAATTTCAGACTAACAGACTGGGCTTTAGACCTACAGCGCTGCTCCCTCGCTCTGAAAACACACACTTGAAAGCAACAGAAACGTCTCTAGAGCAGAAGTTCCGAGTTCAGAACGCAAAAAACCTTCACAATTCATTCAGCACGGCCGGGCTCGGGCCCATGTTAAACACAGCTACTTCGTTGGAGAGCCAGGGAAAGAAAGCCGAATTCTTGGCATGCTATTGCAGGCGCTTCTCAGGCTCGTGGCTTTCATTTGGCGTCACTGGGAACCGTGTTTATGTCCAGCTTCCTCATCTCTCTCTGTTTTCAGTGCATTTCCTGCAGAATCGCTGGCCGCAGCAGATGTGCCCTTCAGGCATTTCAACTTTTTTTTTTTTTTTTTCCTCATGCCAGTATTTATCCCACTTGTTTCCAGAATCAGCTGCAGCTCCCAAATCAGCATCCGTAACTTTCCGCTTTGAAGTATTCAGGACATGCCTGCTGGGAAAGCATCTTCCTTGTTTACCTGCTCAGACCCTCACAGACTTTCTCCCCGCCGTGCCCTCCCCTCCCGCCATCCATTTTCTCCTCCTGCAGAGAGCTCCCCTCTATGACCAAGTTGTCCATCACCAGCTGATCTGCTTCGTTTAACCACTTGCGTTCCAATAACTGCTCTCAGCATCCTAACCACGCTTTATTTCTGCTTTCATGCAGTCGCAGCCAGAGATGGCTGCTGCCCCAGGAGCTCATCTCGCCCCATAAGGCACCTTTTATCCCCTGCGGAGGGAGTGCCTGTGCTGAACTCAGGGTCTCATCCCCTCTACATCTTGCTCTCCAACTCTCTGTGGCAGCAGAAGACAGCCTTTTTCGGTTCCCGGGAGGGGACACAGCCTGCAATGATGAGGACAGTCCTCTATCCATGGCCTCGGAGGCAGCGGTCCCAGTCCCACAGCTAAACAGATGGCCCAGCATCACTGTATGACTGGGCACTGGCCAAGCCAGCCCTATAGGAACGGGGACTTCCCAGGTGCACAGAAACCTTTGGCAAGCTGAACAATAAGAACAACAAAATAAGCCCTCCAGAAAAGTAAATCTAATCAACAGCACTGGTGGTTTTGAGAACTGAACCCTGGTATTTCTGAAACGCCTGAGCTGGGGCTGCGAGCTACACCTCGCTTCCAAGTCCAAAGAAAATGGATGTCAGTAAGGTAGCAACCCCATTGCCTCCCTCCCCTTTTATCCTGCCCACAGAACAATAAAAAACGAACCAGTTAAATCAGTTACATCCTTGAATAGTCCTTAAAATTCATTGCTTTTAATATATCACACCTTGCATTGCTGTCATCCCTTTTCCCCGCTATTATGACTTACTTCAAAGTTTTTCTGATATGCAAAAACAAATTTATGGGGAAGCTTCAACTGTTGATGTGCCATACTCTTCACACATCTCTCCCCTCCTGTCCAAACAGCCGTTATCCTTCCCAACCAAAGGAGAAAAGAAAATATAGTTGCAGTGAAACAGACTCAGTCTCCTCCATCTTTTTTTTTTTTTTTTAATATAGCTTTGGTTTTGGTTTGGTTTTAACTTATGCTTTTCTAGATAAAAATAAGAATTTTGTGGTTTGGGTTTTTTGGTTTTGGTTTGGTTTTGGTTTTTGTTTTTAAACCAGTCAGGAAAGATAAAGGATGAAAGGACCTTCTTTCACTCCTTCCAGCAAACTCCTGCTTGCTGAGGTTCCCCGGCATTTGTGTCTTCAACTCCTGCACAGGAGACCTCCGGCCTGGAGCCCTTTGTTCATTTTCCTGTAACCAATTCCTTGTGCCAGTGGCAAGGGTTTTCTGGAAGAACCCATGTTTACCAGGCTTCTTACCAAATCTATTCTCTCTTCACAGCATGCAGCAGTTTTTACTACCTCTAGAGGTACCTGGGCTGCACAAAGCCCTCGGACACAGAGTGCAGACAAAGCATGAGGCTGGGTAGGGAAGGAGCTGGCATCTGGAGGACATTAAAAAGCACACAAGAAGATCAAAATCATTTTGGCATTCCCCTCTCAGATAGGCATGACCCATCACGTTCACAGCACCTTCAGTGTGCACCTGCAATGTGATACTATCAACGGGAGAGGGGAAAACGTTAATTAAACTTTTGGTGGTTTTGTATCTTGCTTTACATCAGCTTTACGGAGTAGATGCAGTGCTGGGACAAGGCAGACATCTGACTTCCCTTCCCACTCTCACCCCACCAGGCCATCCATACTCATGTACAGGAATAGGTCTTTTTTTATTATTAAAAAAAAAAAAAGTATCATTTGACAAGCTAGCCACTTGACAAGTCAGAGAAATGCTCTGGATAAGCCCTAAATGACAGTCCAGGACAGCAGAGGTCCTTTCTAGAGAAATTGTTAAGTCTATCCAAAGCTGGACAACATTCACCAAGTCTCCCCCACTCCCTCCCTCCCTCTCCACCTACTGCTACAGTGAAGTTGTACCCCAGACCCCCAAACAAAAACCAGCTCATTTCACTAAGTGCAAAGAAACAGAATCGCAACAATACTTTCATTTTGGTATTGCCTACATTTCAGCCTCAAACTCCTTTACGCTAATCTGCTAATCCTATATAATATTGACTTCCCAAGAAGTGAGATTATGCTAATCAGGATTTCTGAAGGATTTGCAAACGATCCTGTATTTACTTGTGAACTTTGTCAGAGTGACAAAGGGAATATGTCACCACTGAGCTGCTGCGCATTTTGTCTGGATTAGGAGGCAAAGCAGCAGCACTGTCCAAATCGATAGCCACCAAAATGTCCTTCTAGGAGGCAAACCAACATATTGAGGATCATCCTTTCCGCACAGAAAAAGGTAACTGCAACCATCTACTAGGAGTTTCTGAAAAGGTTCAGGAGTTTCTGAAAAGGTTCAGGACAAGAGGTAATGGGCACAAACTTGAGCATAGGAAGTTCCACCTAAACATGAGGAGGAACTTCTTTACCCTGAGGGTGGCAGAGCCCTGGCACAGGCTGCCCAGAGAGGTGGTGGAGTCTCCATCTCTGGAGACATTCCAAACCTGCCTGGATGCATTCCTGTGCAACCTGCTCTGGGTGACCCTGCTCTGGCAGGGGGGTTGGACTAGATGATCTCCAGAGGTCCCTTCCAACCCTACCATTCTGTGATTCTGTGAAAAGCACAAACCTTAGTACCTCTGCCCAGTAATACTTATCACACATGCGATTTAAAGATCTTTGAACTTTCCAAATCAAATATATGACCTAGATCTGAAAAAGGATGTTCATGTCTTCAAGAAGCATCAAAACAAAAATCAGTAAATTCAAGAAGTATTAAACATATCGGCTGGAGGGACGACCCACAAAACACACAGAAATGAAGCATCACAAAGCTATCCAAAAACCAGTAGAAAAGCATATCTAAGATGTGAAACCAGAAGAATCTCATTTTATTTTAAGTTGACTAACAACTTCACATGATGAATTGTACAACATCGTTTTCAGCATATGGTATGCTGTGTTACATTTAATAGAAGGCCTCTACTTTTATTTTAAGCTAGGGCTTTAAACTGAATCTCCACATATGATATGCAGAGAAGGGTTTTGGTTCAGCAGCTTAAAATCTATACAAGGGAGACTGCAAGTTTGCAACAGTCCTTGAGTTTTCATACGTCAACATGATCAGGAACATGATGCTGCATCATTAACCAGACGGAGAATACTCTGGTTTAGAGTCAGCCGAAGCATCAGTGTGTTTATGGGACCCCAGGAAACTACAAGTTTACACCCCCCCAGTACAATCCCACAGTAGCCAATCCTTCCCTTCTCCGGGGCTGCCCAGTGAATCTTTACTCATTCCCTTTTAGAAAGCAGCAGCCTTCCCAGCTTGGATGCCATCCCTCTGCCCAGCAGACGTGTATCAAAGCTGCATGGGAGCTGCCTGGCTTCAGAGCAAGCCAGCAGCCTGCAGAAAAGGCACGAGCATGCGTGTCCTGGGCCTTAGGGACCTTGACAAGAGCTGTAGGTCACACAGCCCTTCGTGAGCAGTTTCAGGTTCATGTGATCGCATTCCATGACACCCACAGACCCACTGGAAAAAAACTGCAGATGCAAAAAAATAATACTGTGTGGGCTTAGTTTACTGCAGAAAAGGAGCAACCACAGCTGAGGTGTAACTGAGTCTCTGTGAATATTTAGTTTCCAAAAAAATATTATAAAAAAAAAAAAGCAAAGCAACATAGGATTTCTTTCTAAATTTAAACCAAGGATCCATGCAAGGAGTTTACCTTGTTTTGTTACTGATTTGCATTCCAATTGCGCAGAACAGACTTTAGAATAAAAGTACAAAAGATGCCCTACACCATACTCACGTGGCCACCCTGGGGCACGTCCACATCACCTCATTCCAGATCCCCAGGGACATACTTCATCCACAGATGCACTTTTGCAGATTAGCACAACCCAATCCCCCAAAAGGACCCCAAACGACACAGACGGTACAAGATTTCAGAGTGCTGAGGTGAGAAACAGGCAATGCAGAAGGGCTGTTTCTAGGCCCCACACAGCCCCAACACCTGATGTTTTTTTCCTTCTATGCCCAGCCCCTCCAAATTTAGCCTGTTCATCGCCAGGAAAAAACATCTGTTCCAAATAACTCTGCCCCCACTACATGTCAAGCTTTGGTTTCTGTGGATCCTGAAATATAAGGAAAAAGTAAAATACTAAGTTTCTTGACAAAAGGAGGAAAACATTAAATGTCACAGGAGTTCACAACTTGCCTCTTCCCAGTTGCTCAGCATAGTGAGCTCAGCACCATGAGGAATTCCTTCAGAGGTGAAAATTATTTCCAAGTACTATTTTTTACCCATCCAGCAACTCCAACACAGACACAGAGCTGTTGACATGTTTCTTTTAAAAACTACAAAACAGGAAAGGCCTTTAGCTTCAAGTTTTGAATTTTCCGTTGCTAAATTTAAACCCATCGGCCTTGTTACAGATTATTTACATAAACCCAACTGCTTATCCCCTGCACGATAGTTACTTTTGACCTAACTAGGCTTAAAGCACATTTCTTGGCCCCACTTTCTGCTGCCAGGCTGAAAGGAAGCAAATACCCAAGAAGAGAGGATTAATGGAGATACAGGAATACTTGAGAACAGAGAATCGCAGGCTACAGATTTGCTGCTTCTCTGTCCATATTATTGTTTCAGTTTGTTCTGGGATGGGTAAGCCAGGGGAGGGACGTTTGGTCACACAAGGGCATGGGCTCTATCCGCAAGCCACCTTCATAAAAACTGCAGTGCTGCTGAGAACTGTTATAGATAGGTTTAACGGAAGCTCCCGCTGCCTGCGTGTTCTTCCCACAACTCAGAAGAGGCACTAGACAGGGAAGCAAAGACTCACAGCACCACAGATTTATTTACAACAGACTGCAGACAGGCAGAGCAGCAGGCAACAGAAAATGAAAAACCAGGATAAACTCCTTTCCACAAAATGGAAACTATCCCCTCATGAACAGGCAAGGAGATAACTGAGGGAAAACAAAGAGGAGAAATTACAGAAATTCACATGATTATTTTCTTTCTCTCTACACCGCTATTTCAGTGGCCCAAAGACGAACGGATTTGATACTTTCTATGTAGCCCTGACATAGGCCCTGTAGCCCTCGGCAGCAAAAGAATCAGTCACAGTCAGAATCCACCCAGCATTAGTTTAGGTTTATGTGCACTCAGATGAATTAATGTATTTTGACACAAACTGGTACTCTGCAGAATCATATTTTTTTCCTTTACATTCATCTATTAAACATGCCTCCTGTACTCAGGGAAATATTACATTACATTACACTGCAACCAATGCAGCGGAGGAGGGAGCATTACCAACCGAAGTCCATTAGTTTATTTTACCTGCAGATTTATTGTAAAACCTGTGAAGCATTGAACAAATATGTCCACTAGATAGATGCAACATCAGGATCTCGGTACTCCTTGAGCCAGGCCAAGCCAAAACTAAAACACACACAAATCCCAAGAAACTGGTGATAAACTCAGTTGTGGTGCAGCAGCTTAATTAAGCCACTGTAAAAAGACACATTTGGGGTTGATTTTTTTTTTGTTTTGTTTTGTTTGTTTGTTTGTTTTGTTTTCACTCTCCAATGCACAGTATAGATGCATTGAAGGAAGTGCAGAACTGAGTAGATTGCGGTATGCCAAGACATAATGCCAGTGTGGAGCAGAAACACCTGATCAAAGTTATCAAAGGACAAAAATCCACAATCCTGGTTGGTCAAAAACCAGCTGCTCCCTGAAAACAGGTACCTGTGTACTGGTGTCTGGCAAAGCTATCCTGAATCACCGCTCAGCAAATCTCTAGTGCACACGCCTGGCAGTGCGGAAATGACTTGACCTCTCATTTTTACTTCTGTCCAACATTATGCAATCTTTTTGCTACTGCAGTAATGAGGGCAGCTCCCTTCCCACTTCCGTCTTCAGAAAGCATGAAAGTCACATCACACTGAGGTGCCAGTTCCTTCACTGTTTCCTGCAGGACCCTAGAAAAACTGAAAGGGAAGGGAGAGAAGAACAGAAGATTTTAGCAGCTGCTTTCTGGTCTGAGATCTTTATAATCATCTATTAGCAAGGAACCACAACTTCAACCAACATCTTCCACTGGTTCTCCATAGCATCCCTTTCTGTTTGTTTTTCCTCCTATTCATGAAAGAGACAAATATCTGTACACAATCAAATTTTAATTTCTATTTCTCCGCTTTAATTTTCTTCAGCATGATGCCAGATGCAACCCCCCTTGCCTTTAGAGATCATGGAGGAGGCTCTCTTCTCCCAGCTCAAAAGCTAATGCATCTACTTCTGGGCCTTGGTCACAAAATATTGACCCAGCTCCAAAAAACCCAACACAGCTTTCCATCTGGGATGCCCAGATATTGCAGAAATCCCCCAAAACATTGGAAAAAAAAATATTAGAAGAGTAAGTTCACTCAATGCCCCAGAAAAAAGAGCCACCCAGTGGTAACTGGACTTGGCTTTGTAACTTTTGGTCCTTTGGCTAGTCAAGAGAAATGACAGGATGCAGGGAAATACATTAGATCTTTATCCCCTCTCTCATTTTTTATCATCTCAGTAGAAAGCTAGCACAGCTCGGTATGTTTCCACAGTAGAAGTGAGCAAACAAGCAAAGGGAAGTGGTACCAAGGTACTCACTGGGGATGGAGCTTGTACAAAGTCCCATCTACTCCAACGGTGATTTGCAAGTGCTCCACACCTCGGTCTTCTCTCTTCTTCTCTACAATAGCAGCCAGTCCTGCCCCACAGAGCTGGGCGGCTCTTTTTGAAACAGCTCCACACACCTCTTTCACAATGATGCTGTCGTCACACGTGCTGTCCAGGCCAAGTTGCTGCAGAATTCGCCGGACTTGGAGGAGGGCGAGCCGGTCACTGCGCAGAGGGAAACACATGCAGCAGCAAGACATTAGGGGAAGCTTTGTCAGGCATGCAAATGAAAGTCTTACAGCTGAGGCTCTGACATGATCCAAAGGAAACGGAACCACCTCTCCAACTCCAGCACTCTCCAATTGTTTTAAGGCAGATTCCAGTCTGAATTCAGATTGAAAACTTGTGCCTGGAATGTCCTTTGCTGTGTTAGATTGCATTTCCAGAAGGCACAAACAGTAGTTAATCACTTAACTCCCAAAGTCATGAGGGAGCTGAGCCATATCAACCACCTGACTTATTTTTGATCCCAAGGCTGAGACACTATCTTTCAAGGTTTTCAACAGTAGAAAGAGTTCCAAATAGCCTGGAGGACCATTGCAATCATGCAGATATGTAGGTAAAGACATATTAATGACTATTCATGTATCACTGACTTTTTATATTTCAAATAAGCACTATTTTAAGTCGAGAAACACTCCAAGTATAATCACGCTTGATGGTTAAGGCATCCAAGATAACACAGCTGCATGGACAGGAAATTATAATTCATATAATTACACAATAATTCTGGAACTCCCCCAGTTCCTCCATTTTGGCTTGTATTCTGGGGATGGGGGAGCAGGGCATGTGCACAAAGAAGAAAACTGTAATTGACTTCCTGAAGGAAAGGGCTCCCTCCACACACTTGCAGATTATTTTCTAGAGGTCCCAAGGATTTAAACCACATAAATCTCACAACTTTACCTCTCAATCTGAGACAGGAATTTTGTTTCAAAGATGCCTCTTTTCCTGAGTGATTCCGAAATCTGTCCTCGGAACAGCAGTCCTTGTTTGGTTAAGTCGATCAAAATTTGCCTTACTATTTCACCTAGGTACATTCCGCTGGTCATTTTTTCATACCTGTTATATTATAAAAGAAAAAAAAAAAGTACTTTTAAAAAGATGGCATGTTACCTCTGTTTAACATGAGTGGCACATACACACCCTATCAACTCTTACAAGAGCAATAAAAGCTTGAAGAGCAATAGCCACTGAACTCCATCTTTCAACCATCAAAAATCTGTTGCAGTGGCTTCAAGTGCAAACATAAATTACAACATATTTACCTATGTTAAAAGGTAACAGAACTAGAAAAAAAAACAACCTTGCAATATTAAACAGAACATAGTGTTAAAGCCAGAGTCCACGCTGAAGCGAAACATTTCCCTGTACCCCCCATGCATTCACCAGTGAGTCACACGTAATCAATGCTGTCTTTACGAAACAAAGAACGGTCAAGTTCAGTTTATCCTCTTGCACAAGTTGTATTTTACCTTTGAAAAAACAC
The DNA here is from genome assembly GCF_963924245.1 of Chroicocephalus ridibundus. Lineage (NCBI taxonomy): Eukaryota > Metazoa > Chordata > Aves > Charadriiformes > Laridae > Chroicocephalus > Chroicocephalus ridibundus. Next base: position 36,567,539 of record NC_086289.1, on the reverse strand, counting down.
TCCAAGAGGGTGAACACAGCAAGTCCTACACTTTGCAGTGAAATCTTAAGAGCTGCACTGTTTGGTAACTGTCCTAAGGTGAAAACGGTGCTGTGGGTTTTTTCTGGATACCTGCATTACTTACCATGCAACCAATGAAATGTAATGTTAGAATTTCCTTTTGATTATTCATTCATTAAGCATATTTTAAAAAGCAGCAAGCGTGTCTCGAAGATTGACTTCATCAGGCTTTTAGCATCAGGACCATCACATTTACCTCTGTTTCCCTGGGTTTAATGAGCCTTCATCTACTTCTTTATCATATTTTGTTCTGATGTTGTCAATGCAGCCATTGTCACCAAATCCTCCCCATTCTGTATTAATGCACATTTTTCCTTCATTCCCTTCCACTATTTCTATGTTTTTCATGTCCTCCATGTAGCACACATTGCTGCCCGTTCCTAGGAGGAAAGAAATTACAAAGCTTCAGACAGAAAAGTGAAGTAGCAGCTGAAACACCTGGAAGATGACAGCAACGATCATCTTAAAATCTCTCTACCCGCTATCCCAAATTTCAAAGATCTCTCCATATCTTACACAAGCAAGTGCTAGCCAGTAATGCTAAGAATGCTGTAATTTATCACAACTGAATGTTACCAAGGAAAATGGGTCCTGCGCAAAAAATTCCAAGCGTTAGAGCAATGAAGACTTTGTGTTACAGGTCAGAAACGGCTCTGGCAGTTGTTGGCCAGCACTGATCAGTCTTTGCTGCCAGTCTGGTTGTAACGCACCACAAATCATCTTGCATGACAGCAGGCTCCCAAAAGCAAACACTGCCAAGAGCCCAGCAGCCAGTCAAGCAGCTACTAAGTCTGAAATGATTTCATGAACAGGGCATCTTCACTTGCAACATGGATTACATTAACTAATGTAAGGACCAGTTCTCCAAACAAAATAAGACAGCTGGTGAACTTAGCCAGCCAGAAGAGTCTGTTTTCCAACTGGGGCTTCAGTTCTTACAAGCTTAGATGTATTTCTAGATGACAACTTGGAGAGACCTACTGCAGGAATCATCTAGAAAGCCCAAAAGAATTCATTAAGATTTTAAAAAATATTCTCTTGTTCCAAGGCCTATGACCTGGCTACACAGTAAATACAAATACACTTGTCAAAACAAGGATTCATGCTCTATCTGCTGTTCTCATATTCTTTTAACATGTGTACACTTGTTAAGCACCATCAGAGATATGATCAAAAGTCCAACAGATTCAGGATCCTATCTGCTACTGGTGTTATGTTATCTGTGGAATACCATGCAAATCTGCCAAGAAATCCAAGTGACTAGTAACACCATATATCAAACTCAAATAAAAGATGTTGTTTTACAAATAGGGTGTGAAGCATACATGCTTTCGTCTTACAGTGTTCACTTCAATATCACTGTACCTGCAATAAGGCCAATCTCACAGTTTGGATCCTCATATCCACATGTCATCATTGTCCCAACGGTGTCATTCACCACTGCTACAATGTCCAAGTCAAACTCCTAAAACACAATTCAAAATCAGTAGTGGGGTCCCAGAGGAAGAGGCAGAGTGCGTTAAATACACCAAAAAGAACAGCAGAGAATAGCTCACATTTCTTCTCCTGATGGCCTCTCTCAGCATATCAACAACATCTTCCCCCTCACAGTCTGTTGCCTTGAAACCTTTTGTCCATCCCACAAGCGTTCCCTGAAACAGAAGGGGAAGAAAATCATAAGTGAACATAGAGAGAAGACTGTACATTCCAAGCATCAGTCTTTTCTTCTCTCCAACTTCCCTCACTACCTTTTTTTTCTTTTTTGTTTTAAATAAGGTATTTCCCTGGACAGGTTACTGTGAGCGCCTAGTGGAGGGCGTGTGCATGTGTATCTTTGCTACTCAACTGCTGATGGCAGTGAATCCAGGTTTACTCACTATTTATCAAGACACTGCCAACTCAGTGCCTTCTAAGACTCTAATTTGGAAAACCTCATCTCACCTACTGCGCACATAGCTATTGCATTATCTGTGGCAGAAAGACTGTAAAAAATACTTTTGCTGTAAATAATTAAACACCCAACATGCATTAATGAACATCTACTGGTTAATTTTTGGCTCATTTACTGAAGGACACTTGGTATGATCCCACGACTCCAGGCAACACTAAGTCGTTTCTTTTTGGACAGCTACTTGACAGAAGTAGATCTCCAGGTTACACGAAGTAATTAACTTCTGCTTGGTAACTGGCTCTGGAGTGTCTATCCAAATAAGAAAAAAAGAGGGCAACTGGGAGAAAAAGCTGCTCTTAAAACCACCCTCAAATTCTAGCAACAGTAAAAGACCAAACACACAGGCCGATGTACTATAAAAAATCTGGGTAAAAAACTGGCTGGATGGCCGTGCCCAGAGAGTTGCGATTAAAGGGGTGAAATCCTCTTGGCGGCCGGTCACCAGCAGTGTCCCTCAGGGCTCAGTTTTGGGGCCAGTTTTGTTTAATATCTTTATCAATGATCTGGATGAGGGGATTGAGTGCACCCTCAGTAAGTTCGCAGATGACACCAAACTAGGTGGGAGTGTTGATCTGCTTGAGGGTAGGAAGGCTCTACAGAGGGACCCGGGCAGGCTGGATCGATGGGCCAAGGCCGACTGTATGAGGTTTAATAAGGCCAAGTGCCGGGTCCTGCATTTCAGTCGCAACAACCCCAAGCAACGCTACAGGCTTGGGGAAGAGTGGCTGGAAAGCTGCCTGGCAGAAAAGGACCTGGGGGTGCTGGTGGACAGCCAGCTTAACATGAGCCAGCAGTGTGCCCAGGTGGCCAAGAAGGCCAACAGCATTCTGGCTTGTATCAGGAATAGCACAGCCAGCAGGAGCAGGGAAGTGATGGTGCCTCTGTACTCGGCACTGGTGAGGCCTCACCTCGAGTAGTGTGTTCAGTTCTGGGCCCCTGTGTACAAGAGGGACATTGAAGTGCTGGAGCCTGTCCAGAGGAGAGCTACCAGGCTGGTGAGGGGTCGGGAGACCACGTCACACAGGGAGAGGCTGAGGGAGCTGGCCATGTTTAGTTTGGAGAAGAGGAGGCTGAGGGGAGACCTCATCACCCTCTACAACTACCTGAAAGGAGGTTGGAGAGACGTGGGTGTTGGCCTCTTCTCCCAAGTGAATAATGACAGGACCAGAGGAAATGGTCTGAAGCTGCGGCAGGGAGGTTTAGATTAGATATTAGGAAGAATTACTTTACTGAAAGAGTGGTCAGGCACTGGAACAGCCTGCCCAGGGAGGTGGTTGAGTCACCAACCCTAGAGGTATTTAAGAAACGTGTAGATTTGGCACTTCAGGGCATGCTCTAGTGACAGAGATTGTAGGGGTTTTGGTTTTGGGTTTTTTTGTGTGCGTATAGTTGGACTCAATGATCTCAAAGGTCCTTTCCAACCACAAAGATTCTATTCTATGGCACCCTGAAACAGATGTGTCTCTCAATTTGCCACCACTGCTGTGGAAATTTGTTTCCTCACCATTTGTCAAGACCTAAATACTGTGTTGTAGGTTTGGAAGGCATATTGAGTGGTCTCCCCACAAATAGTCAAGTCCTATTGCTATACTCTTAACTGTGATCTGAAAATTGAGACAGAGCAGACTAATTTCTAGACTTAGAAGCTATGGTGAAACCCAACAGGTTATAAAAACATTCAATAAAATAACAGTCTCTTGTTTCCCCAATATCTACATATTTGACTAGAGTTAAGCAACACAACTTCCCCTGCCCCTCTTTGGAAATGCATCAAAGCAATTGAGAATTATTTCTTTTTTATTTTTATTTTTTATTTTTTTATTCTATTTTTTTTCTATTTTTTTATTCTATTTTTTTTTCTTACATCAGATCTGGAAAGATGAAGATATAATATCTGTCAAAAAGCCAACCTTTCCAAGCTGAACAAGCAAGCTCAGTTCTGCCCACTGACACTCAACAAAAAGAAACTAATATAGTGCAGAAGTTATACAATCAGAGCTGTGCAACACAATCAGGAAAACACCCTGGGACTGTAGCTGAGCAAGTGCGAGGCATCTGTTGTCTCTTGCCATTGAAGAGTTACGGCAGCATAAGAGATTCCCAGGCTATTAAAAATATGTAGTCATTTCGCTATCATAAAGGCTTAATCTTTATAGAAGAAAAGCAAGTAACATCCATCTCTTATGAGATACAAGAGGTGAAAATTCTACCTCCCATAATGCATACATGATGATAACTTTCTCATGAAACACAGCTCATTTGCACAGTAGAGTAATAAAATCCCCATAAAACAGGTGAAATATTGTCTCCAAAGATTAATTTGTGCACACACACACACACATGTATTTCCAACCTTGTAAAGTCCTGCTTGGAAGAAAACATTTCAAAGAATAACTTTTTGCTTGCGATCTCCAAACAAACAAGTCACCCTCACCAAAATTATGTTATTTACCAAGGAGATGCATAGCTGCCATTTGACCCATTCTGTGTTGCAGTTCTTACCTTGTCAATGCTGGCTTGCCTGCACGGGAAAGAGAAGGTGAAACCCAGAGGCAGTCGAGCACCTTTAATCCCCATATACTCCAGAAAGTCTGCTATGCACTGGACAATATGGTCAAAGAGCTGGAAGGAAAGAAAAAGCGTATAGATCTCTCAGTAATCCCATGCAATGCGCCTTGGCTGGGTCATTTAAACATACATTAGATGTTACCTCTTCCCCCGTCCCTTGCATGATCTCCAAAGGAATGGCAAAGATTTTGTTATACATTTGCACCGATCTTCTTCTCCCACTTCTAATTTTGACCAGCAGAACCCTGAAATTTGTCCCACCAAGATCAAGGGCAAGGAACTTTCCTTTCTCTGTAAGAGATGAAAAGTATTTCATTTTGGTGCTTCTCATAACATGTTTGCCAGTCAGAATGCCATATTCTGCCACACATCCCCAAGAAACTTCATCTGTGCCTAAGACAGCACACTGCCTATGGCATTTATTCCATCAGTCTGTTAGCATGGGGCTGAAGCGACCAGCCAGATAACATCACGGGAAGCCCCGGATGGCCAGCATAAATCACCCTGGCATTTGCCAGAATAATTGGCGTATTCCCCTTGGAAAACAGACAAGCAACTTTCCTGAACCACTTCCGGGTGATCAGGAAATGACTTCACCTGTTCCATCTGGTGTCCCACACACATACGTGGGTAACATCTTCACTGTGGCACTGGCTTGTGTCTCTCGCTTTAGCCCATATTCCAGCTCAGTCCTCATTTTGTTCTTAACTTCTCTGAGGGTCTCCAGGGACAGCAGAAATGGTGCAAGAGCAGCATCAATTTTGTTGCGTTGAGCAGCCAGCCTGTATGCCACTGCTGTGACCATGGCAGCCCCCTTCCCGCTGCCGCTCAAAGAGAGGAGGAACCGAACATCACAGTTTGGGACCAGCCTTCTCACCACCTTGTGCAGACGTTTGGCATACCTACAAGAACAAAGAGTTCCTTCAGACTCTTGCAGGCACTTCATGCATGATTTACTTCACATACACTTCCAATACTATTAATAATACTAATTATTAGTATATAATACTAATAATACTAATCAATACCAATAATAATAATACTAATCTGATAGCCTTCTATGATGGCATGACTGGATGGATAGATGAGGGGAGGGCGGTAGATGTGGTCTACCTTTAAGCAAGGCGTTGGACACGGTCTCCCACAGCATCCTCATAGGGAAGCTTAGGAAGTGTGGGTTAGATGAACGGACAGTGGGGTGGATAGAAAACTGGTTGAAAGACAGAGCTCAGAGGGTCGTGATTAGGGGCACAGGGTCTAGTTGGAGGTCAGTGATGAGTGGTGTTCCCCAGGGGTCAGTACTGGGCCCAGTCCTCTTCAATATAGTCACCAGTGGTCTGGACGAAGGGATGGAGTGCACCCTCAGCAAGTTTGCTGATGACACAAAGCTGGGGGCGGGGTGGGGGGGGTGGCTGACACACTGGAAGGCTGTGCCACCATACAGAGAGACCTGGACAGGCTGGAGAGCTGGGTGGAGAGAAATCTTATGAAATTCAACAAGGGCAAGTGTAGGGTGCTGCACCTGGGGAGGAATAACACCCTGCACCAGTACAGGTTGGGGGCTGACCTGCTGGAGAGCAGCTCGGTGGAAAGGGACCTGGGAGTCCATCCTGGACAACAGGATGACCATGAGCCAGCAATGGGCCCTTGTGGCCAAGAAGGCCAATAGCATCCTGGGGTGCATGAAGAAGAGCGTGGCCAGCAGGGCGAGGGAGGTCATCCTCCCCCTCTACTCTGCCTTGGTGAGGCCGCACCTGGAGTACTGTGTCCAGTTCTGGGCTCCCCGGTTCAAAAAGGACAGGGAGCTGCTGGAGACGGTGCAGCAAAGGGCTACCAAGATGATTAGGGGACTGAAACACCTCTCTTATGAAGAAAGGCTGAGGGATTTGGGTCTCTTCAGTCTGGAAAAAAGACAACTGAGGGGGGACCTTATCAACACTTATAAATACTTAAAGGGTGGGTGTCAGGAGGATGGGGCCAGGCTCTTTCCAGTGGTGCCCGGCAACAGGACAAGAGGTAACAGGCGCAAACTTGAGCATAGGAAGTTCCACCTAAACATGAGGAGGAACTTCTTTACCCTGAGGGTGGCAGAGCCCTGGAACAGGCTGCCCAGAGAGGTGGTGGAGTCTCCGTCTCTGGAGACATTCAGAACCCGCCTGGACGTGTTCCTGTGCAACCTGCTCTGGGTGATCCTGCTCTGGCAGGGGGGTTGGACTAGACGATCTCCAGAGGGCCCTTCCAGCCCCTACCGTTCTGTGATTCTGTAATACATGCATACATCCAACAGCACAATTGCTGAAGCACAGTCAAGAGAAGCACAAGGTCAGAAACTGGTCTAGGAGATGGATACAATGATCCTTATTTCTGGCTATTCTGCAGAACCTGTACACTTACAGGAACACGAAGATACCTCTACAAAAGTGCCTGTGCCACTGGAGAAAAGCCAGGCAACAGTGGACAGTCACAATCACAAAGGGTGAAAGTCTCCATCTTGAATCAGACTTCCATCCAGTTTGGGAAAGCACAGATTCGGGGAAAGGAGGGGGAAAGGAGGGGGAAAGGAGGGGGAAAGGAGGGGGAAAGGAGGGGGAAAGGAGGGGGAAAGGAGGGGGAAAGGAGGGGGAAAGGAGGGGGAAAGGAGGGGGAAAGGAGGGGGAAAGGAGGGGGAAAGGAGGGGGAAAGGAGGGGGAAAGGAGGGGGAAAGGAGGGGGAAAGGAGGGGGAAAGGAGGGGGAAAGGAGGGGGAAAGGAGGGGGAAAGGAGGGGGAAAGGAGGGGGAAAGGAGGGGGAAAGGAGGGGGAAAGGAGGGGGAAAGGAGGGGGAAAGGAGGGGGAAAGGAGGGGGAAAGGAGGGGGAAAGACCCACAGTGAACTGCAAGTGCCCTGGAGTCACTTGAGGAATCAATTGCTCTTCCCCAGACACCATTATCCCATCTGTCATGTTGTTCCCACCCCAAGTTCTAAAGCTCCTGAGACAGCTTTGCAATAACTAAGCCAGTCTGACCCTCCGCACTCTACCGGATCTCACCCCAACCCTGCAGGAAAACCAGCAGTTCTCTGAAAAGCCACACATATACGCAGGAGGAGACTTTGCAACATCAACACGTGGCCAGTAATTACCAAATCCTCTTTAGCTACTTACTGGGGGTGGGTTTTATAGAGTCCCCCATCAATCCCAACAGTGGTTCGCATCCTCAACAGTTTTTTATTCTCTCTCAGTCGGGTCAGTATGGCTGCTAAGGCAGCAGCACAGAGGTTGGCTGAGCGGAAGGAAACGATGGTGCAGACATGCTGAACAGCAATGCAGTCCTCTTCAGAGGGGAACAGGTTCAGTTCTGTAAGGATCTCTTTTGTGTTGCTCAGACCTTCCTTATATCTACTCCAAAACGAAAGAATATATCATCTAATGCAAGGATATTAAGGCAACACATAAATCAGTATCTGCATGTTGGCTCAAAAAGAAATGAGAGAAGACCAGGGCACAATAATTGGTTCCCATAAACCAGTAATGTCTTTCCCACACTATTCCCAAAAGTACCCGGGGGAGAGACCAGACTTTTAAGAGGCTCCTTCCTGGGGTTCAGTTTTTGGTGAGACATACCAATTAGCTAGCCAAGAAGAGAACAGGATAAAATATTTAGTCCATAGAAGAGGGCACAGGAATAAATGTACAGCTTCACTCAATACAACAAAGAAAATTATTCCTGGAGTAACAATGAGGACCAGGATCCCTCTTCAAAACACCAGAATCAGCCAGTTTTCCATGTAGTCATCCACTAGCTGATCCAGAGTCTATGCTACATCTCCACAACACCAGCATTCCCACATCACAGAAGGTGAAAACTGCAACAAACAGCCTATGTACTCAGGTCTCCAAAGAGGTTATTTAAACAACCCGCATCCGTGATGATTAACAATACATTTGCTACTGTGGAACTTTGCTAAAACTTCATCTTCCACCAATTCCTACTTACAGAAAGATCAACTTTTCTCCTAGGCAAAAGCAAAATCAAGTTGAACGGTTCAGGATTTTTCCAGGACTCACAGATTATAATTACACGTTCATTATCATTGCTGTGCTTGTGAAAGACTAACAGCCAGTCTCAAACAGCATATTGCAGGTTCTTACTTTTCCATTGCAGACACATGTTTCATTTCGATCTTGCCCTTAGTAAGCAGAGCTGTTGACACTTTCCCATTGAAAAGCAGACCCTCCTTTGTCATTTTTAGCAGAATAAGTCTTACAAGTTCCCCCAAATACAGGCCGCTGATCATCTTCTCAAACCTGGAACGGAGCAGAGGAAGGATTACAGGTGTTCACCAGCTACCACAGCTATGAAAAGTCTAAATACGAGCATCTTATGTTCTCGTGCAGGTTGATCACATTTAAGCATGTACAAAAAGGGGTTGGGAGATAAGTTGTAGATGGGATGCCATCCTGAGGTCCTGAGACCCAGCAAGAGCCCCTCGAGATGTGAGGAATTAAAGAGAATTTTCAAAAGACTTAGGAGCAGCTCAGCCAGTCGAAGCAGTTTTGATGAACCAGGCTTTAAATATGCCCTTTGTCTACCTTCCTCATCTCTTTACCCCTCCACAGCATCATACCAGAGCAACTACCTATTCTTAACAACCTATTAGCAACTGCAGCAGCAATCCCTTGGCCTGTGAGGCAGGCAGGTGTGAAAGGTACCCACCCTTCCCAGAAGGAAAAGGTCTGGATAGGATAGGACAGGACCAGGAATCAAGTCAACTCAGGTTCACTTAACCCAATTCCTGTTCCAAAGGGGCTCCTGGCATATACTGGAAACATACAGTCTGCAGAGGCAAATCAGCCAGGGTATCACTTACAATTGTTTTCCAGGGTTGAGAGATCCCAGATCAAGCTCCCGATCAAACTCTGTGCGGAGGTCATCCAAAGCACCATCGTCTCCAAAGGCACCCCACTCTGTGTTAATGCACATCCTCCCTTCATCGCCTTCCACCAGATCGATGTGCCTCATTTCCTCCATGTAGCATGCGTTGGTGCCAGTCCCTGTGCATGTTGGAGACAGTGTGGATAATTATCTATTTGTTCCAGGTTTGCTTTTTGTTTAAGTCCATACATCTGGGAATAGGTCAGTATATTGTCTTTGGAAGAAAATATAAATACATAACCCTGTGGTACAGGATGCTAATATCAAGCCACCCGCTCTTGTTAAATAATCATTTCAGAGTGAGTGAAAAATTTTTGGAAATTAATCTCAGGCTTGACTTGTTTAAAAACATTTTTTCTTTTTCAAATGTATTTCTATATGCCTTAGAAAAGCCACCACAGTGCACGAAGCAGTGACATTCTGGAAAGCGTAGCTGATCTTAACTACCAGATGTGAGAGGAATTCAGCTTTCTCTGGACAGACAGACAGTAATTTTCTATACAGTCAGCAGAAAAGTTTAGTATGCTGGTCACAACTGAACCCAGACAAAATGGGGACTGTGGTATTTGGTGGCAATGTGATCAGCATAAAAACAGCTGCTTTACAGAAGGCAGCCAGGCTTGAAAATCCGACCATTGTTATTTCCATTTTCTTCCTGCTCTTTCCTGTACTGGGGCACTCCTTTCTACTCCAGATTTGTTAGGATTAAACAAATGAGGGGGGAAAAAAAACTACTTAGTGAACAGAAAAAATTACCAATTATGACTCCAACTTCACAGCGCGGGTCATCATATCCACAAGTCATCATAGTTCCCACGGTGTCATTGACCAGTGCCAAAACATCAAGGTCTATATCCTAATAGCATAAAGGTGGGTGATTAACAGAAAAAAAAGAAAAAAGAAAAAGCTTAGAAAGCCTCCTGTCTGTTAAACAACAGCACGCAGACATACTCCCCAGGTTGTACTTTGAAGGCCTGGTTCAGGAAAGCTCTTCAGTTGAAAGACACACCACTTCCTTTTATAACAGTCCCCACAACCCTGTAGAGTAACATCTCTGAATTCGCAAGTGCTTGGCCAGACACAATCTTTGCTTGCAGGATTTGTTTTTCTCCACACCAACCTCGTTTGCCAGAAAAAGCAACATGTTATTGCTTTGAATTTTGCGATATGCTAGGACCCGCGCATCTATCCTTATGAGCTGCATGATAGGATAATGTCCTACTGCCTAAGCAGATCCCACCAAATGGGACCAAAAATATACATACATAAACGCAGCTATTCAACACAAGGCCATGCACCAGTATCACACTCAATTAAAAAGCCTTTCCATCAAGGCTGTGCAGTTTTCCTTTCACACTGAGGTAACTTGATAAAGTAAAATCAAAGTTATCAAAGGATTCTTGTAACTCAGGTGTCAACACTAGCAGGGAGCCAGACTTCACCCAGGAAGTCTCAGATCCTTTGCTCCTGCTAACTGCAGCAAGACCGATGCAGAGAAAGAAGTGAACCAAAATCGAGGCTGGATTTTTACCATCTGAGAAAACAGAAGAGTTTCCTCTTTACTATAAAGTTATCAAGGTATGGGAAGATGCTTTGTATTTCTTAGATGGTGTTACCAATAGCACTGAACATGAAAAACAAGGCTTTCCAAAATATTAAAACACAATGTTATTCAAAGGTATACACTAGTTCAAGGGCAGATTTAATCACGCCTTACTGCTGATCTCAAAAATTACAGTCAGTCACCCCATCCCACAGACTGAAGTGGACGGGCAAGCGCTGGTAGAGTTAGGTGTGCCAATCTGAGATGATACCTTCCCCCCTTCCAACCCTCACCCCACAAGTCAGGCTACGAAACACACTGTGTATGCACACCTTACCGAGAAGGTTCACAACAGACTGCCTTTAGCTCAGACAGACAGCGGGGCACTGTTCACTGTCACCGACAGCCTGGTTTATCAGTGCGCAGTCGCCATCACTGTTAGACTGGCCTGGGGCAGCCTCAGTTGCAGCTGCATGTCCCCTCTTCCACAGCTTCAGCTCCGAGGAAGAGACAGATCTACTAGATATACAGCCACGTTGGACATTTGTCCTTGAAGGCTGTCTGACAACTCCCAAAACAACCCACACACCAAGAGCTGATCTCCCAGGAGGACAATCTAGGGCAACCTGGATTTGCAGGTACCCTCCTGCAGGTACAAAACTTGCCTTATGCTTCTGGAGGGCCTTGCGCAGAGAGCTGACCACATCTGTGTCCTGAACTCCTCGGACCTTGAAGTGTTTTGTCCAGGAAAGAAGAACTCCCTGCAAAGTAACAGCCCAGTGACCCAAAAGCTCCGACTTTAGCATACAAACCTGCCACAAAGACAGCCAAGTCCAAAGTCTGTGGAGAAGCCCACTATGTCTCTCCGCACATTAAAATGTGGGCCAAAATAAGTTATAGCAGAACATCTCACCTTGGAGTGCCTGTCCGTAAAAACACAACTAAACAGGTACAGTAATAAAGTCCCAGTCCTGCATATGCTTCTCCCTGTGCTTTGTTTAAAGCATGTGTGGCTTTATGATGCTCACCACAGACTAACAGCATTAAGCACAAAGCGTCTGCAGGACTGGGACCCAAAGCACAGATCCCTAGAAATAAAAGGGAGGCTAGAATAAAAGGCCACAAAATAACTGCAACCAGCCCTTCATTTCCCCATGTGGCCTCTCAAACAGCTCAGCTACAGGTCTTTCCTATTTGGAATTAACTGTAAAAAAGAAATTGAATGAGAGTGATTAAAAAAGAAACATGCTTCAGGACACAAAAGTATGTGTTTTACAGTCTAACAGTCTTCATCGAAGAGCATGTGGTTACTATGGAATTGAGTACTGATTAAGTAAAAGAACAACTTTAGCTTAAAGATTATGTTGCCTTGAGATGGGAAATGAGCGTTTGAATGGCAGTCAAGTCTAGTTAAATGCTAATGGTCATCCACGCCTCGTTCAGAGAGCTATGTAAACATGACCCCACAAAAAGGCCAAAGAGTAACACTCTGATGCAATAGCTTCTCCAGGTCCAGCTAGGCTTGCCAACAATATTTCTTTTTGCATCTTACCTTGTCCAGTTTGGTCTGTTTGCAAGGAAAAGAAAATGTAAAGCCAAGAGGTAACTTCTTATGCTTCAAATTTTTGGTCTCCATGAAGTCTACCAGACAGTCAGCAATGTAATCAAAGAGCTGCATGAGAAAGAGGACAGTCAGGCTGCGTCCAGCAGGGATGCGCTCAAGCGCAGCACCACCACAGAAGACCCTGCGTGCCCTACCTCAGCTCCGTTCCCCTGTATGACCTCCTTGGGTGAGGGGTAAAACTTGCTCTCCAGCTGGCTGCTCTGCTTCCCGTCATCAAACACCTTCACCTGGTGGGCACGAAACTGGGAGCCACCCAGGTCAACAGCAAGGAACTCGCCCTTCTCTGCAACACAAGTGGGCAACCATTACTGGGGACAGCCGAGCAGCGTGGCCTAGATGCCATGATGAAGGCCCAGGGCCCCTGCCTCACCACAGCCACAGGCTCTCCTACTCCGTAATGGTCCACATCCTATGGGCCTGGGAGCATCACCAGGAAGGCTAAGAGCTGGCAACCCTAAGCAAGGGTACCAGGTCTGTCCTGTTAGCTCGCTATGTGGCAGCTAATTTCATTTTTATTTAGCAGCCTGGTTTTGCCCAACCTGCTCCTTCCACAGCAGCATGTTTTCAAGCTGCAGAAGGATAAGCTTCTCAGGAAGAGAGCCAGCCCCAAAGCAACTGCAAGGCCAACCAGAGCACACAAGGGCTGCAAAACTGTGCCCCTGACATGTGGGAAAATGGGAGTTTGAGAGCATTACCTGCATGTCCAGTAAAGGATGCAGGATTTGCAGTCACATGTTTAGACTTGGCCCTACTGCGGAAGTCAACTTCCAAGTGGGGCAGGACTAATTTGCCACCCAAAGTCAACGAACACAATAATTTCCAAATGCCTTTAGTTGTTTCTGTAAAACAGTTGTTCTGTTTAGTTTTGTTTCTCAGTCAGCAGCACTCTTAGCTCAGACACATTCTTCCCTGGCAGGAGGCCTCAGATGGAAGGACAGTTTGGCGTCACTGCTACAATAAAACAATTATCCCTCCCACGCACAGGAGAAGGCCCTTCCCAAAAGGACGATGCAGTGGTATGTTCATGATCTTCGTTTCACAGTCCAAACACCTGACTAAATTTTATCAAGTCTGGCCCTGAGAGGGAACGAAGCAGGAAATTCTACCTGTAATACCATGGTCAGATAGCACAAAGGTGAAGAGGCAAATGGGTTTACTCAGTAAACTGTAACATTAGTCAGACCATTAATCTCTAGATGATCAAAAACTGATGGTGCCCCATACAGGTCATTTCAGGTAGCAACACTGAGGGCACTGGAAAATCTGAAAGTTTGTTGATATTGCAGATGTGAAAATCCAGCCAAGTTTGAGGTGTTTAAACCCGCTGGAAGTTTTGTCTGGAAACAAAATAACCAATAAGGATTTTGCAAGAGAGCAAAAATAGAAAAATCAATGCGATACTTAAAATAGGCAGCGTGTCAATAAGACATAGTCCAGCTTGACCCTGCAGCGTGTCCTTGACACAGCGGAAAGGCCACGCAGGCCAGGAGAGGATTATTCAAAGTTGGCCTTGAGGAACATGAAGTCTTGCAACAGCGATACATGCTATTTGCCAGGTCTCCTGACATCAGGGGCTCCCCTGCTATTTCAGGACAGGATCAGTGCCGTGTGAGACCTCAGGACCAGTGATGGTCACTGCGATAGCAAGGATTAAGCTAATATTTCTTTTTCTTTGATGAAGGTTGCAGCAAAAAGAAGAGTGCCCAGTTCCAGCCAGACAGTTTGAGGGGACTGTATATAATTTCTCTCAGAGATCCCTCATTTCAAGGGACTAGCCTCCAAATGTTCCCCTTATGCCATTAAAGCCATTATTTCTCATTTAACTGTAGGAAAATTACCTTCAGAAGGAATAAAGTCCTGTGGAAATGAGGTACAAAAGTAAACACTTCTCTTAATTGTTCTGCACAGCTGTTACACATTGAGTCCTGACCTAGGCCAGACACAGAGTCCTGCACAAATTCACAGACTTGCTTAAACCTGGGAAAAACATAATATTCTGTCAGCCTGCATTGCTGGGAGCCAACTGAGCCAGGAGAGTTATTTTGGATGTGCATACTTCTCTCAACAAGACAGGCTTTTAGATCCTACCTCATCTCACATCCTCCCAGAAGACAACATGGCACGTTCTCCCTCTCTGCTTAAGCCTCAGGGGCAACTAGAAACAAGGATCCAGCTGCAGAAGCAGAGTAGGCTGTTTCCTGGTAGACCACATCCAGAAGCAGATTTTCCCAATGCAGAAGACAAGGAAGGGCAGGAGGGGAATCACTTTGGGGCGCAATAGAGAAAGCAGCGCAGAGTTTGCTGTCAGAAGCTGAGAGGGGATTCACAGCTCCGAGAACACAACATTCCTGCCACTTTGCAACCTGAGGGGTTTCACTGCTGCATCCTGCCTTCCCTGTAGCTCCACAACCCCAGGGCCACAGCATGGCCCACACCTGCAGCGCACTGCACTGCAGGGTCTGGGCTGTAGAGGCTGCCCTTGCCGTGCCCAGCCACAGCTCCTGCATAAAGGCCCGCGCTAGGTACAGCCACATTTGCAGACGAACAAAGCCGTTTTCTGAGCACTTACTAGGTCTTTTCTTCAAACAAGCAGCGCTAGGTCAAAATCCACCTGGTGCAGGGAAGAAAAACCCTCTGCCAGCGCTCCCTCAAGCTGTTGTCTCCTCAGGACACTCACCTGTGCCATCAGGAAGCGAGCGCACAAATGACGGCAGCATTTTTACGGTTGCCGTGGGGTTCGTGTCTTTCCCCAGGCCCTTCACCATCTCGGCCTGGAAGCGAGCCATCACATCCAGCAAGACATCATCGGAGAGGCGCATGTGGTACAGGTACCTGTCAACCTGGAAAGATGACAGGTGTTACTCAGGAGGCACGCAGGCTCCTCAGTGCTCAGTGCTGCCTGGGATGAGCACTGCTTTCACACTACAGGGGGACTCTCCTGTGTGAACCGGGGAGGGCTTCCTTTATCTCTGTCTGCAAGCAGAGAAAATGCAGGAACTTCCCAGCCACTTGCAATAGTTTTGTAACCATCAGGGATGCAGTCTGGCATGAAGGATCTGAAAATCCTGAACTCTAATTCCAGCAGCACGCTGCATTATGCTGGACAAGAATTACTATGCTCATTCCCACCCCCTTGATGGACATGAGGCTAAATAGATCCTAAGGAGACAAAAGAATTCTTTTTATATATGTAGCAAACTGAAGGTGAGCATACCACCTACGCAAACCCCCCCTGATTCTGCAATTTCATTTTTCACCTCAGCACCTCAATTCCCGTGATCACCAGTGCAAGCAAGCTCCGGGACATCATCAGAACTCAACACTTACTCTTATAAAAAACTGTTTTTTGAAAATGCTTAATGCAGCCTTGGTGAATTACTGTCAAAAAGTTAGCCGTCTTTTCTGATGGCTCAGTATCTTGCCAACATACATAAGCCCATGAGACTTGCCTGAGCCCCTGACAAGCTGTTTTTACACCATAGTCTCCTTCTATACATACGTGTAATGAACTAGAACTGCAAAGTATCTCAACCTGGAGAGAATTTGACCTCTGAGTCAGGTCCAGAAAATGCCATCAGTACCCAAGCGTGTCAGCCACAACCTGAAAACATCTATTCAGCTACTGTTTCCCTCTACAGACAATTAAATTTGTTGGCATGCCAGGCTGGAGCTCAAAGCCCTTTTCTCACTCCAGCTCTGCCCTTCCTTCTCTTGTGATTCTAGGATTACACCTACAACACATTCTTGGGTGCAACCAATGTCCTTTCTTACAGGTCTATAACTTGCAGCATACATTAAAATAAAAGCCAGTTGAATTTAGAGGGAATCAAAAGCATCTATAAAATAGCAGACAGTCATTCAGATAAACTGGTGGAGTTTCTGTACAGCTGCATCAGGGCAAAACTTAAAAGTTTTCTTCTTCAGGACGACACACTGCTTGGACTGACATCTCCCTGCAGGGCTGGATACATGGCTGTAATTAAGGTGGCCTAGAAACTACATAGCTGGATACAACAAAGGATTAACGCAGCAAAATAAGTATCTGTCAGCATCCAGATGCTTTTAAACTGGGAAGCCAGACTGGTGCTGTATGAACAAACATGATGCAGGCATAATAATTCTGTGCTCCAAACAGCTGGATGTCCCCTGGAGGGTAATCTGTGTTAACATCCCGCTCCCCAGGACATGAGACTTGAGACTTGGGGCCAGAGGCGGTGGGCAGGGGAGAGGCGTGGGACAGCTTCCAATGCTTTTTGAATGCAGACGCTCAGCTCTTGCACCATGGGCTACACCATTACACTGCTTTATCTGTTTAGAGCATTTAAGCAGTCCCATTTACATAAGGAGACCTGGAGGGTTGGGAGAAAATGCACAAAACAAGTCCCAGCAGCAACAAGGCAGGACTTAAAAGGTCGCACTGTTTAAACAGAGGGGAACAGGCTGTGGATAAACTGGCCTCTTCTGCAATTTGGACTGGCCACCTATATTAATGAGGCACAACCTAGTTAGCTATTCACAGTCCTATTTGAAACTGATGGCAGGCAATGACCCACCTGAAAAAGCCAGGACCCTGAAAGTAACTCCAGCACTTACCTAACAGTAAAACATACAGAGACAGAGGAGAAAGTCTTAAACTACAAGATACAATTGGCGAGGAGCAGCAGCTGCCTTTGGATACAGCTGTGCCTTAAAAAGGCCATTATTTAGATCTTTCTTTGTAGCTCTTGTTTGCACAAGCACTTGGTTTCTTCCAAGCCTTTTTTGAGGCCCCATCACTGCGTAGGATCCACCTTCTCAGCCCAAGCACTAGCACTGCTTTTTAGGGCATACCAAAAAAAAAAAAAAAAAAAGAAAATACAACGACTGGAGACATACAGCACTCACGCATTCTCACACATTCTCACACAGAGCCAAATAACCTTGTGACAGAAGTCCCTGTGGAAAAAAAACCTAAACAGTAATAATGAATGACCATATCTGTTTGCAGAGAACACGCACCAGCTCCGTGCTCCCCATAGAAACTGCATTCCCCACCCTGTTTACCTACAACCACAGGAGGGGACAGTCCTCTCCGAGGAACTAGATAAGGCAGAGCCCAGGAAAGCCTGCTGACTCTAGCCTGATTTACAACCAGAGCAAAGGCCTGCTCACACACCATTTGCTTGCAAGCACAGGAATGGCCAGGCCGTGCAACACCAAACGCTGTCTTGCTGCCTCCCTCCCACCCCCACAAGGACAGTCTTTGTTTTTAAGTGTCTTGCCTCAATTATGGAAACAGCACTGTTTTCATGGAAGGGAGGCTCTTGTTCTTGCCACCAGAAAGCAAATAAGCCTGGGGAGGGAGGGATGGGAAGGCATGCCTTCTTTCTAATTAATTCTGCTCCATAGAGCCTACCCTGGACTTCTTAAAAGAGAACTCTAAAGAGCATGTGGTTTCTTGCCTTCAGGCAGGGCTAGTTTGCACCTAACAGAAAGATTTATTTTTTTTTTAATGGCTTTGGCAGAATCCCTCTGCCTTCTCCTCTCCACTGCCCTCACTTCAGAGAAGTTCTCCCTCAACTACTGGATGTTTCTCTGAAGAGCCCACTCCACCCAAGCACTGCTCCACAAGATCTCTTCCTTTCATTAGCAAAAAGTAAGAAGAAATAGTACTGTGTAGATGAGAGATCTTAGATCAGATCCTCACACAAGGAAAGGGCATTAGGGCCCCCTTCTGATCATATTAAACCCTGGGGATAAAAGGACTGTGACAGAGAGAGTCAGAGACATGTGACTGTCGAGATACCAGGACCTCTCTTGGAAGGCTTCTCTTCAAGGCAGAATTAGTGGAAGAAGCCCCCCTAAGAACAAGCCACTCGATGTTTAAGCAAGGGCACAGAGAAGACAACCCAATGTTGCTCGCTTTGCTGATGAGCTCAGCAGTGCAGGCGGATCTACCCACCAGGACCTTGGATCTCCTGCACTGCCACACGTCTGCAGACAACCCCACCTCCAGCTGGCTGGAAAACAAGAGGACAGAGCCTGGCAGCAACGTCCACCAGCAAGCATTGAATGGACGTGCCAGGAGAACAGAGGACCCGCAGGGGACATGTCTAGAAACCAGAGGACCTCCTGACCAAAGAAGCTTACAAGGCCCACATGGTGTTATGATGGAGAGCCAAAAACCCATTACAGCATGGCCATGAAAGTAGATTAGGGAAGAGCAACCATTAGGCAGCTCACTCCCAGTACTGATGGCTTCAGATCTGGGCCATCTTGAGCTTTTCTGACTGAAATAAAAGATCACATCTATAAACGTCAGAGCGATCAGCCAGGTGCGCTTCTCCCACACCAACACTAGACACAAGAGACTAACTGCCTCTTGAGTCCCAGAAGACCTGGCCCAAAGACCCCAGGAGTTCTCCCTACACCTGTTACAACACAAGTGACTCTGATTCCTGCTCAGCTTTAGAAATCCCATCCTTCACACTACACTTGCAAAGCAATTCAGCTAGAGGTTCCTTTCTGCCCTCTGGACTACACCACACCACGGCAGATAAAGTTTAAGCACCACTTTTCCTTACTGAAGATCATTTGCTCCAATACTGGGAGACAACTTATAATTGTGCAGGGAAAAGCACTAGCTAGACCTATTTTCACACTTGTCAGATGGTTTAGGGTCCAAATACTTCTTACCCCATTTGGCTGTATGGCTTTAGTAGATACTGCCATTAACTAGTCTGCATTACATACGGCAGACCCCACGGTATCCGAGTAACAGTTCTCAAAACAGGAATCAGCTAATGCTGCATCTTACCTTTTTTATTTGATCCTCTTTTAGCTTTGTGAAATGGAAAGCTAGCAAGTGGACGGCAAACATTTTCTTGAAGCAGATGGATGAGTCAGTAGTGACAGAGCTGCTGTGAGTAACTCCAAAAGCAACAGGTCTTTATTCACGAGGCTGGAGCTAGAGAAACTTCAGCTGAGGCATATCCCCCAGGGTGAGATAGTGGAGTTCCTGGGAAACTGAGTCCAGAAATAAATCCATCCAGTGTGATCAGTTCAATGATTAAACTTCTGTCTCTTCGTATCACTCCCCCCCCACATCAACCCAAAGTCCCTCCCTCCCCAGCTACACACTTCATTGTGCCAGAGCAGGCACCTGGAGAGCTGCCAAGCTGAAGGGGAGAAAAATCCGTTTTGTTACTGCCCCACTTGGGAATTGTTACCACTTTGCAACGCAGTTGCTACGCACCCGGCCCTGCTTTGCCCCGCTTCGTCCCCCGGGGGCTGACAAGCTCCCACCAGCGCAGCAGGCAACAAAGTGCCACAGGGAATCTGCAAAGTTAGAGAGGATTTTAGGAGGTTTCTTCCCTGTGCGCAGCACTCCCGTTGTGAGACAAGCTCTTCTGCATGAATTAACCCCGCGCTGGTTCCGCACAGTGCACCCTTATCTGCAGCTTTTTTCCAATCAAGCTTCAGCTGTGTAAAGGAGCGAAGAGACACACAGACCCCCTACCCCCCCACTGAAATATCTCTTTCACAATTCCCAGCGGAGAGGTTTTGTACAGATTATTCTCCCTTCACCCCTCCTGAAGACAAAGTTTCAGAGCAGCACAGATCCTCAGTATTGCAAAACCTGGGGAGGGAACAGATTTACCTGGCAGCCAACAGCACACTGCTATCACACTGCCTCACTCAATAAATGCCTTTAAATGGGAGCACAGAGTGCCTACAGCAAGAGCAGCTTCCTTACACCACCACAGCTGAATTTGACACAGCCTTCAACTATTACTCACAAAAGTTCATTCCGAATACACAAGTGTTTCCAGGACTTTGTCACTGTATCAGGTGATATGGACTATGGAAACATCATCCAAAGGAAACTCTGTGAGATGTAGACACAGAGGAGAGAAACAAAAAAGTAAGGGGCTGGGGGGGGAAGGCATTCTCATGGGTAATTAGAGGCTCACTCTCAAACTACAACTACACCGGGTGTGTTTCCCCCCCACTACTGTTCAGTATTTCAGATGGAACTAAGCACACTTACTGCACTAGCAGACAATTGCCATCCAAAATTTTACAAAACAAGATTACAATCAAAGAAATTTTTGATAAACTAGAAAAACAGCCTCACAACAGGGGGAGAAGAGGAAGTTGGGGGGGGGGGAGGATTTCAAGTAACGGGAGGAAACACAAAGAACTACTGAGCAGAACTAGAAAACCATCTACACAGATCCAGAGCCGGGCAGAAGCAGACAATTAGCAGAAAAGGATCTCAGGCTATATCAATTCATTGCCTAAAGTGGACCAAACAAACTCATGCTGTTGTAAAAAAAAGTACAATTGACCATCAGGCTGGGCTGTATGAACAGGAGTATAATCCACAGATGCACAAAACAACACCCAACTCCATACTCAGCACCAGTCTCAGGAAGAGGACTCTGCCCAGCCCTGGCAGCTCCAGCACATCAAGAAGGCATGGATCAGAAGAGGATTGCTCTGCTGAACAACAGGAGCAGTCACAGGTCATATTTTTTCAGCCTCTGATCACGAGGAAAGCTGAGGGAGGCGAAGGGAACTCCCTCTGCAGAGACATATTATACAAAACCTCTGCTAGGAAAGGTTGAGGTCTTTTTTTTTTTTTTCTTTTTCCTCCTGCCTTGCATCAGAGATGAGCTCTGGACACTGGGAGATCCCGCCAGCTCTATTTATTTTCCACTATTCTAGAACAAGAGTAAAGCAGACAGAGTGGCTGAACAGTCCATAAATAGGGCTTGTTCTAAAATTAGGCCTTTGATCTTCAAGAGAAAGAGAGAAAAGAAAGAAGAAAAAAGCCATGCCACCAGCCAGAAAGCACGGTTCACTTCTTCTGTATTCATCTTTTAATAACTGCTGGCTCGTTAAGTCAGACACTGACTCCCAGAGGGACTGTCTCTTTCCTCATTGTTTACTCATGCCATCCGAGTCACAACCCCTCTGGCCAGCAAAATTGAAAACATCACCTTTCAAGCTCCATCCCACTTTGATCCAGAGCTCATTGTGTCCGTAATACGGCAGATTTATTTTTCATTCTCTCTTTTCTTTCTTTCTCTAACGGATACCACTGGAAAAGGGTCTCAAAGATCTAAACATTACTAAACTGGCAGCAAGCTCTGTTAAATACCTGACATGTCAGAATCACTGCGTAACTTGTTCGCTCATCCCTGGTGCATCCTAGCTTCAGGCAGGCTGTTGTGTAAGACAAGACATTATCTCACTTTTCCCCAGACAGCAGCTCAATGCACTAAGGGCCCAAACCCCAAATACGTTACAGCCATTTCGTATATATTCTGACCTGTACAGGGGAAACAATCCAGTACAAAGTGAACAGGTCAGCTACAATTGCATACAGCTTGGAGGCTTGAGGTGACACTGTTTTTTCCCTTTGTTAGAGCTGCACCCAATAAAAGGTAGTGAGAGACCCTCCCTTCCCCATTTGCAAGGGCCAACAAGACTTCAAAGTTACGATACCACTCTCTCTACTTTCTTCTCCTGCATTCTCCTTCCAAACCCTGTCTCAAGGCACAATGGAGAATCCTGAAGAGGCTGGTACTCACGTAGAATACGTTTCCCTTCCCAGTAGCAGCAGCTTTGTCCCCCATTATATTCCCACAAGTTCATCAAAACTCAGAACAGAAAAGGGGTCCCCGCATTCATCCTGAGTATGTCCCTCCTAGGGGAACATCAGGCTGCAAGCCAGAACAGATGAGGGGACTGACCGGAAAATCCACTCCAAGGACAGACACTATTTAGAAGAGATGGAGACAGCACAGACAGAAAAGAGCACACAGGCTGAAGAGAAACAAGAGTTTTACCAAGTAGTGCTGCTACAAAAAGCATTTTACATTTGAAGCGTAACAAATAAACACAAAAAAATTAAATTGTGAAATCGATAAACTTCCAAACATCTGTAACCTGAATGCCTGAAATTAATCTGGAAATCTGAACACCTGAAATAAACAGTTTTGCAAATGTGATTCCCAGATCAAGTGAACAATGTTGATGCTTTTCAAAAAGAAAAAGTTTTGTCACCGCCCCATGAAGAAGAGCAAGAGGCCACTCAATCCTCCGCCAGGGGCTTGCTCGCACAGGGCACGTTAAAAATGTGCAGCTGGCATAGCTTTGCGCCACACCAGTCCAGATTGTACCACATGGGACCAATTTGGCATCCATGCTAATGGAAGTCAATGACAGCCACACCATTAACTTAGAAGAAAAGAAAACTTTCATAAAAAGTCAGCCTGGAAACGCCTGAATAAACTTCAGAGCTCTTAAAACAGTTACTATGGAGTCACTATGGAAACAAGCAATGAGTTAAGCCAAGTGCTAATCTCAGCAAAATACAAAAAAGAATGCTTATAGTCATTTAGCTTTCTTATTGCAAGGCTTGCTGCTCAAACACAGGGCTGGCTTATACCCCGAAGTCCCAGCCACTCTTTCCTTGCTCAAAAATATACACTAGTACACAGCTTAGCATACAATTAAAGCATAAATTTATCAAAACAGACTAGAAGCAAAGTACAGCAGCAATGTGGGTCTCCTGCAACCCAACCCCACACACACTGGGGTGAAAAAAAAACCCAAGGAGCCGTCCTTGCACAAGTGTGGTTTTAAACAGTGGTTTGCAGATTCAGCACAGAGTTTGCAGTCCAAGAGGTAGGTGGGCAAATACACACTGACAAAACCCATCTGCAGGCTTGAACAACAACTTCCCTTCGAGTCAGTCAAGTATAAAGGACACAAGGAGGCAACTGATACCACTCAATCCCGTAATCCGCATCACACAAGCTATTTGAAGAGTATGAAACGGAATACATTTGTAAGGGTTAATTGCAAGCTCGTATTCTGTGCAAATCATGTTGCTGTTAAGCAGAGGCTGTCAGGACTCTGGGAAAGCAAAGCAGAATTACTCATCCACAAGCAGAAAATTCAGGACATTCACATGGCCGTTGCCACACATACATAGCTGCTTGGTTTTTCTTGGGGGAGGAAAGAAAGATCGGGCTTTACAGGGGAAGGACCTAAAACTTTCCCTCCCCACCAGTCTAGTACTGAAATCAGCAGGAGATCATGTGGACTAGAAACATTTAGGCATTGCTTGCTTTTTAGTAAATAATGGGGAAAGAGTACATGAAATACACTGAAAACAGCTGTAAAAACATTACTCAAACTGCTGCAGACTTGTTTGTGAACAGCAGCTTAAAGGACTGATACTAGGAGGAAGCAAAGGGGATTCGGAGAAAACTAGCAACCTGCAGAAATATGTGGTAGATCATTTCAGAAATCAGGTATTTGATACAGGGAAATTCAACCTGGCTTTTACACGTATTCCAACATTAACACCCCAGAAATATGGTTGCTGCAGCATTACTCTTCAGACAGCCCCAGCGAGATGTCCCTTTCTGTGAATACATAGGAGTTTCAGCATCTGATTCTTTCCATTCTCCAGTATCCCTACTGGGAGCTCAAAATCATACCTTAAAAGCTCCTCACACTAAAAACAAATGACAGAGCATCTGCGTGTGTGTGAAAGAGACACAGCCTGCTGGTGCACTGCCTTAAACATTATTTAGTGACACTGCATCAAGAAAAAAAAAAAAAGTCCTTTTCCCAATAAACTTAGTTCCAACAAATTAAGCTTTACCCCAAGTGGTAAGCGCCTAACTTTTCCAGTTTATGATAGCCACGATAAAACAGTAGTATGTGGAAATACCACTGGCACAAATATCAACCCACAAGCTGTTACTTAAATTATAAGCTGTTATGTGAGCTTAAGTAAAATATTTTATGTCTCCTCTCAAAATTCAGATATCACAAACGAACTGGCATGTGAAGCAAAAAAAACATTTATGAAGTGCAACAGAACAAGATAATCTGTATGAAACCAAATTACAAAAGCCAAGGAGAAAGACATCTGAATTTCTCAAAAGTAAATAAATTATACTTATTCCTCTAACATCTGCTCCTCCCCCCCAAAAAAATCATAATCCAACCTTTTTTTTTTTTTTTTCTCTCCCCCAACTTTGCCTGAATCAGTGTGATGAGCT
The DNA here is from genome assembly GCF_963924245.1 of Chroicocephalus ridibundus. NCBI lineage: Eukaryota > Metazoa > Chordata > Aves > Charadriiformes > Laridae > Chroicocephalus > Chroicocephalus ridibundus. Next base: position 36,542,814 of record NC_086289.1, on the reverse strand, counting down.
TTTCCTAGAAGGAAGTATACAATTGAAAGTGCAAGGACAGATTTTGCTTTGTTTCAGTAATCACCCCTCAGATGACAGAATTGGAATTTACTCAAAAATTCTCGTGGCCAGAATTTCATCATTCCCCAATGCGTTAACACAAACGCTTTTAGTCTCCTTCCACATTTTCACAGGACACAAAGGTTAGAGGCGCACAACTCCTATCACCACTCTGACCCAGCTTCCTGCCAGGTTGTTCATTACGTGTTTGTTATCTGTTAAACTCTGCCCTTTGGGAAGGGATGGAATGAGTAGCTAATTCATTACTAGTGTAATATCTGATGTTTATTAATGATGTGAGGATATCTTGCAAGAAGACATCAAAGTTCAAATTTTCACATAGCAGTAGATCATACACTTAGGCTGAACACCATGATTGATAAAGTGTACAGCTGACTAGTAAAAGCAAACTTAGAGCCTCTGAGCTTTTAAGAGTCCATTTCTCTGAGTGCTCCACATAACTGGCCACAGGAGGAGGAAAACATCAGGGAGTTGCAGCAGTGTAAACATGAAATGCCAAAGAAGTTATTAAAATAGTATTTTATTTTATGAATAAAAACTAAACAGAATTAGGACAAAGTCCTATTTTTTCTTTTTCCCCATTTCCTTTGAACTATTCTGATCACCTCTTTTTGAACCAAGGCCATATCTACCATTTCTGTGCTGATCCTGCCACTCACTCTCCAGCTGTCTCAGCATTTCTTGTGTTAGAAGTCCTTCACGCAGCAATCTGTTGGCAAGAGATCCACGTCCATGGCTTTTCAGATCCTCCTGCCTTGTAGCAGATCGATAGGCTTTCAAGTTCTTGGCTCTTCTTTCTCCCAGAACCTCCGCTGCGATAGAGAGTGCCTCTGTGGATTTTGCATCATGACGGTCTAAAACCATCCTGGTATCCCTCTTAGTCCTTGAAAGAGGAAAGTTTTCTGACACAACTGCTGCTGTGCCAGGAGCAGCTGCAGATTGCGAGGTTCGGATCAGCTTCGTGATGTTGCAGACACCAATTTGTATAATGTCATCTAGTTTTTTCTGAATATCCCTTACAAGGACAGCATCAGGGAACATATCCATGAAGCGGTAACTGAAGAGAGGAAAAACAATACACAGTTAAACCTTTCCACTAAAGGACAGATGACTAGACAGAAATGAGATACATACTATGTAAAGTTAAAAAAAAAAAATAAATTACGTGTTGCATGGGAAGGCCACTGTATTTTAAGTGGCATTTCAGCTGCTCCAGTCCAGGATCACCTTGTTTCTAACTTTCTCTGTCAGTCACAAACCATTCTCTGCAGAACCCGCGACTTGCTCCCACAACATAGCTACATTTGCATTTGTCAAGATCCTCTAAAGGGCCAAAGGAGCCCATACTGCACCACATACACACGGGCTTGAAGACACTGCTTTTCTAGGACTGTAAGTCATAAGTTTAGGAAAAAGTAAAAATAAAAATAATTTTTAAGCACAAAGACAATACCTTAACCACAGATAGAGGTCAAAAACATCATGAACAGCTTCAAGGTGTACAAGCTCTTTGATGTTCTTTGGAGCAGCTAACGGCCATTTGGTGTGCCGACAGAGCCAGTCAAACGTCAGAGGCTCATTTCTACTGAACTGTCTTGCAAACTGAAAAACAAGCAGATTCAGTGAAGTCTTCAGCCAGGAAAGAAGAAATCCCAAATGAGTTAAGTTCCCTTGAGTTAGCATACATAGAAAAAAATACTTCAGAAAATACTTGCTTTGTTTTACACAGCCCAAATGCCACACATTCTTTTACTTAATTACTCAACACAGGAGTCACCTCTCCTTTCCAAGGCCTCATTAACACAATTTGTCCACAGCCCATGCACAGTTAATCAACAAAAGTATAGAGCTATTCAGAAAAGCATAGCACTGCAGGCATAGGACTACATCTAGCAAAGCAGACAGACTTTGTCTTTTTTATTTCTCCTGCTCCTAATTCTGTTATCTATCTTGTTTCACAATCTCCAGGATTGAGAAAACGTTAAATGTGTTCCCTGATTTAGGAAACATGCTATTTGCCACCCAAACAGATTAATCTGCACTAGAAATCAGCCCTTCTCAAACCTAGACATCTCAGCTCTTTTACTAACATATAAACCAGCCAAATAAGATTTACATTTAAAATCTTCAGGAGCACTGATGACTTGGAATAACTGCTTCCTAACTGGCTGATACTAGAAGGGTTCTTTTTTTTTTGCCAAGGAATGGGGCTTAAATTCACACAAGCATTCACGAGAGTCTACCTCCCTCTGACATGACATTATGCCCCTCTGCACCTTCATTACTTGGGGATCTGAGCGCTCAGCATTTTCTTAATGAGGCACTTTTTTATTTTTAACTCTTTAAAATCAATCACTCAATTTTTAAAGAATTATTAGCTGTTTCATAAAGCACAGGTGTAATATCTGTGACATGAGGGCATCACTTCAGTTTCATTATTACACTATTTTATTAAATATGTTTAATGCCGTGTCTGAAAGGGGACAAAGGCAATACTATCTAACAAAGTAACAGTCCCAAACAAAATTACTAATCCCAAAAAACTGAAATCAGCTGACTACAAATTCCTCAAAATAATCACTCCGGAGGCACAATGTAAAACAGTTCATCCGGGCCTGAAAAGTGAAATGACGTATTTCTGAGAGCAACTTGTAGCACTGTATTTTCTGGGCTTTTAATTCTATTTAACTGCATTATAACATCAGCAATCACACTTAATCCCACATTCTTTTCTTTTGGTGACAAACTAACATCTTGAAGCAGTGGTATCTTAGTTCCTAAGGACTACTTTTAGACACACTATAGTGCAAAGCTTAGCAGTGCACAAGTGACTACATAACACAACTCTGATCTCTCCCAGTTCAAAGATCACCTGCAAAGCAAGCAGTAGGATTCTCCAAGGCAAACCGCAGAAAAGCTATTCTAACTTACATCACAAAATGAGAATCGGTTCTTAGAAGTTAAAAGTTTTGCCCAATAAACTCCTAAAGAATGCAATTCTAAAAAAAAATAAATACATATCCAGCTATTTTATATGATGTAATGATAAAACCCACAATAAATATAGCAGCTAGATAGTCTCAATGCACCAAGACACACTTGCTCCGATATAAATAACACATTTTTTGGAGGAAAAAAAAAAAAGCTGACCTTCAACAATGTGGTACACACAAAAGGCTCTTTTCTGTTCAAGGGTGCAGTGCAGAAGACATAACGTGATCGCAGATTTAGTGGAATGTGCTGAATCATATCTGCTAGAAATTTAAAGTCATCAATATTGCAGACAAAGTAAAGCCCATCGACTTGTGAGAGACTCACAAAAATATCCTGTGAAAATATAACCAGATGAAGGAGGATGTTATTACAGGAGAGGGTTGCTAAACTTTTTTTTATCAAACCAAAAAATGATTTAGTGTTTCAAAGGCTAGTTATACTGAAAGAACAGTTAGAAATATCAAATTTGACCACAGATAAAAAAGGGGGCAGGGGAGTTCCCTCTACTCTTTTAACAGGATTTTCATTAAATTGTCTCGCACAGGATCAGAGGAGAAGACAGAACACACTATGCTTTATTTAAGCATTGTCAATTAGTCTCTTAAGTAACAAATACAGTGTTCTGGAAGCGCACAGTTTAGTTACAAAGAACACCATCAGAGGAACCAGTTATTACTATGTTTAGAACTTCTTACAGGTTTGTCACTTAGCATGACCCTAAAAGCTAACTTTACAGCACAAAATTCAATGATTGAGGTATTTTTAGCCCAATGTCAGGAACAGATCTATTTTAGGAAGAAAGAAATCACAAGATAAATACAGTATTACAATAGAGGAGTTCAAAGAATACCTGAAACACATCCAAGGCAAGAGATGCCACTGCACATTGCAGGGGGAATTTTTATGGGCCCCCAAAATTATTTCTCTAGTGTAAAACTTTGAAAGATTTTTTAAAAGATCTTCAAAGAAACACTGAGCTTCTTTATTAAGTATGTGACTAAATACTTAAGAGATCAATAACAACATCAGGATTTTTATCTTAATACTTCTATGCTAGCCCAGAAATTCTCAATAGTAAAATTTTAAAGGTGTGCTGTTACCCTACGAGCCTAAGTCTTCCAGGAGGTCTCCAACTATAATCTTTTACCTTGAGGTTAGAAATCATACACTTTGCTACATGACAGCACATCAGCAGAGAACAATAATACCCATTCAAATCCAAGAAAGCTGCTAAGACTTTCTCAGTGTACTGAAAACTGTGACACTAGTTTTCAAACACAACATTGGAAGCTTAATTCCTACTTTAAAAGGTTTAGGCACTTCCAAAAATTCTACTATCCAGCTAATGATAAGATCAAGTAGTTCCCACAAAATCTGTTTTCTCAGAGTTAAGCAGAAACTCTTTTACCATAAAGTCCACAGAACCAGGAAAAAAAAATCAGGTAGCTCTCAGATGTACAGAAATCTGACATGACGAGCCCAGTTTCCCAGGAATCTTCACATAAATTTATCAAAATTTCAATCTCTAATATTTTCAGCCTCAGACCAAAAAGTCTACATTTAAAATACAGGAAAGGTGAAATGAAAAGGTTTGATTGTTGCCCTCTCTTCAACTCGGGTAAACATATTCACACACATAAACAGCTTTCAAGTTAATTATAACAAAGAAAAGTTAAGCATTCTAAATGTGGTAGAGAGAAGAATCCAACTGATAAAAGCTATGCACAAGGCTGTTTGTCAGGTTCATGAAATGCACATTCATACAAAAGCAGTGACCATAAGCAATGCTTAATTTTTAAAGCAGAAGCTAATATTTTGATCATTCTTACAATTAGATTGGATAAAGTGGCATCAGGGAGATGATAAGCAAACATTTCTATCTGCTCAGGAGTAGGATGCAGGCCAGCTGCCTAAAGGGAAAACAAAGAAAAAAATGTCCATTAATCCTCAATATTGTTCTTAAGTTAATGCATCAGAAACAAAATCTAGAAAGACAAAATGCAAGAAAACAAAGCACCACACAGAGTCCAGTTTATTTAGCACGCTTTTCTGGAACTTGAGAACTTTCGTGTCTGAGCTTTTAATTCTTAAAAGAGCGCCTTCAAATGGGACATACATTCAAGGTCACTCTGGCATGACACAATCCATTTTTATGTTTTAACTTGTTTTAACTTGTAAACAGACACAAAAAAAAAATATTTAGGATCAGAACACAGTAAAACAGCTCCAGAGTACACCTGTACAAACTGAATACTGAGCCTCTCACCTTCACAGGGCGCACAGGCTCACTTAAAATCTCCTTCAGCTGCACGAGGTCATCACGATGCATTGTAGTGACTTCACCTTGTTTGAAGGATGAGCCATAACGCCCCGCTCTGCCTGCAATTTGTAGAGCCTGAGAGGTTGTAATGGAGTCTATTTCCTTTTCTCCTTTCTCATTGATAGTTGGCTTTACAATAGAGTTAAAAATTATTCTTTTTATACACCTGAAACATTTGAAGAAAAAACAGAGAAGAATTCTGAAAATTGTTTCCAATATACAACCTACTACAGAAGAATGAAAGCTTTTTTTTTTTTTGAGCTTTTTTCTCTCTGTAAATTCAGGGACCACAGATACTACTTATGGACACAGCATATTCAAAAGGGCAGCATAAGACTGGTTACTTGCAGGGGAATCACCATCCCTACACACATCAATCATGTTCTAACAGGGTCACAATCCATTCGTCATCATCATCTGCTTCAGTAGTTTATAGCAATGTGACTGCATTACTTTCAGCAACAAAACACATCTGAAACTGGATTGAACTTGATCTACATTTCAGAAATGCAAGAGACTGATACTCTTGACAACCTAGCATATTTGACTCCAGGGAATCAAAAGGATCTTAACAATGCCTACTATCACACAGGATTAGGCCAAGTGAGCTATTAAATTCTTAGAATCGGTTTCAAAATTCATCAAACTGACTCCTATTTCAGAATTAAAATGTGTGTACTGTGTTATCTAGACAAATCTATATCTAGACAAATCAGTCAAACTGGGAAGAAACAAGTGAGGAAATTAATGCAGGTATCACACCCAAAAAAACCCAAAACAAAACAAAAAAAGCCCCACACCCCATATCATAACCTGCTCCAAGTACTTACAAATTGAGTCCCATTCCAATTGCATCTGTAGCAACTAAAATTTTGCATGGATCATCAGGATCATTGAATTTCTTTGCCTGTTCAAGCTTTGTTCCTAAAACAGAATGACAAAACACTTCACATAGCAAACTTTTCTTACAAAACAAAGACTATATATCACTAAGGCAAATCCCTTTATAATAGGCCAAAAAAAAAAAAAAAAGGTATTTGGCCGTTGTTGGAGGAAGGGATCAGGAGGGATTTGAATCATTCCCAGAGCTGTGCACAGACCTCACTTAATTACATCTATCTGAAGATTAATAATAAATACGTAATAAAGGTCTAATCTCAAAATTAAAACACCAGTCAACGGAAGTTGGTTAATTTCTCTAACTATATAGAGACGCAAAACTAGGAAAACTTGTACTACTTCATTTTAAAAGTTTTTCTAAGAAAGCAGCAAGAAGCAGAACATTCCCTTAAAAATAAAAGGAAGAGTGCTTTACCTGGTGGCAGACTGCCATATATGACAGCACATTCTAATCCTCTGGCTTCAATCTGTCGACTGACAGAATAAATGTCATTCTTACTGAAACAGACAATGCAGTCCCCAGGCTGGAGGTTATCTAAAGATTCTAAGGCATCATCCAGTACAGTAAGAGGAGTGAGTCTCTTGTAGTTTCGGACCTAGAATCAAAGGAGATGTCAAAAACAATGTTTTTAAATGAAAAATTCCTGTGGAATATCGCCCAGCTTGGTTATTATCACAATCGACTGTAACACTGAGGAACCTCTCACAGTCCTGAAGGGACAATTACCGGGGAGAAGGCGACATACACCTTACGCACTTGCATACTTGCAGCACTTCCCAAGCTGATAACTACACAGCCTTTTCAAGAAACAGAAGAACTATGTATTCTTACATGTAAACTCGATTCAAGAAAAAGCATACAGGCTATGCAGCAACTCTATCAAGAAATGAGAGTCTGTCTTCATTCAATCATCCGAATACTGTAACTGGTCCCCTTTCAGAATTACAGGCCCCCCACCATGCACAGATATATAAAGCTACAGCTAATTCACCAGGAAATCATGCAGGCTTGACTTTCTTCGGCCCAAATGTTATGTTTTTAAATACTCTTCAGAAACGAATCTTCCCAAGAAAAAAAAAAAAAAGAATTTATGACGCAAAAGTTGGGTTTCAGAGATCTTTCAATCACTTTCTTCTGCAGGTCTTAGCTCTTAACTCCTTTCTTCCTCATATGGAGAATAACTATCAACAGATCTGGTAACCTCAGCAAACTTGAGGGCACCATGCACTCCAGGAAGAACAGAACTGTAAAGAGAGCCTCTAAACAGCTGTAGCATTCCCTGAGGGGAACTCAAAGCACTTACATTCTTTAAGTAAAACAATACCACCATTTAAAAAAAAAAAAAAATCCAAAACAAAAAAAACCCACAACTTTGCAACATTTCCTTTGGTTTACAGGAATTGAGAAACACTTTAATAAGAACTCCTGCAAGAATAACTTTGATCAGTGATACTCCCAAAAACACCTACATTTTAGCCTGTTTTCCACCAAAGAGAACCTGATGTTCTATCTGCAACTTTACAGAATTAAAAAGCTTACTTCAACTTCCTCCCCTGTAGTGTACATGAGTTCTGTCACCAAGTCAATAGCAGCAGCTTCTCCACAAACGTGGATTTCTTCCGCACAGAGTCCTAAACAAGATCCAATGAAATAAAATGCAAAATATTACATACTTACAGACAACAGTAGCTTTAGCTGACTTTTAAGTTAGCCAAAAATTCCATTTGGCTTGCTAAACTTATCAGTGAGTATATTTCACCTCCTTCAACATCCCAAATTAGTACCTAACCCCTCTCCCATAATACACTACTTCCTTAGAGCTGTTCTTTATCTCCTATCAGCAAGTGATGCTTGGAAATCCATGAGTACGATAGTCAAAGCAGCTAATACTTTGTTGCACCCTCTCAGCCAAAACAAGAGGTACTCTTAACCACTGAGCAAATGGAGCAAAGCTTTGAGTATGTTTTATTTACTACTTATGCTTTACTAACTCCCAAATCATAGCAGAACTGAAGAGCTTTGTTTTCTGCATGACCGTCTAAAATTATGAATATGTCTCTAATGCAGGCAGAATAGAAAAAGGGAAAAAATAGTCCAAGAAGTGTGACAAATCATCCTGTTAAACTTAGCATCAAAAGTAGTGAAGGGAAGGGGAGGGGGGGAAATCAGATTCCAAACTTCTGTTCAAAATCTGAGGAAAAATGAGTTTCAAAAATTCTAAAATTATCAAAAGAAGCAATCTTCTAAGAACTTAATAGATCAATGCAGCTCTATAAATAAGCCATTTGAATTTAACACTATACAATACTTAATGTTTGCCATGTTGCCATACATTTAACAGTACTTCTTCATAAAGAAATCTCTGAAAAATTGTGTTAATTGAACAAAAAAAGCATACTTCTAGAAAATAATCAATATAAATGGACAGCATGGTGTAACAACACAAAGACTCCGTATTATCCAAGGAAGCAAAACTAAGAGCCATCTGTATAACTTAAAAAATAAAATTTTTCAGAAACATTCAGTAAGTAAAACTTGCTGTGAGAAGACATATGAAGAAAAAATACTTCTATTTTGCATCACATATTGTAACTAGTTATGAATATACTGACTGATAAGCTTGAATTTAATGTGCCATTTATAGTCACGTTAGACTAGTTCATTGTCAACACAAACAAGCTTACCTAGAAGGGCTCTTGTCCAAGCCCACCCTCTGGCAGGATCTCGGATCATCTGAATTTCATCAATCACAGCAACTTCATCTTAAAACAAAAAAGAAAAATATGATGTGCCAAGGAGGAGCATCTAGAACAGCAATACAACACAGGAAGAACTTGAAGACTTTCTAAAAAAAGTTGCTCAAATCAAGTTAATCCTCTACCATCAAAAAGCTATTCTGAGATGATCCATGTTTTATTAACTGCTCTTAGTTCAGAAATTTTTCAAATAAAAGTGAAAAGGAATAGCTCAGCTACTTCAGAGTACAAGCAATAATACACATAAAGATACCACAGATATGACTGAAACAATTATGTATACATACAAGGCGTATTAGTGCTGCACATTTCAATGGTACAAGCAATATGAGGAGCTTGTCTGGCATCTTCATTGGCATACACACGCTCTTCTCCTGTCACCAAGTCACATGGCACATTCTAAAGAATTCAGAAAACTCACGTTAAGTTTCTTTAATATAACAGAATCTCCTTTCCAAAGGGGGGCGGGGGGGGGGGGTGGGAATCAGTTGATTACAGTATTTTCTAAGACAGTATAATGGAAGCTATCCAGAAAATAACTACCCAGCCTTTGGAGACTTGTGCCCTGTATTTAAGTCCTATCAAACTGAAGAGGTAGTATCTGTAATTAGATGCTCTCCCCTACTCCTGCAGGAGATTACATCTTCCTCTGCACATTTCAGAGCTGTCACATGTGCAACAAAAGAACTGTCAGAACAGCTGTAGTACAAGGGGCTCATAAAGCAAGGCCCAGCAGTGAAGGAGCCTTGTGAGCTCCAGCCTCCTCCAGTTCACTTGGTGATTGCCCTGTTGGGTGTCTCACCTGCTGCCTTATACTCACACAGCAAGAATTCACGAGGACTAGCTGTGAGAGACAGCAGGGGCCACCACCCTCTGTCAGCTCTACACTCGCTGACTCTCAGGCAGATGGCTGCTCCTTCCATGTCTACAGCCACCTGCAGCACCACGCAGAAAGCCCAGTTCAAGCCTCAAGGGCTATGCATGATCCGTGAGCTGCCAAGTGAAAAGCCCTCACGCACACTAAACACATGGGAAAAAAGTGCAGTAACTAACAAGGAACATCACTACATGGCATCCACATTCACTATGCACTACACATTACAGATATCTCCTAGGACAAGCCAATCTTTCTTACGTGTTGTTTTGATAAACCACTAATAGGAATAACAAATTTTAAATCATAGACTTATCAAAAAATGATAAAATCATAATATTATTTGGTAAACCCTACTGTACATACACACTATACTGCATTAACAAGTGATGTGTTATTGTAACATTCAGAACTGGTGTGATTCTGTGCAGCTGGAAACACAATTGGTGAGGAGCCTTCAAAAAGATGCTGGAAGCAATAAAAAAAAAGTACTTATGAAAGCTTCCTCCAGGGACCTGATATAGGGCACTGCTCTTCAACTCAACACATCTGAAGCTACAGAACTTTTTCTTAGGTGGTTGAGTGAAATATATTTAAACATTGATGCAGAAGGTTGACGGAAATTAAGCAAGGGTAAATTCTTGCATACAAGCTTAAATAAAGGTCATGGTCAAAAGAAGCCATGGTTTCCACGCTGAAAATGCTGACAGTAGAACCTATATAAACCCAGGGAGGGAAAAATTACAGCAAAATAGAAGCAGGTTACACGGATGATTGCACAACACGTGCTTTGGGGAAAGTGACGTTCCATTTAGGGCAATGATGTTCATTCTGCTTGCCTAAAGTGGAAATGCACAAGTGGTATTCACATGAGCTGATGCTACTGCAGAGCAAAGGCACCATTCAAGCACAACTGCTTCATGGACTCCCTTAAGCAACTACAGTACTTTACAAACATGCATTCATAAGACTGTTCCTGTACTAAGGATGTAGGTAAGTAATATAACATACTGACAGCATCATTACTCTTTTGGAAGATCTCATGAGCCAGAAGCTTTAGTGGACCGCAGTATATTCCAGATTTTGCTGACAAAAATCTCTGGATAGCATGGTAAGTTTTTCCACTGTTTGTAGGACCGGCATGGAATATTATCTTTCTCTGAATAGCCCTGGCATCTGGATACCTAAAACATACACAATAAAGCAGATTTGTTGAACATTTACCTTGTGTTCTGGATACTGATTCAGGGGAAATTGCAAATTAGCTTAAGCATTTACTTACTAATAGACTTTTTAATGTATCTTGAAAGCAGAAAGACCAAGTTCTTAAATAAAGACAGTATAAAGAGGCTACTAGGTCTTATGCATTCTTCTAAATCATACAAAGCTTTCAAAGATTTAGAGTGAAATTCACACACTGTGTTCAAAATAATTCTCATTATTGTGGTCTCTCTCCTTGAGAATATTAACATTTTAATGTTCTGGTGCACTACCTCCCAGATACTGCCAGAAGACAGCTTTCTGCAAAGGCAATACCAACTCAGCAACTTTCATAGCTTGTTTTCCTTTTAACTGATTGCAATATATCTTGTAACAAAGATAATTCCTGACACAAATTATTGTAAAAACAGAGAAATGGAATGGAAAATATAGAGCAACTATACATCATAAAGCTTAAGTCCACAGACTATGAAATTCTATGATACTAAGAAAACACTACGACCACTTAAACACACTGACCAGTTGGGTGGCAATCTTAAATCACTGATCTTGCGCAGATCATCCATACAGTCCAGCATCGGAAAGATCTGCTTTGCATGCCTCAAGAAAAATGGAAAGAGATCATCCACGTGACCTAGAAGACAAACCCTTTTAAGAAAGTCTGCTAGCTTCTCTGAAGGTGCGTATCATATGTAATTCTTTCAACTTCTGGCTCTCTACAAAATTCAATAATTCTCTCAATGGCAGAAATAAACTAACATGAGTACATGGACTCATTAAGCAATGTAATGCAAATATAATATCATGGGAAAAAAAAATCTCATTTAAGTATATTCACTCTGGCTAGCCTACACATCTAGAGAAATTCTAAATAAAATGAGAAGCTATGGAAAAGCTAGTTGAGAAATAGCTTTTCTGTCCTAAGAAGATTTTAGTCTTTTCCTCCTAAATTCATGTGCTGGCTTGGAATAAAATAAAATAAAAGCTTCTAAAATGTTTTTATGAATAAACAGAGAAAAAGAAAATAGTTTGTAACTTCCCTAAGCTACTAAGACTTGGGATATTGGTTCAAAATTGTGAGTCTACAATCCTTAGGTGAGAAAACAAAAATAGAAAAAAAAATCAACTCAGAAGAAACACCCAGGTTCACTCTTCTGAATGTCTGCAGGGTAGACACGTGGTCTTAAAGGTCTCATTTCAGGTCACAATCCAATCATCCAAATCTTATAGAATTTCAAAGAACTACCTGGATCTAAAAAACTGTTATTATAAAACACGTACAAACCAAAAAAAAGTGCAACGTTTGGGGGTTTTTATTTTAAATTGAGAATTAGTAATCAATGAATCAAAATCATTGTGAAGATTTAAAAAACTTAAAAACTGTAGTATTTTTAATTATCATCTTTGGACAAGCAAAACTCAACTAAAAAATTTCAAAACTGCCACAATAAACAGCCCTTTACACTCCTATATATGTGAGCATACATAAACAATGCTCATGTATATGTAAATAAGGAGTGGAAGTGAGGAAATCACATGGAAGATTTTATGCACAACTAATATAAAAGGTTGTTTAAATTTCCTAAGAAGGTAAACATTTAAAATCTACACATTTATATTTTAAGACTAAACTAATGGCCACTCTAACCTTTAAATTACTATCATTAAAAACACATATAACTATGCCCCAAAATCCTGAAGCTCAAACTCTGAGGAAGGCTGTTTCTGCTGTTACCAGCTAGCATCACCTCTTGGTTAATAGCCACTAATTACAAAACACGATGCAGTAAGCAAGCAAACAACACTCATTTCTATTAGTGTCACACAGAAACAGAGCACAGTCACAGAGCTGCATTCCCAAGTACTTAAAGCCACCTGGCCAGGAGAAAGCTGTCAAAGTGCCCCCTAGTGACTACTGAATTTTTAAGAGAGGAATAAACTGAACAGTACTATTATAATTTCAGCAATGACTAGATGCTATAAAACAACAGGCTGCTTCTTGCTAAGACCTGCACCTCTTCCGTTTCCACTGCAGAAAACTTAAGGACAAAACACTCCATAGGATGGGCACAGAGGTTTCTGAAGGAGAAGTACTGACTTTTAACTTCTACAGCATAGTAGGGGGATTCACAGGTACACAGGTAAGCATACAGGCCAAAAACAAGAAAAAAAATGCATATTTTATTTTACAAGCACTCCAGATACTTGCCTGCACCACAGCATATATCATTGAGAATAATATGCAAATCAGCACTCACAGAACTGGATTCCATGATATACTTCCTAAAGCTTATAAACGCTTGGTGAAACAGGCGAGCTGCAAAAAAAAAAGGAACAAAGTGAATGCCACTGGGATCATAAAACCATATTTGTAAACACCCAATAAACCACTGAAGTGGCCCATTAAAAACCTGTTCCTTAACATGAAATATTAAAAGTAAATATAAAGGTTATTTGAATCGAGTGACAGAGACAACCTAAACAAGCAGTGTCACGAGACCCTGCATCAGATGTACCTAATTTCACATTCCAAATAAAAACAGATTTCACATTTTAAAAAAAAATAAAAAATAACTTTGAACATTTTCTTACCATCTAATCCATTTTCTGCTCCTAGTCTTTGGATTTCTTTTCTTTTGTAGAACTTATTTAAGTTTTTTAGAACTTCACCTGCAGAAAGAGAGTAACATTTTTTTAGTTTGCTCAAAATTAAATCAGTTCTGCTGACCCAAAGATAGATCACAGCTCCTAGTCTCATTACTTTGGAGAGAGGGAGTCTTTGCCATGCTGAATAGACTCAAATGATTTCTCCCTAAATTAAACACAATTCATGATTGAGCCTATTGTGGAAAAGAACAATCTTCAACTGCCACAGAGTAAGAACTGCCATGAAGATGACATCAGTATTTGAGAGATGCTCTCCCTAGTACTTAATAGGAAAACACAAAAGTGGGAACCTGCAGCCAACATGTTATGGAACAAAATAATTAAGGTTTTGGGGTGTTTTTTGTTTGCTTTTTATCAGCACCTATCAGGAAACAGCAAGTTTTAATGTGAAAAGTTAATCTGCTTAAACCACTTAGTAACTGCTTTTACTAAACATTCTGAGAGACTTCACACTGCTTCCAAGACACACACTCTCCAGGAAGATTAGGGAAACCAAATGCAGTATTATTCCTATTTCTCAGATTAAGTAAAGGAGGAGAGCACAGAACTTAACAGACTTTCTTCATATATACCACAAATTACTTAGTTTATACAAAATCTCTTATTATAGAGTTATTAATAAACGCATGCCCTCCCCTGAAAGGCAAGTTCAGAGTTGCAAAATAAACTGTATTTACTAATGTACACTCTGAATTTAGTTTATTAAATGTTAATCACAATGGCAAAATTGTGTCCCCTCCCCATCTATAGCACACGTCTGTGACATCAGAAATTCCCACCAACCTAGCAAATATCATAAGCATCTATCCATAAACTTATGTTATTGTGAAAATTCAAGTCTACAAACTCTGTATTATAAAATGCTAGGACTCACACATAAGGCAGCATACCACTGGTCTGCCAGCACAAGTGACTGAACACAACACTGCCAAGCTCTCTGCAATTAACTTTGTAACTCTTTGAAGTCTCTGCCACAACATAGACAGCTTCCCCTGAGATCAACCTTGATGCTCTTTCTAAAAAACTACACTCTAGAACAGAGATAACCCACTTTGCATAATGAAAATCATCAGGTGACAAGAATAAGGAAAAAATTCAACTGCAGGCAAATCCAGAAGCACAAGAGCAGTGGCTACATCCCATACCTTGTGCATCATTACAGTAGTCTATTGACAGATTAAATTACAGTCTGAAATGCTCACAAAGGTAACTAAGCGAGATTGTCAACAGGCTTACATTTACTACACAGGCATCCATACTCTCATCAGAAAACATTTAAGGGCACAGAAATCAAAGACAGCTGGGAAAACACTACACTAAAAGAAAGCACAGGACTAAATTCTCTTCAAAGCCTCCATAAGAAGTTATAACAGTTAACAAATCATCAGCCATGTAGCTAAATTCACACCCTACTGGCCTTGCTACAAGATGAAAAGGTCAATGCCAGAACATTTGTTACTATCCACACCAACGTGACATTGGGACCATGGCTGCCCTCAACAACCAAGGTCACGATCCTTCCTAAGCACAAAAATTTGTCTTAACAATAAGGTATATCAAAACTAAACAAAGCTGGCATTGCAGTCCAACTAGACATGCCCACATTAGATTAATCTGACTACACGTAGTATTACCCATTTCTACAGCAACAGCTGGCAATTAGGGCACCTACTCAGGAGATCTGTGTCCTGCCTCTACCGTCACACTTGTTATTATTCACTCCTGTTTTAAGATTTCCCTTTCTTTACCATTTATGCATTCTAGAACAGCATTTTAGCTCTTACTCAATTACTTTGACTTCTCAGCAGAATTTTTTTAAGGTTCCGTGTAAAAAGACAGCCTGACGCTATGGTTAAACTCAGAAATTTTGCAGTCAGCCTCCAATGTATCAGGTTCGTTTAGATGTTTCAGCCCTATTTGCAGGAAGACTTTTCAGTCAATTTTCTCCATCTGAGACAACAACAGTCCATTTCAGTAAGCCTGTAGGCTACCCGGGGACAGCTGAAATGCTGTATTATAAAATTCCTCCAGAACTATTAGACTTCTATTGTCCAGTCCAAGTGACTTTGTGCATCTGACTAATCTACTTGTTCTGGCACCACCTGTTTCTGACGCATGAATCGCTGACAATACCTCATCTTTTCTAGCTTACATTTCTCACCAGTAAGCACAGCCCCTGGTCTTACAATTGAAGCCACAGAACTGACATTCAATATGACAACTGAGTGTTAGGGCTCCAAATCAACAACTGTATCAAGGATCCTGTGAAGCCATGGGGCACAAAGTGCTGATCTGTCATACAGTAGATTTTTCTGTTTATAATTATTTAAAAATTCTTCATGGATCATCACCATACCAGGAGGCACACATTCAAAGCAAACCTAATTTGCGCTGCCCACTGACTTGGCAATATTCAGGTCTGGTGCTGAAGATCACAAAGCCAGGCACCAATCTTTCTACCTCTGTACTGACTGGACATCACCATTACAGTATCTTCTCTCATCACTCTTTACACTCCTTTCTTTTGATATCACATGCACGAGCAGACCTCTTGTCCCTTTCACCCTCCTACCTCATTTTAACATCATAGTTTCTTTTTTATACATAACTGCTCCTTAGATATTTCACTACAATGTGCTCATGTGTTACCTAGTCACTCAACAATCAGTTTGTTTGATGAATAAATTATACGAGGGGTTTGGCAAACACCTACTTAGCTCTTAAGTCATTCCATCAAACAGTAATTTCATATGGTTCTATTGTTACCCATAACATGCACATTTGGGCATTTCAGAAGGACATCATCATCATAAAAATATATCAGAAACATTATTAATGTAAAAGCAATGAAAGGGTGCAGAAAGACATAATCTGCCATAATCTCTGTACGAAAAAGCTCAATAGCAAAATTCATGCTCACTGTAACCTACTTGACACTCCGAAATTGAAAGCATACATCACTCATAAGGATCCACTTCGTGTGAAGTCACAGAAAACAGATGCAGCTGTGAATGAATTCCACTAAGCGGCAGGTGTGTTAGAATGGTTTTGCAAAAGTAAGCATCTAAAAAGGCTTCTGTTATACTGACAGTGTTTGACTAGTGTGAAAACTATGAGCGCTGTATCACTTCAGCAAGTTAACAAGGTGATTCACACTGGAATTATGCACACTATAAGTAACAAAGTTTCTTCACAAGCTGTAACCAGAAAGCCTGTAAATACAATTTTTTCTTTACTGAATCTAGTTCAGCATTTGACAGTAGAATCTGACAGAGTACCTTCATTCAAATTATAAAAACAAACAAACAAACACACACACACACACACCAAAAAAAAACCCAGATGCATGATACTGTGTGTGGTCAGAATCTGAGGCAGGGAAGCAGAGGAAGATTATTTATTTCATAAAAAAGAACGGGATGATATCTGCTAAGGAAGGTCTCATTCAGTTTCCTCTTTAACACAATTGATGGGTTCCAAAACACAAAATTACTGTCAGCACTACATGCCAACAAGCCAGATGAGCACCATACAAGGCTGGTATTCCTTGTAAGTCTCCCAGGCTGTTTGGAGTAGTTCATTTTCACCTGTGGGAACATAAATAATTTTAGCCAATCTGTTCTCTCTCAAAAGTTTAGCAGAGGCCAAATAGAAACTATACTTTCATTTTCCTGGAGCATTTTAGTTGCAACTTTGAAGAAATCCAACATAATAGCTTATGTAATAAATGAGTAATGTACAAGTAAGACGCCACCATTCATGTTTATTGGTATCTGAGGAATGCACTACTAATTTAAGCTAACACTCAAAAGACAAGTCTGAAAATGACAGATTTGATGCATTACAGCTGTTCAGGATTTCCCTCCTAGCTAGGTCTTTTAGCTGTCAGGGCCAGGTATTGTTTTCTTAAGGGCTCTGAACAATTCAAGATCATTTTCTCATGCTTCCTATAACTGGAGTTAATATAAATAATATGCCATCAAAACACTTAATTAGGAGAACATATGAAGAAAAGGTTTCCATTTACACCCTCATTACTTTGGGGTCACCAAACATCAGAAGAATCACAAACTTGTTTCTTATTTACCAAGTCTTTAAAGATAATGTTCTGGCACAGATAGATAAAAGACGACCTTTCCTGAGCAGAAGACTGAACACAGATGAAGAACAAACAGGACGTATGGTTTACAATTAAAAAAAAAAAACAACACTGAAAAAGCAGTTACAATTAAAAAAAACCCCAACACTGAAAAAGCAGTTACAGCTCACTCAATAGTTCCTGAGATATAATTACATATAAAGACATCAAAGAACAGAAGCATAGAGCATCTAAAGGTCAACAACAGAATTTCTTCTCTGTTTCCACTTAAATGTCAAAAAATTAACGTGTCAGGTAAAATGACAGGACACATACCTAGCAGATAGACAAAAGAGAAACGCAGAACATTGAGAAGGATGTTATTTTACTCGGTTTAAACACCCTATTCTGCTTTTGACATACTCAGCAGCTCTCATAACACAGACGGCACTGAAGCACATAGTTCTTGACACAGTTTTCCCAGTTGATACACAGAAGCCTACGCTTAAAGTTTACTCGCTCATACTTTAAGACGTGCAAACCCAAGAACACACAGACCAACCTGCACTGTTCTAACTAAAAGTTAAACTTCAGCTTCTAACGCTGATGGCTAATAACTAGAAATACTGAATGCTCTGCCCGATTTTGATCTAGGCACATTCACACACTGATGATGCTCTTCTGCCTATAACAGCAGTATCTGAGAAACCTATGACTTCTGAGTTCAGACACAGTTACGATTTCGGAAGGCCACACGATCTCAGTTTAGCTTAGGACCTGCCCCCCCGCCAAGCACCTTTACCCTGACTGCGCCGAAACAGGGAGTGGAGGAACTGGGCCAACAGATTTTTCCTCCACACGGGGCACACCTAATGGGCCTTAGTAGGAAAAAAAAAAAAAAAAAAAATAATCACTACCGGCCCTATGACCTTTTACCTGACAGCTTTTATCCCCCTTTCACCATGGCGGGCACCGGTCAGACCAGACCCCCTGCTCTCCAGAGAAAAACCCGAGGAAACAACCCGAAAGGGGCCGGCCGGTTCCTCTCCGCCCTCGCCAGGAGCCTCACCCCCGCAGGCGGGGAGGGCGGAGGGGCAGCACGCCTCAGGTCCTGGCGGGAAGAGGCCGGGCAACGCCTGCGCCGACCCTGCCCGCCGCCGCCGCCTCACGGTCCCTTCCCGCCGCCTCCGGGCCGCCCGCACTCACCCTTGTCGAGCGGCCGCGTGAGTTCGGCCCCCACGTCTTCCTCGGCCGCGTCGCCGACGGGCTTCAGCGGCACAGGCACGAAGAGAGAGGTGTCGGGGGCCCGCGAGCTGCCGTCCCCTCCGGCTGAGGAAGAGGATGAAGCGGCAGCGACGGGGCGCAGGCGGGCGGCGGCGGCCCCGCCATGGCGGGGGACGAGCCCCGCGCGCGCCGGGAGCCGCAGTAGCGGCCACGCGCACCGCCTCATCGGCAGCGAAGGGCAGCGGCGGCGGCGCGCGGCTGGCGCGTCATCCAGCGGCGACAGACCGGCGGCCCCCGCCGCGCAGGCGCACCGCCGCCCGCGCCGGGCCCCACCGCCGCCACAGAGCCAATCAACACAGAGGAGCCAGATGTTAGTGAGAATACAGCTGTTTTAATAATTCAAATAGCAGCTCAGTACGCTTTCCCGTTCATTATACATGGTTGCACAATCT
Organism: Chroicocephalus ridibundus; assembly: GCF_963924245.1. Lineage (NCBI taxonomy): Eukaryota > Metazoa > Chordata > Aves > Charadriiformes > Laridae > Chroicocephalus > Chroicocephalus ridibundus. Next base: position 36,523,267 of record NC_086289.1, on the reverse strand, counting down.
GAGGCTGGTTAATACAATCAAGTTTTCAAAATCTCTCGGAATCATTTCCAGATTACAACATGCAAGTGACCATGAAAATATTTGGCTTTTTAGTTTATTCTTTTAAATTTCTGAACAGGCACTTACATGAGGGAGTTAAATTTGCTCTCGTTCAAAGGTATCAGCGTTAGAAGTATCCTAGCGTAGAGTACACAGAGTCTTTGTCTGCTTTATCAAAGTGCCACAGTAATAAAAGTTCTTACAGAAACGTAATTTGATTATTTTTACTTACTCATAAAGTAAGGTTACCAATGACACTTGCACCAGAGTTGAAAAGTCTTGGTTTCAAGGCCAAGTGAACCACAAGCGCAAGTAGCCTTCCACGCAGCAGGCTTCGGTCTGAGCCCAAGCCCCAGGTCTGACCCCAGACTGCATGCTCAGTTGTGAACAGATGAAGACTGACACCTTTAAAAGCTATTTCTTCAAACACTAAATGCATATGAGATGATCAAAACAAATGAGCTGCTGTGCCAGCCAAGCTTCCAACGCTTTTAAGGCTTGCCTGGCTTCAAAATACCTTTCCAGAAGACCACAAAAAAAACTTGTTTGCCCTCATAACAGGCCCAAATGGACTAGGAGAAAGAGGAGGGTGTCCTTCAAGGACGCTTTGCCTCTCCTGTCAGGACAGTGAGGAGACAAGACTGTGAAGACAGTGGAAGCATGAAGCCAGGAGGAACCACAGAGTTTCACAGAGTTGCAAAATAATCAACGTTACCAGCATTTATTTCATCAATAAGAGATAACTACTTTTAAATACTTTCCCCACTCACCACCTGCAGGTGAAACCATGACACCTCCACAGTCACTAGTGACTGGGCAATGAACCCCCAGTGATCAGCGAGACTCACATGAAAGGCTTCGAGAAGTACGGTAGAGAGAGAATTAGGGGAAGGCAAAGATGTTCCTAACATTCTTTGCTGCTGACAGATTCAAAGCTTCTTAGAAACCTTGGTAAGGTGTCCGAAGGCTCCCCAGTTATCACAGTCGTAGTGCATATACATGCAGTTTCAGTTAAGCCCTAACATAGTAATTAGAAGTCTTAGGACAAATTTACCGTAAACCTCGATTTTTAGTGTGATTTAGTCATTCTGTCTTATTGTAGTTTCAAAACAAAAACAAATGCAAATAAGCAACATTGGAAAGAAACATGCAATAAACAACATGAGAGAAGGGAAATGCTTTAGTCTACACTGTATAAGTGATCAGCAAAAATCAAATATACCAGCCCACCATGCATGGAAATAACTAGACTTAAGCTTATGCATATCCAAGTGCATATAACATTATCAAATAAAAGTAAATGTGCAGTATAAAATAGTAGCTTAAGAAAGTTCCAGTGTTTGAGAAAGCACTTTATTTTAAATGTATATACATACTTGAATGTTTAACTGAAGAACGCTTTAGTAGTATGGTAAATGCAGCACTGCAAGATGAAGGAAGACAGTTGTAATGGGAATTTTGGCCTTCTTTTCCCACAGGCTGCTGCCATCTTTAACCTGCTGAAGCATCGCCAAGTTTTTCATCTTATACCAGTTCACATTTCAGGTTGCTCAGCAGATGCTTGTGATTCTGGAGATTCAAATCGCTGGTGAAAGTTTGTTCGTTGTTTCCTCAGCTTCTCAGGAGCTTTTCTCCATAAAATTATCTCCTATTTAAGGAAGGAAACACTTTTGAAATGACCATTTGCCATTAAGCCAGCAGTATCAAGTACCATTTTAGGTCCCTAATAGGCAAAGACTTTTGAAAAAACTCTGCATCCCCATTACTTTCCATATGTACTGCACTGTTCTGTAAGTAACAGGGGACACAATTAAGTTTAGATATGTAGTTACTGCCCGAACACGTACTTTTATCAATCCCGAGCATTCACCTTTTCCTTAACAATCCCACTTTGATGGTATTAAAGGCTTCAAGAAGTTTTTCTTCCTCCTTTTCTCAAAATCCAAAGCCCATCATAGCCATAGTATGTTCTAGTTACCTTTTGTTTTCCTTATTTGATTATATTGCCTTGTCTGTTCTTTAGAAAGGAGATTCTGATATACATTATGTTGTAATCCACACAGCTTCATTCCAGTGAGCCTTTTCACTATTCCTTTCCTCAGCACATCCTCAACTGTTGTTATGTTTTCAGTCAAAAGCCTTCGTCCTTATTATAATTTTGAACCTGGGCTAATGCTGAGAGGGGAAATCTACCCACGGTAGTTTAAGAAAGCATCCAAACAAATGCATCTGTATCTCATTTTAGCCACTAAGTGTTTTGTCTTGATATTCACAGTGCAAGGTTGTTCTGTGGCACTGAGCATCCTTATCCTTGCTGAAACAGTATCCATCACCACACACCCCCCCCGGCTCCTTTTTGCAAGGTAACATTTTCCATACAGCTTCCAATACACTCACCAGCAGAAATGCTTAAGCCATACATGAAGCACAGGTGGCTTCTAATGTGCTGAACATTCAAAGCGGCACACACAACAGTCCCAACGGTTCTGCACCAAGACTGACCATACCTGTTGTTTGAAGTATCGCCTGTCTTCTTCATCCACAAGCACTAGATTTAAGAAGTACCTCACTGAAAATTTTTTGTTCACATCCCTCATTGTAGGAGTTGGGTCATAGCCTGCTAAGAACAGTCTGATAGGAATTGATTCACCTTAAAAAAGAAATGTTCAATTAGTTCCTTAAAACTGGATGTCCTTAACGCAGTTTCAAAAGACATGCAAAATAAAAGTAGTTTCCCAAGCACCGTCTGTGTCCCTTCCCTGGTAAAAAAAAAAAAAAGTTACAGAAAGCCACCAAAAAACATCAAAAACAACACTGAGCACAGACAAAAACACAACACTGGACACAGATTTTCAAGTGTGAAATCAAAATTTTTGAAATCAAAAGTGGAAACATTTTCTCAGTGGAAGCACGGTAGCCAGGCAAGACGAAAGCACTGGTATCTTGAACTCTAGAGCTGGTCTACACCACGGGAGTCAGGTTTGAACCGAAGTGATAAAAGTATCAGACATAGAATTTCCAATGGTAAACAAGGGTAAGAATTACTAGGATCCCAAGTGAAATGCCCAAAATCAATAAAAAACATCTGCTTTGAATTGGAAAATCCACTACCATTTCAGCCTAAGGAGAAGTGTGGTTTCTCCACGAAAAACGTATACAAGTCATCTCCTCCAGGTTTGGTGTTTTGGTTTTTTTTTTGTTTTAAATACAGTTTTAACTCAAAAATGCTTACCCTTTTAAATAAGCACAATTATTTACCTTTAACTGGTGCACCATCCATTATTTCATACTTTGCAATAGTTTCGGTCTCTGTTGTGGTACTGGGTCCTGGTGAAACAAGTTTTCACTGTGAGAACACACGGTTTGGTTTTAAACACTTACAAAGCTTTATCACAGCAATTTCTACTCTGCAGAATTTAACACCATATTTTTTGCCTTTGTCTTGCATTTAAGTTACACACAGCTAAAGCAAGCAAAATCCTCTCCCAGGCAGAGCATCTACTTCTCACTCTCTCCTCCCCATGCTGACACAGAAGAGGCAATAGCCAGTGCTTCAAAGGAGACTTGGGTATGTAGGCTTTAAATAAGGGACAAGCATGCAGGGGAGGACCTGTGAAACAGTTCTGTTTGGTGGGCAGTGGATGCAATTTGATAATGCTAGGCTGTAATCACACTAGAAAACTGAAGGGTTATCACCCAGCACAAGAGCCACCTCTCTCCAGGGCCTAGGATGAAGAAACCAGAGTACCTAATTTAGTCACAAAAGCCAACAATGAAGTAGAGCTTTCTGCCCTTTCTCTATTTCTATGGAGGCTTTCTCATTCTCCGCACAAGCAGCTCACTAGGGTTCCACCCACTGGGGAATAAAGTCATGAGCCACAAGCTCTTACTGCCTTCTTAGTTTGAGGGTGTGCAAGCCTGATCTGCAATAAACAGGCTGTTTCTGCTTCAAAGCCTCCTGATATTTCCATCCTATCAGCTTTAGGCTGACAGAACATAACACATTCTAGAACACAAGAGATTCATGCTAATCTTTTCCAAGTCCACTTTACCAGCTAATAGCTGCAGAGTCAAAGGGGTCTTCAAGATGCGTTTTACATCTTTTCCCTTGTTCATTATCTATCAAGGCTGCTTAAGCTGATGCATATTTATGCCTGAGTTTCACTAAAAATGGTTCGTGTTTGTGAAACTAGCCCAACTGTCCCATAATCCCAGAACAATGCTAAGGACCTTAGGCAAAGTTGACTACTAAGTATGATTACCAAAGCACAAAATGCAGATGGTAGACAAACAGCAGTGAGAAAGAAGCATATGCAGCATCGGTTTAACCAAAGCTGCAACTGTTGACTTCATTCTCCACCTTTGCCTAATGCTCAACTGGCATACAAGCTGCCATTTCTTTTGCTCTTTTTCCTCTTACCAATTCCAGTGATCTCCTTTTTGATCAGCTGCAACTCCATGTGCTGAATTTTTATTCTCACTAACAGGAAATAAATTTTTCCAACAATCACATCCTTTAAGTGATACCTTTAAAAGAACAGAGTGGGGATTTTCATTAAAGAATAAAGACAACTTTTACAGCTTCTTGAAAACAAGTTATACAGGCAATTACCCTATCTGGCCTGTTAATTACTCAGAGCTCGCGTCCCCACTGAGGTAAGCACCTCAGCCAGACCAGTGCAATTACCACCTTTCAATCACTGCACTATTTGTAAAGGAAGGAATATAGTTATAATCAAAAACCATAAATGCAGAAATCAGGTCTTAAATATTTGCTAGTGACCTTCCATTAGTACTGAAGGCAGAAGAGACAAGAATTCCTCAAAAAAGTCCACTGTGTAATTAGTAACCAAATAGTTCAATAGAATAATCATTGGAAGTGTTGCTTTATGTTAAGTCCCCAGATACCAGGTTGTTCGCCAAATATTATGTACTCTATCTTTTTATCCCAAGATATTTACTTGGAATGCATCTCATTTTAAGCCACACTTACTTTGACTTATTGTATTCAAACTCTATATGAAGACAGTCTTCAATGCCTACTTCCATTTTAATGGAGTTGTTTACATCTGGGTACGTAGCAAGCTGGTGAACAATCAGATCATATTCTTTCACCAAGTCTGACAGCCGTCTCACTATTGTCACTTTTAGAAAATACCTAGTAAGAAAGTTAACCAAGTTAACCATCATTATTCAGAATCACATAAATAAAAGCCTTTATGTTCAGAAGTATACGTATTCTTTGAAAGACAAGCGTACATTCTCTTAAGACTAAGCAGAAAAGAATAAGACACCAAATTATGAGAAAAAACACAGGTGGGAATGTGGAGAAGGGGTTGATTGGTTGTGTTTGGGGTATTTTTAAAGGAGAGACATAAACTGTTTTCACTTGACTGAACTGAAAGAATTTGATCTACACAAACGCCACTGAGCAATTCCAAATAAAGTAGAAAAGGCTACATTATAAGACTATCTCAACAACTCAAATCAAGGCACCCTAGCTGCTGGCTGTTACATGTCTGATTTGAAATCCAAAAGGAGGAAAGGGGACAATATAATGTCTAAATTATGATTTTGCTGTAGGGCAGAAGGGGAGAGAAAGCTTAACAGTTACAAACCTCAGTCTGACATTGGCACCAATGTAGGATTCGTATGGCTTCTCAACCTGCATGAATTCAAAGTCATAGCTTCTGCTTTGGGTCAGTTCTCCGGGTAAGGCCAGTTCTTTCACTAAGTTTACAAATTCATGAGTATTGCTTTTGTCATTGAAGAGCTCTAAAGATGAGGAAGTTAAAGGAAAACATTTTTCAGCATTCTTTTTAGCAAACAAAACCGTTTCTAACTTGTCAGGAGCACATGGGAGAGGACAACAGAAGCAATTAATTTGATTTAAGTTATACATATCTGACCAAATGTTTTATGCATTTTTCAAAGTTATCTTCCATTTCAGCAACCTACAGTAAGCATTCCTAAAGAGCTAACTGCAACGAACAGAACACACATCTGCAGCTTCACTAGCATGGCTTTTTTTTAATTACAGTTTAGCTAACTATAATAAGCACTTCTTGCCTTGCATTCTCTGTAATTAGCATTGCCCGATTTTGGCTTCTAGCATTTATCACTGAAGGGACAAAATGTAAGCAACATCAAGACTGGCTTATTTAGGACAGGCCAGTGATCCCAACTGGTATCCCACAGATCAACACCACCTATCAAATGGTTTACTACTGCTACTGGTCTACAATCATACGGCTTATTACGACCACTGGTCTAATTAAGTCATTTGGAAACAAGCTTTTAACACATAAGCACAGACACACCAGTTTCACAGCAATGGCATCTTCTGTCCTCAGGCCAGACCACTGTCATTATTATTCATCCCTAGATCCACATCATGCAATTCTTACCAAGACAAAACTTAGGTAGAAAAATTTAATATTGCCATAAAAAAAAAAATCCACTTTTGTATATAAAAAACAAGCTTCTCTACAATCTACAACTGAAAATATCAGCTAAGGTTTTACAGAGACTGAAGCTTTCCAGAAGAGAACAAATGAACTAAACACAGCACAGTTTATCATTGCCAATTTGATAGAAACTGATACTGTTAGTTTGTAGTCATATTAGAAAAGCAATTATCTAAGGTGTACTTTGTTTGCTATGATAAGCATTCATATAATAATACAAGGCTTATTTACTATTGCATATCCAATACTTTCTGTGCCAGTCAGAAAAGTTGCACTCTGAAGAGTTGATTTAAAATAGGTCTTTGACATGCAGCTGGAGCTAGTCTTCAAGTAGTGCAGAGACAGATCACGCTACTGGGATACTTTTTGTATTGCTACATTAAAACTTGAAAGGATGCAAGAAAACATGGAGAAGTACAAAAAGCAGTAGCTTAAACCACTTCTGCATAACTGGCAACTTCTAAACTGTAGCACAACAGGAAGTCCCAGGAACACATGAAATTCAAGAAATACTACATCAAATTAAAGTCATTCAGAGAATAAACTTTATGTATCAGTAGATGAAGAACAGCCCATATACCTATTAGAAGATAACAAACTAAATGAAGCTGACATATAAATTACTTCCAAGGGTGACAATAATGTAAACAGCCCTCTAACGGAGAAGGAAGGAATTTTAGCATCAGTCTAAGGGTGCCAAGGTTACCTCAAGTGGTAGGAAGAGGTTAGATGTGATCAAGATTCTTCAGAGTTCAAATGTAACTAGATTCGGATAAAGTTGTAGGAAAATGATATTTCTAATGTCAATGCCACATTATCTTGCTAAAAAGCACAAAGATCCTCTGAAGCTTCAATATTATTTTATGTTAACAGTATAAAACTGTTTTAGAAAACCAATCACCAAAGAATTATTTTAGAAGTGTACTCCTGTAGGCTGCCCCATCATTTCTTTTCTATGCTTCTTCTCTTTCAGAGACAGAATTAAAGCCAAGAACTAAGAAATCTGGCACAATAGGTACATCTGGTATTTTGGCTCAGAACCTTAAATACATGCAAAACAAGGCACAGACAGAAAAAAAAATAAAAATCAAGTGCTTTAATTTTGCTTTTTACGTCAGGGTCATTCATCATTTATAATCAGAGGGGTGACTGTGTTTTAAATTAAAAATGAATAGTCTGAAATGTACAAAGCACAAACGACATGTACCATGGCCACAAGTTTAGTTTTTAGAAATCTCTAGTGGTTCTTAATCAAACTCTTAACTGGTCTGAGACAGACAGAATACTCACCATCCCAGTTCTCCCTCACATGTAAATATCTTACCTCCCAATGACTTTATGACTAGCACAAATTAGTACATCACTTGCATTAAAATGAGGAGGATATAATCTTCCTTTGGCACTTGTAAAAGCCTCTAACCCAAACATGTTGCAATGTTTGAGCCAAACTGCTGACAGTCACAAGTGCCAAGTTCCACAAACCACACACACCTGACATCCCCTTTATAACTTAAACTCACCAATTTGTCCTACAAATTCAATTCTAATTCCTTGGTGCTCTTGTCTCTTTCCAGGCTGCCTAAAGGAGACGTTCACCTACCAAGGCAATAAAACACACCTGTTAATATGTTTTCATTTTTACTAATGTCATGTATTAGAGTGAAAGTGTTGAAAAAAATTTACTACATGCCTACGAAAACTGAGACCTCTTCTCAACAGCACTACTTGAGCCTGAAGGAAATCAAATCAAACAGCTGGTTATGAAATTAAGCATTACCAAGGTGCTACTAAAGCATTTAAGAAAAATCTAATCACTCACAAGACTGAATTTAATAACTAAGCTTGAAGCTTTCAAGTTCCAAAATTAAGAATCCAAGCCAGAGCTTAAGCAGAATTCACATAAGCCCGTCGTGACCCTCTTGCCATCTTTGAAGGCAGAGAGCTTCAAAGCATCTTCTGAGGGTCTCATTTGGAAGTCGAAAAAAGAACTGCCATGACATGCAGACATTTCAAGTTAACTGAACTTAAGTCCCTTCCTCAGCAGATAGTTGAGGAATTGGTGTTAGAGAAGTCAATGAACAATAACAGATAACGAAACCTACTATCAAGATCTTCATTTGTGAATTTGACTCTCACAAACAGACCTACCTCACGAGAAAAGATTCCATAAAGTTACTTTATATGGAAACATGTAAATATTAAACATATATAATGTTTTCCTACAATTTAGTGATGACAGAAAGTCCTATACCTTAAAATCCAGTACGTCATCAATATCTGAGTAGGAAGTAAACCACTTGAATAACCTATCTTTGTGATGAAAATGAGGACATAGGTCAATGGAAGTTATCCAGTAAATTACTGGTCTTCCAAGAACTCCTCATACCACTGTGCTTCTGTTAGCCGAAACTCTTCAGGCACCTCTCAGGCATCACTGATACAAGCAAGAAGTGCTCAGGCCAGTGAACAAACAAAAGCTAATTTCCTGACTTTAAGGCACATCTTGTGACAGTTTCACATCCCTGAAAGGATCTTTCTAGAGAACCAAGATTTTACATGGCAATATATCTTCAGAGCAGGAAGCTGCCCACAGACAATAGGTCAGTCAAGATTGAAGCAGGTATTTAGAAGTCCATCTCAGAACCCAATGCCTGGCTCAAATTTTTTGCAGAAGTGGATCATAATGGAAATAGTCAGAGAGTGAGAATGACTCCAGTAAAACCAGAGTGATGGCAAGGAGTTCTTAGGTACAATACTGAAAGTAGAGAAATCCCTCTGGCAATCTCAACTTCTTCCCCCCCATCCCCAAGAAAAACTCTTGTTGACTCAACAGCCAGCTGAACTTGATATGTTGTTCCTCTGATGCAATTTCAGAAAACACTTCAGGGCATGAAACACAAGGCTCAGCTTCAGGGTATGCAAAGCAGGTTGGTTGTGACAGCCAAAAATTACTGCTACACATGTTGGGTTGTGTATTTTGGAGTTCAAAGGGAAGCGGAAGCAGGGGATCCAGTTTGGAATAGTTTTCTTGTCAGAAGCAACGATAGGATTGCACACAAAGCTGATTCATATATACAAGATGCGCAGAACTAAAAAAACCAGCTACTGTTTCCTCTTTGAATAATATCACAAGCTGAAATAGCAGCTCTTGCTTGTATCAGTTTTTCATTTACATCCCTATATGCATTTGCATGCCAGAATCATTAAAGTAATTAAGTCACTTAAAAAAAATATTTACCTTTCCAGAAACAGATTCTCCATCGTAGAAGAGAAAATGCTTTTCTACTTTACCGTCTTCTGTTTTTATTTCTGCTGTTTTCCGTGTTTCTGCATCATTAAGAATAACATCAATCTCACAAGGAGGAGCAAAAAAACCTCCAAGAAAACTCTGGAATAACAAGAATTAGACAAGTTACTACACAGTGGACACTCACTTTTAATTAAATGTGGTATTTACTTGCAGCTGTACACTGTACATTGGGGAAAAACATTAGTGTTCCCATGAAGTTACAATGCCATTATGTATTAGAGACCCAAGAAACAGCAATGACAAAAGACAGTTGTTCATCTAGCAAATAATGGAAATCAGGTCAGTAACAAGCAGTAACAGGTCCTATAAAATATAATGTGTATAAGAAAGTACACAGTATAATTATCATTATTACTACTACACTAAAATACTAACAAATATTTAAAACATTACTGTTGCAAACACAACTTTGGTTTCTGTCACTAAAAAGTTCCCAATCATTCATTTCACTTTAAAAAAAAAAATAATCATTTTTAAACCACACTTCAAAAAAAAAATCTCTGTAACGAATTTATCCCATCTAGTTTAGGATTTGAGATATTATGCCATAAAGAACTATGTATTGCTTTATACCCACTACAACATACTGCATAAACAGCAGTAACAAGGGAGATCAGAAGTAAGAGGAATAAGAGCAAAGCAGGCTGAAAAAAACCAAAAAAACCAAACAACAGGGATACAGTACAAGGCCTAAAGCACCCGTCTGGCAAAGGGGAATAGGGACTTTATTTGCTGCCTCTACACCCCATGGTAGGAAGGAAATCTCTCTTAGCAAATGAAGAGAGCACTAGCAAGTTAAGAGGCAGGGGTTCTTCATATAACCTATGCTAACTATACAACTCCGCCATCAGACAGAGTGGATGTTACAAGTTCACCTGTAGCACTGCTCCAGTCACCAACCCATTATGAGCATTAAATTTTTGTCCTCTCCTTAAAACAGCATTCCCTAGGCATGAACTTTTGACCAGTATCAAACACAAGAAACCAGGAGAGATCATCCTTTGACCTTGCACAAACATTTATTACAAGAAACTGCAAAACATGCTAGCAGCACTATGGGAAACTCAACAAGATTAGCATAAAAGCCCACATTTTCTCCTAAGAATTAGGCACTGATCTGCTTTGATGTACTGAAGCAGACACCACTTCACTAATTCAGTGCAACTTTTTTTGTTTGTTTTTGGAGAAATTACACTGTTCTCTATGAGAGCATCCACTTCAACTAGACAAAACAGTCATTCTCACTTCACCAATTCAATCTCAAAAACTGAGTAAGAATACATTCAAGACATTTTGGGGACCTGAAGTTTGAAATGTAACATTAATAACAAAGTCTAGAATAAAGTCTGATCTGAGTGCTGCTGCCTAGCAGTAAGAACACTGAATGACTTTTTGCTTAGGCATATAAGTCAAGCAAAGATATGGCGCAATTCTGAGCTATAAAACAACAATTCACACAAGGCTAAACCAACTTTGTTTAGATAGCAAGCAGCCCTAGTTCAATCCAGAGAGATGTATATAACTAACTGAAACCCAGTGATATCTACTTCACATTCTCACAGGAAAGAGGCAGCAGATGACCAACAAGGTTGCCAAACTAAGACCAAATGGTCCTCCAAGTCTCTGCCAAGCACACAGTCACATTAATTGCTGAAATAATAATTCATTTTTTTTTAAATGACTGCACACTAGAACTATTCTTGATTTTTGGCTCCTAGGAAAGGGAGAGAGAGAGAAAGAGGAAAGTTTCAACAAGAATTCCAGATCTTTAGACTATCTGAAACTGTTACACAGATTACTTTCGGGCATGCCTGTATTTTTTTCCTCAGAAATTCTGCATTTGTTCTCCCGGTTAGCCTTATACTTTTTCCCCGAAAGCAAACAAGGAAGCACATTACCTTTAAGTAAACATTATACAAGATGTACTCACAGTGCCTTCCAAATTATGAAGCTGTACCATCATTTAAAGCAATGAGTCAGAACTAACATTGGTAACACATCACTTCTCAAGACACTGCGTTATGAGTATTTCAACTGTACCCCTCAGAGATTAGCCATGGTCTCATCCAGGGAGGACAAGAACATATGGAATAAAGAAATTAACAGCCGGTATCTCCCCCAGTTGCTATCGAAGATAGGGCTGCAGGGAAACTATGCAAAACAAGAAGTATTTTAAGAAGCCATTGGCGTATTATGTTACAGCTTAAGAAAATGAAGACAGAGAACTAAGGTTTTCAGAAGCTGGCCAAACGCTAGGTTATGTTCTTGATTTCATGCAAAAGACAGACGCTAAAGATTTTGCTACATCAGGACTGAAAACAATCTGCATTCAGTCCTTACGTGTTATAGCTGTACAAAAGGACTTGTAGGACTCCCAGCAGCTGACAAATGGTGCAGAAATCCCAGCCTCGGCTTCACATGGAGCCCTAAAATGCTTTTGCATGTCCAACAGAGATTGAGACACACGTTAAAGAACCCACAAACTTCAGAAACCCAAAGTGCATTGATCTAGCTGGTTCTTTAAGATACATTTTTTTTTAAAACCTATACATCCCAGCACACCAATCTATACACCCACACATGCACACTTTGCCTAGGCCGAGTCTGCTGGGCACCAAGTTGGCCGCTATTTCACCAGCCCTGAAGGATTACAACCAACCCCTGTCATTTTAAGTGCTGCCTTACGGGACTGCTGAAAGATTTACTGATGTTTCCCGGACCATCACACACACTTTCCCCAAAGCCTTTCTGACAGCAGCTGTGTAGGAAAAAGCCGAGTTTCACGACCAAACTCCGTGTTGGCGAGGACGGAAGAAAAACAGGGGAAAGCCCCAAGACTTAACCCATAAATTGTATTAAAAACACCCTAAACCGTTGTTTTTCGCCACCTCGCCCCAGCGCCGTTTTGCCAGCTCTCCCCCGAGCCCGCAGCCGCCTCCCTCCCTCCTTCCCCCACGGGGCCAACCTACCCGGCCTCAGCCGCCGCCAGGCCCCGGCCCCGCTCGGGGCGAGGCGGGCGGCTGGGATCAGCAGGCCAGGGAGGGGGCGGCCAGACCAGCAGCGGCGAAGGGTGAGGGGGGAAGTCACCAGTCACTCCGCGGCCGGTCCGGGGAGCGACTGGGGAGGGACAACCAGCGGGCCAACTGCGCCCGGCGGGGCGGCTTACCTCACGCACAGCCCGGAGCCACAGGTGGGGAAGAAAGGAGGGAGGAAAGGAGGCACCGCCCGGCCCGAGGCAGCCCAGGCCGCCGCCTCAGGCGCGGTGCGACCGTTGGCGGGTAACGGCCGGTAACGGCCGCTAACGGTCGCCCCCCCGCCCCTCACACACTCACCATGGTGCGTGCCCCGCCGCGGCCGACTCCCGTCCCGCGCGCCACCAGCACCAGCCGCCCCGGCCCGCGCCCCTGTCATGTGACCTTACAGCCCGCCACGCCACGCCCCTCCCCCGCCGCACGTGACCGCCCCCTCCCCACCCGCCTTGACGCCACCGCCCCCTCGCCACGGGCCCGGGGGGGGGGGCGTGTCGGGGGTCGGTTGGCGCATGCGCAGCGCGGCGGGAGGGCGCCGCCTAGCGGCCGGGAGGCGGTAGCGGGGGGGGTATCTCTGACAGGAAATAACGGTCGCGGTCCCGAAACGTTTATTTGCCAGATTTTGTGCTTTTTTTTTTAGGGAAACAGGGAGGCGGGAGGCAGCCACTCGGGCGGATTTTAGCTGATTAGCTGAGGGCTGGAAAAGCGCAGACGGCTTCTGCCACGCAAAGTTTTTTAATTTATTAATTCATTCTGTGATTATAAATATATTATTTAATTTATTAAAGGCTTTTAATTTCTTCCCCCTGGAGCACGGTGACATCCCCACAGAAAACCGTTTTCCCCCCAGTTGGGATGGCCGCCCCAGCCACTAAAAGCAAAGAGCAAGTTCACACCGAGCAAAGATGATTATTTTTTTTTTAGTGAGTGAAAGCAATAAAGACCTTAAGGCAAAGTTTTATTGACTGGCAGTTGGTTTAAAACCGCTTCGTGGTCGTCGCGTCAGGCTGGGCACCGAGGAAGGGGCGAGAGGGGCCACCACCATCACAAGGAGGCCGATGTCTCCAGCCCTACAGGAGCAAATCCTCCTCCACCAGCTTCTGCTTCAGCTCGCCGCCCCGCAGGCCCTCTAGGAACACGGGCAGCTTCTCCTCGGAGAAGCCGTCGCTATCGCCAAGCCCCGACCCAGAGGCTGGCTCTGCTTCCACCACAACATCAGACCCGGAGCCAGACTCCTCATCTGAGAGCGGGAATATGTCGCCCAGCTCCTGGTATCTCTTCATCCTGAAATGCAGAGTTTATTCCAAAGTTACTACTTTATTATCTCTTAAGTGGACACGCCAAAGCCTCACATTCCCATGGGTGAGCCACGCTGTGACAGGACCATCAAGAAGGGAATACTGCACGTTTTTGGGTTCCAGCACCAATGACAAACATGCAGCACATGAACTTACAGGGACGGGTCTGCCATGGGAGGGAGGATCCTGTTGGCTCCACCGGTGGGCGTGTAAAACCAGGGCCCCTTCTCTTCAATGCAGTTAGCGGACCAGGCGTCGGGTCGGCACCTCACTCTCTTGTACCTTGCCTTCTGCATGGGAGCACCTGATCGAATCAGCCGTGCATTATTCACCGGGACCAGGACGTTATTCAGCAGGACCTATTAACTTTATGAGCACCTAGTAAAGCTTAAAGGAGCGGAAGAAAGTAATTTGTGTGGCCCCGGTTGCTCAACTGCCAAAAAATAAATTAACCCTGCAGGCTGTTTTTCAAACAACGACTGATATCCCTAAGTGACATCCCTGCTATCAGAGGCGTCAGGCACATCTCGCACATGCCACTGGGAAATCCATGGGAATAAGAAATGGAAATCCCATGGGAAACCACCGCCTCGCACTGACAAGGGCTCTACTCTGGCTCAGGGCACAGCACGTCCCCAGGGACCTGCGGGCTCAGCCACCTTCAGCTCTCCCCGAAGCTGATGGAAGTATCTCAAGATCTCTGGGGAACGAGCCACCCCAGTGGAGAGCTGGCTCCTGCCCCCTCGCTTTCTCTGTTGGCTCCAGCGAGGGTCAGGACCAACCCCACTTCGGCATTGCCCGTCTCAGCTCAGCTCCTTCGAGTTTTGACGGGGAGGCTGGAAACTCAAGGTATGCAAGAGCCGCCTGCCACAGGAGCGGATTTGGAGATTACGTATGTTCTCAGAGCATGTCACTGGAGTAGAGACGGTTCAGGCGTCTCCTAGACAGGGCCCAGGGTTACATAAATCCACAGTATCGACCCCCAGGTGCCCGATGGGGGGTGTTGCTGAAAAGCGAGTCTTCAAAAAATACCATAAGGAAAAAATAACAATTGCAAAATACGACAAAAATAGAAGCATTTCATCCTTCCTTCTGGTCTTATGAAGTTAATTTGTTCTGAAGCCTCCTGGCGCATTCTCCCCCTGTTGGCACTTTGTCTATTTTTTCTCCGTTTCTTGGGACTCACTTTCTGTAATTACACTTCTCTATTGCCCTATATATTTCCCTAATGCACTAGGTGACTTTCAACTACCTCCTACGCTCCTCTGAAAGAGAAAAAAGATCTCACGGGTATAATTTCCTGCTTCTTTTACAGCATATTCCTTTTTCAAACTTATTTTTTTCTCTTAGCATATTATTTAAAAAGTTTTTAATAATAACAGTGGCAACAAAATAAAAAACTGCAGCTGAATAATTTAGAAAAAATGTACAAAACCAGGCCATAATCTCTCAGTCTCTGAGTGGTAGATACATAATGAAAGCCTACCACTATCACAACCTTAGTTTGGGGAGAAATGATACTCTGCGTGCTTGAAAAGTGCTTCTCCCTTGCAAGAAACAGATCCACAGGGTTCATTTCATCATGAATCAACATTTCCTTTTAATTGTTTTAGTGTTGCATGTTGCAATATTGCACAGAATAAACCGTTTAATTTCCTCATACTTACAACTAGTTTCCTTTCCTGCCCCCCCAAGAAAGCAGACCGTAGTAGTTATGACATGGGAACTGTTACATAGTCTGCCTGTAACTACATAACGGAATAACAGTATGTAACCAGACCACTACGAAAGGTCCTGGTTAAAAAAAAAAAACAAACCCAACATATTGAAATATATGTATTAAAAATATACCCACATATAGCAACTTATTTTATGAAGTCTTTTTCTCACAGAGGCTGGGAAAGAGACACAGAAATGCGCCACTAGCAAAAACCACCTTTTCTTACCATTCCCCCTCCAGAAAATGAAATGTTAGCAAAACAGGTTTTCTGAGTCGATCTCATTACCCCTAGAAGAAGGTCAGTTTGAAAAATTCGGAGGCTGCCTACTTGGCCTACGCTACATAGCCCAGAAAGAGGATTACCGAGAGAACAACCACACCGTTTTACCTTGTGCTGTGTATCCCACAAAGAGGATTAAACAAATAGCCAGGAAAATCCTGCCGTTACATCTGATAAGGAGCTGCATTTTGGCTGGCGTCCCCCCGCTTGCCACGAGCTTTCACCACGGCTTCACGCTTCAGAAATACGACGGGGCGAGGAGATCGACTTTTAGAAAAGGTTTCCAAAACCTCAAACCCAACCCATAACCTGCGTCATCACTTCCTGATTGACGAGAGTGAGACATCTACAGAAAAGCCCAGCACTCTGGCCTCCTGGCCTTCATCACTCAAAAAAAAAAAATCCCCACTGCCTTCATCTCCAGTTTTGCCTGAGGAGAAAAGCAAACCTGGGACCAACCAGCCCAACTGAAGGCAAGTGCTGCCAGTGCCTTGTGGTCCAGGCGTGCATCCCGCCCAGTGCCTGCCTGATGCTCAGCGGGCTCCAGGACGTTTACTTTTTCCTCCAGAGAGAAAAAGCAACAATTCATGTCCCCCGAACTTCAGCCAGCTGGGTTTTGGTAGCAGCATCAACAGTGATTTGCCTATGTCAGTCCACTGGGAGGGTTAGAAGCCTCCTGTTTACAGCCAGCGCAAGTTTCACTGACTGGGAAATAATCTTTGTTCCACAAAAGCAAATTATTACCTGAGGAATCTCACACCAATTTTTTTTTTTTTTTTGAGAGCAGGATCTTAGATATTCATGGTTCAAATGAAAAAATGAAAAAAAAAATTAGAGAGTAGATCCTGTCATCTCCTTCCTGGAAAGGGCACAACAGATTTTCTTGGCCCTGACAGCTGAGCCAGGGGAGCCAGGTCATCATCGCACCGTGCGAGCACACCAGGGAGCATGGAAAAGGGTTTGGATAGTATGTGGCTCTGACAGGAGCCCGGCTGGGAAAGCCGTGAAAGCCCTTACATAGATATATGGAAGCTGCCTTTCGGCTAGTTCATACCTTTTGCTTGCCTTTTAGCTGGGATTAAACCAGGCTTGAGTTCACTTAAGCATAAATTAAAATACAACAAGGTTATCTAAGCAGTGGGGGTTTTTCTTAGTCATACCATTAGCTGCTGGATTAACTGGGGCATCGATGTGTGGGCCTAACATGCTGACAGCACCTTTGACGATACGGCTGATAGTGTAACTTGTCTGTGGTAAGTCTATTTTTACATGGTGGAAAGTCCACAGAGGCCCCCAGTGGGGATTTGAGCTGCGTAGTGACTTTCCCCGGGGCACAGCGCTCCACCAAAACCTCACAAGTAGCAGAGGAGACCCCTCCAGCAGCTTCTCTCTCCAGGCTGGGATTTATCACTGGACCAAGGGTTTGAGCTGCAGATCCAGCATCGATGCAATTTATTATGAATCACTGCACATGAGGGTTTTTCCAGCACGGGAAAAATAGGAGACTCAAACCAAGCAGGTGTGGAAGGACTTGCGTGCAGCAGTTATTCCTACCAGCCTCTCTTCTACTTTGTATTTTTAGCATCAACTCTTTTTTCTTTCTTTTTTTTTTTTTAAGGTGGTGCTTATCATCAATAGGAAGCCAGGCAAACACATGTGGGGAGGTGATCAGCCTCCACCCGCTGAAGGCTGCAATAACACCTCTCATTTTCCACTGGTCACGGGCATGTGCTGACCCCTTCCACTCCCCTCCAGCATGCACAAACAACCCCCCATGTGGGAAAGCACCCCCCCGCCAGCTATTTCTGCCCTTCCCACCAGCCAGGGGCTTTTTCCACCCCGGCACTGGAAGACCCCCAGGATGCGGCCACAGCAGTGCCCACCAGCAGGCATCCCGCAGGAGCGGGGGGAGTTGCCAGGGATAGGTGGTAGCCACAAAGCCCCTATAGGTGGAGAGGGATCTCACAGAGCCAAGTTATCTGTCTCCTACCATCAGCTGATGGCAGAACTTGTAGCGCTGGCAGTTTTGCCACATGGTTTTGTTATTTTCTTCTGTGTCAGCGGCGTGCCTCAGGAAATGAGATTACTCTACAATTGGTAACCATGGGAAGACGGAAGCAAATTTTCCACTCTCCCGTCTCACGTACACCTGCGTAATGGGGGCCAGGAACTCGCAGGCAGCTTCAGCCTGTGCCCATCTCCTCCTGTCCTGCTGTGCCCCACCATGCTTGGCAAACAAAGAGCTTTCCACCTTCCAGCAAAGGTGGAAGTGATACTGGAGACCTGGATAAGAGGCAATCTGGGATGTGCAAGTCTTAAGAGTAAAGCATGCCCTTTGTGGAGTGTCATGGGATGCCACTCAGGACATAAAATGCAAATAATCAGCAGAAATAAAAAATGCTGTCTTGAGCTAGAGGCCACAAGTTGCAGAAAGATAACACACTTTTTTTTTTTTTAAACAGAGAACAGCACATGAGCCATACTATATTGGAAAGCTAATCTTGAAACATGCCATTGCATAACTATCACAGTTTAAGACAAAGAGGGATAAGAATAGCAATCTTAAGAAAGATATCCACAAGTCCATGGGACCCGATGGGATCACCGGAGAGTGCTGAGGGAGCTGGCGGAAGTCATTGCTGGGCCGCTCTCCATAACCTTTGAAAGGTCCTGGAGAACAGGCGAGGTGCCTCAGGACTGCAGGAAAGCCAACATCACTCCAGTCTTCAAAAAGGGCAAGAAGGAGGAACCTGGGGAACTACAGGCCGGTCAGTCTCACCTCCATCCCTGGAAAGATGATGGAACAGCTCGTTCTGGGTGTCATCTCAAGGCATGTGGAGGAAAAGAAAGCTATCAGCAGTACTCAACATGGGAAATCATGACTAACTAATCTGATAGGCATGACTGGATGGATAGATGAGGGGAGGGCGATAGATGTGGTCTACCTTGACTTAAGCAAGGTGTTTGACACAGTCTCCCACAGCATCCTCATAGGGAAGCTTAGGAAGTGTGCGTTAGATGAATGGACAGTGGAGTGGATAGAAAACTGGTTGAAAGACAGAGCTCAGAGGGTCATGATGGTCAGTGACGAGTGGTGTTCCCCAGGGGTCAGTACTGGGTCCAGTCCTCTTCAATATAGTCATCAGTGGTCTGGATGAAGTGATGGAGTGTACCCTCAGCAAGTTTGCTGATGACACAAAGCTGGGGGGGTGGCTGACACACCGGAAGGCTGTGCCACCATACAGAGAGACCTGGACAGGCTAGAGAGTTGTGGGGGAGGAACCTTAAGAAATTCAACAAGGGCAAGTGTAGGGTGCTGCGCCTGGGGAGGAATAACACCCTGCACCAGTACAGGTTGGGGGCTGACCTGCTGGAGAGCAGCTCGGTGGAAAGGGACCCGGGACTCCTGGTGGACAACAGGATGACCGTGAGCCAGCAATGGGCCCTTGTGGCCAAGAAGGCCAATGGCATCCTGGGGCGCATCAAGAAGAGTGTGGCCAGCAGGGCGAGGGAGGTCATCCTCCCCCTCTACTCTGCCCTGGGGAGTGCTGTGTCCAGTTCTGGGCTCCCCGGTTCAAGAAGGACAGGGAGCTGCTGGAGAGGGTGCAGCAAAGGGCTACCAAGATGAGTAGGGGACTGGAACACCTCTCTTATGAAGAAAGGCTGAGGGATTTGGGTCTCTTCAGTCTGGAAAAAAGACAACTGAGGGGGGACCTTATCAACGCTTATAAATACTTAAAGGGTAGGTGTCAGGAGGATGGGGCCAGGCTCTTTTCAATGGTGCCCAGCGACAGGACAAGAAGTAATGGGCACAAACTTGAGCATAGGAAGTTCCACCTAAACATGAGGAGGAACTTCTTTACTTTGAGGGTGGCAGAGCCCTGGCATAGGCTGCCCAGAGAGGTGGTGGTGGAGTCTCCATCTCTGGAGACATTCCAAACCTGCCTGGACACGTTCCTGTGCAACCTGCTCTGGGTGACCCTCCTCTGGCAGGGGGGTTGGACTAGATGATCTCCAGAGGTCCCTTCCAACCCTACCATTCTGTGATTCTGTGTGATTCTGTTTTTTAAGTCAAATATTTTAAATCCACAAAGAAGACAGTCACCTCAAATCTACCTCCCATGAACCGCAAGGAAGGTTCACAGTCTTGTGTAGATCCTGCATATATATTGGAAGACTAAATGCCCCAACAGAATAAGCCCATAAAAAGAAGAAAATAAGTGAGGAGTAGGTATATGAGAATGCAGCTCGCGCCTTGAGGCCAGAGAGAGGATTTCAAATATTGTACAAACACGATGGAAACGTCACCATCCATGCTCACCTCCTGGCTATGTTTTTGCATAAACGTTTCCCACCCATTGCTCACTCTCCCTGAGCATTTCTTACAACTACCACACTGAAGCACTGCCATTATTGTCAAATCACATGCAAAGCAGATTAAGAGCTTTGCATTTTTCTAAGGCATTAATTTAGGGAGCAGGGGGCAGGCGGAGGGAGGGGGCTGCCTCAGCACTGTGCACCCAGCCCCTCAACCAGACACCAGGGTCTTTTCATTATGTGCCTGAAATATCCGGGAGTAGTCCCTAAGCTATTATAAACACTTAAAAATCTAACGATGAACCACTCATAACTCTCAGGGCTGCTTTATCTCCCACTGGGCTTCAGGAGTAACATGTAACATCAGCAACATCACTGAATGGGGGCCACACCACAGGAGTGCCCAGTATGAGGACATCCATCCTGCTATCAAAGGCAGGGGATTTAGGGCAAAAACAAATGCCCAGCAGGCCCATTTCAGTAACCCAGATGGTCATCATGGGGGTGTTTCAGCCGATTCTTTGGTGGACAGCCAACTCCTGCCCCGCTTTAGCCTGGATAAATGCTGCAGCTCTGTCTGGAGGAGCGGTCCAGAGGAGCAGTCTGACATAGCTGCGTCAGGACATGCTCTCCGCTGCTTTTCCTCACCTGGCAGCACAGGTTTGCTCTGCAGCCTGTATTTCCGACAAGCAGCCGGCCAGGGGATGGCTCCCATGGGTGCATGGGCAGCCACAGTCCCAGTGCTAATCAGCAATGCACACAGGCGAGGTGATATCCATCCAGACGGGGGGTCCCGATAAGGAAATTTCTCATTCATTACTGCTCAGAAATCAGATAAACCCCAACAGCTGCAGGGTCACTCTGCTCTCAGGAGTCCATTTTTCCCCTGCTCAGTCCTGGCTTCAGGGCAGGGGGTCCAGGCTGACCCTGGCACCCCTCAAACACTCCTCCCCTGTGGAGCAGCAAAGGCGGCAGCCAGCTGGAGCAGGAAGTGGTCTGAAGCGCTAGGTCCTGCCTACAATGCTCAGCTCTTTAGTTTCGCTGGGAAAGTGGAAAGAGGTATTTTGTAGAGGTCACCGCTCTGGGGAGCAGCCAGTACAGAAAAGACTACATCTGTCACAGGTAAAGTTGGGAAAGGGGATAAAGAGAGAATGATGGCAAGAGATGAGAAAAAACGGAGGTCAGGCACTGAGCAAAGGGGAAAATGTCTGAATGGCAGCTGGGTTGAACCTAAGGAGCATTTTTTCGCTCTGGTGAGATCTCACCTGCAGTACTGTGGCCAGCTCTGGGGCCCCCAACATAAGAAGGACGCAACCCTGTTGGAGCAGGTCCAGAAGAGGGCCACAAAGATGCTTAGAGGCCTGGAGCACCTCTGCTATGAGGCCAGGCTGAGAAAGGTGGGGTTGTTCAGCCTGGAGAAGAGAAGGCTCCAGGGAGATCTTATAGTGGCTTTCCAGTACCTAAAGGGGGCCTAGAGGAAAGATGAGGCAGGACTCTTTATCAGGGAGTAGAGTCATAGGACGAGGGATAACAGTTTTAAACTGAAAGAGGAGAGATTTAGGTGAGATATTAGGAAGAAGTTCTTTACTGTGAGGGTGGTGAGACACTGGAACAGGTTGCCCAGAGAAGCTGTGGATGCCCCATCCTTGGAAGTGTTCAAGGCCAGGTTGGATGGGGCTTTCAGCCACCTGGTCTAGCAGGAGGTGTCCCTGCCCATGGCAGGGGGTTGGAACTGCATGATCTTTAAGGTCCCTTCCAACTCAAACCATTCTATGATTCTGTGATCTTGTTCTTTGGGAAGGCAGAACGGGTTTCTTCCCCAACACTTGCTGCCAAGGTGGAAAGAGATCTGTTGGACCTGGACATCCAACAGGCCCTGAGCACCTTGATCTGTCTCAGAGATAACTCACGAGCTGCTCTGTTAAATGCCCCAAAATGATCCTGACCCCCCTCAGCAGTGAGCCCCCCTCCAGGCAGGCATTTCATCTAGATTTAAGGATGCTTTCTGCCACCAGCTCATGTTCAACCAACCAACCAACCTTTGGGGACTGAAAGCAAAAATATATCCTGCCTCAAAATAGCAAAGAGCTGGCAACCCAGGGAGGGAGTTTTGGGTCGATCTGGGGGGATTTCTAAATCCAGCCCTGAGCAAAGACTGAGTTCAGCGCCTGGCCCCCATGTTCACCCATGTACCCGGAGCATCGTGGCCCATGCAGCAGGGCCTCTCGTGCTGGGGCTTGCCCCTCTTGCCTCTGAGGGCAGTATCAGGACCTGGCCTGTGAAGATAAGATTCAGATCTTGCAAGAAATCATAAACGCTCACATGCATCACACAGAAATCGGACATTCGCTGCCATCTAGACTGCACAGAAGAGCAACTCCTCCTTTTTTCCCATGGTGAAGGCCAACAAGCACCCAGGGAGGACCTTTGCTAGAAAGCCGCAGCTGCATCAAGATTGAACACAGCCACCGACTGACAGGAAGCAGCCAACGGCCTTTCCCTGCCAGCTATCTCCCCTCTGCCAAAAACATTAACAGAGCAATGGGCCTGCCCTTCAGGAGGAGAAAAGCTGCTTTCCTTTGCGATGGGAGGTGCGATGCTTTCTGCTTCCATGCACTGAACCCTGGCACAGCAGGAGATTTTGGCTGGCAAATTCAGGACTGTAGTTTAAAAAGCAACAACTTGTTAAGACACAACACAGCAGCCAAGCTCTGGTTTCTGATTAGGGAGGCAATTTCAGTAGCCGTCCTTGCTTCTTTAAAACCTCATCCCAGAGTAGCACTAGCCCCGTAGTAGAAGCACCCAGCCCTCACTGGATCTCAGCTATTTTTCCATAAGACGGTTTCTCCAGCACAGGACAACCTCTCACGAGTGAGCTGCTCAGCAGCCTTTAGATGCTTTTTATCAACCCTGGACCACCATCAACCCTGGATCCACCACGCGCAGCTCACCTTACCTCCCCTCCCTGCACAAGCATGAACCTATTTCTAAGCACAAGCACTGCTGGTACCACATAAAAACTTCACACTGTGTGTGGGGAGAAAAGGCATCATTAAATTTGGGAAGATGAAAAGGAATGGGAGACACGGACACTCCTGTGGATATGTCGCCGTGAACCAGATCCACTGCTCCCATCCTATGTGTAAACCAGATCTTCAGGCCCCAATTAGCCAACCCTTTACCTACTGTCGTGGTTTTGTGACCTTCACTGAGTTGTTGGGGAAAGAGGTGAAATTACATTTAGAGTAGAAGAAAACAGGTTGGGTTTTTTTATTTCCTATCAGCCAAAGGACCTGGGCTTTTTTTAGCTAGTTTTAAGCATGTTTGTTTTAGTAGAAATAGCCTTTTGTTTTGAAATGTGACACTCGTAAGAGAAAAACGAGGAAAGGCGTGAGAAGCAGGCCTGCCATGGGAACCTCTCCCTGGTGGGACTGGCACATCCCAGCAACCAAGCCCCTTTTGAAGGGCCTGCTCTGTGTTCTTGGGGTGGATGCTGCTGAGGCACGAGGCAGCACGCTCCAAATGGCTCTCCCTTGTGTTGGGAAATCGCCCGTGTTGCCAACAAAGCTGCTCTGCCCTTGACAGCACAGAGCATTTCAAGATGAGCACATCCCTTTAGAAAACACAATTTGCATTAATTAGGAAAAAAAGCATTTTTTGCCTTTTCCTACTCAAAAGAGACAGGCTCTATAATAGCTCTATTTTTTCATCTCTTCTAACGCAGAAGATGACTCAGACAGGGGTCAGCCAGCAGGGAAAGCCAAAGCCTGGGGCAGGATTCATCTCATCTAAGCTTACCAGCAAAGAGTGCAGCAGGGAGGCCAGGATGGGCCAACCAGGGAGGTGAGACTCACAAGACCTTTGCACTTGCAATGCGTTGTGCCTTTACAGTGTAAAGAGTGAAGTATGTCCTTCCATGAGCCCTATGTAATGCCAGCAGCTCGGTGCCGTAAGAAAACATTAAGGCAAAGTACATAGAGAAATTAGAAGAAAAAGGATTTGAGAGTTATTTGCCAAAAGTTCCAGATGTGGACAGGCAGGATGGATAGCAATGTGTGACACTCATCGGCCCTAGGTGTCCACACACAAACCATTGGTAAATATTTGGTGTTCAGAGCAAACTTTGCTGGCAGGAGGTTATGTTGTTCTTTATTGTCCCCTCCTCGCCTGCAGACCATGTGCTGGCAGTCAGATCCAGCATCACCATTTTCATCTCCTTGTCTGTACTAGACATTGCTTCTAGGGTGTCACTACCTCTGTTATATAAAAATTCCTGGCTTTCTGGTGGAAGGAGTCACCAGGCCCCCCTGATTGTATCCTCTTGTGGGCTGCTGTGAAACCTCTCTGGTGTTTGCTGAACCCACTGGCTACCCGGAGATGGGCTCCAGGAAAGCAGACGTAATTTCAGGGCCGACACCTCAAGCGGTTTGAGACCCAGCCTGGGAACCGCTTGCTCTTGCTCCCTTCCAGGACAGCGTACAGGAAACCATCTTGTTAATTCCTTTTTTTTTTGCCCCACGTATTTCACCCATGGATCTCAGAGTAACCCTCTGACGCAAGCACTTGCACTCCTCTTACGGCGTTCAGTGACTAACACCAGCTCACTCCATCACATGCCCATCGTGATCTTCCACTTGATCACTCATCCAGTTCCTCTATGTTTCTGCAGAAAATTGCATTAAAAACCTGAAAGAGTGAAATCCTTGCATCCTTGTCTGATGCCAACTAGTAAGTCTCCTTTACAGTGACAATGAGTGTGTAAAAAGACTTTAAGCATTTTGTGCATACCAAATGCCAAAACCTCAAGCACAAAACATTTAAAACCTTGCTAAAACCACCTGAATTACAGTGTTTGGTGTTAAGGGACCACATTGTTAACAGTCATTTTTCTAAACAAACGCTGGATACCACGGACATTTTCTGTTCTGAAGGCAAGTAACATGTTTGCAAAACGTGCTGTGTTTAGTGTCCCCTCTGCCCAACGGTCTCTCTGGCACATCATCCAGATCTTCAGCTGTAAAGACACAATCATGCAATGGTTTTGGAAAAAAGGCAGCCAGGCAAATTCTCCTTGTCAGGAAACCACTGGCTGTTTGTACACCTACCCATGACAAGGAAGAGCTAGAAACCACCAGCCAAACTGCAAAACGAAAAAGAACTAGCAGGCACTTTGGACAGAGTTCCTTGGAAGTATGTAAAAGCAGGGTTCAAACCAAATTTAAACTCTGCATTAGTAATTTGTGGCTAGTTCTGAAGTTGCCAAAGATGTTGCAATTGAAGAGGAAAGAAAGTTGACAAATGCTTTTCACCACAAATTTACGCACTTGATTTTAACATAACAGTCTTTAGTTCTGTAACTTCAGGACTACAGAAGGGTTGGCTTTGTGAGCTGCCTGTCCAAGTCCTCCTCAGCTACTTCTGGGCATTTTGTAATGAAAAGTTCCGTAGAAAACATCTCAGCAACACTGACTAGCTCAGTCTTTTAAATGAAACACACAAGTAAAGCTCATCTTCCCTCTCTCAGTGCTGAGTGAAAGGAAAACACCAAACAAAACTGAGACGCGTAAAGCCATGCAGTAACAAGATCACCCTTGTTTCTCGTTGTCTGATGTTGAGCTTAATCAGGCTCCTGCAAGGTTTCCGGACGTGGAAGTGCAGCAATCACACGCAGCGCGAGCACGGCACTGATACATGGAGGTTACTCCATTTTGCAGATAAAGGAAGCCATCTGCCTCGCCAGGACCACGCGAGCCTGTGCCAGGGCAGGACCAAAACTCCCACCAAGCAGCTTTCAGGCGGGCGAACAGAGCAAACCAGCCCGGGGACCTTTTGCTTTTGCCACAGCAAGGCAGCAACCACCACTGCTGTCTTGCAACACAGGGGAGCCGCTTTTCTGCTGCAAAGGGGAAGCGAGGGCTTGCTTCTGCCCACTTCCCCTGGTGTTTCAGTTAGCTTAAGAGGGGAGAACAGCAAAGGACGCGGCTGTCACCTCCTGCCGCTCTCCTCGGGTCCGGTCCCATCAAGGGAAAAAAAAGAAAGAGGCCCCTCTGATGGGCTCATAGGGAGAGACAAAGAACAAGGCACTGGTTTCCTTCTCTCTCGAATTATTTAAGCACAGCACCACCTTTCCGATCAACTCATTTTATAACGCATACCATGAGAATTAAGAGCATTTGAATTAAAACAAAACTGCGTTTTTAATCAAGCCAAATTACTTCTCATTAGTATTATGCACTATTTGAAGTTGCACACTGAGATTATAGCCTCCGAGTTCAGGAGATCTCACACTCGATGCAAATTCTGCACAAACACGGGCTTCTTGTAAACCTCGCTGCTTTATGCTGGCTAATGAGAAAAAACTAGCAGAACAACAAAAAGGTTTCAGTTGCAAGACTTTTTTGCCATACAAAAAGGAATAGAAATGCAGGTTAAATGGAGTTCACAGGAACCTAATCTTTAATTAATCTTTGCAATAAACGCCTGACCTCACACATACTTTAAAGTTAAAACTCAGCATTCCTGAAGGGAGCTTTGCTGCCTAATCCCAACAAGCTTTCCCCACCTTCTTTTTTTTAACTGAATACACAATCTTAAATTCATTCTCTCAAATCATGGAACAAATAGGAATTATTCAAAAGGTTTCCTTGAAAAGACATGCCCTAAAAGAACCACAATACAGTGTGTTGTGCTGAGCATCCAGCACAATATAGTCTCCAGTAATAAAAGACACTTACCTGGTGATAGTCTTGAATGTTTACTGTAGGAGATGAAGAATTGGCATATGCATTTATATGACACATATTTACATTGTACTACACAGTTTTTAAGAAGAGCGGCCAAGCTGAAGTGTTCTGGGATATCTTCAGAGGAGAGAGGTCTCCAAACCACAGGCCCAACCACATATCTGTGCCGAGAAGCTCCGATCCCTCTTCTTTCCGGGCCTTCTTAATAATGGACCTGCTCCTACCTGTCTGCTGAGCTCTCACTAGGATTTCAGTGAATCCAGGGTGTTCCTCTGCCCAGAACAGCTGGTTAAAAGGGACACGTAACTCCTTGCTTCATTGAGCTTTGCCTACCCTGCAGGTAACTTTTAACACTTGCTTCAGACCAGTATTTGAAGGATATGGCAGGATTATTCTATCTGTAAAGAAGATATTTTGTATGCTGGTTTAGCCCACAATCTATCCTTCCCTAAATTACAAGTAAACTAAGTTTGATGAGCCAATCCTGGCTTTAAATAATTTGCTTAAAGGCCCTCATAGGTGGAATAATAAAGCATATGGGAAGGGGCGGGGGGAATCACCACCTTCTACTCAAATACGAAGCTAAACATTAGTAGAAAAAAATTAACGTTCAAATTATGAGTTTGTGGTAAAAGTGCACACTAGCTTTAATTGAAATCATAGAAAAAAAATAACGCGCAGTACAGCCCGCTGAGAACTGTTTCACTGAGAAACTATGGGCCGCCCTACCTTCAGGCCACAGGAAAAACTGAATTAAAGATCTGGCAGCAGAGAATAAACTCCTAAAGGCTGAGTAGGCAGTTATTTAGCAAGACAGAAACAACACACACGGCACGTGCGCTGCACTTACTCTCTCCCTTACTCTACATACATGCAGGTAGCTACTCTAGATTTGAGTTTTGCTGCCTCTCGTTTACAGGACCCATTTGTTGCCCTATTTGTTTGTGGTTAGACGTCTTCTGCAGAGACTTCTGCAAGCTAGAGATTTTTACCACACGTTTAAGATATACGCACTTTCTTGCTTGTGCATGCTTTCCCCTCACACCCTCCAAGCTAACGTCATTTCCCCCCCTCATTTTCCAGAATAATACACTTGTTTGACTATTTTTTCTTCGATACCATCTATTGCTGTAAAAATCTTCCGGTGAACTTGACAGCAGTAAGACTGCTGGTGCACAGAGTGGCACACTACTGCCCACCCCATCACCTTGTCTCTTCACTTTCCCCATATCTCCTGGCATCTCTGACCGTAACCTTTTAGTATATAGTTGGGCAATGTACTCGGCCTACATTTTATCTAAAGCAGGTCCTGGTTCGTAATCCTTCTATGGACACCAGAAATACAAAGACAACCTCTGTGTACGTCTTGGGTCAGAAATGCAGCCTGGTCTTCCATAAAGAGTAAATAGGTGGCTAGACTAGAACAAGGCAAAGGGAACGGGTTGTGTAAGACCGGGAACACTGAAAGATCAGCAGGTCCTTAATGAGAATCAGGACAGCTTTAACAGAGAAGTTACCAATCGACGACACACCGACAGATTTTGAATAGCACCTCAGCAGCGCTGGGACCTAGAACAACTTCAGAGAGGTCACTACTTGCAGCTCCTGCTAAGACAGCACCTGGGCTCTCTGACCATGAGGCAAGAAGCCTTCCATGGCATCCCAGGCCTTTAACCTGTTATTTGGCAACTGCCTGGAGCACAAGAGCACAGCACCTCTACCCTGAGAATTCTTTACAGTGTATAAAGAGCAGGGTACCCCCTACCACCCGCAAGCAAGAAAGTTTGCTGCTTTCTTGCTCTTGCTTCTGGCACTTAATTGCACGCGGGTTTCTACTGAAGACACTCATGTTGGAAACACTTTCACAACTATTTATTTTAGCCAAAGTTGTAATGTATATCGTATCTTACTAAGACACACGGAAACAGAATTTTATGGACTCTGGAAAAAAAAAAAACAACAAAACATTTTGCCAAGCTAGTCCATTTATTGAGCCTCTATCGACCAGGTTTTGATTAGCAAGAGAACACTGAACAACATACAAAATAAATATTTAAAATAACAAAGTTCCCTTCATACAGATAAAGTTTTCTGGGGACAAAGGTTAGAAAATATATTCTAGTTGGAAGAACATGCCTCAGGTTTCTTAGAAAAATTTTCCTAGAGAAACAGATTCTCTTAGAAGAAACAATTTTCATAACAGCACTACATTTAGAAACTGAACCGTATGCCAAAGGAAATAACCATAAGGGAGAAAAGGTTTATATTTACATACAGGACAAACAATACAAAGCATTAGCTGGACATTCACTTTACATTTAAAGTTTATACCATTAGTGTGGGTGAGCTACTGAACTGGAGAGCTCTGAGTTTCTCGCTAAGTTAAACTACTGCAGGCTCTAGGTGGACTACCGAACTGTAGACACCTTAGTTCTATCAACCAGTACAGAAGCTGTCTGATAGCACTGGTTTTGACAGATAACATTTTAATAGTGCACATTTCCTTCAAGGCAAGTATTTATATGAATGGACACAGCTTTGCTCTTAGCCTCTCCATTCTTGTTGGAAGAAGACCCACCATCTCCTTACTGAGTTCTAGTTCAGTTTCAACAGCACGGACAGCATCTGGGTACTTCTCACAATAGTCTACCAGAAACATGTAATATTCCAATGATGTCTGCATATTTTCCAGTTGTTTTTTGCTATCCGAAGTAATAAGCTTACCATAGAGTCGTGCAATATGAAATTTAGCCACCATTGCAGGGCGAAGAACATCTTCCTCGAGCTGTTCAGGAAACACCCTATCTGGGTTCCTCAAAGAATCTAAGAAGAGTTCATAATACTTGATTGCTAATTGAGCCAGAGAATTTATTTTTTTAATTGTGTGGGAGTCTAGCTCCTCTAACCTGTTACCAATAGCTATCTTTAAATCCATCATTTCATAATAGGTGTCGGCTAGTTCAAACTGAAGCTGCCTACTAATCAACAGATAGTACTGAGGATTCAAGTCTACATATATAGACTCCAGCATGTCTAGTCTACGCTTGTGCATTTTGCAACGTCTCTCATAGTCTTCTTCAAAGAAAGCAAGTACCTTAAATAAAGCACTGTGATCCTGAACAATTTCAATATGGTCAGTAACATAACCATCAACCTGAAAGAACTCTTTCGCTTCCAGAACATAGTTCTGACCAACTAGGAAGATTTCTCTGGCTTCTTGAAAATCTAAAGGATATACACTGCTCACTTTCTCTTCAATGGCTAAAACAGAGTCACATATATCACTCGTCCCAAAAAGGACAGCTTTTTTCCTGCCCTTCTCTTTTTCATCCTCTTCTTTTTTCCTTTGGGCTTTAAGTTCCAATTGCCTGTCTGGATCCAGCTCTCCTATGTTATCCTGAAATGACAAAGCATACTAATTAAAAACGCTTACAAAGAGTGACTTACACTGAATCACTTTATGTATGAATTACCTTTGAAATACAACCTAGTTAGCAACAAGACAGAAAAGAAGACATGTTGCCACATTAGATCTTATATACACAAAAAAATCACGTAAATTACAGTCTAGATTGTGTAAAAACATAAGACTAAGACAATTTGGTCTCCCTACCCTGTGTGACAATATAGCCAAAACAATAAACATAAAGCCCAAAGGCCCTACTTCTACAAAGCATTTCAGCAAATGCTGTTTTGAACATTCAAATGAATGAAATGAATGCCTGAATGAACCAAAGCCTTGAATGAATGAGAACACCAGCACACAAAACTGTTGCATATTAAGATGTTTTTACTAGCAGTTAAATAAGGAGTAATCTGCCAAATCAAGCTGCAAGAAAATGTGCCAGAGAGGAGAGAAATTCACAGAGTTGCTGTACAGGCAGCGCACTGATCACACTACAGAGCTGATCTCCTATCCGTGCTTATTTTTAAGTGCTGCATTAAAGTCAAAGCGTACTATGAAACACCTGCTACATCACAAGCATTTATTGTATTATTCATTGGGCAATTGTCTATCATCTGCTACCAACTATGAATTGATACCTGCTACAGACATCAAAACAGACTTTGTTTTTAAACAATGACAGCTACAGAACATATTTTTGTCACCTCAAGTAACTTCCGAGCGCTTTGCAGGAGATTCAGGCAATACTTAATCCAGCACCTTGCAATTTCAGCTTTTCTCTGTCGAAGGTCCTGTTGATCTTGCTCTGTTTCATCTATTGAATGGACAAAAACACATAAAAACCTTAAGTGAAATCAAGCACTCCAGCAAGAACATCAAGTGTTACATGCAAAGAATACGTTACTTGTATTTAATTAATTTTTCCTCATTTTTAGACAGAAACATGTTCTCCATATTAGTTTATACAATAATTCTGTAAACTGTCACTCTGGTTAGAAAATCATACAGATTAACATGGATTTGTGATGCATGAATTCTTCCAAAAAAAATAGATCATAACGTATGTTTAAAAAGACCTTTGATCTTGGAGGTGTTTTACCGGAAAAAAATTTTCATGTCTCTGTAACAAGAGAAAGAAATCAGGACAATTTGTTTTCTGAGTTTCAGCTGCCTGCCCAGTAATTGTTTCTAAGGATGATGAGGGCAACGGGCCCCAGACTTGCTACCAGAAAGGGAATAAAAGTAGGAGAAACTTCCTTTGGTCAATCTACCTGGCACCAACATAAGATATATTAGCTCTACAACTTCTGTATTTTGCTCCCCGCAGTCTCCCCACTGTTAGAAGTAGCAGCGCTGCTGATGTCTCAAGATAAACATTTTCAGAAACCAAATGGATTTCAAAGAGAACTCATTTCCCAGTCTCTAGACAGAAGGCAGCAAGTCAGCTGAACAAGGAGGGGACGCTAGCATTCCTGTTCCCCAAACAAAAAGCCAACTTCAGATTCAGATCCACTATCTTAATTATCTTTCATTAGAGCCAATCAAGTTGTTCTTATTAAGGAAATAAGAATTGTTGGCAACTTAAGAAAAGGCACCTTTACTCAATATCTCTGTTTATATTCCGATTAACGTAAAATGAATGTGCTTGAGACCAGCCAATGCTGTGTATTAGTCTTTGTGTAAGTTAGAACGTTCTACATAACGATCTTCAAGTCCACAGCTCAGCTCTCTATACCATGAAAAGGAAGGGAATATAGGATAAACGTTTACTCCACTGAAACTAACATAAATATCACTACTCCCATTTGGTGTAGGAAGAAGTCAAGATAGAAGTTAGTTGACTTGACAAAAGTCACACAAGAAATCTATACAGTACATTTAAAATTAGGACTCTTCACCTGCAACATCCAGTCTTGCATCTGCATTTGAGACCATAACTGACTGTATGTTTCTGCACACCTACCGAAAACATAACCTCGTTTTTTGGCTTAAGTATTGTATTAAAATCCAACAACAGTGCAGTCAGGTAGCTATGGAAGCCCACAAACACTGATTCAGCCCTACTGAATATTTTGTAAAAAGGGCCTAACAGATTAGCATAACCTGACTCTCGACAGCCCTGTTTGCCTGAAACTGAAAAGCTTTTGGGCATCATCCTCAAAGTATTTAAACAGTAAGAAAAGCAACTGCATAGAGTTCTGTATTTTTTGAGCTAAGAGAAATACTAAAAGCAATTAATGTACTGTCACTGAAGTTCAATTAAACAAAACTCAGTTGTGTCTATTTGGGTTATATTTTAATCTGAAATAACAACAACATCAGCAGATTAAGGAGTTTGTGTCCTAAACAGCTCAAACCATTAAAAGTTAACCAGTGTATTCACCGTTCAAAGTCAGAGTTATAAACTCACACAGGGGCTACCCTGAGTACTTGCTCACTCTCTATGAGTTAAAGCTCAATTGATTTGAAGCTTTCAGTTGCCCAAGACACTGAATGTAAGAGGCCATGCTGTAGATAAGCAAAGACTAAGCCTAAAAGCGAGACTTTATGTTGAGTACTGACACAATCACAACAAGTAGTCCTTAAAATTGTGGTCAGTTCTCTAAAAGTTTCTTTTATTGATCTTTGCAAAGGAACAACTTTGTGGTTCAGCACATCAATACCCAAAACAACAAGGAGGGGAGCTACGACTCCAAACCCAGCTGTTAATGAGGCTGCAGCATCCAGCAACGACAGACAATACAAGTAACTTCTGGATTTTTAAGAGCTGCAGTTTCCCTCCCTCTTTTAAAACTATTCCCAGGAAGCATCTGGTTTGGTTCATTGAATCATTGCCCTCTGATCACAGACAAGCAAAGGTAAGCTGCATTTTAAGCACATGTACAATGACAAATGGGTGAACAGAGACATTGCCACCATTGAAATGGATATGGTTTTAAATTTCATTTTTATACTGGTGTGCTTTCTGAAACACCCACAAGAAGCACTTGAGTTTCTTCTCACAGGGTTTACTCATAGTCAGTCTTAAACTGTAGTAGCAGCTCTTCAGATGCATTCCACTTTACTGGGTTAAATTTTGTACATACTGCTAGACTTCACTTCTAACATTATGTATCAATGATGCTTAATTCACAATATTTTATTCAAAACTTTTATATGAACTTACTGTCTTCAGCAGATGGCACCTGTCCAGCTTGGCTAAAGATGACACTGGCCGCTGCTAGACAGTGCCGGGCCTCCATAAAGCATTGCTGGCAAGAAGAGAAACAGCAGCGTTTATCAGTGGAATAAACAGCCCAGCCACTGCTCTCAGCTTGGCTAAACCCCTCGCCTCAGGCAGTAAAGATACATGAACACAAGGCAAATGACAGAACTGAGGCTCTGGTGCGTATTCCCCTGGCCACTGGAAGAAAAGAGACAATTTTTCCATGTCTACGATTGAATACAGTATTTTCTAACCAACCATTTTCTATGACAGCCACAATAGCAAGCCTTGCTTTTAATATTAGACACATACATTGTGAACATTTTCACTGTTCTGATCTATTATCGCTTCCTTGCGGTAAAGGAAGTGACGTCTTGTGGTAAAGACTGTATCACAGGGTGTTAGTTGGACACACAACACAACATTATGAGTCAGATTTAGATTCCTTTACTCATATTTGGCAGCGTATTGTTTAATGAGCAGTGCTATCAATGCATCAAAAAGACATGAAAATTACAAGTTACTATTCAAATTAGTGTTAACTGGCTTAGGTATGGCAGAAGTCTTTTAAACATCAGAAAAGAGCATCTGAAGAGTCTAGAATATAGAAATTTCTAAAAAAACTGAAGCATTTCCTGACACAGTGGATTATTTTGAGTCACCACAGATGCGTGGAAGCAAACACCTACCATCTTACATATTTGCTTTAATGTTCACACAGGCTCAAACAAGTCTTAAGCACATGCTAAGGTTCAAAGGACAGTAATTTACAGGAAACATACATGTGCAATACCTTGGCCCTCTGATGCTTTTGTTTTTAAACTCTTTATTATAAGAGAACAATATAAGAAGTGTTACTTACAAGCATGGTGTCATATCACTGTTGATACTTCATAAACCACAGAGCTTTTCTTATGTCTACACCCCTGCTCATTTTTCCCATTGCCATCACAACACCACAGGAAAGCCACTATGTCCTCTTCAGAAAAAACTAGCAGACGTTTTATGTCAGAAGACAACTCGTGGTCTTATAAGAGCACATTCTGAATTCGACATGGAGCTCTGTCTCAAACAGCTGTTTAAACAATTGATAATTATATTTATGATACAATTACAGCAGAAAAATATTAACTATATTACCTTAGAGAGATAGTACTGCGACAAAGTAGCAGCATTGAGTGCCCATTCTACTGGATTGTAGCCACAATACTCAAGCTGTCGTTTAAGAGTAGTATGGCAATACTGAGCAGCCTTCTCAATCATCTCCAGGTGTTGGTAGACTTGTGCCAGATAATACAGAGTATGCGTATAGGCTTTTTCAAATCTGGGAAAAACAACAGTCTCGTTAGGTTTCTTCTTTTATTCCTCCCTAAATACACCCTCATAAATTACAGAAGTAATAATAATCTAGGTATGCTGCTACGCGCCCACCTTTTGGATCTTTCTTGGTCTGTGATTTTTTCTTCTTCTGCCATGAAATGTTCACTGGGATCCAGGGGAGGATTTCCATCCTGCAAGAGGACGTGATATATTCAGTCAACTACATTTCTCTTGCTTTGTAACATAGTGCTCCCTCTTCTGGCTGCAGATGATTTACCATTTTTCAATCCCAACTTCAACAAAACTTCATATAATGTTATCTACACCTATCTCAATGTCATGTCTCTGGAGCAATTCCACAAACCTCAGAAGATCTGGATGAAAGATGTGTAGATGAAAGCCCCAATTCCACATAGAATTACAAGGTTTTCAGCTTGTAGAAGACTTCCGTTTACATACTTTAAAGTAACACATGTTGCCTGCACCAGAAATACTCAGCCTGGATTCTGCAGGACTATATAATTGGGCATCTTTGTTTTGTATGGCAACAGAATGGGTTTTAAAGCATCAATTTAATACTAAGCATGCCTTCAAGTGTGAAATATTCGTTTGCCCAGCTGCCCTAATCAGTAACAAGAAAACATCCTGCAGGAAGTACTGCAAAGAACATTATGTGCAGAGAGTACTCAGCAGACCTGCTGTAAAGACTTACCACTGCGAAATGACTCCCTTTATTCATAAGCTGGTAAGACTACTCAAATATACGAATGACAGAACAAGCAATGTCTTTAGATTATGAAGCTGCTAAACCTTGATATAAGGCATGACCTACCTGCAAGTTACTAATGATGTGAACTACTTCATTTAGAAGTGCTTTTTTGTTTTTTAAACCATGAGTTCTGTCAGAATCCTTATACAGAGATAGATCTCGTCACACATACAAAACAGCTGATTTTCCTTGAGAAAGAACTGAAAGTAAGATATTGCTGTGCACACAGAAGTAACTCTGATTTTAAACTTATTTTTATGCATTCTGTGACATTAGTTTGAGATGAACGCAGAACAGTGACAACTATAAATCTTTCAGCATTGCTCTGTTCAACCTTGCTTTAAAACAACTGTCAATAAAGTTAGTCACCATAACTGTCAAGATCAACAGATTAACTTTGCTTATGGCAAAGTTTTATTAGTCTGTGCTTATCTAATTTCCCCTGTAACTAAGTTCAGATGCCAATTCTAAAACACTACATTAAGATGTCTTTCTAAAGGTGGCTTTTTTCCATTACACAGTGCGTCCTGAAGGATGTTCAACATGTCTGCTAGCAACACAGCCCAGTTTAGCATGCAACTTTCCCAGCCCTTTCCTAACCTCATTTATTTCTTAACCCAAGAGAAAGTAAGGCAACAAATAAAAAGCAGTCCAGAGAAACACTTTTCGTAAGATAATACTGACTCAGGCAGGATCAGAAGCAAAGGCAGACAATGCATTCACTTTATAGGGAAGAAAACATATTCCTATGTTTGTAGTTCTTCTCATTAAAAATCCTGAAGGGATTTGTTTGTTTGCTTTTAACGTAAATGTTTTATTCGTCTTCAAAGATGGACAAATGGGTCTGAAATAGATAGGGACAAATAAGGGTGTTTAACCTACCAGAGGTATAGATTTTTATGTAATCTTTTAATCTTTTTCCTTTGAAAAGAATTTTAAAATAGATATGAACTCAAAGTAGTCCGGAGCAGAAAGTAAAAGGATCTTTTAACTTTAACAAAATAATTTTTTTCTTGGAATTGCCTTGGATTTTCCTCTTTAGGGGAAAAAACAATCCCAACCCCATCCAATTTATAAACTAACTAGACCCAGTTCATAAATGTGGGA
The DNA here is from genome assembly GCF_963924245.1 of Chroicocephalus ridibundus. Taxonomy (NCBI): domain Eukaryota; kingdom Metazoa; phylum Chordata; class Aves; order Charadriiformes; family Laridae; genus Chroicocephalus; species Chroicocephalus ridibundus. The sequence goes on along the minus strand of NC_086289.1, from coordinate 36,486,257 downwards.
AAATAAGGGAAGATTGGCGAGCAGGACTGTAAACATGCTCGAGTGACTGGCAGCTGGGGTGCAGAAAAACAGATATATCATACTAATCATTCAGTCTCGTGTGTCTGACAAGTAGAACACCTGTGTTTAAATAATATAGGCCTGAGACAGACTGAGAGGCACCCTATCAAGCATGCCTGAGATTCCTCCTCTGCCATGGGAAAGATCAAAGCACAGTGGTAAACTACACCTGCGTGAATCTCAAGAACAGCAGGTTTGGTGATCCTCTATCAATGGACCAAGCTCCACTGTGCCTGCATCCCCCTCTTGTGTGCCCAGGTGCTGCTGCTGATCCCTCAGTTGGTGAGATAATGAAATTAAATTTACTCTTTGAATTTCATCTGTGGTTTGTTCTCACACAGTAAACAGCTAAATCCACCAGTTCAGGAAAACACCTCAATCATCAACAGTTTACCAAAGATTCCAAGACAGGAACGCTTCCCAATAGCCTAAAAATAGTGAACATTAAGAAAAGTATATTCACATTTTTATAATTTGTGAATGACGAACATTGACATGACTGTACAAATCCTAAGATCAAACACCACTGCAGGGAACTCAAGTCCTCTTTATAAACCATAAAGCAGTTAGACAAGCTCCCCCATGCCCTGTGATTTTGGTTGGGGTTTTTTTGTTAATTCTTTGTAGCTTATGGCAAATACAGTTCAGTATCTTCAGAAAAACATGACACAAGTCCAATAAAGTTACCACAAAACCAGTCTTTTGCTGTAGTTCATTGAAAAAAAACCAAAACAAAACAAAACCTCTTTAGGCATAGCTATGTTTGACATATCATATAATGCACTGAAATATAAGTGGCAAATAAAAAAATGCTGGGCAAAAAAGTGTGACAAGTCATCTGATGTGAGCTAATTAACAGTCGTGTATGTATACCCTAGTCAGGCAGCAAAGCCCCAGCAGGAATATTCACTAGCCACTACTATCAAAAATTAAGCATTTCAGAAAAGTCCACAGTGAAAACTGTGAAGTATTTGGCAGCATTGTTTAATCCACTGAAATATATGGTAGTACCAGTTCAGTTCAGCTTCACAATCACTGGAGCAACTGCCGGAATCTTTTAGAGGCGATGTGGAAGTTAACAATGTCGTACCTGGCTGGGTATAAACATCAAAGTTGAACATCAGGAATTAATTAGAGAGAGGGTCTGTAGAGATGTAGTATCTCTAGTTAGACCAACCCATCCAGAGGGTGGAAAATAAACAGACAAGCTTTTTAGCACAAGTGGGTTTTTTTTCTGGATCTGTGACCTCTCTGACCACTGTAGACCAGCATGGCTACAAAGGAGGGAATATGGCAGTAACCAACCAAGACTCTCATTCTAAAATTTCCACAAGAATAATCTGTGCCATAAACCGAGTTCATGTAAAAACCAAACTGTAATTTCATGAAACTAAGTTATGTCCAACCTTTATAGCTGTCCTGAGACACAGATACTGCTCCTTTAAGGCCACAAATGTTTTTAGCTCCCTCACAATCTGTCCCTGAAGCAAGTCATTGTAGGAATAGCTTTGCAAAGAGCTTAAAAATAGCACAAGGGAGTCTTTGTTGATACACAGAAGAATCCACAACTCAAAAGGTTGTTTAATATGCATGAGAGGTTTAGCTGTTTATAAGATTGTCCCCTCGGATATAGAACTAAACTACCTGCCTCTATGAAAGACTGTGCAAATATATGAAAACCATGCAAATATTACAGTTTTGTTTCCTTTTCCCACTGAACGCAATGCACTGACGTTTTACAGCATTTCCAAGACAAGATCAAGAATAGTCTTAATCAAAAGCCAAATCCTACCTAGCTTCAATTTTGGATTATCAATTCAAAGAGCTTTCAAAAAGGACCATTATTTTTGAGCAAAATTATTTTCCTGAATAAGTCCATTTTGAAATTAACAAGTGATACTCTAGTTTGCCTCTTCCTACACTAGGCAACACAAATCACGTCGTTTTTCAACAGTATCATAGCAGCCAGTATAAAGCACAGAAACTCAAGTTCCATCGTACATTTTTTTTCAACGATTACTAAAACTGTGAGTAGCACATGAAAATAAGACCTATTAATAAACACAGTACCTCTTTCATGTATTGATTATACAAGGCTTCTGCAGATTCCAAGTAAGTTTGCGCAGTTTTAATTTCATCCCTTAAAGACCACAGGATACCTAGATTGTTCTAAAGGTAAAGAGAAAAACAAATTAGTTATTTTCCCATTGTGTTCCAATTACATTACACATTTTCTCCAAACATTTTATCAGTCTTCACGCTTACATGTGTGTGTGTGTGTGTATATATATATATATATATAATCTGTTCCAATACAATGGATTTCAAAAAGCAAAAGTTGTGCCCACCCATTTCGTCACAAGTTGCTCAAGAGGGAGAATTCTCATACAGCAGCAAACACATACAGAAGTCGCCTCACAAACTGTAACTTTCTGTGTTTACTCTGCTAAATAAGGACTGGTGTGTTGAAATAACAAGCTTTTTCCATCCAATATGTTCTGCATCTGATTCATGCAGCTTTTATATCGTATACAAATATCACAAAAAGAGCCAAGGAATTAGAAGTTTGTCATCATGACTGTAGAAAAATTTAACAGGGAAAAGATACGCTAAGAATGAATGCTTGTATATTTTCAACAATGAAAAGAGATGAAAAGAACCATTAAGATGCAAAAACTACAGATTACTGCCTTCAAATCTAAATTACAGCAATGTACATAGTAACGTTACTGCATCTGTGAAGCCAACTTTTACAAAAAGTGCCTCTAATTTTATTAATAAGATGAAGGCATTAATAACAATCTGTGCCCGATGTGCTCATTTAATTCCTAGGCAGTGTTGTTACAAAATCCAACAGGGTTAAAAAAAACATTCAAAAGAGTTAGAATGTGTAGTTAGTTATGTGCCATCCCTGTGCCCCCTTCAATTCCATTTATTTTATTATTTTTATAAGCAAGCGCAACATAGCGCAATGCTTATGAACAGAAATACTTTCCCGAGGGCCAAGCAGTGGAACGGACCAAATTTTATTAGCCAGAAACTGGTAAACATCCTTATGCAGAAGCTCAGAAATTAGAAGTAGGGCTCCAGAAACCAGCCCAGCAGGAAAAAGGAATGCTCCTTCTTTTAAAATAGAAGTCAGTGCCGTGACAACAGGCAGAACATGGCCACTGTTGACAATTACTGCTTTTATATCAGAAATGTTTTTAATTAAATACTCAAGTCTTTTAGAGCCCTTGGGAGGGAAAGCTGAGGGCGTGCTCATTTACCATCACTGCTCGGCTGCCTGCCTGATGGTAGTGCCAGACAACAGCAGACCTGGGTACTGCCAGACCACAGCACCTCACACGCATAACACAGAAACTTTATCCTGCTGTTTCCTAAAGGCCCCAAAACAGGAAAAATCCACGCAAACGTCTGTCCAACAGAGAGAAGAACTGGTTTCCAAAACACTAATTCAACAGCACAGTGGAATCCCCGTCCCTCGGCCACAAAAGCAACAACTCCCCAGCAACACACGCTGTTACCTCATTTTGACTGGCTTCTCAAGCAATTTCCAATCTTACAATGGGTAACAGATTCGTAGCAGTGTACCCAAACCCTCACGCTGAAGGACAATGAGCAGATGCAGCCTCACGAATTCCAGACAACTCAGTTAATTTAACCAACATAAGACAAGTCACACTTTAACTAGCGCCTTTCCGCATGAATACACAATTCCTTGACAGTTTTGCAATGTTTAACAAGAAAGTACTACTGAGCCTTTTCTAATTAGAGCAGCCATTTTTGACAGAGACATCTAAATAACTACTCTATTTAATTTAAAGTCGAGAGACAGATATCCAACTATACACCAGCTACCATGATGGAGCGGTTGAGCAAAGGTCCTTTTGTGAATCTTCATACAGTAAAAACTAATTTTGTTAATAGTATTACTTTCTTATGAATAAAGAGGTGAATATTACTACATCTAACCCTACAAAGATGTATTTACCCACCCGGAATTAAATATAATAGATTAAGAGAAAACAGGCAAGGCTGAAAAGCAAACAAGTGACAACTTTTGAGAACAGTTTACCTTTTCAAGACACTGCGTAAATAAAAGCAACTCCCAACTTTACTTTGACAACAAATAGCAGTTAAAGAATCACAAATAAGTTCTAGACGTATTAAGGTCCTCTACTAATTTATTCTTGCTCGGGTCTTACAAGCTCTGTCTCAGCCTATGCTGAAGAGTACACCGCCTTGTCAACACCCCACTTCTACGAAGAGGACACAGCGTTGGATACTCTGCATGCCCACAGGCACCAGCAGCAAGCTTGGACACGAACAGCATCCCTCCACAGGCCTCACCATCAAATTATTTCTTCGAGCATGAAGAAAACACCAGCAGCCCTGGCGTTTATTATCAAACAAGCCACATCTATTTTAAGGGGTACCACCGATCTCCCTTGCCCTGTTTGCAGCGACCACACAGCAGGGCCCATGGACACAGCACCCCTGTCGTGGACTGGCCGCTGTTTTACTTCAAACCAGGACAACCCTCCACCACCCCACGCCACTCAAACACGCCCCTCGGAGCCGCCGGCGGCCACCCCCTCTGGCCTGCTCAGCCCCAGCCCACCTGGGCCTGGATGTAGAGGGAGACGCAGTCTGGGGAGAGGCGGTGGGGCTCCAGCAGCTGCGTGCAGCGCTGCAGGTGCTCCTCACCGGCCGACAGCTCCTCGGTGTCGGTGTGGTTGACGCCCAGCTCGTACTCCAGCACGGCCCGCCGCACGGCCAGCAGCCGCGCCTCGCCGCCCTCCTCGGCAGCGCTCAGCAGCTGCTTCACCTCCTGCAGCAGGGCCCGGGCGCTGTACTTGGAGCGGTAGGGCTCGGTCTCCGGGTCTTTGCGGGACTCCACGGTAGAGAGCGTGCGGGCGGTGCGGAACTTCTCGCACACCGCGGCCCAGCCGCCGCCCGCCGCCGCCATCTTCCCTCCTCCCCCGGCCGCCCCGCGTCACGCGCGCCGCCACCTGACGCGCCGCCGGCCAATCAGCGCCGCGCTGCGGAGGGTCGGCCCCGCCCCGCCGTCGTGGTGACCGCCGCGGCGGGTCCGGCCCCGCGCTCCCGCCGCCAGCAATCCCCAGCGCTTTCCCCCCACAGCCGCCGTGAAGGGGGCTGAGGGCAAACGGTGCCAAGCCTTCGGCATCAGCAGACGGCGACAGGCAAGCGGAAGCGCCCCAAGAGCCCTTGGGATACTCTCAAGGGAGGGGGTGGTGGTGTCAATCTCAATTTTTTCTGAGAAAAAAATTTTTTTAGAACCAGATTTTTTAATGCAAGGGTTACTGAACAGGCAAGATGCAGTAACTGTCCGTGTTTGGAAGAGCGTTGTTCCCCCACAGCGCCGAGTTTCCAGTGAAACACTCGCTCCTCGAGGTGTACGTGGTGTTTGGTTTAATGGCAGGAAAATGGCAGCAGCTGGTTTGCCGGGCAAAAAGAAAAATCTTCCAAAAACCCCAGTTATTTCAGCAATCCTCAAAGACAGGCTGCTTTATCATGGAATAAAGACAAAGAGGAATATCTAACAGGCTTTTACTTTTTCATAAAAATCAGCTCAGTCCCATAGCTGTCCCAGAAGCTAATCAAGTGACTTGTTAAAATCATGTCCCCTGTTTCCATTCTTAAACCAGCTGTTCCTCTTGAAGCCGCCATCACCTTGCCTGCCATTTCCGAACCTGGAGAACCCTCGTCCTGCCTCCTGTGGGTATTCTTCCAGCTCAGGCAATTCCTTTGCCACCGACAGTTGCCATCGCCTGGTGTCCCTCCACTGTTCCTGAAACAAGACCAATGTAACGAGACTTTACGTGCCCGCAGGGGTGCCCAAGGTACCCTATATCATTTAAAAGCAACACTGAATGCAAAGCTGAATGCAAAGGCATTTCCAGACAAATCCCACCCGCACTGAAATAGGTCAGCAGATCCCTCTTGGGAGACAACTCGTAGTCCTGTGACAAAGGATAAATGGTCACAAAGGGACAAGAGGGACCGAAGTCAACAGAAAAACTGGTTAACTCTCAAATACACTGAAGAGGTCAAAACGCAGAGTACCCAAAGAACAGAGGATTTTGTTTAATAAAATCAGGTAATACAATGAGAACTGAAATGAGACAGAGGCATGACAAGGTTATTTTCTATTGACTGTGCTGCGCTCTTCCTAACGACTATGTTGTCTATACAATGTCCTTATTAAAACACAAACCTTATCCTCCCAAACCACCCTATATTCAATCCTAAATACAGCAATCACCAAATTTCAAATCACCAGGTTCCAAAGCCAATTCTGGCTACAAAAACGTACCTGTATGTTACTCAGTTCATCAACAGGGATATCAAAGCACACCCCCTGTATCAGAAAAAAAAAAAAAAATATATATATATCCAAGATCACAGACACACAATTCCAGACAGGCAACAACTGCAACTGCTCGTACATGCCAAGTGTAGAAACCAGAAATGTCGGAAAGCATGATCTTTTTGGGGCAAGTTTTTTTTATAAACTGAACGAAAAACGCAGTTAAAACACAAAAACTCAAAACAAAATGCAGATTCAAATGTTCTGTGCTGACAGCAGCATTGCCTGCAATCAGCCTGTCCATTTAACAGCAATACAGGCATCATCTGGCACCACAAGCTCTCTGAGAACACACTTGCACAGGAGACGAGTGTCAGACACGTCAGGAACCAGGCTGACAATCAGGTGAATGCTGAACTGCTCAGGTCTGGCAGTCGCCTGCCCTACTCTACAGCTGCCTTTTCAACGCAACGTTAGCGTAAGTTTACAATGAAAAAAAGAGAGGTCACAATATGTGTCTCTGATGCTCTCTTTTTTAGGAGAGAATTCCTGCATTATCATTTAGGAACAACGTCTCCACTCAAATAAGTGTCTTTTAAAACATGCAACTCACTTCAATGCCTTTTTTTTTTTTTTTTTTTTTTTATGTAGCATATACCTAAACAGCCGTTTAAGGGGGCCTCGTGATAGCTTACCATTTTCTGAGAAACGAGACTGAGTAGGGATAGAGTGAGATATCAACACTTCTATACTGGTACTTAAGAACTCCTGTCTCAATCACTGCAAAAAATGGCCATATGTGTACACACACCCTCCTTCCCCAAGGCTGGGCCTTCTTACCGTCTTCCCCTTGAGAAAACGCATTGCGGATACTTTGGCATCTACTTCCTCACCAAGCTGCTCTTTTAGTCCTCTCCAGGCGTAGCTCATGGTACGCATTTCTATTGAACACTTTAACACCATGGTCACAAAGCCCTTCAGGAAACAAACACAGAAAAACGTTTACAAGACTAAACTTGGTTGGACAGCCTGTAACTTACTAACTAATAACTTATGCAATAACTTGCTATTGTAGTATTTAATCCTAAGAAATCAGCTAACCAGAAGTGAAGCAACAAAAAACTTCCTCAGAAGGTGAAGGCATGCATTTAACCTAGGATTGCCCATTGATATAAAGGCCAATACCATTTCTGTATTTCAGCCAGAAACAGACACAGAGTCCTGTTAGAAAACGGGTAAAAAAAACCCCAAACTGATACAAGAAGCAGAGTCCAGCCACACGCTATTTCCAAAATTGTGTTACCATGCAACAAACTGGGCCAAGTTCTCCCTGAATGCATCAGAAAAAGGAAAGGTTGTACTTTTCTTCTGTCAAGATCTGTTTGAAATCAGGTAATCACATGCTAGACTTACTTGAAATATTACAGAAACGTAAAAGCTTCCCGGGAAGAGAAAACTGCAATAGCACAAAGCAGCCTATTAAATTGTAAAATGTCATTAGTTAAACTCTCTTAGAGCATCACAGTCTTCTGTCACTTAGATGGCTGGAGAAATTCTTTTAACTCTCATTACAAGAAAATTTACTGATTTCAAGTTTCTCTGGCTTCCTGCAGAGTGCCAGTAAGAGCTGATTTCAGTTAAGGAACAAGCAACAGACCTGAAGCTGGGGATAAAGCTATTCAGAAACCCTACTGAAAAAACTGAGAGTAAGACGCCACACTTGGACTGGACGCAAGCAATTAATTTATCCACTCTTGTTAACACAGGTATAACGTTATTTACCGCACTTGAGTTGAGTAAGGAGCGCTGTTGTATGTAAGATGCCCCAGAAATATGGGCTAGAGCCGCAGCCAGGGCAGCAACCGCCCCTTTTTCGTCTATGAGCTCTTGAGCAGATTTTCTGAAGTAGTCTACTGCGGAAGGAGGAATGGCCTCCAACAACCTACATGGTGACAACAAAAGTTTAAGAGATCAGCAAAGGCCAGTGTGAAGTGCAGTCATGTTTAAGACATAGATTTCAGATAGCTTTCAAGATTAACAAATCATCTCTATGAGCCTTGGCTATCACGCTCATGCTTCACTACCACTCATTTAACTTAACACCTTCAGGATGCTGAATATCCACCACCTCTGTTCATTAAGCCAAGCCTCTTGAAAGATGTGTTCAAAACTGAGGGTGCACAATGTTGCATGCTTGACAGCATTGATTAAAACATCAAGGGAAGGCTCTAAAATATCAGCATTCTTAAGGCTATACCCAAGAATCCACAAGAAAGTGTCTCCAGCAAACCCAAGAATCCCTTGCTTCTATTTTACATGGAAGAGAAACAAACCACTACAATGCCACTGCTGGGCTGGGGCAAGACACTTCCTGCGCTCAGTGTAAGCTGATTAAATTGGTTATTTCTGGGAGAGGCAGTGAAAACAAGCTGGGAAACTGAGAACAGCTACTTCTCTAACGCTTTTTTTGGTACACCAGCACTTCCCACCATTTTTCAGTATGCAGTGAACCCAACACCATGCCCATGATCTCCTTTACACTGGTCAAATCCTCGCTAATTATAATAATCTCCAAGCTAAAAAATCAGTTTCCCTGCATGACAGTAATTGCCTGTTCTGCTGTTGATTTCTGATGATATAAACAAAGGTTATTTTTCGCAAGACAATTATGTTCTATGAAAAGATCTATGTTCAAGCACACAGAGGTTTATTGATACTAGCTTATGAAAACAGGTCAGTGTCTACATGCAAACCAGCTGACTTTTACGACATAGGCAAAGACATTCTCACATACAGGTCTGATCCCTTCCAGCTTTGCATTAACGGCATTGTTCTTGGTAAGATCTCTAGACATCTTTTAAGAACAGGCAAATAAACTTACTTTTTGGCATCGTTACTTGAAGCTTTAATTACATCTGTAGCAGAGGGAACACCTATACGCTTAAATGTAATCCCCTGAAATCAAGCAAAAAATCACAGTCAAAGGTGTTTTCAGCACTCTCCAACTCACCCCTGCCTAAGTCACATTACTGAGACCTCTAGTCACTTCCGGTTTAGAACCTCAACACAGTCTTCACTCAATTTAAATGACTTCTAAAGCTAGAATTAAGCTTTTCTTTAAGTTCCTGTCTTTGTTAATCTGGAGCTACTTTACACCAATTTACATCCAGATTGTAACAAAAGGCATGGTCTCCTTCATGTCTGCCTACTGACAGCAACGGTACTGCCAACACAGGGAAACTCATGAGACATTAGAACAGGTTGATACAAAACCATTTATAAACGCTTATCAAATATATAAACGTTTTAGACCTACTGGACTATGAGACAAGAGTCCCATACTGGACTCATGGTTACAAAGTCTAAGAGAGGCAGAGTCTTTTTAGGAGCTGAGTAATTTCATTAAGCAGAGGTCTCGGGTACAACTCACCGCTTTGTGCTCAACTTGTTTCAGAAGATCTTCTTCTCGTCTCTGAAATAAACAAATGCAGATCCCAGTCCGGCCAGCTCGACCCGTACGTCCAGAACGATGGATGTAGGAATCAACATCCTTCAGAAATTCAGATTAAGATGAGAAAACCTTACGTCATTTAAACTGTTGACATTTATACATTGTAGGAGAGAGAAAATGCAAGCTAAATTCTAATTCGGAAGCCTAAGAAGTGATACATTATGTTTCTATACCCAAACTTGTAACTACACACAAATCACCCTGCCCCACGTATGCTGCCTCAGGTTTAACACACACTATCAACATAAGGTTTTTAAAATAAAAAGCTCCACTCGAGTTTCCAAAGAAGAAAAAGGCAGCAGGAGTATTTTAGAATTGTAATGAAACTCAACAATGTTCAGAAGGGATTCAGAAATGCTGAAACAATGTCAAAAGCTATCTTATGACTTTCCAGAGTAACCAAAACCCATCACTTTAACCAAAGCTCAAAATACAAAAGCTTAACTAGGAAATTCTAGGCCTGCATTTACAAAAAATCCACTTCATTTGTGAATCGGAACATAATTCTGGTGAAACAGAGAAATAACCCACTGTTCTGTCACAAAAAAAAAAAAAACAAAAACACAATTTTAGTTTCCCTGATTGACTTACTTTTGGTGGTGAACACTGTATAACAAGGTCAACCTCAGGAATATCCAAACCACGGGCAGCTACATTTGTTGCGATCAGAACTTCAAACACACCATTTCTAAAGCCTTTTAATGTAATTTCTCTCTGTTTCTGTGGAATGTCACCATGCAATGACTGGGCATCCTATTAGTGAAAGAAACCATTAACATGTCATTTAACAGGGGAGTCTAGGCTGCAGTATCTAAAGACATTTAATTAGAAAACACAAAGTATTTTGCAGAGCAACAGAAAATAGTTACACAGCTGATATGAAAGGAATATAAAGCATCCTACTTTGTGGTTTGATCCTTCTCTGGGACAATAATACCCATAAGCAGTAGTTTTACCATAATGTTATTATTTGTAGCATAGCAACAGCAAACTGCACCATTTTGCCATGGCAAAAGGGCCCACCTTCAGCTTTGACTTCCACTGGAACAAATGGAAGCAAATTTACTTAAGCAATGCTTGTCAAGAGCTGACGAGACTTTGCTCCCTTCCCCCTTCCCTGGGAAGTCATCCCAAAACCCACAGAAGCTGAAGTGAGGTTTTCAGGTAATTCCCAAACCCTACAGGTGATCTGAACAACCTCCACTTTTCATGGGACAAAAAATAGATCAAGTCTTTGACAAGGAGAAAGGGGAGAGTCACAAGCTCAGAATTCAAACAAGTAACATGCTAAAGCGGAACTTACTAGCATAAGAGAAAAATGTGTCGCATACTGACACAAGAACCAAGTCATTGGATTTACTGGGAAGGCAGCAGGGCCAACAGACAAAAACTGTTGCTGCAAGATTTTAATGTGGATGGTATATGGCATTTATCAAATACTGGGCAAACCATGTACTCCCACCACTGCTCTTTCTCCGTAAATTAGTATTTAGTATCAAACAGGATTTTCTCTAAAAAAAAAAAAAAAAAACAAACAAACCCAAACAGCACCTTTCCCCATGCTCAAAAGGCTGGTAATAATCCAAGCAAGCACAGAAAACCTGCTTAATGTATCACCTGAGTTCTGAACAAACTACTAAATGACCTTCCAAGGGCAACAAGACATTCCATTCTACCGTATTAGTTCAATTTTCCTGAATACTGACTGTTCAAAGAACAAATGCTATTAAGAGATGGGAATCCAAAAAGCACACTAACATGAGATGGAATACGTGCACTACACTACCTCTTGTTTATTACCATTACTACTATCTCCTGATTATTCAGCATAAGCTGCGTATTTTCCATTGATCCTGTCCTGTACGATTTTAAAGCCAAAGGAATAAATTCATAATCACAGCCAAGAGGGTATTTTAACTGTAAAGCTCTACTTTTAGAAACAGCTTCAAGTTTTAAAACAATCCACAGAAACAACTTCATCCACACAGTTGCTACCTCCATCCCCCGAATATCCACAACCGCTGCTTTTCTGTTCAGACGCCAGTACCTGTTTGAGCGAAGCATTCATAGCCAGCTCATTTGCTTCCTTCTTGGTCTCACAAAAGACAATGGTCCGCCCATGGCTGCCACTGTAGACTTGAATGATATCCCCAAGAACTCCTGCTCTCTGAGATGAGCGACACTGTATGGCCAAATGCTGTTTGGGAAAGAAACATGATAAGCATCTATATTAAATGTAAGACACACTTAGGACAGACAAAATGAACACAGAATTTTATTTTTTTTTTAAGTTTGCAAACTACTGTCCCCATATGAAAGCTCTGCTTAAAAAAATTATGTGTCAATCATGTGAAAAGTCATTCCACGCCCCCATTCATAACATCAATGCAGAACCCCCTTCATCCAGGCCACACGCTCTCAGGACATGCACTGCTCTGCAGCAGAATCACTCACTTCCACAGTCGTGGCAGTCCTTTGAGTCTTCTTTCCAATCAGGTCAATCTGCTCGTATTCATCTTTCATGTATTTTTTTGCTACATCGTATACCCATCGTGGACAAGTTGCAGAAAACAGCAGTGTCTGGGGGTTGTTCTCAGAACCTGGGAGGAAGGGCCACTGATTTCAGTCAATCATCACAAAAGCAACAGAGCTGCCCTCAAATTGAGAGGTTATAGGTGCAGTAAGTCAACAAGAACAAAACTTATGAGCAATTAAAACATTTTTAATACCACAGGCAAAATTACAGTAATTTTAACTGGACCAAACTAAATCCTTCACCCTGTGCAAGAAGAAATGCAAGACGCATTTCTAGATCATCTGCTAAAAATGGTTTAGACTGTGACTGAAATCCTCCCACATACCTGAAAGAACTCATCTCAGTCCCTCCTTCCTTGGTTTTCCAATACTAACTGGCTGTGAATAGTACGGCTATATGCAAAGGAAAAAGGCAGGATAAAAAGGACACTCTGCAGACCCCAGGGGAAGAATTAAATAACAAAATAAGTTACTCCAGGTAAGAACAGTTTAACAAATAGTATCTCGAAAAAGTTTAACCTTCCTTCATAGCTCAGCAGGATCAGCCACAAAGAAAAACACATTGCAAAAGAATGCTTATTATTCCCTACAATTTGCTTTCCAGGTACAAAGAAAACTTTCAAGATTGAATAATTAGGACAACTCTTCCAAAACTTACATAGATTTCCTTTTTTTAAAAGACGAACTGTACTTTTTGGCTGTTAGGACAAAGACCAACTGTGCAGAAATGGGGAAAATGTAACAGTCAAGTAAAAATGACAGTGGCTGTACTTGGACAAACCTGAGATCGATGAAGCTTACGTACTCTCCAACAGTTGTCAAGTATAGTTAACAAACGTGAACAAACTCTGCCAGCAACCAGCTTTTTGTTGCTTCTAGAGCCAGAAGTAATAACCTTGCTTTTAGTAATCTTTGGTACTTCTACTTCCAGTAATCCATCACGTTACTTTTCAAAACTTTTGGCAACAGCACAACGTGGCAAGGATTGTCACGCTATTAAAATAACTTCCTCCTGCTCCGTACCTGCTACCTGATGGCTTTGGTGAATGCCTACTACATCAGAAAAGCGCAAATATACCCTAGTTGTCAACTTTGTGTGATGATGAGCGTACATACATGCCCTAGCCCTAACCCTGTGCTCAGTCGTCTCTCTCAGGATAAAGAACACTAGGGCTTAGGGAGCTGGGTTGTGTTTGTTGCTTTTTTGTCTTTTTTTTTCCCCCCCCCACCTCCTTCCAGAGATGCCATTCCAGCTCTTCAGACATCTGTCACCTTGCTTTGAACCTTCTCCAGTTCTACCTTACCCTTTTCTCTGAGGTCCGATACTAGCATTGCACAAAGGATTCAAGTTGGGGGGTGCACCAGCAGTTTTCAAACTAGTATAATTGCGTTTTATGCGCTGTCCCCTATTCCTCTCCTGATGATGGAATTTACCTTTTTTATAAGCAAATCCTAAGATTTCTTCCACTTGTTCAGCAAAGCCCATGTCTAACATGTGATCAACTTCATCCAAAACAACATGCTTCACGCTGGAAAGTTCCAGCTTGTTATTCTGAATGTGGTCTTTGATCCGTCCAGGTGTTCCCACTAGAATATCAATGCCACTTTTAAGGAGATCAACTGGAAGAAAAGACAGAAAAACAAGGACAATGTCAGAATGCTAAGAGACAACAAGGTAAAAAGTTACCAGTAGACAGCAACACTTTTCATTTTAGAACCAAAAAGCTACTGCCCTTCACTTTAATCTCTGAATAAAGCACTACGTTCAGTCCAGGTAACAAAAAGTAAGCTTAATGGCGGTTCAAGTTGCTCTGTCAGGAATAACAGCTAAACCACAAGCAAAGCTACAGTAAGATACGCCAATTTCCAAGCAGCAATCAGCTGGCATTAGAAATCTACAGAGCTTTATTACAGAAAAATGCTGATTTATCAGCTAAATTCTTTTTCACAACTACCTCTGGAGACAGACAGAGCCACACACACATACACAGTTCTCACTTTTCCTCAATCATCTAGTCCCAGTATATGTCCACACAAAAACCACACAAACACAGAATAAAGAAGAAACTAAAAGGACTAGTCACTTTGCATACCTACACCTGTTGTTTTAAATAAAGATTTATTTGAACTAAAATAAATCAACCCAGGCTGTGTGTGTCCTTTGAAAGCAATGTCATGGTTCCTCACTGAAGTGAAACAAGCCAGTTTTATTCATGGAATGCATTTGGGGAAAGTCAGCTCCAGTCCAGCAGTAATTCCTTAGCATTTACTTACGCTGTTCTTTGTACGGTGTTCCTCCATAAAAACAAGCCACTGACAGTTTCTTGGTGAGATTCTTGAAGTCTTTGGCTACCTGAGTGGCCAGTTCCCTGGTTGGAACAAGAACCAGCACCTGGAGGGAGTGAAAAGAGACAAAAATGCAGCTGCACTCTGGAGAGGGTGCTAGGAGAGAAGGGTTTACTTCACGTTAAACAGCTTGTACTCCCATTCTTATTCCACACTTCCTGCAGAGGTCCCCACCATCCCAGCAATGTTTCCTGCTGCCTGGAACCTGCACAACACAGCCTCATAGCCAGCAAGTGGAAACAAGGCAAAGCATTACAAGACAACTGAAATGTAGAACAGCAGTATTTTTTTTTCTTAAATTAATGCCAGGTAAAATAGACACTTCAGTAACATCACCAAGGACAATGAAGAATTCAGCATCAAAGGCTAGAACAGTCACTAAACAATCTGGAGTAGAAAGATCTTAAAAGATCTTACTACGTGATGCACTCTAGCCATATATCCTCCTTCTCCACCTACCTGCCTTCCTCCAGTATCTATCCTTCCCCACTCTGTTTTCTTTAAGGATTAAATGATAAAACAAAGAGCTGAACTCTTCTCTAAGTTTTAAAATCTTATTGTCTGAAAGATTTCTACATTGCCTTAAAAGTTAATAAAATAGAACGATGAAGTAGGCAACAAATCTGCAGACTGTAACAGTTTATCAGTCTAATGATAAATATATACAGTTCATTTGCATGGGAATATGATATCTGATCACACAAATCTGGATACCAATTCCACCTCATGCTTAAGTAGAAATGTAAACGCCGCTTGCATCCATTAAGTTGAGTCTCCAGACACGAGGGGTGGGGTGGGGGGAGAACCCACCAAAAGCCTTCAGTTACCACCATGGAATTAACAGTGAGAAACAACCTCAGTGAACAGAGACAAGCCCAGCTGAGCCAACCACTACCTGAGAAGAGGCAGGAGATTCAATCCCAAAGCCACACGCTATCTTCCTGAGGATAGCAGGCTGGAAGTCCACCAGCTACTACTGTCGTGCCCAACCATTCTCCCAAACACAGTCACAAGGAACCCTAAGCGTGAAATCTGTTACCACGGTGATGCTGCAAAATCTCTGTCACAGTGTAGCACCTGATCTGAGGAAAGCGTTGGCATTACAAACACCAATAAAGGAGAAAGCAGTCCCAAAGAGAAGTCCCCAAAGCGATTACAAAAATCACTTTTGAAAACTGCCATATTCTAAAGGTTTGGTGTTAACCCTTAAGTGGTAAGTTACCTTTGGCGCACGGCCTCTTCTCCCATCTTGCGAGACACTCTGAAGTTTTTCAATCAGTGGAAGAACAAAAGAATAGGTTTTCCCGGTTCCTGTTCGAGCTTGAGCAATTAGGTCTTTGCCATCATATATGGGTTGAAAAGTCTTCACTTGCACAGGGAACAGGTATTTTACACCTCGAGCTGGAAGATAATCCAAAGAGGTTTCGTTAAAAGGTGCGGATTCTACTGCAATCTGAACAAACAATTTAGAAGCCCTCATATATAACTAGGCGGAATACAGAGGGCACATCATGTCAAATCCTCTACAGGATTTCTCTAGAGAGATTGCATCTCTAACAGGAGATGCAACTTATAAGAAAACCACATATCTTTGGTTTTACTCCTACTCTATATCAAAAAATATTCCCCCAAAACATAGCTGAGTGTCCATAATGGAATATAGCCTACTTTGTGATGTTTGGCATAAGACAACAGGAGAGGAAGGAAAAAAAAAGAAAAAAAAAAATCCAACATGTTTTTTCTGATACAGGTCAAGATTTTGTGGTAGCTTGGTTTTAAAGGTGGGGAAGAGGTGAGGGCGTTTGTTTCAAAACATTCTAAAACTTCAGAGAGATTTTGCACAGTGGAAGTGAAACAATCCATCCAAGAGAAACTTCCAAGCAAGGAAAACATAAAGGAACAAGGAGAATTTTGTCTGAGGAACAAGAATCACACAGCTTCCCAACACAGAGGACAAGAACTCTACAGTGATGACTTCTCTAACAAACATATCTCAAGAAAAGATATGAAAATGCCCAAAAGAATGATAATAATCATAGACAATCTGTTCACAGGAGCCAAACAGTCTTCACATACAAAACACCATTGTGCTTATTTAAGAAGTGATACTGTAAACAGATATGGGAACTGAAGTAAAGATACACAGTAAGTAGAATGATGCTGACAAGAGGAGAAACTGTGTCTCTAGAATGTATATCTAGGAATAACCACACCACGGAAGAATAAACTCACCTTAAGGCATCTGAAATTGAATAAAACAGAGACTTCGTTCCTACTAACAACAGTAGATTCTTTCAATCTACAGTGACTGCTCACACGCATAGTCTTACCCCAGAATAAATGTAAGACAATTTAGGACAATTTCCCTTGGCTTCCGTCTCCACTTATACAGGTAACAGCGCAATTCTGGACAAACATTTACAGACATTTCTTTTACGTTAACTAACCGTTGAGAAGATTGATGGTGTTTTGTGAGAGAGGAAAATTGGAGAAGGCGCCTTCTTTTACTTCTTCTGTCAGCTCCTAACAGGATAAAAGAAAAAAACGTTATTAGCTCTAAGAGATGGGCAAATAACATACCCTACCTAGGCACACAAGAAAAGCTGTGCATTTACTTTACCACCACAGTTTTACCAGCTACCTCCTTTCTGTTTAAAGAAAACTCTTGTGATGCAAGTACCTGACAAACAAAAACATGATGTACATGTTTTACATGTACACAGCGTAAAGTGGGAAAATTGCATCTAGCCACCCTCTATTAGAAGACAAGACACACCGACACAGGCTGCACCACTCATCGTGACAGAATTCCTACAAGCGAATCCTGGTTTTACATCAGTCTTAAGTAAAGACTTCGTGCCAAAGGTCTTCCTGCTCGTTACCTGCAACCACTTGTTCAAAACCACGACTACTGCTGTTCCATCCCTAATTCAGATATACCTGCACCATCTTTTAAAACACATGGCAAACAAAAGGGAACAACCGCATCATGCACATATTCTTGGCAAGTCAGGAAAGGGACAGTACTTGTTACAAATCTTAACTGGACTCCACTGAAATCATTAAAAAACTGTTTTTCACAGCAAAACATATTTCGTGTCACAAATCACAGCTACTCAGTACACCACACAGCTGCTTAACTTTGGACACCAGTAGATACTTACTTAAAACTCACAATTTAGCTTCTACTTCAAAGACCCAAGAGATGACACCATTACACCCAACGTACAAAAAGCACTCTCTTGATTCACATTCTCACTTTAAACAAAGGCCCTGCGCAGGGGAAGGCAAGCTGTGGGACCCTCTCGCACGCATGGGCGAGGCCAAGGGTGAAATCTGAACAGGGAGAACTCCAGAAGCAGGAATTAATGAGGATATAACCGTGACCTTCCCTTACAGGACACCCTGCCAAATACTTCTTCAAAGGGGCTGCCAGCAGAGAAAGCGCTGTCGCGGCACAAAGCGGTGCATGCTTCTGGGATGGCAACCGCCTGTGCAGCAGGGAGAAACCCTTGTGCTGCAATACACAGAACAAGCTGCTACACGAAGACAAGCTACAGTGTGGAAACCGCTTCCAGCTAGCCAGCCTCCTCCCCTGCAGGATAAGCTACTCCAAACGGCTTGGAGGGGGAAAGCACGGCAAGGAGAGATGGCCACCACATGTTGGTGCACGTGCTGCAGCTTAGGCGGAAACAGGCGTGATGCCAGGTGCCGTGAATCGACGGGGAACAGCGGCCAACATCACACACAACAGCAGCAGCCTAACACTCCCACAGCCGTCAAGTGCCAAGTCTCCACACGGCACATGCGGCTAAGCCCACTCGTTACCAGCGGGACTTTAATTAAGCAAGACGAGGGCTCAAGCGGGCAGAGCGTTACTACCTCCACATCGCTGTCCTGCTCTCCAGCCGCTGCCTCACTGGACACGCTCTGGCCCACCAGGGATGTCACGCCATTGCTTGCAGTAGAGGAAGGTTTCCCCGTATGCTGGGAGCCGTCGCTCTCTCCAGCCAGACCGTTGCTCTTCCCCTTGATATTTTTTGTCTTCTTCGGCAGGGGGGGGTCAAGGTCGCCGTCGCCCAGCCCACTCTCCTCAGGCTGGGCCTGCTCGCCCTCGGCCTTCCTGCGCCGCTTCACCTTCTTCTCCTGGGTCTGCTCCTGCCGAGGGAAAGCGGGGGTTACACCGAGGAACCGCCTCCGTTGTAACCCCTCGTTATTCGACTTTAAGGCCTGAACTCCCGCGCGCGCGTCCCCCCCGGTCCCCTCAAGCCGGTGGCGGGGCCGGGCCGGCCCTGGCCGCACAAAATGGCCGCCCCCGCGGCGACACGTGTGGCGCGGCCGCCTGCTCCCACCTTGGCCTTCCGCCGGCGACCGCGGCGGAGGGACTCGGCGCCCGCCGGAGCCTGCGGCTCGGCGGGGCTGTCGGTAGGCACGGCGGCGGGCATGGCGGACGGCTGCTCCCCGGCGAGCTGGGCGACGGCGCTGCTGCTGCTGCTGCTGGTCTCGCCGCGGCAACCCCAGGAGCCGCGCCCCGCCCCGGCGCGCAGGAAGTGGGGCGCGTCCGGCGGGCGGACCGGGCGGCGGGGCAGCACCGCCACCGCCGTCGCCGCCAGCAGCGGGCCCGCCCGGCCGGGCAGCCAGCACAGCCGCCGCCGAGCGCTGAGCGGGGCGGCCGCTGCCGCCGCCACCCGGGCCGCGGGGAAGGCGAGGCGCGCCGGCCGGCACCACACGCCGCCCATGCAGCCGCTGCGCCGGCCCGGGCCGCCCCTTCCGCCGGCGCTGCCCGGCCGGTCCCTTCCGCCGGTTCCCCCCGCGCACCGGAACCGCCTCCGGCACGGGTCGGCAGGCAGCAACCGGGCTGCTGCACCAGCAAAACGAGACTCCCCACACCTGTACGCCTCCTCTATCATAATATCGTACTCCAACTTTTAAAACCTTCCAACATCGGCTATGAACTCGTAAAATAGTATTTTATTATTATCTTTTTTCTTTGGAAAATGTACAGGTTTGACCAGGAGTTAAGATCTATATATTATACAGTGAGGCAGGCTACAGTTTTGAATGCGGCAGCTATATTCTGGAATAAAGATTTAGGTCATACAGTTGAAATGGCAAGGAGAAAAAGAAAGGAAACAATAAGTTTTATTTTTCTTGTGTTTTTTAAAGTGAACAGGATCTTGTTTATGACCGTAGTACTGAGCGGAAAAAAAAAATCTGAATGACAGACTCTTTCCAAGTGGTACAAACACGGGAAACAATAGGAACAGCCTATTTTAATGAAATATAAAATACTGCAGTCCCATTTTTTCCACTTCTGAATTATTGAAGTTAACGATCAAATGCTCTGTCAAAACTTCGTTTCTGGCCTCTGCCTCTGAATCTGTTTCTACCAGAGCTACCACGCCGCCCATTCCTGGAGCTGGAGAAGCTTCGGCCGTTTCCTCCACCTCCTCCTCCTCGCTGTGATTCTACTAACTCTGGTAATTCAGTCGCCACGCACAAACGCCACTGTTTTGAATCTTCCCATCTTGACTATTGAAATAAAGTCAGACATATTAAGTTAAATTCTAGGAATGCGTATACAGGGTATTTCATAATTACTAAATTTGCTCAAGTGAAAAGAAAAAGTGTGAGCTAATAGAGGGGATTCAGGTTTCTAACTAAAGTGATCAATGCTGGTTTCAAATTTCAAGCGTAAGAGCTACAGTGCACCGAGTACACCTCAGATACTATCAAACAGAAGTGAAACCCACCTTAGAGCTTTACAGAGCAGTCTCATCAGTAAACTCTTCCCCCACCTTTCATTTATTAAGAATACCACTATAATTATTACTGATCAGAAATCCACACCCTCCCCTCAATTCCCCTCTAAGCCAGAACCAAACATTGTTTTAGGGGTGAATGAATGCCAGGGCACGAGGGTATGGAAATGCACTGAGTGAGAAATACCTGCAGGGAAGTCTAGGGAATTTTGGCATAGGAATATTAATTCTGCCACGCAAAAATACAGAATTCACTTTTCTGTGGAGAGAATTCTGGGTGAAAAGAATGGAGGGGGTAGAAAAAAGGGGATTTTATAGCATAACGAAACTCGTGGCCTACAAAGATTTAATCCAGCAGCAGTAACAAGGGGTGGATTGTTCACACCACCACTTTTCTCAGTGCAAAAGTTTCAAGCTACAGATTTTTGGAGACAGGGGAATACTTCAGGAAAGGAACACCGTGTGTTTGTTCTGTTCCTTAATTCCTGCAAAGCCATCCCTTTTGCCACTAGGAAAAGCAGGATACAGGCCACATAATGTTTTCTGCCTAACCCAGTCCAGCCAATTTCATCTACAGTCCTCTGTAACCAGAAATTTCAATGAATGTACCTCTATTTCCTTTTGGTCTGCTGCAGGAACATCAAAGCACACACCCTAAAAAGAGACAATAATTTTAACGGATACAAGTCTAGCCTTTTAACTGGCTGCAACTAAATTAGATAGAGCCTACAAATCTATGTACTAGAATAAACAGTTTTATACTTCAAAATGTTTTTTTAATAGAGATTTAAGATGCTTCAAAATCTTTGAACATTGAGAGCACTGCATCAATATTTCCCAAAACACCAATACTTGCACTTCCTTAATGTTTTCCTCAGATACACACAGATTTTTCTTTCCTCTGCATAGCCAGTACTTCCAATTCACATTTTCTTGCTCTTTAACAATAAGCTTACAACCCTCTGCATCCTAAACTCTGGTCTATTGACTTTTTCATTACTCATTTTGTAAATTCTTTCAAATCAGAAGTTTTAATCTATAATAAGAAATGTATACACCCAGTAAACTTAATATTTAGGTTCAGACTAAAAATCTGAATTTAGACTACTTGAATTATTAAGTATATAAGTATACATAAGTATATATACTTATACTTAAGTATATAAGTATATATAATATATTAATTATTAATATACAATTTGCGTGTTAAAATACTATTCTTTCTCCGAATGAGCAATCTGGATACTGAGAATTACAAATCTGATGCAGGGAATCCATCCAGAGATAGTGTTCCACACAACAAATACAGAACAATGCTGTGAATAGAGACAGAGGCAACAACAATAAAACAAATCTTAACAATTAATGCAATATCAAATATCATGTGTGAAGGATGCATTTCAGAAAAAGTGCCAGAGATGGAAATAATAAAAACAGTGTCCTCAAGTCAAATTTAAGATCAGAAGCATCTGGCCAAGAAACTTTGTGAACTATGTGTGAAATTCATACAGGAAGACATGCAGGTTAACTTTTACACAAACAGTGAACGCAGACGAGAATACACACAGCACCCAAGATAAGAACCGGTTTTACTTAAAAAAAAAATAATAATTTTAAACTGTTGTTCAAGTGTGGGCTGTCCCTTGCTTTAGGCTTTCTAGTTTACCAAGTCTGGGTTATCCTCAGTATTAGCATATAGATGTGCTGTGATTTTGCTGATTTGCTGAAGTAGGTGCCATCAACACCTGCCATTTTTATATCTCTCTCCTTTTGGTACTTCCACAAAGCACCTGTTCCACCTGCACTCCTACCAATCTTAATTCTCTACAATGCATCTCTACATAAAAGTAGAGATTCGTTCAACATCTGCCTCTGAAGTGTCCTCTCAACTCACCTCCAAACAGTTTGGGGATCTTTTTAGTTTGCCTATTGTTCTCCCCACCCCACACCACCTTAAACCACACAAGAACAAGGAAACAAACTGAATCATTCTCTGTAACGACACTTGGTATATGGTGTCTGTGATGGAAACTTCAACATGGATATGAATGAAGTACGCATGGCAATGCAGGTGTGTGAAAGCACCGCAAAAATAACAGCAGAAGAAGGGATAAGAGAATGGCATGTGTTGACAGCATGCAAATTAAGTCATCAAGATCACAGCATCTCTCTGTTCTGTTTTATTGACCTGGGCATGTTGAGAAGCAAGAAATACACCCAGAAAAACACAAAGATGAAGCAAATCAGCAATAATGCCAAACAACTCGCAAAAGCAGGACACAATATTCCTTATCCTATGTGTCACCACAAATAATCCTGAACAGACTGTTTGATCGCACATTCTCATATTTGTGAAAATGCATGCGAATTCTGAGACAAAAGTAGCGAGGGGAACCATTTTTGTTTAAAATAACTGTTTCTGGACAAGCTTTGCTACAGTTGTTGCAACACTGTTAGGCAGACAACCCAAAAAGTAACTCTGTGACCTTTCCATTTCAGGTACGAGAAATATGGGGGACACGGACTATCAGAACTGGCTGTCCTGAGAAATCCTGTTCTATGTTTTATCATTAAGGTACAGTAACACTGTTCGTACCTTTCACCTGTTCTGCTATATCCCTGTAGCCATGCTATATACTGCATTTTACTCCCTCCTCAGCACGTCAGTGGAGCAGAGCCCTAAGGCCCTGCCCTAACAAAATAGATTGAGGCCCATCCTTCTGCCAGAGTCTTGTCCTTATCACTAGAGCCTGGAACGAGGGAAAAAAGACCAAATATCTCCCTTGACAACTGCTGAGAAAAGGCTACAAAAAAAAAAAAAAAGCTTACCATTTTTCCCTTGAGGAAACACATTCTGTTCACCTTTCTATCAACATCATCACCCAGCAGTTCTCGCAGTCTTCGCCAAGCATAGCTCATGTTGTTTATTTCTTCAGAGCAGCGTAGTATCATTGTAACAAATCCCTAAAGAGTAAGAAATTGGGCATGCTCTATTCTGTCAGAGGAATAAGCTTCAGCACATCTATCACACACAAGAAACCTGCTAATTTAGAGTTTATAAACTGACTTTTCAAATGGATACTGTTATGGGAGAGCGAGTATATTTATAGCCACTATATTCTTGCTTTTAACCAAATTAGTAGTTCCTGGTGGCTTACATACAGTTCCCAAACTATGTCACAAGGAGACAAATAAATCTCTACACAGAGATGTGTTGGGGTTTTCTTCAGATTCAAGACAAATGTTAAGCCCTTACCGCATCCGAGTTCAGCAGGGAACGCTGTTCAATGGAAGTAGCACCTGAAATATGGGCTAGAGCTGCAGCCAGGGCATTAACTGGTCCCTTTTCTTGTATTAGCCACCGAGCAGATTCTTTGAAATACTCAATAGCAGTATGAGGAACAGAATCCAGACATCTAAGTAATTAAAGCAAAAAGATTAAAAAAAAATTAGACACTAATATTTACTAGTCTCTGGAACAGAAGAAAAACAGCAGTCCAAGACTTAAATGGTGATCAGTTCAGAGAGACAGCAACGAGCAATCCAAACAGCCCTTCTGAAACGGGAAGCTTGGAAGATACAACAGGGCTTGAAGTCACCGAACACACCTGATGGCATCTTTGCTGGAAGCCTTTATTATATCTGTTGCAGTAGGAACACCAACACGCTTGAATGTAATGCCCTGAAATTTAAAAAGCAAAATACGGATGAAAGTTGCAGACCAGAAATAATTCAGTTATAAAGAAACAGTATTGGACTGTAATGAAACAAGCATCTAAATCTATCATTTTTCTTCTTCTTTTCACCTTTTAACTCCCAACTTTTGCTAGTGAAAACTACAAGATCAAGCTTATAGGAAAATGGGTGACACTTAAAGGCCTTTTATGTACCAGGTCAGTTTACACAACGCAGTGACAAACTGAAATAAACAGAGACCATTTTGGCAGATTCCAGGGGGAAAAAAAAGTTCTACAAATCCTAAATTATTAATTTTTGTCTCGTTTACTTGGATTTAAGTGCAAGTTACACAGCCTTTCTAAATGTAAGTCTGAGTTTTACGTGCCAAGACTAAACCATCTCATCCCAACTGAATACTTAATTGGTGAGAAAACTACCATATGGAACAGTGCAAAAATGCAGGTAAGAGTTCTCGGTAAAGCTACACATATGCAAATCACTGATCAGACAATAAGGCAGGGAGAACACCAAACTGAAATCCCACTAGCTTCTTCTCATTTCCACAGATACAATCTTACTGCCGTTTGCGGAAAAAGCACGGGCATGACAATCTGCAGCGCACTCCCTGTTCCACAGTAACTGACGCTGTACCCAAACTCTGCAAGGTAACTGAACCTCAACTGGATCCTTTATAAGCTATATTCTGTAACTGAACTATTGAATAAAACATGAAGATTTTACATGCTACCCTAACACATTACATTTTACTAGAAGAAAACTATACTTTACCGCTTTTTGTTCCACATATCTTAGCTGATGTTCTTCCTTTCGCTGATAAAAACAGATACAGATCCCAGTCCGCCCAGCTCGACCTGTGCGTCCAGAACGATGGATATAGGACTCCACATCCTTCAAAATAAATAGCCTTATTACTTACCTAACTTATTGTAATTTAATCAAATCATTGCATTCACATAACTTAGCAGAAGCTATTACAGTTAAGCCTGAATACATAATAACCGCATCAGAGAATTAAATTAAAAAGCATTTTTTCACTGAAGTCAAACAAATAAGCTTTTCCATAACCCTCTAAAAATCACGGTTTGAAAGCTAGAATCATAACCATGGACCAACTAAGTCCTGTTTTGGTATCACCACAGACAATATGAGAAAACATTCTGAGCGTGCATACATCTATAACAATCCCACCCACGCTCCTGCATATCAACTTAAGCATGGTAACTGAGATATTAATAGGGAATTCACTGAAAAATTAGTTTGCTTCTTTGAAACCCTCTTAACTTCAGCCAACGCTCTCATTGTTGGGGTGCCCTCTTCATATATGCCCCTACTTAGTGAATCATTCTTGCAAGACAAACAGCCTTTCTTCGCTTTCCACTGCTTCCAGACTTGCGGTCACCAATCCTTGAAGGGAGAGGCTTTAAACAGCCTTAAAGGAAGTAATTTTCAGGAGACCATGTTGCGTGAAGAGGGGCCAAGCAGTTTTGGCAGAAGATAAACCCCCTTGCGTTCTAACACTCCTCACCGAGGTGGGAGGCTAGGTACGGCTAGCTTTAAATTCTGAGTGATGCCCAATTCAGCACTATTGTCGAGTCGCGTTTAACATGTATTAAACTATTACGATTTGGATACACTAATAGTGGACTGCACCTTCAGTCTAGTCGTGCTCCTGAACTAGCACGGCCACTCTCGAGTCTTTGCTCGTGTTCAGTGAGAAACCAAAACGACTAGCTACTTAACCAGTGCAGTTTATTTAAACAACAGATATATAGGTTCTTAGGATTGCCGGTGTTAAATACACTGTCTGCAAAGCATGTGCAAATAAAGATATTGGTAAGTATACAAAATGCGCGACAAAGTTATAAACAATACAGCCTGGCTATAAATGTAGGATAGAGATTCTCTAAAGAAGTTTCTAAGTTCCCTGAGGAAACACTCGGTAAAACCTAAGTCTTACTCAAAGGCGTCCCTATGGGGGGGAAGAAAGGCTCAGCCCGTCGACTGGTCCCGGAAGTCAGTGACGGAGTTCTCCTGACTTGTTTGCGATGGTGTCTTCCCTCATTTCCCCCCTCTCTCGGGCTATTTTTATACTATTTTTTTTATCTTCAAAGTGCAGTTTGAGTGACTTTAGTCATAAATATTTTTATTATGATTGGTGTACTCAAGGATGAGTGGTCGCACCTTGGGGGTGGGTAGCCTCCGGGATGGAGGTGTGTTTTGGTACATTGTAATGAGCAAAGTTCACACAAAGGACAGCATTTCATCAACATTTGAGGAAATGTTGGCTCGTGTAGCAAGCAGGGCCGCTTATCTGTTTCGTAGTAAGCGAGTAGGCAGCTTATCTGTTCCGTAGTACCATCTTGTTTCCATACCCGCTACTCGTCATAAGGGAAGGCCACAGAACAACCGCGTTCTGTTCCATCCCTCATGTAGTTTCACAAACAACCTTGTACAGGGAATCGCAGATGTTGCATTCTTCGTGTGCCAGCTGCAGCTGTATTCTACCTCAGAAGCCTCTTGATTTTATGACTTTCCTTAATGTATGAACAATGCTGTACTTTTGTATTCTTGGCCAATTTAGTAATTATTCCACAGACCATCTTTAAACACACTCGGGACTGATGCACTCTAAAAAAATCCTCTAAGAAACTACTTCTGCATATCAGGACATTCCTTACCCTTAAATTCAATGCTGATATGCTCCGTGTGGTGAACACAATCACCTGATAGCCCTTACTGCTTGAAAACAAACCTATAAATTATTACAAGACACCCAACATAACCATCTCCTACCTTTGGTGGTGAACTTTGTACAACCAGGTCAACTTCAGGGATATCTAAACCACGGGCAGCTACGTTGGTTGCAACCAGAACTTTAAATGTACCATTTCTAAAACCTTTCAGCGTGATCTCTCTTTGCTTCTGTGGAATGTCACCATGCAATGACTGGCAATCCTGAAAAACAGTATTATTATAAGACTGTACCAAAATCCAAGACAGTGCTCCATTTTATGGTCAGTTTTGGGTACAATATCTTGGTGTTTGATAGATACCGTATAGCAAGAAGAACTGAACTACCAGAGTTTATATTTGAGGTGTCTTACAATATTTACTCGGTACTTCTTACTCATATGCCTCAAAGACCTTTAACAAAGGTAGGAGGAAAATCACAATGTGTGCCTTTTCTTCTACACCTCTAATTACTGTGATCTACGAGAACAACTATGCCCTAACTTGCCATCCACACCATCTATGCAAGGCTTAGCTGTTTCAAAATAATCATCAACAATTTTCTCAGGCCTTCTTAGTACTCATTCAAAGAGATCAACTCCAGCTTCAGAGATAATTTTAATCCAAACATTCTGGAAGTCCTTCTGTATCACAGCAATAACAAGTATGAAGACTAAATATATAAAAATTGTTTTTTCCTCCACTTCACATTTCACAGCTTGCCTATAAATGGCTACCAAGTTTTCCACATGTTAGCAACACATGCTAGGGTAATACACAGGTGCTGCAGTCAGCACAGAATTCAGATTCTTTTTTTCCAGACAGTTTTGGATTAGTGTCAGCTGGTAAATGGAATAGGCATATATTCTGTTCGTGAGCATTAATATGCTAAAACAGAAACATCTAAGTAATTTCCTTATCTTACCTGCCAAGATCAGAATTCTGCATTGCCTATGCAAGATATGGTATCACTAACACCACCAGTAACGCAGGATAAGGCTCCACGCTCAGGTTTAGCTGTTAGTGAGGTCATCTAGGAGTGTGGGAGAAACACTCCTGAACACAGCTGTGGCAGATGAAAAAGCTTCTCCTTTCCCTAAGAACACAATGCTATACTGCTTTCTATACATAACCCATCTCCTCAATGAAAACACATAGAGAAAAAGTAGTTGCTGTGATACCACCACCAAAAATGAGCATGCAGTGCCAGTATCACTACATATCATAAACATTGCACCACTACATCAATTAGTTATTTTCCAACGGTGCTAGAGTGTGTTGTACCACAAATCTCAGCTCATTCACAAGAGACGGCAGATTGAATTATTTCTGTGTACACATCTTTAAACTCTTCCTAACAGCTAAGAAACACCTTAATGAAAATACAAACATATTACAGCTCTAAATTCTAATTCCCCCCCCAAACAACAATAATTATGTCAGCATCACAGATCAGTAACTGCCATTCCAGTACCATGACCTGTTTATCCTTAGCTGTCTAAGTCTGTCTCCATTTTATAAACCAAGACAGTCCTCTATACAGAAAAGAATTAATTCACAACTGCTTTGTTTAATGTCAATGAGAACTCTTCTTTTAAGCAAAAAAAAATCCTTTATAGCCCCATTCTGTTAGCCTAGTCATGAAGACTATAATGCTATAAACTTTCAACCAGATAGTTTTGGGTTTTTTTACAGGTTCTTTTTGGCAGTTTTGAAACTAGCTCAGGACCTGCAAAAGCCTGCCGTATCCACTTTGAAAGTCTCTCTTTAAAACTTAACTCAGCGTAGATCTGGTATCAACATAGGGTTGATACATCTCTGACAGGTTTTATTACTTAACACAGATGATAAAGTACCTGTTTGATTGAAGCATTTAAAGCCAGTTCGTTTGCCTCCTTTTTGGTCTCACAAAACACAATCGTCCTCCCATGGCTACCACTGTAGACCTGAATGACATCTCCAATAACTGCAGCTCTCTGAGACCAGTGACACTCTATTGCCAAATGCTGTGGAAAAGAATTCCAGTGCTTAGCTTACATAAAAACACAATATTGTTTTTTAATACATTTGAAACTGTAAAATCCAGAAATCCTAAAGAGTTATACAATTTCCTGATGGGTAAAATATGCTAACTCATGTTCCTGGAACATGTGAAATCCACAAGGCTCTTATGTCCACCATGATTGGTCTAACATTAAGTGAAATAATTACAGTAATGGGGGGGGGGGGGAAGACGACAGTCTATAAATCACTTTTTTAAAGCAAGGGGAAAAAAAACAAAGCAAATGTCATACCATTTCTCTGGAGGACAGTCAGAGGTGCAATATTTTATTACAGTACTATCGACTAAAGCTTTATGTCAGTGAAACAAATAAATACAGTGTGTTAAAAGTTTTTTTCAAGCACAAGATAAACATTCTTTCAATCCCGCTGAGAAAATCATCATGTCTCCAACTGATCTGTCAAAGTAACTGCTAAGCAGTACTTAAGCAGAAACAATAATTTATCAAGTAAAGATAATTAATTCTGACTTCTAGCATGTATTGCATTCCTTGCTATGGTATTTACTGCATAGCAAGCAAAGGCCTAGTGAGGTGATATACCACTGGACGTTTGAAAAAACCACCTGTACACGGAATAGCAGAATTTGACTGCGATGTCTGTGGTAATTTAATGCGTGCCTTTTGCTTCCAACTCGGATAAATTCAGATACTGCTTTTCTCTGAAAACCAATAAAACTAACTGATAACTGATCCTTACTCTGCCTGAGATGTCTATAAAGTTACTGGATGCTGTGAGAAGAGAGACAGATCCTAAACCTGGAAACAGTTTGAGTAGCTGTAATGTACCTTATGCTTGAAAAATAATTCTCAAAACAAATTTCAACACCACCCCGATAAGGTACCTTAGGACAGGATGACCTTTTGTAGCATAAAGGAAAAGGGAAGAGCCCTGAAAACATTCCACATTCGATAGATTACTCACTTCTACTGTTGTAGCAGCCTTTTGAGTTCTTTTCCCAATAAGGTCAATCTGTTCATATCTAGACTTCATGTATTTCTTAGCCACATCATACACCCAGTGTGGGCAAGTTGCAGAAAACAGTAGTGTCTGGGGATTGTCTTCAGAATCTTAAAGAACAAAACAATGTTTCATCTTACAGAGGTACACAAGTTGATTATACAAGTTATTAAAATATGAGGTAAAATATGAGTATATAAAATAAAGAAGGCTGTTCCGCTTTTTAAATTTATGCATTACCAACATCTAGAGAAAAAATACTCTCAAAAGTCTAAATATTTTCAATATTAGGAAAAAAGTTACTATGATCAAAAATCCAGTCTATTGTCAAGTGGTGAAAAGGGTAAGGAGCTTCTAATTCCTTTTAACTGGAAGAAATCTAAGTACAAATTATATACAGGTGTCAAATAAAGTTATTTACAGATCCCTAGGTACTGGATTTTAAGCTTTGCAAAGGTCCTGTGAATGATTCCTCTTTTGCAACACTTCCTCATGTACTGCGGTTCACAGTACATTTCCTACAATATAGAGTATTCAGTCATTTCTAAAAAAGCCACCTTGCAACTTTCAGAAAAATATACCTGAATTTTAGCAGACTAAATTGTTATTAATGTTTCCTACTGTTTGTTTAAATATTGAGATTACCCTTCTTGTATGCAACTCGTAAAATGTCTTCCACTTGCTCAGCAAATCCCATGTCCAGCATCTGGTCAACTTCATCAAGTACAACATGTTTCACCTTGGTAAGATCCAGCTTGCCATTCTGAAGATGGTCTTTGATTCGACCAGGTGTCCCAACCAAAATGTCAATGCCACTTCTCATGAGATCAACTGATAAACAGGAAAGAGCAGAATTGGAGTTAGCAGTGAAGTAGGGAGCACTCCACATTAGAAACACACGGTAGCTAAGTAATAATGAAACAGCTTCTTCAACCATTCAGAAGTACTCTCCTTATAAATTTAAGTGAGAACAAATGATGAACAGGAGGAAAAAACTTGAAGGTAGAAGAAGTTCTACTGCTCTACCTAAAGGAAACAAGATTTCCTACCTCACTTCCCTCTCCCCATGATTTAAATAAAGTGGCAAACAAAGAGCTTCTTTTAACATACTTTGGAAATAGTTGGCTCTTCCTAAATTGTCCACATTAATTGGAAACTTAAAAAAAAAAATCCTTTATTTAACTATCCAAATTACTGAAATCATCTCCTTCCTAAAGTTCTGTGGGAGAAAAAAAAAAATTCATCCCTAATGTCTCAAGATGTATTATGATGAAAGAGCTTACTCTCGTTCCTGCTCTCATTTGCCTTGTTTACAACCATCGAGACAGTAAATTATGCTGTAACAACACAGAAATTCTTTTCCACTTTACAAACCCCCTAGATATCCCACATCACACAAAAAAGCCCACACCAACTCACAGCTCTGACTAAACAGTTTTTAAAGAAAATATAAATGTTTACAAGAACCTAAACCCAAATACGCTGTATACACACAGTATATCTTTCACTTAAGATATTAACTACAGTTATCTCTCACCAGAAGATACATTCTGAGCTACTGAATTCCCCACAAATACGCTCCAGTTCTCGAGTTAAAAGTGTGTGTTTGTAAGGATCCAACTGCATTTCTCAAATATGTCAGTCAATCGACATTTCCATTATTAGTGATGTGTCACTTACTTTGTCCATTATATGGAGTTCCTCCATAAAAACAAGCTACTGTTAGCTTTCTTGTGATGTCCTTGAAATCTTTGGCAACCTGGTTTGCCAGCTCTCTTGTAGGACAAAGAACTAGTACCTAGAAAGAAGAAAGACAAACAGATGTTCTCTCAGCACAGCTTCTGCCAAGAAACCACTAGACTTCGAGTCATTAGCTTAGGTCTGATCATTCACATAATTTTAAAAAAAAAAAAAAAGAAAATCTGGTTTAAGTAGTTATCTAAGCAAAGATTAGAGAAGCGCACTGATTAAGTTTCTTGTAACATCATTAATCTCCTTCAGCATATACTCATTTAGGACAGGATAACTTCTTTTTAAATGAGATGGACAGGAGGTACTTGAATCTTATTTAACTTCAGCTCTCGAACACATCAGCTACAAGTTTTCTTCTACATGCGCATATGCTGTTTGAGTACAAGACTGAAAGATTTGGGTAATAAAAGGTTTTTACACATGCTCAGTAACGCTTCACAGTCCTGCGAGAAGGCGTAAGAAACAGCTATCAACTGTCTCCCAGCTTCCCTGTGACTCAGGGAAACATATGTTCAGTCTGCAAGGCTGGTGTTCAGCACAGTTCTGCAGCCTGTGCTAATGTCCTTGCAGAAGTAACGAAGGAACCATCCTCTCTTCCAAAATACAGGCTTCACCGCAGGTGATGGACAAGCAACTAGCTAGGAGATTTAACTAATTTAGTTTAACATGTGATTACAGTGCTGCTCTCAAACCTGGCATCAGTGGCTTGGCAAAAGGAACCTTAAAATCCTTATCCTGTTACTTCTTTCAACATTGAAACACATTACAAAAAAGAAATTAGTAGTCTACTATGGTAGAGTGAGGTCTGAAATCCTTTTTATTTTAAGATTTATGACTCCCTCAAAGAAAACTTTCCCTTTTCCACAAGACTGTGCCAAATCTAGAGCCAGCATTCTCAGTCAGACAGCCAACATGATGGGCAGATGCAAATAAAAAAGCTAGTACTAGTTTTGAAATGAGTTTTGGGTAATCTACAATATGAGTGACAAGATGAAATAAACGGGGAAAAAAAAATCCACCATTAATGGGGTTACAATAAACTTTGGCCTATCTAGTTTTGGAGGGCATTATAAGCATTTGGTGAAAAAAAACATATATGGTTTTCCCTCGCAGAATGCAGACAGCTCATAATCAATCTGCATTCTCTGGAGCAGAAGCTCCAATATCTGGTGGTGGGCCAAGTGAAAACTAAGTCTATTTTTAAAACCTCCCACTATTTACATGTTTAAACAAACACATTTAAATA
The DNA here is from genome assembly GCF_963924245.1 of Chroicocephalus ridibundus. Taxonomy (NCBI): domain Eukaryota; kingdom Metazoa; phylum Chordata; class Aves; order Charadriiformes; family Laridae; genus Chroicocephalus; species Chroicocephalus ridibundus. Next base: position 36,453,261 of record NC_086289.1, on the reverse strand, counting down.
GACAGCTTTTATCAATCAGAAGAAGTCACTAATCTCCTGCTAATTTGGGAGAAAAGCTAGTAACCACTGGTAAGGTGACTGAACAAAATTAAACAGGAACACATTGAACACCTGTAGTTTCGGTCTCCCTGTAGGCAGAAAAAGGAATTGACAAGTGGATAGAACCATTTTGCTCTTAACTCTTAGTCAGAGGGTAAAAGGCAGCACAGCATGTAGGCAAAGCCCAACAAAGGCAACTTTCAAAGAATCTTTAATGCGGGTTAGCTTATCCCTGCACAAACCTGAAGAACTTTTCCAGTGGGTTAAGACTCTGAATCACTCGGACTTAAGACAAAGCAAAATCAGCATTCTAACTAGGCATAGTTACCTTTGGTGGACGGCCTCTTCTTCTTTCCTGTGAGTCTCCCTGAAGCTTTTCAATTAAGGGAATAGCAAAAGAGAATGTTTTCCCTGTTCCAGTTCGTGCCTGAGCGATTACATCTTTGCCAGAATATACTGGGTCGAAAGTCTTCACTTGCACGGGAAACAGGTACGTCACTCCTCGAGCTGTGACAATTTCAACAGACTTCCTTAATATGATCATTTTACAAGTGTTCTTGCATACAGAGGAAGTTATCCCAAGCAGAACTTCCATCAACTCTGAAGTCAGCCAAGACTCTATCATCACCTCCACTGATTTATTTAATCACAAAGTTCATCTGCAAAATGTGCCCTGGGACTGTCCATTTTATTCTCCTACTTCCAACCAAACATAGTGCTAGCGGGGGCAGATGAAGTTAATGAAAGCCTTTATTTATGTAATACTCCCCACCTATCTATGAAAATCTCTTTCTTTCAAATAAGACATATATCAAAAACACTTCTACTCTCAATTTCATACTGTCATGCACAAAATAACATCAAAGATATTAAATAGAACTCATTTTCCTTTACTCACACTGAAATAATTGTTAATTGAAAAATTCTCGCACAAGATTAATTTTTTTTTTCAGCTTATGTAATTTAAAATTCTACTGTAAAGGCTGAACTGGGCAACACTGCAAACAGAAAAGTCTATATTTGAAGACATATTTAGAGTAGGCAATCAATATGCTTTCTGTACAGCATCAGTGCTTGCATACGCACAACAAGAGCGCATCTCAAAGCTCACTGATTGAATACGTTGAGCACCAAAATACATGACAGTCATAATTTACTTTCTGTGGTCACACCATACCAAGAAATTTACCTTGAAGGAGCTGAACAGTCCCTTTGGAAATAGAAAAATTGGAGAAAGCACCCTCTTTCTGTTCTTCAGTCATCTCCTGTTTGGTAAAGAAATTAGATAATGTTCCATGTGAATATCATACTATTGTCGGAAAATTCAAGGTAATGGCATAGCGCACTGGTGTCATACCCAAGGGTCAAATTTTCAGTGACAGTACCCCAGCTGCAGCTAAAGAGCCTTCTTTGTTTTACTTACTATCATATTTCAAAGTTAGACAAAAGTGATCTGTAATTTAAATCAAGACTCTTTCCTATCTAATGGCATAACCCTGTAAACGCAAAACGCCCAACTTAAAACTCTGAAAACTTTTAATTAAATTTAAACATTCTGTTTTACATAATTACCAATGGCCTAACAGATCATGTAGTAATATGAAAGAATCAGGCTTGAGATCTAGCCTATTTCCTACTTCCCAATTAATACACAGTGATTTACAGATACAGAAATTGATCCCCAAAAGAATAATGTTACAAGGTAGAGCATCAGACGCGCCTACTTAGTAATGCCTCACTTCCATATAAGTTTTCACAGCACAGTGATTAAAACGCTAAGCGTGAGGAAAGGATGTTAACCCTGGAAACCATGGAAACCCTGGATGCTTTGTGAAGCATCACTTGGAACAAGAAACAAAACCAAGCAACTGCAGAACATACAGGTTTAAAGACTTTTCAAAACAAATCCTAGGTACAACAAGATATGTCTCCCTTCAAAAAAACTCTGGTTCACGTCAAGCAATTAAAGGAACCCAAATCAAACAGTCAGACAAAATAAAAACATTCTTACAGAAACACTTAAGAAGACTTACAGAACCGTTACAACGGATTTTATTACATTAAGGACCATCTTATCACATTAACAACTACTATCTAATAAGATCGTACATAAAAACATATTAATACATAACTTTTTTTTTACTACTAGCTAAAAACAAATAATTCTTATTTCGCTACAGAAGTACTCATAATACCAAAAAAAAAGTCAATTAAACTGTATTTGTGGCAATTACAATCATATCTAATGATGCTGAATCATATTAAAGCACCATCTCACTGCAGCTTGTTCGTCTGCCAACAGCTACCACAGTACCAGACTGTCGAAGTGACAAAACTAAGGTGAGCTGATCTCGAACTTCAGGACTGCCATAATTTAATTTTTTTTTGCAAATACTCCACAGAAGGGACAGATCAAGTAGCTTTAAACCCAGGAAATTTACAACAGTCTTTCCTCTGATTAAGAGAAAAAAAAGGAAAGATAACCCGTTCTAAATTTAACCTCGTTGCAACACCAGAGTTGAAAGCTAAACACATCGCTATAACTAAATCAATCATTAGTTTTACCTGGTCTTGGTCACTGTCACCATCACCACTCGATGTTTCACTGGAATTACTGTGCCTTTTTTTGTGGGTGGATTTAATGCTTAAAGAAGACAATCTCGCATTCTCTGGGCTTTCCTCTCTCGTGTGACCGTTTTGCTTAACCCCAGTCCGCGATTTCTTGAGTTTTGGGGAATCAGTGTCATCCTCTGACTGCTCACTTTCATCCGTCGGTGCCTTTCTCCGCCGAGATTTCTCACGGCGTTTAGACTTCTTCTCTTTTTTCTCCTTCTGGTAAGGCAAAAATGAAAACAGGTGCATACGATCCAAACGCCGCGAAACAGAGAAGACAGTTAAAATTAAAAGTTTTATCTTCTCGTTACGGACAGGGGGGAGGGGCTGGTGCGAAGCCACCGATCCCTCCCCACCGCGCCCGGCGGCATTTTCCCAACCACGAGACACCCGGACCTTCATTTTCAGGGCTCTCCCCCCCCTCACCAGAGCGCTCCCCGACGGGGACGGCCACACGCCTGCTCCGGCGGGCCCACCGCCCCCGCTGGAGCCGTCCCGATGCCGAGGGGGGGGCCGCGGCCCGGCGCCGCAGGCCCTGCAGCCCGCCCACCTCCCGGGAGGCCCCGCCGCCGCCGCGCACGTGGTCGGCCGACCGGCCCGGTACTCCCCACGGCCGCGCCGAGGAGACCCGCCCCGGTCCCCGCCACCGGTGGGGGACTGTCCACGACCCGCCAGACACGATCACCGGCGCACAGACGAGGCGGCGCGATGGTTGCGGCGGGCAGGCCGCGCCCGGCCGCGGAAGGCCGCGGAGCCCCGTCCCCGGTACCTTGCGCCGCCGCCGGCTGCTCTCCAGAGATGACTCCGTCTCCATAGGGCACTCGGAATCCGACTCGGCCTCGCTACTGCTGGCGCTAAACCGGGTGGCTTCGGGCATCTCCGCTCGCCGGCCGGTCGCCACGCCGCCACCGCCGTGTGACAGGAACAGAGGCCGCCCACTGCCCCGGCAACGCGGGGCGGGGCCGCGCCGCCCGGCAGCCAATAGCATGCCGCCGCCGGACTACAAGGCCCAGCACGCCCCGGGTCTCCCGGCTGGACTACAAGGCCCAGCATGCTCCGCGCCGCCGCCCTCGGGCGTCCGCCATGGTGGGCGCGAGCAGCGGGCGGAGCTGGGGGCTTCGGGCCGGAGGGGAAACGGCCATCGGCGCCATTTGCACCGCGGTTTATGTTATGCTGCGCCCCATTGCACGTGTAAGTCCCGGGAGGGGTTTTTAAGGAAACGGAAAGGCTGCTGACGCGCCGTGGGAGCGTGAGGCCCTGAGGGCGGAGAGCCTCTGGAGAAGCCTGACGGGAAAATGCCGGTCCCGGCGTGGCTGAAACCGGCCGAGGCGGACAGGAGAGGGTGCTGCGGGGCTCTCCTCAGCCCCAGCCAGCACGAACCCAGTTTCTTCCGCTTCTTCACAGCCAAAGACACCTTCCCTAAAGGAAATCTCCAATATCTTTAAAAACTGATAACTACAACTTTAGCCTTCTGTCGCCATAACTACTGGAGACAAGTTTTCAATAGTGAAAAAAAACCGGTGTAGTGAATAACAGTATGACCAAGTGCCTCTGTAAGATTTAAAAGGACCACAAGCCTTTGGTAGTGACGTGCACCATGAAAAGAGCACAGTCTGCTTTTAGCTACAGGAAGACAGTCAAAATTAGTCTTCTGAACTAAAAGCTATAAAGTGATCCTGATAGCTGCCAGGATGTTGTTTCCTTAAGAGAAAGAAAGTGGCAATCAGGAGCAGAGCATAAGAGTGCTGGCCTGCAGCAGGGTTTCTCTCAAAGCGATGCCACTGACCTTACCTGCTATCTCTCAGACCAACACGTTTTCGTTTGTGAAGACTAAATCCTGCTTGCTGTATCTAAACGGGCCAAGTAGATGTAGGAGGACATCTGAGATTTCTTCAGGACACAGTGAGGAAAACCTTAGGATTCAAGGAGTTTTTAGAGTAATAAGGTGCGTGCCAATCTAGGTTTTTTGCTTTGTTTTCTGACAGGGGAGACAGAGCATGCTGTTACTTCTGTGGCACAAGTAGGAAACACTTTCAAGAATTGCAGTGTGAAACAGTCCTGTCCATCAGATACAGTTCCTATTAGAGCAACACATACCCTTTCCCGGTTAATAGTGTCATCTGAACGAAGTATTCTCATTTTTATTATCACAGGGAAGCAAAAACTAATTAAAGATGAGAGCAACAGAAATACACATCAGCTCTCCAAATACTATGGTCAAAAGTTTTAACAGCTTTGATTTGGAGACAGCCTCACAGATGTGACTGATCACACTTAGAGTATGGTTACATTGTTAAAAAGGGAAAGTTTACAACGGTCATTAAAAAAATAATCAAATATTCATGACCAGAGTTAGCTGAAGCAAGGAATTTTGTTGCAATTGTCCTTCCACTTTGTCCTCCTCTTTGCATTAGTATTTATGCTTTCAAAATTTGGCAGGAAACTTCATCTTCTTTTCAGTCCATCTAAAATAACAGAATTATTAGACATTAGACTTTACATTCTAAAAATAAACTGAGTTGCCTTAGCTTTTGGTACAACAGATGGCATCAATACGAACAATCAAAATGACCCTTTAAATGTATTTTGCTAAATAGCATCCAACATATTTCAAGTGTACATGTCCCAGTAACACTAGAAATGTGCTTTAAAGAGTGTACAGCCAAAAGCTGCTTAAGGGGAAAAAAAAAAAAAAATTGGCAGAATCTCTTCAAAAACTATAGTATGTAATGTGTTGCTTCATATACTGGCTTCTCAAGATGACAGTACATATCTAATGAGAACTCCAATGGTTTAATTACACTGAAGTACCAGTCCTTTAAGATCTGAAGAATATGTGTTGCTATTAAAAAAATTGATACAATTTTTCCCTCACAGCATTTTAACTTATACTCTTGCCAAGTTAGTTAACAGTTTTGTAGGTCTTCTCCACATGCAACAGTGTAAAAACTTGTTTCATACCAATTCGTTTTCCATTAAGGGATTTTTCAAGTATAGTTACAGGCAAAATCTACCCTATGAAAGGAAGCAGAAGCTTCTAGCACAAGCGATGTATGTGTTCTCCTGTCTATCGTGAGCAAGTTGGATGGTATTTTGTACTTTAAGTTTTGATTGAGCATCTCTATAAAGCACTTTTTATTCTTCTTCTACAAGAAACCGTGACAATATCTGTAATGTCATATAGCAAGATCAATGCAAGCTGAACCTGTCTGCTAACAGGAGTTTATCAATCACCATGTTTAACACTGAGTTTGTCAACCACCACCATGTTTCTTAACATTTCTGCACTTAGCCATCTCCATCTGCAAGGCCAAGTTCACACTATTTTCTTGCCTTATGAAAACAAATGCATAATATAAACAGCAGCACCTGTATAGCTGAATTAGGGGGAATGTTCATATAAAAAGATGTGGTAGAGCTATACCATTTGAGTATTTCTGGGACATGACACTGAAGTTTTTAAAGATAATAAGAATTTTGTTGGGGTGGTGGGGGGTGTTGTTATAATTTACTGCAATATTTCTGCCTAAATTTGATCGTTAACTTGAAGATAAAACACCTAGCATAGTTACATGTGTTTTCCTACCTTGGGGAGTCAATTCCACTGTCTCCTGTCATGCTGTGGTTTTCTGTCCCTTCCAAGTGTTTCTGTCCTGGTATCACAGTACATGCATTGTTAAAAACCAGATCTGTTTTACCCAGAGGGTTTCTTGTTTGGTTGGTCTGTGAGCCCAAATCACAGCACGCCACTACTTCACCCATCTCATAAGTGAAGTTCTGCAAAGTGTCAGCATCTGAGTCAGCCTCATTAGTGTGGCAGAAATCTGCTACAGGTGAACCCTTCACACATTCAGTAAGGCCAGTTTCTTCTTCCTTTCTGTGACCTATCAGAGTAACCTGACTGTACAAACAGCTTTCTTCCGTGAAATCTGTTTTTGGATGCTCTTTTGAGCCATCTATTGACTCTGCCAAACTAGCACTTTCCTTATATCCGTGCTCTCCAGAGTCACGTTTATTTACAGTTGTGTTGTACTGGGCAGGATAAGTATTAACCTTACAGTTTTTCAGGCATGTAGCTGTCCCCAGGTTTTGCACAGCTGTACTCCAGTCTCTTGTATCTGAATGAGCATATCCAGGAGGCAGGTGAGGTGGTTCACTGCCTTTAAAACTGTCATCAAGATGTAACAAGCTACAGGTGTCACCATCATGTGCTTTTTGGTAGAGGAGATGGCAGTTCTCAGTAAATCCTTCACTTTCCAGCTTCATTGATCCAGGATGGCTGGCACAGTCATATTTAAATATAAGTTCACTCTTTTTATCAATCTTTTGTCTGTATGTCACACCAGGTTTTTTTACCAGGTTAGCATTGGATGAATAATTTGAAAGATGGACATTTTGGAATTCATTTTCTGTTTGATCTAATAACTCACACACAGTGTCAGCTTTGCACCTGCGATACTCATCTTTCAGATGTAGTGAAAATTTTGCATCTTCTTTGCACACACCATTCTCTCCAGTGTAGGAGTGAGGGGATTTTTTACTATCCCCAGGATTTTTTTTTACTGTTCTTCTGTAGGTGTTTTCTTCAGAAATATTACTCTCCAGAAAGTATTTGTCTTTACTATCTATTTGCCAAGTACTGCCATGCAGATAACTAAAGTTTTCACTTAAATTTCCTTTCTTTAGTTGGAGAGCAGACCTATTAGCATGGAGTAGTTTGTTTTGCTCTGCTTTGCCAGCCTGCATTTCAGTAGCCAGCTGTTCAGTTTCATATTCAGAGGTTTTTGAGGACTCCAAGGACTGTGGCCTTTGTAAAGCCCTTTCTTGCTTTCGAGTCCTGGACTTCAGCTGACTGTTAATAGTACCTTTGTACGCTTTTGCATAAAAGTTGTGTGTCCATGACAGACCCTGAAAAGGGTTCTTAATTTGTTTTTTATATATGACATAGGATTCTACTGCTACATCAGATGGCTTTTGGTTTCTGATCAGCAGTGAAAGGTTCTCATCCAGTTTCTCATTTTGGGATGTTAGCTCATGGACGCGAGATTTCCTGTTGCTTCTGCTAATCTGCTTCTCTTTGTTTGATTTGGTTTTCCTGCTGTGTTTACTTTGTGTCTTTTGAACACAATCCTTTGAAAGATAGTTTTGCCTGAGTGTTGATGCTTCAGCCAAGGTACCCTTACTGATATATTTTTTCTGCTCTTCAGACTTCTGCATTAGTATTGTGTGTTTAATCAAATTATCAATGGTAAGAGTAGGGTTAATACGCTTGATGATTTCATGTTCAACATCACGTGGAATGTTATCTAAGTCATCTTCATCCCTGACAGGCCACTCCTTGGGAGGAAACTGGTCTGAAAAAGTGGAGTACTCCTTAAGTTTTTCTTTTGTAGAAGCACTTCTCCAGAAAAGGCCAAGGCCAAACCTTTTGCTTTTCAGTTTCTCTTTCGCAGATGTCAGGGATTTGGTGGTGTCCCAGGGATGGTTTTGAGCAGATGTGGAGATCCCTTGAGTTTGAATTGAAGGCTTCAATTCACTGCAGCCTTTCTTACCTCCTCCACTAGGTTCACGGTTCATTAGCTGCTGATGTCTTTTTTCACGGAGCACATTCTTGTCAGGGAAACAATGGCAGGACCTGTAACAGGATACTTTAGGAATATTTTCTTTCACTAGGTCAGCACAGCGCTCAATGTTTACCAGGTAAGTGACGGAAGATGATGAACAGCAGCAACTGTCCTCCAGCAGGACCCTTCTGTTGTCTTCTGTGGCATCATTTGTGATAAAGTATGTGTTGGGAGTGACAATGAAGTATCCTTCTCCCGTATGATAGATTTTCCTTTCTTTGATTAGAGTGCCAAGGATATTATATAAGATACTGTAGGAGGGAACTACAATGCCTACAACAAAGATGCAGATATTTCAAATCAGAAATAAGTTTTCAAAATAAAGTGGGAGCTGGCCAAAACAAAAAAAAAAAAAAAAAACCTGTCATACAACAGATCTGTAAGCAACTGAACATGAAATACCCAATGTATTTAGTTCACAGGATTCCAAAGAATTTTGAAACTGACCTGGCAACTGAAGTTTAAGTAGCACATACTCAATTTCAACATGAAAGTGTCCAGTATCACCAGACAAAAAGCAGGATTTTCTTTTTTTAATACATCACCACTCTGCTGAGCTTCCAGAGACAGCAATTGTGCTTGCATCCAGCTGTCCCCAACCCACAGCTCTGGGCTCCCTGCACAACAGAGACACCCTTCTCTGCAGTGGTGTCCACACATGGAGGGCAGCGAGGGCTACCCCAAATCTTGGCGTCGGCACAGGCTGCAGCTCTGAGTTAGGGAGAGCCCTCCTGGGCCAGCCAGGTGAGGGCGGCACAGAAACATCATCCAGACGAGGGCTCTGGTAGGTGCAATCCTGCCAGTGTCTTACAGATCATACAGATTTTAAAACTGCAACGGCCATTCCTCACTCATGAGGCAAGGTCACCCCTGAGGAAGAAGGTAAAGGCCAGCTGTGTTTCTGGTTGTTACTGCAGCACTGCTGTGATGGAGCTTAGCGTGTTTTCCTTCAAAGAAGCAATGGTGTTCTCTTTGTGTCTGTCAGGTTATGATATTCATGAGACACACGTGCTGCCAGGTGCAAGCCAAACCATGTGTTGTTCATAGCATTTCCCTCTTGGCAGGTTATTCAACGGTGGCTTTTAGCAGTCTTTCTGAAGCTTCTGGTATAATTTTGTCAGATGACAATTGCTACCGAAGTCTACCTCGCTGAGACTGGTCTCAGCTGCTAGTTTCCCCTCAGGTATTACAGTCCCAGAGTCATTAGTCTAGTGACATCTGATCTACTGCCCCAGGTTTCTGCTGATCCCCCATCCCCAAGAATTAAAACTTCCAGCAAAGCGAAAACACAGCAAGAAATATACCTTCTTCTCTACAGACTTTGAGAGTGCTGCTTCCCCCTGACCTGAAAATGCTACCTTGTGGTTGTCTCAGTGCACACATGGACTACATCACATTCTTGGCAGGGTTCTGGGCCTGTTTATAGGGTTGCATTAAAAATTTTCCTACTAGCGAAAACAGTTACCAGATCAACCTGCAACATTTGCACAGCTATAATATTATGAAGACTCAAAAGAGGAAGTTCAGTATCAAACCAAGCAACCTCCTGCAGAGGGCCACAATGAGCCTTTACAAAGTGTCACACGCAGGCACGCACATACTTCAATACTGCAGATCTAAGGGAAAATGAACAATTTTCAGATTCAAAAGAAAATGCAGCATTTAAGGGAAGTGGCTGCTACCCCATCAGAAGAGAAGGAATAAAGCTCATTTAGTGAAGCAATTTGCTGTCATGAAAGAAGGGGCAGGAGTTTGACCAACAAATCTGAATTTGAGGTTGGTTTTATTTTCTGATAGCAAACACCAGATGTAGACTCCTACCCAGTCCCTTTGCCATCAGTCAGCTATGTTCCCATCTCTTAAAAGAGGACTCAAAGTCTGTGATCTGACACATAGTCTATTTTATGCTGTTACATATCTGTCACCTAAATACCTCATCTATGCTTTCCTACCCTCTAGAAAGGGCATACTCTCAACATGCTACTCACTCTGTTCCCTCTCTTATTCTCAAAGAAGATTTATTAAAATCTATAAAAAGGATTACATTCAAAACAATGTTAGTGACACTCAGAAATTTATGAGGATAGTATGCACATCCATGTATTCTACCAGTTGCCTGTTAATTTATATTCTTTCATATTGCCAGCTTTGCTTGTAAACATCAGTGATCACTTGCCCAACATCAGACACTCAACTTGATGATACAGTCACTTCTAAAAGGAGAGAGAAATGAACACATTACCTGGATAATTTTTCACTAACTGCTCCATTAAAGTTTCCTGCGTGACCATCACATGATCTGCATTCATGTCTGATATGGTACGGCATATTTCTTCTGACAGAGAAGTGGAGCGTGACTGCGAGAGACGATTCATGAGAACAGGGATCACATCACCTGAAGTCCAGAAGGAAGGGGAAAAAAATTGTTTTAATGGAATAGCGTTTCATTTTTTCTATTAGCTGTAACAGATTTTCACTGAAAATTTCTTGCACCTTATCCTCAGCTAATTTTCTTTGGCAAATTACTTTGAAATATTTTTCAGAGAAGGGAAATGGCTCTAGCACTTTTCAAGTGCCATTGTAATGAAGGAAACAAAAAGTTACTTTAAGCACATTAGTTTGTTTGGTATTAAATTCCAGCTTAAGCCATCATTTAGCTTAATAAAGAGGAAGCAGAGAGAGAGAATTATGTTTGATGACTGTTGACTCATTAGATGACTGTTTACATACGAAACCATGCAAAACCTGTATTTTTCTAAATAGCTAAAACCTTTATCAAGCGCAAAATCTTCTCTCAGAATTCAGGGAAAAATAGATTAGCATCAGACTTTGTCCCTTATCTAGCACACAAATTTGAACAGAAATAATAACAATTCTGGGTTTAGACCAGGCTCTAGAATTAGAGATTATCTACTCGACTGGGCAGAGGGCAAGTTGAGAGATATTAGTTGTTTAGCTTAAATAAGCAAGTTTTAATTAGAATAAGTTACTTAGGGTTATAATATGGTATGATTCATGCTGTTTGCTTAGCTTTACCTAGCACAAGTACCTAAATTTACTGAAACCTTTAGGCCACAATACAGTTAATTTTCTCAGTAATTTTCCTAGCAGCTGGTACAGTGCTGTGTTTAGTCTTTTAGTATAAGAAAAATGTTGGTAACACACTGATGTTTCAGTAGTGTTTTCCCTACATCTGGGACTTTTCAGTTCCCCATGTTCTGCCAGTGAGCACAGGTGCACAAGAAGCATAAACCATAAACCAGAAGATAAGGAGGCTACAACCATCAGCAGAGACTGCAAATCAATAAGACAAGGGCAGTCAACAGCCTGCCTAGACACAGAAAAAAGAATCCAATAAGGTGTTAGAAGACCCCAGACCAAAAGTCACTGTTGGACTACAAGACGCATGAACAGCACGTGAGGGACGGGTGTGTAGATCACAAGGGTATAATTGCCCAGGATTTCTTTGTTCGAGGTGTCTCCCTTTTCAGAGGCACCTAGTCTGGGCTGACCTTGCTGCTGTACTTTCAATTCAATTACTTATTTTTATAAAATCTGATGCCTGAGACTCATTTAACAGGGCAAAAACTAGTTACAACTGCACAGATTTTTTAGGCTAGGTGACCATCTCTCCTGGTGAGAGACAGTAGCAGTTGTCCCTGTTCTGCATGACAAAAAGCAGAAGCTCAGAAGGTCTAAAAGCATGGCCAGGCTCCCCTGGTAACTCTGCAGCCCCAGCCCAGGGCGCTGAAAAGAGCCTTAGTCCTTCACCTCAACTCACTCATCCATAAAACACAAAGATAAACACTGCCCTCTCACCTTTGCAAGATGGCACGACTAGTAACAGCAAGCCCAGCAAGTACTTCTGACACAGTACCAGAAAATGATGGAGGAAAACCTGAAATCAATATTTTCTCTGAAAGCCGATGACAAAGCACAAAGCAGGGACTCACCTGAGGCCTGTGCATACAGTAAGACAATGAGTGCATACACCTTCTCAGAAAAAAAAGGTTTTCTTTTTTTTGTCTTTTTTTTTTTCCCCAATTAGACCATCTGTTCCCACTACCAGCTGCTGTTCTGTGCTTCCCTGTTCTGTTGCACAGAAAGTTACTTAAATGCTAACAGTAATTTTCCCACAAGTAAGAAGTGACAACTTAGATATTCACGTTTAACTAAACTTCAGTTGGATAATCTGCTGGATGACTCTGTAACCCAATATTTATCCTGTAGGCAGAAAACTACAACACAAACCTTTCTCCAAGTAAATAGATTAAGCAACAGCGCTTTTAAGAGCTTAAATTGCTCTTGACCTTTGTTTTACAACTGCTGCTATGTTCAACAAAAAGCACTCAGAAAAAAGTCCTGGCATACAGTTTCCTCAGTGATGTTGCTAGGATACTCCTTGCAGGTGCAGAAACCATCGCAAGCTTTCTTTTTGTATGGGAAGAGACCATCAGCATTCAGTAATAACTGTTGTGAATAGTTGCTGTCTCAAGTCTCTGCTGTAGGCATACCTTGTTGCTCCCAGTTTTACCATTTGTTCCTGCAGAGCACCAAACTGCTAAGGAGTAAAACACCAAGTAAGTGTAATAAAAAATTATTCGTTATCTTTATTACTATTATCTTCTTATTGATAATTTATTATTAAAAACTTAATTCCATAGTTGAATAACTATTGTGGTACACTTTAGATCTTCTCCCAAGTTTGATGGAAATACATAAAAGCTGCATCCCTTAGATTTGCCCAGAGAGCAGTCTTAATGATTTGTGCAAAGTACGTCTCAGGCCTGATGCAAAATCCCCAAAATGCCATGCTTCATTAAAGCTCTTCAGTATCTGTACCTTTACAGCTCAAAAAAGACTGCAGAAGCCCCTGCCCCTTCCCTACTCTACATAAATCATCTGATAAGAGTCATCTTCCTGGTTTCTTCATAGTTTTTACCAGGACTTTTTTATGCCTATGTGCAAGGTACCTGTCAGCAGTCAAGGAACACAGGCTAATCCTCTCGATAGTTTAAATACAGCACAGTTCCCGTTTCACGCTCTGTAGCTTGCTAGTACTCATGTATTATCATCCTTCAGTTTTGTTTACCTGTCTATTCAAACTCTGTTCATTACCTGGACACCCGAAACCCAAGAATACCCTTTTGGAGCACGTATCAGTCACAATGTGGGGAAGTAATCTGTAATACGAGCATCAGATAACAAAACTCAGCACACAGAAAAGTCTCTAGGTATTCTTGACTAGCACAAAGTGATTTTTTGTTCTATCTCTGTAATGTGAACTTTACCATTTTTCACTGCAGAATTTTTGCATCTTCTGGTTCTAAGAAAAATTACATACAAGACTAGTTTTATCTGGGTAAAAATCCCCGAGTTTTGGGGAACCGAACAGAGAGGCATTTTATTACAGTAGTGCTCAATTTACTTCTTAAAAGTTTGAGTAAACAATTTAAGTAACAATAAAAAGTTAACAGTAAATTCATTCCAGAAAAAAAGAAAACAAATGCAAATCAAGACTAAACTGCCTTATACGATTCCACTTACATCTCTTGAGGCAGGGAAGACACAGCACATCACAGAAACAGAAGACTGACTTTTCTGTTTTGTAGGTGGAAAAATCTATCTTGGAATTGCTTTGTGTGCTGTATTAAGTTGAACATACGAAAGATCCCACAGGGCCTGTGCTTCTTTGCATGACAACCCTGGTGTCTGATGCACTTCACTTTTTGCAGAAATGCACCAGGAAAGCCATACGCAAGTACAGTTCTGCTAGAACTGCAAGGCTTCTGCTTTTCTATAGACTAGAGAGCATTGTGGTCACATTTTATAGCAAAAATTACATTTTATAATTAAAGACAAAGAATTTTAAGGAACAAAAAGTTAGTAAGAACATCACAAAGTTGGAAACTGCAGCAGAACGCTTTTTGAACATTAATGAAGATTTTACAACATGATTATTAAAGAATAAAAATTCTTTAGAGATTATAAAGACAGCGTTAGGATCATGAAAACATTTTCAATTTTAAGTATATAACAGGGAAACTATTTGGCACAAATATTGTGTACTAGATCCTGTTTTCTGAAACATCCTTTTACTGAAGCAAAGAGTAAATAGTTCAATTACATTAGAACTGTCAAATCTTGTAACATGTTTAATCCATTACTGAAACAAACAAAAACTCTCAGGAACAGCAGACAATATATTTCTGTTTGATTATTTTGTACAACTGTCAAAGAGAGAAACAAGACAATTAAGTGTCAGGCAAGGTCAGTGACACTTCTTCAGTTGACATTAAAAAGAAGCTACACACACATCGAAACATCAGATTTCTATACCTACCTATTCCTGCAAGAACAGACACTACCAAATCAGGACAATTAGGCAAACAATGTCCTCCATTTGGACTCAATTGTTGGTTTTTACAAACAAAGAATGATGCCATGCAACTTGGCGGGGGGGGGGGGGGGGGGGGGGGGGGGGGGGGGGGTGGAAGGCAAAACAAAAGCCAACCACTTTTTCTGCCTCCCCGACAACACCCAAAAGTCTAGTTGCAGCTGCAAATGTTATGAACTTTAAGAAATATGGCCTATAAATGCTTTCTGAGGTTCCTAGCCAAGAGCCATCAAATCTCTACTCTGATCTTAGGGCTAATGACAACCCACAGCCATTTTTTCTTTTATCAGCAATAAACCACCATCACCACCACAGTCAGGTATGTTGAAAATAAAGCAGGATTCAAGAAGAAAGGCAAAAGCTTTCTCCTGCAGTCTCTGTCCAAGCTCCCAGATAGGAGCAAGTTACACAGCAGACACCAATATGTCCAGTGTGGTACAGTTTTCCTTAAGATGAACACAGTGAGAAAGTTTTTGCCATTGAAACGTGTATCTCTGATATTCGGAGAGATCAACTCTTCAACGCTTACCAAGGCCACTGACATGTCCACTTAAATGCACCAGAAACATCTTGAGAGCAGGTTTCAAGCTCCAAAGGTACTGACCAAACACATGAGCAAGCACACAGCTTCAAATAGACTGTTTAAAAGAACACCACTTCTGCTTGCTTGAAGACTGGCAGGCAAGTTGCCTTGAAAGATTTGTGTTTCACCCACAACAGCTGGCAAAGTAGACAACAAGCAAAACCATATAAACACATCTGCCTTCGGGGCATTCTCTGGCAGAGAAATTGAACTATCAACAACAGCACTCAAGATAATTATTTTTTCATATACTTTAGCAAGCCAATAGCTTTTAAGTCAATTCACATACGGCACTGAGCGTAACCAGCACAGATGATTGCAAGGAAGATCATCTTTAGCCATTTCAGCATTCAGCATCAGGCTTGATCGTGAAAGACATTTATTCAAAAGCTTCTTTGCAGGAAGATAAAAATAACACAAAACGAAACGGTCCCAGGTAGGTTGTAAAACTGCCAATGAGTAGCCCATGGAGCCAAACAACAGAACAGGAATAAACCATTCACTGGCAACCTCTCTGGCTCCTTTAATTGTCTGCAGGTGGTGCCATCCACTGCTACAGGAATTTGACACAAACACATCTTTTCCACTTGGCCTGGTCCAAAAAAGGCCCTTCGCAACCCTGGCATTTCTCCACTAAACCAGCTCTGCCTTTTCCTTGCTCCCAGCCCTGTCCTCTCTTCTGCAATAAATCTCAGACCATCCAAATAGCTCTTTAATGTCAAAAGCTTTGTTCTAGCAGAAAGTGTTACTAGATGTTGTTTAGATACTTACCTATACAGTGAAAGACTTACTATAAAAACATCTGTTTAGCTAAAGGTCAACTCCAACTGCTGCAATATTCCCAGGGCTGACTCCTTTGCCTGGAAATGTGCTGTCACACAAAAGGCAGTCACAAAAAGTACACCATATAAAGCCAGAGTCATGGGAGTAAGATACACATACGGTTATGTCTCCTCTCCCCAGAATGGACCAAAATTCACTTCTTTGCACACTGCATGGCTTCAGCTCACATTTACCCCAGCCAAGGAAAGTCACACATGTCTTTCAGAGACATAGCACCCACAGAGCTATTCAAAAGAGAACAAACCCCCCTGCAGAGGGTTTCCAGCAAACCATGAATCAGGGGACACATGACAGCTATTATGTCCAACTCACTCCCAGGCAACCCTTGGCACAATGCCACCCACTGCAGAAGAAGCTGTCAGAGAGCTTGGTGCAGTTGTAGCTTCCCTAAGACCCAGGCTCCTGGCTTGCAGCGAGGACAGGAGCCACCACCACACACTGAAGTGGAATGAAGCAGTCCTCAGATCTTGTTTCAGGGCATACCCCACTGCAGGAAGTTTTTTTTCACTCAGCTGAGAACACAGCTTTGATGGTATATGGGCAACTTCATACCTGCCTCAGCAGCTTGGGATGTTGATGGATATGCACAGCTGCTTTGCCTTCCGCTCTCCGAAAACAGATATCCAACTTTAAAGGTGTTCCCTATGCTAGAAAATAAGTTTCTGCACCATTTCATTGGGCTGGAATTTATGGCCCACAGGAAAAAAAAATACAAAAAAAAAATCAAAATCCAGTTTAGAAACAAAAAGCAGCATCTTTACCACCATAGGAGGTCTCAGAGGAGTTGTTTGGATACTGCAGATTAAACAGCACTAGTTTGGACTTGAGGTCCTTAGCCCACAGTTCCCAAGCCCTTCTCCATGGCTTTGGCCATGTATTAAACACCCTTTCCACATTCCAGTTCACCTAAATCTCAGCCAAAAGGAAGTGACAGAAGACAAACAGAGCAACTGAGCACCTCCACTGCATTACAGAAGATTCAGTAAATATCGTTTCAAAAGCCAGTTTAGCAGAACCCTTACTGTGAAGATACTGGGTTGCTGGATCTCACAGACTAAGGTGAAACCTCCAGCAGAAATTAGAGACATGTGCAGGTGCCTGTGGGATATTGAAAAAGTAGTAGAACAATTCCATGGGAAAAAGTAAATGACGCAGTCCATGAAGTACCTAAGCAAGTGATCTGAGTGACAGACTTGCTTTGCTGCAATATTTTCTTGGGAATAAGCAAAATATTTCATAATTTCAATAGAGTTTTCAACCACAAAAGATAAATGCAGTATCCAGGAAAAAAGATATTGCTACAAGACAAAAAATAAAGCTCACACTTTTTTTTTTTTTTTTTTAGAAAAGCAGAATAAAGTTCACAGAAGTTCGGTTTATTTCAGTTTTTCAAAAAAACAGTGCTTCAGCTTTCAAAACAGACTGAGTTTGCTAAACAAACAGCAGCTGCAGTTTCAGTTGTTTCCTTGCCCAGGAAACACTGTGTGCTTCAGTACAAACCAGGCTACTGACGGAGCTGTGCACCGCCAGTGAATGGAACATGGGTTGCTGCTGATGCATCAATATAAGATAAAACATACTTGGAAAAAAAAATGTTTCGCATCGTATATTAATTATTCCCAAGGGCTTCACTGTATGCTCACCGATGTGAGTGGTTTGTTAGGTTTTGAATCTTGAGCTCTCTGTTTGTTAGCAGTTTGATAGCACTGTGTGAGCCACATTAATGATACACACTACCAGTATCTCTTTACTTCAGTTCTCCCAGGAGTGTTTTTATAAAACATAGTAAGGAATTGGCAGAGTGGCTCTGAATGTATGTTGTTTTAGGAATGCAGATACCTACATCTCTCTAACATGATGTTTAAAAAAAAACCCCAAACAGTTGGCAAGAAAAAGCTCGTGCAAGTACCACAGCAATTTTATCAGGTTAAAGAAAACCATGTTGCCATCAGCCTCAGCTTCTCTGTGCACACCATCCTTCATTCCGCAAACGTTTAGCTCTTGGACTGTATAAACAAAAGATCACTAAAGCTCTCTAAGTATGAAACAAGAAGAAAAGTTGTCTGAATAAAGCCACTCACCTCTTTCTGCTGATACTTGTAATCAATTTTTATTTGGTATTGAATGAAAGCAAGCCTTTTAACAAGGCTCCTCAGTATTGAGGAGGCTCCTATTACTCACACATCAACGAAGGCCAAGAGCATCCTGGGCTGCATATTAACAGGAGCAGGGCCAGTAGATCAAAGAAAGTGATTATCCGCCTCTACTTGGTGCTTATTAAACCACATCCAGCATACTAAGACTAGTTTGGGGCCCCCAATATAGAAAAGACATCCGTAAACAGGGGTGAATTCAGCAGAGTCTCACCGAGATGGTCAGGGCTGAACACTTGCCCTGTGAGCCAAGGCTGAAGGAACGGATCTTGTTGAACCCGGAGAAGAAATGTGTTTGAGGGGACCCGACAAGAAGAGCTTCTCCTGATGAAAATCTTTAGCACTGAGAAATACACAACACATATCAAGTTCTTCACAACTAAGTTTGTTAGAGGCTATTTTTAGAAAAACATCGGAGTAAATGAAACTGAATGCTGCTTATTATAAACAAATTATATACTCCTGCTCAGTGGTACTTGTTAAACAGTGTGACTAGAGACTTCTTGCTGAGACAGTGAAAACATTTGCACACACAAACGCTTTTGCAGGTTAGACCTTTCAGGCAATTCATTCTGAGCAGACCTGATAAATGCATTAGGATTTTGAAGAACATTGCAGTACCTTGCTGCTGGGAATTCAATCAGTATTTTGAAGATAGCATTTGGGTTTAGTGCAAAATGTATTCAACTGAGAAAAGGCTTTTATAATACAGGATTAATACCTTAGTAAGCATTTGATATGGAAATGCATGAAACGTGCAAAAACATGAAACATACCATCTCATCTGTAGTCAGTGGTAAGGGCTGAATGCCAGCTTAAATTGGTGCTAAACATTATGAAATAATGTAAGGTTTACATAGCCATTGCACAGAGAGAATTAAATTAGTATGCAAATAATAGCAAGGCAGATAAAAAATTGTCCTTCAAGGAGTACAAATGTTTTCTTCCTTTTTTTCCTCCTGAAAACATATCAACAGACCCACCACTGTAACAACTGTGATAACCAGGAAAACCCAATTACAACAGAATATGCAAGTTAGTAAATTCTGAATCAGATACCTTACTGAAAATAACTTTAGAAGTAATGTTTGAGAATAAAACAGTTAAAAACTCAGTTAAACTGTTCTTCATGTTCTGTCAGCCTTTACACAGCACCGCAAAATAAAGCGCAATTTTAGGTCATCCACTCTTTTCAGGCCTGAAGAAAATAAAAAGGAATAGAACTCTAAAGAATCCTAAACGGCCCAATACAAAGTTTGACCACATAGTGTGAGTTACACTTTGAAGAAGCCAGCACCATTGAAGTACAAAATTATTCTCCTTTGACTTGCAAACCTACATCCCTGTTTGTGAGGCAGGATGAAAGACACTGGAAGAAAGGGACTCCAAAAGAAAGGAATCCCATGAAGCACATCCCCAGCCTCTTGCTGAGCTGCCATCCGCATTAAGATTGTGTGTTCCTGTGTGTAACTACAGAGTGCCCGACTCCAGAATCATGACCTTTTGTAGGCAAAAGAGGAATCAGCTACTTACAAGGCCATGATTTCATCTGTAGCTTCATTAGACACACAGCAGATAGTGACACTAATTGCTGTGAACAAATTTAACTTATTCAAAGGAAATAAATCTGGCCTAAAAGCTTGCCAGGTCCATTTTGGAAAATAATTTGTCTCTTATTTTAAGCAAGACTGAGAATTGCTAAGAAGTAGAGAAGACTCAAGTATGCAGTTATAAACAGACTCCAGGCAGCACTTCAAAACTGCTCCTGAAAGGTGGCAGAAACATGCAGAGCAGCTCAGCGTGCGAGGACCTCCACAGCGGGACAGCCAGGGCCTGCAGAGCCGCGTGTCAGCACTGCAGAGGTCACTTGGGAATCATCACACAGGAACAAATACAGTTTCCCCAAAACTGCCCTCCCCTTTGGAAGGTAATTACAGCCTGTAAATACAACAGAAGTTTTACTCCTTACTCCTCAAGATGTTGCTGAACTTTTTTCAGGAGATTCAATTCCACCCCTCTCCCATCACAAGGATTCTGTCTGAATATCAAATCAGCATTAACCCCTCCAAAAAATCAAGGAGCTTCGGAGACCATCTCTGCCCATTTTTTAGCTCCTTTTCTGAGTGCTTCTCTTGTCCCTAAATTCTGGGAGAGACTCACACAAGGGAAAGAGAAGTGAGGAGACGGACCTATCAGATTACTCCCCAAAACGCACAAACAACAGGAACACAAAATAATTCCGTGTCTGATCTCATTCCAGTTCGGTCAATACTTCCAGCAAAAACGGATAAAACTTAACACTTCACAGAAAAGCATACTGTCCTTTCGATGTCACTCCTCGATAGCATATTTTCCAATTGAGATAAATTTGCAGCCTGCAGCAGGGACTTAAAGGCTTAGCAGAGCCCAACAAGCAGATTTCTTATTAAGAGAGGTCGATCAACACATTTCGTGACAAGAAGTCACAGTCTGCAAGCCAATCTGCAAAGTGCAGGGCTTTCTTAGCTTTCCTGGGGAGTAATTCGTAGCCCTGCAACAGAGATGCTGAACCAGCAGCGAATCCAGCCTCCCAAGGCTAAGCAAAAATGTTTCCATTTTCTGTTGTTCCCTCCTACCCGCTAAGAACACAAAAAAACCCGAGTCAGGCAATTCAGGCATATGGAAAATGCTGCTATCACAGAGAAGGCGGGCTGGGATGACAGAAACGAGCTGGTTATGACCAAGGACAACATGCAAGCAGCTACTGACATGCATTCTCTTGGAATATCCACCCAGTTTCTCTCTTCAAAGGCTCTGCCCTCACATTGCGTATTTCCAGCTGTATCTAGTAGTATCTGTATCTGATAGTCCCCTGTTCCTCTCCCAGCGCTGCCCTGCACGCACCCCCCGTGGCTGTACAGGAAAGGTGGCAGGCAGCAGTTTGCCCCTCG
Organism: Chroicocephalus ridibundus; assembly: GCF_963924245.1. NCBI lineage: Eukaryota > Metazoa > Chordata > Aves > Charadriiformes > Laridae > Chroicocephalus > Chroicocephalus ridibundus. The sequence goes on along the minus strand of NC_086289.1, from coordinate 36,432,079 downwards.
TTTGGTTAACAATTGGCTGAACAACTCAGCTAAGCACAGGAGATGGTCCGTCAGAGAGATGTTAGCATTTCGACAGACTGCTCAGTTATCAGATCAAGGTGAAAAGTTGGTTTTTTTTAAAAATTAGCCCCTACTTCCCTCTCTGAGGGAGATTTGAATTGCCGTGGTTTTCCCTCCTCCTTCCCCTCCAACCCCCAGGGAGGAGAATATAACAGCTCTCACCCTGTGCTGGGTGTACCATGCAAACCAGAGAAAAGCAGAAGGGAAGAAAAAGACATTTTGTATTTTACCTGGGAATAAATAGAGCCGGACAGATTGTGATTCTTTATAATTTTAGGACTGGATTTCCCCTTCATCTTATTAATCTTCTGGTGGCTGACATTAGTGAAGGTGTAGTCTATTCCATAAACCCAGGATTTCTAACACCCCAGTATGTTTCTCTAGAACTAACCTCATTTGAAATGCTGGGGTAAAGAGTAACACAAAGATCTGTGGGACCCCAGTGTCTTCTGATGACCAGAAATTGCCAGGAAAACTCCTTGAGAAACGGCAGTGAGGAGGACTCCTGAGTGCAGAGGGCTTTAAAACCAGTGTGCAACAGGGACTGAAGCATGCCAAGACCCTAGTGTAATTCTTCACTGAAGTGTGATTTGGCAAAATTAGCACTGCAATGCTACATGCCCATTGCTTCTCACTTACTGCCCAAACAACTGGTTGTGGATTAAAAAGGAAAAAATCTCAAAATGGTTAGCTGATTTTTTTATGAGTCTGAAAACTCTGTCTCAACGCTTTTCATGTACCACGGCCAAGGATAAAGATACTGCAGGCCAAGTCATTGCCATCACTGACACCTGGTGCCCCCAGATATCTGTGAAAACTCACCAAACACTGCTGGAGTTTGCAGACGCTGCTATTGCTACATGCTGCAGGAAACGTTTCCTGAGAACCACTTCGGACATAGCGTGGTTCCCAACATCCCAGCCATTAGTCATGAAGCATGGGAAACCCAGGTGGCTTGAATTCCACATTATTGCAAACAACAACATAAAAACAGGTAGATTTTTAAAAAAAGCAGTGAAATATCTCTCTATATAAAGATAGCAAATGTGATACCAATACCTTCATTTTTAAATATAGTAAATTCTTTCAAAAAACAAAAACCAAGCAACCTTTGTCCCTTGCATTTTAATTGTCTAACTTGTCACTTGCTTTCGTAGAGCAAAATACATATAAGGAAAAAAAGTCTTCCAGAGCAGAAAATCATTGTTATTGTTATGACTGATGGGAGAGAAGGCACAAATACATCATTTTTAACCAGAAAATCACCTAAATAAAGGCACTCAAATTGCAAATTGCTTTCAGTTAAGCTTCCAGAAATGGAAGTAAAAACACGAAAACATCACTTCAACATCAAATATCTGAAAAAGTGAAATTCAGAAAGAAGCTTCTTCGAAGGCATTCAGTTAAAGAAACTGTGAGAGAACTCTTAACTTGTTAGAAACCCCTTTGAATGTTACTGCAGCAAGAGACAACCTGGTAGAGGAAATTATGTAACTCATTTACCAAAGTAATTGACATTTGGATTTAGCCAGCCATGCTATGCATCAGAAAAGAGGTTACTGGGAAGCAAGGAGGTAAAAAACAAAGGAGTGAAGGACTCTCTCTAAATCATCCCCAGGAGACTGGCAAATAACATATCAATATTTACCAGTGATATAAAAATTAACTATAGAAGAGAGAACCATTCACAACATACAGAGATATTACTGCTTTTTAGATCGAGACCAGTAGTAAAACACTGTTCTTCCTTACAATACCTCACCTGTATTAAGAGTTAAGAGGTCAGCAGGCTACTTGTGATCAGGGAAGATGAATTTATGCTGGAGCAGATGTTACCGGTTTAGTAAAGTTAATAAAGAATGCCCGAGAAATGAGACTGCACGAAGAGATTGATTTTCTAGTCAGAAAGTGGGGCTGCAACAGGGAGCCGCTATTCTGTACAAATCATTGGGAAAGAAAAGTTAATGCCAGAAACAGGGAAAAAAATCCAACCCAAACTATGGGATTTAATCTAAAGCCAGTGTTAAGAGAAGCATAAAGAGATTGACCTGGCCAAGAACAGCGCAGGCCAGACATCACAAATTTTCCGGTTAAAAATTTGGAAACACAACATGAAGAATTCCTCAAGTCTGCCAAAAGTTGACAAATTTCTTGCTTTGAGAAAGAATTAAATACTGCACTTTTACTTGAAGAATTTCTAGTTAACATCAACAAAAAGTTTTTGCGATCTAATTATATTCAGTTCTGCTTAAGCTAAAACGTACTTCTAACTTAAACTATAACTCATCCCCAGACAGAGAGGATTACAGAGCTACACTCAGGGAAAAACAACAATATATCTCTCAAATAATGACAGCTGTGAAAATCCCTACTAACCTTTGGAAATCCAACTGAAAAAAGGATTTGTTTGCACTTCGCCAAGTACCCAGGTAAGTATTCACTTCAGCATCTTCTACTCGGTTGTTAGCAGCATTCCTGGTTTGCCTGCTAACGCTTCTGATCCTTTAACTTTGGGAAAGTTAAAACACAAGCAGTTCACATCAGAAGGTTAAAGCAGAGATCTAAACTGACATGAAGCAAGGACTATACTGCTCATTTATCACTTACCTGCATTATGCTCAGTAATTAGAACTTGGTATTTCCTATATTCACCTTCAACAGAGAGCAATCCTAATTTACCATGTCAGAACCACACAGAAAATTGCAAGATGTACAGAAGTGCCATGGTATCAGTATCGTCTCCTCCCACTAAAGGTTGGTCAGAAAAGAGCAGCCTTCCAGGATGCTCCGCATATCAAACCAACACAAGCCCCATAAGACCAAGGGTAAAACAGACTCAAGGATTAATGACCCCAGCATACCGAGACCTCCCCCCGCCCTGGAATTGCAAACAGTAAAGGGATTTACTGACCAAACCCAATACCTCGAGTGAAAACCGAACAGCTGCGAGGCAGCAGTCAATACCAGGAGCAGAAATTTAATCTACTCTGCTTGTGAATCACAATTATCATGCTGGCTGGCGTATTCTGCAAGCACTAACATTTCGGAGGACTTTTTCTGGCAGCCTTGCATTAAGAGCACTCGATAATCCAGCAGCTGTATAGACCAAGCCCTTGATTGCAGCCTGGCCTGATTAGACTGCAGTGGTCACTAGCACAATTAATTGAATATGAACTAATTGCAGGTAGCAAACAGAAATGATGGCTAAATACCCATCAGTACAATCTAGTTAAAAGTACTCAAAGATTATTTCCCTTGGGGTTGTTTTGTCGTTTTTGTTACTGTTGTCAGATCTGATAGCATGTTCTTCATGTATCCCATGAAAGATAATAAATTCAATGTAAACGAAGGGGGAAACAAGACAGTGCTGCAATGTTATCTTCTGCAGAATTCTCACCCTCTAAATTTTTAATGTGAATAATTACATATTTAAGGTAGCAGTCTGAATGTGTCTGAGCCTTATTTCTTCTTAGAACTTACATCAATTTCACTTTTATGCATTCTTAGAAAAGATTTAACAGATCCCTTTGTGGGTTGGTTTGTTGGGTTTTTTTGTCAGCATTGCCAGAGGAATGAAAACTAAAAGCAGCTGCTGACCTCAGAGCATCATGTCTTCATTAGGTAGCAAGTGCCTTCCCTCCCAGGCAGCTGTCACCCCACCCACGGTGCTGTGCATCCTCCACCTTTACCTTCTCTGGTGGCAGCACATTCTGCAGCTCTTTCTCAGAGAAATCTTTGTGCTGAGCCAATCCATACCATACAGCCCCAGCATTTCCTTCTACAAATCATCCTTTGTCTAAAAACATTCATGATGAATGAAACTAATTTGGTCTTCCACAGGGTATGAATCCACCTTCCAGTTCGTTGCAGTATCAACCTCTGGACATGTTATATCCAGCCACCCGCTCAAGGAAACATTACCTACAACAGAAGACTGAAACCAACCAGCACACCTGCTTCCTATCACATTTTTCCTAAATAGTGAGTGCCTGTATCTACATTGCAATGACTCACTGGGTCACTGCTGACTTGACTTCAAACCAGACTACCAGCAGCTGAAACCCAGTTCGTCCCAGTGGCTGTACTGACAGGCTGTTCCTCTGGAGAAAGCTGTCTTGGCGATGCCCTGCTTGCTTCTCACTTTTCTGCCAGCCAAGTTTTTGCCTGCCAGGATTCACACTGATACCCCTAATCACAAAACACATAGGCCAAAGTTACCTGCTGTGGGAGAGTGGTTTGGTGCTTCCAGCTGAAAAAAGTTTGTGATGGCAGCTCAGGCTACCCTGCTTGAATCAACCAGCAGCTCTGCAAAACAGAGAGGTTCTCGTCATCAGGATCATGTAGGCAGGTGGTGAAGGAGATAAGAAATAGGGAAGATGAAAGCAAATAAACTTGATGACACTGGAAGGCTCCAGCAGCAGCTGTGCAGCCACTGCGGTCAGCCCTGCCCCAGCTCTTCCCTCCCTTCCCTCCCTGCTGCTCCAGGATGGGGCACTTGCTCTCCAGAAAATCCCACTCTGGGCTAGAGGAACCTGCCTCTATTTTGCACTAAAATTTCAGGAAGACAAAAGACTCCCACCCCACCCCACCCCCATGTTCTTTTCCCCCTGTCTCAGATTACTCTTCGATGAAGTGAGGCCCTGTCAGAGCAAGCAGGGGAGGCACTAGGGCACAGGCCATGCTTTAGCGCTGCTCTGCACGGTTTTCACGTTACTCATTCAGTTTGTTCCTGTTGTGCAATGCCACAGAGCACATCTTCCCTTTACTGTGGAAAATCCTTCTCAGGCAAGATCAGGGCACTGCTCGCTTTGGAACCTGGTGCTCATGGAGCGATTTTGTGCCCAATTCAGTGTGTTCTTTAGGGAATTTGCATAGGCTCTTAAATTGCAGGTTGCATTTGGATAATCTTTTTTTCAAACTGAATTAATTAGAATAAAGACCTAAAGTGGATTCACCTTCCTTTTCTTTAAAATGTGAAGTAGATATCGGAATGAATTCACCACTCAGAATATCTGCACAGCCATCTCTTACCGATCCTACCTCTTCTGAGGCCCTGCTACCCAAAGGTACTCTATACAACTTCTGCTTTTGTCCATGGATCACAATTATTGTACATTGTTATTACCCCTGCAAGCCCCCGTTTGTGCTGTCCATCATTACATGCCCAAATCACAAGACTGAAAATGCTGACTGCACATTCCTTGCAAGCATATTACCAGATCCCATGGATAATCAGAGGATTTATAAATGTGCTGCCACCCATATGTGTCCCAGTACTAAAGGTCATCTATCCTTCTTCTCCTCAGTATAATGAAAAGATAACCCCCTCTCTCCAAGAAAAAAAGAGGTCATTAAGCTTGATCTCAGGAAAGACACCAAGGCATAAAATCAGGTTCAATATTGGTAAGCAGCTAATCTTCATTTTCATCTGTTTAGTCACATTATAAACGGCTTCCTTGCATCAGAGGAGATACTTGACAAGCATAAGCTTTTCTCTGCAAACAAACATTTCAAGAATACTTGCGAATTGCATTTGGAAGCCCTTCCCCAAGATTTTATAACTTGTAACATGAATGTTCTAATAGTTACATTTAATGTAACGTACTTAATAGAAGTACTTAATTTGCTTGAACAGTACTTTGATAAAAGAAGGCATCAGGAGACACGCTGAAAAGGAAAGTCTCTTATGGGAGACCCAGACTAACTCTTGTGAAACAGACAGGAGTCTTTCCAGATGTTTTACGACAACTTCCAAAACTCTCTCATTTCTTATTAGAGCCAAGCTGAAAGTCTAACAACCCATTTCCCCAACCCGCGTGTACATTATACTTACAGTGAAATTGCCTCCTCCTCCTTTAACTTTTCCTCTGCACACATACAGTGGACTGTTTTACAGACCAGACATCAGGCTGGTCTGAGAGACAAGTGTTTTTTTGAGACCAGCATTGCAAGGTACTTTTATCTCCAACTATTCATTTCTATGATATGACATATGGCAGCAATTTCTGCTTTTTCTTTATATACAAATCAGCTAGCTACCATCTAGCCCTGCTAAAAAGGGACCAAAAATGAAGGTTGCTGTTCTCCAGCTGTTTCCGCCCCTTGCATGGCAAAACAGGAATGTAACCGGATGACCCTGTGTCAGGAAGGCCAAAAAAATTAAGCAATATAGGGGGAAAAAAACCCTGAACTCACACTCAAACAAATCCTTCTGTATACCACTAAAAAAACTGCAAGCAAATAATAACACAAATTAGTAGCGTAAAAATATTTGCTGAAAAGCAGAGTGGGGAGAGTTCAGGCTGGGATTCTCTGCAGTTCCTCCCCTCCGCTCTTCCCCTCTACCCAGCTGTTTGTTAACCATGAAACATGAACAATGATTCAGTGAACAGGATTCTTTCACTTGTGCTCCTCACTGGACTGCGGGAAAATAACCTAGGAAGCTCCTTCCCATCAAAACGTGTGGCTCTGGGAATCTGCCATCTTGGCTGAAATCCAGCTCACGTATTTTCTCCAAATATTCAGAGCCCCCTCACAGGACTATTATTACCTACTTGTTCCAAAAGTTCACTACAACCCTCCAGTATCTGCTAAGGTGGAAGATCCCAGAGCATATGAGAGAAGGGACTTTTAGAGGTACCACACAGCCTATCTCACTTGCCCACCGCTAAGAAACAAAATGGTCACCACACTGGGAGATCGCTTGCCTACAGGAAGTTCCCAGGAACATGCCCTGACACTGCAGACCCAAGGTATTAGCAAGAATAAAAGCTAGCTATGCAAGCTCCTTCCCCAGCCTGGCGCAGATACAGAAATGAAGACTAGTAGTTCTAAATAGAAGGACATCACTGAACAATTTCAGCCAACAAAGTATTTCAACACACACCTGTGGCTTAACATGCTTCGTAGATGGTCTGAGTGTAGTGAAGTATTGCAGGAACTAGAGAAAAACTCTAGTCGTTTAACCTCGTAACCTTGCGCCAAAAAAAACCCAAATTGCAGCATGCAACAAACAAATCTACTCAGCACCACTATTTTTCTGTCATTTTAGAGAGAAGAATGAAGAGAACTGAACTAATACTGGGCTAGATACAACTGCTTGCAGGATTACTGAATCACCTGAAAAAATAACTAGTTCTTACATGTACTCTTACATGTAGAGTATTCTACCTGAACCCTCAAACAAGTTAGAATCCACTCATTAAAGAGAACAACAATTTAAAAACCAGGAGGATACAAGAAATCAAAAGCAGCATACAACTGCAGTGTCACGTTTTCAATAAAAATCCAGGTATCAGATATCTAGAAATTCAGAAGCAATGTTCTTAACTACAGTTGAAACACTACACAACATACAACTTCACGCAATATTTGCTGTGTTCCAAAACTCTGCATTTATACTCTGTATCATGATGCTGTAGATTATATAGTGGATGAATAAAAAAGGGAAATTATTTTTGCTTGAAAGTAATGCATTTTGTTATTAGAGCTTTTTACTGTAACTACTTTCATGCAATACATCTAATGAGACCCAGTATGCAGAAACAAAAATTTGGTGGGAAACACTTTTGGTTTCCCACTGGTGGGCAGTTTTGATAGCTAAGTAGAGGTGTTCACTGCTTATGCCATTTTTATTGTCGCACTACGTGGCGACACACAAGTCCCAGTTGAATTTCAACTTCAACCATTTCTGCTTTCTGGAAAATATTAGCATAAGTGTATTGACTGTGCTACCTACACGTTTGATAATCTATTGCTGTCCATAAGACTCAGTCACTCGAATTATTTTATATTTTATATTTTTAAATATAAACTGCACTGAACAAATGCATTCAAGGTAAGAACCTGACCTGGGTACACAAAGATTACAGAGAAGCAAGAGAAAAAACACGTTTTGTGCACATTCTTGGTAAAATTATCAGTGAAAGTTAACTGTGTTACAGAAGTCCAAACATATTCACACAGTACATTACTCAGCAGAAAGATGGACTGAAAGCCATGAATCCCTCTCAGAGCAGTTAAACATTGACAAAAAAAAAAGTTACATTAAAGGACTAGGCTTCATAATGTTAGATCCTGAAACAACTCAATGGCGAACACTGGATCTGTGGAAACCCATGGGCACCAGAGAGAGAATTCCAGCCTCTCCATTGTACACTTCAGGGCACCCCAGGCTGAGGGAGAGGACACTGGAGAAACCAAGCAACAACTGGGAAGTGATTCTGCAGCAGTGCCCAAGTGCTACAGGCACAAGCATCAAGCACTGGCTGAGTCAAGAAAACACGACGTGTCTTCATCACGGTAGAACATGCAGCAGTGCTGGAAGCAGCTCCATTATCCCGCATGCAATCCTCAACACTTCAGAAAACTTTGGCAAAAATTCACTATTGGTGTATTTGCTACTGTTGCTATGTAGCGCTGAAATGATATACTTCTGCCTTTTCATTACCAGAGCAAAGGCAAAGGGCCCTCAAAAGAGTCTGCTTTATTGTAGACCATTTTGCATGCAGATGTATCACTCGGAACTTTCTTCCTAGCCTTACTCACAGACATCCACTTGTCTGAGTATCTCTTTGTAAGGGTTTAACTCATTAATTCCTCCGACATAGACAAAATACAAAAGGGGAGGGAAATAATCTCTAAAGTGAGATCAGATTCCATTTACTGGCCCGCCGTAGCAGTACTTTTTCTACAGAACAAGGCAGTCTAACATTTAGAACTTTCCACAGAACATCTATGATGATTTTAAAACTACAAACACATTGAACGTTGAGGCATCAGAGTAAGACCTGGTGTAGGCTCACTTTTACCAGCCTTTCACCAGGAACTGATACGTAGTGAGAGGCTTAGAAATGGAAAACCCATGAGGTGGGAAGCGTGGACATGAAATGCAAAAACATTGTCTATATATTAAAACTGACAGAAGACTGCTTCTCCAAACCTCCGTTAGTGATACTCTATTCAATTTTCTTAAGAATTAGTTATATTACCAAGAAGCTTTAGCTAGCCACCAGCAGGGATGCTGTAAATATATAGAACCTTGTACTTTTGGTAAAGCAACTTAAACAGTCCGTAGAGGTGTCTCTTCTTCCTCAGATGGGTTATGCTGCAGGAGACTGGTCAAGCTTTGTGTAGGCTGTAAAGCTTTTCCTTGTTTTTTTTTTTTCCCCTTTTTCCTTTATTCTTTACCCTTTTAATTTCCTTTCCAACGTAAATGCAGACTGTACATAGTATCTGAAACGCTATTACATCAAAGCAATATAGAGAAAGATTACACTCATTCTAACAAATACTTCCTTAAATACTGTAAAAATCTGTATTACTCTAGCAACTATCTCACAGGGCCACTCATTGAAACACAAGATGAGGCCTGCTTGTCGCCACAACCCCTTTCAGCTCAGGTGTTTAAGGTATAAACACCCCAGCAAAATATTTCAACAGTGTACCTAAAAAGATGTTATCTTAAATTCTAGAATTCATGAACAAAGCATTTCAAACGCAGTCCTTTCAAGTCTATTTAAACAAACAGTGCTCAATGTCAAAAACAAAACATGCTGTCAACGATTTGTAAAAAGGTAAAGGTGAAAAATATAATCTGATTACAAAAGAATTTAACACTATCTGTACACCACAGATAATGCTTTTCATAAGATTAATTCATCACCATCCTCATTCAACCATTCTACTGAGGTTATCTATTAAATCGTAAAAGCATGCATTTTCTGTGTACTTCTATGCAATAATTAGTGTTTTTGTAGTACTTCCTACTTTAGTGTGAACAGTTAAGATATTATACAGTGAAATGAATGAGGGGGAAGCTTATGCATGTTATTTATTACTTGCCTAGCTGCAAAAGAGCCAACAAAGGTAAGTGATAAAAGCACCAGCTTAGAGACTCTTTTGAACATAAACGCGGCATTTTAACGTGTATCTCAGTAAAGCTACATGAGTTTCCATGTAGGTTATTCATACATGTTACGGCACTTGGACTCTCCTAACAGGTATTTAGTTACCTAGGACGTCTAGGCTAAAAAAGAAGAGGTATGCTAAAATAAACCATATCTGTAAGAAAACACTTCTGTCCCAACCTTCAAACCCTTTAATTTTCCTGGAAGTTGCACGAAATTACAATTGTTCATATTTCACATTATTTGGATAAGTTGCCTTTAACAATGATGTCACGTTAACTTTTAAGTTTAGATCTCTAGTGATTTGTGAACAAAGGCAGGCAATCTTACCCACTTTCAACAAACCAAGTTGTGTCCTGCTCCTTAGTAATTATAACACTGAGTATTGATACTTGTGTATCCATTCTTTTGTTGGACTAAAGTCTCTGAAGGAATTACACATATTAAGAAAGAAGTCCAAATTTAATTAAAGGCGGCTTACAATGGTAGTTTTTTCTCCATGTAAGGCATTATTCTGACACCTACTGGCCTGGTATCCAACCATATGTTTTAATATACTGCATTTGTTACTAAAAAGAAGTATATATATCAATCCAAAGATACGAATAATTAAAGGAACACAAATGACATACATTTAAAACAGGCCCGTGTATTTTCATATAAATCTCACAACCCTACCAGTATTTTGGTAGGTTTCTATTGCTTTCTTACCTCATCTGAACTACTGTATATTATGAGGCTTTAAATACAAGCAGCTTTGGGGAAGAAAGTTACACTTGGAAGGGAAAAGAAAGTTGTGACAAGTTAAAAAAAAAAAATCCAAGAAGCTGTTTTTTTTTTTAAAAAAATCTTTACTTGCAAAATTAAGCAGCATGCTATTTTGTGATTTATATTTGAATTTAAAAAGACTAATTAGACCGAAATAAAAATAAAAACCTAAAAATGGCAATTCTATAAATAATGAAAATTTTGATTTCACTAGACTTTAATGAAAAACATTCGGTAATTAAATACTTGCTACTGTTCATTACGTTGATGAACTTTATTAGGGTTAAAACTATAACAAAGTTCATCCTAAAACGTTTTGCAATGCAAAATTATTTTCACTCAAGGAGTGTCTCAAATTGAATGCTAAGAATTACAAGCAATCTTCAGAAGCAGACACTCACATTCATAAAACTTTATACATCTTTTGGAACTAAGATATTTATACTACTAAAATCAAACATGCATCACTTCCCATACATTCTGGTATCATGATTTATATTACATTATGTAACACCATTCTTCTAAACAGCAGCAGTTTTATCATACGTTTGCTCCATTTTCTTTGGATTTCTGATCTTTATCTTCGTTCTTCACAATATCCTTTAAAAGAAAAAAGGGGGAGGATAACATGAATTCTAGCAGTGATATTTCTCACGTGAACTGTAAAGCAGCACAAGACAGAGACAGTATTTAAAATTGACGCCAAACAGTATGGGAACTGATCTCTTATTCAGTTTAGTTATAACCAATTAATATTTCCAGTATCTTCCTGAAGAATTGAAGTGGCAGAAACTAAACGTGACCTAAGCACTTCTGAAAAGCACAAAAACCATCCCCAGAAGCCTCACTTCACAGTCTAAAGGTTTGGGGGTTGTTGGGCTTGTTTGTTTGTTTGTTTTCCGTTTGTTTGTTTTTCAAAGAGCAAGTGAAAACAGGTTTTTTTTTGCAAAATCCATTAAATTACAATAAATAATTTACCGTAACTGTTCTAACACAAAATACTTACATTGGTCAAAGCCACCTGAAAACACTAGACTTAGAGGACATTTTCATCTCAAAAACACAAGACAGAACGAGCAATGTGATTTAACTGAGCTAAAAGCATGGGAAATGCACAGCATGCAGCGCCTTCAGCTGCCGATTCTGGTGGAGTATGCAGGGAAGCACAGGACTACCTAACCACACTGCTGACAGAGGGCCGTAAGGTACTGCCAGTTTAATAAGCTACCGTGACTTATGTGATGCATCACTTGTATCCTACAAGGGGGGAAAATATTTCTAACATTTGTCAAGTCTTCCAGGGGTTTTTGTGGGTGTGGTTTTGCTTTGTTTTTAGAGCTTTTGTGTTATTATGCTACACTGTCTTTTCAAAATAAACATAGAGAGAAGTAGAAGCAAGGCTCCCTCTTAGTTCCAATTTGCCAATCAGTAGTCTTTATAACCTACTTCTATTCATCCTTACTTAATAGGCCCCAAACAGCATTCCTACAGAGTACGCAACTATCTTTCTGTTCAGGGATAGAGATGCTCCAGAGCATTATGCTGGTAGCTTAAAACTCATTTTACTGAAATACCCCCACATAAATTGAAATAATTAAGGTCTGCCTTGAAAAATTGCTCCTAACTGGTCAAACAGAAGAGCAGATTTGAACTCTTGGAGACGGACAAGATCAGCACAGGAAAACATTAAGATGATTTGAGATCTACATTAATTATTTATAAATTTTTAAAAACATTTAAGACAAGAACATGTGTTTCAAGCTTAGAAAATACACATTTTATTTGCTATTGTTAAATAATATCACACTGAGCATCTTATATATGTATGTTAAGATACTACTGCCCTGAATTCATGTGAAGATTCTTTTTTATTCTGACGTTTTTGTTCTGATAGTTTAGTCTACAGGAAGCCTGCATACAATAAAAAAAAATGAAATCAAACAATTCTAACCTGTTTAAGAACACTCTGTATTTCATCCATAACAGTAGCTAAATTTTTGATTGTCTTATTCAGCTGACCCTCAAATTGCAAATTTTTGTCATCTGAAATCTTCAGATTTTCTTGCAGTTGGCTAAGGTCCTTTTTCACTTCTTTGAGCTCCGTAGACAGACTTTTGTTAGAATTCTCCAGTTGTAGTATAGTCTTTTCATCCTCATCTTAGAAAGAGGAAAAAAAAAAAAGTCAGTGACTTCTAATGCTCTGTACTTTGCATCTTAGTATTCCATTTGCATGCCAACACCATAACTACTAATTTTTAAAGAACATTAAAATCTGCATTGCATTACCATTTGATAAAACTCAATTCTGACTACATTTGGAAGTCTTACATTCAACTTGAATAAAAAAAGATAAAAGCATTTCAGCATGGTGACAACGGTACTCAACAATAGTTGGTATGCAAGTTCAAAGGGCTTGGAAAATAGAAAATACAAGTTTATGGTAAGCAAATAGCTAAGAAATTTAGGTCACAAATATTACTCAAATTGGTTTATCTAATTAATAAGTCTTAGCATCTTGCATCCATGTTAAGTACCACCTTTGAAGTAACGTCCCACCTGTTTTTTCTTCTAGTAACTGAAGCTTTTGTTCTATCTCTGCCCGCACTCTTTCACTCTTCTCCAGCTTCTGTAAAAGGCTCCCAACATCCACCATAGCTCCATTGTATACAATGAGGCCGACATTTTCTTCTACGGCTTTTGATTCTTGCTTTATAGTAGGCGATGGTAACAGTAATCTGTTTCCTGTATTAGATTAAGTAGCATTAGAAAATAATAATTCTGTAATTTTTCAGTTCTAGTGATCAACCTCAAGAACTTCTTAAAAGAATAAATATAGATTCAAGTTTGCTAGTTTATCCCTCATTTCTCTCCTCCCTCCTTACCCCAATTCCCCCCTTCAAAGAGGAGCATGCTCTTTAATTGCATTCTTCTATGCCTCCTTTCTGCAGTAATTTGTCTTCAAAAAATCAGGCTCTGTTCTACTACCTACAGCACTGATCCTCCTGACTGCAAAACTGCTCTGAATGAGAAATGTTGTTCATCAATATTCAACATTAACCTCTGTCCTCCTTCCTGTTCCAAGATATTAAGATTTATCCTACAGATGCAACAAGCTGTGTTGGAAGTCAGAAATACTGTAATTTATGAACGGCCCAAGATTTACTTTTCCAAACTGTCAGGTTCCCTGCAGACCTGAATTAGTTTCTGCAAGACAGCAAGTATCTCAGAACTCTGATTATCATTCGCTCAGAAACAATTCTCTGGAAGTTTGTGGCATAAAAAGAAAAAAAAAAAAACAAACAAAATACCACCTAACATATCTTCCTGTAGTTCTTCAGACTCTTCTTGATTTTCTTCATCTTTAGAAGTATCTGTTAGTCTTCTGTAGAAGCAAGATTCTCTAAGCACTACTTTATTAAGTAGCTTCTTAACCTAAAATACAGCCATTGAAAGAAATAGTGTTACTTAATGCACAGACGTTATATTACCTAAACAAGAATGTTTTAACTTGGAAAACTTAGCAAAATTGCACAGCTTTTTGAACTTTAACATACTGGGGCTTAAAATGAAAGTGAGTTAGGGGAAAAAAAATGATTAAAATTTGGAGATAAGAGCTACATATACAATATGCAGCTCTTAATATGCCCAAACTTCACCTTTTTATTCCAAGACAAGTTACAAAAGATTAAATTAGCATTTCATTGTAAATATGAAGTGGCTACATAAAAATCAGGGATCAAGTATGCAAGCAACAGCCTTTAGAAGCTGAACTATAGCCCTCCCACTTACAGCTTTCCTGTAATATTTTTAAAGAGAGTTCTATTACTACACAAAACCTGAGCACGTGACAGGTGTAGTCCAAGAGTGTAGAGTATCTCCTCCATGTCCTTCTCCAGAAGATATCCACAATGACTTTGATCAAAATATACAAAAGCCATCAGAAGATCCCTATTAACAGTTACCATCTGCGTCTTGTCTTTCTCCTACAGAAAATTCGTTATGAGATTGTTAGGAAGTTATCATATTCCCACCACCTACTAAAAACTATAAATTTTTCAGTTTACAAAAGTTTTCCTCTGTTCATTTTATCGTTACTTTCAGATGAGTGATTAATATAACTAACATTTACCTACTGAGCTCAAATATCATAAGCAAGGTATTTTGGGCAAGTAATCTTTCAAATATTTAAAAGAATTACAGCACAGTGAACAGTAACATCTGGTAGAAACAATTCCCTTTTGCTCATGCTAATATGTCAGAAAACGTGAAGAATTAACCTAATTAAACAAGTAATAGTAAACATCCCTTCTCCTCCCAATCATATAATTTATTGGACAGCTGTTTTCAAAGTGAAATCCCCATAAACGTGTAATGAATGAGCATCCAACTTTTGCAGCTACAGCAGTTCTGCAGACTGTGTTTTCCCATTATTCCTATTCCTACATCTCCCATTTTTCCTTGAAGAAAAAAAAAAAAAAAGAGAGAGAACCAGAATCTTGTTTTATTCTTGCATTTATAAAGAAAAGTCTACACGTAACAAATCAAACTTATGCTGTCCCTTAATCTAAATTGTGGAGCCAAGCTACTGGCCTCACAACACAAAAAGCATCCATTTTCCTGCAGGGAGATGTAAATACATAACAGTACCAGAATCTCATACAAGAGTTTTTCCAAGAGCTTTCACCCAATGAACTTTAAAACCTAAGTGAAAGTAGGCTGTAAGCACCTTACCCAAAGCTGTCACATGTTCCCTAACTTCTGTATACACTTAACTTTTCAGACCAGAAGTGCTGAAGGAATCAAGGAGTACAAACAGGTCTTACAATAGAAATAGAGTTAAGCCCTAATTAGGACACCTCTAACAAAGTTATATGTAGTTAATAAAGGTGTCAATTACTTTATCTTTAGACGACCTCTCTTTACAATGCCTGTTTCCCTCTCTTCTGTCCTCCCGTTTGTTCATGTCCTCTTCATCCCGGTCTGTAAAACAGAAAGAAAATTCAACATACCCCCAGCAAACAATTCTATAACCATTATCTCAAAACACCTATGTTAATTGAAAAAGTTCACATAAACCCCCACGTATCTGAAATTAATATATTTCCCTGAACAATAAAAAAGCCAAGTGGCATTTAAGGGAGTCCTGTTAAGTTTTGATTATTCTCTGGTCTTATTTTAACATAAGCCATTTGCCATTTTCCCCCTGCGTTTCCTCCACACACAGAGGACAGAACTGAAACAAATGCTAACTAGGCCCAAAATGAGCTCCACCAACATCTATTTAAGTGGTGCGCAGGAAATGAGCCTCTCCTTAATGAGGCTTGGCAGAGTCTGCATTCAGCTATGGTTTTTCCTATTAGGATAAAGTCAGTACTATTTACTCTCAAATACTGTGTATCATAAAAACCATGTCAACTATACAATTAAAAGCATGTGAGTGACATATTCTTTGATCCTATGATTTAGATTCTCCAAGAAGTTACAGATCACATCACTTATTAGATGTGAATTACAAACTGCAGGGTTTTTGTTTAAAGGTAGACAGTAAAATTAAGTCTAAAATCAAGAGAGGAAGAGGAAAATGACAACTGCAGGGACGGATTATGGCATGCAGCTCTGTACCTTATACGCAAGTCTTTGGTCAGAGAATCACGTGCCAAGTTCAGCTTTAAGCTCACCTTCTTGTAAGGAAAACTTTGCAAAAAACTACGTATCACAACAACTTGTCTAATTTTGCCAACACGTTTCTGAGAACCAATAGCTTTCTCCTGCACCTCCATGGTATGTTGGATTGTTCTCAGCAAATCTGACTGGGAATGGCACAAGGACAGATTATGGGAAGTAGCAGCACGTGTACAGAACAGGCAAGCCCAGGGCTCTCTCACCACCAGATTATAAGCAAGTAAGAGTTATTTTGGAAACCACGGATTAGCACCAATTTTTAAGGCTGGTGCAGTACTCTGACAAAAATACGACTGAAAATGCTGGTTAGAAAATGCCGGGACTGCAATATCTAAGCAGTTCAATCCCGCATCTCTAGCAAAAGCTCTCCACAAAAGGACAGAAACTCCTAAGTAGTACAAACCAAAAAGCATACATCATGTCTTACGCCTTTCTGAATCTCTGAGCAGGGAAAGAGGGCTACTGCTGCTCCCTGGAGACAGGAAAAATCCCCAGCCCCTTTCCCCATTTCTTCAGGCAAACACAACTCCACCCAAACAGAAATCGACTCCGCATAAAATAATATAAAGAGCATCCCACTCTACATTCTGGCCTAATAAGAACAGGATGACATTTCAGAACTGAGGAATAGGAAGTTAGGCACTTAAAAGTGGCTTGGTTTTTCAGAGGTGCTGAATACTCACATCTCCTACTGACTTCAATGGGAGTTGCGAGTGGTCTGCATTCTGAAAAAAATAAAACCACTTCTATATGCATGCCTTACTTTGAGTACCACAGCTAGATTATATTAACTATGTTCATACAATGCCTAGCACAAAGGCACTTACATTTTAAGCAGATCTGGTCAGAATTAATAAAATAAAATTAGTCTATTAATGCAATTTTAAATTGTCTAGTTCCAGTGCATCCTCCAGCTTGAAAGAACGTACTCAGTGGAAGTGAAAGAAAATTCTGAAAGTCACAAAATCCATAATTCAAGATACCTTCATCTTCATCTTCAGCTTCTTCTGCCTCCATTGGATCATATTCCTCTTGATTATTGTCTTCTTCAGTTTCTTCTTCATCTTTAGAATCATCTTTCCTTTTATCTTCCCTCTGTAACAAAAGTTCCTAAAAATTTATAGTCAGAACAAAAAAAACAGGAAAGTAAAAACCTCACTACCATTCATTCAAAATTTGCTTATGTTTATATTTAGTCAATTAAAAGAACTAATATAAATTTATGTGATAGCTGAATGTTAAAATACCCCAATATATCTGTAAAATTTTAAAATTACTGAATATGACTGAAGCATATTTAAATAGATCGAGTCAAATCAATTAACTAACACTACATGACTTGAGTTTTTGAAAGCAATGAAGTAAAATTCAAATAGAAACAGTTTAATATTGATCCAGACAGGATAGTACTTCATATGAGCTAGCTGCAGACCTTCTTTTCATCTTTATCTTCTTTTTTGTCTTTATCATCTCCAGATTTTCTCCTCTTAGGTTTTGGCTCATCTGTTTCATCATCTTTTTCTTCCTTTTTTTCTTTTCTCTCATCTTTTTTGCCTTTTTTGTCTTTTTTGTCCTCCCTCTCTGGGAGAGAAATTAGTGCTTTGTAAATTCTGACACCAAAATCTCTCTGAAGCATTTCATTGAAGAGTTCTGCAAACAATGATACCTGCACATAAAGAAGAATGAAAAGAGAACTGACAAAAAGTTTTAAAATACATATTAAAAATTTGCACACATGATTAAATAGCTATGAGGTGCTACCTTACCAACTTTTACCGTATCTCAGAATTTTATGTACTGTCAGATTTCTTACTACCTGCTTAGAACATGTAAACCTTAAACAGCTTCATAAAAATGCTTCTTCCCTTTACTGCAGCAGTTTAGGACCTAGTCTCACTGCATAAATTTTAAACTCGGTTCCCTATCTGAAAACCTGCGCATTTCTGCAGTGACTATACTGCTATTGCAAATCATGTGCCAGAGTAAGAAATGTTTTTCTAGGTATTGCACAAATAAACTAACTTACTTAAGTTTTATTTTGATATGCTATCATAAACTTTTACAATTTAGGAATAGTGCAGCTATCACACATAATTAAAAAGAAACAAGAATGGCTAACTGTAAGCAGCATAGCTAAATTACCTCAAAGGAATGTTCTTTATTGTCTTCTAATCTATAGTCCAGAAGAACACTGAGAGACATAATGCTACAGTCAAACTTCCCACTCTTTGCTGCCCAGTTGGGATGTACAATGATCGCTGGTTCATCAGGCAAGATATATCGTCTCTCCCGCCGCTGACGTTCCATTTCTTCCTGACGTTTTCTTTCCTCTTCCTGAAGAGAGGCAAAAAAAATAACATACAGCATATTCCAAAGCTGAAGTTTTAGCCTATATTAGTTTTAGGCCTATATCAGCCTATTAGGTTTTTAGGACTCACTGCTTTGAAGAAAGTGAAGGAAAGCCTACGCTGCTGAATGCAACCCAGAAGACAGACTGAAGTCACAGAATTTCCAGAACACACACTGTGTCCACTGCCAACACTCGCCTAAGACAACTGGAAACTAGAGCAACACAAAGCAGGACACGCAATGCTGTTCAGCCCACGAGGGCCTTCCAACTATCTTATGGTGCTGACCGCAGCATATTTACTCAACATCAGGAGGACTCACACTAGTTCACTTCAAGAAATAGTATGCAAGCTAGCAAAGGAATCAATGCTCCCGAGGGTCTTTTGTTTGTTTAGAGATGTTTTTAGAGCCGTATAGGACAGTAAGCATTATTGCTTACGTAGGAAGAGTAAAGGCTTCATACATCATCTTACCCAAGATAATCCAACTCAGCTTTAACAATTATCCATGACAATTTACTATGATCTTTTGATTATGGGAAATGCAATCTCTATAGATACAACTGATGCAAATCAAACAAAAGGTTGAAGAAGGTAAAATACCAAGCAGCCTACTGACTGCCAAGAGAAAAATATTAAATGTCTTATGACTATGGAAAAAAGTCATGGCAGAGCTTGTGCTGTTTGAAAAAGCAGGCACAAAGCTCTTTCCCCGAATCTTAAAAGAAGCTGTGGCAAGAAAGCCCAGGATAGTTGAAGCCCATCCAAGCTGTGGGAGAAGGCAGCAGCTGTCAGAATTAGCAAGCATGTGGCCTTTGCTCCCTCAATGAGGTTTACGCAGATATTTATCATCCCACATTGGTTCACAGGTAATACACAAAAAAGTAGGTTTAAAAGCAATTAACATACAATACATTCTCCAGACATTTATGCCTCGTTTCTGTGGTTGAGCTTTGGCCTTACTGCACAGACCTATTTATCCTTGTGAAATGGGAAAACAGACTAAGTACTACTCAAACTACCAACTGCAAAAACTGAGAAACTTCAATACGGTTTATCCAAAAGCAAAAATTAAAAGCTTCATAATAAGGCAAAACAAACCTAAGCAGATCATTAGCCATGTGCAAAACTGAACTGTTTGAGACACTATAGCCTTTTACAGACTGGAGCCTGCCCTCCTCCCGTTTCCACAGTAATTCCCTAAGGTTTGTAAAAGCCAATACAACTAGGCAACTGCTTTTTGCATAGGTTTAAGAAACTAAGATTGTTAAGTGTGTTCACCTGTTCTCGAGCACGGTTTCTCTCAGAAGTTTGGGATTTATTTTTCCTTACATTTAAGGTCTGATGTTAATTCAGACACCTTAGTGCAGTTGCACATTTCAGCTGACTTTGCTGACATAAAGAAATTCAAACTTGCCAAGATTTCGTTCCAATTCAGCAGCTCAAATTACAGCAGGAGTTCCCAGTACAGTCATCCAAGAACTGTAAAATCCCAACAAAACTAGGCATATTCCTGTACTTTTTATACTTACAGATATTTATACAGATTTTATATGTAATGTTTTATGTGTTTATGTGTATTTAATAAGACTTAAACCAAATATGTCCAAAGCCTAACCTCTTTGTCATCTTCAGATTTCCTATCCTCCTCCTCTTCCTCTTCTTTCTCAGACTTCTCTAGCTCCTTTTGCTCTTCTTTTTGTTCCTCTACTTTCAGCTGCTTTGTCAGTCGAGCTATCAACTGAGATTTCAGTCCTTTAGAGCTAAGGGTTCGACTTTCTAATTCTTTGCGA
Organism: Chroicocephalus ridibundus; assembly: GCF_963924245.1. Lineage (NCBI taxonomy): Eukaryota > Metazoa > Chordata > Aves > Charadriiformes > Laridae > Chroicocephalus > Chroicocephalus ridibundus. The sequence continues at coordinate 36,411,520 of NC_086289.1, read as the reverse complement.
AGGTCATTTACCTGGCAAATAAAAGCTCTGTAAGTGGTATCAACCAGTGACATTGCAAAACATGTGATTAGCAGAAAAGGTGAAGTGAAAGTTATGTAAGAGCACTGAAAAGTCAACTGTATTTTTTAAATCTGTACTGAAAAACACTAATATTTACTGATATAAACCATACTACATTTAAAGTTGTGTTCTCAAAGAACCCCTTTTTGAGGGACTTTTCACAGAGGCAGGGAATGGATTTTACTGTAGTAAAATAGTTTATTACTATTAATCCTTTCAAGGAAACTTTTTATTACATCTCCTGACATAATTTTTTGTATAATTATTGTCTTTTTAAACTAACATTAAAGTATTTTAGACCCCACATTTTTTGAATGCAAGTAGATACGACCAGATTACCGCAGAAGTTTCATTTTCCAGTTAATGTATCATATGTGATACACTTTAATTGTACAAAGTTCAAAAGTTCAGAACAGTTACAATTAGCTGTATTCACTTATTAAAATGAGGAGTCACTCGCAAATGGTGATATCACATCTAATACCTATAAAATCAGCAAGGAAGGTAAAACACTACTGAAAGTTTTTTTCTCAGTTAAGGGAATATACAGCTGTATTTCAGGATGCGCCTTAAAAATGGAAATATATAACGGAATCCAGTTTTATGAGAAGTGTTAGTTACCTTCATTGTTTTCGGATCCAGTTTAGACCAGTGCGTAGGTGTAGAGATCTCTTTAGCTTCCCCATCATCCTTTTCCTCTTCGTCCTGACAAATAAAATTTAGAAATTATCATTCAGAAAGCTTGAAAGCATTTCAGTTATTTTTTAAATTCTGTTGCTGATCTGTGCAAGGTCACAACTGTTTCAGATAGTCTTCTCCTAAAGTTATTATTTAGACAAGTTCACACACACATTCTACCACTTTATAAATGATCACAGTGCCACTCAGCCAATACAAGCCAGATCTGTGGAACACAAAAGGGTGAAGAGCAACACCACAAAGAATATCGGGGTTACACAGACACTGCTGGTCTCCATTAACCACACAGCGTGTGATCTTCCCCCAGATTTTAAATTCCCCAAATTACACTTTGTTCAGTCAGACCTTCCCTCATTCCAAGATGTTGATCAGCCACATGGCCTGAAATTCAGATGTTTCAGACTAGTATTTGTTCAATTTCAAATATCACAATTAGAACTGGCCACAAGAGAGAATTTAGAAATTTTAGAAAATGGCAAAATGTTTAAAGACAGCTATTCATAAACTGCATCTCACTCAACAACTGGTCCCAGATTCCAGCAACTATGTCTATGATAAAAAATTTTCTGCGCATCGTAAGCACAATTTAATTCCATTTGTGATATCAGCATACACATTTAAAGTTAGTGAACTAGCTGAAATAAAAATAAAAACCAACATTCGCTACACTGCTGAAAGCTGGTTTACCAGTCATTGTTACCAGTTATGTTCCTCCTATGTATGTATGTTGTGTAGTATGTGGTGTGCATTTTGTGCCTGTGTTCCTGTGCCTGTGAGAAGCAGAAATAGAAAAAGGGATTAGCGTTCAGTGCCTGTTCTCCATCAGCCTCCTTGCGTTCACCCTGAAGCTTCTCGACCAGCTGCTGCTTGTATCCTCGGGAGAGGGTTTCCCACTCTGAGCGGGTGGGAAGGCAATGCCAAACATCCGGGAAAAATAAAACCACTGTCTCCACATGAGCTGGAACTGTACGCCCCTTGTGGGTCTCCTCAGGGCGATGGTAGCGAATCTCTGCAAAACGGTACCTGTTGCAAGGGAAGAAGCATGTTGGAAAAAAAATTCTACAATACATTTTAAAGAGCCTAGATCACTTGTAGCACATCAAGTAAAGAAACTTTGCTGCAAGACCTTGAAGTTTATCTAAAGAAAAAAAATCACGGAAGCCATATTTTCTCTTTCTGGCACATTTGTAAAAAGGTATCACAACTGAAAAGGAGGAAAACCAACAAAATTCTTTTATGTCACTTGTTGTTTAGCACACATAGGTTTAACGTGCAAATAAAAGTTGCTGAAGCACTTTAAATTTAGCATACAGTAGACTTTCCTGGTATCAGTAAAATCGCAATGAGTGTTAAGGTGGGACAAAAACTCATCAAGAGAAAATATGGCTATATAACGAACGGCTATTTATTTATAACAAAAGAACAATGAAATGAAGTTCTCTTGACGATCTTCTCCAGCTATGCACAAAATGAAAAATATTTTCAACACACATTCATTAAAAAAATTACAGCATAACAAGTCAAAATAAATTCTTAATGTAGTATTCAGCACAGTTGGCACCCATCAAACTTACAACAAAACAGAACATCCTTTGAGTAGTTTACCTGCACTACCAAGAGTGGCCGACAAAGAAAAAGAGGTTTTTCCATCTTTTTTTTTAAACTTCTGGCAACAGACAAGTGTTTCTACAGTGTACTTTGCTTTGCAGTACAGTACTTACCATTGTGTGCACACACTTAAGTCAATCCCTGTAAGAGCCTTGCAACAACGAATAGCCGTCTTTATCAGCACGGAAGGGTCCTTTTCTGGATCAGGTCCGTCCAGTGATGGGGACCAGTGTCCTCCAATAGCCATAGCTTCATCTTTGCCTTTCATACCCACTAAAAACTAGACAAAAAGAGTCTTCTGAATGTTCCCCTACTAGGGGTAAAGAGCCATTTTGCCAAAGCGCAAAGACTATTTCATAGCACACACAGAGAAATCCATGAGTTAACTGTCACATTATTTTGAAGTCTGAAAATGAAAGTCAGTCAAGAAAGAGTTCAGTTATTTTTTTTTCCACAGCGTATTTCAGAAATGGAATAGGTTTAAAACATCATCACTCATTCTTGTTTGCAAGACTTTCCATCATGTTTCTTTATTGGTATGGGCTTGTTCCTTCGCAATTAAAAGCTTTCTAACACAGGAGACAAACAGATACTAATTTAAATGGTGTTTTAATTGCGATACACATTTGTAGATGTTCCTGCTTAAAAGTGATAAAGCAAAGCTACAAAAGATAAGACCACAAGAGCACTATATCTAAAAATCGAAGCACTCCCATTTGCTTTAAGATGATGGGGTTTAATTGGAAAACAACTCCTTGTCCTGAAATACTGTAGCACTTACAGGTTGTTCCATTTAACAATAGTTTTATTACAATCGTTACTTAACTGTTGCTTCATTTGTATTCTCCTCGCAGTTGAGCCCTTAAAAAAAAAGTCTAAGTGCTTGTAAAAAAAAAAAAAAAGCTAATGAAGCTGATTTTTATATAATTAACATAGGTTTCTCCAAACATTTACTGTTTGAGTTTGACTAAGTTGAAGAAAGCAGCTAATATGAAAACAGTGAAGATGGAGCTTCTATAAACTGGAAAAAGAATTGACATATAAAGTCTCTTCAGAGGAAAAATGAAACCATTATTTAGCTTCCTACAAACTTCCCCCTTATCAACAAATATTTTAAAGCTCTATAACCAACCTTTGCTGCCCAAAGTGTCTGGCATTGAAACATATTTACCTTAACAAGTCTAGCAGGATGCTGAAATCCTTCACGAAGTTCTTGGGGATCTTCAGCCAGAGCACATGACTTGTGATAGAGATCTTCCATACTAGGACTAGCCATCAACATCACCTGTTGTGTAAGTCAGATCAGTCTTGTGAAGGTCTCCCACTAAAACTCCTAAACAATGACCACAACTTGCAAACACCTACACACCAGCACTTTCCCCTTCATGTCACACACAAAAAAAAAATAATCAGAAAAAGTAAAGGTAAAATAAAATTGTAGATCTGAGTGTTAAAATGTCTGCCAAGGACACATTTCCGTCTCTCCCATATGGATGCAATATATGATCTTATTAAAAAAAAAATAAATCCAAAAGCACATAAAAGCAATATGCTTCCCTTGTTACCACTACATGCCAAACACCCTATACCAAGAAGCACACTGAGTACATTCCTAGTTTTGCTTCTAAACCTATCTTTAACACAAAATACTTTGAAAACAGATTGACCTAGAAACCTCAGACCTGTTTGTTTTGACAGTGAGGTCTTTTCTATATCATTACAGCCCTTGATGCAGCATTTTTTGACATTCAGATGATCCCCAAATGCTCAATCTACTCTTGACAAAATAATAAATACTGAGATGAATCTGAAAGAAAGAAAGAAAATATCACTAAATGGAAGAGCACAAACTGCACAGAAAGGGCCCTTGAAGGCAAAAAAAAAAAAAAAAAGGCTCCACTAACTATTCAGAACGAATTGCCTAAGAAACACCTTCAGAAATCTTGCAGGAGCTGGATTTCTTTCCTACAATCAGATCAGTGCAACTGAGCGCAGAGAATTAAAAAGACCTCAGTAAAAAAAAAAAAAAAAACAAAAAAAAACACAACACAAAACAATATTTGGGACAGCTCTAGTAACAGAAAAACAAACTGTATTTCAGTCATGAGTCTTCAAGCTCTACATACTAGCTCTTTACTGAAAAATTTAAAATGTGGGTTTTGTTCAAATCACTGTAGAATATTTTCAGTTCAGTTTTCACCCTATTAGTAAAAAAAAAAATTTCTAATGAATAGTCGTAATACTGGAAACCCATACAAACCTTTGCACTGTATAGATGATCAGCATCAGGTGGATCAAGGACAGCGGCGTTTTTATCTATAGGATCTACTTCTCTATGCATTACGTAGAAATTACAGTAGTTTCCCAGCTGAAATGGTCTAGACATAGGAAAAGCATCCACCCATGTAAACTGAGCATCAAAGAAATCACTCGGGATATACAAGTTCTGGTAACGCCTCCTCAGCTCCATCATATCACAGCTACGGCTGAAACAAACAACATTATTTGAAAGATACAGCAATAAGAGAACCATTAATAAAGCACATAATTAAGAGGTATATTAATTGGAAATACAACCACTGTATATTTAATACTATATATATAAAATTTAAAGAGCAATATATTTAAGCTAGAATGTCAAGTTTAAAAACAAATAACTACTAAAACCACTTCTGATTAAGGTGTCTACATATTAGGGAATATTTATTAAATAGGGTTATAAAGGTATTTTGCAACAGCATTCAAAAATAAAAAAGAACCTGGAAAAATTTATCATACAAAGTTCGCCATTACATATTTGATCTTTCTTTAAAGTTAAGATCATCATGTAACACTCGCTACACACACGTATGTTGACATGGCTCACAGTAGCCTGTGCCCACAACTGAAGTGAGACGTAGGTAAACATCTGGCACTATAAACATACCAGTCCAGTGAAAACTTGGAAAACTGAACTGTGTAACGAGGAACAACACGTCGTGGTCTTCGAGGCGACCTCTCCCTCTCTCGTCTAGGTGATCTCTCTCTGGAGCGTTTTCTCTGGGGTGATCTTTCCCGAGATCTACGTCTCTCTCGTTCTCTTTCACGACTTAAAAAAAATGCATACAAGATACAAATATTTTTGCAAGCTGGTAACACAAGATGGTTTCTAGCACGACAGAAGCAAGATCTGTCAGAGATGACTCGCAAAAAGGAGAGGAGACATTGCTCAGTTTGTTTCAGTACCGTCTCTTTACAAGAGGGGCTGATTATGCAATTCCTTCATTTCAGATAGACAAGAACTCTTCATGAGTATCTAACAGTGAAGCCACTTGTGCATGTCACTCGCTCACTCTGGAGCAAGCAGCTCAGCTTTGTTTGAGGACCGGTCTTTACAGAATGCTTTGATTATAGTCTAGCCTTCTACAACATACCTCCTGTCATCTTTTCGGTTTGGCATAGGATCTCCTCCTCTGTCATTCCTCCCAGAAAATCTGGATGGTGGGTCTAATCTTCGAGCTGGTTGAGGCTGTGAAACTAGACGAACAGGGGGCTGTAACAAACCACCTGAAACAACAATTTACAAGATCAGTATGTAATAGGGGGCAACTATCTACACCTTACAAACACTGCTGCTTTGCAGTTGTTCCACTTGTGTACCTTTTCTAAATTAACTCGAGTCAAATAAATCTATTTATTAATAACACCCACCCCAAGAAACTTGAGACCGACGCTCTTCTTCACTGATGCAAACTGAGACTCTAGTAAGCGAAACTGGTCTAAAAGCATCTTCTTCAGATGGAAGCTAATATAATCTAAGCACATAGAATCTATCACAGTAAATAGCTAAGCCTTTTCTTGGAAAAGTAATTTGTTGTAAGATAAATATACTACCTACTTATTGAATTAAAGAAAACCTAAAACTTATTTTTGAGGCTATTCATAGGTAAAAACAATCAGCTTCCTGAAAAATTATCCTTAAATCTATTTTTTATACTACTGCATCAATCCCCCAGCACATACTTTTGATGTCTCAAGATATTTAACCAACTGATCTGTAAATGAAACAAACATTACTAAACACCAATAAACACCTAGGACTAATTAAATTGTAATAAGCATTGATCCAAAACAGTCTGCTTAAGTGTCAGCTTCACATCTTCTCCCCTTGCTTTTACTGTGGGTAAAACAAGTCTGAATTTTATATTATTATCAATCCCATTACTGATTCTTCAGACACTCAAAAGTTCAAGTGACCCCACAACCACCTTTGTTTTAGGTCTGCCATGTTCAGCAGTGCTTCTTCTCCCAAATGCCAACTTGGCTAACTGAAATTAATAAAACACAAATACAGAAATAATAGTTTTAACAATACAGCTTTGTGAAACCTGATCTTGTTGAACACTCCAGAAGATGCTGAAGAACTTCATTGCCATTAATACTTTTAACTACCCAACTTGTCTGTGAAAGTGTCAGAATAAGAACTACACTGAATTTGGTTTCAGATTATGAAATCTTAATATGAACAGGAGTCCATGGGGATTTCACTAACCAGGTGATTCTTGAGCTACTGCAGGCCATGTGCCTTGCACATAGCTGCAGGAAGATGCATATTCAAACTGAAAACTCTATAGGGTCCTTTCTGTGTTATTTCAACTACTTTGGTCTTCTGAGTAATAAAAAAAAAGTAATAATCACACCACTAAGCACCAGAAGGACTATAACAAACTTTGTGCACTGAGGGAGCACCTTTCTGCTGTGGCTGCTGCAGCAATGGCTGAGGCTGTGTCTGAAGCAATGGTGTGATAGAAGCTGCAGATATCTGTGCCTGAAGCAAGGACTGCGGCTGCGGCTGCGCCTGAACACTGAATGCAGTCTGCTGTGCAATGGGCTGAAGAACGGCCGGAGGTGTCTTCAGTAACGGCTGAGCTTGCGTCTGGTTCTAACAGCAGAAGAAAAAATGAGTTGTGAGTGAGCCCAAACCAGAAGCCGTCCATACAAGCCACACTGGGTAAACCCATATACCTGATTTGGAAGTGTCTGGATCCTTTGTGCATTCCATTTGAATGGCATATTAGGATTGTAAGTGGCTTCTACCAAAACTCTGTCACCCACCTGAGGTGTCTTTCCTTTAACAGCACTGCAAACATTACAGAAAAAATATTGCGAGAGTCTTATTTAGCTAGTCTTACATTTGCAAGTTACATTTACAGTTGAGAGAAAGCAGATAAAATTCATCCAAAAAAAGCTTATAGGAACAGCATCTACCCCCCACATCAGTGAAAGTACTACCTGCTTCAATTCGGAGTATGCACAGGAATTTAATTGCCATCTTTGGCCCAAAAGCAGAAGTTCCCTAAAAAGCACTGAGTTAAAATAAGCAGATAGCAAGTTATATGCATTTAGTCACCCACAAATTCTATAATTTCGTATTATAAGGCGTTTAATACCTTCTGAGTCTCACAGCTTTGGGTTTTGCATTAAGAAAACTCAAAAATTCACATAAAGGAACTCAGATATAGTGTCTATTGACTTATTTGACCACCTGACTTTCAGCGCTGACAGAAAAACATACTAACTGCAGACACTACCAATGGAGTCGCAGAATTAGAATGCAATAATCTAAACCTTTTACTTAGTGAGGGTATCACAGAGTACATCCGTGGGCAAGTATTTACATCTTACCTAAGTTGAAAAAAGACATCTTCATCCACAAAACCAAAGGTATCATGTAGTTTAGTAACCACCCCAGTGAAGACACGCTGCTTTTGTGGTTGGGTTTGCTGCTGACTTGAGCGGGGTGCTGGATAAGAAACAGTTATCTGGGCTGCCGGCTGAGGAGTAGACAGGCTAAGACTGGTAGGTAGCGCAACAGCTGGCTGTAAGCAAAATAAAACAAACTATAAATCTTACAACCGGCTGACATACCTGCAAGGAACACTTCCTTTACCCACGCAGATGGGAGTTTAAAACGTCTCTAAAGCAATTATTCTGAATAGAGGTTCTCAAAAAGTGGAAGTTGTTTGGTGTTTTTGTTTGTTTAGATTACTTTGAATGAAGACTGGCTTTGCTTATCCTTTTCTTTCAAAAAAGTCAACTTCCCCAAAATATGCGCATTGTCTAGAAAAAAACTGAAGACTGCATTATTGTTTACAGGTAACCTGTAGGGTGGGCCTGAAGAGGAGGTAAGTTCCTAGCTTAGCCAGAAATACATGCTTAGAGATTGTTCTCCATTTATGTCCCAACTGTAGTGTCAGAAATCAGTAAAGGTTGAGGCTAACACCAGCCCTTCCTTTACTCAACAATTCATATGCTTGCCTTCTTACAAAAGCAGAACACAGTGAGATAATGAAATTAAGTAACCTATTTTTACTTTTTTTTTTTTTTTTTTTTTTTTTTTTTTACAAACATGTTTAAAAGGTTACGTGAAAGTGGAACTAGAGCAACTTACAGTGTGTTAAATGGTTGCACATTTTAAACCTGTCAAGCTCAGCAGGATTCTTTTTAAACCCCTCTGTACACATACTGCAATAATGTTAACACAGAAAGTTAAATCCCTTCTCAAAGGAGAGAGACAAAATTTTCCTGGTTTGTTACTTACTGCAAAATCCCTGAACACTTGAAGTTCAAACCAAAAAAAAAAAGAGTAATCAACACACATATTCCCTTCGAGATTAAGGAAAAGTGGTTGCCATTAATTTTTGAAACCAAGGCTATGCATATTTTAACATCTGGATAAAGTAAACCTGTACCAATAAAATGTCCATTCGTATTAGTTCATTTTACAGATTAAACTACCCAAGATGTCACAAATTTGCACTCTTGCATTATCTGCGTTTGGGGATGAAGACCAAACAATAAAACCAAACTAACCTGAGTTAAAAGGGTCTGCTGAGGTTGCTGCAACTTAAAATAAATAAAGTTATAAATTAATTTTATATGCTTAAGGAAATTGTACAATTTTATCTCCTCTTTACAAGTAAGAGTTTTTGCTTAGTCTGAGGCAGTAAATAGTCCTTTGAGGTTTGGTCATTTCAGCAGTTTGCATATGCATAAAATTGTACTCATGTGGTTAATTTTAAGATTGTATAATCCAGGTTTATTCCGTAAGCAGAAATGTTGGGTGTTTTGTAACTGAAAGTTAATAGCAATACCAAAAAAAGTTTTGGCAGCTGGAGAAGCTTAGGCCTGTAATTTCCATGTCTTTTTATTCTTTTTCAAAATCCTGTTAAGTTCAAAGATCTTAAAACATAAAAGGGAACTTTTTTTGGACAGCATCTTTCCAGCAGTTAAAATACATGGCCCTGTTTAGAGCAAAGTTTAGCAGGAAGTGTGTACACGTGAATAGTGTATCTTTTTAAATTTCCTTTTTGAATGAAGGTAGGCAGGCTTCCATTCTGGATACGTCTCTCCAAGTTTAGGAACTTCAAGCTCTCTTTCACTACAAAAAACATTACTTAGTTTCCTTAACAACTTCCCATACAAAGATGATTTCGGAGACAAATCCTACAAGACACACAACCAACATTATTTTTAAAGGTATTTGTGATGTACACAGTAAGAATCAGACAAACCTGTTGCTGTACACTATAGAGAGTCTGCTGAGGTTGTGAATATTGCTGAAACAGATAAAAGCAAAATATCTCATAAACAGAAAGTATTATTACCTCAATAATATAAAAATACAAGTTATTTGCTAAGCAGGTTTTAGACACATTTAACAATTCTAATACAAGACATAACTAATAGTATCAACATATTACTTTCATAACAAATAATCTTAGCCTTTAAGTGGACTCTGATTACTCTTTCTAGCTAAAATCAGCAATTTTTGTTAAGCTTGACACATATACAGTACCTAGGGAACAGTATGAAATCATGCAAAATGCTATTAAGGATACATATAGCGATGGAAGATACTTGAAACTTGAGATTCTCAGTTTAGGTGCAGCAAAACTCCTTTTCCCAAAAGGCTTTCCATACCTAAAAGTCAACACCTCCATAGCCAAAATTCTCACCTTCACAGATTAATACAGCTATTGATAGCCGCAGACCTAAAATCCCACTATTTTTTAAACAGGTTTATACTGCAATGTTCTCCATTTCCCATTGTGCTTTTTTCCTGGATGCTTTACCTTTACAAAGCCACTGCTTTATATAGTTAATGTTCATATAGTCAACACCAAATGCTCTTTTTTCTTTACCTGCTGTAAGGCAGCTGCTGCAGCTGCAGCTTGCTGCTGTAAAGCAGCTGTCTGAGTGAGCTGATAGTTTGTTGGTGTTTGTGTAGTTAGGCCTGCTGCCGCCAACGCCGTCTGCTGGGTGTATATTGTAGGAGAGGCTCCAAGCAGCGATGGCTGCTGTACACCGAGAGCAGCTGAAAAGAGAACATGCACAGTAAGCACTAAGAGCAGCTTCAAACAGCTGAGGTTTCTGACACTTATACTAGACACAGCACGTGATGCCTCACTCCCGAGTCAAGCTCGGGAAGTAGGCCAATCCAATTCCAAAATTCAAGATAAAGGATGACATTCACTAGAAGCTTCTCTTCTAAATTCGTTTACTAATACTACACCACAGCAGAGGCACAGACACCACTTAATTTCCTTCTCTCAAGTTGCTCATGATTTTATAGCTCTAGTAGCTGCCCTCCTCCTCATCTGCGCCCATCCCAACACATAAACACACTGTATTCTTTCTTGAACGCATTTCGGGATTTGTATGAGCCAGATGAAGACTGTCGTTCTGTTCTGTACATTAACTAATACGTTTCATTCTATCTGAGCGCAAGACAAATCTTTACTGTAATAGCAGCTATGACACAGAGGCTTACGGAACGTGTCCTTTGAAAATGCACAAGGCTTTGCTTCACTCAGTACTGCCTTTGTCCCCCAGTGAGCTGGATTTGGAGATGTCGGGGCTGGTAGAGAAGGAACAGCCTCCTAACAACAGGGAGTTTAATCGGTCCCCACATATAAAGGGACCAAAGTCGAGCTCTCTCCGGCTCTTACTAGGAAGGATTTGTGCTGCTGAGACTCAAACTGCCAGGAAGGAAAGATTAGTTTATCTTGTTGTTATACCAGCTTTTAATTCACTGCAGAAGATTAAGCAAATCATGAGGAGCGGCCATCCATCTACATGCTATGATCCTTATGCATGCGATCATTCCAAGCAAGGTACGCTTAAGCCTTACAGATGGAACTTCTAGGGACACAGAGCCCTGCACAACGCAAATCTGAGTGAAGAACCACAAACATATCTAGAAACCTGCTCCCTCTTTGGCAGAGGTTTTAAAAAAGTTATCTGCAGCCGCATGATCAAATATCACTTCATTAAGCTATCAGTCTAGTTCACATATTTAAATAAAACCAAAGAGAAACTCGGTCGGGAAACACATCACCAAAAAAAACAGGTCACCCAGCCACCTTCAGAACTGAAGAGCATTCAACTTGAACAGGGTTCCTTTCTCTTACAAAGCCATTAAAGAGGCACAACAAAACGATGAACAGATTTACAGCATTCCTCCTGCAGAGTTTGTGCTCCACACAATTCCTACTGGTCCAAAAATGGAGCTGTCATTCCCGACCCAGGGATGCAGTAAGAAATTGCTGGTATTTGGTGATCATCACCATAGAATGCGCAAAAAATGCTGTAACCAACTCAACAGATCCTCTACCACACAGTTCTTTCCAGCAGAGTAAAATCTTCAGAAACCAAGTTGGTGGCGGCACTGATCATCTTACAATTTTGGAATGAAACGTGAAAGCAATATGTAAACAACAGTGAAAATAATCACCACCACAATGAACTCCATCAAATATTGTCACATAAGCATTGCAGGAAGTAATACTATTTTAATAGCGAAACCAAGCATTCTACAATACAGCAAAAATTACAGTATTTCCCATATTACATTACTTTTTCCACTGGAAAATTCCAGCATTTAGGTTTCTTTAGAAGCCAAGCAAGCCAAATTTGAGGCTTCTCCTGTGACAGGCCTTCCATTCTCTTGATCCTCCTGCTTGTCCATCAGCTCCAATTTGAATGTGCATTTTTGACCATCCAGAAGCACGCTCTCAGCCAGAACCTCACCAATGCCTCAGGTAACACACCTTAAACAGACCTTTACATCTAGTGAAGATGCTTTGCTGCTGCAGCCTGGGAGAACTTTCACTTTCCTTGGCTGCATTACTTTGCTGGCTCACTCAAAGCAAATAAGCAATGCATTAATCTTTCTCCTCTTATTTCCACATGCTGAGCAAAAATTCCTATTAGTGCATAAATCCACTTGATGCTATTATCTTCGAGTCTGTTTGACTACATTAGCTATTGGCATTCAGTCTAATGTTCTATTCTGATGTTGCACCAACACCAGGGGATAGAGCTGGGAAGCATCATCATGCAAGTTTCACAAGTTCTCTCCTACTTTTTGTACCAAGGATACCCATAAAAATATTACCATGCCTGCTCCCAAAACCAGATCCTGGGGTTACTGCACTCTTCAGTTTCCACTATGACAACTTTGTTTCCAGCATAAACCATAATTATCTCAAACAATTCCCAGCCCACCCAAAGACTCTCGTCCCATTTTGTCCATTAAGAAAAAAAAAAGATTTTTTGCCATCTCTACGATCACTTTATGAGCATTTAATATTAACTAGGTATCATGTCATCTATGTCACTGCAGATCAACTTATTAACAAAGGGCAAAGACAAAAGACTGATGAGATCCCCTCATAGCCTAACACCTGTAGTAACAAGTTTTTCAAAGCTGTATCTTGTTCCTACCAATTTGCCCTGAAGAATTTCAGGAGTTTAATTTGACTACCTTTCATCTATGTACTCATCCTGGTCAAACAGGCTCCAATTAAATAGGCGACTGTGTTTGCATTACTAGTTTTTTTTTTAAAAAAAAAAAAGAAAAAAGGAAAAAAAAAAGACACAGAAAAACAAGAGACAGAGAATGAATTGCAGACCAAGTGTGGAATTGACATCTGACTGCCTCATTACTATTACTGCCAACAAGCATTTGCAGTGACAAACAGTAGCTTCTTAGGATTTGTAATTATCTCAGTAAGTACAGTGATGGAGACACCTTCCTTCAAATGCAGTCTACAAAACTTCCACTCGCACCAAATACTGCACAGCACGACCATCCGTAAGGGCTTGGGTACAAACTAGAGTCCTAGGCTGCAGTCCAAGCATCTTTCCAAGTAACAGAAATTTCTGTTGTGGCAAACAAAAAGTAGTCCCTCTTGCTGCTTCTACATTCCAGAGACCCTTTTAGATTAGGGAAACGTCTTCAAAGTATGTAGCTACGTATAACTGCTTGGTAAGTGATGTAGATTTATTAGGATTACAAGTAAAGGAATACCCTATCCAGGGCTTTGGACACTTTTCACAGTTGTCAGAAATTGTGAGTTTGGGTTCTTGGGTTTTTAAGTTTCTTCAGGCTTAACATGCTTGCAACACAAATGCTATGCAACCTACTCCAAAAAAAATAATATAAGATATCCTTTTAACAGGCATACAATAGAAACTAGGTTCAGCATATTTACCACAGGACATCTGCTTACAGCAAGCCAGCAAATTGTGCAACCACTATTTCTTAGTGGCTCTGAGATCCACTACATGCTTGTCCTATTCGTACAACTTTTCTTTAGTCACCTCATAGGGGCCACCAGCGATGGCAAGACACTGAGCTTCAGGGACTTTTGCTTTCATCAGGTGCCCTGTTCTTCACTCTAATGCAATGAAATCTGGATATAGCAAAGACAACAACACTAATCAGACAGAACACGGCATAGCTGGGCCTTCCCCTTAACTACAGTCCTATAAAAGGGGGCTTCATTATGCAACCAGAAACCTTAACCCTGAAAAGCGCATACGCCAAGTGCTGTGATACAAACCAAAGACACGTCAAATATTAATAGCTGAGAGAATAGGAGGGTATTCTCCTTTGCAGGCGTTTCAGGAACTCACACATCATTATGCAAGTTAAAACTATAAAGCGTACTTGCAAACAGCAATCTGTGCTATCTAGGAATATTTTCGTTTTTAAAACTTTAATTTTCTGTACTAGGCATGATTTAACTTATGCTTTAACAATGCTTAACTAGCACAGCAGGGACTTTATTCTGGTTTTAGTCATGTGATGCATAAAACCATGAGACAAGGAGTAGAGAAACAATTTCATCGTGTTACAAGTAGGAGTCTCTCTTCACACACAGATCTTTGCTGGCACCTGGAATTACCCGTCTCTCTCCTAATACCACAGGCACAGACAGCAATTAGTAAGCTATCCCAAAGGGATCCCAGGAACCCTTCATTACACAGCAACATTACATGTCACTCTACAACTAACTTAGAGTGTCACACCTTAACTCATATAGTTATTCTTCATCAGGGATGGCCAAGACAGCATCCAAGTCAGCAACACCAAAAATAAAACCAACCAACCAACCCCCTACGAACCTGAAATTACCTTTTTGCAGTTATCAAACTGGGTTTATAACATCGTTACTCACCACGTTTGACATCAGCTTAGGAAAAAGCTATACATTGTGTTGCTTATGTTATGAAAATCCAGATCTCTTTCCCCCATACCCAAGCACCCTGATGCTTTGGAGAAGGAACCTGACACTTGGATAAAAGCAGCTGGCATGCGTAAGTATATATAACACCTTTTGCCAATCATCTGGTAAATGTAGTTCTTTTAAATCAGTTTATGAACATTGAGCTTCACAAGGGTAAGCCAACCTACACAACTTCTTGAACGTGGCTACAGGTGAGAAGTAGTACATGCTAGTCAGCATGCCTGAGCACTGACAGCATCTCTCTCCATCAGGCAAGCAACCTGGCGGGACAGTCATAGCTTCATGTTGAAATGTGCATGAAAGGCGACTATTTAGCTGCAGTTCTTCAGCTCTCAGCAGGGCCCAAAGGCACCGCATACATTTTAAAAGAAGTCTCCTGTGCTCTGTACTATAAATCAGCACTGACGGTAAAAAAAGCAGGGGACAAAGTATGTGCACAGGTACTAAAACAGGAGCTGGGTGGAAGAACCCCAGGGACTGGATTCAGTAGTACAGACAGGGAAGAAAGAAGACACAGACACAGAGATTGTGTATTGCAGTAGGAATAGGAAAGAACTGCACAGAAGGACACAGGGAGCTAAATGCCTTCAAGAGATACTGGAGAGAAGATACTACAGTGCAAAGAAGGACACTAGAACATGAAGGAAGGTGGAACTAGCACAGTAAGAAGGCAAAAGTGGAACCAAATGTTAGTCTTAATGGCTCTCATCTTTGAGTCAGGTGCTGGTGGATCAGATGAACAGCTAAAAATCCCTGGAGACACTGTCCTCATCATGCACATGAAAAAACTCTCACAGCAACTGATGCTGACTAGCCCTATCCCAATTAAATTTGGCACTAGATTTAATTTAAGGAGGCTCAGAAGTAGGCTAGCCAAAGGCAGAGTCATAGGAACAGGAAAACGGATAAGAAGTTGGTGTGTGCTTCGAGTGCCCTTTCTCCATCCACCTCTTCTCCAGGGCCCCCTTCTGGTCCTAGCTCAGTGATGCCTAAGATGGCTACCAGCTCCACCCCTTCAGCAGGTTTCACGCAGCTTTCCCTCTGAAACAGGACGTGGACCTGGCCCTCAGTTTTCCACCACTATTTTTGACGCACTAGCCGTCACATCAGACAATGCACCAAGAACACTCCAGCCCAGATGCTGCCACCCTTTGACAGCTCCAAGGTATCGCCCAGTCTGACACGAGAACCAAAAGCAGTTTGTGTTTCTCATTTTCCCAAGACTCAGATTGGACCAGCGTCCAAAGGAAAAAACAGACATGGAGGAGTCATTTCAGGAAAGAAAACTGAATCAGGAAGAAAGATTGATTCTTCATTTTCCCCCAGACATGCAACTCCCAAAGAATGGCTGGCATTCCCAACTTTTGCTAAGCTCCCAGACATAAAGCCACTGACAAAGGAAGTACATCATTCAATTCCGTATCAAACTAGAGCAAGGTGCAAAGGACAACTGCAAAAAACATACAACTCTTTAGAAAGACATCTCTTCAGCAGAGGTTACTGCCTGTGCTCACATTTTGACATCCTGATTCCTCAAAGTTCCAAAGCTTTGTTGAAGTCTTTTCACACCAGAGAACAAAAATACAATATTTAAGAAACACTTTGTATTCAAGAAGAGAAAAAGGCAGCCCAGAATTGGAAATGGAAGCACCAAGATCCACTCCACAGCAAGCTTTGCATTCTTGCCTCAAAACCTTTTGTGCTATAAAACAACGCGAAACATGAAAATCTAGCCAGCTACATTTTTAAATACATGAGCCTGTGATTAAACAAGGCTTCTTCGCTAAATCAAAGGAAACCCTCTATCATTTTCAGGGCGATACCTTCGGTCACAGAGATGCTTGAGTTCTAACTTGGCATTAAAACAAAATAAAATATACCCCCTCCTCACCCAAAATTTCAGAGATCTCTTCACTACGTGGACTATGTGCAATATATTAGTAAGTGCAAAATACTTTGTAAGCATTGGTTTAGGCTGCCTGGGAAATGAAACTCAGTCAGCGCTTAAAAAATCTGTAATGCCTTATTAGCGCTGTTATTATTTAATCTCGAGCAATGCAATTTGATGAAATGTAATTTGATTTACAGATCTTTGGATACGAGTAACTTAATGCCTTGTTTGCTGAGAATTAACAAAAATTCACCTATTTATCACCCTTTAAAAAAAACCCATACCAAGAGCTAGTATTAGGCAATGATCTTTAATGCCTATTGTGTGAAAAACTTCAACTTAAACCATTTAAATAGAATTTAAATAAGTTAGTTAGCATGGTGCCTCACAACTGCATACGCAACTACGGTATCTCCAAATCTACTAGATGTCAGGGTTCAAACATTAAGTGATACATAAACTGACCTGGCTGAGATACTGCGGTGGCTGTAAACTGAGTAGCCCAAGGGGGATTCTTCTGTCCTCCAAACTGAGCCATGGCGAAAGGCAAAATCTCTCGGGTGTCTATCTTCTATAACTGCAATCTATTAAAATAAAGTGCAGCTACAATCTTTGAAACATATACCATCAGGCTATTTTAATTCTGGGTCAAAAGAAAAAAAAAAAAGGAAAGGAGAAAAAAAAAAAAGTGTTGAAAGATTAATCTTTAACACCCCTAAACCTGGTGGGCAACATGCATGGGAAGCGGGAAACACAAAAAAGTTGCGAGACAAGTTGTTATAGCTTCCTAAAGCACCACCTCCACCCTTCCCGTCTTAACAATGGGGCCGACGCTATTTACGCGCAAAAAAAATCTATCCGAGTTTCCAACGAAGACTAAGGGAAAGGCGACTCTGCAGGAGAAACAACTCGTGGGGTTTTTTTATCACTATTATTTCTTTTTTTAGGGCTGTGGCTAGGCCGCCGCTCCCTCTCCCTGCACAAGGGCACGCTGCTCCCCGCGCCAACGCGGACGGGCCTCCGCCGCCTCCCCGCCTCGCCTTCCCCGGAACGGCTACTTTTAAAAACGACTTTAACCCCGCACCTAACGCCCCCACTTTTAGTTGTGTGGGGGTTTTTTTATAGGCTTGGTTTTAGCTTTTTTTTTTGGTTGGTTGGTTTTTGTTTTTTTGTTTTTTTGGTTTTTTTTTAGCGCGCAGCTTCAAATACCCGCCGCTCTAACCGGGCCCGGGGGCCGAGGAGCGGAGAAAGGAAGAGGGATGGCGGCGGGCGGGCGGCGGGCCTTCCTCCCGGCCCGGTGGCGGCAGGCCGGGCGGGAAGCAGGCGCCTCCCCGCCCCCCGCCGCGACCAGGCCGCCGCCCGCCCCTCCTCATCCTCCTCCTCCCGCCGCCCCCGGCCAACAATGCGGGCCCCACGCCCACCCTGCTCCCCCTCACCCTTCACCCCAGGCGCCGCCGAGGCCTCCGCGCCCCGCCCGAGCCCCTCCCGCCGCCGGTACCTGATCGGCGCCTCGCCGGAGCCATCGCCGGCCCCTCCGAGCCTCCCGCACCCAGCGCCGCCCGCACCGCGCAGGCGCTAACACCCCCCCCGCTCCCCGCGACGGCGGCGGCGCGCGCTGATGACGTCCGGCCGCCCCCGCCGCGTGCGGAGAGGCCGTGAGGAGAGGGGAGGGGCCCCGGCGCCATCTTGGCGGCCGCGGGGCGGGGGGGGCCTGCCGGCCGCCATCTTGCAGCTTGGCCTGGCTGACCGTGGTCTTCCCTTCGGTCTCCTCAGGCTTCCACTGTTGGACCCTCTGCCCCCGCCACACAAACGACTCGGTGTGGGTAGTTTGTAGGCACTTCTCATGGGTGCCTTGCCGCTGCGGGAAATAGGCAGCCTTCCGCCTGAAGCAAAGGCACGCGTGAGGCCATGAGAGCTGATTTTATGCGCACAAGCATTCAGGCTGATACGGGCCGGGGGGCCAGTAGGATCACCTGAGGTGAAGGGAGAGCAGACTCAGCAAAGCACTTAAGATGCTTTGAAACAGAAATTGCAGCCAGGAATGGCTGCAGTAAGTAGTCCAATAGTTGATGAGCAACAGTAACTTCCCTTTTCCAATGACTTAGGAAGAGCCTTCCATCCCTTAAATAGTTTTTTGCACAAGTTTGCTTTGAGGTGAAATACACACATGGGATATTACTTAACATTTGAGAGTAAAGTTGACAAGACATGCTTTGAAAATAGGACTTTGAAGTGTTTCATTTGTTGTCATTAAAAAAAGTTAACAATGGAATTAAATCCACTTGAGAAGCAGCAACATTAAACTCTCACTTGCAGTGGGTGGGATTATATTGTCGGAGGGCAACCAGAGAAAGAAGCAGGAGACCAACAAGTGAAGGTAACAGATCTGCCTCAGCCCTTTAAACTATAGTGCAAATTACATGAGGGTTTAGATGTTTTACACTGATAAACATAGTTCTTAGTTTTTAAGTCTACGCATTTTAAACCTTACTCATGTCTCTTCCTGGTATAACACCAGTTCAATCAGTTCACTGAAGCAGACTCTGTTCTCTTTAACCTGTAAATAAGATTAGAGGCTAAAAAGGTAACAGGGTTTTCTCCCACACTATAAATGAAAAGATCAGTGGCAAGATTGTATTAAAGGAGAAAATAATTGTCAGTGAATGTCCAAATGTTATGAAGTAGCTCTATGCTTCAGTCTGTTGTCCCAGAGCCTTTTTATCAGACGATGCATTACTCTTAGTGATGCTCTCAAAGAAGGCCTTAGAAGCTCTTAGGAAACCACAAGCCTGATTTCCTGTACCTCAAGTAGAACATTACTTTGTATACTTTCTCCTTTCCATGTACATATTGCTACCATTAGCTGGCAAATTTTGCCACTGCCACTTATAGCATACTAATGACTCCTTTTGAATTCTTTAGGTCTCTGTACCCTCTTTTCAAGATAAACTGTGCTGTTGTGGTGAAGAATGCTTGTAATGGAAATCGCAGTGAAAAAATGTGAGCACTTCTAGTCTTGTTTCTTAACTGTAGGCTTCCTAAGTATCTTTTAAGTGCATTGGACTGTTTAATCCAAAATTGGTGAAGGGGCAGAAAACTGAAAGATACCACATTTCTACAAGTTACCTTAAAATAATTGGTCAAGAAAAAGATACAAATTAGAAGGCAAAACCTGTAAAGCATATCCTGCTTCCAGCCTTCTTGGTGGTTACAGGAGTTAAGAACAAGCTGGGGATATGGTGGAGATAAATTATTATTTTTAGAGCTTATAATCAAAGAATGTCATGTGTATTTTGGTACAATCGTTACATTTAACCAAGATTAATGGAAATGCACAAAGAAAAGAACTTTGGTATCAGGAAATGCTACATAGTAGTAAAAATCTCATAGTACAAGTAGTTCATACTTTGTATCTCTGCCCTTTAGTACTCAGCTACTTACCTTTGCCAACGAAAGCCATGAAGTTGATCTATGGCCCCTTCCACAGTGGTGTACATGCTCTTTACTAACCAGAGGTTTTCTGGAAATCCCCTTTGAACAGAGGCTTGTTTGGTACTCAATGAAGTACTATTATTTTAAAAGGTTTAAAACTAACAGCCTTGTGGTTTGTTTTTCAAGGATCTGTGACTAAAAGAGCTCTCAGAAACAACACCTCTTTGTGTACACAATCATAGGAATAAATACATTTTCCACTAGCACAACAACGCCCAGCATTACTGATTCATCTCTGTAGAAGCAACAGCTAATACACCAAAAAGTATAAACACTGAAGTAGCAAATAGAAGCATGCTGATCTTGATATTGGGTGTAGGTGGAGTGTGGATTGAGAAGTGGGTATCACCGGTCTCTAAGGAGCGTACTGGGTGCTCAAAAAGCTTTGAGATAGAGGAGTTTCTTCATTAGCTGAAGGGATATGAAATTTTACGTTTTCTGCATATGGTCTAAATTGTAGACCTGCACTGATGTTGGTATGTATCAACATTTGGCACATTGTATTTGTTGTTTGGTGCAGTATCTCACCTTCAGATGAGAAAGAGAAAAAAACAGCCAACAAACAAACAAACAAAAAGCCCACCCCTGTAATTCATTTCAGAGATACAAACATATTTGCCCTTAGTGAAGCCGACTAATCACTCCAACTTCAGATCCTGGAGATGTTGAAGAAACAGAAAAATAATCACATTTGTCATTACACAAATCTTTACTGCTTTCAAAGTGCCCCTAATATGTCTCATAACAGTTATTGTATCATAAACTTACCTCAAAACAAAAGTGTGTGCTGAAGGGGTTTTGCAATCTAAAAGGAATGACTGGGTATCAGCTGCAAATAATATTTGGCATTGCCCTTAGAAATGCCTTTAAGTTCTAGCTCACAGCCTTCGAAAAGTAGACATCCTATTTCTGAAATAAAGTGAAACAAGAAACTGTTATAATGCTTATCCTTATTTTGAAAATGAGAACATGGGTAAGGTTGGTTGTAAGGAAACTATGCTTCAGAGGCAGGTTCCTCTATTACCTACACTAGCACAGATGGCTTCACTATTACTCTTTAATAAACCACTATACATTATTGACACTACATATAGAGTTCAACACCATAATAAATATGTTACGGCTGAACACCTGTTATATAGCATCCTTTATACAAAAATTAAGCGCTTATCAGACACTTGTCACTGTACAGCAGTAACAGAGGTACTATGATATTTCCCGCATCAGGTAAAACAAAACTAATTTGAGGTATCTTAGGTGTGTGCTGTGAAAGAAAAATGGAGAAGAAAATGTGGAAGAGGCTTATTTTTGGTTGAAGAAAACCAGAAACAGATTTAACTGTAGTTGTACTGTGTATTTAGGGGAATTAATTGTAGGACAATCATAGAATGGTAATATTCTAATAAACATAGTTTTGACAATCTGTACACTTGAGAAAACATGGAAATTAGCATTTCATATCCAACATGAAGCTACTGGACAGAAAACTAATAATGTTTAGTAGCTGGTCGTATTGTATCTGTCCAGCTAAATGTAAGAGCTTTGCCAATTACAGGGAGATAGTTACTTCACTTCATTTTGATGATGTAACAACTTTGATGATGAAAGATTATTATATAATGTTTTTTCATATTCTTGTTGGAAATACGTTTCTATGCATCCTGCTGATTTCCAAATTAACTTTCAAATCTATACATGCTATTAGTGGAACATGTTCTTTGTAGCTGTTGATGGGTTTATTTATGTATTCTCTTCAGAAGGTCAGAAAAGATCATTCAAGAGATTCAAACACATTGTTACATTTCTAGATCTCCAGGAATACCTGTTGATAACAACAGTTCAGTTAATGGCTTTTTTGACACCTAAGTTTTAGGAGCCAACTTCAGCAGCATATAACCTTCTGGGCAAATTACCGTAGCTTTCTTCTTGCACAAAAATTTCCGTTGTAGTCTTTATGACTGTAGTCATATGTACTGAAGCTTTACACTTTCCCAAACACATGACACATTCAGTACTGCAAGTTTATTACATAGCACTATATAGAGTATTTGACAAAAGTGTTTCTGAACTGCCCAGACCCCTCAAAAACATAGGAGGGCCATCACAGACTTAACCTGATCATGCTTAGCAGGTTGCAAATAACATTTATTTACTTGTTTGTTTGTTTTTAAGAGTCACAGGGTGAGGAAGGAAACGTTTTTATGGTCTGCCATATTGGGACAAAATTAAATGGGTTGAGAATGGACTTCTGACAAAGTTTGAATTAGTATAAATGCCCTAACATAAATAAAACAAAATTTAATTATTTTCTAGCTAATATACATCAGGAGCACAGGGAAAAATTTTAATCTTTGTATAAGAAAGAAATTTTTTACAGTGAGAACAATCAATCACCGGAAGAACCGCCCCAGGGATATGGTGGATTCCCCATCACTGGAGGTTTTCCAGATGCAACTGGACAGAGTCATGTAGGCTCCCTTTTCCACAAAAAGTTGAACCAGATCTTTTGAGGTGTCCTCCAATCTGGGGTGTTCTGTGATATATGAGCATCACATACAATATACTTAACTGGTAAAGTTTGCTGTCTAAAGGAATTAGTAGTGATTCGGTAAGATGACTTAAGATCATGCTTTCAGCGAGCTCAGAGAAGGGAATCTTATCTGTTGGTGAAAGCTTTTAGCATTTATTGATCTTGCAAAATCAATTGGAGATCCTAGTCTGATAAAGGTCTTGTTTCTAGAATTTTTATATAAGGACTTTTACTGAATGGGTTGTTTGTAGATTTTAATCAGAATGTTTACCATTCTGGGTTAAAAATTTGCAGTCTCACAGTACAGAGAAAGGGCAGTACAGCCTGTGCACCCCCTAAATACTGAATTTCTGTCACATTTCTATCTGTTGTATAGGTTTGTGAGACTGGGTGCACTTGTTACTGTTTCCTTAAATTTAAGTTAAGGATACATGTATCTGACAAGAGGTTGGTCTTTCCTAAATTCAAGTGTGACCCTAGATCCTGGAGGGCTAAATCCTAGAATATTTTACGACCTGACTGCATTTGTATTACATGCAGAGGTTTGACCCAGTGAAATTATTAGCGGATTGGTCTTGATACAGCTCATTTTACTACCTCTCATATTCGTGCCATCTCTAATTCAAGAATAAGGGTTTCTGCATTTTGCTGTAGTTTGTAGAGATTAAATACAGCATTTAACCCCACTGTGATCTCAGTAAATGGTACAGTGTTTATTTACACTGAATTTAGAAGGTAAACGGAATGAACATCTTCCCCAGGCACAGAAAAAACCCTCCTTATTAAGGCTGGTAGGTGTTCATAGCTATAATTTAGCCTTACTTGAATATCTGGCACTACTCCTGGGGCTAGCAGATCATAGTGCTGGGGGTGGGGGGCTAAGGCATACTTTCACTGAGGCACCCCTGTGAACTCCATCAGAAGCACCAAGAATTTACCCTCAGATAAGCTTTAAAAGTCTTTAGAGGTTTACAGAATGATTTAAAAGCTAGAATGAACTCAATACTCCGCAGCTGCATTGTGCATGATACAGTTCATACAAATAGTATCCCAATATATTTCACAAAAGGTTTATAATTGTCACTGTGATGGATAAGGGGGATATGACAAGGGATATATAAGAAGGCTGACTTAGTTCTGAAGAGTGCTGACACAGAACTGAAGCAACTCCCATCCTAATGCAGTCACGTCCAAAGTTGACGTATGAACAAATAAAAATATTTAGATAAACAGTGGCATTTTTAGAAAAGGATTTGCAATCAGGTAGAAAATATGTAGAAAAATTGGTCTGTTAGTAGGATAGCACTGTCCACAGTGACAGCTGGACTGGAAAGGAGACGGCTCTTTAGATGGCAGTGATGAAGGTCTTTTTTAACAGAACTGCATTAGTGCAGGCAATGGTAGTGACAGTGCAGAAGAGATGCATGCTATTAAAGGGAGCCTTGCTGTTACCCACTGGCTGCAGTTATGGTGTAAAGCCTTGCACAGCCTCTCTGGTTACATTAAAAAAAAAATAAAATCCGAGGCAATTCATAAAAATCTTCAGCTAAAAAATTTGGAACACAGGCTAGAATCAAGAACGGGACATATTTCTGTACAAATCAGAAAAAGAAACTGTCAACATGTTTCTGCTAATAACTTAGTGGTTATTCTGAGGTAAATAGAAGAATGAACAGATTGTCAGTGGTGCCGAGGTGAAACGTAAGCTAAATAACGTCTCAGTGCCCTGTTAATGAGGCAACTCACCACTAGTGAGGTAACTACGAAAAAAAATCCTATTTCAGTTCTGAACTCAGATCCCCACACAGAGGCCTCCAGGGTCTGTGCTGTTTACAGCTATTCTTCTGCCAGCCTCACGAAAGCTTGGCTTTCATTCAGTTGAACTGATGCTTGGACATAGCAGTTTTATACAAGCAACTAAACATCTTTTTCTAACCAAGTATAAAATACCTTTTTTTTTCCTTTTGAATACTCCCGTTTGACACTTCAAAATTTGAAAAACCCCCATTCTTATGATGTGTTAGAAGGAAACCCGTTTGAAAATTGTTTTGGATTATCATAGTTGATGTGAAATTTCAGAGACACACATTCCTTGCAAAACGAGGAAATCTTTTGGAAAATGTAACTATCTTTTAAGAGTTACAGTAATTTCTGAACTAAATTCAGGCAGATTTGTTTTCAGATTTTATGACTTTTGGTTTTGCTTAACCATTTAACATTTGACTTTAATCAGAAGTACTTACCTGAGTCTTAGAGTTCTTAGGGGAGTACAGGATAGCTCTTACCTAATGTTGGTTGAAGGAGAAAATATTATTATGAATGTTAGTTTAATGTGAAGCTTCCTGTCTAGGGAGAGCTGTAACGTTTGGATCATTCCTCACGATTCATGGAAGATAAAAAGGAGAACAGGAGTAGCTGCTCCGCATAAGGGCATAGGTTTTAAGGATTCCTTTCTTCTAAACTGCGCTGACTTGTATTGGAGTGCTTTAGGAAAGTCCCCAGTAGCTTTAAGAAGGCACTTTTTTCCTAGGTGTATCAGATTTGGTTCCGTATAGGAGAAAGGATTTCTCATCTATCTCCTTATAATCTTGGGGTAGCCACGCTATATGAAAGACAGAGCTAATGCACTTCTATAGGCAGGCAACAAAGAAGAGGGATCTGACGAATCATCCTGACCACCTTTAAAATCTTAGCTCCATTGCTTGAAAAGCAGGAGATAGAGCTGGGAACATATTTCCCTTCCGCTACTGCCTGCAATATTTAGCCTTTTCCCATAACAGAGCACAGGCCTCTGATCTGAAGGCCCTGCAGGCATAATTCCCAGTGCAGTACAGCTGAGCCTAGAGATTCAGAGATATAACCTGCCGAGGACCATGCAGGCTGTGAGTTACAGGAAGAGCAGGGAACATCTTGAGAACTTCTATGCAACAGGTCCAAGTAATGCTTCTCTCAGTGTGAAAGGGCAAAAGAGAATGACTAGAACTCTAATATTTGCTCAGATGCAATGGAAATTACATATAAAGGGAATACTTGCCTGTACTCTTTGGGGTGATCCAGAGCCTCAGGCTTGCGGTGAGCACTCTACAGTAAAGCATTCTTGGGTTTTTTGGTTTTGGGTTTGTTTTTTTTTTTTGACTACATAGTTAGTCAGATCTGACAGGAACTACAGCCTAAGGCGGGTTGTTAAGCAGTGGCACATGTGAGACGCAGCTTCTTACCCTCACAGAATAGGATAATTTGCAGCAGCTCAACAAATCTCACCCTTAAAATTCGTAGAAGCTGTAACCCAGATGAATCCTTTCAGGGATTTGTGGCAGTCAGTTAGACTGTATCATAGAAGCGTTTGCTTGATGAAGCATGGGATTAGTACATCATTTCCCTGAAGGGATTCCTCAAGTGAAGGGAGTAGTCATCAGCATGCAAAAATAAGAGTCTACATGTAAAATAAAGTGGTCACAAAAAACTGAACTGCTGAGTTGTTATGCCGGAAGAGGCAAAAGTTTTACTGTTCTGAGCTGGAAAATAAGGCTAAGTCATGATGCCTCCAGTAGCAATTCAGGACGACTTCAGTATCAAACAGTGAAGTGCTACCTAGTTATATTATAAATGAATGGAGATGTACATGTGGAATACAAGGGATTTTAATTAATTTTTGGCCTTGTCTAAAAAGACATCGACATTTTCAAGAATTTGACTGCTAAGAATTTTGTATAGCTGGTGTATATCATAAAAGCAGAAATAAGCAGACTGACAGGGAATCAGAGGCCCATCTTAGGAACTGTGTTCCAGCCAATGGTATTGAAATAGCTGGGTTTAAATTTACACATTTTAAATATTTTTCAACGTGTTTTAGATTAAAAACACAGACGGATATTGGTGGCTATTTTATTTTAGACTGTATAGGTGATTTTTTTGAACGAAAACACTACTAATTGAAGCACCGTCTTGCTTGTGTTTAGATTACATTTGAATGTGATGCTGGTTCTGATGTATAGAATTCACAAAGTCCTATATTTCAAGGAATACTCCTTTTGAAGATGTAAACTAATATAACAATATATAACAACAGTAACCAGCAAGAGCATTATCCAACAGCAGTCAAACCTTGCCATTCTATGTTCTTCATCAGGTATTAGAGCACTGCAGAGCCGTGTAACTGCAGCATTAGCCAAGACATTTATCTTGCTGTGGTGGTTTAACTGCAGGGGGCAGGTAGGACTACGCAGTCACTCGCTCACTCCCCCCACCGCGAGATGGGGGAGAGAATCGGAAGAGTAAAAGTGAGAGAACTCATGGGTTGAGATAAAGACAGTTTAACAGGTAGAGCAAAAGCCACGCACACAAGCAAAGCAAAACAAGGAATTCATTCACTGTTTCCCACTGGCAGGCAGGTGTCCAGCCACCCCCAGGTAAGCTTGAAAAGGAACTTTGTAAACTTGTAAGTTTATTAGCAATTTTAGTTAGCAGTTAACACCATTTTAATGGGTATTGTAATTTAAGGCCATAATATTTTAGGAATTCAAAAGCAACCAACTGTACTACATCAATATTCTATTACCTGTATAATTTATATATGAAATCCGAGATATGAGAAAGCACTGAAGCCACCTCCAGATGTTAAGCTCGACAAGATAAACTCATGTTTGGCAACCTTGCAGAGATGCCAGGGAAGGTAAATTTGGTTTAGTTTTGTTCCCACAAGCTACGGGTGAAGCTGTGTTTTAAAATCTCAGTATGGAACATGCTCCATAACGTCTGAAGAAATGTACTCTGACTGGGAACACAGTACCCAGTGGGAATGCCAGGGAGGCAATATGCAATTGGCTGGCAGCACCTGAAAGGGAGCTGGAAGATGTTGCTTCTCATCAATGTCTCTCCTTTGATAATTATGTTTTTGGGTTTCCTCCCAAGTCCTTTATGTGCCATTCAAAATCTACATGTGCCAGAAGTTACATACTCTAATATCCAACCATGGAACGCATAGCTGTGTTGAAAGAGTGGTTGGTACAGTTTAGAGAAGGCCTGGAGCAAGCTGGGAGATGTTGCTATCAAAATCCAGTAATGATTATCCTCTAAAAGAACAGCAAATTACATAGGAGGGTACAGGCCTTCCTGTTGGATTACCACATTCAGCTCCCAGATGCACTATATCACCTAATGTAGTTTATGACTAGGGAATTACTGAAGCCTGAGGACAGCAGCATTTTCCTGCCCTCTAGGAGATTCCAGTTATCTGTGAGATTATTTTAACAGTAGCTTTTGCGACTGCACTTACTGGAGAAGGAAAAGAAGCAAACATGAACTTTTCCTCCTTTTCTTCAGATCTAAAGGACCGGAATTCTGTCTAGTATTGTTCTACACTAAAACGTCACATAGTAAAGCCGACCAGCACTGTTTTGTCTTGAGAAAAAATAACATACCCTCTGATTTGAAGCAAATAAATAAAACCTGGACTGCTTCCACTGGATGGGGATTAAAAGCCACAGTAAATGATTCCCATAACTTGCTCTGCCAGACAGGGCTGGTAGAAAAAAGAGACACTGTGTAGACATGTTCACAAACCGTTTTGTCCTTTTTAGTCCAAAGTAGTTTAGAATTTTCCAGCTGCTTTTCTTGCTGCACGGCTCTGCCTGGGACGGGTCAGTCCTGCATGAAGCAAGGGCAGACTGACGGCAGGGACCAGACAGCAGAATGATTTAAGCCCATTCCTTTTCCAATGCAGAAACCTCACTGACTCAGGTGAACCTACAGTCCTATAGGGCTGAGTTAATTCAGAAATGTATTTCTACACACAACGATGGTTAGTAGTGATAAGAGCAAAATTTCTGCAGGGAAAATGGGTCATAAAATGAAAATACATTTATTAGCAATTATTTTCTTACTCTACCCTTAAAAAGATGTTTTACTGACTTTTGTTTTACTGATAATAGGGTGAATTATATAAACATACAGAATCTAAAGACTACTACTTTTATTAGAGTAACTCCTTGCTATTGTCAGATCTTTGATGAGGTTCTCAGCACCCCCAGATACGCTGCAGGACTAGACTACTTCTAGCATTAGAATCAGTAATTTTTAAATTCCTGGTCTAAATTTTCAAGCCACAAATAGTTTTAAATGGGGCGTACACATAGCATTATACGCTGTATTATAAAGCATGGCATTAACTTTGCTGTAAGCTGTATGGTACAGGCTCTCCTGGCCTAAATTTTGAGTCTTCACTTACTTCAGCATGAATTTGTTTTGGTTTGCACTGGGAAAACAACTTGCTTTTATTTCTCACAGCATTTTACAAGAGGGAATGCATGAAAAATGCAGGAAAGAAAAATTAGACGAGTAAGTGCAAAATAGAAGTATAAAATTTATTTAAAACCACCCACAAAGTTCTGTGTAATCAGGAATGATACAATTTGTAATAGTCTTTTTAAAAACTCATGACAAGATTTAAAATATATTTTCAATTACAGTATTCATTTAGCCTTATTCAGTTAGGACAATAAAAAAAAAAAAGAAAGTTTACGTTCTAAACAGATGAGACACACAAGAAAAATAGAACAGAACAGACAATTTCCACAACAACAATTTTTACATGTATGTTTCAATACTAGTATCAACATTTCAATGCATCTTGCTACATAAACATGAAATCATGTACAACAACTGCTTGCACCAAAAAACATAGCTTAATTAGATCTTTCAAGTAACATGCAGTCACAACTCACAAGTCTTCAAGTACTGCTGGTAAGGGTTCCCTTGTCTGCAAAGAAGATTTTAAGGTTGTTTCTCAGCTAGCGTAACTCTTCACAGCTCCACCAGCCTCATGAAGCTATGCTCAGTTATACTAGGAAAGAATCAGGCCCCAAATGTTTTTTGTTTTTTTTTTTTTTGAGAAAAGAAGTAATTTTTCTACTTTCTCCTGTCAATACTGTGACATAATGAAGTGCTTTTTCTTTCTGATTTTTTTCTCCCTGTACATAATCTTTTGTTTAAGGAAGATAATTTTATGTTCCAGATCCAAATACAGTAGGTTGGTAACTGGAAGTAATCCAAAACCTCAAAGTTGAAAAATAAATATCAAATGCATCCCAAAGAAAGAAAGACAAAGAAAGAGAGGAAAGAAGAGAGAGGAAAGAATGAAAGAAAGAAAGAAAGAAAAAGAAAATGCTGACTTTTATTTTATTTTTGCTTTGGCATACTATTAATCTTTTAATTTTGCAAAGCAGGAAAAAATTCATTAGCCATAGCATTTCAGTACAGTGTGTCCTTACATATTAATGTTCTGTCTTACGACAGCAAATTCTGAACAGTATTTATGACCTGGTATGATATTGTCACATTACGTAGAGCTGTCTCTTCCAAACTGTACAAATACATGTAGACTAATTAATTGTTAAAGACTGAAATGTCTGAATGTTTGTATTGGTTAGAACTAGCTTGCTTTTAGTGGTACTGGGATATCACATTTGTTTTTCTTGCCTACAGTTATTTTTTCATTTTGAGGACAAGAGATTCATGAAGTTCAGACACTGCCTTTTGAGTTGCATGGCTTAGACTGGCATTCACAAAGTTAGTATGAAATCTGTTCCTCGTAAGGCTCTGTAGTATCACAGCAGTTTAGGAATTTAAGAACAAAAATATATTTCCTTTTCCTCAAACTTTTTTGAAAGAGAAGTTTGCATTGCGTTGCATTTCATAACTGCAATGTAGCGGGGCTTGATGCTTACATAAAGCTTCCACTGGCAGCAAGGCAGCTCTGCATGACTTGAGCACGCAGGGCGGCTCCAATGCTTTCACTGTTGAGTACCACCACAGTCAGGGCAGTCAAAGTGTTGGCTTTTAGCTTTGTGTCTCAAAACTCACCCCAGTGGGACAACGTCACACGACACCACACACCCTGTTAGGTCTTCATGTCAGAAAAGAACGGAGTTCAGTAGATTGTCAAAACCCCATTTTATATAATCAAGTGAAAGGGATCGAGTTATGATAAAGAGAAGCAAGTATTTTGAGAAAAAGTACCAAAGCTTAGGAATAGTATTATTGGCAATTCTGTGAGATTTCTGGCCAGGCCATTACCTACAGGTACAAATCTTTTACCGCATTATCTTTGTATACAATGTTGGGAAAAGGAGAGCCAACAGAAGCAAATACCTCAAACCTGATAAAAACCAAGTCAGTTTCTTTTCAAACTGTATTTCTAAACTAAGA
Source organism: Chroicocephalus ridibundus (assembly GCF_963924245.1). Classification (NCBI taxonomy): domain Eukaryota; kingdom Metazoa; phylum Chordata; class Aves; order Charadriiformes; family Laridae; genus Chroicocephalus; species Chroicocephalus ridibundus. Next base: position 36,380,460 of record NC_086289.1, on the reverse strand, counting down.
ACAATCTGGATGTTACTGGCCAGTATATGCACAATAGGGCTATCATTAAATTGATTTCAGATGATTGTACAAATAAGTCATTTGTAACGGTTTTGATTTATACTACTGACCTTTTATACAGTTATCACTGTAATGAGATACTCGGAAGGATGTAAGTTAAATCGACGTCCATTTAAGGCCCCTTTATCCTTTTAATGTAATGCAAAGGACAGTGGCATAAAGGAGAATTAGGGCCTTCATTCTTATTTTAAGACGACTCCCAAACCCTAGACCCTTTTCCATTACAATATTATAATAAAAATACAGATATACATGTAAAATATTGATCAGGTCACAAAACTTTCCACAACAGCATTGAAATGTTCTGTGGCAACAACTGCAATACTGAACATCAAACTAGCAGTTCCCTTGCTCCACTGCAACAGCACTTCTTTGGAATACAGTTCATCTGCTCTACCTGGCATCTCTCTGTAGATTAACTGCCAAATCTGTCCTCCTTCTCACATACGTAGTTTTTTTGAGGTCTAAACCTGCATCCTCTGACTTTATGAGGAAAGCTGTTACGGTGTGCCGAGTGTTGCAAACAGCACTGTTAATGAGTCACACCGAACAGAGCAAGCCACCTGCATGTTAAGTTATTTAGCACCCCATTCTTGCATTCACTGCAAGTATGCTGTTGGAAGATTCTAGCATTGTAATGTAAGTATGTGTGGAAAAATAATGGTCCAGTAGGAGAGAAGAGAAAAAGAGACTCTTGTGGGAAGAATTAAGGATACAGCATTGAGAAGCATCTTGTATCTTTTAAAACTGAAGTTATGAGTATGCGGTTAAACACTGCAAAACAACGTTGGGATGATGAACTGGGAAACTGGACTGAAAAAGGATCCTGAAGTCTTTATGTCTCAAAGAGGAAAACCGTGATGCTGACACCCCTATGCCCTTTAATAAAAGGCTCAAGCTCAAGCAATTCCACTTGCTGCTACAGAGGAAGAACAAAAATAAAATCCATTGTTCCATTCTTTTCTTCCAAGCAGTCCCATGTTAGTTAAGGCATTTAACTTACGCAATACTTGGGTTTCTCACACCGACTATGACTGGTCTCTGCACAGGGATATAACCAGAAGATGTAAAGAAATGCTCCTGCTCTTGTAATTGTGCAGGGTCTGCAGCAGCTGTCTTGGGTCAAGATCTGAGCAGAGCTGGTGGAGTAACTCAGAAGAGAAGAGGGCATTTCACAGAGGTGACAGCAACAGAAGCAAAAATCTCGTACTCTGAGAAGGGATGACTTTCTCTTCTCAGAGGATGAGCAGTTTTCTAGTCTTGCAACGGCTCTTTTGTTTGGCTACTTACAGATATAAGAACAGAGTACAACAATTACATCAAGAAATCTGAAAATTAACTGGAAAATTGATTATTTGATTTAAAAAGTGAGAAAACACCGATTGTGACAGATAATGAATTATCCCTCTTTCTTGGAATGAAAAAAATATCCAACTGCAATATCCTAGGCTCCCTATGAGAGCACATGTAGTAAAAAAAACCCTAAAACTGTCACACATAAAATAAAAGATGATTGAAAGAAATCAATTTTGGAAGAGTCACAAGGAGAGTTAAGTTCTTTTGATATTCCTGAGATGAAGACTGGATGATTTACATACAAAGCAGCGACAGCATGCGCGGGGAATTCACGAGCAGGCTGACAGCTAACGTTGAGTACTGAAGCAGATCTGCAGAGGGACAGGAAGAACTCCTGGAGCAGTTACAAGCACTTAAACCATCGAAGCGGCAGGTTATAATGCGATCTAGCACTGACCGAGAGAACAGCTAACCACAGCAGACGATCCATAAAGAGACCACGGAGTGAGAAAGGTGGCTGTAGCATTCAACGTTGTCCGTACAGGCTAGAAAATCACACATACTCATCAACACTAGTCAAATTAAGTGTTCTTCAGGAAGACACAGCTGAATTAAATCTTCATAATTTAGTCAAGAATGTAAGTGACAGTATTGAACAAGAGGTTTTGCTCACCCCTCTAAAATAACCAAAAGTGTTTTAATAGGGAAGCAATAAAGTAAGTACAAAATGTATTTTCAACCACTCTTTAGAAGAAGTGATCCATATGAATACTGGTGCCTGATTAGATACTACTATTAGAAATCTCTGGTCTTTGAGAAAACCACAAATAAACCTCTTTCCTTTATGTAATTATAATTTTGCAGCAACATACTAGAGCAGCACGCAGACAACTTGTGAAAACTGAGTAAACATCAGGTAATTCCAGAAGACACCGAGGCCACTTTCTGTACTGTTCCACTAAGTACCCACATCCTTGTGACTCTTGACACTTGCCACTCAGCTTAATATTAAAGGACAACATCAATGTGTCATAGACTAAATAAAAAAGCTTATCAATTTAAAGTTAGATGTACCATAAAAAGTGTCAAGATGAAGTAGTACCCTGGCAACTACAACATGTGTACAGGGAAGGCTGCCTCAAAAGCCAATTGCACCGTCACAGCTTTGCCTGCGACTTAATTCATGCCGTGCATCCCATCAGCTTTCCACATGCTCCAGCTTCATTGTGGGAAGGAGCAGACGACTGGCCATGACAGCAGTGCTTGCCACCTTGTTCTTCTACACAGATTAAAGAAAGGGTGACGAGCTCTCTCGCTCCTCTTTGTTTTTTTTATTTTATTTAAACCAGTATACGCAGGCAGACAACAAAGGAGAGATTAATGTCTCCAGAGGAATCGTGGAGAGCGATGAATTTGTACATAGATCCACAGCTGTGTAACGTGATAACACATCCTTACTGGTTAGAAACAATACTGTAACACAGGCATTGCAGTGCCGTACCGCAGTGTCACAAAAATCAATGAAAACTTTCTCTACAGTTTAATTTTATGGAAAGCTATTCCCTCTGCACTTCCTCTTGAAAGTCAGATCAACACCCGATACAACTAAGAAGAAAGCCAGATTTTCCAAATGTGACTGGACTGTTCCTCATCTCTAATTGTGTTAAGATCAGATCACAGACAGCATCATCACAAGTCACAGTTGGGCAGACCCCTTGCACACAAGAAATAAACCACAATTTTATGGAAGATATGTCACAAAGACCCTAATCTGAATTTTACTGAGCACAACAGACCTGAAAGAGAGTTTGTTCAGCACTGCCTGGGTGTAACTGCTGTTACGTATACAGAGTATAGAAGTGGACATGCAATTTAGTTTTTCGTATATCTGAGGGCACAGTTATTTTCTCCTGTTAACCTAGAAGTTACAGGATTTCTGTGCAAAAAAAAAAAAAAGGGAAAAAATTATATAAATGGGTGACAAAGCTGATGGCTGCTCGATAATAGGAGCTAATTTCAACATAGGAGAAATTTCATGAGAGATGAGAGGGCAAGACGGACCTTACATTTTAAATATAAACCCTGAAACTGCAGTTTTAGCATGCTTCCATAACATCTCTCTCTCATTGAACAACCTATCAGATAAGAAAAATCAAAAAAGCTGTCAAGCGCATAAGCCTGCAGGTGGTCTGGAACAGACCTGCCCGCGTGCCCTGAAACTTGAGGTGAAGGTGTTTGTCTCTCTGCAGACCTGGAGTCACTTCTCATGCTACAAACAATATAACCTCTGTCTTTAACCAGAACTACAACATTTACTCCAAATCTCGCTCCACCTGTCCTTGCAAAACCTGTTAATTTTGGTAAGGTTACAAGGGTCTGAGTCGGCACAGACTTTGGGCAACTGTTACCCATGTCCACCCAGTTAGGTATGAAAATCGCAGGAAAGCTTGATGAATAAGCGCATTGCAGTCAATGGGGCTGTAGCAACGTAAACAGGACCCAAATTTGACCCACCAGATTTAGCGTAATACTGCAATGATATTAAAAAGGTCTTTAAGAAACACCAAACAGTTGTACGTTACAAATAATCTTAAGTACTAAAGAAGCTGTCATTTACCCATGCTTAACATAAAATGTTGCTTAAGATACTACAGTTTTTTCCTGTTCTAAGTATAGGGAAGCACTGTCATAGGTAAGATAAGGACTTTTAACAGCAGTTATTTATTAAGTAAAAGTTAGCTTAGAAAGTCCTTAAAAAAATAATAATCTGAATACAACTGTTACAGCTAGAAAGTCACAAGTACTTGCAAGTTCTTAAAAAGCTTTTTGGATCTTGTGACTAAAGTATTTATAGAAATATTTTTTCTATTCTCTGTAATACAATAGCATGTTACAAATCAGTAAGCGCAGAGAAACTGCATGAGTAAAATTCACTGTTTAACTGGGCACGACTGCAGTAACTCCAGCAGGGACTCGGCGAGTCAAACAGAAGTGGCTCCTGCAGAAAGCACTACTCCTTCCCTCCAGAGCGAAGGGGGAGCAGTGGTACTGGACCCAGTAGAGAAAGGGATGAGAGGCGTTTCTTCTGGGAAGTCAGAGGTGTCCCGTGTTGGATCACCACAGTTTTTGCTAGCGTTCTGTGAAAAAGGATCAAAACCAACCACCAGCTGGCACCTGAAGCCATTTTCTGGGTTTCCCCCAGAGCACAGCGCCAGCTGTTGGAAACCAAGTCAAATGTGCAGGTCCGACCTAGCCAGCTACCTTCATTTTAGACCCAGCTCCTGATCTGCCCGTCCTGGAAGGACTTTGTTAAGGGGTAAGAGCAAATTACAAGTGGTTGTGTGGGCTGCAAAGGAAAGCAACAGACCCATAGATTTGCAAATTTTAAGAGACAAATACTGTTATAAAATGATAACCTTACTCAAAACAACATAATTTGTGTACAAGACTGATAAATATTCTGAAATGTCACAATAAATAGCACACAGTTGTAAAAACAGTAAATAGTTGCATTTTCTAGACCGCAGTACAGCAATAGAAAATATTAGCTTCTCAAATCACACCCTGCTACGTGCCACAGCAGGAAATACAAGTGGCCAGCACACCTGCCTGTTACATACACGTTGAAAAAGTAGTTACGTGATAGACAGTCAAGGAAAGAGCACCGCAAATGATATTTTATTGTATAGATGATATATTTTTCTCATGTAAGTAAACTTAGTAAAGTCGTAACTGTGAGTTTTAGCACCTATCAGTTAATAGCATCAACTATTATGTTAAGAGATACTTTTCTCTGTTAAAATTGACGTTTCAGAAAAGGTAGACCTGGACTTACTGAAAGTCTACAGGCACAGTCACTTGAGCAGTGACTTGCCAGGGGCTATGTTTGGAGGGATCCTTTTAGATCCACCTTTCAGTTTCTCACTTCTTTGAGGGAAGCTGCTGGTTTTTCAATGGAACATTTTTATCTCAAAGTCGCCAATCATACATAAGTTAAACGTGGGCATTTACAGGGGAAGATTCATGTAAAAATGATGCACTTTAATGATCTGAACATTTTAAAAGCTAAAGAGATGGCTCTGTCACTTAACTAATTTTGTGTAGAATGATAAATGATTTTTTCAGTTTACATTCCAGAAACTAAAGCCATCAGCACCATCAGTGAAACCAATAAACTTATCTTTCTGTAGATGATTGATCGTGGTGTCGGACAAGGGTTTTCAGATAGCAAATACATGAATGGAACAGCTAGAGAACGTACAGTACTACTTACTGTATGGACAGCTGCAATTCTTACTAATCTTCGGCTCACCAAAAATATACAAGTTTTAAAATGGAAATCTAAGGCACACAAAATACCATAATGATCTGATGTATACTGTATATTACATAGTCAAGAAGCATAAAACTGCTGGTACAAAATGATGGCATAATATTGTTTTTGTTTTATTATTATTTACAATCCCTTCATATCCTCTATTTGAACTAATATTAAGCTTTGAACTAAAATTTGCAGCATACCCGGTTTTTTACAAATTTTACTTAAAATAGGTAAGATACAAAGAATAGGTTCAATTCGGCCATTCTCTGCCATCAACATTTTTGTTAATTTCGACAGGAACCTGTGGAATTGAACCCAAGGTCGTTACATAGTGATTGCTACTTCAGACCTCGCTCCTGCAAACACTACGCGTGTGTACATTTATACAGGAGGATAGTCTCATTGATCTACAGCCGCATTAAAGTATTTGTAGCACCAAGGTCCTAACTGGCACTATGTGTTAAAAATACAATTTATGTACTTTTCGTACCGAAACTGTAAATATAGCGCTTACAGTTGAACTTCTCAAGGAAAAAGCACCTTGTCTAGGTTTTTAAATAAAGCAGATCTAGATAGTTCATATTCCTCTGTTACAGCACCACTACATTATAATATTATCAAGTATATTATTAGCATATTTTCGCACTGGAAAAACTCTGCCCTCATTATACCTACAGGTTACCCAGCCGGGGAGGACTCCGAGGCAGAATTAAGGTACAGCTTCGTCTCTGGGGCCTGATCCTGCAGCTCTCAGTCACGAGAGGAGTCCTGGCTTGAGCGGTCCTCCTGGCTCTGACCGGGCAGGTATGGCTACGCAGAGCTGTTCTCATGGAAGAAGTTGCAGGATGAGGTCTATCCTTAGCTAACATTGTCATTTGGTAATTTGTTTAAATAAATAAGTTTAAAAAAGAAATACATAGGAGAGGAGAATCAGAAAGAAGAGTGGGATGCTACAGTATTTAAAAGCAATGGAGTGTCTGTTTTTCCTCTGGGTTAGCAAATAGTCATTTCATGATATGTCACTTTTTCAACAGAAATGGAGAACATAAATTTCATATGTTTGGAAGGAAGAATACAACCCTTTCTACATGAAATGTAGAAATCACTTAAAAAATTACAAAACATTTTTGTAAAAAAACTGAACTGAGAAAGCTGGTGAATATTACGCATCAGTTATTCTTAATGAAAAATTTGCTGTTAAATATTAGAGTTTTCCTACATTTCCAACACTTCTTTTGTATTTTCCCCAAATTAATTTTTTTTTTCCAGAATAGAATAAGGCAACTCTAGGGGGTATTTTTTTTCATCCCAAAACAATCCTACCCCTGAGGCATTAGGAACATTTGGTTGTTGTGTTAACTTAGAATGCTCCAAACGAACGAGACTTATGCACTTATTGCTCAAAGAAATCCTAACAAATGCTGCCGTTAAAAAACCAAATAATATTCATAACTCCCAATAGCAACACATGTATTGACTAGACGTCTCCTAATTTCATGTTTGTACACTCTCTTGAAAATAATAAAATGCTTCTGTATTTTATAACTGTTGTTTATATGCAACATAAAATCTTCGATGAAAAAGGGCAAGTCTAAAAACAATCACATATGCTATTAGCATACATACTGCAGCTGTAACAATACAGAACTCTACACAGCAAGAATAAAATGATTTCTTCTGTAGAGTATGCACAAACCTTAGACAATATGATCCTTATACTATACTATTTCAAGTTAATTTTAAAAATAGAAAGTGCTTTTAAAATATATATTTACAGCTTAAAAACAACTTCCAGCCATCATTACCAATAACTTCATTTCATACATAAGGACAAATCTAGAGAAAAAATTCATTGGTTTTCTAAAAGATTTATCTGTAATTTGGACTATATAGCAATGGTTGGAAGTTGTTAAAGCAATGGCACCATGAAGTAATAATTCAGCTTATTTATTTTTAACTGTTTGATGTGGTTAAGCACCAAGAGCTGTGTAGAGCTATTACTGTATATCTTGATTTAACACCATAAAATATGAACCTGTTAAAATCCCTATAAATGATTTTTGTAGTAAACAGACTTGATTTAAAGCACCAAAATATAAATTCCTAAAGGTAATAAACTGAATGATTCAATCAAGGTTAATAACCTAAACAAAATCTTTTTTAGAATGTATTAAAACTATACAACTTTTTTTTTTTTTGCTTAAAATGTGCTTGAGCACCACCAAATGTTAAAGTCACAGTTTAAGAAGAAATCCCCCCCCTTTTTTTTTTTACCTCAGCCTTAAAATGGTTGAGATGAGCAAATAGTAAACGACACGAGACTTGTTCTTTAACAGCACCTTAAAGAAACACTGTGTAACACTGCACCAAGAGGAGGCATTTGATACTAACACCTATGCCCAATGGTTGTAAGGCCCTGCCACTCGTGTAAGGGCATAAGAAGATACTGTTATTACGTTATCCTTAGTTACTGTTAATGCTCTGCGTGATGGGATTTGGTTGAACTCATTGTCTTCATAAAAAATATCTCTGTTTTCACTCGTTTGCTTTGTTTTCCTACTGCTAGAGTTCAGTTCGGTATTCTCCGTTCCTAATCTTTCCGCTTCTTTTTCTTTTTCTTTTGCCCTCTCAGCCATCTTTGCTTCCCACATGGCTAAACCATGTTTTGGCTCATTTAAATTTTTGTGTTGGTAGAAAACTAAAGAAATTCTTGTGGGATGATTGCGGTTGGGTTTCTTAATAGGTGTGGTAGCATGGAGTTCTCGTCTTGCACATTCAATTAAGATAGAACCATGAGAAGGTGCCACAGCAACCCCGCCAATGTCATCATCCAAAAAATTGTGCTCGCTGTCTGACCACATTTCCTCAGCTTTTTCTTCGGAATCAGTCGGTTGTCCCAGTGCACTGTTTGGCTTTTCGTCAACACAGTCAAAATCACACATCTGTTCTCGATGGGAGCTGCCCTTTTCCACTGGGCATCCATGGGAACAGTCAGCTTCATTTCCGACTGCATCCTTTGCTGGAGAGCTTAGCGGTACTGACAAATCACAAGAGCTGATCATCTGTGAAGAAGGAGAATTGTCTAACTGGAGCTGACAATTCTGTTTGTCTGGCTGATGTTCAAGTATAGCGGGCAGGGGGTCTTTATGGGCTGGGGGGCCTGGAGCAGTGACCTCTGGAAGAATCGGTGGCACACCATTCATCTTATCATTCAGCAAAATTCCAGTATAATCTTTGACCGATACATCAAAGTTCTTACAATTAACATAAGGTGTCACGTGAGGTTGCTTACTACTGCATTCAAAATACCCGTAGGGAACTGAAAAATCTTGTTGAATATTGGTCACTGCTGTTATGCCAGGCTTATGTGCTAAAGATGAATACGGATGTAAACTATCCACCTTAAAAGGGGAGGAAGCCGTATACTGTTTTAATAAAGAGCAATTTTTAGTAGTGTTTGAAGTATGTTTCATGGCATAGAGGTGATCGGAAGTCTCCGTTTTTATTCCAGGTTTTAAAGCATCTGTTTTGTTCCCTAAAAAAAATGCACACCAAAGTGTAAGTACTTTTCCTCAGTTAATAAAATAGACCTTTTATAATATTTTCATACTTGCTTTCTAATATGGAAGATATACATGATGACTACAGGTTTTTCAAAATGGTTATTTTTAGCTTTTCAGGAATACCTTTTTGACTTTAAGTACATACATCACAACCTTGCTGAAGCAATGGCTTACCCTTTTCTAGTCAGACTGCCGGTATATAAAATAGAAAGGTATTCCACAGAGGGATGAATAAAATAAACAGATAAAATGAAATAACCACTCAGCCACGACTCACACAGCCCTCTTCTACACGAGCGCTTCCCAGCAGCTCAGGGCTGGCCTTCAGCACTGCCTGGGCTAGCAGGAAGCACTGTGTAAAAGTTTTTACATAAACAACGAAATTCAGTCTGTCTGAAATTAAGCCCGCGAAACAAAGTTCTCAACTGCCTTAACCCCATATTATGATTGAAGGAAAAAGTATGTTTATAGATCTTGTCCACTGCAGCAATTAAGTTACCGAATTACAATGATTTGTGCATTAGCAAGTAACTACTCAGAAATTTTCTTTTAGAAAGAGGCATCTGGCAACAGGCCCCAGGTAAATCCATCCTTACAAAGCTGCATCGTGTGATTTGGCTGTCTTCCATCTAATTGCCACACATTAATTATTTCAGGTCTTTGTGGAGACATACTTGTTCAATTTATGTCAGCTCCCTAATCAATTTCTAGTCCTGGCACCCTGCAGTTGTGCTTGTTTGTGGAACGGTCTCCTCAAACAACCCATTCTCCTTGTGGATAAGTTCAATCCAGAGTCCACTGGATTAATGGGAAAGAATTCCATCGACTTTGTTGGGCTTTGCATCATGCCCTGAAATTGCTTTACATGTGTTTTGCTGGCAAACTGGCACCCCACAGAGAGCTCTCACAAATTCTCATAAAAGACCGTCTCTGTCAGTGTTTCTTCTTTGTTCCATAAATACACAGAATGTTTAATTGCTCTACCCAATATAGAAGAACTATTCTTTATTCTATTCTGTCTTCTAATAATTTATAAATAGTGATGGATTAAAAAGCATTCTTTCAATAGGAATGCAAAAAAGGCAAAGTGGGATAAATTATGGACACAATAGTTAGTATGCAAATACTGAAGTTGTGGAGAGACATAAGGAAACCGCATCATCTCTTTAAAAACCTTTTCTATGAAATCAAACTCAAAGTAAAGTATTTAATTTAATTAAGAACACCCCTCCAGACCAAGACCTTCCTCCAAAAGATCTGAAACAGTATTTGAGAACAGCACTGTCTATCCTATCTCTGAAGAGAAACCTACATTCTCTGAAAATAAATTTTAACAACCCACAGCACCCTCAAAATGGCCGTGGCTCATGCAAATTCCCCACCTCTTGCCAGAGGTTCCTTGCTCTGCAGGGCCAAGTAGCAGAGATCAAGAGAAATTAATTCAAATATACGGGTAGCGGGAAATCAGTCATGGTTCAGATAAAGCGGCATCGCTCCCCAGGAAAAACCTCCTGTTCAAGCAGAGTCTGGTGCACCTCCCCTGGGAGCTGTTGGCTGAAGTGGCCACTGCTCTGCTGTGGCCAGGTGAGAAACTGCCTCTAAGTTGGTGGTGGTTCACCTCCTGTTCTATATGGGCCAACAACAATTGCTACTATTTATGGAGACAAAAATAACCTTCCCCTCTGTAAAGTTTATTCGTCCAGAATAATGTGGTTAAATGACAGGACTATACAAGGAAGGATGCAAGGCCTCTATCTTTAATATATATATTTCATAATAATTTAGGATTTCAAAAGCTCTCAGCATTAGCACAAATGTGAAAACTAACAGTTGTGCCACTTGCTGTTGGCCAAAGGCGCATGGCACCAAGCCTACTTAAGCTGTCTTCAGCACTCAGAAGGTCCTTCTCACCACCATCTTTGCTGCCAGGTAAAGACAGTAAAGAGGACAAGACAGTCCTCTCTTATCCCTTTCTAATTTCCAGTTCTCCATGTGGTGAAGACATGCAGGTTAGAGGAGGCTCTCAACCTTTCCAGGCTTTCCAGCTGGGGGATGCTGCAATGGCTCTGAAGTGACAGTCAGGTGCCTTTCAAAAGGATATACTACATCTGCCTGATGGACAACATGGCATAGCCACCCTTGGGACTCCTTTACCATCCTCCTGGCTACAACAGAAAGCGACAGCCTCACATGGCTGAAAACATGACTGATAACTCCACAGTTATCTCATCTTATTGTGCGTTCTCCGTATTCTTTTTAATATTGAAAAAGCCAAAGCAATATTCTAAACTCCTGTCCTCATTAGTAAATCAAGTACCATACATTACACACACCATTCATCCTTACCTTTTCCTTTATAGTTGAAGTGTAGCTAAGCATTCTTTTGTTCTGACATTAGGAAAAAAATTAACAGTAGTATCTGATTGGCTTAACACACCTTTAGCAGTACTTTATTCACTGCTTACATAAAACTAGGTAAGCAGTATTTGTTTGTCTTCCCCTGGTAAGTTTCTGTCTTTTTTTACTATTTTTCGATCCTTTGTCTTCTGTTTTATGTTTAAATGGTGTGACCAGAATTGAATGCCAATATTAATATAAAGGGATCCTGATTTAAATAATTGTTTCCTCCAGTTTACCAGCGGGAGTGACTACTGGATAGCCTAGTTTCAACTCCTCTGCCTCACAGGCGCATTGATTTTGTTTTCACATTAAGCCTAACAATCTCAGCTAGACTAAAATTTTCTGTTCCTCAGGACTAAAATGCTACCTGCCACTGGCAGCATGGAAGAACCAATCAATGACCAATCCCCTATAACTGCAAAAAAACCTGTACACACACATATTCTAAAACCATAATTTACAGGCCTTTGCATTTCACTGTGGGTTAGGGGCAGAGCAGCAGCGGTGTGCTCCGGTCTTTACCCAGCCATCATCCTCTATGACTAGAATAAACACGTAAATGACGTGCATAAATGCTTCAAGTTATTCATCCCATGCAGAGCACAACACCTTGCCCTCTGCAAACCTGAACTTCCTCTGCTGCTGCTGCCCAGGCAGCGAAGCCCCTTTGAAATTGTTCACGTGCCGTTGGCAGATTTGGGGATTACAATGTTGACATCTACTTTGAGGGATTCCACTATCAAAACTTCCATCACAAAAACTGCACTTTTGTGATAGAAACTAAGTATTTCTATTCACATTCTTATTTTTCTACCTCTGAACAACTTTCTCACTCATAAAAGTATTACTTCCTCGCTCTGTGACTTATTTTTATCAGCCACCCTTTTAAATTACTTTAGCGGAATTCTTCAAGTCCAAACAAATTATGGAAGTTGGCTTGTTTACACAGTTATTTTATTATTTTTGCGTGTTCAAGGAATAAAGTTCTATGTTCCCAAAGCATATGGCAAAACTCTGGATACTGTACCATTTGTTAAAGGCATGGTTTTCAGGTATCGAAGCCATGGCTATTTGTAACTACAATGTCATTTAGAGGTAGGCGGTTCATAACTCTATTTCAGTGTTTCAAAACAACTTCCAGTGAGATCAGACAATTTCAGAATTCCTTCCCAAACCAGAGTCCTCTACTGCTTCCCCGAGCACGATGGAAGTTATTAATCATTGCTGCCGAGCTATTGTTGGACGTCGTCCTCAGCCTGAGAAGTCCTTTTAGATTTGTTTCAAAGCCTGGACTGTGTCCCCCAAACTCGCACGCAGATAAATTGAATGTCTGTCTAATTTCCTAGGGATGTCAATAATCCTGCTTTTTTTGTTCTCATTCCATCTTGCTATATGCAAATTTTACGGGTTGCCCTGACTCCTCTACCGAGACAAAGCAGATTATGAAAATGTGTCAAATGTATTTTTTTTTCCTTTTAAATTTCATCCCACCAATATGTTCTTATAAATACATTTAACTCTTATTCTTCCCCTTAAATCTACTACATATATATATATCTGGATGTCTCTCATGAAAAAAAATTCAAAATTGTAGCAGGTTGGCTAATTTTCCTCTCTTCTTCTTGAAAGGCAAGATAGGCTATGCTTTAATTACTTTTATTTATTTTTTCCCCTCTAAGAATCGAAGCCCATGGCTTCCCCCACCTCTTCGTTCTTTTCTGCTTCTCATGACTGCAAAGTCCCGGGGAACAGTTCTGTCCTCTGAAGCACCAGTCCGAGCTCCGACCCCAGGTACGAGAGCATCCCCAGGCGCAAACACGCCTCCACCCAGCTCAGTCCAGGCACCATTCCACGCTGCACAAACCCCTACGGCAGCAGAAGGCTCTGCCCGCAGTCGCCTTGTAACAGAACCAACACGACATACCTTCTACCTGGCTGCAGACAGATGCCACCTGCTAATAGCATTTCAAGGAACAATTTGAGAGGCACTGTCCTATTTGATAAAACCTGGGGTTTTTTTTGCAAATCTCTTGCTCTGCAGCAGTATCCATGCCCTTGACAGGAAATTATCATCAACTCAGATTCTGAGAAAGCCATTGTCTTTCACAGGAAGTGGATAACACAGCTCCTGAACTTTCAAATGACAGACATTCACATCCCTTATTTAGGTAAACATTCCTACAACAGTATTTCAAGATAATGCTACTGCCATTATTTATTAGAATAAGGGAACTTGGAAATATTTCACTGGTGCTCACACACTGCCACAAACTTATCTTTGGACAATTATCTGTTTGGTTTTTTCCTGTGCCAAGAGAGAATATTGACTACAATGACTTGCCCATTAACCCCTCAAACGCAGAATATACAAGCATTTTATAAAAACCGAGTATTAAGGAGCTTTTCCTTCCCCTCAGAAGGAAGGCAACGTAGTATCAGAAGAGACTGCCCGAATTTAATGAGCACCACTCACCTAAACAATGCAAAGTGTTACCAAGATTTTCTGGGGCTTCAGTTTTCAGCTTCAATGGTGTTGAATATTTTTTATCTATTAATGGCTGCTTTTCAGTTGGGGTCCTCCTTGTGTCTGGTTTCTTTTTCTTTGTAGCTCTGAGAGGCTCAGCTAACATTCGTACTTCTCTGGGAAAAGCTGTGAGCACCTGTATGGCTCCGGCTTTTATCTTAGCTTCCAGTCCCTCTTCGGTGCCGAATTCATCTGTTTGTGAAATTTTGTAAAGGGGTAACACATGGAGCTGTTCGTCACTTGGAATCACCCCCACTCTCCGGTTATCTTCCTTCGTTAATGTACAGACCTGGCAAGAACAGAAACATTTACAAACACAACCAACATACATAAAATAAAAAAGTTATTTAAGTATTGAAGCACTCATCCTAAACTTCATTGTTTCCTCGTATTTTATGGCCTCAATGCTATGGGTCTTTCAAATGCAAACATCTGACAAATATTTTGTTTGATTTATGATGATGCAGAAAAATTACCGGTACCTGAATAAGATTCAAGGCACATGTCTTGGACAGGAAAAATTAAACTTCGGCTCAACTTACACTATACACAAATATATGCCAACCTTACAACCAATAATGTGAGTTGTAAATATACTGTAAATTCCTCAGCATTCAGATTTTTTTTTAATACATATTTGATGTTTAAATTCATTTTTAAGGACTAAAGAGTATGAAAAAATTATTGTTTTTGGATTGAATAGGAAGTTTCTATGACACAGAACTGGTTTTGTTTTTTGTTTTGGCTGGCAAATGAAAAAAGCCCCCACAAACAGTTACTCATGCTGCTCTATGTTTTTAGCAAATCTCAGCTCTAACTCCCTCTCTCTTTCCACACACTGTCTTAAATTAACACCCTTCCCAGCTCTGCCTGCCTGCCTCACCAGACCCAGGCAAATGTTTGGTTTCTCTTAGGGCACTGACCTACTTTCTCTTATTAAATGATGTGCTGTGAGATATGGGAGCCAAGAGAACACTGGTTAGATCCAGTTTGATAAGGGCACATCAGAAATGCGGATAAATATTCAAACTTATTTCAACAGTTTTCTTACTAGAATTTTTCCACGTCACTGCTGAACCTTTGCAGTACTTAGAATTTTCAGCACTTCTAGAGGTCCAGCCATATTAATATTAACCCTTCACCCTTAAAAGAAGTGCTAAAACCAGCAGTATGCTTGCTGGCTTTGTTCCCTGCTTTCCAAGGGATGGCGGCACTTTTACACATATGAGCACATGTACCGATAGTCACATCATTTCTAGTTTTATTGCTTACATTCATAAGAGACCACACTACATTCCTAGAAAGCCATGCATTAATATCATGGCTTAGTTAAGCTGATATTTCACAGAGAATTACTACCTACACACATACAGGAATTTGAGCACCATCCAAGGATGAGATGATACGCCCTAAATGGAAACGCTACCGTTCCATCATAGTGTAGGCTGAATGTGATGCCTATCACAAACAGTTAATCCAATTTCCCAGAATCTTGTCATCGTGCCTAACATTCCAAGGGAAAAGAATATTATTGTTATTTGGGGGGGGTAAAAAACCAAACATTTTTTATTTTATAGCACAGCTTTCACATAAAGGCATCACACAATTATTTCTACAATAATAAAATTACAGAATCACAAACTAAAAATCCTAAATCAATAAGGTGGTGGGGTTAGGGCTTTACAAATAGCTATATGCAAAGCTTGACAGTTGCAGAGCAGCAAAAGGAGAAAATCTGAGGGGTACAGACAAAGGAGAAGAGCTTTTCAGGTGGCGTTTTGAAAGGATCGAGAGAAGGGCTCTTAAGAAGGCAAAGTGAAGGGGCAATTAGAAGCTGATGAGTAGCATTTACTGATGTGCTTGCTCCATGCGGACTTACCTCTACGGGGCAGCCTTTGGACTATGAGGAAGATTTAGAAAAAACAACAAGTTGTTCCATGAGCAGCAAATGACGCCTGGTTCCCTATGGAGTTCTCCGTCCCCGCGCTCCCACGCACCCGACCCCAGCACCATTTCCCCTGCTCCCCTTCCTGCTGCGCGGCCACCTCTGCTGGGCACCAGCTGGTGGAGGCAGGGCACGGCTGAGGCTACCAGGCCAGCAGCCACACGCAGATCAACCCAGCGCCGCCTCCTCAACGGAGGAGCTAGCCTGCATCTGTCTTCCCCTCTCAGAACTGAAATTTCACAACTTGGAACAAGAGGTTAAAAAAAAAAAATCTCCAAAGACAATTAATTTTTGCAAAGCTCAGTAAAATCTGGTTGAAATTCGCCAGCAGATTCCAAGTTATTCAGGAAGGGTGAAAGAGGGTAAGACATACAGAGAACACAATTACACATGACTCATGTTCTTAGAAAGCCCAGCACATCCTCCCCTTCTAAATTAAAAACAAAAGCAGTAATAAAATAAGCATGGAGGGGCCTAGCTGCCACTTGTTCTCAGCAGAAACTGCGTGAGTCTCGCTCATCTTTTAGAATATTCTGTCCAACCTTTGCCTGGACCCATGCACTAGTCTGAAAAATGTCCAGATCTTGAAGATTTCAATCCACAGTCTTGCTTGTTTTGAAAACTGAGACCCTCATCCAATTTACAGTTCTAAATTTTCATGCATTTCACCAGACATTTATTAGATTTATACTTTTCCATAAAAAGATTTACTCTTAAAAATGTATTAATAATCTTTCATCTGACTTACAATTAGGCAAAGGTAGATTAGCTCTACATTTTCACAATGCTTAGCCCAGGGGAGAGCATACAAGTAGAGACAAAAATCAAAGCTTGTATTGGTTGACGAAAAACCTATTTTAATCAAAAAGGAGATTTTGTCACTATCAGAAAGCCAACACCCTCTTTAGAGGATGAAACCTAAAAAACTGTTTTGAAGAATTAAAAAAGATGAAGTCCGCCGTATATTGGCAGAACTATATTTAAAGTATAATCAACTCCAACACACGCAATACATTAAATACCAAGTTAGAATACACAAAATTAAGAAATTAATGTGTATTAAAACTTACGTTAAAAAACTGAAGACCAGTACACCTACAGCCTAAATACCATGACAGCAAATTTAATATATGTAAAATTTCCAGGTCAGTGTCTCCCATCATATATTTTAATATAAAAGGAAGGGCACAATGGCAAGTGGATTATTGCAAAGTTAATGTTACAGGGAAACCAGCTATAAATTTAGGCCCTAGAGATAAGTTAGCAATTTACAGCTGAAGTAGAGCACTCACCAAATAAGAAACATCCATTTCAAAAGCCAGTCTAACATGCAAATCTGTGCAAAATATTCCATTAAGAAACTTAAAGAGAAGCTATTGCTGGGAAGTTAAAAGCAACATTTGCTGCGAACTGACCAAAATTAATCCCATACATGAGAAAGCCATGGGCTCTGCTAAAGCCCATTTACACAGTGAAGCTGCACACTCTGCTACTCTCAGTACTTTTTCCAGAACATGCAGCGAAATCATCCAGGATGCTCAAAAGCCAAAGAAAACGTTGGCCAAGTGGTTTGTTTAGGTTTCCAGTGTGCTTGGTGATCAAAGCCATTACCTATTCTGGGTTGAGTGATGTCATGGTAAATCTTGCATATTCGTAAAATTGTAGTTATTTTTTTTTCAAACTTGAGATGCACTCATGAACTCCATGTAATTCCCTCCACAGATCTCCAAAGAAACATCTGTAACCACACAGCTCCCAGTGCTTTATTCTGAGACTCTTTGATCTGCGTTTGTCCCCTCGAACTTCACACGTAGCAATGATGTAGCCTTTTCCGCTATGTTGTAAGAACAGATGTTTTAAATTCAAGTTTCAGCAAAGCAGTCAAACAGCCTCTGTAAACTTGAAAGATGGAATCAAGTTTCCTATACCCGTCTTCCCTTTGCAGATGGAAAAGCAGCGGGTGCCGTGTGGGACTCTGCGGTGCTGCTGCATCATCATTGCTTCCCATTACAAATACGATCAACACTGCTCTTCCTTTACAGCTGAGACAAACTGCGCTGTTTTACTGGCCTGTTACACCCTGAGTAAGCGTGCCTGAGTATGAGCGTCAGAGAACGGAACCCCAGGCATATTTTCCTTTTGACCACTAGATACACAGACAGGAGGTGACATCAGGCAGCATTTCTGTACCCTACGCTGTAATGTGGGCACGGCCCACAAACTACTGTCTAGGAGTTTGCAGGTTACTGGAGTGAACTTCTAATGTTTCTCCATTTTCACAATATAAAGAACCGTAACAAAAATCCTTCCTTTACAGCCCTGTAGGATTTATCTTTTCTCCTACTTGTTATTATCTAAACTACCAATTTAAGCGTCTAGTACTTCCGTGGCAAGCTGTGGCACAGTCCACACCATCCATGGACATTCCGTCACTTACTGCAGAGGCCTGGACTGATACCAATGACTCGATGAGCTACAACTACAGAAATACAGTAAGGCATTGGAGGAACAGAGGATTATTTTTTAAAAAATAAACAAGGAACAGTTTCTTGATGGATTGCTGATTGACACTACTTAGTTCCGCTGCCAATAATAAATTTTGTACTGTAGCTGGCCTTGGAGCATAGATTTATCTTCCTCCCTTCCTTCCAGAGTGCCTGCTACAGACTGTGTGGCACCAATGATTACTCACAACTGCAGCTGGTCTCTCTCCTTCCTCAACTCCAGCAGAAAGGGCAACGTGCCCCGTAGCATGAGAAATACCTATGTGCCGCCTATAGAACTAGCGAAGTCTTCATTAACGATTTTGTTCTAGTCACGGTAAAACCCCATATGTCAGTGATACAAATGGATTCACACAGGTATGACGAATACAATCCTTTGCAGCTAATCCAATAAAGAAACAAAAATACTGACATTTCACAGACTCCATTAATAACTGCAAAGCTTTTATTTGTGTGTTGCTCATTTACAGTCTGGCTTTGTATCCACAAGGAACACTGCACCCTAACACTGCAGTTGTAACGTACGTCAGTGGCCCTTAGAAGGACATTAAAAGATGACAAAGAGTCTGAGTAAAAATGGATGGTATATTTATTGACTTAAAGATTCTTTAAAAATTCAATTCATAGGCAGAAATTACTTTTGCTTCTTTCACATAAACACATTAGTTTACACCTCTGTAAAACTGCCAAGTGTTTTCATTCTGCTACAGAGCAAACAGGGAATATTCATTTTTATTTTTAGCTTTTCTACCAAAAAGCATAAATTCAGGGTGTGACTTTGCCAGCCAGGAAAGGTGTTCAGCAAATCAAATCTCCCACGGTAAGCCTCAATTTTTGTAAGATGTACCATGCTATCTTGTATCTACAGAAGACATTTCCAATACTTTTTTCCCCCCCACTGCTGACAAAAATGACAGCCTCATTTATTTTCAGTCACATACAAATAATGCAGCTGATCATCAATACCCAGAAAAATACAAGAACGCTCTGCTGAAATTCTGTCAGGGACACAGCAAGGAAATTGTTATTGGCAGCTCATTAGATAATATATTCTTTTAAGTTTACAGTAAACTCCATGCTTATCATTAAATTCATTTAAGTGCTTTGCTGAACTCATGTCTCTGCCTGGTTTAAATAATTTAAATAGATTCTGGCTTCCCTTTATTTTCAGTGCACTGTACAGCATTCCCGTTGTATTTGTGGTAAACAACTGAAGGGAGAAAATGAAAAGGCGTCACTTACGCCACAAATAGTGGTGGTGACAGAGCGGCAGCATTCATGAATACCAGCTTATAAGGTATTTATTTTAACCTTTTCAGTCTAGAGCAACTTTAGGTTTTATAAATGAAGATGTTTGTGTCAGAATAAGAAGGAAGGGAAGAAATCTTACCAACGCTAACAAGGTGCAAGATGACAACTACACTTTGTACAGACTTTAAACTGTGACTACCATAGAAAAAAAAATCAAATAAACAAAATAAAAGAGAAAAATAGTAAATAAAGTTGTGGATATTTGAGGTTTGTAAGGCAGTGCAAATCACTCTCGTTCTGTTTCTTACCACATTATCAGAAAACAATCAGCTATATAAAAGCTGTCACCTCTGTTAGATGTATTACTTGCACATGGTACATTTTACAGACAAAGTATGTCATAGTTAAGATGTAAATGACCCCTCCATCATTATTACCCGCGATCTGTAAGAAATCATAGTGTACTTTAAACCAAGTAGGTAGCCAGAACAGCTTCTGGAACTAGATGGGAATGCAGGAGATGACCAGAGAGATGCTAGAATCATGTGCAATAATTTATTTTTGTGTTCTTATCACTGGTTTTCCTATTTTATTACCAGATTTGGCTGGAAGGTAAAATTGAAAAGCCCAATTTTGATCATCAAACTGAGCTAGACTGAAGCAAGCTCAGCACGTGCTATCACCCTGTTCACAAAACAGCAAAATCCTTTCCTTTAGGCTTCCAATATGTACCACTGTAACCTAGATAAACCTAGACAGGCTAATAGACAGCAAGCTCTACCCGTCCTATCCATCACACCCACCTCTTCTCACTGTGAGGGCTGTATATAGGTCATTAGGTAAGTCTGAACTCTAATCCACCTTCCAAATATATAAAGTATATAAATTCCAAGTATATAGACTGAGTGCTAATATTTGCAACTATTTTCTATTTATATATAGCCCTTTGTTGCAAGTATGTTAAAATAAAGATATATCAAATCTAAATAAAGAGAATATCAGGTATGCAATATTTATTTCTATGAGCTATCTGGTGAAAATCAGAATCCAAGGTATAGTTCTCAGCAGTTATAATGATTTGATAACGTTCTGCAAGACTTACAAAATTTGTCAGAACTTGCTAGAAAGATAATTTTAAGTTCTGGCCTACATAATGAGATACTTCACACAGGTCATAATTTACCATGCTGCTTAGATTTGGAATTACTTGCAAACGCACCAGGTGCAATCCATAGAAAGAAAATAGCAACGCTAGTAAGCATAATCTGAAGCTGAAATAACATCAGATGATTACAGATAAATACTGGTTCGTAAAACTATTCCACAATAAATTCCTCCCAAAAAAGGGCTAACTGTCCCTCCAGTCACTTCCGACCATAAGTTACGACTTTTCTGGGATCCAATATGACAGAATGAGTAGCAGACTCAGTTTCCATTTTATTTTGTCTTTAAGAGGCAATGTAGCACTTAAAATACAATTATTTTCAGAATGCCAAAACTGAATTTCATTAAAAAGTATACCACGTAGTTTGTCATGAAAAGGAAGCCTCATTTTCAAATCTGGCATCTTTAAGGGGTCTGAATTCCACACTTCAGGAGCTTTGCAGTGACTATACTCACACATGAGCTTACTTACAGCATCTTACTAATTAATATTTTGCAAAGTACGCTTCCAGCATGTCTTACAAAATATCTGCATATAAGTGGCATTCAATGCTAGGAAAAAAATATTACTCTATTCAGGACTGGCACTCCTGGTGAATTCTGAGACCTTCCATACTTTAAAGCAACAGACATTTCCCCAACATAGAAGCACACAATCAATATCAAGCAATTGTTCTAGTTATTTCATTGCTGTTACATACAAATGCTAAATATTAAGTATATATGTAAATGCAACATTTTATTCAATCACAGCAATATAATGAATCAATTTTCACTTCCAAATTTACAAAAAGACTGTTTCTAAGCAGGCGGGGATTTTAGATGGATTTCTTTTTCCCCAGATACACATCCTTTGATAGCAAAAACATTCTTGAATGTTACCTCCGCTGATGTACAAGAAGTCATCCTAGCTGTTTAGAGCATTACAATGCTCTAACTACTAAAAAAATCCAGATTGTCACTTTTATTTTATCTTTACTTTTTGGAGATTGTCTTTCTTCACAACTATGGTCTCAGTTTCTAAAAGATCACTTAACTTAGTTCCCAGCTGATTTTCTCACTAGCGATCCAGCAAGGTATCTAAAACAACACATCTGTGGGTTTTCCTTTCATACTGAGACTTAAAGATCGTAACAGTCACCTGACTCCACCACCTACCCCATGATATCATACTCTCTACTTTCTGACTAGGAACTATACCAGTGCACAGTGCAAGAAAAAGTGAATTTGATGAGAACCGAGCCTGAGGGAGGTAAATTACTGAGTTTGTTTTAGCTCTTCCTCTACAGAGATATGTAGAACTCCTCAGTTAAATAATTATTTGCCTTTGAACATCAAACCTCTACTGTGAATAGGTTATCTGTCCTATGGACAGTGTTCTCCAAAGGGCCTGGGTGTCTTAAAAGAATTAAGGTATTTTGTAGAAAGGACCACTCCCATACCTGTCTTGATCTGTTCTGTAATAAGATGAACTTATGTCCTCCGTAGACCAGTAATAAATATATGCAAATAACACGGTAATTTATAAATAGGAACATGCAGTTAATTTCATAATTGCCTTAAAAAACTTCATGCAAATGTACCCACTAAATCAAGCAGCATTTTAAAACACACAGAAATCACAAGAGCATACATACAAATGAGAAAATCCTATGTACGTACCACAGTGCTTCCATTGTGCATGTTATGTGTGTCCTTATGGGCATGGGCACAGAAATCTATGCAAGCTGTGACACCAGAGAAAGGCCTACCATCCTTGGATCCAAGCCGACAGTCTGGGCCCATGTGTTCATTTTCCACCTGAAAGTAAAATAAACTACAGGTACTTGGGACTGAAAGTGAGCGACTTGAAACCCCATGAGCCACAAATGCACTTGTGATGGAAAAAATGCAGCCGGTAAGAATGATCAGAAAGCACGCAACACTTAGGACTGCACGTCAATGAGATGAGCAGCTCAGCCAGAGTCAAAATGTCTTTAAATAATAAAAAGATTTTATTTACAGTATTATCTGCAAGCCGTTTCCAAATGCACAGCTCAAGGCATAACTTAACCATGAGCTGAAGTATGAAGAGTGCAGTATTTTAAAGCTAACCAAATAAAGCAACCACTGTAAGCAATCAAGGGGATTCACCACATCTGCAAGGTCTGCGGCTTCTACCCATGAACATACTTTGTGGTTTCATCTTGTTTTCAAACTACGCTGCCTGTTCAGAGCTACAGCTATACCAGTTGAATGTCACAGACCTACCTGGTTCTGGAAGGCTTCAGGAGCAAGCTTTTTATAAACCGGAGCCACATCGGTAGCTAAAGTTTGCAAATTATTTTCAAGAAGTTCCTCCTGCAGAGAAAGGCAACATTTAGAGTGCTGTAATTTGCTTTAAAAGAACCTAATACAGTTTAGAGATGCCTGACAAGTCAGACTCTATCTTACAGTTTATTAATCTGACTTCTGTTCTGCTGCCTTGTCACCAATCTGCTTTGGTGGCAAATAAGCCTGCTTCTGCATGACTAAAATACCAAAATTGTTAAATATAAGTCAACCAAATAACAATGGAGGATATCAGGTACAGCAAAGAAACCCAATACACAGGGAACTAATTTCTGCATCACCTTCTCCTTCCGATACATAGTCAGTCAAGGAACAAGGTATGTTCCACACAAAATAGAGAAGTAACTTCTAGGAGAGAAAAATTAAACCGCCTGCTGAGAGGAGATGGAACCCCAGGTCTTCTTTCAGTGTTTTGCTTGTGGGGCCTTAATTTATGTCAATACAGCCCTGCTAAAAGAATCCTAGGTTTCCACCTTCTTTTAATTGTATAAGTAACTCTCCATAGCATTTAACATTAATTTCAGCTCTTACCGGAAGAAGCGCATTTCTAATGTTGCAACAGAACTCTTACTAGGAACATTTGATAAATATTTTGTTCTTTAGAGGTGCAAACCCCAGGACTTTATGGAAATATCTACTAGATTAGCAAGGAATACTCCTTTCCATGGGGTAAGCCACATAAACACTAAACTAGCTAGGTGGGCTTCTATGGCAATGTAACATTTAAGCTCTTATTTATCGAAATAATCCCCAAATTCTTTTCCTAAATTTTTGCTTTTACAGGAAAAATCACCAACCAACAGGGGAAGAAAACGGTGGTGACATACTCCCTACTTTGTTCTCCTCCAAGGGCCAGGCTTTGAGACACAACTGTAGCTTCAGTTTTGCATACTGTATAGTGGCAAAAAGTAACAGCTTATTTTATTTTGTTTAATAAAAAAAAAAACCCAAATACAACCATCACCACATACTGTAAGCACCAATATATATATATAAACTTATGTGGATACTTTGACATTTTTCAATGTGATGTTACATTACAAAACGATACTGTATTTTTAACTCATAGCCAGTTTATTAACTCTTGATCACTACCACAAGTTTTTCTGAACTGCATTGAAGGTAACGCATCCTTAATGATCTATCCTATGTACTATTCTTACCTAGGTATATTACACCCTTAACCTCATCTCACTTCATCCAGTGCCTCAAATGATCCAAATCTTTCTGGACTTCGAACTATCTTCTTCTTAATTTGCTCTACCTCCTAGCTTTATGTCATCTGCAAAATCATCAATATCCAATATTTAGCTAAAAGAAGTATCTGCTAGAAATATTAATGATTAAACCAAAAGAAGAGAAAAATTATTTACCAGTAATTTCACTTGAGATGCATTGACAACCTGCATGCACACTGCAAGTGCCCAAACACCGCTGTTGCCCAAAGGGGCACACGCTCCCCTCGCAGGCAAACGCAGCTCTGGAGAACCTGTGTGCTGCGCAACCCTCATCCCCTCTCAGCTGCAGAATCCAAAGAGGCTTTAAAACAACTTCCACAGAAAAGGGAAGGCACTTTTAGATCACACATCTAGAAAGTGTCCTGGTTAAGTAATCTCTTTTAAGCAACTGCTTTTACACTGTGGTAGAAGGGGTTCTCCTCCAAAAAATTACAGGTTACCCATCAAGTGAACAGGCAGCACCAGACAGCTCTCATGAGTGAGGCATCACTTCCAGAGGCTGCAGCTGACGCTGTTGTGCTTGACCGAGGGTTCAAATGAAGCTCAAGGTGGCCGCTGCACAGACTCGGAGCAAGTGATGCCACCAACAGAGCTTGCAGTCTCACAGAGCATATTCTGATCAGACAGATCTATTTGGGCTCTCTCATATGAGATCTGGCACAGCCTAATATTTCATTAGACAGTACATATGAAGGTTGCCACCTCTGTTGATCCGCCAGCTAATGTTATTAAAAATACCACCTACAGAGAAAACACATGCACAGAATGCTTCGTGCACAGCACCATGCAAGGGTTTGTTTGCAAGGGCGTGTAGCGATAGGACGAGGGGCAATGGTTTAAACTAGAGCAGGGCAGGTTTAGATTAGGCATTAGGAAGAAGTTCTTTACAATGAGGGTGGTGAGACACTGGCCCAGGTTGCCCAGAGAGGTGGTGGAGGCCCCATCCCTGGAGACATTCAAGGCCAGGCTGGATGAGGCTCTGAGCAACCTGATCTAGTTGAAGATGTCCCTGCTCACTGCAGGGGGGTTGGACTGGATGACCTTTAAAGGTCCCTTCCAACCCAACACATTGTATGACTCTACGATTCTATGCAGGAGGAGAACCTAAAAACACAGGATCACAGAGAATGGAAAAGGACAAAGGAGAAGGAATAGTACTTGTAAAATGAAGACATGCCCAATAAGCATATTTTTCTATGAACTGAAAATTTACAAAACAAATTCCTTCGAAACAAGCAGAGCTATTTTCAGCTTGTACTGCCTTAGTCATGTATTCAGCGAGAGGGGCAGAAGGGCTGAGGCAGAAGTTCCCCACTTTAAGGACTAGTGAAGTTTGTGACTACCCACAACGTGAGTGGACAGCACAACTCAGAGGAGATTGAGGGTTTTGCATTCAGGCACATACGTGTAAAAGATGCTGTGTCAACTCTTTCAGGAAAAACTTAGGACTTGGGAGGAACATTTAGCTTCAGTGAATCAAATGACATCTTCCTCTTCCTAGAACACAATTAATGTTTCACATTGTGTGTACATACATGTGTGTACACTACACATTAAGCAATGCAAGAATACCTCTGCTACTGTCTGGACTTCAACCAGCTAGGTCTTTTCTGTAGCTGGCAGCCATGGAGTTCAGAAGCCAAGAAAGACTATCGGCAGGGTAACCCAAACAGAGAACTAGGTAACTGACTGCCCTACAGCGTATGTCTCTTAAAGCATGCCAGTTGTGCTAGTAAAGACACAATACTTTTCCTAAGAGTTCCACGGGGAAGTGGTGTTACAGACATCTACCGTCAGAACAAAAGGCACTTCCGAGTTACCCTGAGGAACGAACGTTCATCAGGCAGTGGTTATCAGTTTACAATACCTTCATTCCTTCTTCATGAAAATATTTTCAATGTAAAAAACTAATTTGGTTTGGTTATTTTAGAGGTTCGTTACTTCACATAAATCCATCACTGTATTTTCTGTGCTATCTCGGCTTTATGTCATCACTAACACTCATAAGCAGCAATTACGGTATCATTTCACTGCATGTTTAAAAAACACGCTGTCCACAGAAAAAACAGTTTATTCTAGGTGGCCAAGAGAAGACCAGGCTGTCAGGCAGTCAAACAGCAGGGTGCAAGCAGTGCAATCCAAGGTGCAAAATTTTCTATGACAAGGCAAAAGGACCAAATCTCTGAGATGCAGCCTCAGTGCTTAGAAAAACCCTTTAGCTGTATTTTATACGTACAGAGAACTAACTTTTCATCGAGAGTTATGCAGAGGAGCTAAATATGCATACAGAAAAGCACTTAGGGATAATTTTAGGGTATTTAAATGCACAGTAAATGACACAGAGTTTTCATACAGTGGAAAAATTATAAACACTACTGTTACCAAACATTTAGTTGGGTGCCTGTGCGATAAGCTGTGCATACATGTATGAGAGAGGAAGGGTGGATACCCACAGACTCCATTTCTAGTTCTGAAAAATAACTGGAATAAGTGTTTGGAGGAAAACAAAACAGTAAAATAAGTAAAATAAATCTTACTTGCTTAGGGTCATCCGTGAGAAGCCTGAATTTCCTGGGGTTTTTGCTTCTGGCAAATTTACAGCCATTGAAATACATACTCCACGAACAGCCAAATGAGAATGACGCTCCACAAGTTTCTGGATCAAGTCCTTGACATGCACAAGTACGACTGTAAGGAAATAAAGACATGTCAAGTCAGCTGACAACGCAGGTTTGGGTTTTTTTTTCTTTTTTCTTTTTACATCAATGTTAGTTGCATTTTTATTTATTTATTATATTTATAATACATAGTATAACAACACAGGAATTTATAAAACACAGTTTAACCAGACATTTTCTGTTAAGGGAATATTTATGTGTAGATGGCTAACTTTTTTCCCCCCATAAAGACAGTCTCCACTCCTCAAAGTCCCACTTCTGTGGAATACCTAACACTGAGTTACAGCTATATTAATGTACCCATGCTGCTTGATTTTGACTTCTTCAGTCGGAAAAAATTTTTATCCAAGAAAATACCACTCCTACTAAAGGTTACCCCTAAAGCCAATAATTATTTTGTTATGTGCTGCAATACTATTAGCTGGCAAATTGATCCAAACTTCAAAATGGAACAACCCCACTTAGTCCGGCCCTTTATGAACACGAGCATTAGATTCGGGTCCCGTACAGTTATTAAGAATCTGCTTGAATGCAGGCTACACAAAAATCAGCACAAAGGCAGCACTGCTACAGAGCCTCAGTTGCAATATATTATATCTAGCCAAGTAAACTACATTCCTTTCATAGAGACACAGAGAGGAAGATCCAATTTTGAGTGTTCAATCTTTCTTTTTTTTAAGGGTCACGTATCACCTTCTTAGCAGCTCTTTGGCATGGCTGTGTGTGCCGAGGGCACACTGAGCATCTCGGGCAGCGTGCGCGCAAAGCCAGGAGAGAAGTTCATTGCACCCCTCTCCCTGGGTGCAGCGAGTACAACCATCACTTAGTGCCTGGTCTCCAGGAAAAGCAAGGAACTAAGTTTTATACTGAAATGACACCTAGTGGTTTGTAATTTTACATGAGCTTTTGTGTATTTATTTTATTAGTCTTACTATCGAATTCTCAAGTTATTTACTGCAGAACATTCAAAGGGCTACACCACAATCGTTTACTATTGAAGTCACTTACTCTTCATTTAACGCACACCGACGGCTGGTGGGACAGCCGTATTTTCTGAGACTCTGGGTCAGTTCTTTGTACAGCGTATCAGCCAAGAGATGAGGGATCCCTTCCCAGGCCAGTATGAGAATCACGATGACGGCAGTTTGGCAGTGGTGTCCTGCACGCTGACGTACCAAGCACAGCAACTTTTCCTCATCGCTACTTCTTCGTATCACCTGGAAGAATCATTTTGTTTATTCTTTGATAGGTGTAGGAAACACGTAATGCGTTACTCTTCTCTGGGACACGTAAGGGCTGGAAGAGTAAAAAATACTGCTGCCCAGAGAGTGTCCCTCAGCAAGTAGGACTGCGACAGCATCACACACTGATCTCTGTTCTGGAACAGGATTTTGCGTCACCTTTTTACCTGTAGAAGAAATAGCAGTGCATTTTACAGGAGGAGGAATATTTTACACAATAAAGAAGATGGATTAAGAGGAAAATAACTACTAGAAGAAAATAATAATCCTGAGACAACAGTTACCTTGAAAATCATACAGAAAACATACTGCCAAACCCCGGAACGCAGGTACATAAAAGCACACCACAAAAGCACCCGTATGCATGGGTTAGGATGGTTACCACAGCTACGTATCAGTACATAAAATAGTTCCCACCTCGCAAAGTAAGATCAGAAGAAAGTGATGAAAATAAACTGTGTTCTTAGGGAAGGAAGCAATGAGATTTTTAAGAACATACCCCTAGACAACCTAGATTAAAGTTCTTAGCAGACTGCGTAAGTTTTTTTACTAAACTCTATGATACGCAAAGGAATCTTTGTCAACCTCATTCATAAAACACAGAGACTAACACAACAATAAACAGTTCAATATACCACTGAACTAAAAAAAAAAAAAGGGGGGGGGGGAAGAAAAAGCTAGACAGCCCTAATCCCACATGTTTAGGTTTTTACCACAATCTGAAATAGAGTTGCATTGTAAGATGACCAAAAAAAAAAAAAAAGCACTCAAATGAGGCAATACAAGAACATAATCTTTGAAAATATGTTTATCTATTCTCCAAACATGTTTTAGCCAGCATAGCCTGTACAAGGTCTCCAACAAAGGTGTCAAGATCTCAGCATTAAGCTCCAAGCACACTGTGCCTGGACCTCCCTCCGGCACTAGAGGCTAAATCCTCTTCCTCAGCTGTGTCGTCCTCACAGGATGGGGACCAGTGAGTCTCTTCCTTTCTGCCTGCTGAGGCAAGCCCTTACGTTGCAGATATTCTCTGCCAGCTCTGTAGCAACACGCTTGCTCAGGACAAGCAGCCGGTCATCCCAGCTTTCCACCCAAAACTCCCTCTCCATTAGCAGAATGTCCTCAGGCATCTTACTAGTCACGGGCTTCAAAAGCAACTCACAACACTTATTCTTTGAATATCTCCAAATATCTGCATTTTCAGGCAGATTCCCTACTGGACTGTTGTCAAAGGTTCTTTGTTGCCAGATGTGCAGCTGTCACTCATATGTGACCCTTAGCCTGATCAGCTGTGAATATCTAAATTATTTGAACTCATTAAAAGTGAGGAGCAAAGCACACCTGTAATTAATCTGCAACTGAAAAGATTTCCAATAGATAAACCATTTCAGAGGGAATCTGTGCAGGCTTAGCAGGAAGACGCAAGCTTAGAGTTAATTTGTGTCAAGAGAGAAAGTATCATCCTTCTGAATTTAATCATACAGTCTTACAGACAGCCTTAAACTTGGCGAGAAAACAAGCAAATGCATCTGAGATACCATTCCTCAAAAGGAGTCTTGGTTGTGACTGACCAACCAGTACCGTATTTTTTATAAAGAAAGAAAAATAATGCACCTCATTTACATTTGAGTGAGGTTTACAGAAAATCTATTATGGCTGGGATACAATGCAGGTTATTCACATCAGAGTGAGTTTTACATTCCCGAGGCAGCACAGTTCCTTCAAGTCAGAAGGAGAAGAATTTAATTTTGTTACTCAGCATGAAGGGTGATGCTTTTAATCTTTTTTCTTTTTTTCTTTTTGGTTTCTAGACTTTGTAACTACAATAAAGAAATTTGGTACCTCTTAGTTTCCCAGTACGACATCAGGTTGTCCTTTTTGAGTTCCCATATAGTTCTCAACTGGAAATACACAATTCTAAACTGGAAAAACTACAAACTGACGGGAAGGAAATTTACAGTTTCCTTTAAATAGTTTCCTACAGCTTCCTTTTCTTTAAGGCCACACCTCCCTGGAGTTAAACATAAACTGGAATTTGCTTCATTATGCACGCGGTACAGAATGCAATACTCTTCTTGGACCCAAAAACATTTTACAATACATCATCTTTCAGGCCATAAAGGTAGATTTATTCGTTGTCTGAATTTAATTCCTGTGGCTCTTAAGAGGTTACATCCTATGTTCATCTGACTACTACGGGTGGAGCACTCCTGTCCTTTTGTTACCAGAGATGAGGCACTTTCCTCACCTGACTGTTCTGGAACCAAAACAACCACGGTACCAGACCAACCACGGTTCCTCCGTTCCCGCAGCCAGTGATCGTGATAGAGCTGGAGATGTGTTGCTTTTACCATATAAACTGATGATGTCCCTCCACGTGCTACAGCTGACGTTCCCAAAGCAGCAATAAACAAGAGTCTCCCTTTTGTAATAACAACAAACCCACGGCAATACCACACTTGATATACAGCAAAGCACATTTGAGCAGGACAACTGAAACTATAGAATAAATCCAGCCAAGAGAAACACCGTGTCATACTCGATGATTTAACAGTTTTTCTGGTGGGGGAAACCGTCACTGCGCTGCTTGACTTGGTGACTTCTCAGTTAACATTAACACTAACGTAAATCCATTTATTTCCAACTTGTCATTTGTCTTCAACTGCCTGACTACATCATATGGATTTCTGAACTCTACAATAAATTGTATTATAGGTATATACATATCAAGTGGAAGTAAAACCGACTGCATTTGCTTTTGTTACTAAACTTGTGTTTATCTGAGTAATTACTACAACCCAAAATACGACAAGCTGTGGATGGCTTATCAATATTTTGCCTGATGTGCTTACAGCTCAGATTTCTTACTGTTTTTCTAAGTAATGGACGCAATAAGGCTTTAGTTGACTGATCATTTCTTCAATTAGTCTTTATCTGTCTCCAGTTTATTTCTTTATTTCTATTCCCGTTTCTGCAGCTTGAAATTACTGGGGATGGTTCCAAGATCTTCTCACCCTTAAACATCCCCAAATCATACAGTGTTTTAACCAACTGCCTCCTCTCCTATTTACTTTATGGAATCATCACACTTGTTAAATTCATACAACAGCAAAACCGTGTTAATGATATCATCAGGAGAATAGCATATATAAAAATCTCAGCCTGCATTTTAGTTTGTTTTGTCCTTTTGTCAGCATGCATTTGACACAGTGTCCTCCTCAGTAAAGCAAATGGAACTAGTACACTGTCACAGCCACAGATAATACAATAATAATACCATTTATTAATCAATTCTTTATGCAATAATTTAAAATGCGTATTTATTTGCTATTGAAAGCTTGCAAACATAATTCCCAGCGTACTTATTGTTTACCTATGAAACACCAAGATGCCAAATATTAAGTTAAATATGCAACAAACAGAGCAAGTCCCTCAACGTTTCCTCCGACTGTGAACACCATACAAATCAGCTGGCCAATCTTGTCACCAAAAGTTGTTGGTACCACTCATGATTTCTGTGGTGTAGTTAACAACAGAGATAAAGTAAATAATTTAATACTTCAGTTTGTTTAATTTTGGTCCCTAATGCATTTAAAAGGAAAGAGAAAATAAGCATTTGTTAAGTGGCGTAACTTTAAAACTAGCTTTTTAAAATGGAAAGAATCACATAGAAAAATAATATAATCAACCAAACAGACTTGTAATGAGTTTGTAAAGCATTAAGTAACACTTAAATGGCATATGGTCAGCTTTTTACAGGTATGTAGGGACAGATTATCCCTGAACTCATTTTAGCCAGCGGTAACTGTCATCAGTACTGAGTATCCATCAAAAGATTCCCACATTAACAATGAATAATCTGCTTCAGCTGCAAGGCAGCACTTCTGGGAGGTAACAAACTCCCCTGCAATGCTTGACCAGTCCCTACCAGCCCCATTCTGCACTCACAACAACGGGGCATGAAGTTACGCGCTCCCCACTCCCTCACCTGTCTGCTAACACAACCACAGCTAGGACAAAACGAAAGGCTGCCATGGGACACATCTCCTTCCAAACAGCTTTCTTATGCACGTACATATTTGGACACACAACCCCACAAGTACCACCCTTGTAGGTTGCCAATTTGGGCAGGATGCTCGTTTATTTTAATCATTTTCAAAACCAAGATTTGTACATCCCTCCTGTGCTGTAGTCGGGGCACCCACCCCTGCTGCTTTCTGTACCGTGCTGCTTCTGCGTCACTACAGCCATTCACATGTCCTTGTTTGCGTGCATACCTAAAGGAGGGCAACAATTCAACTAATTTATTAGCTAGTCCAGATACTCTCAAATGGCAGAATCTGAGAATATGAGCACGCCTTCAATGCAAGACCCAGCCAGCCAGCTAGGACAGAAATACAATCGACAGCTATTATGGCAACATACTGTAGCTACACCTCTGTTTCTACAGGCCACAAAAGTAGAATTTTACTCAATTTTCTTAACGGAAAGCATGAGCCAAAAGCTAGGGTAAGTTTACTGAAGAGGTGCCATACGCAACATAATTTGCTCCAGCAATTTAGCAGCAAGTTATGGGATCAATGAGAGGAAAAGTTAGTTTTTTTCACTCCCTCACATACAAGGATAGCGAAGAGACAGAAAGGGATGCTGAGAATTCAAGAGCAGGATGAGGTCAGAGGCGAGGACTGTCCAGCCTTACACCCTGATCCTGAGAGCGACTACCAGCAGTTGCCTTGGGATGAGTAGTAAGAACAGCACTCGGATGTGGAGATGCTTCTCAACAACTGCCAGGCACCTCCTAGCCACCTGCCAGCAGCTCGGGGGATGTGCTCTCTCAGCTTTGGAAGGATTTGCCTTCTTTCCATTTGTCCACTCACTTCTAAATCCATGCAGCATTTTACCATCCACTACATTCCCAGGCAAAGCTTAATTCCAGACTACCTGAAAGAAAAAACACTACCTTTTCTTCGTGCTCGCCCCCTGCTAGTGCCCTCTAGTTTTGATAAAGGATGAGGCAGTGAATAATCGATTGCTGTTCAGCTCTTCATGCCACCAGACTTTAGAGAGCTCTGCTTTCTCCCCTTCCATCTCTGCCAGGCTGAGGAGTCTGTAGCTCCACCTGTCTTCCCCAGCTCTCCTGTGCTTTCTTCAGCTGGGGGACCAGAACTGCAGAGAGTATGCAAGATCAGGGTGCAGCATGCTTTCTCACACAGGCATAATTATGTTTCATGCTTTCTTTATTCCTGCCCAGTAATTTTCACTAGTTTCTTTTGTTGTTTTCATCACTCAGAACACTGAAGACGATGTCTAATCAATTATTATCCCAAGCAGTAACACTCAGCCTAGCGTACAGCTCTGTGTATATGAAACTACAACACTCCACTTTTTGTGTAACTTTATATTTATTGAGTTTTAGCTATCATTTTAGTGGCCATTATTCTGGATCACAAGTCCTTCCTGCTCTTCATGATACCTGTGTCCCTCCTCTTCACTATCCTGAACAACTCTGTATCGTCAGCAGTTCATCACCTCAGTGTCTCCCACTTTTTTCAAATAACTTCTGAACGTACTGAATAGCATCAGTAAAGTTACGCTATCAATAAAACCTGCTTCAGCTGTACAGATGCTTCAGTTCTGCTTACTTGAATTATTCCTTTCAGATTGTTGAAACAACTGTCTCAACCCTTGGCAGGAGCTCTAGAACAAGGAATAAGTACACTGTGAATAAAAATTACTTGATGTCCTTAAACACAAGCCAGTCTATCTAAATTAGCACGCACAGGACTTATGGAAGTAGCTAAGAGTCAGGCTGCAGAAGCTCAGCATACCAGATGCTGAATTACCACATGGATGAGAAATTATGTTCCAATTTAGGATCACCAGAATAGTTGTGCAACTTTAACATGATATAAACCAGACACCACTAGCAAATAGTACAAAATTTTAATTGGGAGTTAAATACACTGCTATCAATTACTGGATTAAAAAAAAAAATAATGGAACCAACAAAAATGTCCTTTTTACGTTTATTTCATCTCCCTGTGGTTCCACTGCAATATTCCCTCCAGCTCATTCTGAATTTCTTCAGTAAAATAGCTGTGTCACCTTTGCAGGATATCAGTAGCTGATTTTAAAGTGAGAACATAGCTTCACTGCTCACTGTAATTTCCTGAAATAGGCGACTCATTTAGAACAGTTTGGCTCCAAGTTTTCTAACCTGCAGATTCTGCCTCTGCGCAAAGTCCATGTATGGAGCCCTCCCTACACAGGACGAGATTTTCTGCTAAGCTACAATGCCATAGTAATCTCCACCAGCGCAAAGTGAGAGCATGGTGCTGTTAGAACCTGCTGCTGTCCTCCAGGTGATGCTGTGTTAACAGACAGCAGTTGTTTGCCACAGAAGTGAGTCTTCCCTCCTGTTTCCTAGTTCACCCGCACACACACATTAAACCACATTAAACTCTTTTCTTACTGGAAAAATGTTACATCCTTTTATTCTCAGCATGTCTAAGAGATTTTAAAATGGAAGCAAGTTCCACTTGCCTAAATTATCTCTTCTCGAGTATTAGCAGACTACATCAAAAGAGTTAGCACAGAACAGTTACTATCAATCACAATACTATGAAGTTAACTTAGCTATTTTTACAGCAATATCACTGAAGTGTGATATTTGCAGTTATCTGCAAACACCTGTTTTCAAGTAGGTACTGGAAGCCGTATTGTACTGTTTACAAATGAGCAGACTGCAGTACGTATAGGTTAAATGATTCTTCTCTCATCATGCAACCAATACGGCAGAAATGAGGACAAAATTCGTCTCACCTTCCAGTGCCCCCTTACTGCCTCAAACTTCCCTTTCTGTTATATTGCAGGCAGTGGTAACCTGCACATTGTATGAGATGGATGACAATAAGAATCTGCTCTCTCTGTTCAGATATCTCATTTGTTTTCATTAAGGTGGTGGTAATACCAACTTAAATGCTTGCTCTTTTATAATACTTAACTTTGCTTATCTTACCATAGCTTTTTTGTTTCATGTTTACTCTATTAAAATATTTGAGTAGCTCTTCACATTAAACAATATTAACACACTTCTATTTACCTCAGAAATCATGGAGAAGTTTCTAATAATTTTGAATCTCAAAGCATAGCAACACTTAACCAAGAACAGCTTTACTTTGGATAATGTTACAAACATTTTCGTCCAAAATAAACTCCTCTAATTCTGTATTTAGCAGGCGTGCCTCCTAGCAAACAGTGAAAATAGTGCCTGCACAGCTATAGTACCTGCCACATACACTAACTCAACCTATTACAAGATTATGGCAAGAAAGCGATGCTCTAACACAACGTTGTCCAAAAGGGTAAATGAAACCCCCACCAACCACCCTCTCCGTGTGCCAAAATTAATTTCCTTTCAGGCTTCTACTATGGAGAACATCATTTAATCATTAAGACAGTTTAAGAAATTAAATAAAAGCTTGAAGTACAGTAAACTGTTTAAAGCAGAATGGAGCAGCACATTCTACTTAAACCTGCGGCCAGGGGACACCTAGTCCAAGAGAATTTACTTTAAAGCTCTTTTCAAATATATTTCAAAAATTCCCTGCTTTATCATGTTCCAGACAGCACAACAGCTTCACTATGCCCTAGCTAGCAGTGCTGCACCAGGCCTCCCGACCATTTCACTGCCAAGTGGGATCCAGAAAATAAGTATCAGAGAGTCTGCTTACAGGTGCCTGACTTCCTGATAAAGTGGTCCTCTGACAGCTCAGTTGGTCAGTAATGATCATTCACTGCAGAGCAAGGTACCTGGCTCACAGAATCAGAATGGTCTGCGTTGGAAGGGACCTCAAAGCCCACCCAGTGCCACCCCCTGCCCTGGGCAGGGACACCTCCCACCAGACCAGGTTGCTCCAAGTCCCGTCCAACCTGGCCTTGAACACCTCCAGGGATGGGGCAGCCACAGCTTCTCTGGGAAACCTGGGCCAGGGGCTCACCACCCTCAAAGCAAAGAATTTTTTTCCTGTTACCTAATCTAAATCTCCCCTCTTTCAGTTTAAAACCATTACCCCTCCATCCTATCACTCCACGCCCTGGGAGTCCCTTCCCGGCTTTCCTGTAGCCCCCTTTAGGTAGTCATTCATCAGTTCGTTTTCTTTAATAAATTCCACATCTCTTCTAATACTAACACTAACTTAATACATAGAGAGCCTAGAAGCTGGAGTAACTTCTCTGTTTTCTTGCTTTTTCAATTCCCAATATCAACCACTTTCTCAACTCAAGCTAAACTAGGAAACTAAAAAAAATCATCTTCTCCGCATCTGCAGAATAATCTATTCTTATTAAGGCTCATGCAGCACATTGCTGCTCATGCAGCAAACAACAAATTGTAGTTTCTGGTATTCAGCGACAAATTCCTATCAGTTCAGTGATGTATAAAATCTTGGTTATAATAGTGGGTTATCTAAGCATTACTTTTAAAAAATTAATTAATCTCAGTGGATAATATTAGGTTCAGGTCTGTAAAGAACCATAATTTCGAATTTAATTATACCTTAAAAGTATTTGTAATTGTGTTTTTTACCTGTTTTTAATCCACCCCTATTGTTTTATTATTTATATATCCTGCTAATATACAACCAATGCTACAAAAAAGATAATAAAGATCTGTCAAGTTATAAATATAAAACCCAAAAAAGGCAAAGAGTACAGAAACAAAAGAGGAACTACTTGCAAAGGCGTAAGAGCCCCATAACACTGTATTTTCAAACAAATTAGGGCCACCAGCAAGCTAACAGAATCTGAAGCGTTAACAGATCATCCAAGTGTTTAAAAAAGAAAAGAAAAAAAAAAAGCACTCAGGGAAGATAAGGCTCAAGATGCAAACCCGCCTTCTGCTGTGTTCACAAACAAGAAGTGATTCCTATGTCAGAAACCTTCTCAGAGGACAGCCAAGGATTTTTTTTCCTGAAGTTAAAGCCCTGACAAAAGTGGTTATAGGACAATAATGACAAAAAAACCCCAAACCCGAACCAAGCCACCACCACCTCCCCAAACAGCATCAATTTGCCAAGGTCATATGACATCCACCAAGAAACTCAAGGATGAAACAACTGAAGTATTAAATGCAGTGTGCATTGCCTTGATTTAGAATACGTTAGTACCAGAGGGCTTGAAGATTAGCAAGAGGATACCACTGTAAAAAGACCCTGGAAGAAAGACGATTCAGTGATCACCACAGGCTGGTGTCTGTGTGGGACACAGCAGTGACCACACAGGAAAAGTGTGCACAGGGAAAAGTAAAATAAACTTTTCCTGAAGTGAAGTCACAGCTCAGTCATACTGCAGGCCTTTCTAGATTTCCAAAAGCCATTCAGTAAGGTCCCTTCCTAAAGGCTCCTGAAAAACCCCTAATGTGTCTTGGGACAAATCAAAAGACCACATACGAATAACTGGTGAAAAGACATGAAACAAAGGCTGGTATGTCTCCAATGGGAGCTCTGTAGAACTCTGCTCAAGCTTGTGCTCTTCAGCATGTTTGTGAAGGGTAAATAAAAGGATGACAACATTTGTTGATGACACTAAGCAATTCAGAGTAGTGAAGACAAGCACAATCTGCAAACAAATGAAGAAGTAGTTCATACTGCTGAGCAGGCAGTAAAATGGCAGACGAAATTCACTGTAGATGTGCATATTTAACACACATGGTGAAAACAATTCTATTTTTAGATAGAGATGGACTCTGAGTTGGCCATTACCATGCAGGAATGAGGATCTGGCATAATGATAGAAAGTGCTACGAAAATGCCAAATCACTGCTCTGCAATGGAGAAAAAAGCAAAAACAACTGCTAGGAATTACTGGGAATAGAGCACAAGGTTGAAAACATTATGCCACCATTTTAACTCCCAGCATAAGAGAACAGGAAGGAAAAGGAGAAATAAAGATGACAACGTTTATGAAAGGCAACTGAACACAAGGATGCTGCCTCCAGCTCAGGGAACCAGAGCTATGAATTACTGGAAACGAAGCGAGTCTTCTGGGAGGCAGCTCCTGCTCTTACACTTTTCTGCTATCGGTCAGTGCTGGAGACAGGACATCAGCAAGAATCACCTCTGCCCTGACCTGGCCGCTTTTATCGCTTCTTACGTCCTATCTTTATTTAGAGCCAGAGCCTTAAAAATTACATTGCAACTCTGAATAAAGAGAACAGATAGCAACGATACCTTAAGTTGATCCAATGTCCGCTGAAACCAGGAGAAGG
Source organism: Chroicocephalus ridibundus (assembly GCF_963924245.1). NCBI lineage: Eukaryota > Metazoa > Chordata > Aves > Charadriiformes > Laridae > Chroicocephalus > Chroicocephalus ridibundus. Next base: position 36,341,677 of record NC_086289.1, on the reverse strand, counting down.
AACCTATAGGAAATGGGTTTAATCCAGAAAACACTACGTCCCAAAGCTGCCCTCCTCTGAGGTCAGGGACATGTATCTTTGACTGCAGTGCAGGAGGATGATGCCTAAAGTGAGTTACTCATGAACAACTAACAAATCCATAAACCATTTCATATAAATTGAGGTAATTGTAATTTACCATCAGACATACTGAGAGCAGAAAAAAACCAACCACACAACACACCCGTTATCAGCTAAAGCACTGACAAAACAATGGGACCGATATGAGTCAAATCATTCATCACTGGCTGGTTATAGGGGATTCTCAGTAACATGAAACTTTTTAGTATATGAATGGGCTACTTAGACTAACGGACCAGCAATTTCAGTATTTCAAATGTGGGTTTTTTTCTAACTTATGAAGAAGAAGTATGATGAACTTGGACAAAGCAAAAAAAGCAAAAGCACTCCAAAGAGAAAAGAAAGAGGAGTACATTTACCCCAGCATGTGTCACGGAATGGTAAGTTATTTTCTAATCACACAGTTATCACCTACACAGATATCCACGTTTGAAATCTCTGGCAAAACCCAATTAATTCTATTTTGACATAAAAATGAGACGATACAATTTCTGATGCAAAAAAATCAGAGGTCACGCAGCCTCCCTGCCGCTGCATGTAGTGAAAACAGTGGCAAGCTCATCTTCGCTGCACACAGCTTGGCTTGTGTGGGTGTCAGCCTAATGCTTACACATGTAACTACCAAAGGGTTCCAACCCTCAGTAGAATTTACTAATATTTAGGTTCAACTAATAGGAGCATTCTTGTCCACATCCAGAGGGACAAAGTATCACCCTAAAATACAATACATCAAAAAATACAGAAGAGACAGATGTTTATTTCTTCTCAAAAGAAGACTAAAAGACTCTGCAGGTTTATGGTAACCTGAAATCTACGAAAACATCAGCTCCTTTTGGGTAAAGGAGTCTGTCCCCGTAAATGTTTAACACACCAGGCCCATCTTTGGAGCCATTTAAGCAAAAACAATTTACGAGAGAATCAGTATTATGAAATGCAGAAGAATGTATGGACACAGGTATTTTAGAAAGCCTTCTTTAATCTTAAATTGTTTCTAATGAACCAATAGAACACAGTTATCTAATGGAAATAGGGAAAATTGGGAAAAAAATAGTTCAATATGATCAACAGATACATTCATATTTTTTTTTTATCATATTTGCTTCAGCAGAGCTCCATCACGGTGCTCTCACCAACAAGTCTCTCAGGAGCCCTAAGGGCAACAGTTTGTCCATCTGCAAAGCAGAAACGAGCCTGTCCCAATGTACACCGTAAAGGAGTAAGTGAAAGTCTCTGTGCAGCCGACAGAACCTCGTGACTGCAATTATCAGAGAGCACAGCAAACTTTTTCCATATGCTTTCAAACAAATTTCACAATTATGTTTCTTTGGTCATAGCCAAAAACCAAATATGCCCCATTATAAGGATTAAAACTAGCATTGCCAATGAAAAGTTAATGCAACACATTAAGAATACCAACCCCCAAATGTGGATTTTATACAGGATGAAACAGTTCTACAGAGGAGATTTCAGTGATTTCCTTCCCTCTCTTGCACTGAACAGTCACACAATAAGAGTTAGCAGACTTGGAAAAGCGTTCATCCTCTCTACGTCTGAACTCGCACACAAAAAAAGTCACTGGTGCATAAAATAAAATTGGAACTTAAGTTAAATGAACATTAAAGCTTGCTCTTGCAAACACTTTACATACAGATATGTGAAAATCTAACTAACTGGAGAGCAGGTCCCCATACCTTAAAACAGCCTTTTCTGTCTGTATCCGAGTGCTTTCTGGCTGTCATATTGTAAACACATGTTGGACACCTACAGCCATGCAGATACAGAACAAAATCTATCATTTCTGTTTTACATAAAAGACAGTATGTTGATACTGGCAACAGAAAAATCAAGGTTAAGAGTTAGTTTTAAATGCCTTCTTCCTTTCAACTGCTCACAACTCTTTCTGAGGTAAGATTTTTCACTCCTGTCCTGTGTTAAAACTGAGTGTTTTATTTAGTTGAAACACCGAGAAAAACCATTCCATTCTTTTTGGGTCTGTTGTTTATGAAATTAGTTTTACCATCTTTTTTTCTTGGACGTTGATTTGTTATTAAATATTATCTGAAGCAACACGCACATATGGGATTCCTTTCTGAAAAATAGTTTATGTATTTAGTATGAAAAACACATTTTGACTGTTCCAAACATAATCAGTAAATCTTGACCATGCAATACCATTCACATACAATATGTAATAGCCTTATTTTTTGTCACGTAGTTACAAAGACTAGTCTACCAACTGTACAGTTATTGTCACCGTTTTTTCAATCAAGTCTGAAATTCTTAAATACAGCAATAATTTTTTTTCTTTTAACAATCAAGTTCTTTTATAATTTTCCAAAACTCAGTTTACAAGATTTCCAGTCTACTTTTTACCTCCCTCGGTGGTTTCAGCAAAGATTAAGGACAATCAATTCTTTCCAAGCTCTCTCCTGGAGCTTGTGTCTGTTACCTCATTTCCTGGCTCCTATGAAGCAATGTGAGACAAGACTTTGGTGAAAACTATCACCATAAAATTTACATTTCCAAATACTGAGTTCAGTTCCTCAGAAATAGTAATGAACTCCATGGCATATGAGACTGAACTTCCTCATCCATCACACTCTCTTTTCTTCAGGTGTTCATACAACTGAGAAGGGTTTTAAAACATGTTTCTGGATAGTCTTCCGACTCTCCCAAGTAACCATCCCTTCTTTTCTCTCTTTCACACTTCCCAATAACTTATTTCACTAGACGCTCCAACTTTCAGACACTGTCAGGGTCTTCTTACCCCTGATTTGGTCATCTCTGCTGGCTCTGTTAAGCTCCTGTCTTTCACACTCATTCAAACCACAGCATAACATATAGCACCACATCTTAAATAATTAAAAAAACAAACCGCTTTCCTAAACTTCATCATTCAGGCAGACTTGCAGATCAATTAAATGAAGAACCAGATCTTTGTTAAAGATCAGATTATATTTAAGCTCAAGGATTACACATCAGTTGATATTTAAAAGCCATACAAAACAATTTTACTGCTGTAAAATAAAAACTTACCCACTTGGCAATTGGACACCCCTGAGAGCTTTTTCCTTCCTTTCCTGTATAAACCACTACCTCTATTCTTACAGCGCTTCCTTTTGCTCCATACCTGCATTAAAAAAAGTTCATGAGTAAAACAAACTGCTGTAGACCATTATAAAACAGGAAACATTTTCAATAAAACAGGAATAACAAATTTATTTTTACTTTATTGAGAGCAAAAGAAAACCAAAATATTTATAATGCCAAAAAATACTTTTAAATTTAAAATCCTATTTGCAAGCGTGGTTTTTGTCATCTGTCTTCTGATAACAAGCTGCTGCCACTAAGGAATCATAATTTGGGGAAGAAAATATTATCTGCACGTAAATCCTAGTGCACTTAGTCACTATTGCGACCTTTCTGTTCACTTGGCCACAGCTTCTTCACATGTAGGACACCAGAAAACCTAATTCTGCCAGCTGCTGATCTCCTTTTGTTCCACTTCCCTGGCACCTAGCTAAGAGCACACTGCACTTGCAATTCAACCTTAAAATTGCAAGAGCTCAGGAAAGACACATGAATTTGGAACTCAAATGCTAGTGCTCAGCTCACGCACATCTGAACAGGAAAACACTTCACAAATGAGTACTGCAAAAAGTTTAGAAAAACAAAGCTAAACATAGCACCTGTTTTCTCATAGCTCTTCTTCTTTCCTGGTTAGACAGTCAAAAATACTGTGAGCATTAAATGCTGAATTTTCCTCACCTGTTCTCCATTATTTCTCTCACAGCAGCAACACTTGGTCCTGTCCCGAGGTGTGTGTAATATGGGCCTTCATCTTTCTCTATAATTTGCTCTGTAAGCAAGTTGAGAAAACTAAGTTGGCACATACAAAATTTATTTACACCATTACAAGTAAGCTTAGATTTACAGAAACATCTTCCAAATTCAATTAAAATAAATAAAATTTGTCCCTCAAACGTAATGAATAGAGTACGACAGATTTTTCTCCTCATAGGCATCAAAATTTTTTTGTACTTGTTTCCTCCTATTAATCTGCTAGTATTTTTATTTTATGTTATGAAGTTATCATAATTATAGTAATATTTTGCATTCTTTACAAATTTTCATTACAGGAGCTGGTATGTATTGACTAAGTAAGCTTCCCAATATCCTTGCTGGTAGGAAAACATTATTAATTCATTTGAGACAAAAGGGAATTGAGGAAAAAAAAAATTAACTGATTGTCATATACTACATAACAGAAAACATAATCCAGGCCTGTTAACTAGCACTCTGTTGATTCAGAACAGTAAAGCAAAGATGAAACAATCTGCCTGTGTACAATTTGTTGTTAAGTCTCTGACTCATTTTTCCGTCTGTGCACTTTGATAGTCTGAAAACACAGCATGTCTAATGCCATCAATCAAGCTGTATTTGCAAAATCCTCAATCCTGAGTTTGGTCAGACATCTCATCCTGCAATGCAAATTATTATGTATGTGGCCTTCTCACCTGAGCTCCACCGTACCTCTCCTCTCTGCAATGAGAGGTGTCTTGCAGCTGTTGACACGGACTCTTCAAGGCAGACTGACATCAGTCATCAGGACTAACAGTGACAGGAACAAGACCGCCCACAACTACGCCCTGCCACTTAGCTAACTGCATTTAGGCAACAATGACAATACACTGGAAAAATTCTGCCCAGCCCATCTCAGGTACAGACTAGTTCTAGACCATAAAAATCAGAATCTGACATACTGCAGATAAACTGACATAGAGCACAAGTCAGCAATGAACAAAACAAATAGAATAAACTCCTTTTCCTTCTGGGTTTGAATTTAAGTAGAGAATTTAAACCTGCCAGTTGCACTACCAAAAATACTCAATTCTGCTGTGCTTTGCAGGCCCACAGAACACCAGGCAAAAGTTACGGAAAGGGAAAAAGTAATTTCCTCCCATTTCCTAATGGTAAAACATTGATCTGTGATATATATGGAGATATATATATATATATATATATAGGATATATATCTGGTACTTTTGCAACAGCCAAGTAAGTGTTAAGTACACTTCCTCACATTAAAAGAAGCAACATGAACACACCTCCATCTGAAAGGCACAGGCAAAAGTTTAGCAAAAAGACTTACCAACACAGTCACACGTTGGCAATTCAGATTGTCCTTTTTTTGTAGGTGTATCTATTAAATTTTTTGTAGGGGTGTCAAGGAACTTCATAGGTGATTCAAGGAAACTGCTGAGCGTGTTTTTTGCTGGAGAACACCCTGAGTCACCTGTGCTCTGTGGGTGGTCAGTGCCCAAACTGGTGGACGTCAGAACAGTCACCTCGCCCGCGCACTCCATGTTCCTGAGAGCTTCAACAGCACCTGGTACCTGGGCCCCACCACAGGGAACAGGCAGCACCTGCGACTTCGGCTCTACTTGCTGTTCGACAGCACCCTGCTGAACATAGGCTTTGTCTTCACCACGCGTTTCGTTAGCTCTCAGGTTAGACTGATTAAACGTTTGAGGCAAAGGATGCATCTGACTGACATTCGCTGTTTGCTGTACCTGAGAATTAAATTTTTCTGTAAACATCTGTAAGTTTTCACTTGGTCTGTTCAATAAGGATGCTGTTTTCAACTGTGAAACAGCCAGAGGATTGTGGGAGGACAGGTCACTATATTCGTTACATGCAACAACTTCATTTTTCAGTGGATCAATGCCTAGCGGGTCACCGGAGCCTGCAGTTTTGATTTGCTCATTCACCACTTCACAGCCAAACAGCCTGTCTTTTTTTTTCTCTTGCGGTACCTCAGGTAAACATCTATGGAATTTTATCTGCGTTTGCGGGAGAAATAATCTAGTTTTTTCTTGTGATGCTAAAGTATTTTGATTCAGTGCTCGCTGTACTTTTGTTCTTGGAGACTTCTTTTCAGACGGAGCTATTCTGGAGTCCTGTGGCACGGTTTGACCAAGCTTGTGCAGTTTTGATGATATCCAAATGTCCTGTAACTCGCCATGCTGGCATGACAACAGCTCTAGCTGGTTTTGATTATTTTGTTGATAGCGTGCTTCTTGAGGCTTCTTTTTGTGTCTTGGTTTCCATGGTACAGTATTTCCTTTTTTATTTGTTGTTTGTTTTTGCTTTAACAGTAACGAACTATAATTATGCCTAAAAAATACAGATTCTTTTTTCTGCAACAGATCTTGGTTATATTTTGGCTGCCTCTCGTGTGATATTAGATTAAGCAGGGATGCCTTTATGTCATTCTTCTGCTCTGGATTTGTCTGGTTTGATTCAATTAGCGCTGCAAGTTGGGTTAGTTGTGTAGCTACATCCTCTTCATCCTGGCTGTGAATTCCTCCTTCTCTAATCAAAGAACTAGCTTCCAAGTTCAAATCATTACAGGTTGGCTTTTGCTCTGATTGGCCCAGAGTTTCCAAGTCGTTGCTTGTTTGCTGGACATTATGTGAGGCACTGCAATACCGTGCAAGGGTGACTGGATCATGAGCGTAATTTTTCTTGGTAGCATATCCTGAAAATGATTTTGCATTAGATGTTAAGTCAGACAAAGTTTTGGTATCTCTTGAGGAAAACTGTAATTTATACATCTCACCAGCCAGATTGGCAGGTTTATCACGCAATTCAGAAATTGAACTTTGGCCATTGTATAACACTGCCTTATTAGGGAGCTGCTTCTGCGAGTGAGCACAGTGAGCCAAGAGCTGTTGCTCATTCTGTAAGTAAGTGTCTTTGATTTCTTTTAATGCAGAAGATGTGAAGGAGGATGAAATATCCCTCTTATAACCATGGAGCAAGTTGGAAGTTGTTCCTTCTGTACATTCAGTACTTTCAGTTTTAGCTGGTGAAGTTTCTAAGGGGGCTTCGGATAACTGTGTTAAAGCTTCAATAGCTACAACCTGCTCCACAGTTAAATTTCTGGTTTTAATCAGGGACAAGAAAGTTGTCTGGAGTGAAGAATCCTCATGCTGTGTCTCCGCATTAGGTACTTTAAAGCCATCCTTCCCTACATGCCCTTCCTCTCCAGGCCGTGGAGGAACACACAAGCTTTCCTGAAGATGCGAAAGGGAACCCGTCTGCAAAACTGCCTCATTAGAACCCTGAAAGATGCTGCAAGTGCAGTTCTCCTCTTTCATTACAACATTTCCATGTTTTTCTGGGTGAATGCAGCCAACACCAGTTGTCAGAGTGTTTACTATGTTATTTAGATTGGTACCCTTCGTCCATTGCATGTGGGAGTTGCTTGTCAAATCTGCCCTTTCCTCTATGGATACTTTTTTCAATGAAGCAACTGCTTCCGGTGGTGAATAATGTAGGGGTTTTATGCCATTTTTGATGGTCTGTGCAAATGATTTTTTTGGCTCAGCTAACTGACTGGGAGAGACTGCTCTTTCACTGTCTTCAGCATTTTTCAAGTGTTCATTGCCTGTCACAGTTCCATGGATATCTCCGTTGACATGGACACCAAAAGATGGCTTCTCATTATGCGCCCACCTCTCTGCTTCTAAGCCCGTCATTCTTTCTTTCTCCTTAGACTGCACATTTTCAATGGGTACTGTTTGGTTTGTTTTCACCCTGTATTTTTCACCATGACCACATATACTGCATTCCATGAGTTCTGGTCTGCGGCCATTTACTGGTTTGTTTTCTAAATTTGCCTGTAAAATAATAATAAGAAAGTGGTTGTAACAGCTGTTCAAAAACATTAAAAATAAGAAGCATAAGATTTACAGCAATTAAACCCTACTTTGACAGATATAAGGAATATCCCAATTAAGCACAGGCACATTGAAAAAAAACCCCAGGAAGTCATAAAAAACCCTGAAGCCTAAAGACCCTATCCATATTTATAGCTATTTTTTCCACTGTTGGGGGAGCAGAGGAAGAAAGTGTGTGCATGTGGTGGTAAACTAAAGAAATGAATGCACAGATAAGATAAAGGACTTCAACATTTAGAATCAGATCTAAGGATTCAATTTTTAAAGAATTAGCTTAAGCAGATGAAAATCTCCCTTGAGTTCAAAGCAGGATTGAAATCTAAGGGATTCTACCACAGAAAGTTTAGTAGTAATTTTATATAATTGTATGTATTTTGCTAGACCGAGAAACTGATACAACACTTGGTTGGTCACTTTAACAAGAATGGCTAGTTTCAGGCTTAGTTTCAAGTCCTTAAAAAATGACAGAACCTAAGCAGAAATGGAGAGTAAGGCAATTAACAGGAGCTCACCTGGACGTTACCCTCTAAACACTGTGTTTAGCTTCCGTATTTAGATGGTAACTTCCAGGTTTCTGAACAGCCTCTCATGTAAGCCACCATCATCAGCACTTTAGTAAACTCTAATATTTAGTTAAACATATTCTTCATCTTCCCTGATATTATACAATTCATATGGTTGAAGCAATGCCAAAATCTAGACAGTCAGAATACTGTGTCCTGGAAGGAGTACATATATAGGCCTCATTTAATATAGTAGTATGCCTATCAAGTAAGGAGTTACGCAATTTAAGTTTGAAAAAAAAATAATTAAGGCAAAGAACCCAGGCAGAAACAGCAATAAAGGCAGGAATCCCATTTTTATTATGCTAATTAAAGTTTATTTCTATTTATATTAAATTCTCTTTCAAAATTAATTTTTAAGTCACAATAGACAGTGGTAGTACTTAATTTTATTGTAACATCTAAGAATTATTTAAATATTCTGTAGCCTTAAGCCCTACTTAACAAGAAAACCAGTACTGCTTTTTGGATCAGATATAAGCAATACAACTGGTTAATTAACCATGCGTTGGCACAGTACATCTTAGCAGTTCCCAGAAAACAGCACCCAGTTTAATATAAGATATTCCATTAAATCAGACACATTTCTGTGTTCATACCAACTAAAATGCATGGACTTCTCTGAGAAAATAACTAAGAGGAACAAATGCAAAATAGATTTATGATTAATCATAAGCATCAAGATGGAATTGCCAGAAACCTGCAGACAAGACAAGGCATACGGACCCAGCTCCATCTGGAGCCCAGAGTTCACCTCACAACTGGTTCCTGATTGATAAAAAAGAAAATGGGGAATCTATAGCATGCCCTAGACATTACCAGAGGCATTATAAATTCTCATGGAAATGCTATGTAAAAACCATGTCCAGCACCTATGCAGCTACGTTAAACCTATGGAAATCATATAAAGATAAAAAAAGATATCTTATTTAATGCTTTTTCATTACACACAGATGCTGACTAACAGGTCTGTGAGCCTGAACTCCTCTGGATCCTGGCGATTTTCAATCAATGATCCACAGACCCAGGGGATCACTGAGCAATTCCTAAGGGATCCGCAAAAGCAGTTAAGACGGCCTATTGTTAGCAGGGGTAAATGCATTACACGGGCCTCTGCAACTGTATTTCAAGGGTCCACCATGGAAAAGTAAAAACCCACAATTCTGTACCTGCGCAAAAGCTAAATTTCAATTATCTCTATTTAACTTCAGAAAGAACTAGGATATGAAATGGCCAAGTTTTTCTTCAAAAAAGTATATCCAAGATCTCTATCACTCCAAAAGTTGTCCCAAGAATGTAAAATTGTTATTAAAAATTACTTAATTAAACAATTATGAGGCTAAGCAGTTGTCCCAAGCATGTAAAATTGTTATTAAAAATTACTTAATTAGACAGTTATGAGGCTGAGGAAATAGAAGCAAATAGTTTAAAATAATTCCCCAGCACCTGTACATTTTCAACACAACAAACATTTTTGTATTCCTTTCATTTTTAAAAGGTGTCACTCACTACATTAAAAAATATTAATCCGTCTGGCAGATTGAGAACAATGAGAGATATGACACTTCTCTCAACTGTATTGTTCCTCAATAAAATACTTTCATCTCACCAAAAAGCACTGCTATGCTCCAAAATACTCAGCACATTCCTTAATCTGCTAGTAGTGCACAGGTATGGTGCCGTGTCCCCATAAGACCCCAGTGATCCCAGCAGTAAAGTGGGATTACTTTTAAAATAAAATTATTCCTCATACATCATAACTTCCACTGACACTACTGGAAGCTGCCCACATGCAATGAAGAATAAAAAAGAACCAGATGAATCATATCATTGGCATGATTTGGTTCCTTTTTATTTTTCCACACAAAGAATAAATATTATCATAAAATCAGATTTTTTTTTTTTTTTAAATCAAACTCTCTTCCTTTTGAGCCTATGTTGCTTTTTCTCTTCTGTTACTGAACTGCAGCGAATCCTACAAAATATCTTTTTCTTTCCTCTCTTACCAGACTTTCCAGTGGCCTTTTCTGTTTAATATGTGAAGTTATTGTTTCCCAACATAAAAAGAAATGCAGACACACTAGCAGAGGCAGAGCTCATTTAATTCTTCTCCTCAGTGTAAGTCTGGCAGACCAAAAGTAATAGCTCAGCAAAACCCTTTTGCAGCTGACCAACCTAGGAGCAATCTATCTTCAAGTCCTGAATCAGGACTCAGAAAACTGTAGTGAGAACTACAGACAAGGATACCACGATTCCAAGCAACAGTCCTAAAATTCATGGAAGTTGAGCACATAAGTCTGATCTGATTGATTTCTAAAGCCTTTACACAAGTGTAATGAAAAGCTGAAGAATAAACCAGATCAATAAAAGTAATTTCCTCTCTTCCTCATTAAGGAGAGCACTACTCTATCTGGAGACATAAAACACTAACAAATCATGCTCGAGCTTAGACTCTGCAAGGAGTTAGTGCTATTAGGACAGGAATCATAGAGTACGGTCTGCTGTAGCCATTGCTGTATTACTTAAACGTCAACCAAACATTAACTCTTATATACACACACTCATCTATATACACACACTCAAAAAAACTTCACTACGTGAGCTGAAGCTTCAAGCACACATAGAAAAAACCAGCTGCAGCAAATCATTTCACCATTCTGAAAAAGGGTCAGACTTTAACCTAACTTTTCTTTTAACACAAGATGCCCCTGAGGTAATGCAAAGAATTCACCGTTTCACAATCAAAATACAATGCTAACGCTACCCCAAAGATATTTCCACACCTTCTGTACAACAGAGAGCAGGCCATAGATTATGTCTTTTGTTTCAAACCTCCATAGGTGGTAAGAACACACATTGTACGCTAAAGGAGACAGCCAGAAACAATCACTCCCGTAAAGCAGAAATAACAGGTAATGCCCAGATCAAGTGCTGATAAAACAGCTCTATGAGGAAGTTGTGACAGTTACACCATAACCAATGCCAAGTCCCCCTAACCAGCCCTCCCTATAGGATTCTGCCCAGGTCCTCACAAGAATAGAGCACCCAACAGATCAAAAAATCCTTGCACCTCCTAGCTTGTGCCAATAACCAGGAAGACCTGAAAGGCAGTTCTTCCAAGGTCACAACATTCATCAATATAAAAGGAGCAGTGGGTGAGAAGCGCTTGCACTTTGCATCGCTTTTCCATTGCCGTGCAGTGGGTAAGCTTGGATCGTGCTGCAGTGTCTGCAGTCACGCAGCCAGCCCCACTTGCCCTTCCACGTTGGCACAGAGCTGGCAGCTCCTCAGAGCTCAAATACCACAACACAAGTTTTCTTTCAGAAAAATTGTTTGGAAAAAAAATGCAAATACACTTCATCTAACATTCAAACAGGGTGTTTTAGTCATGATCAGATTTTCAGATGTCACTGCTTCACCAAGAGATAAGAAAGCACCAGCCAGCTGTCCAGGAGCAATTTACTCGTATGCAATTTATTCCTATTCTCCAGCATCTGCTCCCCAGATCATGCAGAAATTCATGGAATCCAGGACCTGCATTGTACAGGACTAACACACAGGGGTATGGAGATAAGATATGGAAAGGACAGGGGATAGGGAGATGAAGAGCACAGGTGAGAAGAAACAGTTGCTTATGTTGAATGCTGTGTAGAAAGCTCTGCACTGGTTAAAACAGAGATGAACATAATGTGGGATGCTATGGAAGGTATAGGCCACCTTCTAAGTAGCCACGTTTTTTTGCATTCCAAAGCAAATGCACTACAACAATACATTTAAGTATAAACTGCTATTTAGGATCACACTTCTCCAAGAAAAAAAAGTACCTGACTACCGTAACGCCAACAAAAGCCACGTGCTGTAAGTCGCTGCCCAAGGCTGAGCAGGGTTTCCGAGCAGGCTACCAGCACAGAGACAGAGCAACTGAGCAGGGCCAAGCTGCAAACTGGGGCATAGTCCCATGAACCTCACCAGAAGCCTAAAGCAATTATTACCACGCTTGCGTAGCAACCATGGACATGAAACAATATACCACACTTCCACAGTGGCTCAGGTAAGGCACATTTTCCATAGGTCTTTGTGCAGAGAAACAGATTGGGGCCCTATATTTATATAAGGCAGCCTGCATCTACAAGATGTTTTGTTCCTCAAGAGAACAATGGTCACAGATGGCACTGATGGACAGGACAGGTAATAATTCTGTATTTCAGAAGCTACTGCCATAAAAGTAAATAACGTCTACTCTTGGCAAAATGATGTAGACAAGTTTTAGGAGAGGTGCTGGTTTATACAGAAACTCAGGAGAACAAGAGGTTCTGTGAATACAGAGAAAGCAACCCAAGTGGGGACACGCAGCAGAGATTGCTCAGGACACAGTCTTTCCTGGAGGGATCCCTTTCACCCCCAGCTCCCCTACCACTGAGTATCATATCCATCCAAAGCCACCACCTTGAGTATCACAGCAGGTACCACTTCACACAGGATCTTAAAACAGCTGTAAAGTCTGCTCTAGCTGACAGTATAATTTTTTTTCATATCCATAGCCAGAGCAGCAAAGAACATTCTCCAAGTTTCAGCTTAGGTCTCTCCCACTCAGTTCCATCTCCACCTTATTTACGTTTACATCCTCTTTGCTATGCTCTACACACCAGGCAGCTTTCCCACCAGAAAAGTTCTCCTGCCCACCTTGCGTGACAACTTCAGTGAGACCACTTACAAGGAAGATCTACAGTATCAGACCCTAAAGGATGCACTTACTAACAAAATACAAAACTACAGGGTGCTAATTCTGTCTCTAAAGCATTGAAATGGTGGCCCCAGAAAAGTGTATTTACTGGATTACCACTTGGAAATAGGCGCGCTCAGCCACAAATGCAAATTATTGTCTCCATCAACCCTGTGCTCTAGGTTGTGAAAGCTACAAATGGGAGCAAGAAAGAGAACCCAGTGAAGGACATCCCATTTTCCTACCCAGGCACCCAAGAAGTGGTTGTGTTAAGAAAGAAAAAAAAAACCAAACATTACAGTACTCTTTCTGCCACACAAGCAAACATAAACAAGCATCTTGCTTGGTGGTTTTTGTTTTGTTTGGGTTTGTTTTTTTTACTGGTGTTTTGAATTACTCAATCATTTGTCTTTAACATTGAAACCGAGCACTCAAAGAGACACTGGCAGCTCTGGAAAATAAAGCACTCAATTAAGCCACAAAAGACAAATAATACAATCAGCAGCAATATGTATTCCCTTTACAACCTTCCCCTAATGTGCTTTAACTCAAATGCAGAGATGAAAGAAATTCAGTCTTTGAATTTATCCATCCCGCTAACGTCTCTTGTGGTCTACTCATTTATGAAATCATCACCGTAGCATTAAGAAAGTACTGCCTGGCCCTTAACTGTAAATGGAGAATCATCACAGTGTTCATAGCTGGGTTCTGTTCCCTGAAGGCCCTGTTATATATAACATTTTTAGCAATGACCTGAAAGAACAGTGAAATTAATACTGATAGAAAAACAGCAAATAATGAAAAGATCAGACGTGATGCTTCATAAACTAACTGGCAAGCCAGCTGCAAGCACACATTTCAATGCAGCTAAAGGTGAAGAAGTTGTGTATCTAGCAACAAAGACACAGGACTGTATTTACAAAATGCAGGTCTCCATCTTAGAAAGCAATGACTTTAAGGAGGACATTAACATGGTCAATAATCAACTCCACAGCAACTATAGAAACTCCCATTGCAACTTTATGGCCTCACTTACGGGTTAGTGAGATTCTTGGGTGCATAAACAACAATATAATTAGGAAAAGCCGTGTTACTTTCTGTCCCATACTTGGCACTTTTGCACCTGCTAGTGGAATAAAACGTCCAGTTCTGGCATACCCAATTCAAGCAAGACATTGATATGCTGGAGAGGGCTTGGAGGACCACGAAAGTGACAAAGGATTGAAACATCTTGAAGTGAAAGCCTTAAGTTCACTCTCCACTCACTCTCTGCAATTTACCAAAGAGAAAGAAAATTGAAAAGCCACAAACTGCAGCTATGTGGAAAAGAAAGCTGATAACAGAAGGCTCCTTGTTCTAGCAAACAAAAGTATAACAAGACTCAATGACTTTAAGCTAAGGCAAGAGAAGTCTGGACTGGAACTACGGTGCACATTTTTGCAGCGGGACAGAGAGAGTAAAATCTTTTAAGAACCTTGTTGGGTGTTTTGATGCACTTTTCATCCATGGGAATTTTCCAACTCAAGATATTTTTAAAACACGATACAGTCTTACCATGTTTCAGGACAAGAACAAGTGATCACAATGATCTTGTCTGGTGTTACCATATGTGAACCCAACCGATACAAGTTAATAATTTTCCTTAGGTTTCAGTTCAGTAAAGATCTGAACTGCTAAGGTAACAACATAACCTTCCAGTTCCTATAATCTAACCAGGATGATAGTCAACTCCTTAATTTCCTTAATTTAGAACCCACTTTAAGTGCCTAACCATCTGTTGTACAACGAAGTACATTATTCACGAGCTGCTACACGCTGGTAGTTGCTCTCAGAGCAGATCTGCTAAGGACACACACCACCGTAAGTTACGGATGCCAACCAGCCCTCACACACATATATCCTCCTGTTTTCCCCTCACTCTGAAATACCAGCACGGGTCCCAAATACACATTGCAACAAGTCACACAAAACTCTTCTCCAAATTTAAACATCTATATTATGGGTATATTCTAGCCTGGTTTTAAAGCCACGAGACTAAAAAGAGTAACTAATAGTCTTTAGCAATAGAAAAGTCAGTGACAGCTATGTCAGCGGAACAGATAAAGGTAATACAGATAAAAGAAAGAAAAATAGTCATTCTGATCACTTAAGCCACCAAGCTATAAGGCTGCAGCACTATTCAAAATTTTGCACCTATATTTTGCTTATCCTTGTGAGAAAAACAGCCTAAAAAATGGCAAATGATGTTTCTCTTCTGTCTCTACCAGAGCTAGCACACCTGTGATTTTAAGTAAAGCTCAAAATGGAATTTACACTGTAACTTCCACTTCCTCTTTACATGAGTACCAACTTTAACTCATTTACTGGAATAACAGCAACATCGGTCTGGAGCAGCACTGCAACAACAGTGGCGTTTGCACTGCAGAACTTGGACACTGATCAGCTGTCACAAAAGTAAACACTTTACATGTTTAAATACAAAGAAATTCTTCCTCTTATTCACAAGTTCAGCAAAACCTTTATTTTCAGAAAATTAAAGGTAGAGCCAAATTTTACTACAGAGCACCAATTAAATTATAGTACAATACAGACAACACCAACAAAACACTGATTGAGAAAAGAATTCACAGTCAAGTGTCATGACACAAACCACTCAATTTTAAGTAAGCCTTGAAAAAGTCAAATTTAAGTCAGCCCAATATTCCAAAAGGATTAATATTAAAGCTGTTAGGACAGTAAGGATGGGCAAATATATTCTATATCCTAATTTTACATAAGTTAATAAAAAGTGATTGTTGTTAGTTCCTTATATGCAATTGCCATTTTCTTTTTACTTCATATTGGTTAAGTTTCATGTATTTGATGTTTAAAAAGAAAACACCTTTATAAGAATGCCTGGATTCTTCTTACCTCACAAATGAGACCCTATAATTACGAATGTATTTTAGTAGGAATTCCATCTTTTGGCCTCTACATAGGCAAAGCTCCTACTAACATCAATGAGAAAGCTTGCTGCAGTAGTATCTGCTAAATTAACTCTCTCTACTCAGTAAAACTAAATATAAAAACCTTAGTATAACACTGCAGAAAGAAAAAAAACCACAGAAGTGGATATGTGGTGCCGGCTCAAATAAGTTTGGGGCTTCTCACTGCTTTTCTCTCGCATTCGTTACTAAAAGCAGTAAACAAACTTGCTTAGCAACATGGTGTGAAATTCTAAACAAGTAGCGCCCATTTTCAAAGCATTTTCTAGATATTACTATCTGTAAATGTATGGACAACCAGCAAACACTGACAACAGATTTCTGGAATTCGCAAAGACATCTCAATTATTTCAATGCCAACCTTACATACAGCAAGCGCAAGTATTCAAGAAAGCTTCTAATTCAGTAGTAAATACAAATAATATCAAATAAACTATACGCCTGGAACAGGAAACCAGTGTTTGTTTCAGAATGCTGTAACTTCATTGAGAACACCTAAACAACGTATCAATATGCCTATGTATCTGACCTTCATCTATACATACGCATTTTCCCTCCTTCCCACAAGCTATGTTACTTTTACTGATTATTTTATGACATTTTTGATCACAGACATATTTTCTACCTTAAGTAGCTCCACCTCTAAATCCACTGAAGTGGAACACCAGCAGTGCACTAAAACATGCAGTGACAGTCAAGATCTACAAATAAATAGCGATTCAAAACATGCAAAACCCCTTCAAAACTACTGTCATCACTAGCTTCAGCCCCAAAGTTTTGGGGAGTTGGGTTGTGGGGGCAAAGAATAGCATGATAGCGCTGCTGGGCGAGTAGCACAGCAGTCCTGAGAAGAAGGTGGACGGGTGGGAGAGGGAGCAGCACCGAAATAAGGGAGCTCTGCAGGAACAGGGGGGCAAGGGACAGAGAGCGTCTCTGCATCCCATCCAGCTTACTCTGCACCACAGGAAAAAGTCCACAAGGGACAGGCTTCAACACCCCCAGAAACTGGCTGGAAAAATTAAGGATCAGAAAATTACTAGAGTGAGATTAATAATTTACAGACCATTTACAAAGGCCGCCTTTGTTAGGACTCTGGACAAAAAATGCCTACACACATGAGTAGCCTTAGCAGTACTGTACGAATAAAATATGGAAGTGCTTCATATGTTCACACGAGTGCTGGAAAGGCTGCACGTGGAAGTGCGCTACTAAATTACAACCATAATCACACCTGTGCACATCAATTGAGGTACATAAGCCTATCAAGAGCAAAAAAGATTTAATCCCATTTAGACAGACATCCATCCATCTTGAAAAAGGTCAAAATTAGAAGAACATTTCTTCCAAAAAATGCCTAGATTTTTTTTAAAATAAGTTAACAGCCAAGCTACTTATTTTTTAAAATAAAAGTTAACTAATTTGTGTAGGCCTCTCATACCAAAAGTAAGCTCTCCCTATCAAAAAAAGGGGAGAGAAAGGCACATAAGAAATAGGCAGACACTTTCAACCAGTACTCAAAGAAATTTTAATTGGTATTTACTGAAGGAATATGTTCCAAGGTGATAATGTCCCTTTAAAAACACAAAGAATAAGATAAGTATTTCCTGGATAACATCCTTTCCAACTTGCATTGCACCATTCTGTCTTCTTCCTCTGTAAAATTCCACTGCAGTGCAATTCCATCCATTGACTTGCTCATATCTTACTTTAAAGGGAAAAAAAAAAAAGTAATAAAATTGAATTTCTTCCAGCTAAATATTCTGGCAGACATTTTGCACTAAAAACATACACCATAATTTAGAATAGATGTCCAAAATCAGTTCAATCCATGCTCACTCAAAGCATTATCATGAACATTAGCAGTTATTTTCCTTAACTCTTGTTAACACATGTAAGAGCTCGAAAAAAAAGAAGTGTATTTTTAATTATTTTAAGCAGAAAAACTAAAACTGCATCATAAAAAGAGCAACAACAGGTCTGCCAAACCAACTTTATATTTTAAAGTTGCTTTTGATAAGGAAAACTATGCTTTGCATGTGCGGAGGAGAAAAATTAAGAGAGTGCTCAAGTATATATCTGCAGCTTTGATGGAAATGAAGCTTTTACTCGTTCCTAATATGATGTTTATAAGCAAACCAAAAGTTCTAGATACTGAGTCATCTCTGGCATTAGGCTTGGCTTAAACTGAACAAATTTTACAGAGTTTAGCAGGCATCGTTCACACTTTTCTGGCACACACGATTACCATTATAGTGTTTATGCACAAACACGCAAACAGAATCAGTCAAAGAATGTGCATGCAGTTACAATACTCACTTAGCACTGCATATATTATTCTGTCTCTTCCTTTTTCTTTTTTTTTTTTTTTAATCTTCATCAATGCAGCAAACATCTGCAGCCATCCAAATGGTAGCTTTGACTCCACAGAACCTAGTGGAAAGTCCATGGACTCTACTTCTTCATCAGCTGTATCTCGATCTGTGGGAGGTTTCCTTACTGGTGCCATCATTGTCTGTACTTGATAACCATAGATTTCCCTGACAATATGATCCCATGTTGAACTGTCCTGTTCTGCTAAGCTCAGTGTTAATAAACTCACACGTGACAGCAAGCATTTCCCCACCGTTAAGGAGAGGTGCATTCCACTGCCCAAATTCAGTGAGAACACTGCAAAGTGGCTACAAGGAAAAGTACAGCAAGTGAAGTAGGGCGTATAATGCCTTTTGAAATGCAGGCGAACGAATTTTTAAGTATGAATCCCTTCTCTATAGACTTTCCATTATCAGGAATAAAATGAGGGAATTGTCTGCTTAACTAGGGAAAACGCACAATATAAACGGTAAGGAAAACCATCAGTATATTCCCTCCTTAGTATCCATTACTATGAACTCACAAAGACTCTTTCTTCAATGAGCATTTGCTTGCTAGAAGTGATGAATATTTCAGATGTGCTTTCAAAATAAACATGGAG
Organism: Chroicocephalus ridibundus; assembly: GCF_963924245.1. NCBI lineage: Eukaryota > Metazoa > Chordata > Aves > Charadriiformes > Laridae > Chroicocephalus > Chroicocephalus ridibundus. The sequence goes on along the minus strand of NC_086289.1, from coordinate 36,322,571 downwards.
AACCTAATGCAGTATTTATGGCACAGAAGAATTTCCTGAGTGACTCCTCCTACAATAACCAGAAAGGAGCACTAAAACGTAAGTGTGAAAAATGACAAATAGTAAACAAAAGGTACAGTATAATAGCACCAATCACTTTTAATCTTAATGTCTATATCTGTCTCACATATTTTCAACAAGAAAGCATTGCTTATTTTCACTCTGTACAGAAGAATTGGTAAATATGTTGGTCCTAAGAAGCACAATTAGAAAGAGCACTCGCCCTCCAAGTAAATAAATGTGCTTCTATAAAAGTTAGGAGGATTAGAGAAACACTAGCTCCATGTATTATTGGAAGACAGTACTACTACAAATCCTCCTCTTTAAGAAAGTTTACAATACTGTCTGAAGCAAAATACAAGTGAAAAAGTAGAAAGGAAATATTCTGTTAAAATTTTGAAAGTGTCAATGATCGGATGCCCTCAATCACAATCGATCATTAAATTAAAGGTCAAATTCGATAGATATGACAATACCACCTTACATGGCAGTCCCACCAATAACAGAAGCCAGATTAGAGAGTCATACCAGAATGTCATATTTCTAAGAACGCCCTTGTAAAGAAGTCTGCAAAATATGTAGCTTTTTCTAAGTTTACTGCAGCTGACAGAGATATGAAACCTAACTCAAGATGACCAACCTCCCCCTCCTCCCCTAAGAAAAACAGAGGAAAACCCCACCAACGGCCAACCTAGATGTTTCATGAGATGCCTTCAGGAGTACCATGCCTTACTTAGTGTACGCAAGTGAATCAACTCTTCAGCACCACAAAACAAAGACAAATACTAGAAAACACAAAGAACAGTACCAAAACCCAAGGAGGAAACACTGCAGAATCAATTCAGCAAAGGAAAAGTCAAACCAGAAATAAACACAAGTCCAATGACTAACATATGATATCATGCACACACAAAACCAGACAAGCCTTCCCATTTAAGAGCCAAGAAAAAAAAAAAAAAACAACTCTTCAGAAGGCTTTTTGGAAAGGAGAGGAATGACAGCATCATATTACACAGCAACCTGCCCTGCCATCAAATCAGAAACAGTGGTAAAATGAACTTAAAGAGAAAAATCTGAAGAGCCACTATGAACCCCTACTGTAAACAGATGCCTGATACAACATATCTGCCTAGCACAAAAAACCCAAGATTTTTCACACTTTGACAGAACAGGTGTCATACCAGTTACACGTTACAAAACTAAATGACTCATCTACAAACAGTCCTTATTTTGCACGCTACTATCAACTTAACTGCACAAAACATATAATGAACAAATGATAAAGTTTTAACATAACTATGCGCTACATTACAAGAGAAGCAGTAATTAAAATGAGGATTTAAAAGCATATCCATGACAATGAAAAATGCTAATTTTTTAATGGATTGATTTAATGAAAGAAAAAAAAAGCACTTGGTTGTACAGTCACAATTACTGTTAGCACACAGTGAGGTGGTTTGCACAACCACTCCCACATGAAAAGACAGACACCCTTGATGCTGGACATACTTGCAAGTCAAATAAGGTTATTTGCTCCTTGCTTAATCTTAAACTTTTAACTTTGCTTTGTCTGACAAAATTATAACTCCTTTAAGCAAGTTTCTGTAACATGCAATAGTGAAGACGAAACCGGTAAGAAATTGAGATGTTTTCAAATAAAGTTACACTACAGACATTCAGCGTTTATCAAATCCACTATGTCCAATACCTTCCGAAACTTTAATGCAATGAAACAACACTAAACTACCTTATACTACATTTAGCTGGTATAAGAGAACAGTTCTACAAAGTAAGTTTAACAGCATATGTTTTTTTCCTCCCTTCCCTTAGCTTCATCTCACATGTACCATCCATCTTACTTGAACCATCCATCCTCCAACATGTTAGTTTGAAACAACAGAATGACTTATTTCTATTCAAAATATGCTAAAGACTAACTGAAAGATGCAATATCAACATGCTACCTTTTACTTTTTTTAAACAACATTAGCCATGAGTGTAGTAAGTCTGTATTTTGTTATGAAACCGAAAACATTTCCATTTGAAACACAAATCTTTTGTTACCATGAAAGATAGCCATCTTAAAAATCTCGAAGGAACACGTTACCACGTGAAACTGAAGGCTGTTTTAAGTTTACAGAATTTTCAGTTTCACTTGAGATGTTCTAAACTTTAAAGAAAAAAGGAAATCAAAACTATAGTAATGTAGACATAAAATTTCTGCTTTTGTTAATTTGGTTTTCGTTATCACATTGACTTCTTGCATTGAATTTAAGATGCCATAAAACCTGTATACCAAAAACCCCCACCAACATTTGACTGTTCCCTATGAAAGTATGAAACCGAGAACAGAGGAAATTAAAGTCAATCTTCAATACAACAGAAAGCAAACTTTTTGGTCTGCAGACTTGTGCAGAAAGATTCAAATATGTATACAACATGCTGGAGAAAAAGAGGGGGGGGGGGGGGGGGAAAGAACATGTTCTGTGCTTTTAAAAAATTAGCTAATCTCCTGAATAGCTGGAAAGCGCCGCTTCCCAGAAATTAACCCTTTGGTCTCCTAATCTGTATGACAAGAAAATGCTGCTTAAAATGGGAGGGGATAAATATTAAAGCGATCACCGGTTACCTTTAAAACTCTTTGCTTCCTCCTCTGAGGTCTTTTGTTTTCAGTTAGAACCTAAAAAAACATCAAATCGCAGAATAAGTTGCGGTCACAAAGGCAAGGCACCCTCCGCTTTTTTATTATCGAACTGCAATATTTCTTAAAAATACCCGGAATGCTTTACATGCGGCACTTTGGCGGGCTGCCGGCGGAGCCTCTACGCGGCCCCTCCGCCGCCACCACCACCCCCGCGGACGGCGACGCCGGAGACGGCGGAGGGGAGAGGCCCGGCCGCCCCCCCGCAGCCGGCCTCGCTGCTGCCCCGCATTCCTCACAGCGGCGCCCACCGGGCGGCCATCTTGCTTCCTGCCGCAGCGCCGCCCTCCTCCCGCCGGCGGTGGCGCGGCCGGGCGGGCGCGAGCCTCGTGCGCCCGCGCCCCCGCCCCCTCCCTCGCGGACGGGCGCGCGCGCGCCCCGGCCCTGCCCAAACAAAGGGTCTCCTTGTGCGGGGGCGCCGCGGCCGCCCGCAAGAGGCGGAACGGACTCTCCGCGCCCGCCGGATGCGGAGCCGCCGCACGGCGGTTGCGGGGGAGGTGGCGGGGGGGGGGGTGACAGCACCCACCCGGGCGGCGGTGGCGGCTGCCGCATGCGGGGGTCAGGCGAGGACACGGGGCCCGGCGCGCGTGCACGCGTGCCTCCATGCACATGCCTGCCTTGGTGTGGAGGGACTACCGGCACTGGCCCCCGGACCGGGAGCCCAGCACCCGGTGGGCTGGCCAGGACCCTGCCCACCTACGTGCCACCTACAGGGGTCTCCGTCCCATCCTACAGCGCCTAACACAAACAGGCCACCCTGTAATCCTGAAATGCAACTATTTTCCCCCATCTCCACCGTCATCTGGATGGGAGAAGGATGGAGGGGTCACCGCCAGACCACCAGTTCCCCGGCCGAGCCCTGCTCTGTCTCACAGCCACCGGCCAAGCCTGGACCACAGCCAGCTAACGAGGTACCTAATGCACAACCAGCCACCCACCAGAACCACTCACAGGTTGGCATCTCTGCCAGAAAGTTGGCCATGGATTTCTGGACCTACACATGCAAAAAAAAAAAAAAAAAAAACAAAAAAAACCAAAAAACCCAAAAAACCCACAAACCTACAAGAACATCCTTTCAAGCTGATTGAAAACCGTTTTCTTTATCTACTGCTAAATTGCAAGCGTAATTCCTCTCCAGTCACTGGTGCAAACGTGCGGACACACAACCCATCCTGCAGCATTATCAATCAAGAGAAAGCTGTTGCCCATTCTTGTTCTCTGGTGCTACCTTGTACTTAAACTCCTCATTTGTTGCACCAGAATACTGTATCAAACAGGATTTAGGATCAGGTAAAATAAAAGTATGGATTTGTAATGTTTTCCTAAAATACCACAAGTCTGCAAGGGCCTTTAAGCGTAATAAAAACAAGAGAGGTACATACACTTGGTGATCTGATTTTTCTTCGCAGTTTTGGCTACTTAAGATGCTTTACAGTCCAGAAAAAAAAATACTAAAACCCCCCATATTTATTTTGTCTGCTTAGAAACCTAAGACCCAGTATTCTGATTTAATCCCCAAGTTGTTGCATGCACTGGACAGCATTTAAGCCATAGTTTCAGGTTTCCTTGTTAGTCAGGCAGTTTCCCCTCCTCTTAAGATGGGTCCTCATACACAAGGAAGAAAAGAGATCTCTTCAAATAAAAATTTCTCTGTAAAAGCTGCAAGAACCAGCGCAGGAAATAAGGAGTGGTGAACAGGCAGCTTTTTAAACACATCCTCTGAAATTAACTAGACCCCAAACTAACCCATTTCCCTGTCATTTAGGCTGCATTATAGTCCACGCCCGAATGGCAAAGAAGTGTGAGTTGCAACTATTTTTACACACCCATGGAGCAAGTGGCTGTGTAAAAGGTAAGAGTAAACTGCACTACTCCAAGCCCTTGCTCTGCATCCTCAGAGCTCACTGTTCACGGCTTTGCTCAGCTCTGCCACACATTACCAAACTCCTCCAGCCCATGCCCTGTTCCCTCACAAAACTTGCAAGTTTCATGTTCAAGAGGAGCATTTTTATGTGCGCCCATTTTAAAATTTAACTGGCTTAAATATTTCTGGAGTCTATTATAATATAAATACCACAAAGCCTAAATTTCTTTATTATAACTAGGTCTGGCTAGAAAACAATAATTCCATTTTGCCTTTTTTTTTTTTTTTTTTTTTGAGATTTCGACATTTGGTTGTGTTCCAAAAGCAGAGCAAACCTTTCAAAAATTCAAGTGGAGACAGATGGGATGTGGGAGAGCAAAGTTCAAGCCCCTGGTCTGCATGAAGCAAAAAGCCTTAATCATCAAGCTGCTCTAGTAATTCTTTCCCCCTTTTTAAGTTTTAAGCAGAAATTTCATTCAGAACCTTGAGAAACCTCCCCCCAAAAATAGTCACACTGAGACAGATAGTAGCTGTGAAAGCTTTCTGTTAAATCAGCATTTTCCATTCAAGGAATGGCTTACTGGAAAGTTCCCAACCAACCCTAATTGCAGCATCCTTTTTAAATATGTCTGGGATTTCGGCGGCATGTTAAAAACCCACAAGCAAGCAGGCCCTCATTGTTATTTAATATTTCCATGTTGCTCAGATTACAGCTATTAAATAAGTTGTCTCAAGACACCTTTGGCCAACCAAGTGAACTTACACTCAGTGTCCTGATTTTTTTTTTTTTTTTTTCCAGTTTGACGACTCCAGGTCCCACTATATCTAACATGGTCCGTTACCTAATACAAATTAAAGCTCTCCCCAGCAGATGCTTTCAGCCCAGGTTGAGCATCTTAAAATGAGCAGGGAACCCTCTTGGACTGAAAGCATCTCCCGTGCACCACAATCAGCTCAACTGAGGACTGCAAACAAGCATGTTCGTCTGGAGCGTCTGCTGCTACACCTGCGATGTCCACCTGCGCAAAACAGGAATCCTTTTTCCAAGGAGAAGATAACAGAAATGATGGACCACCTTCCCTATCTACCTTCTGATTTTGGAGCCTACGAAATCCTTGCCCCATATTGCAACACATCCAGACAGCCTTGACATGCGTGACGATGCAACGGCAGCAAAGCAGACCGCTTCTGGAAATGAAATATGCTTTTTGGTAGAAAATAGCTGTGAAATAGCCTTCAGTAACTGCTATACTGCTTCAGAAAACAGCAGTCTTGGAAAGACAAGACAAAAATGTGGAAGCATCACACACTCGTCTATGTAAACTTGTCAAACTCTCTTTTCACTGTGAAGCGTTCCCGCATTATTCATTCTGAGAGGGACAGTAACCCAAAATAAAGCCTTTTTCCTCTTCTTTTCAAAGCTTGCTTACATTTTTTTTATTTACCAGGCTGCTCTTTCAAAAACTTCAGTACGTAAAAGATTTTTTTTTCCCCGTACATATTTTAGAATTTTCTCTTTACCAGCTCCTGACCAAGCAGCCACAGCGTGAATCCCTCAGGAAGAGGGGCATTATGTATAACGATATTGCTACGCAGAGGGGCTGGGAACTAAAGCCCACACCACTTTATCCAGACTTTCACGATGTCACGTCCCTGCAAAACCCATTACATTCAGCAAGGTAAAGTATCACCGAAGGTTTATGAGGATGTTATTTTTAAGTGGTATTTTTCAAGTCCAATGTAGTTTTCAAATCTTTATGTGGATTCTGTGTGAATTAATGAAAATAACAGTAACGTAACTAATACCACCTCAAAACACGCAACCAATACTCTCCTAGGGTTGAATGCTTGTGCACACATGGGCATGTGTGTTGGAATATGCACTTCAGTCTGCATTCACGGCTTCTACCAGCCAGGCCTTACTCCCTATAACTGTAAATCCATGTTAAGTTCTTACAGAAAACCGACACTTTTTTTTTTTTTAAGCAGCACGCAAGGACTGACAACCCCTGCACCAGCTACCCAACAGGCATCTAATGTCCAGAGCTCTCATTGACTTCATTGCGACTTTAATCAGAATGAGAAGGGATAATTCCCTTTAAGGCAAAACATCAATGTTTAAACGATGCTCACGCAGAGCATGTCTATCCCTTACACTCTCCTCCCAGTGAATCACCTCCAAAAAATGCTCACATTCCACCAACATGAGAGATGCATGACTCGTCCGAACAAGGAATGCACCAAAGCCAACCTCACTCCTCTTAATTATTATGTTCACTTTCTATACCATGGACAGAGACCTACAGGTTTGGGTTTTTCCCAGCTGCCCTCTGTTTAAAACACATCACTGTCATAGAAGTCCCAGCTGTTGCAGTCCCAGTCCTACCAGTTTGGGAAAACACAAAGGGATTCCCTTCTGGAGTCCTACATACAATGTTATCTAAAGGACAGCTGCTGAACAGAGTGATATAGTATTTCCCATCCCCCCAAACCTCCCCCTGTACCTCAACATCTTTAATGAGCTCTCCTAACATATCTACATTGTAGAAAAAAACTTTCCTCTTTCATTTTCTTAGAGCACAGTTTCTAGAGATTACAAGCAAGGCAAGGTTTGTTTCTAGGAATATCTGAAAAGGCACCAGGCTTCATTCAAATACAATTTTATAAGAAAATACCTGACATGTTCTTGAATGTCAGGAATACTTCATTTCCTCCACGCAGTACTCTGAAACTTCATACAAAATTTAACGAGAAATGAAGGAGGCCTCTGGCGCAGCTCTAAACGCGTTGTACAAAATGTAACCATTTCAATAAAATAAAAGCACACCATAAAAAAGCTGCCAATGAAAAGATTCAAAACAAGGAATCTCTCATAAAGAAAGCAAAAGGAGCACCCAGAGAGGACAAAGGTGAAGGGGCAAAGCTAATCTGCAAGGAGAAGGTCAGCCCGAGCAACAAGAAAAGAAGTATGTTTAGCCTGGAAAACAAAGGTTGACAGAAAAGCTAAAGTGCTTCCTTTCACCCACCCTGCCAAAACCCTTTTTAAAACATGGCTTTTAGATCACTTCCTACCTCAACTCCGCCAATTCTCTCCCATGAGCTTCTTCAATCCCCACTGCCTAAATACACAAAAGGACGTAATGTCGCTACTCTTTAGCTGTAAAAAGTCAGGACTAGTCTTCTATAACCTTTATTGTTTTAATATATAACTTAAGTTACATTATAGCTGTCCCATGCCTCACTTTTTTTTTTTTTAAAAAGAGTATTTAGGACACAGTTAAGATACAAAGAGATTTTTGAATGAACCCTGAGCCAAGCTGTTTAAACCTACTTCCCTAAACATTATAATTTAAAATATACTTCCCCCACAAGGGGGAATATATCATATGTATCACTGCTACAGGACTTTTATTTCTGCTTGCCTACCTTAAAAACAGAACAGACTTCTCTGCAAACCCTGGTAAGCACAGGACAGAGAGTGGTGAAAACAGGAGGTCTCCCGAGATCTCCGCAGCTGACGGGAATTCCTACCTGCTGTAAGAACACGCAGTTTTAATGAAACTGCTATCAAGGAAAGGTTTGCACGTGCATTCTCCCCAGCTTGAACTATTCCACTCAGGAGTACACGCTGGTGCAGAGACTTGAACCTGAGTTTCCCACATCCCAAGGCAAATGTCCCAGTGACGTAACTCCTGAGACAGCATCTCCCCCTCCGCGGCTCAGGTACCGCTGGATCATATGAAGCAGAATGCTTCCAGTGGGACGTGGTGGCACAGAGGCTAACTCTGCAGCTCACAGGTCAGGGAATTCAGCTGGGATGTGGGAAATCTATGTTCAACTCCCTACTTACCTGATTTAAAGCCTGATCTTGAACTGAAATCTCTCAGAAGGTCAGTGCTGTTATCACAGGGGCATACAGACTGTCTTTTCCCCTCCTCTTTGTTCCAAAAGTAATGACCTGGGTTATAAAAGGCTGATGGATCAGAAAAATGAGTAAGAAACACAGAAAAAGAAACTATGTATGAGGGATATGGTAAAAGACAAAGGGAGACAGGCAGAAGTGGTGAAATGAGAGAAACAGAAGAATAGACAATTAGAAAGGCAGAGAGATGTGAAAGGGGAAAATGCAGCTACAATTTGGTCCTGAAGTTTATAAATTTATTTCCACCAAACCTGTCATCACAAGCAAATTACTTTAACTGAATTAAAGAGCAAACAGCCTGCCTTCCTTTGCTTTTCAACCTTAAGTATTTTGAAATAGACACCCTCCCTAACAATTCACTGTCTCCTAAGACTACCCTCATTCTCCCCCCTCCCCACATTTTGCACTTAAATCTTTCTCATCTCATCTTTCTGCCCTCAATTAATTCACTGTCTCATCCAATATCTGGAACACAGAGCTAAAGCCATACTTACCTCTGATTTTATGCATTTACACAGCAGAAACAAGAATAACTCCATCTCACTTTAATCTACACCTCTATAGATGACAAGAGAAAGTTACTGTACAACCTGTTAGCTCCAACAGTAACCCTAAAGCTCTCTAAAGCATAGAGTGACCAGCATTTCCCTTTGCAGAATCTTAAGACGTACCTCAAGCCTCAAAAGAGTGACTTCATTTGCAACTTCTTTGGCTTACCTCAAAAGGTAGCATGACTGGCGGCGGTGGCTTTTTCAGTTCTTCACATTTTCTCTTTTTACATATCCGGTGACTAGTTTTGCGTTTCCTGCAACAGCTGCATTCTTCACAATTTGTCTTCCGCAGACAGGGCTCACAGACTCCACAACGCCTTCGTTTCTTTTTCTCTAGCATAGGCAGCAGAGATGAATATGGAGCAGGGTAATCACCAGCTGGATTTTTAAGAGACGATGGCCCCGAGGCCTCAACTGCTTCAGCGCTGCCGCTCACATTGCCCTGAACCAAATTCAAGCTTACTCCGACACTTCCCAGCTGTGATGAATAATCATTATGCTGCAGTCTTGAGTCAGCTGGCAAATCTGCATTTATGGCTTTTCCTGAGGCAAGAGCAGAGATTTCCATGCTTGAAGGCAACTCGGAAAGAAAACCTTCAGAGAATTGTCCAGACCTTTCACCAGAGATTTTATCAACTGGGCTTTTTTCTAAATCTGGAGATAAAGTGGGGACATAACCTGAATTCAAAATCAATGTCTCTGCATCAATGCATTTAACAAGCTGTTCGATGTCCTCCACTTCAATATTGTTTAAAGAGGTATCAGAAACTGGTTCACATACTGTAAATATGTTTTTTGAGTCAGATTCTGAATTCTCTTTTGTACAGCTCAAATCCAAATTTGAGTCAAGTTCTTTGTCAACGGGTACAAAATCCACAATCAGTTTCATGTGGGATTCTGCAAGTGAGCTAGCACCTTCAAAATGTAAAAGTGAATTTGATTCAGTGGCAGCTACGTAGCCGGAATTTGAACCAACGTCTTTATTCTCAGACTCTAAATCCCAGCCTGCCTTCAAGCAGGACTCTGCAAGTGAGCTTGCATCTTCTAATAAATGTTCTTGTGAGTTAAACTCAGAGGTAACTACAGGTGCAGAATTTGAGCCTTGTTCTTCACTGTATAGCACCAGGTCCGACTCTGCCTCGATGGGGGATTTGGCAAGTGGGACCGACTCTTCTAACAGTACTGCTGAGCTGAGGTCTGAGGTATCAACAGAACTGGAGTCAGGTTCTTTACTGTTAGGCACCAGATCGAAGGGAGCCTCTGCACACACCTTCGAGTTTGATTCAGAGGTGATTACGGAGTCAGAAGGAGAAGACGGAAGCACAAGCGCAGCATCTTCGACGAATGCTTCAGCTGAACTACCCGTATCGAGGTCGCTGGGTGTCTGCTCACAGGGCAGGTCTTCGTGCTTACCTTTTACCTCTGATGCTTCTGTATCACCATCAGTTACCTGGCTGCTTGGAATGGAGTCATTTGTTGCAGGTATTTCTACCTCTTCTTCTTGACTGGCACATGTGGTAGCAGGCTCTTCGCCTACACTACAAGGAGTATCTTTGACAGGCAGAGGAGCTAACTCGTTTTGTGCTAAATCTTGTTTCAAAACTCTTTCGCCTGCTTCAATGTTTTTTTCTTCTACTACTGCCAGGGCTTCTTGTTCCTGTTTTTCCTTTGTTTCTAGCCTTTTTTGTGCTGCAGCTTTCCTGGGTTTTGCAACTGTTGGAGTTTGTGACAATCTACGGGAGAATGATCGGTTACGGAGAGACATTGTAAAGCCATTGATGTTGAAAGAATCCTGGTTATGAAAGAGGATATTGTCAGCTTTCTCCAAACTCACCCAAGACGCTCCAGACAAGGTTCTGGTTACACTGCTCCTGAGAAGTCTACCTGAAGAGCTCATGATTGGTTTCTTTTCCTGCTGTTTTTTCTTAACGTCTTTTTCTTGCGCTGGCTTTTTGCCTTTTCCAGAACTAACAGCTTTTGTGGAAGTCTTTGTGGTTTTCTTTCTCACTTGGCTAGATTTCTTCTTGCCCTGGTTAGTTTTCCTTTTGCCTAACTCTTCCTTTTTGACTAATCTGGAAGGCCTCGCGTGGTGAGCCATGGCTGTGGAGTAGTAGAAATGTTAAGAGGAGAGATGGAAAAAAATCATGAGCTCTTGAGAGAACTTTTCAACAGAAAACTGCATATTCCCATTGCTGCTCTCTGTGGTGACACAGCGTTAACTCTGAAATGGAAAAAGATACAAAACAGAGTTAATACCATCCTAATTAATGAAGGGTGCACACGTATAAAATGGGTGCACCAATTAAAATATTTAAAAATACACAGGAAGAATCAGAAATACTGGTATTGGACTTTATGTTCAATTAATACAAAAGTTTTGAAAATATTAGTGTATTGCAAAATGGAAAGCTTGCCTAAATGCCTATAGCACAAATGAAGAAGAAAACAGAGCTCAAATGACAAGGCAACACCACATGTTTACTCTTTTATGTCAATTCCAAGAAGTTTGAATTTTCTCAACCTTATTAACAGTTCATTAACTACCCCTTCCCTTGAGTAAGAACGGGTAAAGTTTACACATCCATAGCTTTGTGTTCAACAGCGTATCTATTGCTGTAAGGACATTCAGGGAGAAAAAAAGAACAAAAGTGAGTTTACTCTGTGTGTATTTGTGTGTGTGCACTCACACACCACCACCACGGCATCTTGCATTCTTTTACCATCCATTGGCTGCCCACCATGGTACAATTCCAGATAAAACAGGAGAAGTAACTAGCTCCCTGAAGATGTCTAACTTGTGTTACTCACAAGGGAATTGGACCAGGGAAGAACCGCTTTTCCCAGTGTTATCTCCCAGGATAACATACCAGTGTGCTGTATTACTGCAAGCCTTGACTCCGTCCTGTCTGGCTGTACCAAATGTACTACGCAGGCAGTCATCTCTGCTTTATCATTATGACTACTAACATATCTGCCTTCAACAAAATACCACACATTCATCCTAAGCTTTTGTCCCCAAACACAACTATGATGCAGAAGTCCCCCAACACCCTGAATACATTTCAGTCATCCCAGAAGATAAAACAGACGCTTCATGCTCCAAATCAATTTCCTTCAAGGTGGGCTGGCATTATTAAATGTAAAGCAATCCTCATAACTACATAGTTTTTAAGCACATGGGGCTTTCAAGTTCCTGTAGAAAGCTTTTAAAGCTTTATTTAGCTGTTTGAATAGATCAGGTGGGCAGACAAGGGCAGCCTAAAAATGGGAGCATGAAGAGCAAGAGGCTATGTAGTCTCAGGCAGGAAGGTGTCTTCCCTTCGTTGTCGATCCTTTGAACTCTTTAAGCCCAAATCAAATCACCTGCAGGCCACCTGCACCTCACTGATGGGAAGAGGGAAAGAAAAAGAAGAACAAGAAACACGACGATGATATCTAAAATTCTGACCTCTAAAGGAAGTAACAACAAAACAAAAAAAAAGGGGATCCTGGCTTCTAAAGGAATTAGAAAAGGGAAGAAGGGTGCTACCAGGCTCCTGACACCACCACTCCTTCCTATGATCTTAACCCCACCTTGAAGCCAGCAGGGTGACTTTATGGAGGCCGCACTTACCCACAGCCTGGTCTGAGCTCTGCTGAAGTTGGGGAAAGCTATGCTAGTGCAGCCCAGTCTATTTAACACCCCAGAAATGTTTAATGGTCAGCAGCGAGCTTCCTTCTGACTGTCTCAGCCCTGAGTAGGCTACCCAGTGGCCACTGTACCTACCAAGGCTAACAGTAACACCCCAAACTCCTTTCGAATGGCTTACTCAAAACATTTGGAAGCCTAGCTCTTGTTTGTTCAGCAGTAGTTAGCCAACTGCTGCCATGTACTACAACATATAAACCAAGTATCTTACCTAAACATGCTGTGATTACTCTGTATCATATCATAGAATGGTTTAGGTTGGAAGGGACCTTAAAGATCATCTAGTTCCAACCCCCCTGCCTTGGGCAGGGACGCCTCCCACTAGATCAGGTCGCCCAAAGCCCCATCCAGCCTGGCCTTGAACACTTCCATATCTTCATATTACATATCAAGTGAACATTATTACTGAGACAGGAGTTTTTTCCACGTGCTCAAATACGTGCTCTATTCTAGAGCCAGCATTGCTGTACAAGACAAGGCTAAACACACTTGTAAGGTCAGATCCGAAAACAATGCCCAGGAAACACACAGTAAACAAGCCAACAGCATCCCTGCTCCATCACAGCAGAACATCCAACTTGGAGAGACTAAATGGACACGTGTAGTTGTTTATAGTTGTGGGCAATGCTTCACAGGCCACAGAAAGACCTGAACAGCTCCCACAGAAGCACTCTATAAAAGTTGGGTCAGACACTGAAATAGCAAAACAAATACAAAGCTGAAACAAAGGTAATCTGAGTGCTTTCCTCCCCCTACCCTCCTCTGGAGATGTGTGGGGGAAGGGAGACATGGGCATTACCTCTCACTCCATGAACCGAGTGTCAAAGAGGGCATCGCCATCACATCAAGCGGGTCCATGAAATAGTTGTTGGCAGCCTGCAAAAAAGCTTCCCCAGTTTCTGGTGGTTTTGACAGAGACTGGGCTCCTCATTCCAAAGGATAGCCTGGAGGGCCACAAAACCAGTTGGAAGCAAGCAGTGTATCTGTAGCCATTAGCAGCTGGCCCTACATAACAGTGGCAGGAGAGGAAATACCAGCTACCTTCAGAGACTACAGCCAGGAGAGCAAGGAAGAAAGCAAGCAAACAACAAGAAGGGCCAGGCGATGTGGGAATGTGTGAACCAGGAGGGGAAGCAAAGAGATAAAGTTTTTTCTCTTTATCAGGCTTTAAACAGAGGAGAGAAAACAGGAGATCTGGAGTAGGAACAGAGATTGGATTTTTGAAGATACTGCATGTGTATAATGCTTTGCTCATATTACTTTTCTACATAAGTAGAGAATATTACTTCTCTACATAAGTTGCCATTGCTGTAGTAAAAGTCTGGGAAGCATGATTATCAAAATTATCAATTGGAAGTTTCACTTATAACAATTTTGTAATTTTTTTTTAAATCATCATTATAGTTACATGATGATACGTCTTCACCTGCATTTGGAAATTGCAACACGGTTGCTTCATGACTGAAGAAGCAAGACCATCCTGGGTTGCTTCGTGTTGTTTGGTTTTTTTTAATAGAGAAAAACGTACCTGTCTGGCAAGAATGTAGAATAGTAAAAACCTAAAGTATTACTTCTTTTCAGAGCCAAAGTTAGAGGCTGTGAACATTGAGTGGCTGAAGACTTCCCTTTTTCTTGGCAAACAAAGAATATTTGTAGGAAATTGACTGGCATTTAAATGCTATGTTAAAGAAGATGGCTAAGGCTGCTAGTATTTGTCTTGCTAAGAGATGACAATACAGGAGCACAAAAACAGCAACAGTTTTATCCATTTTGTTTCAATTTTGTCACTGGAGTGAATTCAGGTTTTTCAGAAGAGATCTGGGCGATAGACCCCTAAAGGAAAATATTTTTTTTTCCTTTTCAATTAATACTGACTTCAGTTATATCTGTCTGGGACTCTGCGAACCTGACCCCCAAGGTGGCTGTAAGCTCTTGGGAGAAATGCCGGTCAGCAAGAGATCTTTGCTTCCCTTAAAGAAAGCCCATAATCTTGATCCATACTAGTCCGCCGCAATAACCTTAACTGCTAGATAAAAAACATCTAACATTTTTTAAAATATAAAGTGTCTAATAAAACTGAATTATGTTGTTATTTCTTTGTTTACTCCTCCATTTTAGGACCAAAATATTAGGTAGCTACAAGTTCAGTATTCAAGTTTTGTTTTCTGTAACACTAGGAGATATTTTACCTTCCCTTTTCCATTTAAAACACTGATAATGACTCTGTTGATGCCTGCAGCAGCTGCTAATTGCCTCATGTCACTTCATAAGGACAACAAATGGCTGTATCATATTGGTCACATTTCATAGCGAGAAATTAATTATGTTTCCAAAATATTTATGTGGACTTAGCAAGATTATCAAACATAAACCTCCTGGTGCAATATAATAATTTGGCAGTTTTCCATCATCCTGGAGAGAAACAAACTTACTTCAATGGTCTCTTCTGAAAGCCAAATCAGGTGGGACCCCCCATACCCTCCCTGAAAGCAGAGGACAGGCGTCTCTATGAAGTAAAGCGGGTAATAGGTACAGGAGGGTTTGCAGGGAACTGCCCCAGATAATAACAGTGCATCCCGAAGCTGTTTGTTACTTGAGCTGACTTATCTCTCCTAATTCATGTGCAAAGCTGAAAGCTGGTTTTAAGGCCAGTTGCTTAAGTTTCGCTCATTCACAGTAATAAATCTGGAGCAATCCCACTGACTGCTATAATCCTCAACAAATACTGCTAAAAACCTAATCAAGGGCTAAATCTTTTAGTCCCATCTTGGTCAAAATTCCAAACAATTATAACGAGAATTTTGCCTACAAAGTAATTGGAGAATTTAACCCCATACTACTGGAATGCCTCCAGAAAAAAAGGAAAAAAAAACCCCACACAAAAAAACCCCAACACACAACAAACTGATGCACCCCCCGCTTATTTACTTTCCCTTTACACAAAAGGATAAAACAAAAAAGCAAGTTTTCCTTTTAGACGTAGCGTCCATCAGGATTCTGTTCGATAACTTGATTCTTGTTGGAAGATGGGGGGGGGGGAAAGAGATTAAAAGATGTGTTCTCACAAAGTGGTGGCAGTTTTTTTAATGGCATCATGAAAGAGAGCAAGTGACCCCAGAACACGCACAGCTGCATGGGGGGGGAAAAATGACCCAGCTAGGACTAGCTGCGCCTGGTTTCACTACAATCAGATGCATTAATTAAATACATTTTGTTTCAGTGTTTAGGTATCTTTCTAAAAGTCACTTGAGATTGGCCTGGTAGTGAAACAAGACCCGGAAGCTTCCATAAAAACCACTTAGTAACACTTTGACTTAGAAGTTGTCACACAAGCTCAGGTCAACAACTTTGAATTGAAAAGCATCTCATCTTCTGGCAACAAATGCTCTAGAGGAAGGTGCAAGAGACACCAGAGCAGACACACATTAGAAAATTTTACCCTCATGTTAGGTGTAAAAGTTTTTTTTCCATAGTCTTTTCAGGATTATGTCATATCATCTGCGTATTCTTACCAGCCGCGCAAACACCAACCTGCTTTTCAATCTTGCCTGCTTCCCTGCGTCTACTGATTGCTCTGTACCACACTTTGTATATGAAAAGAAGGGAAATGGGTTAGGAGGATGGAATCAGCTTTAATTTTCCTTTTCCCCCCTTCTTTAATCCTCGAGTACCCATTTGGTTTTAGTTAAGAAATAAAAATGAACCTTCTCATCTGCCTTCTCAGTACCATCAGTTATTTCATAGTCTTGTAAAGAGGCCTCCCCAAGCTCCCTCTGCAGAGGCACCCCAAGGCCTATCCCCCTTACTCACCACCCTGCAGCCCCCCAGACCTCTCCTCCCCCAGTCCTTTTTCCAGTGGTGTCTCTATAACCTCATGTGCCATTCAAAAATACTGTTTTCCATTTTACCATGTATAAGTTTTCTGCTTTACTTTATAGGATTATGCCACTCAAGGCAATCAGGCATATTTTATCCATGTATATTAAACTTTGACTTAAGTCATAACTGCAAATCTGGGACAGGCACTACAGGATGCCACCTCAGTTTCTCCCAGACAAAGACGTATGCTCAAAGCATAATCCTTCTCCCACTGACTTCAACAACACACCATGATGTTGAGCAGACCAACCACCAAGGCCTTCATCCTAAATTTTTGTCCTCACCGGACCTGGAAGGCCACCTTTTGTGGCTTTGAGGATAAGTCTGGATAAGGCAAGACTGCCACCATGTCCTACTTCCCTCCACTGTGTGAGGAGCTGAAGGCTGCTGTGAAATAGTGCTCTCAATTAATTCAGCAAGAGATGTCAATGTTTAGCATTTTGCAATGTCATGACTTCAGCTTGCACCTTGGAGCCTGCACAGTGAATGTGGAAGATAAAAAAATACCATCAAAAAAAGCCCTCCTGGTTTAGGGAAAGCTCTATTACAATGTTTTTTAACAAAAAAAAAAAACCAAAAAAACAGTGTGGCAAGGAACCACACATGATTAAGCCACAAAACCAGATTAAGCCTCAGACAAACAACTGGCACCAAAAATCCATTGTGAAGACTCACACCGCATGTGCGAGTATCCTCCCTCCAGCCCAGGCAGGGGCACAGGCTTGCTTTAACCTCTGTTCAGTGCAGCCAAACATTGACCTTAACAGGGTGAATGCTAAAAAGTAAAGATACCAAGTAATTTCTAAGGGTTCACCAAACGAAAGCCCCTTTCCACCATAACACTCCAGGTATTTTTTAATACAAAAAAAGCAAGCAAAGGAAACCAACCAACCCCTCTCGGCTAATCATATGCCCCTCTAATTCTGCATTTATGCTGTTTTAAACACTGCATTTCTTTTTGATAAAATTTGACTCCATTCTTCAGGGGTTTTGCCTTTTCTCAACAAAAAAAAAAAACACCAAAAAAACCAAAAACCCACACTAACTGAATCACCTTATCTCAAACTCAATTAAAAGAAAGGGGAGGTGGAGGGAATAACCTTCAGGCAAAGATTAAGCCTGGAAAATTTCAGCCTGAAAGGTGTTTTGAAATGTAAGTAACTGAAAACAGAAAGCAGGATGGAAATGCTTAGGCCAGCTTTAAAAATCACGGGTAGCACGCCTGACACAATAACACACTATCTGTGGGGATTCTGAATTATTACACAGTGAAGACTTAGGTCTTACAGAAACCCTTAATATCAGAAGGTTCCTTGGTACGTCTCACCTTGAATTCTTCCCCCATTATCTGCTTTGAGGAACGCGGCCTGCCCTTGTCTCCTCCAAGCACAACCAACCCCCCTGTCCAGGAGGGCCAAGCTTCATCCCGAGAGCAACCACCACCCGCCCTTGCACTGCCAGAGAAACTAACTGCTTCTGAAAAGCACAAACCAGCCTTCTTCCTCCTTTACAGTCAGGGCCGACCAGGCTACCTGCTCAATTTCACCCAGACCAAGAATAAACACTAAATTTTCTGGATTCAATCTCTACTCCTAATTCTTGTGGACTGACATTAATGAAAACAAGGTGATCACTGCACAGGATAGCCTTCTGCCTCTCCACAAGAGTACCTTAAAAATAGTACTAAGCACGACTAAGAAGAGCTACTATTTGGAGGATTTTTTTTTTATTATTATTATTTTCACAGGTTTCTCCATTGTCTTTAAAATTTAAAGAGACACCTTTGCCCTGGAAGTCTGCTCAGTCACGTTTAAATATCTAACGCTGCAAGCGCATCTTTGCCCATGTTTGCCATTGCTGCATTAAAGCTTCTAGAAAGAGGTCCATGCTGGTGCATCTGCCCCGGCCAGCTTGTTTACACAGGCCGACTCTCACCACGGGTGTCCATGATACTGGTGTGCTGCTGCCCTGTTCCCGATGCCTACTTGCATGCTCCCCTCTCCTCCTTAAAGCAGTAGCATCTCACCACGCTAGAGTGCTACTACCTCACCGACATGCCAAGTGATGCAGACCACATCTCTCTTTAAAAATCTTTGGGGTACAGGCCAGGCACACGATTGGCACGACTCCTTTGACTACGGCTGTGCCCGGTCCCTTTGCAAATCCAGCACACTTCAGCACTCCTCAGCAGCTATCCCTTTCTAAGCTTAAATGGTCCTGCCTCCCAGCAGGCCGCCTGATCCTTTTTTTCCTTACCCATCCCATTCGGCGAATGGCATCCTTCTCCCTTGACTCCATCCCGATCCCGGCAGGGACCATCCCCGCCAGCACCAAACCTCCAGTTGCCACAAGGACCACCACCTCCTCTTCTCCCCCAGCTCCAAGAGCAGCTGAGTGGGCACTCGGCGCCCAGGAGCACCTCGAGGGGTTGCAGAGCTCTAGTTCCTTTACTGCAGGCTGGCCGACCCCGGGGGGGGAGAAGGGGGGAAGGGAAGAGGCAGGCAGGGCCCGCCTCGGGGGGGGAGGCAGCGGCTCCTCGTGGCCCGGCCCCACCGCTGGCTGTGCCCCCCAAAGCCCCAGGAGCCCTCCCCGGGGGCTGCAGACAATGGGGTCGCTCCAGCGGAAAGCCGCACCCCCCCGCCCAGGGACGCCCCCCCCCCGGCCCCGCACACCGGCGGCACCTCCAAAGCGTGATGCTGCTGCTGCGCAGCCCTCGCCCCTTTTCCTTGCGCGGGGGGGGAAGTCTGCGGGGGTTTTCCGGCTGGCCGGGGGCCCCGGCTGCCGGGCAGGGTCCCTTTAATTGTTCCCTGCTCTCCGCAGAGGCTGCAGGCAGTTTCTCCTCGCCTGGCGGGTTTTTCCAGGCAGGCTCTGGCCGCTGCAGCGCAAACACGCTCCAGCACAGCCAGGGAGACCGGACTTTTTCGCTCTTTCGGCCAACAAACTGCGTTTTGCATTTGAATAACCCACACCCCCCAGCCCGCCTGCGTTCCTCCCTCCCTCCCCCGCCTCGAAACGGCCCCAAAGGGGGTGCCCCTGCCTCCCCCCTCCCCACTAGTTCAACTTTGCAACGAGCAAAGCGAGAGGGGAAGGGGGGAGAAATAGGGGGAAGTGGTAAAAAAAATAAGGGGGGGGGGTCCTAAAGCAGAGGTCCCCGTCGCCCGCACCCTCCACCCTTCCCCCCGGGACCCGTCCCACGCACGTACCGGGGCTCTCGGGAAGGGGCGATGCTGGCATGGTCCGAGCAAGGGGGGGGGCGGTTCACGGCCCTGGCCCCCACGGGCGGGCGGCTCCCATGGCGCGACGAGCCCAGGCGCGGGAGAGGGAGTCCCGGGCCGCCAAACGTGCTCTGGGCGGCGGCGGCAGCGCCTCGCCCCTGGCCGGACCCTCCAGGAGGGAGCGGGGAGGGGGGGGGGGCGGCTCGGCGGGGCGCTCGCCGCACCGAGCCCTCCCGGCAGGCGGCAAAACGCGCCCTGGATCCCCGCGGATGGAGCGGGATTCGCCGCCCCCCTGCCTTCTCCCCCCACCACCACCCCAACTCACCCACGCCCCCGCGCTGCAGGGGGGGGACACCGGGGAACGGGAGGGTGGCGGCCGTCCCTCCTCGGCTGTGTCTCCTCCCCAGCCGGAGTGCCAGGCTGGGAACGCCGGGGATTATTTAACAACAAAAATATAAATAAAATGACGATAACAAGAGAAAAGGCAAATTATTCCGTTCCTTGCAGAGGCTGCGGTTTGACGCCGTGTGCCGCCCGACCAGCAACCAACCTCAAAACCAGGACAGGAGGTGACACCCTCTGAAATCATCCCTTTTTTTAGGCTGGAAGTGGGAAAGTTTGGTCAGCGGTGAGGGGCCAAACCCCCTGCCCCTTACACGTGCCATCGTGGAGGACCCCAAAACACAGGTGTCCACCCGGGCCTAGACACCCTGTTAGTGGAGCAAAGAAACCCAGAAGCATGGGGAGATGCTGACTGAGAGGAGGAAGAGCTGCTGAGCCACTGTCTCCCTCCTGCAAGGAGGAAAATAATAATAATAATCATGAGCCTTGCTCACCCCATCCCCCACCCGATCCATTAAGAGCTGCTGATGATATTTGCTGCTCCTTCCCCAGAGGGAAGCAAAATGTTATGGTAAGAGGAAGAGGGGGTCCAGCCTTCTTACACAACTCATTACCACTACAGCCTTTTGTCAGAGTGGAAAGCAGGCCACCAAGTCTAATGTCGCTTCAGACTGGAAAACAGATGTTGGAAATGGGATCTAGAAACGATATACCCTAGCAATACTTTTTTTAAAAAAAAACACAAAACAACCAACTTCATTATTATTAAGTCTCTAGTTGTTGTAGTATAAAGGACTTCAAGTGAGAACTAACCCATTCAAATGCGAACCTGCAGAGAGGCTTTTCTACCACATACAAGTGAGCAGGACTGTCTACATCCACTCCTAAGAAGATGCTTTAAATGCCAGTGTTTTGCTAACTATTTTAATTGACATGTGGGAAAGGCAAAGCAGCAGCACAGATCTGCTTGGCTTATTGTTCCTGCTGCAGCTCCCTGCTAGCGGGTAGGTACCCCCTCACCAATTTGTACCTCCACGCTCTTCTCCCCTTTATTTCCTTGCAGTGGAAAAGGAATACAGTCTGGGAATCTTCGCCAAGCTCACAGGCATTTGGGATGCAACAAGGTGAAACCAACAACACATACACCTGAATTTTGAACCTAATTTTGAGCCTAATCAGCTCTCAGCTGATGACAGCTAATTTTAGCAACGCACATGAGTTCTTTGCTGGGCGTAACTACACCATCTCCTCCTCAGTCTGGCAGTTTGCTGAAAAGACTGCTTTTCCAGAGGGCTGGATATCAAGGCTTCTGCCATTTCAAAGACCTGCCCTGCTAAAAGAAGAGGTAACACAAGCTACTTTTATAAGATAAAATAATAGAGAATCTGAGAAGTAAAAGAACTATTGCTATCCAAGCTCTGTATGCAGCAAGAGCAGAAGGAACTGGAACTTCATGATAAAGCTCCACATAAGCTGAGTCTGTTTCTTGGGAAGATGGTAATAAGTTGGAAGTTGTGGGCTTGAACAAAACACAGAGCCAAAAATGAGTAACTCGGAGGAAAGCAACAAGTAAGGAAGGCTAAGGCTTGGTTACAATAAGTGGGTTAATAGGAGCACCCAAACACCAACGTGTATGATCATGGCTCCATTAAAAAACATGCTAAAGGCTAGGAAGCAAATAAGAATTAACAATTTTTCATTTTCACAGCCACAGACATAAATGCTCATGATCTTTTTCAACAATAATAAACATCCTAGGAAGCGAGTAGCACCAGGTGACAATCTTTCCTGGCAACACTAAGATACTCAGCCTACCAAGACATGCTGAGTACGTGTGTTTGGAGAAAGATCTCTCAGTATTGACTGGCTGGGCAACAAAATGGTGGATGAGAGCCTTTCACTAAAATGCAAAGTGAGGCACATGGGGGTAAACATGGAAATCATGGCCTCTGAGTTAGCTACTACCATTCAAAATAGAGATGCTGGTATTGTGACAGATACTTCCATGAAACTGTTCTGTGTGCTCAAGTGGAGTGTTAGGAATCATTACAAAAGAAGGGGAGAACAGAACAGGAAACATCACTACACCATCATTATTTAGTCCAGCTGTATTGTCTGCTTACATCTTGAACATAACATGCAGTTCTGGTCTGCTTAAAAGGTGCAAAGTGGGACTTAAAAAGGCACAGAGAAATGTAGCAAGGGTGGCCAAAAGCACAAGGAGCAGCTAAACGCACCAAGATTTTCATCCTGGGAAGAAGGTAATCCAGAAGAAATGCCAACCAATATACTATAAAAACAAGAGCAGCACAGAAAGTGTTATCAGAGTGAACACTCACCGTCTCTCAGAAGTACAGGATATCAAGTCAATTTATCAAACAGATGCATCACAACAGAAGACAGCTACTTCTTCATGCAACACGCTACAGCAGTGACACGCTAAAGTGAGATGCTAAAAACTTTACAGGTTTGGTTTTTAAAAAAAACCCAAACAAAATTAATGGAAGAGAGTTTAATCAAAAGCTACTTAACACAAAAGTCCTATTTTAGCTACATGTTACTTGAAGCTGGAAGAGCGTGCTGAGAAAATACGCTACTCAAGCCTTCTTCCCTGTGTATGTGCTACTGGCTACTGTCAGGGGTAAAGTTTGAAGCTAGTGGACCTTTGGCCCTATGTAGTACTACCATCCCTGTGTTTTTATCCAGAATAACATGCAAATTGGTACATACCGACAGGATAAATAAAAGCAGACACCTTAGTACCAAGGAATACAGTGTATAAGCCTGTAAGCAGTTATGCATTGCAGGCAGCTGCGGCAAAATTTGAGTCTGGGGTGAATACCAGGGAGCTGTGAGGGGTAGTTGCTCCCTGAGAGACAGGGAGCCCCACAGAACAGCCAGCAGGGCAAGGACAGCCAGCGCCCAGCCCCACTGTACACACACAAGGCAAACAAGGCAGGCCTATGGGTGGTATCTGCATTCAGCCAGGAGCACAGATAATAAATCAGCTTCCAGGAGATGAGGCAGGTCTAAGAAGTCAATTTGCAGGTCAGAAGCAGGTCTGGTGACCCAGTGGGTAAGCAAAGCTAGCCACAGTCCAAGTAGATACTAAGCAGGATCCATGGTGACTAAACAAGGCCCACAGCTCAGCCAGGGCTGAGCTTAAATAGAGCTCCTGTGCCCAGGGGCAGGGGATGTGGGTGGAGGCCTCAGGTGCAGCTGGTCAGGTCCACTAAGGCCTATTAGTGCCCTCAGGGCCCTGACCCTGGAAATGAAACTATTCAGTGATGTTGTCCCTAAATCAGTCCTGCAGAGTCACCTGGATCAGATCTCTGCAACAACCACGGCATCAGTCCAGGCTAGGGGGGGTTAGATGTGTCACCAATGCTGAACCTCCACAAACCAAAAGCTCGAGGAATTACACTGCAAAGACACCTGTGCCGCTTTGTAAGGGAAAGATGGGATCTAACCAGGCCTATCTGGGCTAGCCCTGCCTCCTTCCTAGTGGAAATGTGATGCTGAGACATTAGAGCTGGCTCCTTGTGCGATCGTGAAGCACGGATTAATCTACCTTGCACAGCCTCCCTCACGTTTATTAGCTTGGACTCCAGCGTGACAAAGTGACCAGCCTGCT
Source organism: Chroicocephalus ridibundus (assembly GCF_963924245.1). Classification (NCBI taxonomy): domain Eukaryota; kingdom Metazoa; phylum Chordata; class Aves; order Charadriiformes; family Laridae; genus Chroicocephalus; species Chroicocephalus ridibundus. Next base: position 36,298,736 of record NC_086289.1, on the reverse strand, counting down.
CCCAGACCAGACGTGACCTCAGAAGCTATATGTGGCACTGGTGGGTGCTTGGCCTGCAAACCCAGCTGAACACAAGCCAACCACTGCTAATGCCTTTGTATGCGTAAAATGCAGATGATCAGATAAATCACCCACAGCGTTGTTAGTTGGCAGTATCTGAAAGAGAAAAGTCTTGAACAACATGAGTAGAAATGTAGAAACTCTTGAATTCTAATTGTGGTTTTGACAATGACTTCCTCATTTAGTCTTTCTTGGCCCTGGTTCTGCAGATAGTATCTACCTGCCTGATTGGCACTGAAAATAAGTTAACATTTGTAACCATGCTGCACACAGATAGTTGAAGCGTTAGTACCATTTTACATGAATTAAGGCCAGAAGGGACTATGATTTCATCTTCTGACACACATTATACAGGCTCATTGCATTTATTCAAAATATTTCCTATCAGATGTTCCTGACCTGCGGTAGACAGCAGTCTGACCCCAGTTTCTATTTTTACTGGAAATCTTGGCCCTTACTTCACCGCATGATTGTGCATGAACAATATAAAGCATGAGTGCAGAATGATTGTGCTGTGTCTGGCCGGTAAACACTACATTTCAGAAGACATGGCTAATTTCGCATGTGCTGACCTGGCATTTTTGGATACTTCAAGTCTACTGCACTTTTGCAGTAAGCCATGTGATACCAGAGGGCATGAAGTCCACACCTCTTGCCTGCATCTGAAAGAAAGGAAGAGGCCTGCTTAGCTAGAGAAGTTTTGCACCACTGAATTTTCAGACTCAATGACTTTGGAGAGTCAAGTATTTCTGTTCCTTAAAGACCTCACTGACATGCTACAGGTAGGGACTGTCAGGGTCCCGAGGGTGCTAACAGGCGCTAATGGTCCTGACCAGCCTCATCTGGGGCCTCCACCCACACACCTGATCCATGGGCCCAGGAGCTCCATTTAAGCTCAGGCCTGGCTAGGTGCTTGCTCTTTGTCTGAGCTGTATTATAAGTGTACTTGTCTTCAGTCCTGTTCTAGTCTTGTACCTTGGCTACTAGATAAACCTCAGACCTATCTCCAGTCTTCTTTTGGGCCTCACCTTCTTCTGTTCCTAAGTTGCCTCTCTGGATGCTTCCTGGACCTGCTTTGTGCCCTTGTTGTGACTGTTGATGGAGCCTGTTCCTAGCACCCAGCTCTGCCTGTCCTGCTCTGTTGGTGAGGATAACCCATTCTGTGGTCACCCTTGGTTCCTAGCTCATCTCACCTCAGGAAGCAGCACTGTCCTGTCTACTTGCTGGCAAGAGATAAAGAGAGATCAAGATGCCACACTAGAAAGGAACTGAGATTTGCTCAGGTATTTCTAATCTGCAAGCCATAATGCCTGTTGCACAAGGAGGAACAAAAGCCTCAAATTCATGAGCCTCATGGGGGTAAAGTTCTGTTCTTCTAGTGGTTTTGGATATAGTTTGGGGCAAATGGACAGACAGCTAAGTAGATGTTACTTCAACTCACTAACTAGTAAAGAGCAGAAGCAAGTATAAAGAGGAAAAAAATCTTTCTAATCCCTATAGCCCAGAGGCATCACATTTGAGGATAATTTGTACAAATGCCTCAAGACAGAGCTGAATGTACATCAGTATTTTAAGAGCACTGAAAATAATCTTTTTAGCAACAACTGCCATGAGAATAGCTTATCTAACTTTAGTATTGACAACTTATTTAAACTGATAAATATTTGAAACATCTTTACAAAAGCAAGCACCCTCAACAACAAACAATTCAGAAATAAATAACAGTCATTGATAAAACTACCTACCTGCTTGAATTTTTCTTCAAGTTAGCAGCTGTACTCTTGAGTGTCTTGTTTAATGTCTTCCCCTGTTGTATCATCAATCTGCAAGGGAAGGATGACATAGTGTCAGGCATGAGTGTAACCTGAGTGACATTAAAAATGCTGATGACTTAAGAATGGGTTGTAAGAGAGAAGTTCACCAGAGAAATTCTGCGAAGGGCATAAATGCTTCAAGGTAAAAAGATAAAGTAACAGCAGAGAGAACATTAAGATCAGAAGGTACAAATAATGAGCTACTACAAAAGCTAGTAAAGAAAACAGAACTTCAGAGCATTTTATACCAGCAAGTAACACTAAAGTGTTGTTTTTTTTTAAAAAAAAGGCTACACACATGAAACTCATTGCTGAATTCCTCTGTGTGTTAGTGTATCTCTGAGATGTTCTGTTTAATTTGCAATGCAGGTTTCTTATTGCTTTTGTAAAGAGCATGCCCTCATGGCGCACATTTCCCTAAATTACAAGGGTAGACAAAGTACCTTCCTGAAATATCTTGCCTGTGTCCAAAAGAAGTAACAGCCCACTTATGCAGTTATCTGATTTTTCTAGTTCTCTGGTGAAACTCTAGAAACTAGATGACTTTCAGCTGTTAGTGTAGTTGCAACACTTTCCTGTGTGAAATCAGTAAATAAAGTTTCTACAGTTGGAGCTGTTAAAGCAGCATGATTGCTGTGGCAGGGAGGGGGAGGTTTTTCCTGAGCAGAATCCCAAAAGAATACAAATTGGCTGGGGAAAACCACAACAGTGACTATGAAGCTTGCTTCAATAACTCACAGAACGGTTGCTTTTCCATTAGGGACTTAAACATCAGAGCAACTCCAACAAAAATTATGAATTTCCTAGGTATATTAAAAAATGTAAAAAGGCTTGGGAGTTTTCAGCTATACAGGGCATATCCATATTTTTCTGGAAGAAATCTGCCCACCTTTTCTATGTATTTTTTTATTATTGGAAAAAATACGTATTGTAACAGCCATTCCCCAAATATATAAATGACATAATGATTAAACAGAGCAAAATAAAGTTTTCCTAATGCTGAAGCAAACTTAATTTTAAGGAATGTAACCCATTAAAGGAAAAAATGAGTAATTTCTGTTGAAGGCAGTTTGACATATGCAGGAAGAAAAAATGTTCCAGCAAATTTGTTTGGAAATGGGTTCATTTTACTTCTGTGAGCATTGTTTGCCTGTTTTCTTCATGTTGAAAGCCTCACTTTTAAAAAACAGGGATTTTTGTATATGAAATACTTGAAACTCAGGTCAAGATGTATGGGACAAAAAGTGTATGAGAAATAGATGAGTAACTGCAGAAAAATGAGAGAAAAGCTGATGGCATTAACCTTCTCACCAGTGTCTGGCATCAGGTCTGCTCGCCTGCCTCATACTGTGCACCAGCATTCAGGGAGAGCTCAGGTTTTTTTCCCCTAAGAGTTGAGAACAAAACTTTAACTAAATGTCTCCTGGAAAGCCCTATATGCTGTATTCAACAGAGACATTGCAAAAAAACCTGAAACGATTGCAAAAAATGGTGACAGCTGCAGAGATGATACTAGATTTGACCTTTCTGATTCTAAAAAAATGGAACTTTTTTTTTTTTTTGCAGTATGTGCTTCCCTTTCTGATGCATTGCGAAACTTGAACGTGAATAAAAATACTGAGTATTTTTTGCTAGATAAGAAGCTGTAATTGTGGCCGGAAGAAACTTGCACAAAGCTTAAGTGTAGCTATTTAAATGCTTAACAAGAAACTCGACGTATGTTATCGTATAGCCTAATTAAAGCTAGTTAGGTTTTGGTTGCGTGCACCTACAGCTCTAAAAATATGTTATTTTTTGGAAGAAGGGATGGACGACCGTTTTCAAGCAGCAGGCGATGCCCCGACAACCGAGAAATCGGCTCCCCGGAAAAATACGGGATGCGGGACCAGTGAGACGCGGTCTGCGGGCGGGCGACCTGGGGCCATGCCGTGGCGACCCGCCACCACCTCAGGCCCGAGGGTGGGCGGCGGCGGGGCGGGCCGCCCGCCTCTGACGCCATCGGCAGGCGCCGCGGTGCGGCCCGCCGGCCCTGGCGGTGGCTCGGTGCGGGCTGCCCCGAGCTCCGCCCCGGCGCCGCCTGAGGGAGCCGGAGCCGCCGCCGCCGCCCGCTCCCAGCCCGGCCCTGCCCTGCCCCATGGCTTCCCCGGCGGCGGCGGGGCCCGGCGCCGCGCTGCCCCCAGGGGCTGCGCGCCGCGACTTCTACTGGCTGCGCTCCTTCATCGCTGGAGGTGGGTGCCCCGGGCGGGCCCCTGCCCGGCGACGGGGAGGTCGGGCTCTGCCGGGGCTGGCGGGGGTCCCTTCCGCGTCGGTACCCCCGGCAGAAAGGGTGTAGTTGCCAGGCTCTCTTTTCCTTTTTTCACCTTTTTTTCCCCCCTCCCCGTTATGCCAGTGCCGGTGACTCGCACGGCGGTTGAGCGTTCTCAGCCGGGCTGTGGCGAAGATTAAGGGGGGGAGGCCCAGCACAGACAACCCCGCGGTGTTAACCGCTTAGAGAAAAAAAATCCGATTTATTCTCCGGATGGGGCCTCGTCCCAGCGGCCCGGTCTGCACGGGGGCAGGCGGGGGGTTGGTGCGTTTCCCGTTTGATCTGGCTGTGAAGTGCTCGGTGGGAAGGAGGGAGAGGGGGGAAGAAGCTCCCGAGGAACTTTCTCTGGAGGCTTCAGGGCTGAGAGATGGTGGCCCAGGCTTCTGTCATCGGGAAAAGTAGCTTATATCTTTCACTAAGGCTGTTTTGTAATATCTCATACCGTCATTGGGGCTTCTTCCAGTTCCTAACCGAGTTTCGCTTCCGCTATTCCGTTTAAAAATCCATTAGAAAAATCCCTTATTTATCCATGAAGAACTTTTTGCTTCCCGTCACTTCTCTATTTTCTTCCCCCTCTTGGAAAGGTGTTGCAGGATGTTGTGCCAAAACAACTACTGCACCACTGGATCGAGTAAAGATCTTGCTGCAGGCTCATAACCACCATTATAAACATCTCGGTAAGATGGCTGCTGCGTGTCGGATTTTGGGGGTTTAAGTGCAGTGTGTGTGGTTTGGGCACATTGATTTATTCATCCATGTGGCTGATAGAAGAAGGTGTTAATCAGACAGAAGGCTGGCTGGTCTCTGTGCTGTGTTTTGTTAGGGTTTAAAAAGAAAAATAAAGCCCTGTATGAGCAAGTTGGGGTATTGGGTGATGTGCAAGAGATTGAGATGTCAAAATAATCCTCAATATGGCACGTAGGAGCTGGGCTTGATCTTCCCCTTCCAGAAGCCAGCAGGAGATTGGTAATCACAGGTCCAAAGCTGGGATTGTTCATGTAAGAACTGTCACGGCTGTAATAACTGCTGCGGTCTGCACCAGCGACTGCCAGCTCCAGGGGCCTGTGGGAATCGCTGCCTTTCAGAGTTTGGTAGCCCTCATGGGGGCTGGTGATTCCACAGCAGTGACCACCAAATCCTTCTCTTGTGCCAGCAGACAGCAGCATGATTGGTAGGAACTCAAGGTGGAAGCATGTTTGTGCTTGGCGTAAGGCACAGGTGATGCGTGTTGCAGCTGTGTTGCATCATGGGGAGAGAATAAACTCAGTTGTCGGCGTGTTCAGAATCTTTCTCCATGGGGCTGTAACACTGCCCTCTTGTGCACAGTATCTGAGGTATTTCATGTCATATCTTCTTGAAATATGACATAACTTAGGTTCCAAAATTTCAGTGTGTTACAGTTGTCAAGAAAAAAAAAATGAAGTTGGTTAATTTTACATGTAATAAAACTTTGGAATTTTTAGCTTGGACACTAAAGATTAAAGATTCTCTTTAAAGGCTGGAAAAATAAATCTTGAAACAAAATTCAATGGATATGCACTTCGGTGTATCAAAAAGGGAAACACAAGTAATGGTGGCATTCTGGTAACACAGTCACATAAGTATGCATTCAAATGTACAGTCTAAGAAATGAAGGCTGAAATAATTGGTTTGACCAATATTTTAAATCCTTATTTTCTGTTTGCTTTGTACTGTGCCATAAATGGCAAGTAAAATCTTATATTCTTCCCTATTTAGGGTGTTAGATCTGATGCTGATTATTTGAAATACGTCTTGAAGTGTGAGTTGACTGTGTGTCCTTATTACATGTAGGCAACAAAGAAAATTCTGTGGATAAGATACCTGGAAGTGCAGAGACACGAGGGATTAGTTCATCAAAGTCCTCACTAAATGTTTTTACAGCCCTTGCTCTGTGGAGTTTGTGCCACATGGATCTTGGAGCACGTGTTTTAAGAAATCAGAACTGTAACTCATCATTGCAGAGTAGAGAGAAACTCTGATCATGGCCTAAGTGTTTCCAGAGGCGTGTAATACGGTTGACATCTTAAAAATAGATTTAATACTGTATGCTTAGAACCCTGGAAATGAATTAATAACGCAAGTTTGACACTTTATTTCCTGCCTGAAAGTAAGATAAACACTTAAACCTTTTTCATGTTCAGATCTTACATTATTAAGTAGTTGCATATCAATGAAAACTGTATAACTGTTAACTTCTTAAAAAAAAATTAAAAAGTCTATTTGATAGCAATTGTGCGTAATTAATAATATGTTTATAATAGAACTGTAGGTTTTGTCCAAACTTTGTGTGATTTTGCATTATTTCCCACCTATTATAAGGGAATAGGATTGCTTCTTGTTGCAACAGCTCTGGGACAGGAAGCGTGATATGTTTAAGACTCTCATTACTTACAACTTAAACTTGCTTACTTCATTTCCTCAGTGATGGCGTTTAATCTTTAAGATGGCATGTAGCAATAATAGATTGTTTTCCCATGATTTTAGATTTTTAAGTATTTATTTTGAATTGACTGAATTGCAAGTCAGCCAGTGTCCTTCCTTCTCTTGCTCGCATTATCTGCGGTGGGTGGGTAGTATCCCCAGCAGCAGGATTGCCTGCAGCCCAGGCAAGTTGTGGGGCCCGAGTGTGTGCATTCAGAAAGAGGTCTGCTGAGTCTGGGAGGTGAGGAAGCTGATAAAGCTTCACCTTAAACCTTCTGGCAATGTTTGGGCATTGAAAGTGGATTTTCCACTCTCCCTAGTTACATGAGCAACATGGGCCAGCCTTAGTTCTATGTGTACTTTCTTATTGTCAGTAAGATTTGATTGATCCCCACCCCCCCCTCCCCAGTGCAATTGTTAAATACCTGTTTTTGTATTGCTGGCAGGAGTGTTTTCTACATTGTGTGCTGTCCCCAAAAAGGAAGGTTACCTTGGGCTGTATAAAGGAAACGGGGCAATGATGATTAGAATCTTTCCGTATGGCGCAATTCAGTTTATGGCATTTGACCAATATAAAAAGGTAGTTGAATTTATTTTGTTTTCTTTTTTTTCTACCTGCAATGAATACAGATTCTTTGAGTGATCGAAACTAACACTGAAACTTTAGTGTCTTATTAATTAGCTGCATGTCTTTTCTAAGGTTGCTTAATTTTATCTGAATCTACCCGTAAGAGATGTCAGGGCAACAGTGAAACTTTATGCAGCGTTTCTTTAGAAAAATAATTCCTGCCACTTTTTGTACCATTGTATTGTTGAGCATAATACTTTTTTGTGTGTGCGTGTGAAAGAAAAAGTTAATCTAAGTCTCCTGCTGTTTGTATTGCTATAAGGTACCCCGTTGTGAATAATGTAGGAACAAGATGTAAAATGGAACCCCTTTATTATATTGCGTTGGGATTCTTAATACTTGATGGATGGAATAACTTAAACTTGAAAGTCTATCTGGATATGACTGTTATAGTTGACCTGACAAATTACTATGTCATGCTCTTGATAAAAATGACCTGGACAAGAAAACGCTCATTTCAGGGTCCTGCAGGATTTGTGGATTCCTTTCTGCTCTCCTGCATTTACTCTTTCATAATAAATACATAACAAATTCCTGCAACATCTTTTGGAGGTCAGGTGTTAGCATGAACATGTTTTTAAAAATTTCTTATGTGTAGTGAAAAATACCATTTTACTGTTAATGATGAGGAATTCAATGTTTGAAAGGTCAGATTTAGTACCCAGTGAAGTAAGTCGCATGATCTTTACTGAAGACAGTGAAATCGAAATTGATTCCCTTCCCTAAAGTGCAAATTTCAGAAGGCTGATACAAAGAAGTAACTGTAATGAGTTTCATATGTTCTTTTTTTTCTGGTGTAATCATAAATGCTGTTGATCTATGCTTGTTTTATGTTGAGTTGAATAAAAGACTGCGTGCCATGCTTTATAAGGAAATGATTTATGAATCTGCAAATTTCAAGAAACCATTTAGAATCTATTAATTGACAACATTCAAGATGTTTTGCAGGAATGTGTCAAAGGAAAAAAAACCCAACTCTTAAAGAAGGAAGATATGAAGTGATCTTCATAGCAGAAACAGCTTCTTAAATAGTCTCAATTATTTGATAAAAGCCTGGAAACTAATTTCTAACTTCCTTCCAGGACGTAATGTAATTTAGGAAGTTCTTGCTCTCAAACGCTTTTCCGATTTCTCTCTTCTTTTTTTTTTTTTTTTTAAATCTAGTTAAATAAAGTCTTTAAAATATCTTTATAGGAGTATGTTTCATGTGCTGTGCGTGGAAGAAGCACTTCTCAAATGTGTCACTTTTCAACTTTGCTCAGTGTCCTTTGCTCTCTATCATGCAACAAGGATAGTATTCAGTTTGCCTTGTTTGACACACATTAAAGATAACTAAATAAACAATTAATCTCATCTCTGAAGTAAACAGTACAAATACTTTCAACTAATCGTTTTGCCTTCTTTGTAGACTTTTAGCACTTTCATGATTTTAAAAAGAAATCGGTAACAGCAGCAATGTTCAGAAAATTCTTTTAAAAGTAGTAATTAGGTGCTCCGGTTTGAATTTGTAGTGTTGGAAACAGCTACAGAGTTTGCATTAATGTGCTAATAAACTGTGTGATGTACTTGTATCTTCTGATATACGACTATTGTAAATGTTCCATATTTTGTAGGTAATAAAGAAGCAACTTGGGATTTCAGGGCACGTGCATCGATTAATGGCTGGATCCATGGCAGGTATAGTTTTGTACTTGGATTTCAGACATCCCTTTTGCTGAAAAGTTAATATTTGTTTAAAGGATGATTTGAGGTGTTTTCAGGTCAAACTGTTGCAAATTAGTATTAAGCAAAAATACTAGTAAATGGTTAATGTAACAAAATAGATGCCTAATAGGAAACTGTTTGTCTAAGGGTATTCTTTAAAATGTATTTGTTCAAGCATTGAAATCTGTGCTGTGTTGTAAAGCACAGTTTTTATTGTGTTTATTACTATAGCTTTTAAAAAATGAAAAATCCAGTGTCATCAAGATGAAGTATGAAGATGCAGGTTTTAGTAGAATTAGTTCATCAGCATGTCTGCCATTACTACTAGGTTGAGTATAAGCCCATAGAAATAGAGAACTGCAGCTCCTTAATTGGGTGGATTGTTTGGATTTTCCAGAAATGTCTATACCTTTCAACATCCAATGCAGGATTGTCATGATAATCTTTGGACCATATGTGTGAATGTTGAAAAACAGAATTTTTATCATTTAGTGTGATAGCAGTAGAAAACACCATTTGTAAACTCCCTTTATATAGTATGATTATACATTTCTATTTTCCTCTTGATAGTCATTCAGCCAAAAGTAGCTAAGAAAAAACAGGGAAAGGTAAGTAATAGTGGACTGATTTTTAATCGAGGTGGTGCTTCATGTGCTTGCACTTTGTAAAACAGGCTTAATACTGTCTAGTGATAGTCTTTAGGCAGGTATGACATGAGTATTAATATTACCTTCTTTGGAATAAAAATACTGGGGTTTGTTAATACTATCTTTAGTTAAACTAGGAAGACCTCATGAAAGTATTTTTGCTTTGCATGCCATCAGAGGAAAAGGAAAGAGAATGAAATGAAACAATTGAAAGATCCTAAAAACTAGCAAAACCCATCTGGCAAGATATGTTCCAGAACTTGGTTGGCTCTCTATCTGATAGAAGTGGAAAACATACATAGATTTTTTTTTTCTCCTTTTTTTATTTATTTCCCCCCATCTAACTGTACTAAAGAACACTTTATTTTTTTTTTCCAAAAGCTTATTATTAGCTTTTTCAGGGGCCTTGTCAGAGACCTGGAACCTGACTTGTGAGGCACTGTGGTAACATTGAATAATCAGCTTAACTCTGTCAGTGTTGGACATGCTGGAATTCTTTACATAGAGAAATTAATAGCATCTGGTATCGTTTTAAGCACCTTACTGGTTAAATCTGTTTTGTGTGGTTAGAGAATTAATATACAGTACCATATGGAAACCGTGATCAAACAAAATGCTTTGTGTGGTGCATTTAAGTACCATATACTCAGTAGTCTGGTATCGAGAACCTCAAAACTGAGCAGATGAGTTAGACTTAGGGGTGCAGTGAAATGAATATAGCAGTCGGGTATAGTAATAGTATCACATGTGAATGTCTTACTATTTGTTTACTAGGTGGCATTAACTGTTTTTTGGGATATTCATTAGATAAATAAGAGGGGAGGGTTTATATTGAGCATGCCAAGAAGATACAGGGGAGGATGGAGGCGTTAAGAAGAGCGTTGAGTTTGAAATCTTATACAGAAGTTCTCTAGATTTGCAAACAAAATATGAAAAGATTTTTAAAAGAAGTTGGTAATATTTCTTGCTTTAACTCTTGTGGCTTAGTCTCTTGCTGGCCCTAATAAGGGATATTATTTTGTTTCTTCCAAGTTTAAATGACTAAAGGAGACTGTGTGCTGCATGCACCCCAGTGTTGGTGGAGAGGGCGCTTCACAGTTTCCTGGAAACCCAGTATTATGCAGTTGAAAATGGATACCCCTGTTTCCCTTTCCTTTTTGTCCCCTTTACAACCTCTAGCCACACAGCTGTCTGCTTTCACTTCTTTGTACGCTACTGATACCGAAATCTTGCATATGTCAGTGTTTCCAACATCACTAGCAGTCAGCAGACCTGAATCTGCTTCAAAGTGGTGGGAAACATTTGAGTATCTTCTGTAACTGATAAATAGGATCAAAAGCGTATCCACAGGGAAAAACAAGGCAATGAGGATGGGGGTAGTGGGGTGAGAGAAAAGAAAAACCTATTGTAATGCATATATTTAAGGAGGCCAAGTTAGAGTTACTGTGGAAACTTTAACTCTGAACTTCCTGAGTCTTGTGTGATTCAAATTTCAGCTGTAACACCTCATTAACAGATAAATGGTGTATAACTTCTTTTAAGGAAAGACAGAGCTGGGGAGAAGATAGAGAAATCATAGAGGTTAGTGGGGTTTAGGAAACAAAATGATCAAATAACACCTGTATCACTGGATGACTTTGCAAATCTTTTTTTTTTTTTTTTTTTGTTTTCTAATCGAAAAATCTGAATTTAAATACAGGAACGTGTATTTCTTCCCCTGCACTTAACTTAAAATTTTAAAAAAAGCTGAAAAAGACTAGATGTTATCTGTAATAAACTCAAGTTCCATGAAACTAATATAGAAAGTATGTTTTTGCTTTTCTTTTGACATTTAGTAAAAGCAATTGGAAAATAGTACTGTGGATACTGACTGTGTTTCAATTTTAAATAGTATGTAATTAAGTTACCTATTTGAGTAAATGTTTTAAAAGAATCTGTGCTGTTTATTTCTTCAGGTGTAATTCAGAAAGAAACAATTATATATTGGAGGTCTAGAAATATTATGACTTGTAAATTAGACAGTTCTTTAACCTGTCTGATAAATATTATCCTTTGTAGTCAGCTATTTCTCTGTTCCTGAAGCTTTGTTTGTTCAGAAGATGTCTCCTTGATAAATTAATCTTTATACTAGTTAAGGAGCATATCTTCTGCAGTTCAAGGCTGTGACTAGTGCTTATCACTTTTTGAACTGTATACCTCTGAAACACCTGGTAGTACTTAATTTGATCTACGTAGTTATTGATAAAGTACAAAGAGCATGATACAGAAATCATAAAAACTTGCATATCAGATATGTTTGCAGTACCTGATCTTTGTAAATGTATTTCACTTGTTTTTTTTTTCTTGCTCCAGATGTTTTTCTTTATTTTTATTTTCAAAGAAAGAAAATTATTAAGAATGGAGGAATAGTAGGGAAATTGAGAGACAGAGGTAAATCCCTATACTGCTGATCTTGTTGTTAACTCCCAAAGCCTGGGAAGCAAATCAAGGACAGTCTAATTTCTGTTGTGCTTCATTGATGCCAAGTCTCAGCAAAGGTCTGGGTAACCCAAGATCTTGCTTGAGGACAATATAGTTTTTCCCTGACTTTCTTGCCTTCTGAGTCAGCATTTGCAATGAAAGTCTGCTGTTTTTGAAGAAGTGGTTCCTTAAAGGAGGGAGGAGCTACATTGCCCTATTACGATTATTTCAGATCAGACATCTGGAATTGCAGTATGTATCTCTTAACTGTTCAGATACTTCCAATTCTGTCCTGTTTAACCAACCGTGGGAGAGATTTTTGGCTCAATTCTCATTATTTGGGATAGACTTTGCTTCCTCAAGACAGGGAATCAGCCTTAAGATGCTGTGGTCTGACTTCTGGTAACTCGTAATATTTAGGGAGTAGAGATGAGATTAGTAATTTTGTAGACTTCACCAAAATGACTTTGCGTCCCAAAGTAGTGGCTCTTCTGAACCCCAAAGGAAATCTTGATCCCTTATGTGTACATTTTGCTTATATGAACAGTAAGCAGTAATGTGCCTCTCACAGTTTCTTCAAGAAAGCGTATTTTGTGGCTGATGTTAGAAATCCTTTTTCTTTGTTTTTGTTTTAGAATTCATGGCTAGGGGATTTTAAGAAAAAGTAAAAAAAAAAAAAAAGATCTTATTTAAATCCTTACTGCATATGGTTTCTTTCAGTTCCATCTGATTTTTTTTTTTTCAGTTGCACTATTTTTGGACTGTGTTCACTAGTGAGTGCATTTACCAAACTCTGGGTTGGTCTGTTTGCTAGTCTTTGTTCAGAGAATATTCCTGGATACGCATCAGTGCATGATTGGAAAGAGGTGGGGGATAAAGTTGTCTGCTTTCTGAAGTAGGATGACTTTGCTGTGAACTCATAAGCTCCATAAAAGCTTTTTTTCCCCGCCTTTTTTTGATTTTTAAAATTTTTTTTAAACTGCTTGGATTCACCTATTTTACATTATTTCTGGACATCTCAAGCAATCCATTAGGAAAAGGCTGCAGTCTGAGGCATTGCACTTAATAATGTAGGTCAGAGGAAACAATCCTGAAGTTGCTTTGGTGTTTTGCAGCTTCCAACTTTTGCACCCTGTCGGTGAGACAACATCAGAAATCAACTGCAGATGTCTGCTTTTTGTTCATAGGATTTGTCCAAAATCTCTGGAAGAGATATTTTTATCTTCTAAAATAAATTACTCGTAGAATACTCCAGAACATCACAAACTTTACTCTCAATTGACAGTTGACCAGTGTCAGATTTTAGGATAGCTCACTTACAGTATTAATTTTTTTTTTTTCCCTCCGCTTCTAATCCTGATATTTTCCGTCATATAATTCAGCTTACTAAAGTTGCTTTTTTCTCTCCAAACATAAAAGTTATGAAGAGTTTCTTCACTGGAGTTGTGTTGTGTTTGGGTTTTGTGGCTGGTTTGTTTGTTGTTGGTTTGTTTTTCCCCTCCCTGTTGTGGTTTTCTCTTGACCTTGTGGAAAGGAGGGGAAATGATACACATACAAAAAGAGATATCATTAGGAGACTATTAAAACTGAAAAGGAAGTGGCAATTTCCTGCTTGCATAAAAAGTGTGCTTATCTTCTGTAGGACCGATTTTTGAGGGTGGTGTTTAGCTAAATTAGAGCAGGTGCTAGAAAAAAGTATCGATCACAAAGGTTTTTTTCTTTCTTTTTTCCTTCTCACGGTGTACTTTTTTTTTCTTTTTTTACCAGTGGCAGTATGCTACCAGAAAATGACCTGGTTTTAGTAAACAGTTTTAACCGTTCCCTCCAAATCATTTGTTAGCAATTGAATGGTTTACCTCAAAAACTAGCAGTAGAAAAGAATTTGTTATTCAGGTAACTGCTAGAGGAGTCGTTCTCTGTACTGGAGTTCTGTTTCCAAAATTACAAGTTGGTCAGCATCTATATGAGTTTTGAAGCAGTTCGTAACTGGAGGAATCCTAAGATTGATTTTTTTTTTTTTTTTTGGCATCTTAAGTCTAGAAATAGCTTTTTTGGTCAAAGTTTTGAAATGAGCGCTGGTGTAACATGAACTATTAAAATGCAGTAATGAAACACAGTTAAGTAGTCTTCATCAGTGCAATTCTGTCTTTGTTTTAAATGTCATTAGAATATATTTAGTATTTTCAGATGCAGTAGATAGATACATGTATCTATATCCAGTAATCATAAAATTCTGACACAACCTTTTTGAAATTACACATGTAAATTTGGTGGGTTTTTTTTTTTTTGTTTTTGTTTTTTTAAAAGATATGGTAGGATTAAGTTTCATGGTTGCAATCCAGTGAAGCTGATACACTTGACTAGCCTGATGCTTATGAGCCATGGACTTAAATAAGATGGCTCATGTGAATACAGTTAGGCCCATAAATCTTTGGAAAATCAAGGCCTAGGTGTGCAGCTTCAGTGAACACCAACTATAAACATAAATCCTTCGTGTGTTGCTGAAGTTAGTCTTCTTATTTGCTGATTATAAGTGAATTTAAGTGTTTCTTTAACAAAATAATATGTATATGCTATTATATTCACTGCCACAAAAGGAAATTCTAATTTTCAAAATAATCCTAGAATCAGACAAGGTGTAGGTGAGTTTTGTTTGCTTGTTTTGTTTTTGTTTTTAATAAAGGTATTACAGCAGTGATTTGTACTTACCCTCTTGATATGGTTAGAGTTCGTCTGGCGTTCCAAGTAAAAGGGGAACACAAGTACATGGGAATTATCCATGCATTCAAGATGATTTACACAAAGGTATTTTTTCTTTTCATCTTCAGTCCTGTCAAAGCAAAATATGCTCTTTTAAGAATGTTGCACTGCATTGAAAGTAGTGGCTTGGTGGAAGATAGCATGACTTCATTGCGTGCACATTTAATTTTGTAATGTAAAAAAATTATCTGGATGCTTCCTTCTACTTAGGCTGCTAAGATGTAGCTAAGGCTTGTGTAAGTGGGAGGTCAAAAACAGCAGAGAGAAGCTGCTTTTCAAAAACAAGTAGTAATAATACAAAAAATTTGGGGAGGAGGGATATGTATAATGCAGAAATGTCTCCTAGATTATGATGCTGGATGTAGATTTTTCTCCTTCATTTTCACTTCTCTATCTCCTCCAGAGCCAGACAGTTGTCCCCTCAATTCTTCAGGTGCAAGAAATGGAACTTGATGTTAGCTCCTTGGTGCTAGATGATGCTAGTCAGATTGCTGTCGTGTGAATCTGTATGAACAGTTGTGTAACTTGTTAAGACATCTGTTGTATTTCTTGCCACAAATGTACTTGTGTTTTTCTTTCAAAGGAAGGTGGTTTTAGTGGGTTCTACAGAGGGCTGATGCCAACTGTTGTAGGAATGGCACCATATGCGGGTAAGTTAAAAACAGAACATGGCAGTCCTTCAGCGCTTATGTGCACTACTGAATTTACATAATACATTTGCACACCTGGTTAAGTAGCTTCTATTAAAATCAAGGATTCTGTTTTTTTCTGAATGGAGAGGGGAGGCCAGTAGAAGCATTTGCAACTCTTCAGTCTTAAATCTAGAATTAATCAATATGTGTTAAAGCATCTTCAATAAGCAAAGCCTAGCTTTTCTGAAACTTGGACTTGAGGGGGAGAGAGGTAAAGTAGCGGTTCTTTTTCTTCTGCTTCCCAGTTTTCCCACAAGAAAGCATGTAGGATATTTCTTTCAAACGGGCAGATCCACGAGAGAGCAGAGCCTTCTATAGATGGGAGACTTAGAGCCTCTGTATTGGCTCCATCTCCTGGTAACTTTTATGTAAATACTTACACAAGCTACAGCAGTGGGTGACGTGGGATGGAGGAACATCAGAACTGCCCGGCTAAACTACATTCATATTTAATAGATGAGAGATGTTCTTCAGTTAGATAGACCCTAGGGGTTACTCTTAACAGCACTCCGGTAATTTAAAACCCACAGTCTAGCTTATTTAAAGCATTCTTTAAATGTTAATTATAAACACTAATTCATTTGGACAGAAGGTACTGTAGAAGTTCAAAATATTATTTGTTTCTTTCTGCTTAAGAAAAACTTCTAAAAGAATTGGAAAATAGTTTCATTTTGTATTGAAGCTTTTTGTTTATGATGATGATGCATCGACAAATAGTTTGCTTTTTTATGAAAGTGCATAAAATTAAATTTCCTTTTAGGTTTTTCATTTTTTACCTTTGGTACCTTAAAGAGCATTGGACTTGCTCAAGCACCTAACTTGCTTGGACGGCCTTCATTAGATAATCCTGATGTCTTAGTTTTGAAAACACATGTAAATCTGCTGTGTGGTGGCATAGCTGGAGCAATAGCTCAGACGATATCGTAAGTTTGGGTATTGTTTGCTTTTTGTTTTTTCTTTTTATCTATATAGCTGTTCACTCTAAAGAAACTTTTAGCTGAGAATATGATTTTGTGTAAGCCTAGTTATTAGTAAGCTTTTAAAATCAGGTTAATCAGACACTGTAATTCAATTATTTCCTGTTGCTTCATTTACTAAATATCCACTTAATCTTCAGGGTCTTTAAAGATATATGCATTGAGTCAATCAAACAAATTCAGACAAATCTCTTATAATCATTTGGAGTCTTATTTGGTAAGCTATGAAATTTTGACCATGAACATAATTTGCAGAATTTTATTATTCCAGTTTATTTTCAAAGCAATGTAACCTGTGAAGCCATTGAATTTACAAAAAAGAAAACAACAAAAACTTCAAAAGTCCCCGAACCCTAAGTCTTGGATATTGTATTTGGCATTAATTTATTACTATGCCTGCTTGCTTCATTGTCGTGCTCTCCTAGTCATATTTTATTTTGTCCATAAAATAAATTAATTTAATGGACTTATATGGCATCAGTTTTTCACTAAATCACTGCATTACAAATGTCATTTTCTATTAATCCTTAAACTGTTAATTTTATTTTTGATTCAGGTGTCTTCTCCCTCCAGCGTTTTACAGACTGTTTTATACTCTCACCTGATCTTCATGTGTCTTCCTTACTTGTGCCAAATGGAATATATTAAGAGATCTGATTTGCTGGTTTTGGTTGTATAGGGGAAGTCTCCCTTGTTGGAGAACTTTCAGCTGTGTTGAGAATCTGAGCCGGATTCCTGACTCACTGAAAAAGGGAGCTTGGAGGTTGCACGTGGACTTCTTTGTATTCTTTTTTTAAACAATATTCATATAGTCATCACATAGTCATCACACATCTGGTTGAACTGCTGTTCAAATATCTCCTCTGTAGATATCCCCTTGATGTAACTCGTAGGCGAATGCAGTTAGGAGCGGTTCTCCCAGACTCTGAAAAGTGCCTGTAAGTATTTTCTTTTCATCCCTAGTAACTGAATTAATTCTTAGATGTCCGAGTAGTTAAATTCTTAGTTTTAAAGTTTAAAACAAAACAAAAACCAAACTACTGTGTTGTTGATTTCTTCGTTCTTTTAATGAATATGTTTCCACACAGACAAAAGCTGTCATTATCAGTCTGAGGTTAAAAAAAATAACTGAAATCACAATGGCACTTTTGTTAGTAGTACTGTATTTGTATTAGTAACATATTTTTTTTTTAATTTAACTCAGCTTGTGATGTCTGTCTGTAATATCAGCAGGATTCATGACAGACTGGATGTTTTTACTGAAATGAGATGTTTCAAAGCGTTTTTTAATGGTGCAGAATCTGTTCCATAAGATGATTTTGCATAATATTATTTTATTGACCTTTCTTGCATTTACAGTGTACACACAGTTGGGTTTCTCCAGGTTTTTTAGTCATATGCTTCAGTCCAGTAGAAGTGGAAGTAGCATAATATCCTCAAAATCATAGTATTAAATGAAGTGTCATCTTGAAAAACTTACTGAATTTCAAATTGCCTCAGCCAAATTCAATTCTAGGACAGTTCCATCTTGGTTACATTCAATTTTGTGGAGTTGTGTATGTTGGAATGCAGCGTCATTCAGTGTGAACCTCCTGTGTGAAAAATTGCATCCTATAAACAGTGGTCTGTCTTAGTGCCCTTCATAAACAACCTAGATGTTGCTTACTGTGACAGTTCCTGTTCTGTTTTCCTTAGCAGTCTTAACATTGTTTTAGCTTGGCTATTTTCCACTACAGATACTTTTAAAATAAAAATGTGTTAATTGTTATTAGGGTTTTACTTTCTTCATTTCTGAGAACTACTTTTGCAGACATCAGGCTTTCCAGTTTTAACAATATTGTTGTGACCCTTTTTGGAGATAGCTGTGCCTTGAAGGAGAGTAGACGTATATGTCTTTAGAGGATGAGAGGATAAAACAAGTAGGAAATCTTCATATAGGCTATGGAAGATGTTCTCAAAGAGCAATGTCTGTAATTTCTTGGAAATATTGAGCACCTTACACATTTTTACATTGCTTTGCATTTAATGTCCATTTGCTCATTTTCAATATAAGTATGTGAGGAAAATCATTCTCCTTGCATATACTCTTCAAATTCTGCTTTTTATAACAAATTCTAGTATTTCTCTTTTGAGAGAAAACATTAGGTCTTTGTCATGGTGGAGCAAGCTACACACATTCAAGATGTAGAATACAGAGCTAAACAAAAATTTTATATGCAGAGCTTTAGAAGGACAGGTAGTATGATCGAATGCTCAAAGAAAGAGAATGGCATAAAAGTCTTAAATACTGATCTTTAATGCAGGAAGTGTGTGCTACATTGGGCAAATTAAGTTTTTGTTACTCTGTATTAGAATTGTAAGAATAAGTGATGCTTCTCAAGTCCTTCCTGCCCGATAGGCAACAGAATATGGATAGCCATTCTGGTGTAAAATGACTTAATATGTCTTTTAGAGCAGGTATTTTCAGACTGAAACTTCTTTAGATGAGATTGCAGTGTCCTCTTTCCAGTTCCCAGCCTTTGTGCCCACATTTCTTGCAGAAGCTCAGAGTGTCTTGCTCCATAATGCTTTGCTCCATGGAGTCCCATGGGTTTTTCTCTATAGATCTCTTAAGAATCAAGTAAAACGAGTGTCTTGTATTTTAAATAAAGTGATTTTTGACTATTGAATATGTGTACCCAATAATGATTTGAGTTCTTATTTTTCCAGTACAATGGTGCAGACACTGAAATATGTGTATCAACAACATGGAATACGAAGAGGATTATACCGTGGTTTATCTCTAAATTACATTCGTTGTATTCCTTCCCAGGCTGTGGCTTTTACCACATATGAACTTATGAAACAATTCTTGCACCTCAATTAATTTTTTTTTAAAAGACTTTCTGTAAAACTACACTATCAGTCCTCAGATTACATTGGTGAGTAAATTACTTGAAGTTTAAAAAAAGCTATCTGTAACTGTGGAACTGCTGTTGTCTGACGTCTGTATGTGCCAAAACGTGGTTTATTTCCTGGAGTCAAACCAGGAGACAGATCAAAATAAACATTAGTTAGCTATAAACATTTTTTTTGCACTTGATCTTCTAGGCTTCATTAGATTAATGTTAAGAATTACGCGGTTTTAAAATTACACCCACATTTTATACGGGTTTCAAGCTGTTAGTTATTTAGCTTTATCACCATTCCAGGAGTTACACAAATGATTATATTGCTTTTTAAACTAGTAGTTAGACATCTGTTCTTCTTTAAAAATTGAATTGAATAAACTGATTTGAACAAAATGCAATGATTTTCATACTTGCCAGCTCTGTAGAAGCTAAACTCAGCAGACCACAACTTAAGCATCTTTTCATTCTTTTTTTGTACAAGTTTTCTGTATGCAGGAACAATGCATATGTCTTCAGATGGGTACATATGAAAGTCTCCTCAACCACTTCAATAAATAATGACAAGATGTATTTAACATTATTAGAAACCTTGCAATTTGAAAACCAGCTTCTTGGCGTATGTTCTATTCTAAAAAATGCTGTATGTACACAAATAAAACCAGGGGGAGCTTTTAGAGTGACAAGTGCTAGAAAAGATCTCCTTAAGGCAGTTAGCATCGGCCTGATGTTACAAGGAATTTCTGTACCTTTTCTGTGGAGCTGAATGTTCTCAGTTCGGTTAATTGAAGGTTGGGTATTTTATGTACTTTTCAGTACTAGCTCATGTAAACAGGTTTGTCCCTACCTTAAAATACGGTGACAAACAAGAGTGCATGCTGCTGCATTTACTTATTTAGGCATATGGACCATATTCAGCCTCTCGCGCAAGAAAAGAAAATGAAGACTGTACTGGAGTCTGTAGATGTGTATATGTACTGTTTCTAAAGTATGGTATGCAATAGACGATGATATGTTTTCATCCTCCTACAATTCCTTTTGTTAGAGGGAATTATTTTCCAGACTTGTTTATACATGATTTGCATTGGTACTCTTGATTTTACTCACTTCATTCAGGAAACTGTAAACATTTACTTTAAGTCATGTAAGTTATTTATTTATTGTAAATATTTTAGCAGTGTCTTTTAAGAATTGGTAATGGTTATGTGAAGTGGTGGATGGTAAGATTGATTTGCTTAATTTTGACAAATTTCATAAGCTGGATTTTGAGTTATATATTCAATACGAACTTTTGTGGCTCAATTTTTTTTTTCAGTTTCTTAAAAGTATGTATTTCTTTGATATTTAACAATGTAGCTATGGACAGAGAATGAGATGTATTTAAATTTATTTTATTAAAAATTTTGAACTAATGTCTTTGTGTGATTTGTACATGTTGCAGCCAGAAGGAATGCATGTTTCTGCAATTACCTGTATGTTTCCCTTGTAGGTCAATCTGCATAATATTGTTGTTCTTAATTAGGAGACAACAAATAAGACACTCCATCTGATCTTTAATTTCACTTAAAGGAAAACTAATCAATATCACAGTGAATTTTTATCTTTTCAAATCCTTGCAATAGAGCTAAATCCACTTTATTAAAAAAAAGAGAGATATGTGCCATTTTTCTTTCCTGTATTGTTGTACTATGTGAGCAAATAATCATCTTCTCAGGTGCCAGTTCTTTGCCATCTTAATACTGGTAAGGATGTTTAAATTTAGAATTTTATATCTTAATTTTACTAAAAGTGATATATTTGAGAAACTCAAATAGGCTTGAGCCGTGTCATGAAAAGTTAAGCAGTTCTTATGTAGAGTAAAGCAGAATCCAGCATATTCACTGTTGAGAGGAAAAGCGCAGTAAAAGGTGTCCCCAAAATAATTGAGTAGGATATTCAATGTGAAAAATAGACCTTTTGGGATGAAACTCCACTGTATTTTCAGGATTAGTTTTACAAAATAACATTTAAAGATGTATGAATAATTTTACATTTGGAAGTATTTTGAAAGAAAAATACTTTTGTCCAGGGGCTAGATGGGAGGAGACTGGAGTTTCCACTTTTTTTTTTTTTTTAAATTTTTTTAGTAGCTATTTCTAACTCTTTCTGGAAAGCTTATTCAGGTATCTCTTATTCAGTTATAACTCAGAATTTATTTAGAATATCTGACTACCACAAGGGAAACATGGGACTTAATTGTAAATCCTCTTTCTTTCTCTAGTGACAGCCATTATGAAAACTGAGTTTATTTTCATTTTGAACTACTGAGTGATTTATTCCCTTGTTTTTTCTTGGCTGTCTCTTCAGTATTTTCAGTGAATTGAATAAGCAGCATCTAATTTTAGCCAGTAAAAAGTACAATATTAGGCTGCAGCCAAGTTCATTTCTATGCCTTAATCAGATACTTTCAAATTATTTTTTTTTCTGTTTATTTTTTCAGCAAATGGAAGGGGCCTGAATATCTGGTTTTGTCTTTATTTGGTAAAAATTCATATAATCATAATTTCGTAATTAATAGTTCTGTCCAGTGAAGTAATTATTTTTGTGAAGAGCTGGTTATGTAGCCTTGGATATTTTCAAACTCTGTTAAACCCACCTATTTCCAATACTCTTTGACATAAAGGTAGAAAATAAAGCCCTACCGTTTTAGAACTCCTTCAGGTGAGACAGTCTTGTGGGGGTTTGTTTCCAGTGATTAAACATCATGGCGTTAAAATAAACTGCATACTTAATCTCCACAGTCTTACAACTGAAAATTTTGCCTGGTCTAACTAAAGCATTTATGTGTGACCAGTAGTGCAATTTGCAGGCACTACACAGAAAAGTTTCATGTATTTGAACCTTTTTTTTTTTACACTGATTAATTCCAATGTCTCTGTATTTATTTCATTACTAATATTCTCCAGATGTTTTTTGTTGCTCATTTAAATGAGGTCAAGGTGGGCAAATTCCATTGACACTCTTCAAATTCCTCCCCTCCTTCCCTGACAAAGGAGCATGCAAGGCACTCGTAATAAGTTGTCTTTTATGTTTGCAACTCAAAACAACTATATTTGTTCAGTTCAAACAGGTGTAAAAGAAAAGATCTCTGTGCTTTATCATTAACCGTGGTTTTTCTGTGCAATTAGTGCAAGTGAGTCTGTTCAGCTCTTAGATCTCTGCTTCAGTGATGTGAGTGATAGACTGCCCCATGAGCATCCTCAGAGTGGATCCTGGGATGCTTCATGATGGTCTGAGTTAGGTTTCTTGTACTCGCACTCTCCTTTCCACTTCTGTTGGCAGGATCTTACCTGTTCTTGTACCACGGTGCTAGCATAGTTGCATAGCAATCCAGTTCAGGACAATAACTGATTTCCTTGCAGTTAATTTATACTGGTTTGTTCTGCTGTTTAACTGCACCTTTGCGTGCTGTTTGACCTTTTGTCACATTCAGGGTAGATGGACTACATACCATGGTGTTTCCACCGATCTGATGAAAGGTTAACCCACCAAAAGAAATGAATGGATTTTATTGGCATCACCTTAGTGAACCAGCTCAGTGTGGCTGCACACTTGGTAGATACAACACAAGATAAATTTACTTTCAGATTTAGCTTTAGGGGTAAACTTGCCACCTGGGTGTCAGCCCGCAAGTATATATTACTGAGTCAGTTGCTGGCAGGTTCCCCTCATAGATTTCCCTGATTAAATCGGTGGTCTAAAAAATGAGGGCATTTAAAGCATTTTAACTATATATAAGTATAGATAGATAACTCCCTGTTTGTCACAGGATTGGAAGGAACATAATTTCATTATGTTGTGATAACAAATTTTTGACGATAAATTCCTGAATTTACACAGTTTGTACTTGTGGAATGCTGATGTATCTTAAAATTGTAAGAACATTTCTTTCAACCACTGATGCCAGAAAGAATTAAGAGCCATAGTCTAAATACTTTCACTACAACTTTTGGTACTAAAGTAAGGTTTAGTTTTTTTTCTGGATTTCACAGATTCTCTGTAGAGATTCCCCAGACTGCTTGGATTTTTGCTAACTTAAAAAAATATTTAAAGCATAATTTGTACTTTTATAACCGTATTCTTTTAAGATACTTTGTAGTGTGGGGGAGTTGTACAGGCAAATGAAAGAGACTACAGAACCCAAGGGTATCAAGTGTGCAAAGTAAAAGTATTTATGTAATCGCTTTTAGTAACGTACCAAATTATGTAACTGTTCATTTAACAGTATCAACACATAACTATTAAATTACAAGTGACCTTATATTAGAGGTTCTGCAATGCAAAGCAACATTAATGTAGTTCACTGCATGCATTTCAGGACTATCCCAAAGAAAAGTGGCTAATTTAAGTATGTTCTCACCTTTTAAAATTCAAGCTTTGATCCTCTGTCAGATGTCTAACCATGTCTGGAGCCTCATAGTGTTTCCCAATATTTGGCTACATTAAGGAGATACAAGACCAAACTCTTAATACATTATTTTCCTGATGTTTAAACTACAGGACAGTCATACTGATGTATTAAGAATGGATTTATTACCTGTGTCCTTCAATCTTTGCTAGAAGTGATGGTCTCAGATCCAGAATGCTTTGATGAAGTCATGATTTTGTGGCCAAAAAAAAGGAAATCTGTGTGTCTGAAACTTCTGTATCACCTCAGAAAACCTCTGCCAGTGAAAAGTACCAAATGTGTAATGGGTTCTTACGAGAGTAAAAGTTTGATTCTCAGGCTGAGATCCACTCATTAAGTGGTGGGGAGCAAAAAGCACATCTGATTTATCTCATACGCATTTGTAGCAGCACTTGGCGCTGTGGAAATCAACGACAGGCAGGGCCGAGAACGTCCTTCTCCGGCATGGCCGTGCCCGCCCCGGGGCTCCGCCATGGCCCTCTCAGGGCCGCCTCGCGCCTCCGGCCCCGCTGCCCGCGCGCGGGAACGCCGCGCGCCCCGCCCCCGCCGAAGAACCGCCCTCCCAGCAGCTCCCATTGGCTGCGCTACCTCTCTCCCCGCCAATGGACGAGCTGGCTGGGTCGAGGGGGCGGGGTTTCTCCGGAGGCGGGCGGGCAGTGGGGCTGTACTGCGGCTGTGCCCCGGCGCGGTTTTCTGAGGCGCGGGGCTGAGGGGACCTTAGTGCGGGCTGGGGCTCGGACGCGGAGCTGAGGCGGGACGGCGAAGGACCCGCTCACAGCGGAGAGGTCAGCGGCTGGAGTCGGAAGCAGGGGGAGAAGAACGAGTGGGCGGAGGCGGCCACGAGCGCGGGGAGTTTGAAATGTAATAAAGCGGCGCGCGCGGGCTGTCTCACGCGGCTCCGGGCGCCTGCGGCTCCGGGCGGGGGTAAGGCCTGAGGAGCCCTGAGGGCCATCGGAGCGGGGACAGGGCGGCACAGGCCCTCGTGGGGAATGGGGAGAGGTGGGAAGCGCTCGGGGCTGCCCGGAGGAGCCGGCGAGAGGAACGCGCCGCTGCTCAGCGGTATTTACGCTGGGCAGGGTGCGCTCCGGAGCGGGATGCGGGTGTCTGGTGTGAGCTCCGTCCTTGCCTGCACCTTGGGGCTCTAGTAGGCATCGCTCGGTGTCAGGAGAGGGGCTGGCCTGAGTGCTCTATCGGAAATTTTGGCCAGTTGCCAGAGGAAAACTGAACCTTGAAGAGCAGTTTTCTAATTATGTTGAGGTTAAGGGGGGGGAAAAAAAATAGCTCTCTGTGTTTGTACTTAGGAGTTCTTATGTGCTTTACAGTGTTAAAAGAGAGACAAGCTTTCTCACAAGCACAAGGTTGCAGTATGCTTATAATTGACTTCTGAATGAATACGAATATATGGACACCAAAAGGAAGCACTAGCCGCAATAAATAGCAACTTACTTAATATTTATGTTTCCATCCTTATTTCTCATGTGTCCAAATGCTTGTTTTTCACCTGCGTCATCCAAAGAGATAATGTGGAAACATTAACAGAGAGAAGATTTCCTACACTCTACCTGTATAGAACTACAAAACAAACTAAATGTATAGAAAAACTGAAGAGAGTTACAGTTGGGTTTTACTTGAAGCTTTCCCTCTTCTTGTATATGGGTTGGCTGTTTTCTTTTCCAATAATGTTATGTCTCTGCATTAATGAATCGTTACTTCAGTTTTCAGAAGAAAATGACTGACTCCCCTGACATGATACTTAGGAATGGGTTGAACAACAGATACCGTGTGTTGGAAGTCAGCGTAATACAGAGAAACGGAAGTGACCCTGAGAAACATTTGACAATTACAGCATCTCAGTCACTGGATGATACAGAACTGTGCATTCTTAGGAATGGCTGGTAATCCATACAGAAATGTGGATGTCTGAAAGGAGGGTGAAATACTGGATTATTAAGTCCATTTTCCTTGTGTTGCCTTCGAGACGAGTCTTACTGTCTTAAAAGTGCTGTGAAATCCTGAAACAACCTTTCTCTAATGTAATATTATCAGTATATTAGTGTAGTGGATATTCACCTTGAGAAAACTGATGTCCTGTAACTTGCGTTGAATGGATATTGCTACCTTAAAGTTTCAATTTGTCTTTTTACTAGCAAATGGCAAGACAATAAACTTGAAGCAGGCTATTTTGTTTAAGTATTGTCTTGCAACAGTTAGAAGTGTTCTTCTAAATTATGTACCTGGCATTGTACATACAAATGTGCCAAGCTATGTCTGTAAACATGAGGTTTTATGCAGTCTGTTAAAATTATCTTAGCTTGACCTTTACCACAAAATTTTTTCAAGTAAGGATAGGATTCTAATTTAGGTGTTTGTGCATTGCGTGTTGTGTTATGGAAGAAAAGACTAGCTTAGAGCTTAATCTTTTGAAACGCATGGGTGTGCGCATGCTATTTGGCACTGCTTTCCATTTTCCCAGCAAGCCTGAAAGATGGGAGAAAAGTATAAGACTCCCTTCCTTGATGGAAAAAATATAAAAGATCTTGAACCCTGAAACTTCTAAATCAATAAAAATATTTTTAGATTTTCCTGTGAGCTTCCGAAACAAGGAGAATTGTTACGTAAAAAGGTAGATCTCATGTAATGAAAAAATAACATGCCAATATAAAACATCTGTCTTGATACATGGATCTGTAATGATTTAAAATCAAGAGGCTTTCCCTACATTCAGGCTGTCCTGATGCATGATCCAATACTCAAAATTATCAAAGTTTTGTCAGTAAAAATTCGTTTATTTGCTTTCAGAATTTATTTTGGTCAGCTTCTTAAAAAAGAATCACAATAATCTCCTGTTTCAAAGTATGTTGAATCTGATCTCTTAATGTATAATTTCTAATGCACTGTGTCTGTAGCTGTAAATGGTTGTTCAAATGTGTTACGTTACAGGGAGTCCGTTCCAGTTGTTCCAGGAGATATCATTCATTTAGAAGGGGAGAGTAGCTCTGGCACCTGGGTCATAAATGAACAGTGTGGATACCTGGTTCTTTACCCAGATCTGCTGCTTTCTGGCACTACGATATCAAATAGTATTCGATGTATGAGAAGAGCAGTGTTGAGTGAAAGGTTTCAGGTAAGTGTTAATTCTAGAGCATCAAGCGTATTAATGGGTTACTGTTCCATTGAGACTGGTAGTTTAGCTCAATATTAAAACTAGCTGCTATGCTGTATTGCAAAATGTCATTACTAGCTATTCATAATGTTTACAACATAGAATAATTTAGAATGAAAACCATCTGTCTCTAGTTGAACAACTTGTGTTTTTTGAGAATTGCAGCTGAAATGATCCTGTATTCTTAATATAGCTAATGGGACAAACTAGTGGTCTTCCCAGTTGAAATTCTGGCAATTTTTTGATAATCTCTTGCCACATTTTGTGTGGATATGAATCATTTGTGAGGGATGTATCTCTTGTCAACCATATGAAAACATAACCACACTTGGCCAAGTTTAAAGCCCCTGAAAAAATCAGCCAATTCAGTTAAGAATCGGTGTGGGCTAACTCTAGAATTTGAATCCAGCTGCTGGAATTTGGGAAGAGGGAAAGTTTCTTGTGGTAGTGTCCTTGCTGATATGTGGATGGCAGAGAAGCAACAGCTGTCAGTTTCAGCTGAGGAGGTGGTAGGAATATAAATTCAAATGGGCAAGGGAATCATAATGGGGTGGTAAAGAGGCTGGCTGGGAGCCTGTGACTGAAACAAGAAAATTAAGTACAGGAGATTAAGACTGTGAAATGCTGTCAGCCCTTCATTAGAGGAGTAATGGGAATAAACTAATCGTTCGGAAGGGACAATGCAGATGGTCCTGACTGGGATAACGCCACCCACCAATTGTGAGTGCAACCCACAAGTGCCAGGTCTGCAAAAGATACCAGTAAGTACTTAAACCACAGTGATCAGATTTCTAGTTGTTTGGTGGTGGCTCATGCAGAGGTTGTAACTTAGTAACACTTGCAGTTCTTAGGAGTCCTGGTGATGGTTAGATGGGTTTCTGAGCCATTTTGGTGATAATTGGAATAATTTTTGTGTGGTAACACAGGAAACTGCTTCATGCGAAAAATAGTATCTGTAAGATTGTAAAGGTAAGCATTTGCATTAGGAAATACTGCCATTAATACAGCCCACAGGCAAAACTTAATGCGCGGTAAATAAAAACCAGAAATTTTATAGAGAAGTTGGCATGAAGTGGGTGTAAATCTTCACGTATATAATATGTGTTATATAAAATCTGTTGCAGGGCTCAGAGTCTGGTTCGCGTCAAATGCTCATTGGTACAATTCTTCATGAAATTTTCCAGCAATCGGTGACAAATAACTTGGCGCAAGAAAAAGTAGAAGAAGTAGCGAATAAAATTGTGTATGGACAAAAATATCTCAAAGAAATGTAAGTGGCATTGCAAATGTCTTGTGTTTGGAAGACAGCGTAGGAACACTTCAAGTAGCAGATAAAGTTCTTATTTAAAAAAAGTGTAGGGCTAGCATCAGGAGAATATTCTGCCAAATGATCTTGCTTAATGAAACTTGGATATCTTTTAGTAAGATAATTCCCTGTTGCATAATGTAATTTAGTTTGCCTTCCCTGCTGAGCTACTTCTATTGATCTGAACTATGCTTCTCGAGTAACTATATGTGTGGTTTTTGGTGGTTTTGTTGTTTTTTTTTTTTTTTTTTTTTTGAGGCCAAGCAAGTTGTAGTGTTTGTGCTTGTAACATTAGATGTCTAGACATCTCCCAAAGCTGAGTTAAATGTGATGAGCATAATTAATTTTGATCCTCAGGAGGTGAACTAGAAACTTGTGACTGACTGAGCATTGAGATGTCTGATATTTTTATATTCTTTATCAGGTTACTTAATGGCTCACTTTTTAGAGGACCTTTAACTTATTTTCTCTGCAAAGCTGATAGAAATGCTAGCCAAATAAATAGTCTTCATGTTTCCATCAGAAAATTACAAGGTGGATCGCTGTCAGTTTTCAGACTTTACTGCAGACTTGGTTAAAATCTAATTCATTGTGTAAAAAAAAAAAAAATTATATCTAGACTATTATAAATTGTATGTTGGGCAATGTCAGTATCTATAAGCCCCAGACAAGTTGGAAGTTAAAATTATAACAAGATTTATTATTCTAGTTCTGTTATGAAGGTAGATATTTTGCATTGTAACTGCTAAGATTACTTAAAGGCTTTTCTGTCGCTCTGGGCCTCTCTCTTTGAAACTCTTGATTTGCAATTCGTCTTTGCATATATAGGCTACTATTTGTTGGAATTGAAAAGTAAGTTACCTAAGTCTGCTGGCTGTGGTCATTTGCACTTGTATGAACCTTTTTGTGCAAAACCCACTTGTATTTCTCTGTTGCTGTAGAATAATTACATTATTTCCAGTGAATGCCAGCACTGAATTATTTAATGCCACACAATTAGGTTCTATTTAATGAGACTTCTGCTTTTTTGTGTATTTGTAACTGTAGCAACTGCAGAGGTTCGTGATTCCTTTCCAGTTAAAATGGTCTGAAGCCTGTCAAAATGTATGTGAAGAACAAGTAGCAGATCAGTGTACTCAGACAAAAAGTAAATGGTCTTTTTTGTATTTTTTTAAAATGTTTTCAGTTTTGCCTAAAGTGTAGGAATAGCCATTTTGAAATGCATGAGTCTGGTACACCTTTCTTGCAGTCTTAACTATTAGTTTTGTTTCAACACATTTACTGTGTTGATGTCTTCATTGTGCTACACCTGTCATTTCAGAAGTTACATCAGAAACGAATAGTGTATTATATCTCTTGTAATGGATGCTCAGTTACAGTTTTTTGAGTTAATCAGTTGAGTTTAACCTTAATGAACCTGTCATTATCTACAATTTATAGATGTTTATTAAAACTTCACACCTATTTCCACTAATCTTGTTGCTACTTGAGGCAAAATCTTGTTGCTACCAGCAGCAAATCTAATATTTCTGTCTCCTTAATGTGCATGGCTTTAATTTTTAGGTATCACTTAAATCTGAAACAAACAGAAATAATGCAGGAAGTGGAAGAATATTTGCCATCGTTTTTTAAATGGGCAGAAGACTTCATGCACAATCCAGCTAACCAAAATAAAATGCAACTAAAACTGTAAGAAACGAGAATTAAAAGTTAAAACCGTTCTATGTTGTATATCTTGTTTGGTTCACTTTTAATTTTTAGAACAACACTTTTAATGCAAATCTGTTCAGTGATATGGAGCTGATAACGCAGATCTGCCCAGTGGTATGGAGTTGATTCATGGCCTCACTGTCAAAATAGCTAATGTTGAGAGCTGCATGTTTAGCTGCCATTGTGAGTACTGGGGAAGACAAGACTGAGGGTGAACTGACATAAAAATCTTGTTGGTCTTAAAATCCTTGTAAACAGTGTTGTACAAAGTAGAAATTTTAGTAATTAGAAAAGCAAGTATATTTGATCTACTGACTAAGCTAGAAATTACTGTAGATACGTTCAAGACTACAAATCAGAATGTGAAACTACTAATTAATCAAATGTAATTTGTCACTAAGATAGCAGGTTTAGCAGTGAAATGGTGATTTTACACAACTGCTGCTGAGCAATTTTTGTCTATGGCTTCTTGCTATTAATGGTAATAGCCATAGGGTGTTAAAGTTACAGTGAAATGGCAGGTCAGAGTAAAATCTGTATGCTACTTTCCAGTGTATATCATTTTTCAAGAAGTTTAATGAAAGTGTTTGAGTGTGGTTATTCAGAAAAGAGCAAAAACTATTAAAACCAGTTTAAGATTCTTTTTTTACTTTGAAATTTGGGTGAATAGCAAAGCTACGTGCCACAATGTGCAATTTAAAGTAACTTTCTGATGTGATGCTTCCTCTGTTAATAGGAAGATAGTTTGAATGAGACTTGATGCACTTTAGAAATAAAGTTAATGCCTAAAGAGTGCCTATAATGCAAAAATATTTAATATTTAATTACAACAAATTTTAATATTTAAATATTAAGAATTAACTTCTGATTTGATTTTTCTTCTTAGGTCAAGTGGTGAAAAAGCAGAAGATTTCTCTTCTAAGATAGAGATTGTAGATATCTTGGACATTGAAGAGAATATCTGGTCTCCCAGGTTTGGGTTGAAGGGAAAGATTGATGTTACAGCCAGGGTGAAAATCCATCGCCAGTCTGGAGTACAGTCTAGGATAATGCCGTTAGAGCTCAAGTCTGGGAAGGAATCTAACTCCATAGAGCACAGAAGTCAGGTACAAAAAATCAAATGTCTAATTTCACTATCACTGGCTATGTATACTTGATTATTTTATTAGATGACTTATTTTGTCTTAACATGAAACAGTTTGGGGTATGTTCTAGATTTATGGATGGCAAATCCTGGCATGCCCAAGGCTGCTTGTACAAAACAAAAGTGAATTGAGGAGTGGGATGTATATACATTCACCACTTTCACACTCATTTATAGCTTTTATCCTGAAATACATATTTAGTCTCTTCTTACTACCTTTAAGTATTAGGTTGAAGCAAACTGCTTCAGGAATTAGTGTCGTACATCTTTCCAGATAGCTGGCCTGACCTAGAGGTAGTAGCCCTTTTAGAAGCTTTTGTTAAGGAAGATGTCTTTTAATTGAAATCCTTGGTTAGGTTAGGTGCTTACTACTTATGGCTTCTAGATTACTTGTGATTGCAATGGCTGCTTAACCATATAAGTTATGGAAAAACTAAATACAGCTTATAACGTATTTTGTTCTTAATACGTTGTAATAAGCTTATGTATAATGTTTGCAGGTTATTCTTTATACGTTGCTGAATTTGGAACGGAGAGTAGATCCTGAAGCTGGATTTCTTCTTTATCTTAAAACTGGTACTATGTACCCAGTTTCGGGAGCTCGCATGGACCGAAGAGGTAAAGTTGTTCCCCTTCCCGAGAAACCATAATTATCTTAATTAAAATGAAATATCTTAGTAATAGTTATAAGGTTTACTCTCTGAACATATCTGTACTTAGAGATGTATCACTTGTTATAATGTCACTAATTCAAATAAGCTTATGCTAAAAAATTGTTTTATTAATACCTCCCTAGGACTTTGCTATACGAATGCTCGCTTCTTAGCTGACTGAAGTTGAGTAATTTCTAACTTTTGAGTTAGAAATTATTGCAAACAAACCCCAAAACATCAGCTTAGTTTGTTCTTTTCTTGACAGAATTAATGAAGTTAAGAAACCATGTGGCCTTCTACTTAATGCACAGTACACATAAATCTGCTGTGGGAAGACAGCAGTCACAGCTTGCTGCTTTGCCTCCTGTAATTGATGACAGTCAAGCCTGTAAATATTGCTCCCAAATACACAATTGCTTTCTATACAGCAGGTAAAAAAAGTTTGACTTGTGTTTTTTAAAAAAGCTTGAATAATTGTAGCCTTTGATACTGTGATTTCATTTTTGTGGTTGACGGTGTCTTAATTCTCTGTTGAAGGCTCTTGCACCCCAAAAGAATGTTCCATAGACCCCATTGCAACTTTTGTAGTGCAAGTTCCTGATCTTGCAGAGGCTTAATGTGTTTGCTCAGGTATTCTTTCTGTAAGACAATCTGAGATAAGTCTCAACAAAATACTTGCTGATGATAACAGATTTCTATTATATTAGCATTAATAATAATTATGATTTTAAAAAGGTGTGTTCTTGCAACTCTTTGAATGGGCAGCCTTTTGAGGCTGAATTACGGCTGGACAACAACTCTTTCACTTTTGCTCTGCAGAAGATCATTTCCCTGTAAGGTATCGCACAAGTAATGATACATTGATACTACTTTGAAGTGTTATTGTATCTCCTGTTAAAGAGAAGCCATGAACAAAAATTTGATAAATTTTCACATAAATTATTTAATTGTGGTTTTAAAACCTGTTATAAGTTTTAGTCTTGTCTTTTTATATTACACAAAAAACAGAACCAAAATTGTATACTGAAGAGATCAAATGAGCTATGTTAGAACAGGAGGGCTTCTGGGGTGATCTTGTGCAAATATAATGCCTGGTTGTTTTTAAAACTGTAGGGGTAAAAATGTATGTTGAGGGAGCTAGCTTTGTGGGCATACATGATAACATTTTTGTGTTTTAGTCTTTGTGAAATATTACTTCTAATATTCAGTAGTTACAGAACAGGATTATTATGAACTGGGTTGCTATTCACTTCTGGACTCTCTTCTCTTTAGTTGCATTTTGTATATGTGATTAGGTATAATTTCTATTGATATTTAGTTTTGAGATAAATTGACTTGAGGTCTGCTTGTATATTAACTATTAAATCCCCTTTGTTTTAAATCTCAAGATAGTATTCATATGTTACAAAAGGAATAAAAGATCTAAATGTCTACAGTACTATCTTTGAAATGTCTTTAATTGGTCTTTGACTAACTTCTTGTCCTTTATAATTCAAAATCGTTGAGGTGATGTAAAGTTACTAATATGAGATTGTTCATATGAACAAAGGATACAGATTCAACTTCATTTCAGTGATGATAGATTAATCTATCTGGTGGGTTACCATATATATTTAGATTGTCATTATGTACATATAGACTTGCAAGAAAGAAATGTACAAGTTGACTCTTTCCTGTGTTTGGCTCTACTCCTAGAGCTGTGGAACAAAAGATGGCCAGTGTGTCTTTTCCTCCTGCTATGGTACCCATTATTGAAAGAGAAACCCAGCACCTGAAACACTCCCACTTAGAGTATTTCAGCCTGTGGTATCTAATGTTAACCTTGGAGCTGCAAAGTGGAAACGTTAAAAAGGGATATAAAAATATATGGATGATACCATCTTTGGAAAGGTAAGATGTAATTTCTAAGCCAGAACAAATGATGCTCCCTTCAGTAACTGGAAATGAGGCATTGTCAACCTGTGTTTTCACTATAAGGAAAACTAGATTTTTTTTCTAGTGCTTGTAGAAATAGTCAAACGTGCTACTTGCATAGGCAGGGTTTTTGTGAGGTGTGACCTAATGGAGACATTAGCCTAATAGATTTACTGGTTTTGGATTTGCAATATGGTATTTTTTTGTTGTTGTTTTTACATCACGCATGAGAAGCAGCAAACTGCAGCCTCGGTCTTCAGAAGCAGAAGGGGTGTAATTCTGTTTCGTTTGTGTCTCTGGGGGCTGAGGCTGGGTGCAGACTGAGCCCAGCTCATTGCGATGGTTTCCTGAGGGTTTACTTGACAAACAACAGTGTGTTTTGGACCATATTCCTAGGTGTGGCTATGAATGTGGATAAAAGCAGGCTAAGGGCTCTTGTTGGCTGAAGTAGCATGTTATGCATCGAGTCCAGCAGCTGTGCAAAAAAAACAATTGGTGGTTTGTAGGCTTGTTTCAAGGCATCTGTAGAAGTGAAAGGTAGCTGAGTTGTTTTAAGTGAAACAAGCAATTCTGTAAGCAAATATGGAACATCTTAGTGAAGTGGATCCATACATTTCAGTATTGTTTTCTTAACAGGAAATTATAGGTAACTTTAGCCTAAATTTTAGAGTTTATTCTTGGAACAAGTGTTATACATATTCTTGCTAACCTTTTTTATTGTAAAGTGTCTGTTTGTCACTTTGTAAATATTCCTGTTTCTTGTTGTGTGTGTTTGTGTTGTTATTTTTTTGGTGGCTTTGGGGATTTGGAGGGGGGGTTGTTTGTTTGGTCTTTGTAGTTTGGTTTTGGTGGTGGGTGGTATGGTTTTTTTTACTTCTGGGTTTGTTTGGGTTTTTTTATTATTATTTCTCTTACTGAGAGGATCTTAATGTTAAAATTTATTTATTTTTTCTAATATCTTCAGAGAGAAGGATGGAGATTGTGTTGGAAACATGATCAGAGTTGGTGAAGTGCAGGAAATTTCCGAGGGACAGTATTTACATTTTTTCCAACGTAAAAATGGTGCCATTCCTGGAACAAACCTATTGGTTGGTGATCGAGTGGTTGTGAGTGGAGAGGAAAATGGTTTACTTGGTTTGGCTACTGGCTATGTTAGAGAAGTCAATGTGACAAAAGTCTCCTGTTTGTTGGGCAGGTAATAGAACAAAAGAAAAAATATCTGTTTGAAGATACTATGATACTGGCTTCAGGAAGGGTACTTCTAGGTGTCCAAAAAGCTCTGACATGTTCTGATTTGACTTGGCTTGGGGAACTACCCTTCAGAAATTCTCTTATCTTGATTGAAAATGTCAATGCTTAGTCAGTATATATGCCTGTCTATTTAACTAGGGTGTTTGAATAAAAGCATGCTTGCAAACTCCATTTACTTATGTCTCCAGCATGAAACTCTATGGATACAGTGATTACTGTGTTAATAGTAACTTTCATTATTCAGACTATGTTGTCTTTAAATTGGGCTCTGATCATGTTTTATTTAGATCAGTTAATAGTGTGTTTCTTCTAGCTGTTGCTTCACTCTAGGATCTCTGGAAGATATCAATTAACACCTAGTAATAAGTCTTTAGTCATGAATGTACTGCTTGTAAACAGAATTATTTAGTCCCTGTTACTGTCATTCTTCAGGAATTTGTCAAAGCTCCCCAAGAACACTGTATTTAGGTTGGATCACGAAGAAGGAGATTATGGTATAGGAGTCCCTTTTGAAAACCTTTCTAAATTGATGAAAGACTCCCCAGTCAGGTATGAAGAATCAAATTAATTTCACACTTAAAATATTTTCAGATAAAGTTTCTCAAACAGTAACTCTTCTTGGTTTTTTTTTTTTTTTATCCACAGTGAAAGGCTCCGCAACTTGATAATTGACTTCCACAAACCACGTTTTATTCAGCATTTGAGCTCTGTCCTTCCGCCAGAAGCAAAGGAAACTGTTGCAGATATTTTAAAGGGTACAAAGTGGCTTTCCCCAAAATCCTCTGTTTAGTACGTCTCTATGGTCAAAACATTTGTCACACTAGTACTTTTCTACTTTGGGGTCCAGTGATAGCTTTCTGTATAAAAATTAAAAACAACTCTTACCTCGCATGTCTTCCTGTGATTAAATTAGTCTTAAACTAGTTGGAAGACCTGACCAGATATTTGTTTACAACTTTATTTTACTTTTGATAGTTGCTGCAGCTTGCAGTTTCAAACATGTGATTACCTCTCTAACCTTTACAAAAGGAGGGAACGGGGAAAGCTGTTGACATAGAGGAAGCGGACTTTGAGGGAGTGGAAGGAGATGGGCTTCAGTGTAAGCATTCATTTGTATAATCACTCTCGCTGACTTGTTGGCAGCTCTGTAGTGTGTGATGCTTTGTGGCACGCTTTTGTTGTTTTAAAAACAAGATTTATTTAGGTATGTCACAGTGTCTCATAATTGGTGAAAGTATTTCATTGTTCTCTGACAGAGTTGCCTGTGAAAACAGGAATTTAACTGAATTCTCTTGGAGCAATTAGAATTTCTTATAAAAGCTTAGTCTGAAGAGCTTTTTTTTTTTTTGAGCTTTGCCTAGTCCAAATAGCTGGAAGGTGCTGCTTATTTGCATAAGACAGGAAAAAGCTCTGATGTAACATTTCTTCTAAACAAGATGCTGCTATATGTGCAACTCATTTCCTTTTGCTGTGAGCCGTGTTTGAATGTGAAAGTGGGTATGATAAAATAGAAATACTCATAACATGATATCATGTGGAGGTAGTCATTTAGGATATTAGAAAAAAAAGTCGCAAAAGGTCTAAGAATAAAAACATCTTCAGTGATTTATTTCTACGACTGTAGTGCAGACGCTGTACTAGGTGTCATGTGTATTATGTTTAATATCGTTACTTCATTAGGACCTTGCTTAAAACTTACTCTGCTCAATTCTTTTCTTTAAGGGCTTTAGTGAAGGAGAAAACTATAATTTTGTTTTATTAGCTTTAGCAATTATTACAATGATTGGGAAGTGTAGATATTTAATTTTGGTTTTTCTTCTTGAAGGTCTAAATAAGCCTCAGAAACAGGCAATGAAACAAGTGCTGCTTTCAAAAGACTACACGCTTATTGTGGGTATGCCTGGAACAGGAAAGACTACTACAATATGCGCTCTAGTAAGTTCATGTACCTTGACATTTAAATATTTTTGGTGAGATTTAGAGGATAGCATTAAACAAACTCTGTATAAAGCATACCGTCCAAAATTAATTATCATTACTTAGTCTACTGGTATTTCCATATTTTCAAAGAAGAAAACATTTCTTTTTACTTAAGGCCTTAGATTTGGTAGAACTATAAATGTAATTTGTAGAGTAGGATTCTCTTTTGCTTGTGTAGGAATAAATGTGGGAGGGAAGAGATTGAAGTGTGATATTTAATCACTTCTGTGATATTTTAATGTTAAAAATTCTTGGTCCCAAATGTCAGCAAGTCCTCAAATCCTGAATTAGAGCTTAAAAAAAGGACTCCTTGGCAAAGTTAGTAACTTGTCCATTGTGAATTGTATAAAACCATGGTGTTGAAGTTATGTGCAGCCTGCTAGCCATCTCTTCTAGTTGGTAGTTCTCTTTCCCTAGGAATCAACTATAGGAGCATACTGGATTCCGGCTGTGGGCTGAGATTTTTTTCTTGAAATAGCAGTGTCATCTCACTTGCAGTTGTCATCAGCTTGTGGGGAAAGAGGAGGCTGGAGAGCAAGCAGCTGCTGCTATTATCAGATCAGCTCGTTCCACTGAATCTGTTGTGGCTAAATTCTCATGGAGAACAGTGTTTGTGGGAACGGTCTGCATGTCTTGTTCTTACAGTGGGGATCTTTAGAGTGCAGTTCGTTCTTTTCAGTGCAATTTGCAAGTGTGCATGGATGTTCTTAGCTCTTGCTGTTTGCAGCATGCATAGTAAGCATGCTGTTTATAAGAACCATCAGGTCTGTTGCTCGTATTGCTTTGACAATAGCTAACTGGCAGATCTGGCCAGAAAGACTGATATAAATGAAGTCATACTTGTTATCAACTCCCTACAAAACTTCTTGTGTTTTTTACAAACGTGGGATTGCTGATTCTTGTATATGAACTAATAACACTTTCTATTCTTTCCCTTTGCCGTTCATTAGGTGAGAATTCTTTCTGCTTGTGGCTTCAGTGTTCTTCTGACTAGTTTTACACATACTGCTGTAGACAATATCCTGTTAAAGCTAGCCAAATTCAAAGTTGGTTTCTTGCGCTTGGGGCGAGCTCAGAAGGTTCATCCAGATATACGGAAATTTACAGAAGAAGAAATTTGCAAGTCCAAATCAATTAAATCTGTAACAGATTTGGAAGAGGTCTATAACAGTCAGGTGAGAAGTGGTTTTGCTAGCCCTGCAAATTAAATGCAAATTACTGGTTGTATGGATGCTGCAGAGAAGAAACCTATCCCAAGGGTGTGTTACTGCCGTAAGAAATCAGAGCTGAAAAAGACTCATTCTCTGCATCGCTTCAATTTCTTTATAGCCAATAATGACCAACATTAACAGTCTGAAAGTTGAAAAGTATTTTTTATGTCTACACAAAGTAACTTATCATTGTAAGTAATAATTCCCAAAGACTCCCGTGCTTTTATCTGAGACCTATCTTGTGTGCGTGGGTGTGGTGATTAACTGCTGCAACCTCCTCTCTGTATTCACATATTGCTATTGTTTATCCCTCTTTCCCTCCCACTTGTGCTAGTTGTACCATTTGTACAATCCACGGATGGGGAAGAAGTGGTGTGCTGTGGAGCAATCTGGCCAAGCGCTAATTTTTGGTTGAAAGATCAGTGGTACCTGTCTAAATATTAATGCAAACCATAATGGGAGCGGGGTAATCTGAGTCAGTGGCAGCTTTAAATTAAATTAATTGAAAGAATAAAGCTTCATGGTAGTTGGAGTAAATGCCAGCTTTGCAAAAGCTGCCATTTACTTTTTTGTTGATAGGCATTGCAGTGGAATGATTGAAGTCATAAGGGAGGTGACTTAACGTTTCATGTTTTAGTAATTTCAGATTGCAGTGGAAGCACAGTGGTAGGAAGAACTGTGCTTCTGTTTTGTCTTCTCTTTGGAATTACAAAAAGAAACCCCAAACCACATAATTTTCTACAGTAGTCACTTCAGCACACTCTACGAATTGTGTATATGCATAGAACCTGATACCACCCTGAACAGGTGGCAGGAATGAGTTATTTACTTGTCTGCTCTAAAGCTGGTTTGGTGTGTCATTTGCAATCGATGCAAGAATATGAGGCCAATATATATGTAAGGTGTGCTGGTCTGATTTCAAGAATTAATAATTTGATTTCTTTTATTTTACGTTTTAGTTTTGTTTAATGGGAAATATAACTTTTTCTTTTAACCTGGAAAATGTGGTGCTAAAGGATATAAGATGTACCTTATCCTTAAAGTGTATCTCAATTTTCAGCCAGTGGTAGCAACATCTTGCATGGGAGTAAATCACCCCATCTTTGTTCAGAAGCAGTTTGATTTCTGTATAGTTGATGAAGCTTCTCAAATAAGCCAGCTCATCTGTCTGGGACCGCTATTCTGCTCCAAACGGTTTGTGCTGGTAGGGGACCATCAGCAGCTGCCTCCACTTGTACTGAATGCGGAAGCAAGGTAAGATAAAGTGCTGCTGGACAATCGTTAGTGACACAGATTCTGGGAAGGCTCCTGCAGTATTTTGCCTGACACACTTTTGGGTTTTTTGTTTGTTTTGTAACAGAGACCTTGGCATGAGTGAAAGCTTATTTAAAAGGCTGGAACAAAACCAAAATGCTGTTGTCCAATTAACAGTGCAATACAGAATGAATAGGTATTTTAAACTTTTATTATACTGGGGTATTTAATGTGGGATTGAAATAGCAAGATTTGACACCTTTTCTTTTTTTTTTTTTTTAAATCTTTAGTAAAATTATGTCACTGAGTAACACGTTAGTGTATGAAGGCAAACTGGAATGTGGCTCAGAGAAGGTGTCAAATGCCACTGTTAATTTGCCCAACCTAAAAAAATTGAAACTGGAGCTTGCAGATGCTTCAAAAACATGGTTGAAAGAAGTACTTGATCCAGACACACCTGTGTGTTTTCTGAACACAGAGAAGGTAAAGTTTTTTATGTTCTCCTTTCAGAATTGTATTTTGATGTAAGTTCTTGATACAGTCAATATGTAAAATTTCATACAGCCTAGGTAGGGTAAAATATTAAAAAATAGTTTTCTAGTTATATGTAAAATGCACAATATGCAAAAATGTTGTTAGTATAGCTGATCGATTGGGGTGGTACAGCT
Source organism: Chroicocephalus ridibundus (assembly GCF_963924245.1). Lineage (NCBI taxonomy): Eukaryota > Metazoa > Chordata > Aves > Charadriiformes > Laridae > Chroicocephalus > Chroicocephalus ridibundus. The sequence goes on along the minus strand of NC_086289.1, from coordinate 36,258,658 downwards.
ACTGCTGAAAACATTGCATCTAAGAGCAGCTGAAAAGTTCAATTCAGATAATATTGAATGTACTATAAACTTTGTTCTCATGTGTGGAATGTAGCTCCAAGTGTGTAGCCACATTGGATGCCCTTGCAACCATGGAATGGCCTCATTTCTGGTGGCTGAGGGTCGGCGGTGTCTAAGCTGTGTGCCATGGCAGGAATAACTGTAGTTCTCCGTTGAATTTTGCAGACATTCTAGACACTGAAGTGTGAGGGAGGAGTAAGTTGTTTAGGTATGTCCTTTTTATAGAGGCTCAAAATTTTGCCAAAAACCCCCAACTCTAGAATAGATAAGAATTATGCAAAGAAACTGACTTCTAGGTAAAATGAGGAAGAGTTTAAATGCATGTGGAAAAAGATTAATAAATTAGTACATATTTCTGGTTTCTAGTACTTGCTGTCACTGTAGTTAGTGACTGGATTATGAAGATTTGAGCCTCTCTTCCTCTAGCAGGATTTATGTTGATTCCTAATAATACTGTGTTTTGCCAATGGATTGTATCAACTGATCATCTTTTTTGCTGACCCAGAAAGAACTCCCCAGTCTTTCTGTGCTCTCCAGGGCATTCTAAGGGTTCATTTTTTTTTAATAACAATTCTGGTAGAATCTCTTCAATGATATAAAAAGAAACACAATGTTTACTTTAGTGAGTTAGAGAAATTTCTAAAAATGCCTAAACTAAACAGTAGTACCTTTTCCTGGAATGCCTCTGCTGTCCCTTTCACAGAAAAGCAAGACAGTTGGCGCCAGGGAAGAGGCTTTCCTCAATAGGAGACTGGGTGATACACTGTTCATCTATTAATCAGACCAAAATTGATTATGTGAAAGCTAGAGTTTCTGTTCCTTTTTCTCTTTCTTCCCTAGAAAGCCCATCTCGAGTATAAGAAAGCTGTTATGTTTGTAGAACCAGCAGGAAAGTTTCATTTTCCCAAATGCTCTTGGTTTTGTTGAGACATTAGGCTGTAATGTCATATCTCTTTTTTGGACTTCCTGTCAAAACTCCATGTACTGTGGTAGTCGGGGGGAGACATGGACAACTGGAGCAGGGTGTGTGTGTGGAGAACAACCCAAAAATCTACCAAACACAAAACCATTATTTACTTTGTTTTCTTTGATTTTTATAGTATTTTTTTTCCCCTGTATACCATTGTTCATAGTGTAACCAAGAAAAGCTTCTGAAGAAACACACTTGGAGGGATGCGAAAGGGGACAAAGGAGATAAACAGTGTTGTAGGACAACACCAGGAAGCTTGCATTTATTATGCTAGCTTTAAAAAAAAAAAAAAGCTTCTATTGTTTTCTGTTTAAGAATGTGACATGTTTGTCACAGTGATCGAAAATCTATTTGTCCTTTTCTGCCAGACCCTGTGTCGGTCTGCCCTGCCTCTGACAGCTCAGGTCTGAATATTGAAAAAGTTGATGAATAGAAACCAGCTATTTGTTAAAACGGTGTTTTTCTGCTTGAAGAAGACTTGAGCGCATGCAGGTTTGGAGGCTTCTTAGGTGTGATGTTTTCAGATAATTAAAAAAAAAAAACAAACACACACACAAACAACCAAACCCAAAACAGCACAGTTTAATTCAGTTGTGATATGACAGGTCATAACACCAGTTAGCCTGAGTGCATGATGGCAGTGTAAAAACAAGTTACCTTACGGTAAGTATTAAGCTGTGTGGCTGCTGAGACACAAGCTATGGAGAAACTGCTGTTTTGGAAAAGGCAATGGGATCTTCTAATATGAAGGAAAATATTTTCTGCTTCTATAATCTATGCAACATACTGAAAACACACGATGTCATATAAAAGAAGGCTATATTGCAGAAAAATAGGATTCTTGCTGAAGTATGTAGTACCCTACTTAGGCAACACAATACAGACTACATTTTTTGTATGTGGCTGGAATCCTAAAATAAACTTGTGGATGCAGTAGCATACTATATAAATATACATCTATACGGCCTTGAGAAGACTGCTATGTAGACTTGCAGCAGTGTCGCATATGGGTTTGTCAGTCTCTATTAGATTTTTTTTTTTTGTTGTTCATTTGCAGTGCTTTAGTCTGCTAGGCATTTCACAGAGATTACACTTAACGAGATAGTCAGTTGAATTCCTGGATTTGTGAAGCTTTTGATGCATACTGTACACTGTCAGATCCTATACGTGTGCACTGATACTGATCTAGCAAGCAGATACCATTTTGGATAGTTCTTCCTGTAATTTTAAATGTAGGTTTTCAAACATTAAAAAAAAAAAAAATCCTTTCTGCCACAGAAATGGGGAAAAATTGCTATAAACATTGTTGTATGGAAAGCCTTAAAACAAAAGTCCCATGTAAAATACAGTTTGCTCTCTTACCTTGTCAGGCTGGGAAATGTCCTTTTCTTTTTTTTCCATATGATCTTATATTGTGTGAACTGTAAAGTCAGATGAACAAGCTTTGGCAGTTTCTTTAAGGTGACTTGTTACTAGCAGTTTCAGCAGTTTGTTTCAACTTGTTTTGCAAATGCGGTATTCTGAAGCTATTGTACAGTATAGGCTCTGATACTATGTAAATTTTTTTTGTTAAAACTGTTACTATAAAAACACATATGATGTGGTGAGTTAGGGATCTTGAATATAGTATGTCACTGTAGACAGCAAGAGTCACTGTTTTCCATTTATATTTTTAAAGGTCCCAGCACCAGAACGTGCAGAAAAAGGTGGTGTAAGTAATGTGACAGAAGCTAAACTAGTACTCTTCCTCACATCCTTATTTATTAAGGTATCTTTTACTTTATTACATTGTTCAGAGGGACGGCTTTATAATCATATTTACATTGCTATAGTAATGGTGACTATGTGTATTGAGTTATTCTTTGAGGGATAACCTGAAGGGTAAATTGAAGGTTGGCTACATGTTGGTATAGCGAGGAGCTTGAGGTCTGCCTTCCCTTGCCTGGTTGGATTTGCAATGCAAAAAAAGCTGGATGCCAAATTCTTTTAAGAGATGAGGACTTTCTTGGGAGGGAGGGCAGGGCCTTTCTCCCTTATTTCATCCAGTCAGCTTCAGGAGTGGTACAGACTAAGAGTTCTGAAATGTTCACCTCAGTTTGAGGAAGAAAGAAAAAATGTGGATTTCAAGGATATCTGTCTTTGTGCTATGTTAAGACAAAGCTTGGGAGCTTGCAGTAACTAATACTTTATATTTTCTTCAGTTAATACCAGTTATACCTAGAGTTCCATTGATGACTTAGTGTAGATACAGGATCTTGCAGCACTGTTTAGAAAAAAAGAAAAAAAATTCTTGAGGGTCTTCTGGCGGTGAAGAGCGTCCCAAGCTAATGGCAGTGAAAATTTTTTTTCCTTCTTCATTCAGGCTGGCTGTAAGCCTTCAGACATTGGCATTATATCACCATACAGACATCAATTAAAAACAATCACTGATTTGATGGCAAAATTGAAGGAGAACAGAGTGGAAGTCAACACAGTAGACAAATACCAAGGAAGAGACAAAAGTGTCATAATTGTATCGTTTGTTAGGAACAGTAATGATGAAAACGTAAGTTGTTCATATTAACTGTTTCACGCAATTTTAGTTGTTAGATGCATTTTGAAAATGAGGTTTTTATCTACATTAAATTCTGAAGTGCAAGTAGGAAAAATAAAAGCAAATTATGTTTGTTTAGCAGCTGGGTGCCCTCCTGAAGGACTGGCGGCGCCTCAATGTTGCTATCACGAGAGCCAAGCACAAACTAATCATGGTGGGCTGCGTTCCATCCCTCTGCCGCTATTCCCCATTAGAGAAGCTGCTCTGCCACTTGCAGTCTCAGGCAATGATATCCTTTTTCTCCACACTGTTTTGTGAAAGGGGAAAGGTAAGATTGACTTACTGAAGTAAGGATGAGAAGATCTTTGATTAATTATGTTGCACCTTTTAAGACTGATTGGCAACATGGTACAAAATGTGCTAATTAAATATGCCAAAGATATACTTGAGATCAAACTGATAAATGGATTTAGAACCTTCACTGTCTTCAAAAGTAGAATTCCATGCTTATTTGCAAGTCGACTTTGACATAATTTATTTTAATTTCGAGGCCTGAATTTTTAATGTTTAATGCTTTTGTATTTCTTAAAATCATCCTAGTTTCTTGACATCTTAATGTCAGCGTAATTGTTTTTTCTCAGAAGTACCATGGCATACAAATGCTTATGGTGAGAGAACAGTTCATGAACAATGTTGCTAGAATGGAAAATGGTGTAACTTTCAGATGACTTGTTAGTTTTTTCTTTCTCTCTGGCATTGAGAGTAGACTCAGTAGAGTTTGTCCTAGCTGTGGCTGTTTCCATCTACTGCTTAGCAGCTGATGAGATCTTTCCTGTTTTTCTTTGCAAACACCAGTAGGTATTCAAACAGGTTTTGTGTTTTTGTGAAAGTGCTGTGTTGTCAAAGTGCTTCCTTAACTTGCTACATCTTCAATCTCCCAGCAGGGGCTCATGAGGTTATCCACAAGTGTAACATTTTGTGATTGTGAAGATGGAGAGTTTACAAACACTTGTATATTCTGGTGTTGCTTAATGTGAATAACTGGTTAGTGGGGTGTGAGTGCTGGTGTGTGCTGTTTAATCTGAATGGAGCCAAACCAGAAGTTGCATTTGATTATTTTAAAAGTTTCCTTTCAGTAAAATAATACACATTTCTTTCTTTAATAAAGTGATTGTTAAGCTGGTCATTTTAGTACCAGTGTACTTGGAACAAACCAGAAGTATGAAGTACTCTGTTCCTTCAGATACTGGATAGCTACTTCTGTATTCACTTTTATCTTGATAAATGGTTATATGCATAAAGTGAACAGGGAAACATTTGAGGAGGCGGGGGGAGTAAACTAATGCTGCATTGAGTCATAGTTTTCTGGGCTCAGTTTGGTTTAAAAGACTTTAAAATGTAGTTTACATGTAGTAATTCTATTTATTAGAATTCCTAATTAAGATGCTATGTTGTTGTGCTGTTTGGAAAAAAAATAGGAAAAGCTTCTTTGTCTTCATCAGAGCCTCATGTTCTTCAAGTGTGCTTCTGGTTGTTTTTTAAATACTGAAGTCTTTTATGTTTATATACATATTGTAAATAGTCTTTCTTTAGAAAAGTCACCAAGGGACCTTCATATCTCTTAACTTTGCGTACAGCTGGGAGAAATGTGATGTTGATTAACTCCCTGTCATTAACTAAGGTATTTAGCAGATATATCTGCTGAAGTGAAATGCTGCCCAGTTGAAGATCATAGTAAAATGCTGGTTTCAGTTTCTGACCTGTAGTCTTGTCTTCAAAAAAAGAAAAATGTTCCCAAGGAGCAAAAGTAGAGATGCAGCTTGGTGACCAAGACGTTTACATGCTCAGGTCCTATTTTTTGTAAAGATAATGCAAAGTATCCTTTACTTGACAGATCTGGTTTAGTTTCTTTATACTGCCTCATACTCTAGACCATTACTGAGAAGTTTCTTTCCAAGGTCACTGGTGGGAAACATCAAATTTTTTGATTCTTTAAAATCACTGCTACGTGTTTTCTCTTGGATCAATGTCAAGTAGTTGTGTGCATGTAGTTGCAAACAAATTTCTAGATGTTAAATGTGGGCTTTTTAACTCTTTTAAACTGCTCCCTAATTTTTGTAATGTTTGGAATAATAATAAAAGTTTGATGTTGGTTTTGTTATAGTTGTTTATACTTTGTTAATACTTTATATAGTACAAATGTTTTGAACAGTACAAAGATAATTTAATAGTTGACAGGGTCTCTTGTTTTTCAGGTGAAACTACACCCTTCAACTCTGCGTGTGTTCCTAGGTCTTACAAAAGATAAAAAAATTAGGGTAAAATATATTCTTGTTACAGTAGTGACTGCAGAATAAAATACCCTTGTTTAGAAAAGTTTTTCTTCCTATGTTTAGGATCTATGTGTACGAAAGTTTTAAGGTGCATCTTATCTATTTTCTTACACTACATTATAAAAATAAAATAAATAAATAATAAATAAATAAATAAATAAATTAGAGGTATTGTTATCCCTCCACGAACCTGAGCAGAGATCTTCAGGTTAAACAGGGTGTAGGTGAGGCAGTTTCAAGTCACATTGACATGAGACCTCTAACATGCTCTTGCAGTCTCTTGAATATATATAAAATACCTTGTGGAAGGGGAAAGAATAACTTTTTTCCACTTTCCTGCCTTTAGAACAACTTTCTAATGCAGAAGCAGTCATTGATACAGATGGCAAACATACAGCCACAGGCCAAGCACTGCAGGGCTTCTTAAAAAAAATAAGGAAGTTCGATGCCAGACGGTAAGGATCAGAGCCTGACTCTTGGGCCTGTTCCACCTTTAAATACACTTTTCTCCCGCCCTGGAAGGGCGGCGGCCGCCGGGTCGGGGGCGGGTCCTCCGGCCGGCGGGGGCGCTGTGGTGCGCGGGCGGAGGGGCCGGCGCCGGGCGGCGGCGGGGTGGGAGGAGCCGCAGGGCCCGCAGGGAGCGGCCGAGGCGGCGGCTCCTCCTCTCCAGCCATGGGTGAGCGGCGGCCGCGGCGCCCGGGGAGCGGGGCTGGGCTGGGCGGGGGGCGCCGGGGTCGGCGGAGGGGGAGAAGGGGGCTGGCGGCGGCCTCCGCCCCTCAGTCCCGTCGCCGGTAGCGGCTGGGAGCAGCCCGGCAAAATGTCCGCTGCGGCGGCAGCGGGGCGGGGGGCGGCCTCCGGCCCCGCCGTCTGTCAGGCGGTGCGGCGCCCGGGCGCTGGCGGCTCCCCTAACCTCCTTCCCTGCGGCTGGGAGGGAGGTCAGGGAGATGGGGCGGTGTGCCGGGGGGGGCCGTGCCTTGGGGAGGCTGGGGGTTTGTGCTGGTGACTTGTTTGCTGCTGGGAGATATAGGGAGACCTTGTGCAGTGTGGTTTTGTGGTGGTTTTCTTTCTTTTTTTTGTTTTTTCTTACACAAATACTGTTTACAGTAAGGGTTCGGCTGGTAGAGGAACGCTGTCTCTTGCTAGTCAGGCTCTGGCGATGTCAGGGCCACCGGCAAATAGTCCCCTTGGGGTGAGAAGAGCCCTTCATGGCTCATCTTGCCCACAAATGTATAGTCCACCCCATCCGATCCCTGAGCTGCAGTTACTAGAAAACATGCTACGTGAATTTCTCAATCTTTTTTCTTTTTTAAGAAGCAAGCAAAGAAAAATGGCTATATGCAGGTAGACCAAGCTTCAGAACAGACCGAAAATGCATTTCTGCCTCAGAAAAAAAAGGCAAGAGGGCTGACAATGAAAGGGACAGTAGAGGTGGAATTCTCTCTGTGGGGAGGATCAGCTCCAAAAGTCAAAATGAGGTCACCTGAAAAAGGAATTTGTAAGATGCCTTTGGGGAAATAATACCTAGGGAGGGAGAGCTATCCACCTGAAGCCACCTGAATATGGCTTTTTCTACAATAACATTAGTATTTAGTACTGTCAATAGCAACCTAATAAGAAAGCAGGAGGTCTGATGTGAGTTCTGCCAGCAGAAATGCTCCTGTTGTTGCAAGCCTCCATCTCTTCCAGGCTAGTGCTGCCCTCGGTAGGGTTGGTTCAGTCCCTGGTGGCAAACTAGTGAGCTGTGACTGCTAACTAACTGGGTAAATTTTTGCCAGAGCGCTGTTGCTAATTGTCTGCTGTGTCTTCTGCTGTCTCTTAATGTTTTCTGTTGAAGTGCTGGTAAACTGAGAGAATATAAAAGTGCTTTTTAAGGTTATCTTGGGCACATCATCCCAGTCTTTTTTTTTTTTTTTTTCTAGAAAACTGAGATAGTTTATATTGTGTGGTAGTAGGGTAATGTGATATTTGACAGACAGTTAGGAATACAGAAAATTAGAAAGTAATTTTCTAAGTTTACCTAAATACCTAAAACCGTGGTATGCAAGAAATGAGACAAATCATTTCATTGCTGTTTGAGGAACTGAGAAAGTGTCCATCTGTTAGAATGATGTGGGGTTTTTGGTTTTAATGTATACAGTTCTTTGTGCTTTCTCATATGCAAAGAGATCAGGTCATACACCAATACTCAAATTTGCAAAGGAAGCAGCTCATGTTTTTTTCTCAGATGCAAATCTGTATAGATATTTTGACATCTGTGACTCAGGGTCTTAAAAAGATGATTTGTATTCTTCGTTTGGTTTTTACTTCATGTGTTAGAGTTAATTGCAGGAAACAGTAAATCATCAACTTTTTTTGCTTCTTTCCAAGTTACTTTGATCATGGTGAATAAACAGAGGGTTGTTTTGTCTCTGTTTCAGTTTGTCAAAACAGAGGGTGGCCTGAATGTTTTAACTGCTTCATTACAAATGAAAATAAACTAAGAATCTCCTGAACACTCTGGTTTCAGTTAGCAGGAGCTCTAAGAAGAGGAACCTTGTCCATTCTGTCAGATTAAGATGATTTTAAAGAGCTACGGGTTTTTTACTGACGAGATTTAATCCCAGAATGTGTTTTTGTAGTTTGCATTTTGTAAAACTACCCAAAACATTTTTAAGTTAAAACAAAACCTTAGGTTCTTAACCTTTCATCTGTAGAAAACATTTTTTTAGCTATATGAGAAACTGATGTAATATGTAATATTTTCCGGAAACTGCACCAGGTTTACTGGCTGAGACTACGTACAGCCTACAGAGGAAAGCATGTGGATTTGTCACTGTGAAATTAAGACTACAGTGGAAAGTGATTATATATAAGAAGTATGATGTCTGTTTCTGTAGGTAGACTATAATACACCAAATAGATACTTACATTAATAGGAATGCTGCTTTGATCTCATGGTAAGGGCAGTCATTGCTGAGCTTTTGAGTGCGGCATGGATGCCTGTGTTAATTTACAGTTACCGACTGCTTCCGAGATGTACTGAGATAACACGGTGCCTGAGAACTGACATGTCCGGCCTCATTTTTTCATTCTCCTGTTAAACCAATGTAAGATCCGTAAGGGTGTTTGTTGGAGTGGGTGCTTTTCTATAACATGGTGGTTTATAGCATTTACTAAATTATTCCTTTGAGTATATCTAGATTAAGATAAATTTTTCTTTGAACAAAGTGGCCATGAAGGATTTTATTATTTTGCATCTCCTCTAAAACGTGAACCATAACTTTTTTTTTTTTTTTGCTGTATTATCTTAGCTGTAAAGGACCCTACAGCCGTAGAAAGAGCAAATTTACTGAACATGGCTAAATTGAGTATCAAAGGACTCATTGAATCTGCTTTGAGCTTTGGCCGCACTCTGGATTCTGACTACCCACCTTTGCAGCAGTTCTTTGTTGTCATGGAGCACTGCCTGAAGCATGGCCTTAAAGGTGTGGTAATTGCTCTAGCTGCATATTTCTTATTCCAAACATGCTAATTTTCCTCCTTTCTTTCTTGAACGAGGTAAAATCAAAGTGTGTTATGTTGCTTTAAGAAGTGAAGAAAATTTGTAAACTGTCACCTTTTATAATTAATAGTGTCATCATTAATACTTCGCAACATGTATTTCCACATTTACCAACTTTTTCTTTTGTATACTGTGTATTGTAAGTGGTCCAGGGATTACCACAATGGGATGTATGTGTGTAGCTTGTATTTTTAGATAGTTTTTTGTATTATTTTGTTCTAGCACAGCAGTTTTATGTAATTCCGAAGTAAAATAATTCTGAAGATGACTTTGGATACTGGTGAACTGACCAGCATTGCAGTTATCTGTTCTCTGGAAGTCTAGGCTCAGCAGTTAACCAGCTGTTTTGAAGGAAGCTACTCCAGTAATTTAAATTAATTCCGTTACTTAATTTTTCTTTTCCTAGTAAGAAAATCCTTTCTAAGTTACAATAAAACCATCTGGGGTCCTCTGGAACTTGTGGAGAAATTATATCCAGAAGCTGAGGAAATAGCGGCAAGCGTCAGAGATTTGCCTGGCCTTAAGTAAGTACTATTGGTAAAATACAGCAGGAAAATAAAGGATCTGATTGAGAATCTACAGATGTCTCGTGATTTCATTTGGCATTAAACAACCTTTGAACAGCTAGCACATGATATTAGGGGAGAGCACAGGTGAATCTTGTTAGCTTTTCATCTTCTGCACAAAACAGCTCAAAAAGTAGTATTTTTATGTTCTTTTCTGATGTTCCTGGGGGAAAAGTCTTCTGAGTAGTGGAAAAAAATGGTGCAAAAAGGAATAGGTTGTGTATCAGTCTGCGGTCTAGAACCACAGCAAACACATGAGTCTAGTCATCAGAGGCTGTATAAAAAAAAAAAGGTAACATACTGAAGAGGAAATTATTCGGCAGCTGTTCAGGTGCTTGTGTGTAGCATCCTTCTCAAATGTAAATTTATGCTGCGAACTAAAATCTCCTCCCATTCCTCTGTACTCTGCTTTTGTATTTAGCTTTATAATTGGTCATACGTTAAATTCCAAAAGGGTTGTGATTGGTATATGGCAGCATAAGGGTTATAATTTATAGCTTTAGACCTTATGTAAAGCACATAGGTATATAAATTATTATTTACTCTCGTATGGGACCAGATGAAATAATACTCTTTGCCAGGTATGTTACACTCTTCCTATCCTGTGTGGGTTTTTTGGGTTTTTTTTGTTTGTTTTGGTTTGTTTTTTTTTTTTGCATTTATGTGCTTACCACTTCTAAATGTGCAAGCACTAGAAGAGGAGGATCTAAAGGTTAATTTGATGGATACTAATGTTTGCCAGTTACATACTTTTTCATCTTTTTTTAATTGTCTTTCTAAGATACCAGTGAATTTGTAAACAGGTATGAGTTAAAGCTAGAATTTGGTACGCGTTGTGTAGACCACGATTGGGAAAGCAAGCTTGCGTGATGAGTTGTAATGGACATTCTGTTACTTTTCTGACAATTCCTCTGAAGACTTGATAAGCAAGTCGCAGAAGGGAGCCTGAATTGTTGCAGACTTTTTACTTCAGCTAGAAAGAGGACTTCCAAGATTTATCTTTTCAGGCACTGTCAGATTAAGAAGAAGATGTATATAGGAAAACAGCATCACCATTAAAAACTCTTTCCATGCTGCAAGCTGTGTGAAGACAAAGCACAGTGAAATACAACAGCATGTAGAGTGTTGCATGTGTTCATTCTCTGAGCAAAACAGTGAATTTTACTGTCAGGCTCTTGTGCTCTCTCTATTCCTGTTCTTTCCAGGGTCTGCTCCCAAGCCCAGCTGAGTTGATGAAAATTTTTCTGATATTAACCCAAAGCTTGGAGTCAAAGCCTAGACATTATAGCTTCCTGAACTGCATTGCTCAACCAATAGTTTAAACTATTCTTTCAAAAATACCAATTGCTGTACCAATCGGCTGATAAGATGTTTAAGACAGTGAATTAATTGATATGTTGTTGATTTCATAGAATCATGGAATAGTTTGTGTTGGAAGGGACCTTTAAAGGTCATCTAGTCCAACGTCACTTGGGACTATTTGTCTTCATGCTCTTTTTTTTCAGAACGCCGCTGGGCCGTGCCCGGGCCTGGTTACGTTTAGCACTAATGCAGAAGAAAATGGCCGACTATCTTCGCTGTTTAATCATTCAGAGAGATCTTCTCAGGTAAACAATTAAGTTGATTTTGTTTATAATTGATTTTCAGAGGTTTAGTCTCCTGGAAAAAAACAACTTTTTCTATTTGCTAGTTTTTAATGTATCCTTAGCGTGGCAATGTGTAGCTTCTGGCCTCTGGGCTGATTTTTTCCAGTCTTCAGGGTAGAGGGACCAACCACCACTTGCCTCATCAAGCTTGAGGGCCAGATGATGGGTGAAGAGGTGTTTCCTCCCCATCATGTAGGGGGCTCTTCTGCAGTGTTCCTGACTGTTCTTTCATAGGTGAGGGTGATGGGGAAGGGCTCCCGCTGCATTGCTGCATGGTGCAGAATATGGACTAGAAACCTCTGGAGAGGAGACAGATTCACCCCCTGCATAGTTTCCTGCAGAGCCACCATTGCATGGAGGATGATTACCTTGAACTTTCCTTTCACAGTCCTAAAACTGGCATTGCTCTCTTCTAGTATAACTTCTTCTGATGGGGTAGTTGAAGCACAAAGGGAGAAAAACCTTGTTGTCTTAATTTTAAGTTCTATAACCTATACATAGTTTTAAGACTTTTCTTGCATGCCTAGATAATGCTGGTGTGGCAGGATGACACTGGTGTTCAACGCTATGGACTTTTCCGTCGAAAGCACCATATGCTTCACAGAGTCTAAAACTTTATTTAAAAAATGCAAAGAGGAGGAAATAAATGTTGGTATTCTGTTTTTTAGTGGAGTGTTTTTCTTTTAAAAATCTTTTTAGTATTTCATCCCTTTCTGTTTTCTTCTCTTACTGATTTAATCTCTTACTTGGCTGCTTTAATTTCAAACATGTGTTCATTAAAATCCAGACCTTTTTTCACACAAGGTAAATTTTTTACCATTCTTCCTTTGCATTCACTAGTGTTTCTGAACAACATAAGAATTGTTTGACTCAACATGGACAAACATCCATCTACTGCAGTATTCTATTCAAAAGTAACTAATAGCAAGTGAAGAGTTTTGTCCAAATAAGTCTTGTCCCCCAGATTTGCCAGCCCTCCAGCAGCTTGTGGCTTAGATGTCTGGAGCCAAGGGTAGTATCTTTGCTTGCAATAGCCTCTGAGACAAACCATGCACTTTCAATTTTTAAATATTTATGAGGTGAATGTATGGGCAGACACAGTTCATCTTTAAAGATGTTGGAGTGAGGCTAAAATAAGAGAAACAATTCAGATTTAGATGGCACTTGTTAGGAATTTATTGCATATAAATATACTGAATATACCAATAAGATGCAATTTTCTTCTTTAACAGTGAATTTTATGAGTATCATGCACTAATGATGGAGGAAGAAGGAGCGGTTATTGTTGGGCTATTAGTTGGGTTAAATGTGATAGACGCTAACCTGTGTGTGAAGGGAGAAGACTTAGATTCACAAGTAAGTCATTACAGGTAAAGTAATGTATGTGCAATCCATAAGACTTTTATGTACAGTGAATTTTGTTACTATGGAGTTATGACCTGTTAGATATCTTACTAGAGACTGTTTAGTGTGTGATCCAGCTCCTGGATCAGTGGGGGCTGTTGCATTAAGCTCAGTATCAGTTGGGTCAGACCTTTAGATAGTGATAATTGTCAGAGTGCAAGGGTAAAGTTTTATGCTTTGTCATCAAATGGATGCAATATTAGCAATGCAGAGTTCTTTCCATCTTAATTGGGTAAGTTGTCCTTTTTCTTTGCGGGAAAAGTATATTTCCATGATCTCTTTATCCCATTCTGTTCATTTATTGTTGTTCTGGAACGTAATAGGAAAGTTTCAAGCACCCGAAACAGAAACTTGCTTTGCATAGTGTGTAATAAAAGACCTTGTAAGAGGGTGACTGCTTTCAGTCTGCAAAACAAGACTTAGAATTCTTCTTCCTTTGCGAAGTGCTTTGACTTTGAACTCTGATCTTTTCCAAGAAAATCTTGACCAATTCTTTTTAAAGCATGTATAAATAAACATAGGCTGTGTTCAGTCATGATTGGTTTTGCCCAGCTTCTTTGCGGAAAAAAATCGTAATAGTTTAAGTGATTATTTACTGTATTTCAGCATATATTTGTGGAAAAAGCAATTTCTATGGCAAAGAACGTGAATCATAGGCCTAACCTGTCTTCAGTTGTTTATTCTAGTTACTATCTAATGTTTTAGGCATTGATCTTGCATACCAGGAGATACCATATTGAAAGGTCTGTAATTATAGAAGACTTATCAACATGCTTTTCTTAGTATTGAGAATGATACGTGTGTATTATAAACCACAAAATCTATTGCTAGCTTTATGTTTGTTATCTAAGTCACTTGGTGGCTTTGATGTATGAGGGGACATAAAACTTGATTTGAGAAGTTAGTAGTGGCTGTCCAGATGACATTTTAGGGTGATTCTGTTTGTGAAGAGTAGTGTAAATAAGGCACCTTCTCAGAGAAGCCAGGAGAAGCAAGTTGTATTGAGCAGAAAGAGAAACTTCTGAAGGATGATGGAAGTCGCATCCAGAAGCGTAATTTTGGTGTATTAGAAGAATGTTATTCAGTGGAGAAATGTGTGCATGCACACAGGAAGAATTAAAACAAGGTAATTTTTATAGAGATAATATTTTACTTGTTTATAGAGGTAGTGTTTTGCTTTAATAAGCAAAATATATTTTTTAAAAAGCTTTTGGAGGAGAGACTTTTCAGAAAAGATACGGAAAGAACGAGTAAAAGACCATCATAGGAAACTGACAGGAAAGCATTGTACAAACCAAGGAAACGACAGACTTAGCAAGTTGCTTGTATTCAAAAGCTAAAGGGAGCTCAAGAAGGAAGCAGTAGGTCAGAGAAATCAAAATACTTTTGTGAAGAGGCTGCTAGACACCAAAAAGGAAGGGTTTGGGGAAAGCAAATGTGATTAAATACTTTTGTTAGAGGTTCATGAGTAGAGTTGGAAGCATAACTCATGGTAATGTTATTTATAGTATATATGATTAAATTACAATTGAATAGAAAATAAATTAATTAGATTCAGATTTAGAAGGTTTAAAAAAAGAATGCAGTTGAGTTGGCATACCTGGGAATCAGCAAGTGTGGAGAGGTAGCATTATTTGGCAAGGAATGTTGAAAAGCTAAACACGGAGGAAACATCAGTCTGGGAGATGTGCTGTGATAGGAAATAACGTGAAACACTAAAGACAAATTATGACAAGTCTGCTCCATCAGTGGTAGGGCTGAGTAGTATCTGGTAATTCCCCAAATGAAAGTCGTCTTGTAAGGTCTCGGCTAAGCTCAGTCAGAGGTAAGAAGTCATCTTTTCTTTGGGATTTGATACCTGACACGTTGTTAATTTTGTTCAAAGGTAAGACTACACCTTAAAAAAAAAAAAAAAACAACAAACCAAACTTGTTTAAAATGTTATGGTTCAGTTTTCTGAGCTTCTGGCTGAAACTTGACCAGTCTTAAAAAAAGCTGATGTAACTGAGGTTTTAGTAATTATGTAGATACAAGACCGTGAATATCAACAGCAGTTGCTTGTATGATGTGAAACTGTGTACATTTGCTTTCCCCTAGGTTGGGGTGATCGATTTCTCTATGTATTTAAAGAGTGATGATGACATCGGGGGTAAGGAAAGGTATGTCCTCACCAAATACCTCAGATTTTGCATGTTAACAAATGATTTCTTGACCAGTGCCCTGTTCTTTGTAGAAATAAGTCAGATTCCCTAAAGTTTTCTGATCTTGCAGTGTTGAGAAAAATTGTATGCTAGGTTGTTCTGTATTACTAGTTAGCTGGACAAATATTTGCACTCTGAAGCAAACCTCAGCAGCATCACCTGCTTTACCTGATGGACAGTATTGGAGGATTGCAAGGTGGCAGTGAAAAAAAAAGAAGCTGCAACCCTTTAAGCCCTTAGCTTGGGATTTAGTCAGTATTTCAAAGAACCAGGGTTACAGCGCAGTAAATAAATATCCTTTTTCTTTTGAGACTGTATATGTTGTTATGTTTCATGTAGAGAAATTGTTTGCAGTTAAAGCATTGAGTTTTTTGGTCTCACTGATGTCACAACATGTAAGTTATTGACTTCACGATTGTGAGATGAAGTTGCTTCCTTTCTTTTAAAAAAGCACAACTAAGATGGATTTTTGCATATGTTAGGTAGATATGTATATTTTCAGTACATAGGTCACTACATCATTCTGTTAAAGCTAATTTTGTTATGTGCTTGCTTTAGAAATGTACAGATTGCTGCAATTTTGGACCAAAAGAATTATGTTGAAGAACTGAACAGACAACTGAAGTAAGTATGCCTTTGAAGTAAGCATAGAAGTCCAGGCTTACAGCTAAAACACCTCTAATTCTTTTTGTACCACAACTTGGTGAAAGAGAACTTCAGAGAAAGGGGTGCAAATTCTTCATGTTTAGACTGAGGATGTAGTGAAGTTGAAAAGGATACACTCTTCTGGAGAGAGTCAGGATGTCTCAGTTTTCGTGCTTTCGTTTTTCACAGTCAGAACCTTTATTCTTCAAAGAAATAAAAAACAGCAGGTCAAAACCGATCAAGGTCCTCACGATTCGTAACTTCACAGGGATGAAAAGCTGGATCTGGATTATAACTGCATTCTGTTTAACAGTTTTCAAAAAGTATTATTGAGTGTTCTGGGTGAATACGCATGTTTTTGTTACTTTGCCTTTCATAATATTTTGGATTGTAGCTTTAATGCCTACGACCAAAACTGAATAGGTTCATTGCTTGCTGGAAACTAATTATACAGTGTAGGTTGTGGTTCCTGTAAAAACAGTTTTCAGGAGAGCAGCGTTTCCCCCTTACTTTGCTGGATGGAGCAAACCTAGTCCACCACTGTATTTGTTACTGGACAAATAGAGGAATAATGATTATAATTCTCTGAGGAGTATTGTACAAAATTAAACAGTGCAAGGGGCTAAAAAAGGAAAAAAAAACAAACAACAAACCCACAAAGAACTACTTCTGTAGAATCTGTAGTATAGCTGATCTTCTTAATCCCTTTTTGAAATGTAATCACATTTTTTCATTTTTAATGCTAGTCATCTTGATCATTAGTTACTATATGGCTACTGTTGGCGTAAAGACGTTCTGATTTGAAATTGTGTCAGTCACTGAGCAGAAGCCTTCAACAGGACACAGTAACTGAATGCGTTAAATATGAGCAAAATGAAAGTAAGTTAAGGAGGAGAAAAGAGCTATCACAATTAAGAATAGTGGTGTTTGTGTGATGATAGAATATGTCCCTGTACACTGGTTTATGCATGGAATTACTTGCAAACCAGTGGTTCAACAACTCTCCTCATTTATTTCAGGTCAGCTGTTTGTTTCCACACATCCTAGAACGTATTAATCTCCTTGCCTTGCCCTTCTTATTGCACTGATAACTTCTGAGGACACCACAGTAGAAATACGTGGAAAAGTAAATGATGTTACAGAATAGGGGTTTTCTGTGTGTAAAGTGCAGTCTAAAAAATGTGCGTACAGCAGAAATGGGCAATCGGGTAATGGAGGAGGCCTGGATGTAGTTCGATAAGATAAAAAAACCACAAAGTAATAAAAGGGAAAAAAATCTGATGAGACTTAGAAATGCAGTCAAGAAGCATCAAGAAATCTCAAAAAATGCAGGAAAGCAATTAATTTTATAAAAGAAATGGATTTTGGAGGAAGAGAACCTGGAGAACATTTTTCATTCTGTGGGGGAGGGGGGGAAAAACCTCAAGAAGATTGCAAACTCTCTTTTAAGTGAACTGATTAAGCATTTGGATACATTATAGTTGTGAGGATAAAGGAAAGGGAGAAATGTAAAGTTACTCCTATCCAGGAGTTTAAATGTCAGGGATGACGTTGGGAGTTGGAAAGAAGTGTATAAACATTCAGTGAAGGAGACTAATTTTCTTATATTCAGGAGAAACTCAAATAATGGGAGCAGACCTTTTGGCGCTTAACCAATAATCGTTGTACCTGACATTGAAGCATTTGAGCTTGGTTGAATAAGTGTTGATGTGATTTTGAATAATTTTTTTTCTTTTTCTCTTTCAGTAGCACAGTTAGCAGTCTACATGCAAGAGTTGATTCGCTAGAGAAATCAAACACTAAACTGATCGAAGAGGTATTATTTTTTTTAGTAATATATAATAGATATTATTTACTCTCAAATGCTAGTTTTATAAGTATACTTAAATTATTTTAGTCTACATGAGGTTTGTATGACATGTTCGGATACCTTTATTTTGGCTTGAAGAAAAGATACAGTAGCTGTAGGGATTTGAAGTCGGCTTGGCTGGGTAGCATGCAGCATTGGTAAATTAATTCTGTAGGACATTGCAATTTCCCACTTTGAACAAAAACAGGAAAGAAGCCTTTCTTAATGCCAGCTGTCAGTCTGATTTTGTGCAGATGACTAGTCTGTAATGGATAACACCAGTTGCTACAAAGAGACAGAAAGTAGTTCAGCAAGCAGTTTTTGTTATTGTTCTCAGCTTTAGCCAAAGGATTGTTTCTTGCTTGTTTACCATGTGCTTATATACAGTTTTTAGACTTACCTAGCTCTGGTTTTGTATTTACATTTTATATTTTCGGTTATCTTTGATGCGTGGCTAAATTACAATATATTTAGCTATATAAGAGAAAGGATAATCTATCTTTTTTTATCCAGGCTGCTTGAGAAATAGTTAATGAAGTGGAAAATTTAAGTGTCTGCATTCAGCTGTGGAAGGGGTAGCTGGCTAACTCTGGGTATTAATGTATCCAGATAGAGGGAAGACATTTATTTTAAAAATGATTTTATTTTGATCAGCTGGCTTATAATTCTGACATTAAGGTATATATTGTAGGGCCCAGCTATAATGTTTTCTCTTCTGTAAATATGTTTTCTTTTCATCTGGGAGAGGTTTTCTTATGTAAATTGCTCCCTATGATATATTAAGATGTCCAAAAAAAGAGCAAAACTAGATATATTTGAATCCAAACGGAAAGAAAAAATTTAGGGTGAAGAAAGGGAATTGAGGGTCTTGCAGTCATAATGAAGCAATGAAAAGAAAGCGTATTCTTTACCAGACATGAAATAATGAAGTATCTTGAATAGGCATGCTGTTGTGTAATGAAAGTGACTCGTTACTAAAACCAGGAGCTTTATGTTTCCTTTAAAAGGAATTAAACTTCTGTTTGGTAGACTACAAGAATAGGGCAAAGAATGTCATGGGTTTGCATTCATCAGAACATTTTTTCTTTATTTCCACTCACAAAAGTGGTCACACTGCTTTTCCGTTTTTTTTTTCTTTTTTTTTTTTCCCCCAGTTAGCGATAGCCAAAAACAATATAATTAAACTTCAGGAAGAAAACCATCAATTAAGGAGTGAAAATACCCTTATTTTAATGAAAACACAGCATCACCTGGAGGTATGTTAGGTTTTTTTACTATATTTAAGATAGTAATGTCATGTGTCATTTGAATGTTCTTACATTGCAAGTTGAAGCCAGCAGTAGCTGGGCCAAATCTAAAACAGCTTTTATTAGGGAAAAAAATGTTAGATCTGGGAAGCTATATAATGGCATAAACATCTAATTATAGCACACAAGGTTGTTTTAAACCATATGTAAATTTTGTAGCATTTTTCCTAGTATTCTATTTTTCTTCCCTTTTTCCTTTTTTTGTTAAATTGTAAGCTAAATTATCTGAAGCAGTATTATCTGAAAATCTTGTCGGAATAGTGCATGTTTTAGTAGGCAAAATTCTGTTGGCTGTCTATTCTGACTTACCTCGTTACGTGAAATGTCATTTGGAGTAATTGCCTATATAATTGGTGAACTTTCTTTAAGCTGTGATCTGTAGATCCTTGGGTAACTTCCTGTATATGTTTTGCAGGATAATTGGTAAAAGCACAGATTAAGCAGGTGTTTGGATTGCTCGGTATTGAAACAGATGTGTAATAGAGTGACTTACTGGAGGAGGACTGTACTGCAGTAGAGATGTTTCTTTTGCTAGATTTACTCAATTCTCATTCTAAAACCGATGACCACATAGCAGAAACAGCTCTTTCCCTGTTTGTACTGTGCTTGGAGAATGTATTTTTAAGCTTTTTTTATTCCCCTACAAGTGTTAAATTTATGCTATTAACTGCTGAACTTGTGATGAAGAAAGATAGATTCTTTCTATCTTTGTAGGCAACTAAAGTGGATGTTGAAGCAGAACTTCAGACATACAAGCACTCCAGGCAGGGTTTAGATGAAATGTACAATGAAGCACGTAGACAGCTTCGAGAAGAATCACAACTTCGACAAGTAAGTATTCTTTTCTAGAATTACACAGCACTTCTATAAAAGATTATGCTTGAGAAGAATCAGTATATAAGTATTTCTAGTTTGGCTTTTGCTTATCTTAGGTACTGCTTTTAGTTGACTTTAATCACCTTTTCCCTGACCACCTGTAATAGAATCATAGAATGTGTCGGGTTGGAAGGGACCTCTAAAGGTCATCTAGTCCAACCCTCCTGCAGTGAGCAGGGACATCTTCAACTAGATCAGGTTGCTCAGAGCCTCATGAAACCTGTCCTTGAATGTCTCCAGGGATGGGGCCTCCACCACCTCTCTGGGCAGCCTGGGCCAGTGTCTCACCACCCTCATTGTAAAGAACTTCTTCCTAATGCCTAATCTAAACCTGCCCTGCTCTAGTTTAAAGCCATTGTGCCTCGTCCTATCGCTACACGCCCTTGCAAACAGTCCCTCCCCAGCTTTCCTGTAGGCCCCCTTCAGGGACTGGAAGGCTGCTCTAAGGTCTCCCTGGAGCCTTCTCTTCTCCAGGCTGAACAACCTCAACTCTCTCCGCCTGTCTTCACAGCAGAAGTGCTCCAGCCCTTGGATCATCTTGGCCCTCCTCTGGACCCGCTCCAACAGGTCCATGTCCTTCTTGTGCTGAGGGCTCCAGAGCTGGACACAGTACAAAAAAGTTTCTTTTTTTTTTAACAGAGCGATCAATACATCAGTATTTCTGTAGCAATGTTGCTAAAGCATAGTAAAGAAAATACATTTTCTTTGAGAAATTTTTAGGTAAGTTGTTAGCAATACTGTATCTCTGTATGTAGGCTAAACCTTTCTTGTGAAAATAGAATCCTTTAGTTCTATTTTTGTAATTAGTATTTAGGCAACTCTTCGTGCAACACTGGCAGGGTAATTTCTTATAATGTGAGTTGTCTTCTCCCAAAGTTTAAAAAAAAACAAAAAAGCATCACTAAGTACATGAGAGTGTAATGTTTATGTAGTGGATAATTTGCAGAGTTAGAGGGACAGAATTTCTGAAGTGGTGAAATAGGTGGTGCTGCAGCTCTGTTAGAGTTAGCTTTTGTCTTTCTCAAAACAGATAACGTGTTGCATAATTATTAAAGAGTCTGTGCTGGGTTGTGTTCGTGTTTTACAGGATATGGAGAATGAGCTGGTGGTTCAAGTTAGTATGAAACATGAGATAGAACTTGCCATGAAGTTGCTGGAGAAGGACATCCATGAGAAGCAGGATACCCTCATAGGCCTTCGACAGCAGCTTGATGAAGTTAAAGCAATTAACATGGAAATGTACCAAAAGCTGCAGGTAAAGGAACAATGTGCTGTTAAACTGATGAAATGGCTTTGATAGGAGTGAGAGAGATGCGTTACCATTTTGTTTAGTTAAATACTGCTGTTTCCTTGATTTTTAGTTTCTCTCCGCTTCTTAGGTCAGCTTGTTGTTTTGGAACAGTACTGATGCAAGCACGATTTCACACAAAGCAGTTCTCAAGGCAGTCGCTTAATGTTAGTGGGTTTATAGAAGAAAAGAACATGAGAATAAGATCATGGCCTAATAACATGCTGTGTGGAATACAGAGAGTAATAGTCTATCTAGTGATAATGACACTTTTTGGCCTGTTTTGTATAAAAAAACCCGAGAACATAGGCACGTAGTGAGGGGTTAAAGCAGAGATTTGAACTTTCTTTGAAAGTAAGGAAAGGCATTTGGAAAACAAGGTTATGTTAAATGGTAGAAGTTAATTACAATTTTTTGGTTTTTGTTTAACAAATTAAGAAAATCTGTAACAATGCAATGCTTCTTTGGGAAAATATGGGTCTCAGAGATCCAACATGCAGTTAACAAATGACCAAACACCAGGGAAGTTCAGCAGTGAATTGTTTATGCAGAACATAAATTTGATTTGTGGAATAAATTATCAAAACCAGCACAATAAATCAGTCAAATCTGTGGCAGAATAAGGGGGAAAATATTAGAATGCTGCAGAGAGATAATTGAGATGACGGACAAAGGATGCTACTTTTTCCCCTGCAGTTGTGAGGAAACTTGACCAGAGGAAGAAAAATATAAGCGGAGCTGGAAAGAAAAATAAGAAGAGAATGTTCTTCGGTATGTTAGGATCTGTAGGGTTTTCTTTTCCTTTTAAAGCTGTACTTCTGAGGACTGTGGGTAACACTGTTTTCACTTAATGGCATCTAGACCCACTTCCTGGGCACAGTAGAACAGTTTAGTCATGCCCCATCTCTGCTGTTTAGGGCCCGGTTGATAGCATTGATCTGTATAGCAAGGATAACGCTCTATCTTTTATTTAGATCGTCAGGCTGCGGTTGTAACAGCTCTGCAGGCAATCAAAATTGTGAAATGTGCTAGTAAAATTCTTAAAAGATTTTTAGGCGCCTGTGGTAGTTTGCTAAGAGTTGGAGAACATTAGGGATTTCCAGGACCAGGCATCTTAGTTCTTTACTGGTAAGGTTCTGATGGACTGCTTAAAAAGATCAGTGAATTTAAGTTGACTTGCAAACTAAGAAAGGAAAACAAAATCAAAAATATATACTTATCAAATAGCATCTACACTTGCAAAGTACAAAACTACAGATTTCCTACGCATAACATTGTAAGTACTGTCAACTACAGTTTTTAGATGGGAATGTTTAAAAAGAATCAAAACCTGAAGCCATTTTAACGTTTTTCCCTTCAGATATTGAAGAAACCCCCCCATGAGGTAACAGTGTAATGTGTATCTACTTCAGTTTAATCTTTTTTGTAATACAGGTTTCTGAAGATGCTATGAAAGAAAAGAATGAAATAATTGGTCGATTAGAGGATAAGACCAATCAAATTAATGCAACTATGAAACAACTAGAACAAAGGTACAGGCCCATCTTTGTTTTTCTTCAGTCATTTCTCCATCCCCTTACATTTTACTGCATTCCTACACAGTTGCCACTGAAATGTAACTTTCAACTAGAAAATTTACAAAGAACCTTTCTGAAACTTTAACTAGTGCTTTACTGTTTGATTTACACTTATTTTAAATAGAAACTTAATCTTTCATTTTTCTTCCTCCACCATCTTTCTTCTGGTCCTAGGGTTTTGTGCTGATACCAAAAGTTGTTCTTTCAGCTGTTTCAAAATTCTGATTCGTTATTGCCTCTCTTTTTTTTTTCCCCACAAGAATGAAATGCAATAGAAACCAAAGCATTAATCTTGCTTATACTTAAGCATGTGCTTAATATAAACATTTAATGCCTTCATGGATCACTGTATTTGCTGAAGCTCTTAAAATTGTTGCCCGTTGTTTTGGAAGTACCATTATTTTCCATGACATAATGAGCTTTTACACTGAAAGGTTGAAAAGTGAAAGACTAAAATTCCAATACATGAATTTACATTATGGTTAGACTGCATGTATTGCATAATATTAAAATGTGATTCATATGTTTTAATTTAGTGGCCTATAGGCAACATTGATCTTTTTAATTGTAAAATATAACATATCCATAAGCCCTGTCATGTTGGTGTTTGACATGTCTTTTTTTTTTTCATTTAAATCTGATTATGAAAAACATGGTTATGTATTAAAAAAATAGTGACATGAATATTCTTTTATTGACATCCTTTTTTCCTCTTTTTTCTTTTTCTTTTTATCCTTTATCCCAATTTTTGTTTTTACTATTTTGTTGCCTTCATCTGTCCTTGATTTTTGTTCACTGCATTCATGAAGTGACAAAGATCTGTTAACTCAAACTAGGACTATTGCAATGTCATTCGTCAAATGTGCCAGCAATGAAGCTCAGCACCAGTATAAACTTGTCAAAGATATATCATTCTGAAAGCTCCTTCAGATCTGTTGTGTTTAAATGATTACTGATAAAATACACCTTAAGAATTTTAAAATTACAATTTTAAATATAAAGTGGTATTAGAAATCCTGCACTGTAACTGATCGTAGCTGGGTTCTATTTTGTTTTCTGAAAGAACATCATCTCCGATCTCACTTTACCCCTCTTAAAAAAAAAAAAAAAAAAAGAAAAAACCAACTAAATTATTGCACTATTATTAAGCAAATGTAAGCTAGTTTTCTAATGCTATTTAATCACTTCTTAATTGTCAAACAAAGTTTATTTTAAAAGGTTAGCTATCTTTACTTTGACTGTACTTTTTTATGACATTCGTTTCTGATCTTGTGGCTTTTCCTATTCTTTATGGTACCAATAGATTTAAAAAGTAGCCCTCCTGATTAGTATTTCCCTTCTCCCCTGCTTATTTCTTTCACTTTTAGGCTGAATTTATCCCCAAAGCATGCTCTCCGCTGGGTTTTTGGCTTGTAACTAGCATTGTTTTCTTAAACAGCATGACAGGAGTCTGGGGGAATGGGGGTTGAATGCTATGTCAGAACAATATATGTAAAAAAAGAGGGTGGTGTCAACATATATGTTCAGTATGTACAGTGGAAGAATTACAGGGTTTGGGGATAAACCAGCTAAAGCACAATTCCATTTTGCTGATGTGATACGGGGTGAAATATTTTCACGGAGTGAAGATGTGTTTGGAGCCTGGACCTGGATGGGGCTCCAGACAGGGAGGGAGGGCAGCGTGTGCTTGAGCAAATTTTATAGCTGTGAGTCCTGCCTAGAACAGCAGCACCATGATGGCTACAGTGGAAGCTGTAGTGATAAACAGGATTTACATTCAGGGCCCAGATCCGGAACTTGTCTAACTCGTTTGTCAGCTAAGGATCTTGCCTGTCTGTGGCTTTGTCTAGGCTGTAATCATAACCTGTGGTTTTGCCCAACCCATTTTTTCCCCTTTTCCCTCCCTCCACCCATCATTAGGCAGTCTTTACAACTCATATTTCTGCCATGTGTTGCTGCTTGCCTGCGCTGCACAAATAAGAGAATTTTAGCTGCTGGCTGCCCTTGATGTGCTTCCCACTGTTTGCTCTGAGGCGTGGAGGGGAATTTGGCTGGGAGAAGAATCTTAGGGTCTTTCAGCAGAAGAGGAGTTTGCGCAAGTGGAGGCAGGACGCAGTAATACAGAAAGGGTTTCTACTCCGTGATTATGTATTACCTTATTCCTTGGTTTGGAATCAGAAAGAGCCTTTAACATGGGTTGGCTACTAAAAAAGAAAAAGAAATATCTCCCATCCTCAACGAAAAAACAAACCAAAAACACTGAATAAAACAACAAGTAAACCATAGCAGAAGTGGGAGCGTTAACCATCTCACGGTCATCTATGCAAACAAGTATCTGCCTCAGCATCATCTGAATCACAAATCCTGCTGCAGACTCAGTCCCGCTTAGCATTTGTCTGAATTGCAGTGGTGCAGTTAGCCTTGGGACTACTCTAGAGGATGGTGCTGTAGCCTGGGTTGGCTAGCATGTTTCTTGGGTAGCAAGCTCCCTGCCTACCTTGGTTGTGGAAACTACGCTGCGGTTTAATGTGTGATTTAGGGAGGGTTTTAACTTGCTTTTTGTGTTACTGTCTCGCGTAGCTTCATTCAGCTTCTTTTGCCCAGTGAGTTGACCGTGCTTTTTCACAGTATTCTCCGTTCCATACATGTTTTGGCCCTCTGTGCACTATCATTGCAAATGTGACTGGGAACGTGCTTAAAACAACTGCTATAGTTGAATGAGATGCTACACACTTTATAAGGTAGTTTAATTCCAGTCTTTTTTTCACTTGTTTACTGACAGCTTTTGAAAACTCCTGCTGCTGCAACTTCATCAGTAGAAGCACAAATGTAGACATATTGCTGACTTAATTTCTTTTTAGCTGACACTGGGAGTTGTGAGTTACTCTGCATTCAGCTAGCTGCTGGGAAACGAGAAATCAAGCACAGGGAGTATCACAGATTTCTCCCACTGCTTACCCGAGAGGCCCTTGAAACAGTTTTGTTAAACGTGACGCAGCAGGTGGGGACATTCAGTGGTATTTTACAGGCTCTTTTGCTCTCCTGCCTTTTCATCAAGACAGGTGTAGCCATGATAACAGCACAAGTTCCATTTTAGTACCTTCGCTTTTGTTACTTTCCGTCCATCTTTTTTTTGGACTGAAGAGGTGACCAAGCAGAGAGGAACCCCAGTGAACTAATGGATTCCAAGGGGAGTGCTAGCTGAAGCAGAAACAAACCCCTGGAATTCAGAAAGGAAAGACTGAATTAAAAAAAAACCCAAATCACTCACTTCTTGATTAATGGCTTTAATTTATTTTGTCTATAGTATGGAGCTATTTTAACCAGTGTAAGAATGCATTATTTTTAATACAGATTATTTAAATTAATTTCATAATATGATGTAGTTGAGGTAGTTCTGTAAATGTAGTGGGACCTGTCGGGGTGTGTCTTGTTGTATTAGGCTAGTTAAGTTTTTTGCTGTCTGATTGCAATGCTCTGTATTCAGCCTTACGCCTGAATTGTTTTGAGCTGCTTTTGCACAACACATGCTCTGCCCTGTCTTAATGGGTAATTAGTACAAGCCAAGCACTTTTACGGGATTTATTTTAAAAGCAAACAAAAAAAAGCTTCCAAAAATAACACATGAACATATGCTAAAGGAAAAAAAAAAAGCATTAAGGTATATGCTTCAATTCTAAAATATGTATCATCATGCTTTGGCATCTGTTATTCATGAGCATAAAATAAAACAGTGATTACTTACAGCGATTGCTCTCTTACTGTAAAAAAACCAGGAGCTAGTTCTCTAGGCATTGTATGGATTTCTCGTTTGAGTTTGTGAGTTTCCCCCCAAACTTTGTTTTTATTTAGAAATGTTTCTATTTCCCCATTTTTCTTTTATTTGTCTTCTTCACCCTCTACACCCTAGTTCTAGCTTCAGTTTTACCCAAAGTTGATTTGAATTACACCAGATTGCAGCAAGCAGAGAAGGCTCAAACGGAGGCTGAGGCTGAGGATGAGAAACTTAAACAGGAATATGTGAATAAATCTGAAAGTCTGCAGAAAGAATTCTCCCAGAAGGAGAAACAGCTGTAAGTATATCATTCCTGTTTGGAAAAATCTACATCAGTAAACATTCTACATTGCAGTATGCCCTGTGTCTTGGTACAGGCTGGTTGTCGATAGAATGTAAATACCCAAGATCTTTGTTAGGTACTGGCAAGGTGGAAGGAAATATGCCATTCCAAGAAGGTCAAGCTACCTTTGGGTGCCTCTAAAATGCTGTGCAGCTTGAAAGGAGGGGAAGAACAGCGTTATTTTTTCTCTAAATGTGCCAGCTTAATTCACAAGGAAATGGTCATAAATGGGGGAAAATACATAGTGTAGTAGTAGTAGTAATACACACTTTTAACAAAACCCACAAGTATGTAGTAGTATAAACTTAAACAGAAATGGCATAAGAATAGTTTAATTAATCAGGCTTATGGATAAGGTCGAAGTGGTTTAACTTACCACTGTGCAGGAAATAAAAAATAAAAATCCGCTGGAATAATAAATACTAAAAAGTAATATAAAAGCCAAGCCTCTACCCTTTCCCCTGTTAAATGCTTCAGTACTGATTTAAGTAAATATGTAATGTAAAAAGCTCCCTGTAAGGGCAGGCGTTTTCCCTGTTTGGAAAGTTAACAAGTAAATTATTTAAGGCACTGCAAATCTGCAGCACAACAAGGATTGGGGCTTAAAAATTAGTGGTTTCCAATCCAATTATTAGCCCACCCTGCTGCCCACCATCTCCTACAACTCTGAATGTTAATAAACTTGTTTAACTGTCATGACAAATGTTCACTTTACTACCACAGTCATCTTTGCAGATTTTGGCAAAAGAACAGTTCAGATCCCAGCCTTAGAATTCTGCAATTCTGAAACCTCAAGGTCATGTTCACTTCTGATCTTTTCCAGCCAGATGCTGAGGTAGTGTCCCAAAATGTAAGTCTTTCCTTTAAAAATGGTTTTGGTTTTAAAACAGGAAAATTAACGTGGATACAGGTTTTCCATCAAAAAAACCTTGCATGACTACTCTCAGATTTTTTCCTCTTTTACTGTGTTGGCACAATTTAGATCTAGAAGGTTGAGCAGCGTGCTTCCATCCTTTGGTTTCTCTGGAACATTCTAAACACCAACTCTTCTGCGAAACTGATAGTGAAATTCCAGCTAGAGTGAATCTTCCATCAGAGTGGCCCTAATTCCTTTAGCTGGACTCCAGTTAAACTAATAAAATCCTTCTTTATGTTGAACCTCACTTATGTAGGGAAGCTCAATAAAAATAGTAATTTAAAGTCCCTCCTCCTTTATTTTCAATTCTGTTCAAAATGCCGTAAACCTTAGTAGTCTAAAATAGAAGATTCACATCTAAGGGTGTAATATTAAATAACTTTGATGAGCACCAGAGATACGTGCAGTCATTGTCTGCATCACCGGTGGCAGCGTGGTTGGATGGTTGGTTGGTTTTATTTTGCAAACAAGCTGTGTAAGGTTAAGGGGGTTTTCCCTTATGCATGTTTTAAAAATACTTTAGAATTTTGTGGTTAATCTTCTCTTGCTCATTTATTGCAAAGGTCAGCTCTTCAAAATGATGCCGTATTCTTGGTCCTTTAAATATGTTTCTTTTTAAAACTATTTTTCTAAGTGACAGTGTTTTGTTTTATTTGTTAAGCTGATGTGTAAAATATTATGATATTGATATGTTATTTCTGTTTTAGAAAATGTGTAAGTTGATCATTTGTTTATTATGTATATTGCACCCAGAAATAAACTCATTTTTTATTTTTTAGAAATGATACTGTTGTGCACAGTGATTGTTGTTTTTTTTTGTTTTGCATATTCTAGGCTTCAGCTGGAAACAGATTTGAAGATAGAAAAAGAGTGGCGGCAAACCTTAGAGGATGATCTTCAAAAGGAGAAGGAAACTGTATCTCATCTGAGAATAGAGACCCAAGAAATAATTAACCTCAAAAAAGTAAATTCTGCAGTAAAACTTGACTAGTAATTTAGAAATTGGCTGCAAAGTTAATTATGGATTTAAGCATGGTATTTTTAAGAATTTCTGGAAGTAGATAAGAAAGATTAGATTAATGTATTCTCGCAAATAGATTAAGAAAAAAATGGGATTTTACTCTCCATTTAGTCCTCAGGTCAGAACTCAGTGGTTTGAATAAGGAAAAACGAAATCCTCGTTTTCCTTTCTCAGTCGTATTGAAGGCTCCATCTTCTCATCGTAGGCCAGAAAGCGTTTCAGCTTCTGTCTGACTTGGTCTACATGGCCATATAGTGGTGTTGCTCTCTGCAATCAGTCAGTTTTATTTTCTTCCTGGAGAGAAGTGCAGAAACAAAAATGCTTCGTCTCTTGGGGTCTGAGAATGTTTAATCCTGAGTTGCTGCTGTGTTCAAGTTGGATTTGGGAATCTTAATAGAGAGTGTAATGGATCATTTCTTCACTTGGCTTTCTCAGTAGGACCAGCTTTGGGTAGTAGCAGTTTTCTAGGCAGTAGGCAAATACAATTTTGAGAATAATTTCAGTTTATTGGTTTTTTTCTTTTTTTTTGGTTTAAGGAGTTCCTTAAACTTCAGGAAAAGAACAAGCAACTGAAAAGGGTATGTCAAGACCAAGAAGCCGCTCTCCAAGAACTGGCGTCCAAGCTGAGCGAGTAATTTCTTATATTCATGATAATGATTATTTTTGTCATATAGACTTGAATTAAGAAAAATAATAGGATGGTGGGCATGTGAATTAGACTGTATATGGTGATATTACCTAGGCAGTTATCAAAAAGAAATATGTTCAGTTAGGTCAGGTCTGTTTATTTTTGGTTTTGGTTGGTGGGCTAGCTGTCAACTCCTGGGTAATTGCAGTGCTCTAAACAGAAAATCCTAGTTTAAAAGGGCCTGGGGGAATTACGGGTTGTTTCGCATTGAAAACAGTTGGCTGGTTTGCGTGTTGTGGTATTCCCAAAGAAGAACCCAAGTAGAAGGTAACAGCTCTGGCTCCATCAGGACAGCGCTTATCTTTTTGCAAGGATGCGTGCTCATGGATTCCGTTCTTTGAGGAGATGTAGGACAATCCTAGGCTGTTGTTATAAAGTCTGTAGAGGATGTAAGGCCCTTCAGACTGTAATGAGCAAACAAGCTCCGAGCACAGCTCTTATCATTATTGTTATATGTTGTTAAAGTTTCATTAATGCTCTCTTGTCTTCTAAGTAGGTTTGCTGTGACTAATGTGGATTTCCGTGCCCTGTAGAATAACTTCGTGCACGTACTGTGACTCAGCCCATTCTGAGTGGGTTGGCACTGGATGGCTGTGGGGAGGCTGGTTTCCCCATAATGACATCGTGTGGTCGTGTTCACGTCCAGAAGTTTAAATTCTGGTTTTGTACCAACGCTGTGCGCTAGCTTTAGGTATTTGGTACAAATTTCCCTTATCCACAGAACCCCAAGCAAATTTAGAGCTGTTGAAAGGATTCTGAGCTCTTTGGAGAGAGCTTGTCTTTGTCCAGTGCTCAGTACAGCAGGGCGTGACGTTGATCGCATCTCCTGGATGCTGCTGTAATGTAAAATACTAACTTAAAGTTCACCTATAACTTTTAAACTTATTAGACTGTAACTGACGATATAGAAGTTTGAAATAGCATTATCTTATTTTTTAGGTCAAAGCTGAAAATAGAAGATATAAAAGAAGCAAACAAAGCCTTGCAGGTTAGTAGTATTTGGAGGAAAGAAAACCTTTTTTTTTTTTTGACTGTTCCTTTTGAAATATTTTGTAAGCGTCAATGAGAAGACTTCTCTCCAACAGCAGCTATTCAGAGGAAACTTGTTGTATGACTTCCTCCAGTGGGAGAGAACCCCTGTAGCCTCAGGGGAAAAAGATACTCAGTTGCTTTTGATTTTTCTTGTTTGATGTACAGCTATGCGTTTTGATGCTTTTCTTGCGCTGGTGCATCCTTCTATATTTTGCAGAGTTTATCTGGGACAGAATATGTTGCCAACTGATCTTAAATTATGTGCTACTTCTCAGTGATCAATAAATATTTAATTACCCTAGGAATTAAATGAACTTGTAGCACCAAACTTGATGAAATATGATCTTTAATGTCAAGAGGTTTGGAACTTTCTTAAGAGTTATGCCGGGAGCACTTGAGAGCAGAGGTTGTGTCTGCACGTGTTTGATCACATGGTGTGTCCCCTTGCGTATTATTTCAGTCCAAGTAAATTTCCAATTTTCTCTTTCCAAAAGGAAGGTAGAACTTTAGCAGAATTTCTTCCAATTTGTTTACATGTGCGCGAAGTGGTTTTGTTGAGCGGATTCCTGGTTTAGACAGAAGGAAATTAACTGTTCTTCACACTGCCCTGGTTTTTTTGCTTCCCTGCATCTTGGGGACTGTTCCTATGCGTTGGGCAGGGAAACAGGCTTCAGCTCCAAGACATGGATACCCTCTGCTTTTCCCAGCTCAGCCATTGAC
This sequence comes from Chroicocephalus ridibundus, assembly GCF_963924245.1. Taxonomy (NCBI): domain Eukaryota; kingdom Metazoa; phylum Chordata; class Aves; order Charadriiformes; family Laridae; genus Chroicocephalus; species Chroicocephalus ridibundus. The sequence goes on along the minus strand of NC_086289.1, from coordinate 36,227,367 downwards.
CAGCTTTACTACCTCACGCATATTCTCTTTGCACCTATTCCTGCTCTGTCTTGTCTCGTAAGGTTTTGCAGTGTTTTGGAGCAGATTTGTACTGCTTTAGAGTGTCTTTGCGACATTTTGCTGGTCTCAGGGCATTGAGCAATTCAAGCAGTAAATGTACTGCTATTGATTTGTCTTGTCCACTGGAAATCAAAGTTTAACTTCATCAGATATATATAGTTACGATATTTTTTTTCTCCAGGGCCAGGTTTGGTTGAAGGACAAAGAGGCTACACATTGCAAGTTATGTGAAAAGGAATTTTCTCTTTCCAAAAGGAAGGTAAAACTTTTAACAAAATTTCTTCCAACGTGTTTACGTGTATTATGAGAAAAACATTAATTATCTTAGAGGTGCGGCATGAAGTGTCAACGCTCAGACGAACGCGTAGTTATTTTTGAGATGTCTTTTCTAGTACTTTGATATGTACAATGCAGCTGGGGCGTCATTTCAAAAGAAACACTGTCTTTTGGTGAAGTGCCACAAAGGAACCTACCTCAAATTATTCATCCTACTTCGTGAAATCAGCATCTCCAGTGCTTCTCAGCTCTGGCGCTGTTAAAATCTGACACAAGGAAGTCTTTTTATGGCATTTTTTTATACAATAGACAAAGCAATTACGAGCTTATTGACATTTAAAGTAAAATGTGATGTCAATTTCCGTGCTTTATTAATGTGTGCAGGAATTTTTGTTTTACCTTTTTATGTTAAATCTCAATTAGCTGCCTCACACAGAATTATCCAGTCTCTTGAATATCATTGCTTATATTATATTTTTATATAGCAGAGCGTGTTCTTAATCCAGGGATTGAACAAAATCTGTAAAACATATACATACATAGAAATAAAAATATGCGGTCCTGGACAGACCATCTATCTATCTATGATGCAACCTTAGGATTGCGTCATAGGTTGGGATTTAGATTAATTATTTTTTGAAGACTGATTCCGTGCTCAGACCAAAGAAGTGGAAGGAATCGCATTTCAGACTGCTCTGTGTATATTGTTTACTGGTATCCAATTACCAAGTATATTTCCATTGTAAATTTTAATTTTTTTTCTCCTTTTTCCCCCCTTTATTTAGCATCATTGTAGAAACTGTGGTGAGATCTTCTGTAATGCCTGTTCCGACAATGAACTGCCTCTGCCTTCTTCACCAAAGCCTGTTCGGGTCTGTGATTCCTGCCATGCAATACTTATACAGAGGTGCTCTTCTAATGTGCCATAAGATTATTTTACAAGATGTTTATTACCTTTTGGTATTTAGCTAATCCTGTAAAGAAAGTGCAGCACTATTTCCAGAATTTCAGGTAAGCAGTCTAGAGTTGCGTTTTCAAGGTGTGGTGGAGGAGTTACTTGGCTGCTTCCTGTTGAAACAGATAGAGAACACGGGACCCAAAGACAGAACATGCACGTGTTAAGAATACGGATGACAGTACTCGTGTAACAAATGGCTCCGAAGCTCTTTTGGAGAACGCAGGGCAGTTTATGGAGGAGACTCAGTGTTACCCAGTATTTGATGAGTAACTTTGTCGTGATGATGATCTTGAAAGATGACGCACTTACCTGCTTCTACAGACTAGTCTGCAGCAAGTCCAACCTAATTGTGCTGCAGAACGTGCCTGCGATATGCTGTTGTGAAGCAAACCTCTGTGGTAGCTAGTTTTAAATTGTATTTTAAAAAAGTAACGCAATTAATGCAGTGGTCCAGTAAGTTGTTGCCCAATACCGTATTTGTTTACTTCCCCTCAATTATGAAGATTTGATACGCCCAAGGATATTGCAGTGACAACTCTGTAGCCAGAGGCGTAAGGGGAGCTGTTGTCAGACAGGTAACAAACGGTGCCTCGAGGCACTGCGTGAAGGAAGGTGAATTTTGCTGAATGATTTTTTTTTTTTAATTAGCTATTAATTTGACATATCTGTGTTTCCCTTAAAAGGGATGGCCATCACAAAATTTTTGCCTCACATTGTCTGTAACCTTGAACAAGCGTCTGCATTATTTTTATGGAAGTCCTGCTTTTGAGCTTGTAGGAGTAGTCACTGTACAGCTCTAGAAGCAGAGGGAGTCTGCCACCAAAAGAGACTAGGGTTAAATACTGGGCACCGCGTCCCTCCTGTGTTGGACAGGAAGATTCTTCCTTATTTTGTTGTCATCTTTCTCAGACTTTCAGAGTTGTTTCCTAAGCTTTTTTTTTTCCCCAAGCACTTTTGAGTACATCTAGGTCTGACCACTCTTCGCACTGATATTCTGTGGTAACTCCTGATGGAATGTAAATCCTTACTCTTCCCGTAGGCAAATACAAATACATCCGTTGATAAATTGTCCTCGCTTCCATGTCACTGCACCGGCACTGATCTCCCCTCTTGTCTTTAGCTGCTCACACGATGGGCTCCAGCCCTGCGATCTCCACGTGCTGGTGGGCAGAGCTGTTGGCCTGGTGCTTTCTCCAGCCGGGGGCTTGGAATGAGCTTCCTAACGGGAGAAGGGAGGCTTTGAAACTGGTCTTTTAATTGTTCTTGCGCTTCGTTTAGCTTAGTGTTGTCCTTTGAGGGTAGGTGTTTAGTTCATGTTCTAAAAGCTCATAGAGCTGTTCTTTTGACCACCTCAGTGTAGTTGCTTATGTAGCTTTTGTAAAGAGAAATGTTTTTAAAATCACCTGATGTAACTTTTTTGTAAAATACAAAACACATCTTGTAAATCTGTAAATAGCTTTTGGAAAAAAAATAAATTTAATTGATCTGCAACTTAGCTGTGGGAATAATGTCACTTTATTTAAATTTGTAGTTCAGAGTATTTTGAGTATTTTATTGTGACTTGTCCAAGTTGCTGAGAAAGCCTTCGCATACGTTGAGTGGGGGGCGACCCTGCTAATGGCGTGACAAACCCCGTGCTGCTCACGTGCCTCCTGGCAGCATTCCCAGTGTTTTCCGGTGGGCTTCACGTGGGACAGGCACGGAGGCGGCGGGGTTTGAGCCAGGATATAGAGGGTGCTAAAACTGTACTGATTTAATAAGTAGTTTTTCAAAAAGTACACAACTAAACAAAATTAATTTTAAAATAGGCAATTTTTTAAAATAAGGATTTACGTAACGGGCAATAAATTAAATGTCTGTTCCTTAACTGCAATCTTTTCCTCTCCTCTGTGCTGCCTTATTTGCGTGGGAAAATGTCACTGAAGTAGCGTGTAATTATTCAGATTGCTTTTATTGCCTCCAAGTAAAACTTCTGCCTTGAACAAATGGTGAATAGTCATGTTCTATTTATTTGGTTTTATTTCCCTTAGCATCAAACCACGTACCTGGCCTGCTTTTAGCAGCTTTTTGGACCACGCTATGGCTTGAAAGGTTCAGGGCTGCAGTGCTGTTGTGACAGGGTGGAGTGTCAGGGTGGAAGGGACGGGGCCGTCTGAGGGGAGTCACTGCGATTAATTCTGCTTCCTGAGACCCAAGCTCAGCGTGATTCCAGCAGAATTGCTTGGTTTTCTGCAACAGCTTGAAGCAGGACTCCCAGCTGGCACTCAAAAGGTAGGTCTTGAGCAGGTGTTGGTGTTCCCTCTCGTGAAATGGAATAGCGTTTCCTCTTGTGCGGAAATTTTACAGACATCTGCTATGCCAATGGAAAAAAAGGTGCTTCCATTAAGTGTGGGTGTCCACTACCTTACTGCAAGGTAATTTTTCCTGCAACTGGAGTGACTCTTGTCCTGACCTTTGCCATCTTAGTTTTATGAAAGACATGCTTTTTCAGCAACAGATCAAGAATCCCCTATTTTAAGAGCGTTGAGTTAAAGCCCTCTAAGACCACTGGTGGTAGGATCTCCTCTTCCCTCCCCTTCCTAACCAAAACCACTTGTTCTCAGACGGCTTCCTCTGCCAATTACCCTCTCAGCTATTAGTTCCAGTCACTTTGACACAAGAACACACTCTCTAGTGAAATAAACTCCATTCTCCTCTCTCCCACAATACGACATTTATTACATATATAACACAGTACTAGCAAAACAGGTGACAGACTTTCAATACCCAAGATCACATTTGACATTTTAAAGGGAGGCATTGAGGACAAAGCAGTTAATTTGGGAGATCACACTGGCTCAGAAGAATAAATACCTTTTCTCATTACACATCAGGTATGTTAAGTGTCTTCAAACAGTAGTTTCTTACATATCTTACATGTCACAAATGCGCAAAAAGTTCCATCAACCTCTTTGGGTTGTGTGTTATTTGACAAGTATTGGGCTTATAGTTATTTTAGAGATACTTTGCTTCTCATGAGCTCATCGATGTAGTGGCTTGTCAAGTTTGGAACAAATACAGACAAATCGGCTCTGTGCAGGAAAAAAGTCGAACCATGTTTAAATACAGTAATTTCATGAAAGAAAAAAAAACTCCAACTTGCTTCTAAATCCCCCACTCTTCCCAAAAGCAGTGTTTGTGAAAAATACACTTAAGTATAAGATAGCTTCGAATTAACTACTGTTTGACCTATTTTATGTTAGCTAAAAGCTGTGCTAGCATTTTAGTTTGCTTTGCAAGTTACAGGTGTGAAATGCAGCACCGACAGTTCTACAGCAAAGTGTGGAAATAAATGTCATTGCTTGGTTTTGTGAGGCAGAAGCCTTGGGCAGCACCGGTTTACGCAGTTGTGCATTTGAAGATGATGATAGATTCTGGTAGTACAGGGAAGGAAGCCAGAACAATGACTTTTAGCCTCCAGAGCTTTTACACCGCATTGAGAAATTACTACACACAACTTATCAAAAGGGCTTAGGAAAGATTGTTACTAAACAAACTAATCTATTCGTCTACCTTTTTCCCCCCTTAAACAAGTGAATTTTTCAAACTCATTCACTACACCAAAATTACATAGAACTGAATCGGTGTTCATAGGAGTTACAGTACAACCACCTTTATTGAACCATAGTACAACATCTTAAACCGACTGCAGTCTGGAATATGTAATACATCCTTAGGAGTAACTAGTATAAAAAGTATCAACATCAGTGGTTTGAATATAAAAATTTATTTAAAGTCAAGAGTATGCAACAAATAAAACCTACAGAAAACAGATTTTCCCATCACAATCTGTTGCTTACCAAATAATATTGTGAAAACACATTCCTTCAGTCATTATAAAGTTCTTAAAATACAAAAGAAATTAAATTTTGTAAGAAAGTCTAGTAGACCAGAGACTGTTTCTTCCAGGATGTTTTGTAGAAGCAAGGCTATCCTTCAATACATTCCACGCCATCCTCCTCCACCCATACTGCCTTGCCCATAGTATCCTCCACTATTTCCACTGCCACGACCTGCAAACAATTGACACAAGGTCACGCATACATACCTTAAAAAAAGAAAAGATGTGATGGGTAATACATAACAGTTAGTTGAAGATGACTCAACTTACACTAAAACAACAATACTTAGCACTAGTTTTCTTAGACAAGCATTTGCTGCAACAGCAAAATGCATAAACCCCCAAGTTATTTACAGTTTAAATTAAACCACTACCCCTCCTTCCCTTTCTCCCAGCAAAAATACTCCACAGCACACAAAACCCACCGCCCTCCCCAGTCATCCATCAGAAGACGGATGCAGCAACATTTTCATGAAATACATTTAATACAGAACTGTTACTTACTATATCCGCCCAAGCCATCGGGAGTTCCGTATCCGCCACTGTAATTGCTACCCATTCCCATTCTACCAACAGAGCCGTAACCTTGATCTGAAAAGCAGGAAGGGCATCGTTACAAGCCGGGAACTCATTAGCCTCAGCAAAGCATCAGCTAAGTCTGGAATTGATACGTACCCATTCCATCCCTGCCATAGCCTCCCATTCCAGAGCCACCTCCAGCAGTCGAATTCAGGAATAGTTCAATATATCGATGCTCTGCAGAAAACAAAAAAGCCTTACTTTGTATTTTGTTTCAGGCACCAGAAGCACAGAGATACTAAAGCAAAAGAAAACACCCAACTTACAAGTTAACAGTTAAAAGTGAGTCTGAAATGTGATAAATGGCAGAAGTCTTACGGTTTGTGTATTTACTGCACAGCAACTGAAGTTAAATGCTGTTGAACCCCTTATATGCCCTGCTAAAGCCTGGTCGATGAAAGCTTCAAGTGAACACGACACTCACGCATGTGATTTTTATCCTTAGACATGGCAGCTACTGCATCCTCATGTGTTACGAATTCCACATCTGCCTCTCCTGTGGCTCTTCCATCTGCCCCAATATCAATGTGAACTCTTATAGGATTCAATGGTGAGAAGAACTAAGAATAAAAACAACAAGAAATAAGTCACATTAATGCAGAATTCAAGCCAGGCACCTTTCCTCCCCCCCATCCCAGCGGTCAGTGGAGCACTACATTAACTTCATCTCATCCTACCACACAAATTTACTGATTTCCAGAGTATTACTTAGTGATAGCGGACCTTCAACATTAGGTCGATCTACACCTACAATCTATTATTATTTACCCAACTCGAAGAGCTGCAGCTAGAGTTTGAGGAGCTTTCTTTAAAGGCAAAGATACAAACAAAAATTCCTGCCCACACACATTGCTTTAAGCAACAAGTTCTAACATGATGCCATCCTGGAAAAGGAAAACAATTATTTTGTTTCTGAAGAAGCAGAGCCAAATAGATTTCTCAAAGCAAGGACATATTTATGGAATGCAAAAAAGCTGTCAGTCAGACTGCTCAGAGATACAGCAATCTTTCTGACTAACAGCCTTTCTACCAAACAGTATGTGCAAACGAGCCTTTGGTGTACTACTGAAGTACTACTCATCAACTTGCAATAACGTACTCTCAATCAAAGCCTGAAGTCTGGCCCTTGTTCTTGAAGAGTCTTTAGACTAAAGAAAACAAACTGATAGAAGAAAATATAGCTCAATTTCAAAGAAAACAAACAAAAATCAAAGCCAAAAAGAGCACAAGCTTAAGACTGGTGTTCCATATATATAACATATAGGTGCAAATAATAAAGATGGAGCCCTCCCGTAGAGAGGCTATGTTTAAACTAGACCTTACACCCCAGGAAAACTTTCCCCCGCTACAACTACCACATCTGTATCTGACACAAGAATGTACTTCCAAAATCCGGCAGATGCACTTTTATCTGCCAGCCTGATCTCTTACGAGTAACATAATACTGTCCCCTCCAGCTGAACACAGCTCCCTACACTCTTCCCACACTCTCCCTCCAAAAATAAGTCTCAGGTCAACTAACAAATGTACAAACTACAATCAGAGTTTCACATCTGCTATTGCTCTTTTACAAAACTATTAATCTTCAATTAAGCTTAAACAAACTTCTGAAAGCCTTAAAATGAGGATATTGATTGCAACAACTGCTCTCTTTCCCCAGTACACCTTTTATGGAAATGAAAGAGCAAAGAGTACAGAGATTAATGTTAAATATAGTCTGGCTGACCACTTCAGTAATCCTACCTCAGACATTACCTTTATGAAAGCTCATTTACTTTGTAAAACATAAAGGGCTGTGACTTTAGTTAGCAGATGAGTTTGAGCTATCAATCACTTGTTTGAGAACTTCAACTGAGTTTGGAATAGCAAAGACAAGAACATGGAAACTCTTGTCATTAGAAAGCTTTTTTCCCCCACTGTACTTACATTTGCAATATCATTTTCTGTTGCTCGAAAAGGCAGTCCTCTCATGTGAACAAAGTGACCGCCACCATGGAAACCAGACCCGGCATCTCCACCATAGCCATGTCCTCCCATGCCTATTAAAAAACCCAAAATGAACAAAACCACACACCTGTAAGATCATCATGAAAAGCCAGAAAAGTCACTGATGCTTTCCTGAAAGCACTCACTTTATGCCACTGAACGCAAGATGTTTACACCTCCTGTCTATCAACCCAAACACCTAATCGGAAGATAGCCTAAGCAATATATTTACATTTTCCTGAGATTCCCCAATCCCCCCTTTTTAACAAAACCTTCTTTCTTTACTAACGAAGAAAGCATGATTTCTGTCTTGGAAATACTATGTCTTACAACTCAAATAATATAAAAATCTTTTTAAACAAACTATTAAAAAAAATTGGTTTTTACCTCTCCCATCTCTCATTCTGTCATCATAGCCATCATTTCCATAGCCATAGTTATTATAGCCACCATAATCATCAAAGCCACCATATCCTGTGCAACGGAGAGAAGGAAAGGAATGATTACATTATTATTCAAAATTCACAGAGCAACGCACGAGTCAATTTTTCAGTCTTTGGGCACCCAGAAGTTTGCAACCAGCCTCTACAGACTGTTAAACCTGGTTTTCTGAACAGAGTACAAATGTAAGTTTCCTTTTATACAGTAAAAGGACTGAAACATGCAAGTGAGATCAAATTCTGTTGAAAATACAGTTTCCTTACTAATTCCATTAATCTTAAATAGTAAGCCACGTTTTCCGATCCATTACAAGTACAAATTTTTTTGAGAAGCATGTCAAACCTAATGAGTACTGCAGCTACTGCCATTTCTTTATTTCTTGACAAAGACGTCAGAAACATGAAACTGACAACAGAACCTCCATTCATTAGGTAAACATACCACCGTCATATCCACCACCTCCTCGACGCATTCTGTCATACATACTTCCACGCCCAGCTCCATAATAACCCCCTCTTCCTCCTAATGGTCTATCATATGGTCCAGGTCGTTGTTGTCCCATCATTCTTCTTGGCATGTCACAGAATCCTCTGATTTCGCTCTTACTACTTTTGAAGATTTCAATATATCTAATAAAAGAGGATTTTTAAGGTACCAGTAAGAATACATGCATAAGCTGTCTGAATATTATAAAAGGCCATACTACATTTTCTATAACTAAACATACAATCCAATAGAAGTGACTAGAGATACCATACAACTTAAGTTTCTCCTCAAAACCGTAAGAATCTTAAGTGTATAAAAAGAACACAACAAAACACTTTACAGTGGCAAAAATTACTATGTGAAAATTCTAGCTGTACAAATTAAGCATAAAACATGTCTTTCCAGTATGAGAAACATACTGTTGAAAAACAATGTCTAGCTATAGTAGCATTTATCACAAATTACCCTACGCAAGAACGATTGAAACAATGTTCTGAGTTTAGCAAACTACCCAGAGCAATACTGTCTCCCCCACCCCCCAAATCTACTGTATTTCCCAAGTTAACGTAGGATCAGTTATAAAAATTCTTAAAAACACCCAGTTCCATATAATGGTCCCCAACCCCCCCAAAAGCATTACTGACCCACAACCCCCAAAAATAAAGATTTAACACCATCCCAAACTCTCCATCCCCACCTGTGCCCTATTCTTTCCTTGTGTTTCCCCAGAGCATTTTCTGCTATCTCCTTTGAAGCAAACTGCACGAAGGCCTCCCCTGTGCTTCTCCCCTGGTAGTCCAGCGTCAATGTTATCCCATTTGGCACGATTTCCAACCCTTTAACCCAAGGACAAATAACCCCATCAAGGGGAACAGTGTTAAAGGCTGAAACATTCCCATCTGTAGCAAATACTTAAAGCATATCTAAACAACAACAACGAAAAAGAAAACCACCTTGTTTCCCCCATCACCCAACAATACAAGCCAATAATCTTTCATTAAACATTTATGGATTTAGCCATACTACTTTTCCATTTAAACTATGCAAAAATACAACCACCTAAGTTACATGAAGAAAATATAACTACTGATTAAGCAATTTAACTGATCCAAATACTAACATTCAGGTTATCCCAATATGCATAATATGTCTACCACCTCGACAAAATTAGATACATACTGTGTTTTACTACATCTACGGTTATTTGTACTTCATTTACAGGGCATAATTCGTACTTAAGATATATTTTAACACAATCCCTCCCATCCATCCCGTTAACAGCTACTACAAATTAAAATGTGCAAAACATTGTGTAAAAGATACAAGAAAACTCAAGTCACTACACTTTGACTATACTAGAGGTACCTTGGAAAAACTGAACAATCTCTTCTTTGCTGCAACCAAACGGCAGGCCTCGAAGTCGTACCACTGTTCCATCATTAGTTGTATCATTTGGCCCATTGTGTTTTCCACTCCAGTCCATCTTTTATTTAAATCAAAGCCTACAATAAAAAAAAAGGAAAAATTTTGAGATTCCATATATGCCTAAGTCCCTCCCCTCAAAAGAAGTCTGGTGGGTTTTCTTCAGATAACTAGTGTAACGGATAATTAGCTTTATTTCTGTTACATATTTAAAATTGTACTTTATCACATCTAATAGCACGCATACACCTAGAACCCCCCATAACTTTGATAGGGAACAGGCCGCGTAGAGAGGTCAGCACGTGGGTAGGCACAGCACATAAAGCTCATTATTTACTCAGTACATTCAACACCCACCCTAGACGGGGTTTTTTTCGTTATTTTCTTTTTTTTTTTTAATGCGTGACAGTTGAAGGAAGAATAAGAACCACGCAACGGTTCCCGCGTGGGAACACAAGGCCTTCCTTTGTCTGCACACAGAGCGCCCCGGGCCACGCTCCCAGTTGTTTTTTTGTGGGGGGGTTGGGTTTTTTTATTTGTTTTCTTCCTCTGAAAACCCCGCCAACGCCTTACCTCGAATTACCAGGGCCGAGGACCCTCAGGATCACCTTGAGGGGCAGCGGGCCGCGACCGCCCGGGCCTCAAGGCGGGCCCCGCGCATCGAGACCCCGACGGGGAAGGGGGGCTGGCGGTAATGGCGGGGGGGTGTCTATGCGTGTACCGGCAGCGCCCCCACAACGCGCCACCCATCCGCCGAGCCGCGTCAGCGAGGGAACCGCCATCAGCGCCCGTCCCTCCGACCCGCGGCCCTGACCCGCCACTCACTCCCCGGCGCCATTTACCGCGCCTTCCCGGGGCGGTCCCCCCCGTCTCCCGCCCGGCTCCCCACCGCGCCCCACTGCCACCTCTCCGCCTCGATGGAGCCGCCCAGCCTCCTCCCGCCCAATCTCAGCCCCCTCCAGGGAGCTCCTCTCCACCGCCGGCCGCTCTCCTGGCCCCGCCGCCGCCCTCTCCTCCACCACTCAAAATGGCGGCCGCGCTCGGGAACGAGGCTCCGCTGAGAGGCCGCCGCACCGCCCACCCCTCCCCCCTCCGCGCCCTCCCCCGGGAGAGCGGGCGCCCGCGGCCGCCGCAGGCGTGCAGCCACCCCGACATCGCGACGAGGGGTGGAGAGGCCCGCCCGCCTCAGGGCCCGAGCCCCTGCAGCTATCGCCATCCTGCCTGCGGGCACCTCGCTCTCGCTCCCCGCGTCCCCTCTCCCCTTTTCCACTCACCGGGAGACCCTCACACACCCTTCAACGTGTCCCGGCGGGAGCTTCTGCCGGGAAGAACGGAAGGAAGGAACCGCCTCCTCACTCCCAACCGGCCGGCGGGCTCGCAACCTACGCAACGCAGATGGGCAGAATGGCGTCCCAGCCGCGCAACTATCGCGATAGCCACGCCACTCTCCTACAGCCCCGGCTGGGCGGCACCCGCGCACGCGCACCTCCAGCGAGCGGCGGCGAGGGCGCACGCGCAGCGCGGCGGACGGGGAGTTCCCGCCAATTCCTGTCAGGACTCCGCTGGAGGGGGGGAGGGAGCGGGGCGCATGTGTACTGGGCCTGCCTTTGCTTGGCGCCAAGCGGGCGTGGAGGTCGGTCGTTCGTTAACGGCTGCCCGGCATTGCCTTACGTAGGCTGATCGTGCCCTCGAGTCTGTGTCGTTGTCTGGCTGCCTCGGCTTAGAAGGGAGGAAGGATGGGGGGTTTTGTCCGCTGTGGGCGCACGCAGTGTCTGCCCGCCTCTCCGCGGCTCCGCTGCTGTGGGAAACCCGCGGCAGGCCGGGGATGGGGACAGGCCTTGCACAGCTCCTGCCTTCAGACAAAATGGGCCGGGCGCTGTGGTGGAAGGGCCTTCACAGCGTCCTGGAGCCGGTAGAAGCGATTCAAGAAGGGGGTTAAAATAATTCTAAACAGGCTGGGTGCTGGGGGCGTAGAAGCGGGCTCGAGTCCTTGCACGTCCTCGAAAGTGACGGGATGGGGGGGCCGATGGCTCCTCCTGCCGTTAGGGAAACATTAACCTGGGGTTCGGCTGTCGTTTGGGGATAAAACAGGTTAGAAAGTGCCTTGCAGAAAACAGTTCAAGACTAAACAGGCACAAACGACAATGCAAGTTCCGATTTTTACGGTTGATGCCTTTACAAACCGGCCATTTTCTGGAAATCCTGCGGCAGTTTGTCTGCTTGAAAATGTAAGTTAAAACCCAGCCATTTTAACAGGGACTGCAATTGCATTTACCATTCTGTACTTGATCTGAGCGCTCAGCACTGCATTAGACTTTGCTTCCTTTCCTTGGGAATTCTGCTTGCGGGCGTTGTTTGCTGATGCTGCAGAATACAGAGAAGTTAGCATAGGTGTATGCTTTTTCCATCAGAATACAAGATACGCTTTGTATTTTTTGTGTGGTTTTTTATTTTCATTTTTTAAAGGAATATAGTGGGTTTATTTTGAGTTAAGTCAAAAAGAAATGGCTTAATTTCTTAAGCCAATGGATTCAGAATGAAGCCTCTGAAAGGAAATGCAATAACATAGAATCAGTACTCAGTAGTTTTTGAATGACATGTTAAAGTGTCAGTTTTGGTGTGGGTTTTTTGTGGTACACCCCTCCCCCTTTTTTTTTTCTATGGAAGGAAAGAGGAGGAGTATAGACTTGTGTCTGAGTATTTCAGTTTTAGTGTGTCAAGTTCAGCTTTTGCCAAGCTTAAACAGCCAGTTTTCCTTCAAAGTTGCATGGTAGTTTTAGTGCAATTGACAGTAGTCATCCTCCTCATCAAGGTGTTATGAACAGTTCGTACTATTTAGTACATTGTTGACAATTTCTACCAAAACCTAAAGTCTATTAGAAATTTATAGGTCTTATATTATTTGTATAGTAACAATTGATGAAAATTTTAAGTATGAAAATATATGTAGAGTGGTCAATGGCGATAGCTTGTACTGGCAATATGAATGCTTTCTAAATGTTCCTAAGCCTATCCGAGTCTCATACAGTATAGCTGATCAACTGAGTATGATTGAGAACATCTCACTTCAGAGGTATTTTTGGCCCCTAAAATCTAAATACTCCCTCTCAGAACAAACTTACTTTAAAGCTATAAGCTTTTAACCGCATTTTTATATTAGTTTTACTTTATTGCATTAATGTATTCTGAGGGCAACTTACTTGCACGTTGCCTTTGGAGCGCTGAGATTTTAGTTTTTTCTGCAGTACCTGGGACGAGAAGCTTTAGTGTCAAAGTGGAGATCCAGTTAAAGCAGAGATTCTAATGCATAATTTTACTCTAAGATCCAGGAAAGTATGGTGCAGCTAGTAGCAGTATTTCTGTTCTCTCTTCCCTTCAGAGTCTCAGCAGATGCTTTACAAAAACCGTTAGGAGTAATGCAAGAATGGCAAAACAAGCCCTTTCTGTTTCAGAAGTGCCACAGGATGGCAGTATTTCAATAAAGTTCTATTATTTTTAATAACCTATTGGTTTGTCTTTATTCTGGTTTAGTATCTTTAGAGTAATTGACAGTCAGAACTATTTCCCTGGAATAAAGGAGAAGCGCTTGTCACTGTAAAATGTTAGAATGTTGTTCCATTGTATAGAATTCACTGTGCAAGTACAGGTCTATGATACACATCAGTAATTGTTTCATATCTGTAGTATGGGATCGTTGTCTGAAAAGGATTATAGTTATTAAGGGAAATAAGTAAAGTTAGCAGGGCAAATTTTTATCTATCAGAGGTTGAACCTGACCAGGTCCACTCAGTACTTTGCTTCGTTTGCATTTGAGTATTTTAAAGACCAGATTCTCAAACCTGGCCAGTCAGCGTAATTGTGGGAGAGAGCAATGGAACAAGGGTAAAGTAGAATTTTACACCATCGCTACAACTCCTGTATCCTGGGGTCAATGTTCACTGGTTTAAATCTGCAGGCAGTTAGAGCTGAATGAAAAGCTCCAGCTTTTTCAGTTTATCTCCTCTCAGCTTCTTGCTGGCATGGATTTTTCAGAGTTATAACAAGAGAGTTGTCGTTATTTTTAGATCATGTTGATAATGACTTCTCAGTGTGACTTTAATAATGGCTTTAAAAAAAGATTTGTGTTTGTGGAAAGACTGAATTTAATTTTGTTGGTGATTTTATTTTCCTTGTATTCCAAGAATTTCTAAACTAATAGGACAAATACTAGAAATGCCCATGTATCACAGTGATTGTGACAAACTAGATATCACATTTTATGCTTACAGTTTTTTTACTCTCAGAAAGTATTTTGAACTAAAAATGAACCCGTGTTTTATTATAATAGCAAATGACTGTATTTATTTGACAGAAATTTGATTCTGTGGTTTTTGGCCTGCTTTTAATTGGATTTGTTGTTTCATCATTAGGACTTGGATGAAGATTTGCACCAAAAAATTGCAACAGAAATGAACCTTTCAGAAACTGCTTTCATCAGAAAACTGCACCCTGAAGATGACTTTACCAAAAGTAAGTGGTTCTGTTTACCCACCAAAATCTCTTACATGGGAATAGGAAGGCATTGTGGGTGCATTTATAAGGAACAGTGCTAAGACAGCCAAAGCAAAATCTTGGAGTTATGATCTTACTTAAGATAATAATGAGCCTTTTGCACATGGATTCTTTAAAGCATTTGTGCTGCATATCAGATTCATTTTATAATATACAAACATTTATTCATAAATTAGACCATTTGTTTTAGTGTCTTTTACTAAATCAGCAACTTGTATGTAGAAAATCTCCTAAAAAAGCTGTGCAAAGGTCCTTCAATTAATACTTCCGTTACTACTAATAATCTCCTGAGATAATTTCTTATTATACAAGCAGAAGAATAGAGATGGAACGCGCTTATTCTATATGCACAAGACGGCAAAGTGAGTAGAATCTGACTTGGCTCTTCAGGAAATCATCACTAGGGTAACTGTTAGCTATTATTTGGGTTTGTCACAAAGTCTCGTAAGCTGTCTGTGGAGTAAATACTGGAAAACACAGGTTTCCAATAAAATTGGGAAATCCGAAGTTGCTCAAAGCAAAGGCATTAGGCTGCTCATTTGATTAGTTTGAATGAAGGGACTTCACTAGTGTTCTTTGGTAGGCCACATATATACGATGGTAGGAGAAATGGAGATACACTAGACAAGATAGAAAATGTCAGGCAGAGTCCTGTCGAATTTGCTTTGTGGATTAGTTTTCAGCTGAATCAGTTTGCCGGATCTGCTCACTTTGCAGTTGTGTGATGGCATGAGCCAAAGGGCTGGAACACCAGTAGCCTGGAGTTAGATTCCAGGTTAAGGTATCATGTTGGCGTGTCCTTGCTTTGATACAACATAGTGGAAGAGAGAGATGAACAGCTTTGGGGTTGTTGGCTGTCTAAAAGAGGCCCTAGAACAGTATGCAAAGAAACTGTTCTTTATCATTTGATTGTTTGTTCAGGGTGTGGGATTTTGTACAGTCTCTTTAATTAAGAGGATTTTCTTAAAGCAATAACTATCATCACTTACTCCTATTGTTAATAAATTGGAATTTGTTTTAGGGTTACACTAATTGCTTGAATCAAGAAGTGATAATACTTTTCGTTTTTCATGTTAACATTTTTCATGTTAACACCTTGCCAATATGTGTAATACATTTATTTCTTTTCAAGTCATCCGTATCTGACAGTACATAAAATGCCACCTTCTGTCTCATTAAGGGTCTTTTGATATTAATGGGACTGTAGTTTGTGACATCAGACCCACACAGCTGCAGAAGAGGTGCACAATTTTTTCAAAGGAATGTAGTCACTGAGCTACACGTGTTAATGTGTGTATTGGGGGGTGGTGGGAGCGAAAGGAGACCAGGAACATCAGAATGTCATTTATGAGACTATCATCTGCTTCTGAAACATAAATTGTTGTGATAAGGGCTCCTGGACAAATGTTTCTGCATGAGTATGAGTTTGTGATCAGTGCCTTTCATTTAATTTTAATTTTTAAAAATATACATTATTTTAGGGATACATTGATTTATGAGAGTACAAAATGCCTTCTCAGTCTGAGTACAGCTGTATGTCTCAAGCATGCAGGCAGGTGTTGTGGGTCACAGAATTTGTCTGTCTCTGGTCAGTCATGGCTGACTGTTTCCTCCTGCTTTCAGCCACAGTTTCCACTTGGGAGAGTGCATTTAACACCGCAGGGCAGGCTCACAGCTGGGTTCTATGTCTGCCCTGTCTCGGAGCACTTCTCTGCCTTGTCCATTAGTTTCACCCACTATGTTTTTTTTGGGATTGTATTTATTTTCATTAGATAGGGCACTCTGACTTTAATGCACCAATTTTTTGCAGGGGAAATGACAAGACTTGTTTGTTTGTTTGTTTTTTAAATATTGTTCATTTCTTTTGCACCTTTTAGTTATGTTTGTATGGTAATTATTCGCTTGAAATATATTTTCATAAGCATTATCTTAAATGTCATGGTGCAAGAGCTCTGCAGAACCACATATAGTGCACTTGGGTTCCAATTTTTTTAAACAACAAATGGAAATATGATTTCTAGTGAAACAAAGTGTTAGTGTACATTAGAGGCTTTTACCAGACTTCACTGATGGCTTAAGCAAAATAATTCATAATTGACCTAGCTCTGATACAGATTCCATTATACCAACAAAACTATCTTTAACCCCTGAAGGCTCACCCAAACTGCAAGTGTATAGAGATCATGACTGGGATTTTGCAGGATTCCGTAATACACAAGGACATGGAAGCTTTATCTTCTAAATTCTGTAGATTACCACAAATACCACAAAAATCACCACTAGCAAGTATGCCTATGATTAATAAAGTGAATATATATCTTTCTCTCAAGCTATTACAAATTATTATCAGTGACCAATAGGATAGCAAGAACCAATAGTAGCAGCAAGAAGTATATATATAATATTACAGGTTACTACAAACTTATTGCTAGTCAGTAATCAAACTTGCCAATAATATAACAGTAGATATACTTATGATAGACTACTTACATGTATATATGTGGTACCAAGACATTAAATAGATTCCAGTGGGGAGGACAAACAGATTCCAGAAGGGGACCCAGCCATCCCAGAAATGGGAGGACAAACCAAACTGAGCCCAGAAGTGGGCCCGGAGGGGGACCAGTAAAATAACAGAGTCTCACTTCAAAGGTGATCTGTGTCTGAGTTTGGAGTTAGCCACGTGTCCCCGGCAAGGGTCCATGATCTTGTAGAAGGTTTCTGCAGACCTGTTAGGGAAAGGGAGAAATATATGCAGCACAGAAAGTTCTCGAAGAGAGAAGCTCCATTTTGAGTAAAAATTAAATAATGTTTATGTCATAGACGCACAAGAGAATGTAGGACACCACCACTTCAAGAAGCCAGTAGATGCTGTTAATTTCTATTTTTCACCTGGAACAGCCTATAGATGGTGATGTTTTCTGGTTTTCCCAGACCAATTTTTATTTTCGCAGACTGTTACAGTTCTTTCAGTTAGAACAGCCAGTGGAAGTTACTGGTTCTTACTTTGTCAAGATGTTTTCCCCCTTTTCCAGACTTTTTTTCACCTTTTCAGGTGATAAGTTGCTGGTAGAGTTTGTTGGTTTTGTTCTTCTAACAGTATCTCGGCATGTTTCCGGTTTCCAGCTACCCAGCCAGCTACGCTTCACAAGGCTGCTTCTGCTTTACAGGCCTAGTTCCCAGGCCACCAGGCATTTCTACTCTGCAGCTCCTTTGCTTTTTTAACAGTGGCTTTCCTCTGTTAGTAGTAGACTCTTGTTGTTGACCTGTCTCAAAAACAACAGCTATTCCAAAAATCAGTACAAAATAGGTTCCTAAAAGTGTGTTTAAGACCAACACTGATTATAACATGCATTTTGATTAACTGAAATGTCATCGCTCTGCGTAAAGTTTTGAGATAAATTGAAAAAATAGACTTCTTCCACTTCGTAACATTAATAAACTTTATTTTTAAGGTTCCTGCTTTGGACTCAGATGGTTCACCCCAGCCAATGAAGTTCCTCTCTGTGGTCATGCTACGCTTGCATCAGCTGCCGTGTTGTTTCATGTACAAAGTACCTTTACAAGCTATTTATTACTATATAATTTTTAGGAAATTTACTTGTAATTGAGAAGATCTCTATTTTCTACAACAAAGACAATTCAATATTCAGAACAGTTAGAGAACACACATGGAGATACCTTAGGTATCTTTTACAACTGCTCTGTAATTACAAGGTTGTAGCCTGATGCCTACACTTGGATTCTGATGCCCTACTATTACTCTTGTTTAAGAAAAGTGCTAAATATGCAAATGTCATCTGGGAGAGGTACAGTAGAATTTGACAAATAGGGAATATTGCTCTTTCTGTTAAAAGGAAATTCCCATTCGTTCTAGGAATGTGCAGGAAAGATTCACTGGCAATTACTGTGTTTATTAGCCTCAGCATATTATTTATTGAGTTGCGAAATATATCTTAGAATACAGATTTACTGTAGTTATTATACTTCAGCTGCATAACTGACTTTTTCTGCATATACTGAGCTACTCTAAGAGCTATGATAATTTAGGCTCAAATTCTTATGTTTGATAACATTGCAGTGTTCTCTCTCTAGAAAATACAAATTCAGTTCTCACATTTGTGACGCTGAGTGCGGAATTAAAAGCCAGACAAGTGGAAGATCATATTGTCCTGGATTTGCCACTTTACATAACGTACCCCCAGGTCAGTCAAAATTTTATTCATTAAAGGCTTCCAAGGAAGCTGTGTCTTTATGTTTGTATGTGTATCTATCTATCTATAGTTGGATAGATAAGTACATGTATATGTTCTATTTTTTACAGTGTGGTTTTGTGTTTTGTTTTTCTTCAGGTACTTAAAGAAGTAGAAGAATTAATAAAGGTAAAAAAAGAATCTATATGTGGTCTTAGAACCACATTTATAATAGCTATACTTATTTTTATATATTAAAATGGCTGAAAAGCGGCAACATGGCATTGCTTGATCTACTCCTGAACTTGAAACACTAAACTTTAAAGGTCTGAGTCATGCAGTTCAGGAAATGGAATTCTCCACAATGCTGGAGTTGAACTTTTGTCTCCCACTACTATTGCCTGGAGTGTCAGTGTTTATTTCAGTGCATTTTTAGACTATTGCATGCATATGAGGGCAATCTAGTGTCCTTGCCCTCTTCTTCTAGGTCCCTGAATTTCTTTCCAAGTTGTCATATACAGAGCTCTTAGCACCTACCCATGTCCATTCATGCACTTTTCTTGATTTACTTTTCTTGATTGCATGTACTTGAGGGCTGCATGAAAGACCTTGTATAAGTCCTGTTCTAGCAGGGAATTTGTTCAACAAAAATGTTAAGGAAATAATACTTCATATTCAAATGATGAGTTTTTCTTTGTGTCCTTTATCTTTTCCACCAGGCAGCTGTTGGTGACATGATTGTTCAAGATCTCCGTTATTCTCCTGACACAAAGAAACTCTTAGTCCGCCTCAGTGATGCTTATGACAGGTGTCTAATACTTTTTTTTTTAAATCAAGTGTGCAGAAACTGAGTCTGCTTGTTTAGCCTCTATTCCTTACATACTGTGCTCTTTTATCTTATTTTAAAAAAGATGGAGGTTAACAACTCTAATTGAAACTCCTGTGTTAAAGAGTTATTTTATCTTCTCAGATGAGCTTATTGAACCTGCAAAGCTGCATAAGATCAATCTGAAATCTGTCTCCAAGAAAAGAGGGTGTAGGAAACAGTTTTAATGATAGTGCATTTTCCCCATCCATCTAAGTAAAAGAAAAAAAGTAACCTAGCAGGAAATTAGGAGTTTTGCTTCTCAAATGAAGAACTAATAGTTGCATAGATGTAGAGGTCTGCTTGAGTGAGACAGGGCACATTGACAGAAGCTGTGGATTCTTGTTCCCATTTGACTGTAATCTTACACATATTTAACAGCATCATAAGTAGCTTTATCAAGGAAATTCTAATTCAAATTATTTCAAAGCATTTGTTAATCTCAGAGAGCTGGGTTTCATTGTTAAGTCAAGTATGATATATCCAATATTTGGATATATATTGCCAAAACACAAATTCTTTAATCAGGCCAAATTACTATATACAACTTTCCTTCAAGTTTGGCCTAACTAATGTTTAAAGACTGGGCTAGTGGGGATATAGAAGTGTTTTCATCTGAGTACTTACTATTTTTACTCTTTCAGACTTTACTTTGTAGGGAGGTATCTGCAACTTCACAGACTTGAGACTGTTGTAGAGGGCTTTAGAATCCAGTGAAGATCTGAATGGTGTTAGTTGTTTGCTTGCTCTGAAAGAAGGTGGAGTGCTTACTCTTTGCATTTTGTAGTGATGAAGTAGTTCTTTCAATGATTAAAATCTTGAAACAGAAGCATGCATTTTGGTAGCAAATATTCCAGGATGCTCTGTTTTCAGAAATAAATAAGAAATGCGTGGCTTGAACTTTTTTCTCTGCTTACTTGGAGTGTATTCAATTTAGGCTAGTCTTCTGTCAAATGACATTGGGAGGACGATGCTAGGAATCTTGTCTCCTCCTAACATTTTACCATGGCTGTTTCGGGATTGTAAAGAAGATGATTTTGTAGTTTTCTGTTTCTTTTCAATACTTAAATTAATGTAAAATGAAGAATATGGGCTATTAAAAATCTATAATTATATTCAAGGTCTGTGTTGGAAAAACTGCAAGTGAGTGCTCAGAGCTTTTTGTCAGCTGAAAAGACGGGAAAGGTGAAAGGACTCATACTCACTCTTAAGGGAAATTCCAGTGGAAAACATAAAGGTCATGATTTTTACTCCAGATACTTTGCACCTTGGTATGGAATTCTGGAAGACCCTGTTACAGGTATGTGTGTGATAAGTGACTCTTGTTTCAGTTCAATTAAAAGTTTCTTACTAAACTTCACGAATCTGGTTTTGTACTTTGGAATCTTTCTTCTGAATTACTGTTTTATATGGACTGCGAGAGTGTGCTCATTAAACTGAAAACTTTCATGGCTGGCGACAACTCATTCAGAAAAAAACAGCTTCTTGCTGTCATCAGGCCTGATATTCGTGTGTCTTTTGCAGATCTTTTCCCTGAAGTATTCCAATTAGAGAAAAGCAAGAGACTAGTTTGGTATTGCATGAGTATTGCAGTAGAAGTTCATATCCACTTCTGTTGGTGTTCTGTGGGGTTTTTTTGCACTTCAGCTGAGATCTCTTCTAGTTTCATGGTACTTGTTAAGGATATTCTCAGACCTATGAATAATGTGAACTCAGCTAGTTGTACATTTTGGGGCAGGAAGGCTAATTCTCTGCCCATTCCTTTGGTGTTCCTCTTAGTAGGCGTGGTGATGATTGCTGCACAATGATGTTACTTGCTTAGGTGCCAGTTAGTCAGGTGAGAATTTGGTCAAAGATGCTCATTAAATGTTTTGCTAAATAAAAAGAAAACTAACTGTCTTGGAATAATGATAGTTATTCAGCACTCCTAGCAGAAAGAAAGGTGTACAAAGAAATAAAAGCCATGTATTTCAGTTATTTTTTAAGCTTTCAGTCCTGCTTTCCTGATAAAGCCAGGGACAGAGTCTGGTAGATATATCTATACCAGAGCTCATTCCTTAACATTTCTGGGAAGACTAGTATTGATATGTACGAAAAGCTAAAAGTTTCCTGAATATCTGAGATTTTTCTAGGCTTGTTCTAGCTTACTGTTGCTTGTCTTCCATCTTTGTTTCCTTTCTTTTGTAGAAATAAATCTTTTTATTGGATTGCTGAAGTATACTTCCAACAGTGTGATAGCTTGCTATTATATTTCTTTTGTAATGATTTCTTAATAATGCTAGATGCCCTGGTGTCCTTGAGCCCTGATAATTGTAGTTACTTTACTGTAGGGTTTCCAGCAGAGTGTCTTTGCCCCTAGCTGCTAATGTAGACTGAAGCAGCGTTTCTAGCTATGAATCTGAGAAATCATCCTAAGTTTTTAAGCCATCTGCCAGCCAGGAAACAAGAAATTGTTCTTTTAGCTTTCAGAAGCTGTGGTGAGACCTGAAAGATCTCCTTGAGTTACATCCAGATACCTACCAGCATTCAACACTGAAAAAAACAGATTTTGCTGTGATAACTGTTAGGAGAGGAAATGCTTTTGTTTTACACAGCGACTTCTATCCACTTGTTCCTTACTCTTAAAAAATATCCAAAAGTCTGTTCAGATTTTTGATGGGTAGCTGTTCATGTTTCATTGAATAACATCATCTTTAGATGAATGGTATTTCGAACTTAATGTTTTGAGATTATTAGGAAACTTCATTTTTGGTGAGCAAATGAGTACTTTGGCTCAAGTATTTTAGTTGGTACTATTTGTTATTCTTACCAATTGTGTCTAATCACGAAGCCCTCACCTGTACAAAATTTCCGTTGAAGCCAGAGGATGATGAAGTAATACTGCTTTATTGTAAATATAAATGAAATGTTAAAACTTTAGTTCTGTCTGCTTTGTAAACTCTTAGGTATTTTTGCCCTAGACACGTGTGGCACTTGATTTTGTATTTTTATGGCATTTACATTTTGAACGTGCTTGCTCAATAAAGTAGTGATTATAATTTAATTCTGTACTTTGTTCTCCAATTTCTTTTAAGGATCTGCCCATGCTGTTTTAAGCAGCTACTGGTCAGAGCAGCTGGGGAAGAAAGAAATGCTTGGTAAGAGAAACTGTTTTCTTGCAAGGCTGCCCATTTATGTAAAAGCTGCTCGCTAAAAAAGAAAAAGTTGTGTTATTATTACAATCCAAGCTGTAGCAATAACTCCCTATACATTTTCACAATATTAATAGAATGTTATGTAATATTTTGCGTGTGAGGTAATCTTTAAGAAATTAATTACTTTCCTGTCCACCGTGACACATCATGCCTGCAGGGAGTTTGAAGTCTCAGGTTTCTGGATCGTAATGCTCTGCAGTTAGTTTTTGATCTCAGCTTTTGGAATTTAGTTCTCATGACCTTTCATCATAACTCAAGCTTGGTGAACTTCAGATGGTGTTGGTTTTGTGTTTTGATGGAATTTTACTTTACTTCTTACTCGTAATGGTTTGGTCTTTGGGTATTGTGAAAAGGTACTGATATTTTCTTTCACTCATGATGCATACTTTTCAGTAGAATTTGGACAGTATTTTCCTTTCCACTCGTGTCTATTAAGATGAGATTGAAAAAAGTCATATGATTTCTGCCTGATTTTGGAATTTTCTTCAGAATTGCACCAGATTAATCCCTTCAGTATCTTCTTTAGGAAACTTAGGGTTTAGAATAACTAGTGTTGGTATAGCTAGATGTATTAGAAGAAGATAATGTATTTTAATGTTTAGATTCTACTTATAGAATGTGCTTTATGGTACAGGTTTTCTGGTTTCTGTTATATCTGTGTATTTAGATATGGAGATCAGTTTTCCTTAGGATGATGATCTTTTACATGGCAGCAAGAAAGAATATAGGAAAGAATAGTCACTTACATTACAAGAACAGAAAGAATGTGACTGATGTTAAAAAAATTGAGAATGGGGACAAGATACATGGGCATTGGCAAATTTTATTTGTTTGTAATTTATTTGCAGTTTTACTTTTAAATGAAAACTTCTTTTGTGGTAGAAATCATACAAAACAGGTTTAAAGAGAACAAGCTCATTTGACGTCTGATCAACAGACGTCTCTATGTATGTTTATGAGAAATAGCTGTTCCTTACATGCACGTAATGGAGGGGTATCAGGTAGTACTGGGGCGAATTCTATTACTAATGAGATTATTTAGAAAAGATGGCTGTCAATCAAGAAGATTCCATATCACCAAAGATTAATAAATAAGAGCATCTTTTGACTTTTTAGAAACCTTTGCGGTAGGTTCTGTAATATCCGATACCTTTTATTGCAAGAATAAAGGAAGATTTTTCTTCCATAAAATGAAAGATCTGTTAGTTCCAAAATAGATCAGATATGAAATAATATAAAAATGAGGAACATTAAATCCATTGTCAGATCTCTCTGGGTATTGTGACCTCTAGGAGGTCAGCTGCATCTCTGCTGAAGTATCAGACATAATTTCCTGTGTTTGGGTTCTCTTCCTACTTTTATTAGACCAAATTGTCAAACAGTAACCACCCCCATCAACTACAAAGAGAATTTTCCAGTCTTTTTACAAGGTGAAATACTTTATGGTCTTTCTTGAAACTATGTAAATTTCCTTGAATTTAAGCTGAGTGTTAAATCAGAGTTCAGTATGAGTCTTTGCCTTTTTTTTGTTTGAAGAGTCTCTGCAATATTTAAAAAAATATAATCTCTCATATCAGATGTATAGACTTTCATAATTGCTAATGAATGCAATTTTTAGCAACTGTCTCTGTATCCAGCCCTTCACATAGTTTTCACATTTCTAAGATAACATTTATAAGCGTGCATAAGGAATTCAATATAACCACAAAGATTATAGAGGCCTTTCCAAATTATTGTGAAGAGAAGGGGCTTTATCCAACTCAATTCTTAATCTCAGGTGAAGCCAGGAGAATCTTTCTGTACCTATTTACTTCGGACAACTGTATTAATTTGTGGGGACATTTTGGCTCTTGTCACTGCTTTTAACTTCTCTGATTCCTTCCCAGTACAGAACAGGTTTATAGCATTTGAGGTGTTGTGTTTTGGGGGTTTTCTCAGGGGTGGGGACAGGACACCAACCAACCAACCAAAACCCAAACCTTGCTTTGATGACTGTAAGATCATACTTTCAGAAATTTTGCCAGGATTTCTTTCAATACAAAGTCTGTCCCATCTTCTAACTTTTCAGTCTCCTCACTTGCCTTTTTTTTTTTTTGTGTGTATGTGTGTGAAGAAGTTGCTTTATTCAGGTAGAATAAATCTACTTGTATTTAAGTTTCTGCTAATTTGAATTCTCGTGAAGTGAAGAGTTTTGCAGAGTTGTAATTGCAGCTTTCCTTGTTCCCAGGTAATCTCAACATATAGATTGACCACATCAGATTTATACACAAGTGTAACGTTTCTGCCAAAGGCGAGGTGTTTCCCTCCATCAATTACCAGATTTATCCATCTTCTTTCGTAGAACAAAAAAAAAATCGGAATCTTAACTTCACTTCAGCTAAGGATCAAGTGCTTCTTTTATCAATCCTTTTATAGGGTTTAGAAATTCAACCAAAATAATAGTGATTTCTAAAAAAAATATTTTTGCAAGAGTGGCATTTGTTCCTGAGTTGATGTCATTACAACGTCATGAAGAAAATACATTACTCCGCAAATTCTATAAGCAGTGATCACTTAAATACATCTGGCCTGCTAAGAACCTCCTCAAAACAGCAGGTTAATATTAGTGCAAGGCCACTGGCTGCCTTGTGAATGCGTGTATGGTTCTGTGATGTCAGCATGCTCAGTCTCACAGTCCTTGTACCTACTCTTAAACTTTCCTCTGTGTCAGTTTAGTCACAGGAATTCAGGGCACTGTGAATTCAGCTGTTATGTATTATTTCTACAGATCAGAATGTACATATTTGTTTTTATACAAAAAGGTATAAAATGTATATGTAGTATGAGATATTCCTAGTAAATACAGAGATGGAATGGACATGCAACAACTTTGTGATCCGAAAGGCGAGTGCACATCAGAGATGCTTGAATGTCTCTGGAGATATTGCTATTAAATGAAATCCTCTAGTCATTGAAATGTTCCATGCAGGTCCGTTTACTTTCAGACATAATATGAAAATGCTTCTATGTGAGAGAAAGAAAGAATCAAGTATTATTTTCATATAAGCTTGGGTAAAATTTTCTTTTGTGTTTGGTTTTTTTTTTTTTCTTCCTTTCTTCTACTTTGGAGGTTTCCTAAAAATAAAATAAAATGGACCAGTACCAAAACAGTCTCATTAATCTTGCCATGAAACAGACAGCACTGGTTCCACATTTAAAAAAAGAAAAAAACCAAACCCAAACAAACCCAACCACTTGGCAATAGTAATTGATCAACTTTAGCATGTTCTGGATCTTTAAGTGTGCAAAATATTCCAGTTGAAGGCAGTACTCCATAGATTGATGTTGTTCTGACGAGTTAAAAACAATAACTGGTAGTTCCATAAATGGAAAAGAACAGAAAGTATTGAAATCACTCTTTCTATAGCTCCTGTTTCCACTGCTTTGGAGTGTTTGCTTTGTCTGAGAATCTAATATCCAGTTATAAGGAAGAGGTTTCTTGTCAGCTGTGGCTGAGAAATTGTTTTAAAGCATCCATTATATGTGCCATCTCTTAGAGATTCTATGCTCTGTTGGGATCTGAATACAATCTCTGCCCAATTTACAAATTGTGGGTTTGTGAGGAAAAACATGCCCTTTGGCTTTGAACAACTTTTGTAGTAGTTGTAAATCCATTGAGTAAGGACACTGTGAACATTAATGCCTCATCATCCATTTACAGCCTTTTACAAAAACACCACTATGTGAAACTCAAACTTTTGCTAAATGCCATCTGAACCAGATCATTTTCTGATCAAGTAGTCCTGCAACTAAAACTGGACTACCGAAACAAGTCTACAGACTCAACATGTTAAGTGAGCATTATCGTCCTACTTGTATATGACTAAACATATTAGGCAAAAGTTTAGTTTTGTAATTATTTACAAGTGGAAGGCCATTTCTACTTAAACTTTGTCCAGCTGTATTAAACAATATATTCAGGATTACATAAATCAATATATTTTCCTGTCTATGTAAGAATTTGGTCTCAGTTTGTGACAACGGAAGCAGCGTCTATGTTTCTTTGTAGACTTTTTCCACTGTCTGAGTTTTATTTACCACTAGCTAAATACATTCTTCAAACCTAGTATCTACTTCAGATATTCAATACCAGTAAAGCGATTCTTTATTCTCATGCAGATAATAGTCGATGTTCTTCCTTCTTACCTACAGAAACTCTCTAGCCCATGAATGGGAGAATTCAAGGCTTCTTTAGATATACAAAGGAAACTTGGTCGGCTACATCACAGCAAACTGTCCTTCACCACTTGTATTAACTAGCATCTTTGTCAGACTCAATAGACAAGTTCTGGTCTGAGATACACCCTCAACTGATCTTCATCCATAAAGACAATTCATCCAGGGTGTCCCTGGTACAGTGCTTGTCCTGGTGCTGCTTGCTTGCTGGAGACAGAGGCATCATTTCCCTGAGTTTTCATGGATTTCTAAATAATTTCTGACAGATAATAGTTTTTTAACTGTGGATTCTTTTTTCCATTTAGCTTTTCAATGTTCCCGCCGTGGAGGAGAGTTGAAGATTTCACTGCGTAATGATGGAAGAGTTGACATTGCGGGGCAAATTGCTATTGTATTAAAAGGAAACCTGACTCTCTGAAGAAATTGATGCTAACAATTTCATCTCCCACACCTTCAGATTATTCATATTATGCTGATTAGAGCTCTAGGCAGTGAATCACCGCTGTCTTCACAAGTCTTTGATTACATATTGTCCATCTTAAAAAATCGGTTGAAAATGCTCACTTCCAATCTTCAAGATCCTTGGTATTGTTTCCTTCACTTTCATCTTGCCACTTCATATGTACACTGACCTCAAACTGTCCAAGAACAGCTATCTTGTTTTTCTGCTTTTAAATTATTCTTTTCTATATTTCCAAATTCTACGTTAAAAGCCATTCCTGCTTCCTGGATTGAATTGTAAATTTTTCTGATTGATAAAATAGTCAAACTTTTTCCATATTCAGTCATTCTCCATGAAATCTGACTACAGTCCTTTAAAAAAATAATAATCTTTTCTCCACCATATATTGAAGTGTTGCTCATATGATCATAAATTTTCTTCAATTATAATATGAAAAAAAATATAGATGGTTTAGAAATGTGCTTTATAATTCACTTTTATGAACAGTATTTTTCAAAGATGAATGGTGTTGCAGTGGCTTGTAGTACTGCTGCTTAGTCAATATTTTTACTTAAAGTTTTAGAAGAAAGACTTAAGAGATTGACATAGTGATGCACGTAAAACTAGTTAAAATCTGAAAGAAAACTTTCTTGGTTACAGCAGTGTCATTTACTTTTCAAAGACTGAAGATCTGCTCCTGAATTAAAAGCTTCTCCTGAAATTTTCTTCATGAAGTGTACTGCTTCAGCTTTTGTCACTTTTTCCTTTAGTGTTCTCGTCTTTCCCTGGATTTATTAGCAATATTGAACTGTTTCATTTACTCTAGCTAAAACTTTGAAACTTTGTTTTCCCTTTCAAGTTGCTTTTGTCCTAAGCTTTGCTTTAGTTCTTTTTCTTTGCAATTTCAGGATGAAGTATTTTAGACTCAAAGACATTTTGATACTGTAGGCACAGCTGGATGTCAGCCCATTATAAATGATGAGGAATTTAGTTGTGCCAAGTTCTCGTATTTCCAGTTATTTTGAATTTTATCATGGCTTGTAACTGCCATCTTACTTAAGCCCGAGTATCTGGAGGCAAGTACCAATGTGAGAATCCTAGGATTCATTTGAAAGAATAGTTTCTAGCTCCTGCTGCTACATGGAACATATAAAAAATATAATTTAAATGCACTACAAAGCTCAAGAGCTAGGTGACAAGAAAAATGAATCTCCCAAAGGAAATGCATGTTCTTCTTCCGTATTCAATCTTGCTGAAGTTTGTGGACCTGAAATGTTGTTTATAAATATGGACTCATCACCAGATGCAAGACATGGCTATGGAGGCAGCTTCATAGCAATGTTGCAGTGGCATATTTAGCAGCCACCTTGGCTTTGCCTTCTCACAAAGCAAGAAAAAAGATCCAGTGACCTGGATCATCTTGAGCAGCAAAACTGCAATCTTGTTTTCCTGCATTTGCTATTTCCTACAGGCTTATGCAAAGAGTGAATCTAGCCCAGTCCGTAATTTGAGATGTTTTGGAAAAAAACACCAGCTTCCTTCAGAATATAAATTAACTTAAGAAGCAATTACTGTTCACCCATTCACATTTAACAAACAGACAGTACATTTTTTTTTTTCTCAAGGGGACTAATAATGAACAAAACCCAGTAAATTTGAAATATACTTGCTATCTGAATTTCCTGACCAAACCAGTATCTTTGCTGCTTAATGCATTTTTTTATGGTTTACTACTACTTAGTCTTTATTTCTGTTCAGGATAGAAAAATCACCAGAGCTCAGGTGGGAGACTATGCAGTAATGTGTTTGTAATCAACAGATTAGTTAATCAACCATGATTTATTAATGATGAATTAATTATACCTGATTGTGCAGTTCTGCTGCCTAAATGGAGCTTTAAAGGAGTTATTTTATTAATCATCATTGTGCTAATTGCAGACACTTACAGAAGGATTGCTAATTAAACATGCAACCATATGCAAAACAAGCAAGGCTGCTGAGAGTGGCAAGAAAAAGAGCACTCATTTTATGAGTAGCAACTTTATTCTCATGAAATACTGCGTAGTTGACCTGCTGATCCTAATTACTCACTACGTCTTATTTTAATACATTGCACATTTTAAGTCAACAGCAAAGGAAGTGAATTGTTGTGACAAATTTTGTCCATCTCTCCTTGTGTGAACTTCAAATAAAATTACCTAGAATTTGTGTGGCCTTCTTTCATGTTTTCATGCAAAGGATTTACTTGTTGGTTTTATTGGGTATATATAGTTGATCTAACTTAACAGTCTTAACTTTGAGCAAAATCCTGAATGCTAAGTCACCTTAGCACGAAGGGAAATGTCTGATTGCGCTTGAAATGAGAATTCAGACTCAAAATCGCATGAGTTTCATGTCAAGGAAAAAGAGGAACACAGTGATGTTTAATTAAGTTAATTTCTGCATGGAAAATGCAGAAAGGAAACAGTACTTAAAGGTTGATTTCTGTGTAAAGCCTATATAGTTTAAATAAACATTAGTGCTATCTGATCTTCAACCTATGCAGCACAATTTTTAGGTCCTTGTAATGGTAAATACAATCTTTGAGTGCTGTAGAATTTCATGCAGACTTTATCATTGTGGACTTCCCATGGACTCTTTTTTAATGGAAGTTGCTAGGCCTTCCTCATTAATTAAATAAAACTTTGTCTAAGTTTTCTGGAACTACCTGTATAATATTACAATTATTAACACAGAAGTCTGAAATTTAATGTTTCTCTAAGAAAATAGTTAACTTGCATTTTTTTTTATTAAATTAAAATATTGAATTAAAAGATTAAGTGAAGATACTAAGTGGAAGGTTGGAAAAATGCGATGTCTCTTTGTTTAGTGTTTCTGGTGCAGAGGGTTTGCAGAACTGTTTTGTGCTGCTCTCTTAATTAAGACTGTACCATGGGGATGTGTTGAACCAAGAGCAGATTATGTGGAAGGAAAATACAATTCCTAACATTCCTGTGTGCTTGAGAGTTATTTTTCATGAGAGTGTCCTGTGTGCTTGAGAGTTATTTTTCATGAGAGTGTCCAACAGAAGGTCATTAAGTTACAGACCACTGTACATTTTGAGTAAATGCCTAGCTAGATCTAACAGCCAGTTTTTTATGAATTTAAATGCATGTTTGCTTATTTTACTTCTTTGTTGTGTGCCTCTGCAGAGGCATAGCTCTTGTAGGGGCCAGGAAGAAACCACTTAACCATGAGGAACAAAGCAAAATAAGAGAAAAAAATATTGAGCAACAGAAACCATACAAGTTTGTTGCTATGGAAACGAATGTACAGCTAAAAGGGATGAAAAGAAAATGGGAAGCCATTTTTTTTATTCAACAAGCCATTTCACAGATTTGCTTAAAGGATTAATGAAAATGCTTTGCTTTTTTTTTTTTTTTTTGTGCTATCTACATAAGAATAAACAGAAAACATATATTGAAAAGTTCTTACCAAAATCGGAAAATTTTGCAAATGTGGAAATAAAAGATTTCAGGAATGTGTACACAGCAAGAGGTCATAGAACGGAGCCATGTGTTCCATAAGGGATAGGAAGGGAAATTAGCAACAGATGAGGCAGTTATTTCTAGGAAAGGAAAGATTTCTTTGTCTCAGTATTCATCAGAGTGACAGGGTAACATGCCAGGAACAGAGGGAACCTTCCCAGAAGTGAAAAAAGGAAACTAAATGAAAATTGAAGGTGATGCCAGATCATGTAAAAATTAAATTAGTTCAATTAAAAACTGAAAACTCTGCCAATTAAGCAGTTTGATTCTGATGTCTACATTTTTTTTATTTTAATTTTTTCAGAGGAGTAAATTTGTCTTTAAAGTAATTACCAGACTTAAACAAAAAGACAGAACAAGGGATTTTTCTCAATTGCTGGGTCACTATCCTTCATTTATTTCCTAAAATTTACTGCAAACCATAACTTAAAATTTTCAAAAGAATGGGAAAGTGGAATAACAAAACCCAATATATGACCAGATAGTTGAAAAGTATGAAATTTTTTTTACTACAGGTCAGTTTTAGACTAAGACCTTTAGTTTAGACTTAATGTCTAAAGCGGAATATGAAAAAATAAACATTTCTTACTCTGTTGGTTTCTTTAGTGAGAGAATCACTTCGACTCGTTTTTTTTTGCCTCGCTGATTGGCAAAGGAGGACTTTCCCTGGTTTTTGAACTTAAGCCTAAGTTCTATTTGCTCTCCAGTGTTCTGTGACCATTTTTGGTGTTGCACCCAAACAAACAAACCACTTTCCCATATGCAATTTTTGTCCTGTTAAAAATGACAGGATAGATAAAATACATTAGGCAAACCCAAGAAAAATTCTCAAAAGTGTTTCTAGAGTTGTGAAGAGGAAGGAGTTTGAAGGAGATGAAGTAGGTTTGTGAGGAACAGGAAGAGGAGGATGCGTAATGCCTCTGTAGAGACTCTGTAATGTGGGAGCATAGTTAAAACACTTAAGGGCACATCCTCAGTTTTTGACACTAGTTGAAGTTAATGATGCAAAGACAGTTTGTATGGTCTGGGAGTCAGGTTGAGAGATGTTAGGCTAGAGAAGAGATCATGTAGATTATAGTAGAGGTGGAGCAGAGTATGAGGTGCAGCCAAGCCAGGAACCGGAATTTGAACCCAAATGTATTCTCTGCTGACCTTTTGCTGTGCTTTGGATCCAAACCACAGGGGACTTACCAGAGTGCCAGTCCCACCAAGATCAATTCAGGTGGGAAATTCCAGCTGGAATTCTCAAATTTTTCTTGTTTCAGAAAGCCTCCTTTCTCCGTAAATATTTATGGCTGTAAACAGAAATAAATTATAATCTTAACAACTATGATAATTTCAGTCACCCATATTCAGAAAGAAATGTCTCCTTTCTGAACAAAGTCATTCTGTTACAAACCAGCCTTTTGGACTTTAATATGTTTATGCATAGCAGCATTCTGAAGATGTGTCTGATTGACATATTTAACCTCACAGTCTCTACAGTTACCTGTGTTTTTAAGGAGTATGTTTTCTACAACTTTCAGAAACCTTTTGGTAGTTAATAGCAACAATAAACAAAGTACCCTGGTAATAACAAACTGCAGGCACTTTCTCAATAAAGTTACAATTTCAGCAGAAAAAAACCCGTAGATTAAAAGGAAACACCTGCTCCTGTAAATTACTATGCTGCAGGTACCAACCCAGGAGACTCTGCAGATGGTTCTGTATTTGCAAACCTGACCTCACCACCCCTTCATCAATCTCTGACTGATTGATTCTCTCCAAAGTAGAACACACCATATCCCAAGATACTAGCAGACACCTTTGAATTAGTCCCAGTCAGAATACCAATTAATTAGTACTTTTGTTTCATTTTGGAAGTTCTTAACAAGGAACAAAGGATTCAGTTGTCTCATTGAGCACTAGCACTGACTAAAAGGTGGTACAGTCAGACAGTTCCAGGAAGAGCTCCAAAGGGAATTGCACTTCAGGAGGTGTAATCTTTGCTAGGTTTCCCCACTCACTGGGAGTCTGGATTAAGTTGTGCTATGCCCTAGGATTTTGAGATGGACAAAAAGAAGGTGGAACCTTGATCCTTAAGATGATACAACAGGAATTTGTCACTTCAGGTAGCCTTCCCTGTCAGCCAAGAAAAAGTAGAAGAGAGATCATGTTTTCAGGCATCTTCTTTTATTGAGACCTGAGATTGATTATGCTGGTCTTTTCTTAACTAGGACAAATGTTCTTACGTGCTTCTTCCAATGTGTATCTATGCAAAGGCCTTGTACAATGTATTGGGACCAGTCTGATCAATACATCCTTTTTTGTTGTGAAAGTATACATTAACACCCTTTCTATAAAGCAACCCTTCTGAAAAAAATAGATACAAGCTTGTGTTCCCTGCCCACTCTTACATGTTCCTATTTTGTCACCCATACTCCTCAAAATTCAGAGGAAGACGGAGTGATATGGTGATACATTTGGGGCTTCAGTGATACCAGTAAAATATCTGGGTTTGTTTCCTCTTCATTGGGCACTTTGAATTTTACAGCTTCTTTATTCTCTGAATGCCTGAGATGATACATTAAATGGCTTCCACTCAGCTTAAAGAAGATACATGCTTTCCCTAAAGAAAAAGATTTAGAGAGCAAGGGAAATTAATCTGCATGCAGTTTACCAGAATTCTTTGTAGTTTCAGACTCTTACTGGATTGCTGTCATGGGTTATTAATTAACTTTGGTAGTCTTTTCTGCATTTCATAGGTGCATATATATAAGCCCATCATCTAATCTGGTGACCTGAACGCATATCGCAGACAGTAACAGTCGACAAAACAATCTGTGCACTGAAGCCAATGCTTTGTAATTTAGATATAGTAGAAAGACAACTAAATTTAATATAAGAATGTAAGCTTATGAAGGCTCTATCATATTCCTTGGTAAAATATCTGGGAATTTTCTGTTGCAAATATATTCTGTGTTTCCAGTTCATGGTTTTCAAACTTTGTCCTCCAGCTATTGGATCTTTTTATGGGTTTGTCTGTTAGATTTAATAGCCCTTGCTGTAAAGCTCACATTCTTGACTTTTTGATGCTGTAGAACTTGGGCTGGAGGTTTTCCTACTGTTTGACACTAAAAGCATCACTAATTCTTTAAACTGATAGCACTTTTACTCTATGCATATTTTTCAGGCAGTCTGAATTACAGAACTATAGTTATTACTATGCTCAGACGCTTTTTTTTTAAGCTGTAAGAAAACCCAAAGTAATACTTCCCTTTTTGCTTCTCAATCGTATATGAAAAAGACCAGCTACAACAGAAATAAAACTGTCTTGCTGCATTTTTTGCCTTAGGAATTAATGTTCGTGAGTACTTGAGGACATAAACCACAGTCAATGCAATTACAACAGCAAGATTGTGTCATTTATTTTGCATAGCTAAAAGGAAACCTGTTTAACAGAAGTGGTTGATTATATAGCTGTAAAAAGCTTTTCATTTGAAATTTCCAGTGTGATATTAGTTAAGTTTGAGAAAATTTACCCATCCTCAAGTTTGGATAATTCAAGAGAAATCTCACTAAAATCCGATAGAATGCTGTCATTAGAAATTCTTGAAATCTCTAAAATAATAGGGAATGAAAAGAAAAAACTAGCTTCATGGGAGAAAAATCAAACAACAAGCTTTTTGATACCAAATATTCAGTCCTTTTTCTATATGCATTGGATAGAGTGAGCTTTTTGCTTTTCTAGTCATGATTTATCAATTTTTATTTTCATGTACTTAATGGGAAATATTGTCCTTTGTGTATTCTAAACCCAGCATTATATATTAGCAATAGCTACATTAAGTGTTTCTTTATTCATAACCAGCTTTAACTAGTAGCTTTTAGAATATACACGTCATATCTAATTCATTATAGTTTGGAAAAGTGACACTTGGGAGATTTGAAAATCTGAAACATCAAATGTTACCATGTGCCTAACTAGAACATCTTAATCTTTTCGAATTGCATGTCTTTTGATGAAAAAACCTCTGTGGCGTCCTGCTGTCCATTTGGACAAAAGAGCAGATGTGTTATATGCATGTGTGCCTGTGCGCTCATCTGTCTATGAGGGCACCAATATAGATACAAAGGTTCCTAGTTAATTTGGGAAGCATTAATTACAACATCAGCCCTTCCAGTTAATAGCGTAATTCTTTACTTAAACTGAGTGTGGATTACTTAATTTGCATAACAGTTTAATTATAAAGTAAAAATCTAATGGTAAAGTACTATAAAAGTGAGATGTATATGTATTCTTTTGTATATGTATGTATATATATGTATCTATCAATTTAAGGTTTCCTTTTCTTTTGCTCCTGTGTTTGATCCTTGCCGTTTTTCAGTAAGTTTCAAATTCCAGCAAGCAAAGATAACCTTATTGTAAAGGGTTTTTAAAAAGTAAGTAAAAATGTGCTTATGGAAAACATAAAGATTTAACACATGCCTCCCAGAAAAGGTGAATGCTGTGCTTTCATTAACCACTTTCTAGTTCACACTAACAGCATTATGAACTGAGGTCCTGCATGACCAAAACTTACAGCTATTTTTAACTTTGGACACTTGTTTAGTCCCATTAACCGTAGTAGGATTACATAAACACATGAAGTTAAGCATGTCTGTAAAATTAGTGTATAGAACATCTAATTAGAATTCTCATTTTCTTTACTAGGGATTTTTGTAGGACATTTCTTCACATAACGTTCTAAAACATATTCACGGAATATTTATGGGATAACTATTATACATTACTAAAAGGAAAAAAGTTAAGTCTGCAGTAGTGTATTTTAAAATATAGTATAGTATACCCTTCTGGACATACAATATTTAAAATGCCATGAGAGAGGATTTTTAATTTACAAAACTGAATACATTAAGTCTGAATGATATATATCAAAAGCATTCGATCCATTATTTAAATAATTTAGCTGATTTCTTTAAATATGTATTATTCTGTATTTAAATAATTTAACTGATTCCTTTATATATATTCTTCTATATGTATTCTATATATATTTCTTTAAATAGAAGTGCCTTGACTTAAGGCACTTAGCTAACAGTTTTAAAAAATGACACTAAATACGGTATTAAATAAGAAAATTCTTCTATCTCATTTTTGTGAAGCACCATTTTACAGTTCAGATCCTTGAAAATGTTACTGAAAATACTGTCAGTTATTATTTGTATGTATTTCTTTGAGTGATCGTAGTTATTTTCTGTATTTTTTCAGCGCAAAAGTGAAAGTTAAAAATGCTTACAAATAAATATCTGGACTGCTCGGCTCTTACCCCAGAAATCCTGTTGTGAAATACTCTGAAAGCTGATAGTAAGTACATTTATGTAACAGTGTTGCAAGTAGATAAAGTGAAGGATAATCAACAAAAGTCTCATTTGTGTAACAGCTTTGACCCATTAGGGGCTTTTAAATCATGCATCACTGACTTCAGGGTTGCCGTTGTCAAGCTACTTACAGATCCTAGTTAAATCAGGCATTTCATATTTTTGCCCTCATTCGCTTTTGTTTACCAGCAGGAGACAAAATATTTAATTAGTTTTGGGGCATTTATAATCTCCTCTGGGCCAGCTCCAGCCACAATGCTGGACGCCACTTCTGAGTTAATTCCAGTCAGGCTGGCCCCTCCAGTACAACATATGGGGAACCTATAAGCCTTTAGCAAAAGTTGCAACTGAACTATTAGAGGGGTGGGACCTCCCTGCTGGGAAAATACTGCGCAACAAAGCAAAAAGGGGCCAGCGTCACCAGTGGAGGTCAAGGCAACACTTAGACCAAACAGCATCTGGCAAACTGTGCCAAGTAGAAATCAATGAGAAGCAGGGCAGTGGGTAGTAATTTTATGCCTGTTTGCACAAGAAAACCACTCTCCTGAACGGAAAAATTATTTTATAAAAAGCTTGCAGCATCCTTTGGCATCACCCTCTCCATTGTTGCTTCATATATTTTTATTTCAGTCAATAAACTGTATGGCACAATCTATACACAATTTTGTTTTGGGCAAGCAGCAGTAATTGTAGCATTAATTATGTTTCAGGAGATGAGGAGTTTTGAGAGTCTTCTTCCTAATTGGTTAAGAGCCAGATGTATAACTAATTCATTTCCAAAGTGCGTTACATTCTCTTCATGTTACAGCAATGAGTCAAAGGGTTTGATAAGAAAAAAAGCCAGGCAGTTCCTAAGATTATAGATTCCAACCACTGTAAACTGTTGCAGCTCAGACCACTTGAAACCTTCCCAGTTTTTCATTTTCCTTTTATTCTCACTTTCTGTTCCTGCCTGTATCTCTGCTTGTTATCTCATCTTGTGGCCCTTGTTTTTCCCCATTGTCTTTCTTTGCACTTTCTCTTTTCCCTGAAATTCCAAGTGCTGGTGTTTATCTTAAATATTGTAAGCAGGCTGCTATTGAATTCAATGGGATTGCTCAGGGCTTAGTACTAAAAATACTCAGGTCTTTACAGGTTCATGGCATTAAACACCGTATTTTGTCCCTTCTTTCTTGTGCACTTTTCTGCTTCTCAAAACAAGGACCATTCTCTTTGATTTTTGGTTTTTCTCTACTTGTCAGGAATTATTTCTATTTACAACAATTTCAGCACTCATTTTCATACTTAAACTACCTTGTATTTTCCTGCACGTTAATTCTTTTCGTACTTTGAGTGAAGCAGGTTGCAGATTGCAAAGTCTTTATGGTATAGAAATTATACACACATAATAGTGTTTCATAATAGATTGACTGTCTTGCAGCGCTCACTTCCATGTCTCCTTAGTTTTCTGTGGTTACAGGTGCTGGGAAGATGTTGGCTTCAGTCTGCAGGTCTTCATGCCTTTTGATAGAGAAAAGAATAGACTTTAGAGAGCAACTTTTCACTGTAGGAAAAAGTAAAGAAAATTAATGTTCCAGTACTTCAGTTGAAGGATTAGAAAGCTGAATGTTGGTAGAGCCCGTTATTGGTCCTGTCCCATGGAATGTTGCCATATGACGAAAAAGAACTCACTAGAAGTGAAGTGGTCCGGGGAGAGAAACACTGCTTCTACTTAGTGCAGTTTTTTGACAGTTATAAATTATACAGAAAAGTTTTAATAAAATAGGTAAAATGCTGTGGTTTTTTTTTTTAAGTTCTGCTTTTGAAGTACATCAAGCCACTTGTTTGACTGAAATAAGCATGTGCAAGCAGTTTGTTTGTTTGTTTTTAAAGAAGATTTTTTTCCGCTGATGTATCTGGGAAAATCAGTGGGAGCTCATTCTTCCATTCCTCTCCTTTGATACTATGAAGCCCCTTTTATATCTCCCTTTCTCTACTCCTTCTTCTCCCCTCAATAGTAAACTGAAAGTTCCGCTAGTGTAACAGCTATCTCTTCGTTAGGCTGTGCTAAAATAAGTTCATTGCCAATACAAAGAGGCTGTACTACTGTATGAACAGCTTTAGTTTTCTCCTGCATATCGGCAAAACAATCCCCACATATTATGAGAAAAAGGTTTATGAGAAAATTAAGAGTTGTCTTTTCACACATCGATAATTCATCATCTTCAACAGCTAGCTGGGGAGAGCCCTAACACCCAACTGTAAGAACCCCATAAATGCTAAGACATCTGCATTGTTGGCCATGGCCTTGTGAAAGCTGGAAAGCACTGCTCTCAACAAAGCCCAAGTAAAATACATAGTTACTAATTAGCAAGTAGGTTGGATATGGGCATAATTGAATTGGAAATTATAGTATTTGCCATTTTAGCTATAGGGTTAGACATATTCTTAGGAGGAATTTTGGTAAATGTAGTACTTGCGCTGAAAAAAAAAGGTATAGATACTTCTGGGGAAGTAATTTCATTCCAGGATGAAATACTGAAGTGTCTCTCAACATAGTTACCTGTTGGTTTCTACGTTAAGGAATTTTTGTGGGTTTTGTTCTGAATTCCAAAGAAAAAAAACAGTTTTAAAGGCTACCTTGTGAATGATCTTGGCATTTTTTTGTCTAATTGAAAAAAAGAAAGAGTTTTTTTGGATGTAGGACGACTAAAATCATGGGTTTTTTTTTAAACAGTGATTGTTTGCAATAGCATTAATGTGTTTCTTATGCTTCAGGTGGCATAGCAAATAGGTAATTTAAGAGTTACTTACTACAGTATAAGAAAGCATGTTTTTTCACAAAGCCGCCTTGGGGAACTGGCTCACCCTATGGCTGCATTATTGCCTACCTTGCCGGTGTTTGAAAGGAAGCAAGCACCTGGGGACAGGAAAGGAGTAAGGCCAACTGTTTCAGCAAAAGTCTGAAGTTTCAGCAGATAAGATGTAATAACAAGTCACAACCTCTGCTAAGATGAGATGACATCCTAAACTGGATTACCTTTGTTGCTTGAGATTGTCTGACCATGTCTTTTGACTAAGGAAGAACGCTGGACTGATGTTCCTATTAAGAAG
Organism: Chroicocephalus ridibundus; assembly: GCF_963924245.1. NCBI lineage: Eukaryota > Metazoa > Chordata > Aves > Charadriiformes > Laridae > Chroicocephalus > Chroicocephalus ridibundus. The sequence goes on along the minus strand of NC_086289.1, from coordinate 36,187,838 downwards.
TTTTAGTTCATCCATTCTTTTTAACAAGCTTAGGATTTTTTGGTTTTGTTTTGTTTGTAGCACTGGTGTTGCTTCAGTGTCGAGTATCTCATTAAATTTGGTTACATTTATAAACTTTTTTTACAAAGTGCATGAATCCTAGTTCACATATGCCGATTCATAAATTATTGGGTTTTGGCTGTTACCATCTCTGTAGAATCCATTTGGAACAAACATCTCTGGTGTAAGGTTAAAAGGACCATCTCGTCTTATGCGGAGGGCAGTGGGCACTGGAGGTGAAACATGGGAGTTTATCTCCCTGTAATCTCAAAGATCCCCCTATATTTACAGAGGTGAATGATGCACAGGAGTGAGGAAAGGGCAGGACGACAATTGGATGAGAGACATCTGAAAAAGTTAGAGAGAGTGTAGGGGCAACTACAGAGGGAAATCAGGACCAAGAGATAAATAACCCCTGGGGTACTGCTCCCTCCACAATCTGGAGCTGAACCCCAGGGTTCCTTCTGCTGTGAGGAAACACACTCAAATCAGCTGATGAAATATGTCCCAACCACCTACTTCATCTTTCTGATCTTGATGTACCTGGTATATTAAAAGGTAATAATTTGTCACTTGTGCTGCTCGTTACCCTGTCAGAGGTTTTTCAGAACAGGTTAGAAAAACATCTGTCAGAGATCATAAAACCGGTAGTTCCTGTCTGGAGTCAGGAGGGTAAACTAGATCCCTTCCCTTGTCTGTTTCTCGGTGCATAGCATAGATAGTGCTTTTAGTAGGTCTCAAGCTATATCGTAAAGGAAGGTCTTCTCTGGAAGACTCTTGCCTCATTGAAATTGGGTATATAGGAAAATAAGAGATGGTTAAAGAAACTGAATTACATCTTAAATAGACGGATTCTGCTCTTGCCTCCGCCAGAATGCCTATGTAATGCCTAACAAGTAATTTTTAATTTTTTTGAAGTTGTTGCCATGGGCATATTTATACTGCCCAGTGCTACTGAAGCTAGTGCTGAACAAGTTAATTCATGGCTGAAAGCTGAACAGAGGATCGGTGTTTTGCCCAGGCCAGTTAACTGAGCTGTAGAGCAAAATTTACCCAGCTGTACTGCTTCCTTATCCCAGCGTCCTTGCACAATGCTAGTTGAGTGGTGAACATCGTGCCAGGTAACTGTGTGTCCCCTATTGTGTGTTGCCTGTAGGTCCCTTTGTGAAAAACCTCAGGCCAGCTTTTGCAGATTGCTGAGCATACACAGATGGAATTGATTTTGATACGTAACTATATTTTTAAGCACACGAGAACCTATATGATGTCAAGTACTCAGAAAATTTGCCAGCTTTGTAATATGTCAAAGCTTTTTTTGATGCATTAGTGGTACAACGGATTGCAATATCATTCTAAGTGGAAACTTCTTTCTTTTCATGAGCTGTCTTGTGTATATGTATGCGCGTATATATATGTATGTAACAGTAATCATATTCAATACATAATATTGGTGAGAAACATTTTAGACAGTTAAAGGTTCAAAACATATTCCCCTAGTACCATGATAAAATGAACCCTTTCTCATTTTTTTAGGAGGTTTAAGACCTCCTGTTGTAGAAGCATGCTTTAAAACAAAATACATTGAAAGGGTGTTCTGTGCAGGATCACTGGGGAAAGCTATGCTTTTTGAGCTCTGCCTCAGGGAAAGCTACTTAAGAAAGATAACACAGAACAGAAAAGGATGACTGGCAAGGAGAAATGGGTAAATTGAGAAGAAGCAATAGCTGGAGTGTAGTATGGCAACTAGAGCCTTAAGTGTGTTTGGGAGACTGACTTTTTGAACTGTTAGAAAGAAAAGCTCACCCCAAAGAGACTCAAGAGGAAAATGAAATGTTCTAAGCACTATGTAGAAAAGGATGTCCAGTATGAGGTTGGGAAGCCCTAGGTGAAATAACTCATCTTACTGCTGTAGATTGCTGTTCAACTTCCCAGTATGAGTTACTGTCTGAATTTCCTTTCAGTTCAGGATACAACATTCACTTGTGAACTGTTCTGTTTTCTGATTGTCCTATAGCCGTGATAGGGAAAACAGCGTAAATAACCAAGGAAGGAAAATACATTATTCTGCACACCATGGATTTCTAGCCTGTCTTGTGAGCTGAGTCAAGTATTACTAGAAATTGGGCCCTTAAGGATGGTCATATTTTGGTAGTTACCCACCTGCTCTTAATTAAGCAGCATACGGCATGCCAGTCTTTCAGCTTTGCTCAGTATAAACTACAGTGGTAAGAAGTCTTGATGAGGCTTTAAGAAAGGATCTACCTGAGATGAAATAGTGAGTTCTGGCTAGAAGGAAGAGGTAAGAGTCTTGCTTCGATCTATTGCTTGTATATGTTATTTTTCATACAACTAGCGAAGAGAAAGTATTGAGGAATTAGACTTTAATCAGAAATGTTACTTTCACTTCCTTTTAAGTATTTGGCCACAATCATTCCATGACAGAAGTAATGAGATTGTGTTTTCCATGGTTGTACAGGTAGAAGATATCCAGCTCTTCTTAGTGGGTGCTGTGGCAATCACATCTGAGTTATTAACTCGCATATCTAGCAGACAATTTTTGATGTATTTCTGTATGTGGTCATAAATCCTGAAATTACTTGATTTCTTTAATGAACTGAAACTACCCCTTATTTTCCTGATATCAGGGGTGACTTAAAGATGATAAAATAATTTGATTTACGACTGAAATAGCATTCTTACCTGTATCTCTTGTTTTTCTTCGAGAAAAACATAGTATTTTGATTAATGATACTGGTTTAGAATTAAAGTATGTATCAATAATAATGCTGCTAGGGTCATGGAGGAGCACTAAATTTTTACTTGCATAGTGAGAGATTCGAAGATTTAAATCTGAGTAATTGAGTAGACACAGGACTTCTTTCTGGTGATTCTAATTTTCTTCTGGCTGAGATTATGTTATGACAATAAAATGAGAGTAAAAGGGAAATTCTTGAGAAATGATTGACTTGCGATAAAGATGAGGCTAATATAGGTTTTGGGATCTAGAAAGGTATAGCAGTATATCACATCAGAATATATTAATAGCTTTTTGAAAACTTATCATAAAAATCTTGAGAATCCTTTGAAAAATCATTTCAAAGAATAAGATCTCTGGGAAATGATTAAAAATAAATGGAGGAGGGGGTAGAATTACACAAGCAATAACTGACACAAGCTGAAATATAGGGATAATCAAACCAGGTGACGGCAACCTGAGAAAAATTCACTGATCCCCTTTCTATTATTGACTGAGCAATAAAGCAGTTTATTTTCTAGCTTGAGGTAACATATTTTCATATGCAAATGGACTAAATTAATTCATGTGGATAAGATCTTAATACTTGCCTTTGTTATTTCTCTTTCATAAAGCAGAAACTTGTAAAAAATTGTAAATGATGAAAAGCAGGCATTTTGATCTGCCAAGGAACAATTTTTAGCCTTGCCTAGAAGCTATAAAGTCCTGTTAGGGGTTTGTTATTAATCCAGATGGATTCGGGCTCTTGTCCTGTAATTTGATAGTAAATAATTTAACGTAAAGTTACAATTTGTTCAGTAAGAGAGATAAATCACAGCTTCTCTCTTGAGATTATATCAATGTATTAGTCAAAGTATGATAATGGTGGTGAATCAATTATGAGGGGGGAAATTAACAGCACTGTCGTGTACTATGTTACTATGCATTAGCAGAGTAAAATACAAAGCCATTTTCAATATATTTGAAGTCTTCATTATAGTTCATACTGGCAGGACATATTAAGTTAAAAATAGGAAAACTCCTGACAAATGAAAAAATCTGGTATTATACCATGTGATATTTTAAAGGGGCGCTTTTCATATTTCTGGTATGAAGTTAATGGCACTCAACACTAACAGTGATTCATTATCTGAATTGAGTAATAGCTATCTCATGAGAATGCACAATATTTATTAACTTACAAAACACCTTAATTTTATTGTGTTCTTTCACATTAAATATCCCTTGAGATTCATTTTAAGAGAGAAAGGATTTAACTAACAAACTTACTCGGGCATAGAAGGCTGTGGCACTAAAATATGCTCTATCAATAGCATGAAGATCAGAGGTGTATTTTTTTTTCTGCTGCACATGAGATACTTCCCGTGAAGCATCTTCAGAAAAAGAAATATCTCACAAGTTCTAATTGCTGATCCTTCTGTGAAAGACATATGGTTATGTGGTTTTTGTGAAAGGTGCTGTTGTCAACTCTCTCACACACGCGAATGATCAGAAATTGTCGTTCAGAAAATAGCATTTTAATGTGTGGTAGCAGTTCTTTATGTTTGGGAGAGTAGGTCAATGCACACAGATAGGAATGTTGAACATTTATAATGAAACATGATGCAGTTGTACGTCTTTAAAAATTGAAGATGTGGCATACATTTTGATAATGGAATAATGGATACTCCCTACCCCAACTATCATCTCTGTTCAAGACCATTAGGATTCAGAATATTAAGAGCAGAGCAACTGGGCGTAACAGCCTACGTTCAACATCTGTCATGCTGGAGTCCATTAGTGTTCAATTGCATCCTATTGTTTTTGGATTATTCAACCTCATTTCATTGTCATTGCTTCTGCTAGGGATTAATCAGCTGTTTACAACTACACCAAGTTTTGGAGTCATAATGAAAACAATTGAGCTGTAGTTCTAAATAAATATACAGTATTCAGTCTGTAATGAAAAAAGTTACTAATTTATGAATGCTGGTAACAATTTAATTAAGCTTGAAATCAATACAGATAATAAATCGTTGTGTGGGAGGGTTCTTTTTTACCTTTTCTGTATATCATAAAATGATCATATGATATTTCCTTGTAAGTTTATTTAGATAATGGCTTTAATAATACAAGTACAGTAAAACAAAGATGTTTTGATTATGGGCTGTGGGTGTATGTATGATGATCTCTATCATTACAATTGGTAGCAGAAATGATCCCTTACTGCCAGCACGCGGATTTCTTTTTTTCACATCCTCTTTTATTCTCTTTACCTATTTAGGGATATTAATAAAAAGACACTTTTTAAAAAAAACACATAAAACACACATATATGCTTTAAAATGTTGTATTAAAAAGGGCAGTTTCCACACTGTTCATATACTTACATGTTTTTGTTTATGTCTATATCACAACCTATCCAAATATTTTTACAATCAATATTAGATAAATCCATAGCTACATTTTAACTGTTTAAATATATTCTGAATTATTTTTATGACACTGGATTTGCTGTCATGGGAATACATAATCCCCACTTTTCTCAAGATACTACTGCCTCTGCAATGTTTTGTACTTTATACAATATGAAAACTGTGAGTCCTGAAGGGTTTCTAATAATTTGAGTCTCCTTATTTCGGTACCATGTAGTGCAGAACTGTAGTATTCTCGGCCATATACTATTAAACTAATTCTCTGTTTCATTAGAACAGTTATTTCTTCTACCCTTAATACTATCTAATCAGAATTTTCACGTTTTAATGTACAAACACTACAATGCACAGAGATTTTTTTTTTCTGAGTTGCAACAGATTATCCATTGAAAGGATCTTTTGCTTAACTGCCCAGAGTCTTGTGGGGCCAGCCAGACACTACTCCAGATGGCAAGTTGTTAGGGCTGGACAGAATGGCTTTGGAAGACTTCTCAACAGATGAAGGCTGTAATGTTCAGATTTTACTGTTTTGTTTTTTTTTTTCCCCCTGTAGTTCCCAGGGTGGGAAGGTACTGGGATGGAAGCAGAGTGCCGCCCGCCCACCTGCTACCACCTGTTTAGCTTTTGCAGTTTCTATAAAGCCTCATCTTGTCTGTAAGACACATTCATTGCCTGCCGGCAGGAGTCAAGAAAGGAGAGATTTCTGTTCTGAAGTTATGTCTTCAGATCGCAACAGTTCTTCATTTCAAAATACTCTCCTAAACTGAATCAGAACTTCTTTCAACTGAAATGGTCATTTGGAATTGATGTGGTTTTAATCCATTAAGATCCTTTTTGGATTAAATGGATCATTTTCTTCGGTAACATACATTTTGAGAATGGAGTTTTCTGTCTCTTTTGAGTTTGAAGAAATTAAAAGAATGAAAGCATAAGACATTAAAAACTCTTTATTCTTTCTTTGAACAATAAGAAGCAATTTTCAGACGTTTCCAGAAGAACCAGAAGACTTTATTTTATTTTTTTTTTTAGGTGCTAATAGAAATAACCCATCTCTGATATCTGGAAACAGATTCAAGAGATACACAGGCTACTCACACGAGTGCTTTCCATACCACTTTTACCTAATTTTAAAAAAAATAATCTTTGTGTGTGTGAAACTGAAGCTGCATCAAATATGAAAACCTGTAAATCCAGTCATTTGGCTTCAGGTGTAGAATCAGACATGCAGTGCAGAAGCGGACCAGGCTGTGTTGTGAAGTGCAGTTCGGAAAGGATGGAGAATGCTGCAAAGAGAAGACTGGCTGCCAACGCCAGGGAGAGAAGACGGATGCAAGGACTGAACACAGCCTTTGATCGCTTGAGAAAGGTGGTTCCACAGTGGGGTCAAGATAAGAAGCTGTCCAAGTATGAGACCCTTCAGATGGCTTTGAGTTATATCATGGCTCTCACTCGAATACTTGCTGAAGCAGAGAGATACAGTACTGAAAGAGAATGGATTAGCCTTCACTGTGAACACTTTCATCCGGAGAGCTACCACCATTACACAGGACAAAAAATGGCAACGGACGGTGATCCTTATGCACAGCGAATATTCAGCTATCACCCTGAACACTTTCAAATAGCTAATTAGAACTTTTTACGAACTAAGAATATGCAGCAGGCCAGATGTGTAATTTAATAATTAGCAAGAGTTAATCTGCTTGAATAAGGTAATAGTGGCATTATAAGCTCATTCTTGTTTGCATCTTATAATAATTTGACAAGATAAATTTGCTTTGAGAACTTTAAATCAATATGCATTTAAGAAGATTGAATTTATTTAATGTTGGTGGAAAGCGTACTTTTAATTTGAAATCTTTCCAACAGTTGCTTCCTAGTTCATCTAGTTCGTTTGATTCTTTCATTAAATAAGTTTTAGGTTTTTTTTTTACTGTGATGAATCATGACAGTATTTTCTACAGATCACGGGCCAAATTGACCCATGGTGTGACTGAATAGAATAACAGCAGAAATTAACTTTATTCCATGCTTTTATTTTTATGTCAGCTTTGAAGTTATTATTTGGTTTGTTATCACGTAAATGGCTCCCGTGGAAAAAAGTTTTATAATGTATTGGAGTTCTAGTCCTCAGAGAACTGACTTTCTTAAACTTTGTAAGTTTGATGTATGGGTTCCAGAGTTGCGTAGGTTTGCTTTAATCCAGTTTATGGTGTCTCTTGTATGCTCGAAAAAGAGCTCGTTTCAGCTCATGGAAGAAATGTTTTTATTTTCAATGGCTGTAAAAGCACATGTGATTATATACCATTAATGAGAATGCTTGCGTGAAAATAACCTAAGCTTCTAGGGTTTTGTAGACTTTAAATGTTTAGATTTTATTTTTTAATTTTATGTTACCTGAAAACAATAACAGGTTTTGTAAATCATAAATAAAATGTTTTCTATAATATGTCCTCACCAACTACCTGAAATTCCTACTCTAGGAATTACTTACTGGTGGCTTTCCCACACCAAACATTACACTACTTCCATCACAGTCCTGGCATTTAACATGCAGAAGAATCAACAAGCAAATGATGCTTGCTTCCCAGGTAGAGTGAGAAGTGTGGTTTATGTACTCTCTGAAAAACAGCCCTTAAAGATGAGAGTTTAGTAAAATGTTATAGAGCATTCTTGCAAAGCAGTTGAGTTCATTTCTGCCCTGGTGATGCCCTGAATTGCTTTTTGTTTGTTTGCTTCTCTCACTTGAGGAAGATAGAGGGACCTGGGTAGAAAAGGTAGAAGAAGAAAGGTTGGGAAGGTCAAAAAGTGAGTAGGAGCAGGACAGCTGGAGGAGCAGTTGAGCTTATAGTAGGATGTAGAGTTTGCAAAAGTTTGACTGCCGATGTTTGTTGTGATGGCAGAAGACTATGAAGCTGAAAGGTGCTTCTGCGGGTGCTGCTGTGGGGAGTTTTCAGAAACAAGCTAGTGTTAGCCATGAGGGAGAAGGAGAAAAGGAGCTGCTGTCTCAACAGCTGTTGGTGGGTTTCCAGCAGGGAAGGCTGGCGGGTTCCCTGCTGGCTGCTGCCATATCTTATATTTTAGAATTCTTTCAAATGACAAATGAATAGCTTTGGTAGGAGTTATTTTCAACAATTAAGCAGCTTTCGGTGAAAAACAAAAGCATCAGTAGGAACTAAGCCCTGTTTTGGGGAAGAGGGACTCTGCTGCAGGAGCAGTTACATACAAAGACCTGACCTTACTGTCTGTCTGCTCTCAGAACCCTTATTGACGTTTTGCCCTTGGCCACCATCCGGCAGACTAGTACATTTCCTGGGGCAGAAGCTGGACTATTCCTGGAGAGAAAGCTGCTGGGACAGACTTTCAGGCTAGGTTAAACATATATTGAAGAGGCACTGTATATCCTGAGCAACTCTCTCCATAAAACACTGGCATTCAGGAAGGTTTTTTAATATATATTTTAGCTTCTCTATAGGTGATGAATAGTCTTAATTATTAAAATGTGGGCTTTTGCTTCTTGTGAATTACATTAGAACTTTATCGGCAAACAGAAAGCAGATTCAACCTTATGGGAATATGAAGTCATGTTACTCACTGATTTCTCTGCAGAAGTTTATGTAGAGAGAATAGAATTAGTTGTTGTCCATCATATAGCCAACTTAATACTGTTTGAATATTACTCATTGTTAAGTGACAAGTTTATGTATGTGTTAACAATCAATACAATCCTTAAATGATTAAATGATGTGCCATCTTACACTAATTTATTAGCCATAAACGCTAGGCAGACATTGTCTCACCTGCACTGCTAGCACAGTGGTGGGTTTTCCATCCTGAAATGGGAATATGACGCAAATAAATCGTGCAATTATATGATGTGGAAAACTTGGCTTAATGAAAGATAGCCTTCTAAACCTTAGGTGGGAAGGGTAATACAATACAAAAGTATAAATACCAGAGTAGTGTGCGGGAACAGTACTGATGTGTTTCTGCACTACTAGCATATAATTTGATTTCATGGGACATGTACATTGCAGTTTATATGTAATTTATGTAAAAGTACTTAATATCCATTTCTCTTCCGATTTTCTTTCTTCCATGCAGCATTGTAATTTACCTTCTACTGCATATGATGACAGATATAATTATAAAAATAATATATTAGTATGCAGTGAATGATTAAATGATAGTAAGCTCACATAAAGAAGAATAAACCAACACAAAACATAAAATATCTGTGGTCGTGTTACCAAAAATTATTAAGAATTGAAACCAAAGTCTTAAAAAGCACTTTAGTGCAGTAGATAGCTTGTGAACACTTTGTAAATCAGGTCATGGCATCAATCTGTTGCTGAACAATATGATAAGATTCTAATCCCCATTCTCTTAGCTTTCATTGTGCTAGTGGGAAGTGAATGTTTTATTGATCTCTTTATCTATTGATTATAATTAGAAATATTACTAGTGGAAACATTGGGATTTTATATGTTGCTGTAGTATTTTTATTTCTTGAGAGGGTGCAGTGTTGAGCTGGAAGTTGAGATATACAATTTACTATAGCACAGAAGGCAGCAGAGTAATTTCTTTGTAGTGATTAGAGAGCTGTCTGACTATTGATGATCTGTCAAAGCGTTTTAGGGAGTGGATTGGGGTGGGGGGGAAGTTTAATAATGAAAAATTCTTTCTGAAGGCAGTCTGAAATGTAGGTATTATCCATGCTAGTTAGGACTTCTCAAACTCAACAACTATTCAGGAAGTCATTGGCTTCTTTTCATAGCTTTCCTTTACAAATGCTTCAGTGACACATCGTGAAATGTGCACTTGACCATTTAACTTGGGCTTGATTATTGCTCCCAAATATTTGTTCCCCACTGGCTGCTTGATGCTTTTCAGATAATGGCTGTCACCCTTCTTCTGTACTGGACATTACTGGTATGGGCATTTGAAGCCCCTTCCCCTTAAATAGTTATTGCTTCCAATGCGCCTCCAATGAAGCAAAAGCCTAGATGCTCAGAGCTTGGGGTTTTCTTAGTGACTGAGTTTTGTCTGCTCATAAATTTTTGTCCCACTGAACAGCAGTGCAAACCTGAAATACTTCTATTTTTAGTATCAGTACATTGTAGTTCTATAACCACATTATTGTGAAAACATCAGGGATGAGAAATGCTTGCTTCATTAAATATTTGTTGCATGTTATACACATACATGTTTCACTAATGAAATTCAGTGTGAAATTCTAATGAGCTATTTGTGGGAAATTATCTTTTATTCTTCTAAAAGGTTCAGACTGCAGGGTTTTCTCTTTGGGGTAGCTATAGATACTCTGCTTCTATGATTCTTTGAATCATGCCACCCTGTTTTGACAAGGTAACCAGAATTGTTTTTGAACTCTGAACTGGAGTGACATTTTTAACTCCAGTGACTTTTCAGTGGCTGAAAGCAGAACTAGAGTAGCACATCCCCAAAATGTATGTTAGTAATGAAGTCAGTGGTTTGTTCCTGTCTAAGTATTGAGGTCATCAATGGATATGTATTAGCATGTCTTGCAACTTTAATTCATTCCAATTTTTTAGGCTTCTATTTTCCATTTCACCATTTATAAGGTATTTAGGGCACGGTCCATCTTGTACTATACACACATACAGGGCAAAGCTCAGTTCTCGACTGGCATTCCTAAATGGTGCTGCAGTGCAAATTCTTAAAATTAAAAATGTTGCTAACCTTAGTTATAGTCTTGTAAAGTCAATGACATCACAACTTCTTTATGTGGGGAAGCATCATGCTATTTTTTAATAATTAGCTGTTTCCTACATCTTGTTAAGTAGAACTTCCCTGGTGGAATCTTTGTGGAAGTCCCTACTGTGATGTGATTCCCTAGGTACAAATTTTTAAAAATATGATTTCCGGTCAAGTTTGTGATTTTCCAAAATAAGCTTTTGCCTTAAGATGAGTACCCTTACACTTATGTTTCCAGCTATTTAGGCTAAGCAATAAGGATGCAGTTCTCTGTAATTTAGGAGTGAAATTTACCTAGATTTTTAAAATTCAATAAGAATTTACAGAACAGCTTTTTTTTTTGCTGTAAATATGTTCAGCTGTTCTATCTCTACAAAATATCCAGGGAAAAAAACAAATGCATTGGGAATAAAGACATGTTTATTCACTGAAGAAGCAGTCCAGTGTTTCCTCTACACAGATATCTTATAGCAAACATTGATTTCACCTGGTACTTGGGCACTTTTTAAAAAATGCTTTATGTTTTTAACTTTAATTACATTTCAAGAAAATGTGGCTTTAAAAAATCCAAAGCAACCCCAGGTATAATATTTGAATATATTTTCTACCAAAGAGTACATTTTAATATTATCTACTAATTTATTTTTTCTAATTTGTAATTCAGTTTTCGTTTGTAGAGAAATTAGCACGCAAAATATATCTTATACAGAGTTTGCCTTAAATGTCTGCATATGTAACTCCAAGGAATAAGAAGTTCATTTTTGAATGGCTTTCTGCAGCCTGGGTTGCATAGTTGTAGGTTTTTTCAAAATTTCAGAATGTCTTCAGTATTTTTCCATTTCTTTACAAAACTGTGTTGCCTGCAACTGATGGTATGATCCTAAAGGATTGTCAATTTCTGAACAGAATTTCCCACTGATATAAATGGAGAATTCCACTTAAATTAAATGGCCCATGGTTTCTTTGTATTTTGCAATAAACGGTTCTTTATATCTATAGTGGACTAGAAGTATAAAGGCATTAATAAAAGCAGCTTGTGTTGCTCAGAGGAAATCGTAAAATGTGTAGGAGCTGCTTTAGCTCATGGAGCTGTAGCTGAGATAAAATGGTCTTAAGAATATTGTCTCTGACCTAGCAGGCACAGAGGTACATAGAAATCGAGCCAGATAGGGATGGAGAAACGTGGTTACATGGGAAAGCAAAATCAGCACCAGCAAATGTAATGGGGTGCATCCTTTTTTTCCCCTGCTCTCTTCTGTATCCGAGGTATAAGATCCAGCTTCCTTTGAGTGTTGGGTTGTACTCATGGACCCTTATGCAAAGAATGTGCTAAATCGTTCAAGTTGAAGACCTGTATAGCGAGGAGTAAAATTCAGTATTGTTTGTGTGTTTGATTCACCCTCATTCAATTTTCCCTTGTTCAAGTGCTGGATACACAGCTAAGGGTTGAAAAAATAAGTCCTCTGTAACAGGTCTTCAGTACCTTACTGCATAGAGGAAGGTCTAGGAGCGTTGGTCTAGACCCAGCAGAAAGGTATTTCAAGGAGAGTGTGTGGGCTGGGCGACTGATGTAGTAGACAGATTCTGCATGATCTCTGAGACACAATGGAGTTCAGCTATGACAGTCTGTAGGCAGAAGCATGCTCAGGCATAGGCTCTGGAGACTCATTCTCCAAGGTGCTGAGAATTTGGGAAACCTATTGACCTTTAAAACATGCAAATTGCCCTAAAGACCCCTCGGCTTTTGTTCTGGTACCCCTGAGGAAAGTTGATCTTTCAAACTTTGATGAAGGGGCTGAGATTATAAAAAAAAAGCATAATTTAAAACCAAAGCAAATTGATATTAAGAATTGTTTAAAAAAGCAACAACTGTATTTCACAACTACCTGCTGGAAGCATGGCTTGTATGTTATAACTTGACAGTATATTATTGTTTTCTTCGAAGTGACGTAAGGTCTGGTTCCGTTAATCATCTGTCACAGCAAAGTTCTGAGGAAACCTCTGGTCTTGTTGCATGCTTTCACAATTATTTGAACATGAAGAACACACTCTTGTATGCAACTCTGAAGCATTTATTTAAGTTTAGGTGAGACGAAGAGAAATACATTACTGAACAGGCAGATATTTGTTTTTTCCTTTCATGTGCACTTAAAATATACTTTCAAACTGACATTAACATTTTTCTTCCCAGTGAGAATGACTTCGGATCAAAAAATAAAAAATATCAACTTTAATCAAGAAAAAATTATAAAATAGAATTTTAAGGCTCAAAGTGAACATCTTTGTCTTGGAAATAGTAAGGCAATTAACAAGGAATCACTTCTACGATATTTAACAGTTAAAATATTTCATTAGGTCTTGCTAATCATTTTTTATGAAGACATTTTCCAGAAACTAGGGCTTTTAAACCTGGTAGCATTAAGGACACAATTCTTAAAGGAATTCTTATTCCAGATTTGTTGCTTTGATACTCTAAACAGTTGGAATTGGCAATTGTTTACATTTAAGATAAAGACCACAGACTTGGCTTTTCGTATTTGAAGTGCGTGCTCTCATCTTTTCTTCATTCAGAAGGTATGCTCCACCTTCCATATGGAACCAAAGGAACTCAATCCAGCTGTTTTAAGGCAAGTCCAACGATATCAATGCAAACTGCTGTGTGATGCTGCTGAGGACTGGGTTTGCACCAAGCTGGACCAAAATTTTAAAGCAAAGATAATACTTTTGCTTTCTAGAATTGCAATACAAAAGTTGTCATCTCTGCTCTTTGAACTATACGGTGCCTCTGTTTGGTTGTATACAAAGCCAGCACTAGAAGGAAACAGGAAACTAAATAAACCTACAAGATTCTGAATCAGAAAACATTGAGAGGTTACAAAACGGAGCATTTCTGTATCTCACTGATGCAATGTTATGCTCCACATTGCGGTGATTTAATGGACTTTTGGAAGATAATAGCTAACAATGACTTCAGCGGAAGTTCTAACATTGAGTTTTGTTGTTGCAGTAGCCTGCCCTGAATAAGAGAATGAAATACCATGTTAGTGTGAAGTCAAATTGCTTATTCAATTAAACAAAAACAATGAGCAGCCAAGCTGTTCAGGAAGGGAGCACAGTTGCATAGTCTCCAGTGCATCTTGACACAGTGTGATTAGATAGTGCCATCCTTCACAGGACATGAACTCAAACAGCACCTCATGTTTTCTGACAACTCAGTGTTGTCTCTGCTGCTTACACAAGCTTTTTTCCCTTGGCTTTTCCATCAGTTAACAATACAGACATAATCTTTGTGGTTTTTTTCTGGCAAGTCTTCTTTGTGATGAGCACATCAATGCTACTAATTAACAGCATTTGCATCCATTCACATGAGCTTCCTTTGCATACTTGTTTTATGGTCTCAGTATATGCAGAGGAGAAATTTCCTGTAGCAGCTAACAAGCAAAATTTAATGACTATAGACCATTTCGGATCAGATTATGATTTTATTTGTATTAGATGCACTGGAAGTAACTGAAATTCCTGACTTCTCCATTATGGAGGGAGATGTGATGGGTAAAGTTTTGATCCTTTTTTTAGTAAATACTGTCAAGAAGAGAATGTTCAGCTGACAGATTTTGGTGATGCATTCTCTGTAGCCTACGTCTCAGTGGGACTTCTGGGACCTCTTCTTGAATGACTAAGTATTAATCCTTGTTACACAGATATTCAGGAAAAGTCTTTCAGCAATAGCTTATTGTCTTCCCACTTCCAAAGAACTGAATTTACATTTTAAAAAAACATTGTACCACTTAACCCTCAGCTTGTCAGTTCAGGTTATAATGATGTAAGTTTGGAGACATTCCACTGAAATCACTGAGAAATGGTTGAAGAGATGTGGTTTACATGTTTGCTCTGTGCGCTTTGTCTTTTCATTTGTACTGAGTTTGTGTGTGTTGTCTGATGTTGTAAAATGTGAGAACCACTACTACTGGCAGTAATATTAACAAGTACCATTCCAGCACTGGTTACCGAATATTTGCTAGTAAGCACTACTATTCCTTTCTTCTAAATTACGTAAAGAACTCTGATTAAAGCGATCACTCTTGTAGCTAGAATTGCCTAATAGGATGCATCCCAGACAAAAAGGAGAAGTTTGTGCTTGCTTGAATTCTTAGTTTCTACTCAGTCAATAGGTAACTTAATCCACATAGAGCATTCAGGCAGGCAGTGGAAAGTAAAATAATGTAGGAAGCACAGCGATTTAGGCCTGAAGGAACCTCAGGAGGTCAACTGGTCCAACCCGTCACTCAAAGCCCAGCAAGGGGCCCACAGACAATCGCTTCACTAAGCCTGTGCTAGTATAAAGCCTGGTGACTGATATATAATTTGGAATACTTTGGATCAAAATCTGCTCTTCAGTTCTGGCATGAAATAATGGGAAGACCAGGGCTGTAGATGGGAGTAGAATTAAGTCTTTCATGTCTTAATTTCATCTCTTCCCACTTCCCAACAGCACTGGATTAAATAAGCAAAATCCAATAACTTTCCTTGGATTATTTTCCCAAGAGTAGTTACTAACATGGGAAACTTTAAATTTTGGGTTGCCCAACTCTGACTCAGTCTAGGTTTAGTTTTGGAATCCCTAAGCCATCCCGAAAACAAGTGAAGATAAGAGGAGCAGTAGGTTCTCTATCCTGGAAGATCAGACCCACAATGTGTCTTAAGTTGGGCACCCCATAACTGTATTTAACTTGAATCAATGCATCACTTTTAATAGCTATTAGTTTTATTTTGTTTGCCAGGGAGGAGGCGCAACGTGGGCAACAACTGGTATTTTGCTTTCCAACTGAAATACCTGCACCTTGTCTTGTCTCTCAGGATAAGAATGTGTTTTAGCTTCCTGGTCTGTTCAGTCTGGGGTGAATTTCTAACAAAAGCATGAAAGTTATAATGATGCTTTTGGTTTATGGTCTTCACTCTGGTGGGAAGTGGAACAATACAAGAAAATCACTTTCTCTAAACCCTTAGGAAACCAACAGTGAGAGACAACATAGGCAATACTTGTGGGAAACCCAGTGAAAGGCTATTGCTTTCTCAGTCTCTGGCTATATGCAGTATCCTTTTGCTCATATGATAACTCCTCATTGTTTTCTTTGCATGTGTAATTTTTTTAAGTTATATTTTTAGATTTGAAAAAATCCAAATAAGGTCTAACATGAAAGTATCCGTTTATTTTTCTTTTCATCTCTGTGACTTTGTTCAGGACTTTGTTGCATTCACCAGCCATGTCGAAAGCAGTAAGAACTGCTTGAAAACAATGTCCAAAGAAGAAGGATAGTAGTAATTTAAAGATGCAGGAAATCATCTTAGATATTCACAGATTATAAGTGCTGGGAGGTATTAATACAACGGTGTAGATGCTAAATAGATTTAAATCAATCATTTAGTGTTGTCACTTAACACCTTCTGTTGCACTTTCATTAAATTGCCTTATTTATTACTATTAGTTATTACAGTAGGTTTTTTGCAGATAACTGTTGCTTAACTTGATAACTTTTATATTTTAACAGAACTTTCTCTGTCTTTATAGTAGACATCACATTTGTGATTATTTCCAAAATGATGGGGAAAATTTAAGTTCCACCAGATTATAGTTCCTTTCCAGGTAGTTAAAAACGAGCTAGATGGTAGATGCACTTCTCTTTTAGTCAAGTTAAAAATTAGGAAGAAGAGACCGGTATTTTAAAACTGTGAAGTTACAAGCTTGTTATCATCTGTGCTTAAAGGCAGAGAATTTCTGTCATTGTAAAGAAAAAAGTATGAAGCGCGTCTGGAAAATAGTTTCAGCTATGGGCTCTAGAGAACGTGCTTCAGACGACAGGAATTTTGGTTTCCTATGTTAACGTCCTGTACACGTACCCTATACCTTACTTTATGAATCCTTACACCATGAGTACACAGTTCATGGAGTACACACACACACACAAATATAAATATATAGGGTATACAGCTGTACCTACATGAAACGCTATATTTGTCTAGTCTTGAGTTCAAAAATTCTAAGATTATCTGGCATAATAATATATAAAAATGAGTTACATCTTTTCTCTTTAACTTGTGCTTTGTTTTCTGGCATGTTTTTTATAATTACATTCAAAGTCTTGTTGTTTACCCTCATTCAGGATTGTTGTTAGTGTAATGTCAATGTTTTCACTGGCAGTATTCCAGCTAAACATCATCAATCCTTAAGGTGGCTTGCTACAGTACAGTAGCTTTAATTCAAGCAGTAAAAGTGGTATTGGCTTTTAAGTGGTGAAAACTATGTTGACTATGTAATTCTTAGCAAACTACACAGTACTGCATTTATTGCACAACACTCCATACCACAATTATTCTGCAGTAAAATAATATGCAAAAGTCTTGTGTGATAAGTTACTTGCAACATTTGCAGCAGCAGTACACTTAATTACAAACAAGTTCCTTGTAAACCTTGAGCATCTTGACTTGTACCTCTTTTTTTTTCACAGTTCTAGTATCTCTGCAGGTGTAACTGGAACAATTGTTTGTTTGTTTTTCAAAGTTCTTCGCTCTCCACCACCTTTTGGCTTGGGGATGAAAACAGCATGGGGCTTTCAGTAGTTGGGAAGGTGGGAAAAATGTCGAGTCCTTGACTGGTAAGGTTTGCGTACCGGTTGCCACCAGGTCGAAGCTTTATTGGTTGTGGAATTTGACGGTGCCACTGAGCTGAAGCAACAGAAATAGAATAGGCTGTATAAACCTCTCAGTAAGTTAGCAATGAAACAACAGAAATCAATGCACACAACTAAAAAGTTGCGTCCAACATCCTTGAAGAGACCACAGCATTGTTGTTCCCTGTTTTAGGGTCTATTTCTTCAAATATTATCATTTATGTAGTTTATAGGTTGAGTATTTTTGTTGAAGTCTACAGATGGAATGCCAGTACAATGGCAATGTTTACATGGATTTCACTAATTCCAAAATGTAATCATTTGATCTTTGGACCCTTCTCCAAAGCTCTTGCAATCAAAACTGAAAACATACCGTAGCTCAGGGGAACTTTTCTTCGTGGTATTTTTTTCGGTGGTATTTAATTTCAAAGTTATAAAATAATCACTTTCAAAAAAGTGATTACAATTTTTATTTCCCTTTACTACTTGTAGCTAGTAACATGTTTCCTAGATTTCTTTAAAGATACTGAAAGAAATGTAATCCAAAGACACATATTCAGTAATTTAAAAATAACATTCAACATGTTTCCATATGAACAAATACCATTATAAGTTTGTAAGAATATTTAGCTACTGTGTAATACTTAACAGTTACCATTCTTAAAGCACTTCAGAAAGGGGAAATTGATACTATCTTTGCCGGTATTTATCCATACAAAATCTCCAGCTCTGCACCCAAAGTGGACAAACATATCTGTCAGCAATTAAAATGAAAGGGTAGAAGTTCAGGCTGCGATACTCTGAGAACAGCTTAGTGCAGGAGACCTACAATCTACATTAAGCATTGATAGGAAATGTTCATTATCTTTCCATGCTGAATTTTGACCCTGTCTATCTGGAAATATTTGAAAAAGAGTCTCCTTTTTTCTTGCAGCCCTCGGTTTGTTTCTATTTGAACAATACACTCATTATTTACTGTATTTTTTTCTTTTCACAGGGGATTGCAAATATCAGACCACACTTTCAATCCCCCGGCCCCATCCATTCAAAATAGCACTAAGAAAAATTATTTCTGTCACTCCCTTTGGTATATGAGATTTGCAGAGTTTTTAGAAAATATGGTTGGAATCAGGAAGCATTTCTTACTTTCCATCTTTTTCCTGCTTGTACCTTGAATCTTCCATATGAAAATGTAATTTATGTCTTGCAACATTTAAATAGCTAAGGGATTTTTTCATTTTATGTGACCTTTTTTGAATCACTGTTACCAGCCCTCTCTTGAACATTATGATACCATTGTCTATATCACCACAAGGTGGCAGAACACTGACAGAGATGCACTGTTGACTTGTGCTTATTCCTGATTATTAAGTGGTTTTTTTGAAAAATGAGAAATGCAAGGTTGAAAACGTGGGGTTTTTTTCCTTTGAGGGTATGTTTATAATCCAATAATTTGTGGGATGCGTTTTCTGTTTTGTTATGCTGCTTAAGTGATCAAAGTATGAGTACTTGCTCTAGATAAATTGTCTTAACTTACATCTTGCATAGTTACAGAGTAATTAAATTATGTGCTGTGGTTCTTGAACTGGGCTGGGGCCTTCCGAGTTCCAGACGAACATATTAGATGCAAACTAGCCTCCATTAGTTGGGCATTGTTTGCATCATACGTGCTCTATAGAAGAAAGGGTCTACTTTCTTGTGTGCAGTTTATTGTTCCATCTCAGGTCAGGGCTGCAGCACAGATGTGTGTGTCAGAGGGAACAGAGTTAAGGTTCAGCTTGAATTTAGTTCAGTTTATTATATGTGTCTAGGGAACTTGGAAAGTTGAAAAAAGGTTGGAAAGTTGGAGTAGAGAGTCATAGAATCATATAATAGTTTGGGTTGGAAGGGACCTTTAAAGGCCATCTAGTCCAAGCCCCCTGCAATGAGCAGGGACACCTTCCACTAGATCAAGTTGCTCAGAGCCCTGTACAACCTGACCTTGAATGTCTCCAGGCATGGGGCATCTACCACCTCTCTGGGCAACTTGTGCCAGTGTTTCATCACCCTCATTGTAAAAAACTTCTTCATTATATCTAGTCTGAATCTTCGCTCTTTTAGTTTCAAACCATTACCCCTTGTCCTATTCCAACAGGCCGTACTGTAAAGTTTGTCCCCATCTTTCCTATAGGCCCCTTTTAAGTACTGGAAGGACACTGTAAGGTCTCCCTGGAGCCTTCTCTTCTCCAGGCTGAACAACCCCAACTCTCTCAGCCTGTCCTCATGGACAATGAACTAGGTGAGGGATGGGACCAGTCAAAGAAAATAAATTCAAATTTGTTTTATTTACTAGCCAATACTTACCATATATGTCAAGCCTAGCCGTACAAGAGACAATACCAGCTTCATTTTTTGCAGATAAGGTATACCAGCCAGCATCTGCTTTCTTGGCAGGTTGAATGAGGAGGCAGACATACCCTGTTGTATCTTGGTGCATGCTGGGAAAACAAGTGTTTTGGAATTGGTATTTGTCAAGAACTTATCAACTTCGAGATTTTATAATATGTATATTAAATATGAATTAGATAAATTGTAACTTCTATTCTCAGAGGTAGCAGCCCAAGACATTTATAGTCAATAGATTTGCTTTCAGTATGGTGTCGACCAATGATCAGAGATCAAAAAACAAATCTGTTCTTGCTTCTCTCAGCTGTGCAAAGCCATGGTGTGGCAGTGTGAGCTGAATTGTTGCTCTGTATGTGTTAATATTGGAATTGTTTATTGAATTCCAATGAACTAAACCCATGCAAACCTGCTGCATGGTCATACTGTATTTTTTCCTAGTTCAGAAGCTGAAAGAATAACATAGCAAAATACCAAGAACATTTGTACGAAATTGTGATACTGTTTCACAACAGTAACTAGAGCCAGTCAGAAACTTTCTTATGGCACCTTTCCATGAGAAAATGCCTTAAAGATTTGCTTGGCCAACAGACTAAAAGAAACGTTCTTCATTATTCCCTCCTCTTCCCTCCAGTGGTCCAAGGCCTTCTGTCTGCAACTTCCAGGAAAAGCTATTCAATAGTATATCAGAGAACTGAGGCTCCTCTGCTCTCTAGGCAGTGGCTGGTCCTTTTTATCAACCCAAGTGTTTCCCTCATTATAAAGGAAGAGGTGGGAGACGAGCACACCAGAATACTTGGAGTTGCAGGAAGTTCTGAAATTTGAGATTTTGTTTCCTTATGAACTGGAATGAAACATCAAACCACAGAATTTCAGGTCAAGAGGACGTTTTGTGCTTCCAACAGCTCTAATAAAAAAGGGAACATCCACCCTTTGTTCCCTGCACTGTGGAATTTGCTTTATGCTGGGGGTGCAGTAGTGTAGGCTCATGCATGTCCATAACATGATACAAAAAAGGTCTGTTGGCTTCAGACAGGAAGATAATAGTGAGGCAATGTGGGGACAAACAAGGACAATGCTGCCCATCGCTCACATGGATCGGTGCAGAACCGCTCCAAGCCTTGGGGGCAGGCAGTCTGGTTCTGAGTGGCTGAAATAGCAGAGGTGTTACAAGCCTGACATTAGCTCCTGGCGTTCTGAGGTGTGGGAGGTTTCCCTTAGTGCTGCTGCGGAGCCAGTTTTCTCTACAGATAGCCTGCAGGGTATGCATGTGAAAATGTTGGAGCCAAGAGAAATAAAATATTAAAAATCAGATTTATGCTGAAGTAGAAATGTTTAAAAAATGAATGAAAGGAATTAATTTCTCATTAATTACAACCAGGCACATTATTTCGTCAGCTTTTCTTTTGCAAAACCTAAAAAGTAGTGATGCATTTGAATGCAAGAGCTGAACCCAAACATTGTTGTATTTTGTAAGCATGGATCAAAGTCTTTGCCTATGTTTGTGACCAAACTTTGTTATCATCCTCTATATCTGATGTGCTAAACTCTCTATTATCCCCTGCTCTTGGGCATTCGAAACCATGTTCTATATGTTCTGAGTTTGAATTCATCCATAGTTAGAACTAAACTGAGAAAAAATAATTTAGAAGGAGAATAAGGTGCTAAAATGCATTAAAAATACCATATTGTAGTATCTTTGATAAGAAGATGCATATGCTGCATCAGGCCTATCGCCCAGAAGGTCTGTCACCTCTCTGAAGCAGGGGCATATTATGCTCCACACCCTTATTCTGAACCAAGGAAATAGCTATTGTTCACCTCACAGCGAAGCAGGCATTTTAAAACTTCATGTGGGTGAAAGAAGTTGTTTTAAAAAGAGCACTGCCTGTACTTATCGCACAGGTTTTCATGGAAACAATTGGTCCAGCCACCAGAATCTCCAAGCATGGGTACGATGGTACAGTACCTCATCCTCTCTCTGTTTGACGGGATGGTCTCGTTATCTTTCTTCCAGTAAAATATGGGGGGTGGCATTCCCACAACTCTGCACTCTAATCTGACGGGGTACCCTTCAGGAACACCGCAGTTCTGAAGCTTCTCCAAAAACATGGGGGCTTTTTTTACTTCCTTTGCTGGAAAAAGAAAAAGAATTCTTGAACAACAGGGTTTTTCTTTGTTTTGTTTTGAACAATATGGAAGAACAAGATCAGAAATTATTCTTGTGATATCAAAACAGGTTGTGAATTTTTAATGGGGTATTAGAAGGAAAGTGAAATACTATGACATGGCCTCTGTAAGGGAGCATAAAGAAAATAATAGACTGACCTGGTATTCGTCAAAGAATGTATGCATATCTAATGGGTCTAAACATACTGCCTTTGCAGGAAATTAATGCCAGATCTATGGATTTCAGTAGCTCATATCTTGTAAGGCTTTAATGAAGAACAGTATTCGGATTTGTATTTTTTCTATTTAAAAACATTTTTAAGCCAATAAAATTGTGACTGACATCTAGGAGACCTCAACATATATTATGAATTCAAACACTAACCATTTTCCGGGAGAAAATGAAGAATGTCACTTTGCCGAGACAAGAGAGGTAAAGTGATGATGAGAGAGAATTCTTACAGCCCTCTTTTAATAACAGGAGTGCACCTATCGACTGAGCACCAGGTCCATTTTCCTCCAACAGATGAGTTTTCTAGCTGTTGAACTCTCCTGCTATCAGTGGATTAACTATTTATTTATACTTATCTGTAGGGAAACTAAGGCACTTTTGAAGAAGCATACAAATAACTACAACAACGTGACTAGTTTTTCAATGATTCTTACCTACAACAGTGAGCTCCAGACTAAATGAATTTTGTCCTGTTTTATTAGTGGCAAGGCAAGTGTAAGTTCCAGCATCATTTTGTGAGAGAGGATCAATAAGCAGAGAGTGAACTCCGGTCTCTCTGACCAGCATCTTGTGGGTGCCATCTGGTAGCACAGGTTTGCCGTTCAGAAGCCACGTCAGATCTGGAGTTGGTAACCCACTCACCTAACAGACAGTGAAACAGCTAGAGACAAGTGTCAACCTGACAAATAGTTTTTAGTAAATTCATAGGTAGGCCTTTTTTCAGATTCCATCTGAATGATGTCAGAATCTAGAACAGAAAGATTTTTAAAATTTTTTTATTTCTTGGCTTCTGTTTTTCTGCTGATTGGTTCCAAAAGGGAGAAAACCAGAAAACAAAGAAACAACAAAATCCCCAGAGAAACAAATACATGAAATGCCTACATTTTTCTTAGTCAGAAAGGAAGAAACTTGGTTATATATCAGATTCACAAAAGACTCCTAGTAATCTGCTAATTTTCTTTTATTTTTTTTAGTGCTGAGTATAAATCAAAACCCAGGATCCAAACCACTACAGAGATGAAAGAGAGTTCTATACAAATGACTTTGTATTTCATAAAATTTGATGCGAAATGATATAGCTCTTTGTAGATGTTAAACTTACAGGCTTTAGAACACTATAGACTAAGTATTTTATAGAAAGATTATTAGACTTTATTATACTCTTAAAGATCTTTCCAATAGATAGAAGTACTTATTCATGTCTACACTATTGCTTTCCAAACAAACAATATTCTACAAACCAGAGAAAGCGGGAAGTGGAACTTGCCTGAACGAGGACTGCTGTCTTCCAGGTTTGTGCAATACCAGGCATGCTTTAAGGCTTCACAAGCTCTGCCAGGATAGCAGAGCTAAGAATAACCAAATTCTTTGGCATGCTCCCTAGTAAACTTTACATTGTAAATTAAGTAGTAATGAATTTTGTTCATCTCCAGGGCATTAACTTCTGCTTCAGATCGTCTACCCTCTTCAGGGTAGGAGACGTTCTGGAGCATAGAAGACGTCAGTGTCAGCACTACCATGTTTGCTGTGCTACTGCGACATAGAGGGACTACCAAAATATGTTGGAGCAGATGAGCTTCTTAAAGCTGTTCAATAACAGGATGTTCACTGCTGTACTCTAATCTCTGACAGCTCTCTCATGTGGGGATTTGAATCTGTAAATGGGGACGTTTCTGCATCTGTGCATGCTGGGGAAGCATAAAATGAACTGGGCTCTGTTCCCTCTTTTCAGGGAGTATTAATCTGCAGTAATTCAGTCCAATACAATGGGAACATTTGTTTGAACAGTATACGTGCTGAATCCTCTCTTTCTCATGGTTTTGTGCTATTCTGGATTATGTTCAAGAATCTGATAATGGAGCAGAAGGACCTGTCATTCCCAGATGAACTTCTGGAGTTCAGACTGGTAAAGGACATGGTGAACATATCTAGTAATTTGAATGACCTTGTAAGTGAACCTTCTATTTCTGGGGTTGTGTTTTCTGTGTTCTTCATTCCATATAGCATGTGTTGAAAAGAAATCCCCTGAATCAGCTCAGAGACAATGGCAGTAAGAAATAATTTTAAAAAAATGAAGCATTAAAACTTCAACAGAAGGTGTTCATGCATGCAATAAAGAACATGAAAACACTTAGCAATACATGTACAGAGGTAGGGAAAGTGAGAATGAACAGAGGAAACGGTTAATACCTTACAATCCAACCTACAAAGTCGCCCCTCGTGTGCTACCATGTCACCCGGAGCCTGTAGAAAGTATGGCCTGAAAAAGCGTTCTTGAACTGCCTCTTTGTCTCCTTCTGGCACCCGGGGTCTTGTTCTGCAACACAAAAATTGCATGTATATGTTTGGAAGCCAAACTTTTTTTCCTAATGCTTTAAAAAAGGAAGAAATTGTGGAAAAGGATGAACAGATAGCTTGAGTTAAATAAAAGGGCAGAAAGAAATGGACTGATTGTAATTTAATGCTTGCATATTTTCCATTTAGAAAGATTATCCAGTTAACTATATTGTGTAGTATTGTTGGATTCCCAAGCTGTCCTTTGCTACTTTTTGCTTTTTTGGCTGAATTTCATCTTGCTAATCCATCCTTTGCTTTTAATTCCACTGCAACAGGTAAACGAAATAATACTTTACACAGAAACTTCCCTCTATTTGAAGATGACCTTCAAAAATACTACATTCTAGAAGTGACCTGTTGGGAGGGAATTGCTGGTGTTATTTCCATTCTATGGCTGAGAACTGAAGTACAGAGCGCACTGAAGTACAGCAGCTGGTTATTTTGAATGCCTTCAGTAATAAGCATGAAGGGGGTCCAAAGGAGTTATCTTTCCTTTTACCTGTGAGGCTGAATTGTTGATATTCGGCCCCGAACAGGGATACTCTGAACCATCAGGTGGCCTGAACAACTGATTCTCCCCTGAAAATCACAATCGACACAGAATTAATAGTTGGTTAATAGGTCATTTAATTTTAAAGTATAAATGCTTAACATTTACAATGCATCAGGGTTTTTTTTTTAATGAAGTAACTGAACTATCGTGCAAATATTACTTTTTCGAAGCAAATGCTATTAGCATGCAGTGAAGTGGAGTTAAGGCAGGGGTTTCTTTGTGTGTTTCTCAGACTCTTCAAGGCTGTGGCAATGCATTTAGCCGTGGTGCTATGTAAACCAGCTTAAGCAGCGTCTGTCCCTGCTTGTTCATTCCTGTCTCTGTGTCTCCACAGGTGCTGCCTGCTAGTACCTTTGTACTAGCATTTTTGTTAGCTGGGTTGAAATATAATTCAGAAAAAAGGAAAAATTTAAACTGTAAAAAGTTGCCTGATCTACTTGAGTGTACTGCTAAATAAACAGCTAAGCTAACGCATAGGATGAAGGAGAATGGTATTAGGGGACGAGACTATTTGCAGATCCACATCTTTGCATCCTAGATAAAGAATAATTGTGTTTGGTAACACTTCCAAATTTGACGTAACTTTTTGTTTCCCCTTGCTCTATTCTTTCTGCCTGAAATATCACATCTGTCTTGTCACCACATCTCAAAAGGTATCTGTCAGCAACAGAGGTGGGGACAGAAGATAGGGCATGAGTTATTAATGTGAAAAAATGTTCTTCATGATTGTGACTGGGATCTGTTAGAATAGGGGAGTAGTTTTGTCATTTTTCGTTATATGGTTTCTTCTCTGATCCTCTGAAGCATCTGATTTTTGATACAGTCACCACTCGATGTCAGACTAGGTGGCCTAATCTGTGTTCCTATTAATAAATTTTAGAAAAAGATGAGACAAACTTTTTTGTAGAGGAAAACAGAACACCTTACTTGTGGGTTTGCAGCCATAATCGTATAGTTGCCGTCATCATCATTAGTAGAAGCTTCAATATGTAAAGAACATGTTCCATCTTCTTCTCTGTTCATTTTGAAATGTGTGTTTTTCTTTGAAATCTGCTTGCCATCCTTGAACCAGTACACCTGTAGTGATCAGACCACCCCCACCCAGTGACTTAACACTTGCTCTGTAGTGGAATAGTGACTAGAAAAAATGTAGATCAGAACATGACAAAAGTTGCCCAACTGCTAGTAAAAATTTTAGAACATTATAAAATTTGCAGATCAGTTACAATGTGAAGTAGAATGATTCCAGACTGAACTCAGAAAGTTGACTATCTCCTTTACATAGCTGGGCCTGTCAGGTTCTCTTTTCATGGCTATAGACACATAACTGGTGATCTCAGATCAGTTCTCATCTTTCTGAGAAGTTAATTTTTGGGGGGTTATGAAGTTCTGTTTCTCTTGGGGTCAGGGATACAGTACATCAAAGCCTGATACATGCTCAGGAGCCGATATTGTTATTTTAGAAAGTGGGAGGGAAATAATTTGTTCTAGAGCTCTCTCCACAGAGCCATGTTCTTAAGAGTGAGACTTTCCAGAGGGGTGTATAGAAAATAGCAGGTAGTTGATTTTTATTCCTTTACTGCTAGCAGTGAGAATGACCTACCTTGGGAACAGGTATTCCAACTATTTTGCAAGTGAATGTAATAGGAGATCCTTCCATTACCCGGAAGTGCTTCAGTCTCTTATCAAAGATGGGTGCTATGTATTTGCCTGTAGGGATGTCCTCATGTTGGACTTCATCATCTGATTCATCCACCGGGGTACGTTCAAGGCGAAATTCTATTTCGTTCATCAGCCTCTGCTCAAAGCTTGAAATCCTGTATTCCTGCGGAGTGAGAGAGGCACGGTTCTGAACAAGAAGAGTCGTGTTCTGTGGTATTTGCAGTCATTTGCGCTTTTAGACTAATTCCCAAATGAGTGAAAATAAAAAAGCCTACGTAAACTAGGACATATTGAAACAGTTTGAATTGGTCTGCAGACACAGATTCTTGCTGCATCTTAAGTTTGCAGAATGTGACTAATGAAACTGAGTTTTTTGAGAGGCAGGTAAAAAAATCAAACACACAATTACTCGAAGTCCTTATGAAAAAACTGTACTCTCGCACACTGTTCGTCAAAAAAGATCATTAAAACATACCAAATTTTTGAGGATTTTGTGTTGAAATGTTAGCCACCTGCTAATTATAGAAATGAATACTAGTATATATTTCAACTCAGAATTAAATAAGGAAAACTATCCCTCCTAAAAGAGAAAGCTAGGAAGAAAGTGAAATATTGTCAGAGTAATTTACTTTCAGATTAAAACTTGACCAGATTTCTAGCTGGTGTAAGCAAAACATTTAAATCCCTAGAAGATTAAACAGATGATGCAAGAACACCAGTATATTCCTACATAAATGACCATTTCCAGATAGTTTGATGTGATTATGAGCCTCCTCCTAATCCCCCAAAGTCAATTAACTAACATAGACAGCAGAAGAATATCTTGCCTAAGTCATTACAAACTGTCTTGTGGGGAAGCTTGTATGTAGGCCTGTAGCAGTAACTAAATCACTTTGCTCAGAGCTGGATTTCTGCAGTTTGTAAGTCCAGAGCTTCTGTTGAGGGCACTAACATTTCTGAGAGCAGGCTTATGTTTTATTCTACTTCTATGGCAAGCTGGGGTCTTCAGAATTTCACTTTAATTTGTCAGATGATAGTGCTATTACAACAGGTTTTGTTGCTTTGTTCTAGGAAGGAAATGATCTGTGGCTTGAAAGGGAAGTACTCGAGCAATTCCAAAAGTGAAATTCTCATTTTTAAGATAGAATTTTAGAAACTAATGAATAGTAAATAAGGATCTATCCTATCCTTAGTTATATTCAATTTGCTGAAAAAACAAGGTTCAGAAAATGCATCTTGTCTGAAATCTTATAGAAAGTTAATTACAGAACCAGCAAAGATCCCAAATTGCTGAGACTTACATCCCTGATCATTTACCTGTTCCATCATACTGCTGATTATACTCTTGACTAGTAGCTCCCAAATAGTAAGGAGCAAAGGTGGAGAGGCAGCACACAATTTTAGCTGACAAAGTCTTCTAATATCTTCAGGAGACGAAGGAAACGGAAGTGGCCAAAGGTTGAGATGTTACAAGGGAGTTTTGAGGAGACAGGGGTCTGAAACTTGGGGGTGAGAGGAGGAAAACATGGCAGCCACGAAACTTGAGTTAAAAAAGTTGGAAATTGCCATGATGGAATAAATGCCCTGGTAATATGTGATTTTGGTACTGTAATGGTCGATGTTGTATGTTGGTCTTTTAATCTAAAATCTTCTTTTGAGGGGTTGCTTTAAGGTCAGATCCAATAAAGATTAGCTATGGTAGGAAAAGGCAGACAGCTCAGAGTAGGAAGGAGAGAACTTCCATAAATTGACTTTCTTTACTGGAAACTAAGTCTTCCTTCCACTCCTCCCTCCTTCTCTGGTGCTGCAGGGATGTTCCACACAGCTTTGGAGCAGTGCCCATAATTACGAGGTAACAGAAGTGTTCAGAGGGAGCTTAGGTTGCTGGGTCCCCCCTTCAAGATACCTTCCTTACCCGTCACACTCCCCCTCCACTCTGACAGGGACAGTCTGCTCTCTGATACTCTCTTCAAATGTACCACCGCGAGTACAGCTTTGCCAAGTAGAGTTTTTGAGATTGGAGGCCTGTAGAAGTGTGCGAGATGTGCCAAAGGGTGGGAGCCAGCCACTAGATGGTATCATCCACTTTCTTAGTTGGCTTTGTTTGCTCTGTGGGCTGGTGAACAGCTGGTGATCAGCAAACAGCCTTATAAAGTTTCATCTTGTTGAGCTTCTTTTCTTTCATGCAGCATGTCTCAACGAATCACTTTAATAGATCAAATTCTAATCTCAGATAAGCCAGCGTAAAACCAGAGATTTCTCTCATTTCTGACCAACCAAAGCTATCATTTTTCCATTTAGATGGCAAGAGCTGGCGATAGTGTTCCAGGGGAAAGTTAAACAGTCTTTTACCCTTGATACTGAGAAAAGGCCTATGTGTTTTTGGGAAGGAAGAATAAAGTAAAAATCAGGGTGTTACTACTATGTTCTAAGCAGCAGCCAAGTCACCAAAATGTACTACAGTTATATTTTTTTTCTAGAGTCTCCCATAAATTAAGAAATTCAAACCTAAATACTTTGTTGCAAGCAACGTACTAAAGAACATATTTGGAGTTTTGTTTTCCTTACACTTCTTTGAGCGCTTTGAATAGTTTCCTTCATGTTGTTTAGGTAGTTCTTGGCAGCAGGGAGCAAAATCCATGGCAAAAAAATTGACCTACTGAGAAAGGATCACTTTGAGTGAATTTTCCAGTAGGACCTGAAGATGCTATATGTAATTCTTCTAAGAATTAAATTTTTTTCAGGGATTTCACATGCCGTGGCCTTTGGAAATATGGAGGCTAATTAAGGATTAATTAAGGTAGAGGTAATCTCTTTCCCTCCTTTCCTTTCCATCGTCTGATGATTTGTCACATGAATAAAGGTCAGGGCAACATAGCAAGTATAGTACAGGGAGTACCTTTTTTGCCTGTTTAAACAAGTTACTGTTTATTGTGTAATTAACCTCTCCAAAATTATGTAATTATTTTTGGATACTGGTTATGTGACAGCATAATTATAAAGCTAAATTCACTGTTTTGAATACCTGTTTCTCCTTTGTCATATTTGAGCGCTTTGGAGCACTGTCATTCCCTTTGCAAAGATAAACCATTTTTCAAGTGTTATGTATGTTTAGAGGGCAACAGGGCTGATGGACAGAGGAGGCGAAGTGACTCACAAATTGGTTATCTCAGAAGCTAGACACGGTAAGTCCATGCAGAATTTTTACTCAGAGAGCGCAACTCGGAACTTGGATGAGAATAAAACGAGTGGGGACGAAAAGTGTTAAGACTTCTCAGAGTCAGATAGCAATCTGAAAGCAGTAGTCTAGGAGACTAAAAATTGGAAAAGGGCTTTTGCAAGAGCCAACACTTTTGTTTTTAAGTGCAAGATAATAAAGAACAAAGGAAGAAAAAGTAGGGAGGCTGCATACAAAACCGTTCCGTCTGTAATCTGGAAGTCAGCAGACCAGTTATTTACTGCCCTGTGAACCTTACCAACAGATAAACGTCATTCTTTTATGGCAGTACATAAATCTGCCACTAGACTATCTTAGTTGTATACAGTCTTCAACTTTATTGAGCTATATGCATGTTTCATTAGACATACAAAGAGTGAATGTGTTGACTTTTTTCAGAATGATGTAACTAATCTCTAGATCAAATTTTTTCTTTAGTTCAATTTTCTGGTAATTGTGTCAAAAGCAGGTTTTGGAAATGAAAATTGCTAATGACAAGAATAATGTTGCAAATTAAAAAGGCAGTATTGTGATTTTAATACATCCTCAACTGTATAGTTGAAGATTGGGGAATCATTGCTTGGTCCCTGAAGTGAGTTTTTCATCATATGGTGTTACCTAGCAGAGGGAAGTAGTGGGGCTAGGAAGGCATTACCATTACACTTTCAAGGCATCATGTTAATGAGTAAGGTGCTGACTTGAGAACAAAATGCTACAGAGTGGAGTTAACAGGCAGTGAAATACTGCAAGCTAATGGGAGAGGCCAGTATTGATTATAGATAGTTAAGTTTAGTCAGCAGTTTTTCGTGCTGATTTTTTTTCTTCAGATTAATTGCTGTCCAAAGGAAGTTGCGATACGTAATAAGAAATTAATAGTCTAGGGTTGCTGTAGCCATGACGGCCTACAGATGAAACCAGACAATGTTCATAGAGACAATTAACATCTTTTCTTTCCTCTACTCCAAAGATACAAGTTTGTCTTAAATTGTCTAACCAACTAACATAAATTGAACTTGGAGCAATTATTTTCAAACTGTAACTACCCTAACGTTTCTTGCCTCTCTTTTAGATCTGAAAAAGTTTTCTGTGAACACAGTGTATCATTTTTTTCTTGACTGATGTGCTGAAGATATTAACTTCTTACTTCATTAAGAAATAAAGGCAGTTCTTCCTTTTCATATATCTGCTTGCAGAAGAAAATATGATAGGGGAAGAAATGCATTTCATGGGTCCACTTTGAAGTTAATTATAGACAGGTTTTCTCTCACATTTCTTGAGTGCATGTGACTCTGGATGTATGTGCACACACAGAAAAAGGTATAAAATAAAACTAGCAGTTCAGCACAACAAACGCATATTGCTGCATTATCAACGCTGGGCTGTCATTATTGGCAGCTGCTTCTCTGCCCAGGGAAGCCACAAGAGTCATCGTGTTTCTGTGCAAACCCAGTGGTCTCTGGCTAGGAACTGTGCAGGCTGACTGCCTGTGTTTCGTCATTTTAAGGAGTTATATTCAAAAATACATTTTAAATCAGAAAATATTGAAGTTAGGGTTCCCACAGCCCCAAAGCATTGCCTGTGTTGTGCTCATACTTCAGTCTGTGTCTTTCTCAATGTGTTTAGTGTGCATATATATGTTTATATAAATTTACATACAAAACAACAAGACTAAGTTAACATTGCTGTGAAAATTTTAACACCAGCGTGTATAAACTGAAGGTGTTATACCAAGCTTCTTATAAAGAACAGGAATCTCTGAAATAAGTGGAAATACACAATTGTATAGAGAATATAATCTTGGAGTTTTTCTGCTTGTTTGGTAGATTTTCTTCTAGGATTAGCAAGAACAGAAAATAGTTGTTAATATGGCTTTCTGAAGAACTTTTTTTATCACATAAGCCATAAAACTATTTCTGAATGTGATTATGTAAGTGGAGTAGAGCAAAGTGTTTGTGGCTGTGGGTCAGACAAGTATTTCGTAAAGCGTCACACAAAGAACAAGTCAATGGGATCACGGCATACAATGTTAAAACTAGGCTGCAGGTCAGCATACTGAGGAGTCTAAGGGAAAGGGTACGAAGGTTCAGGCTCTAGTTTTTGGTCAAAAACATAGGGTTACAGCTGCTTTTTGGCAACTTTCCTGAAACATTAAATTTTTACCAACAGGAATTCACACACTTGTTTAATATAGTAGCCAAATATTTAAAATTGTGCTATCTTCCATATATATATATTATACTGTATAATATATTATTTTATATATGTATTTTAATTATTATACTATACTGAGCTATAATCTATAGCTAGAAGGGTAAAAGACTTACAACTGGCCAAAGCAAACCGCTGGTGATTATATGTCTTAAGCAGTTATGCACCATTTTCTCTGGTCATTAGTAGCACCTTGTAAGTGAGCTGCGCAGCATTATTGCCACAGAGGTGCAGCGTATTCAGTGTCTGATCTGACAATGTAGCTGAACCAGTTGAGTTGCCAGCTTGTGCTAGCAGCAGCATTCCCCCGCTTCCCTCCCTGCTCCTATTCATGTGTTCCCACATGTCCCTCCTGCCATCATGGGCAGTCATCTGATCCTACAGTGAGCCGTTCTGCAGGAGTGAGCTAGAAGAAAGTTAACTCAAAAGGAAAAAAAAAAAAAGTCAGACAGTCTAAGTTCTAGTGGAAATTTGGGTCAGATGGA
The DNA here is from genome assembly GCF_963924245.1 of Chroicocephalus ridibundus. NCBI lineage: Eukaryota > Metazoa > Chordata > Aves > Charadriiformes > Laridae > Chroicocephalus > Chroicocephalus ridibundus. Next base: position 36,154,984 of record NC_086289.1, on the reverse strand, counting down.
GAAGTGAAATGGAACTTCTCTTCTGGGCAGTCGGTAGCCTTTGCGCTGCCTTAGCAATATTGTTGTAGGGTGCTGCTGGATGGTGGTAATTTGACCAGTATGGAAAAAAAATAATCTCTTTCAATGCAAGTCTTGTTGAAGGTACAGATTCACACCATTTTCTCTCTGTGACTGATGTATTTGGCCCCATCACCATCATTTTTTGAGCACCTGACAGCAAGGCACCCACTCTTCAGGGCAGTGCTCTTACTTGCCTTTTACATAGGAGAAATTGAGGCCTTACGCAGCTAAGTGACCTGTTAGGTAACATAGAAAGTCTGTCACACAGCAGAGAGTTGGATCATGGTCTTCTGGTTCTTGAGTCAAGTAATCTAGCTCCTGGGCCATTCTGCTACCTGTGAACCTTTTTGTCATAAGGGGAATTACATAGACTGAAGTAATTCCTGTAAGTTTCTAAGCACCTCTGTGTGTGCATATGAGTTCTTAAATCCTGGATCTGTTGAAGTTAAAACCTATCTTGCTGTTGACTTTAGCAGGATTCAGATCTTAGTGAAACTACATGCTAACAGTTAGTAGAAGGTTGTAGTAGTAGCGTCAAAATAATCTGACGTTAGCATAGTAGCCCATGGAAATTACCACAAATAGAAAGGCTAGAGGAACTTTATTTGAATGTTGATTCTCATATAGTGTATAAAACCATAATTCTGTTTGCCGGACTCCATTGCTAACTCCAGACAAATTTCCCAATTTGATCCCAGTTTTGTAACTTTTACTAGATTGGCTTTTTGGCAGAGTTATTCTAAATCCAGTTAACAGTTTATCTAAGAAGCTGGCATATATTGCATCTCCGTGTCTGTTTCCAAGCTGTAACACTCCTTGGCTTCAAAGTCTCATCTAGGCTACTATGACTGGAATCTTTTGTTTAGTTTGGTTTCTTTTGCCTTCCCTTCTTCCTACCCCCCCTCCCCTCTCAGCAGTGGGATTCAAAAAACAACAGGTCCAATGTATATGCTCTTATCATGCCTACAAAGAGGTATCACTGAAGCGACTTATTTCTTGCAGATGAATTACGTTGGGCCATCTTATATGGCACAAGGCAGGAATATCATGCTATCCAAATGTACACACAAACCCTTGGAGAGTCTAGCAAGCCATCTGTGGTACACAGCTAGACAATATCCTAAATACAGTTCAGTTCAAAGTGATTGAGCAAGAGGAAGACAGAAAGCAAATGAAGTTTGCATCTCCAACTCCCACAGACTTCTCAGCTGGAGGAGTGTGTGTGAAAGCATGAGGAGCTCAGGTTCCCTTTCCTAGGTGATGAGTTCTGCAAGCCAGGATCTTTACCAGGAAAACCTGTCTGTACTTTGTTGTTGATTAGATCTATGTCTTGAGAAGACAGCTCCAAGTCCAAGACAGCTCCAAGTTCAACTATTCATTCGCATGAGTATTGGGAGTTTATACCTATTAATATCAAGATCTGATAATTTGTCTTGGTCAGGTTCTTAAATCTCTTCTTATTTCTAGTACAGAGCAAACAAGTTTCCGTGAGGACTCCTTGTGGTTTAATTTCCATCCTTAGTCCAAAATTACCTACATTTGCTGACCTTTGAGAGATGATGTGAAGCTTGTTTTTGAGCAAGATTTTTTGAGCAATTGAAAGTGTGATTCTTGTGCTCTGGGGAACAGAGTTCTTGGTGGTTCTCGGTTCTCTTTAATATCTTTATCAATGATCTGGATGAGGGGATCGAATGCACCCTCAGTAAGTTCGCAGATGACACTAAACTAGGCAGGCGTGTTGATCTGCTTGAGGGGAGGTTGGCTCTGCAGAGGGATCTGGACAGGCTGGACTGATGGGCTGAGGCCAATGGTATGAGGTTCAACAAGGCCAAGTGCCGGGTCCTGCATTTCGGTCACAACAACCCCATGCAGCGCTACAGGATTGGGGCGGAGTGGCTCGAAAGCTGCCCGGCAGAAAAGGACCTGGGGGTGTTGGTGGACAGCCGGCTGAATATGAGCCAGCAGTGTGCCCAGGTGGTCAAGAAGGCCAACAGCATCCTGGCCCGTATCAGGAATAGTGTGGTGGGCCGGACTAGGGAAGTGATCATCCCCCTGTACTCGGCACTGGTGAGGCCCCACCTCGAGTACTGCGTTCAGTTTTGGGCCCCTCGCTACAAGAAGGACATTGAGGTGCTGGAGCGTGTCCAGAGAAGGGCTGCAAAGCTGATGAGGGGTCTGGAGGACAAACCTTATGAAGAACGACTGAGGGAGCTGGGGTTGTTTAGCCTGGAGAAGAGGAGGCTGAGGGGAGACCTTATCACCCTCTACAACTACCTGAAAGGAGGTTGTAGAGAGATGGGGGCTGACCTCTTCTCCCTGGTGACAAGTGATAGGACGAGAGGAAACGGGTTCAAGTTATGTCAGGGGAGGTTAGATTGGATATTAGGAAACATTTTTTCACTGAAAAGGTTATTAAACATTGGAATAGTCTGCCCAGGGAGGTGGTGGATTCACCATCCCTGGAGGTGTTTAAAAAAAGGGTAGATGTGGTACATAGGGACATGGTTTAGAAGTGGTTTTTGTCAGGGTAGGTTAAAGGTTGGACTTGATGATCTTAAAGGTCCCTTCCAACCTCAGGAATTCTATGATTCTATGATTCTGTGACCTTTCTGAGGCTGACTGCTTAGTACAGGAACCGAGAGGAGTTGATTCTGTTTGATCAGTGTTGAGCTGTTAGTGGTGATGTGGCCTGCGTGATTAGCTGGGTTCTGCATATGGCTTTACAGACTGTAGTTTTTAACAATCGAAAAGCTTTTGGACAAACCTTGCATCTCTTCTGCTCTGAAATTTCTTATGAAGTATTCCCTAGCAAAAGTAAAGCATTTTGGTGTGAGCGCTGTGCGTAAGTTTCTAAACAGCTGTAGGTTTACTTTTGTCCTAAAAATAAGGCAGTGACCACGCTGCTATCTGGGTCTTACATAAACACGACCAACCAGCGTTGCCACATGATATTCTTCATAGTAAACGACACAGATATGTCAGCACAGTAGTTCTTATAACCAAAAGATAGAAACCAGGCCTAGGTACTTAACTTTCCTTTATTATTGCACTGTTATTTCCTTTATTTTTATTATTGTACAGGACTTTGATGTTTAATTACCTCATATTTCTTTTTTATATTATTTGTATAGCAAAGTTTTGAGGCAGTAATATAATTAATTTCTAAGTTTTGCCTGTAAAGCTGAATTTCCTTTATTTATAGTCCCATTGGTGAAGCCTATTTCCAAATACCAGGGTAAAAGAATCAGTTTGCATCACACATTTCTATTTTTTCCATTTGCCAAATTCCCCTCAAATTCTCTGTCTGCCCTTTACTCCCCACCCGTCTTTTTGATTTTACATGACATATTCTAATTGAACATTAACAAGATATTTTACTTGTAAGGTAGATAAAAAAGGCCTAATGGACTAGACTGGTAGATTTTGGGAAGTGCAGATAACACTGGCTGTGCTCTCCTTTCATCAAATGGTGCAGTAGCCCAGATGCTCATTGGGGTTATGAGACTTGGATGCTTTGTCTCACAGGATTTCAACCTCAGTCTCCAAGAGGAAGCTCTGAGCTCCATGCTAATAACATGATGGGGGTGGAGATGAGTGGACAGGGAATTTCTTTGTCCTGCTTGTCCTGTTTCACTTTGCAGAAACACTGAAACATCCACTACAGCAACGACAAGAATCCAGGTGTTTGTCCTAGTTGCTAGGCAGGAGACTGATTTTTTTTTTTCTCTCTCTCAGTCTGTTTCTTTTCTCCAACACAAACTAGCAGCTTCCTTAAGCAACCCTAACCGTTAAGCTGCAATGCTCTCTGAAATGTCCTGCTAAAGGAGAGCCTGTTCCACACTGCCTAAAAGTCCTGTGTTTTGTTCATTGAGCTGGAGAAGGTCAGAGAAAGGCTCAGGTCTCCTGTTACGGATCTGAAAGGTGGATTTTCTGGATTTTTATCCTGCTGATAAAGAGTGCTTAATTATTTGTGCAACCTGGGACAGCACCAACGGTACACGAACCCACTGGCAAGGAGTTAGGCTGTCCTTATGGGTGTTAAGAGTTAGGAATTCGACTGTCTTCAGGCCAAGGAAGAAACTGAGCTAGATCCTGGGATTTGTCCTAACTTCTTCCTGCAATTGCGTAAAGCTAATCTTCATTTAGTGTATCTTCTGTTTGAAAGAACTGAGCAAATCTGACTGAAGACTTTTGGTATAACTGAACCATATTTTTTTCAACACTCCTAATTGTGATGAAATTTCATCTGGCAATATAGCATACTACCATCTGCATAAATGACAGGTATAGTGTTTTGGGTTTTTTTCTGGTAAAAATGACAGCTTGTTATTGCATGTACTTGATCATATTTACAGCTAGCAAAATCATATTTGTATGTCTGTCAGCACTGCATGATTATCATAGACGATCAGAGACTAATCTCTTCTGTCTTATGCAACATCAGCAAAATTACCGACTACATTCTGATTCTGGATTTCTTTATTGTTGGTGATGAATGATGTACTGGATGAAACAGGAGGAGTACATCTGGATTATTAGATACCATGCTGAGTGCATAATGCTGACACTTAGGAAAATCTTGCTTGTACACTGAACGCTTTTCATATGGAAGTCAATGATAGATAAATAGAGCACCAGGATGTAAATCACTCACGTTCATTACTGCACTTTATATAGTAATATAAGACAATACCAGTACTTTAAGGTACAGACTTGTCATCTGCAGCTTTCATTCTGGATGATCCCTACATGCTCTGCAGATGCTGTAAATGAGTCCAAATGCTGCTATTGAAATATGGGGTTACAGTACAATTCTCTAAATAAGAATATGCTGTAGGGTACTTTTTATGAGAAGGAATTTTTAAAATAGCATGTAGAAGCCAACATGTCGAGGTTCTTATTGGATGTTGTACTCCACTATGCAGTGATCTCTCACACAGAGGAAAGTTGCATTCGTATTTATGAGAAAGTGAATAAGAAGCCCTTCCCTACCATTATAATAATCAATTTAATGCAGATATGCTATGTATAGGATCAAAATGTCTCCTTTTAAATTCAGTGTTAACTACAAGAGGAAAAAACAGGACAAAATTTCTGGGTGTGAATCCATCACTCCAGCATACTATTCTCATGATGTTGATTGATTGTTCTATAAATGGCAAAGCAATAGGAATTTTGGAAAACACTCTGCATCCTCTCATCTCTTTAAATAATCACTACTTTCACGGTGGAGAAAACTCAGACTTGAATTTGCTGGAGTCAGTCTGAGCAGTGGTTTTCCTGGATGTGGAAGAATAAAATCAGAAATGATTGAAGGTGGGAATTGAGTGGAAAATGAGGGAACTTTTATTGAGCAATCCTAAAATTATTTTCTACGTCATTACCATTGGCATTCTAATTACCATAACAATTAGAGAAGTGCCAGCTTTGAAGTTTTGCAGTGTTGGGGGGATATGGGAATCAAGATTTTAGTTTGGTGTCATACAGAATAGCAAATAAGTGTATAAATAACTTTTGTTGTCAGCAGATAACTTTGACACTAGTAGTGGTCGTTGCTTCTAAAGAGGTTATCATGCAGTTAACTCGAAAGACTGATTGGTATTTCGCAGTAGCTCCCTAAATAATTTGTCTTACTACCATAGCAAGTACAAATTGTAACACTTGTGATTCATCTGCAAAACATACCGCTTGCCAGTTGTTTTACTCAAAGCGCTTTGGCAGCGTGATCTGTCAGAAAGAAGGTCAACAGCAATATTAAAAAAACAGGGATTACACTGGAGTTGTCCACAGAGGGTAATTTGCTCCAGGGACTCCATGGCTTTTTGCTTATCTGTGCATGTTCTCTGTCCGAAGGGCTAACAGACGTTGAGAAAAGTTCCCTTGTTGATGACAGATCAGGGTAAACCATTATTTGCTGCGTTAAGCCTGAGCTGGCGGGACAGCTATGGAGGGCTCCGTGGCCAAGCTGAGAGTAGCTTCATCGCCTACAGAGAGAACAGCTATCTAGCACTCCTTACTGTGTCCGACTGTCATTCAAGGGTGGTTGAACCTAATTTACAATGATTTCAACCTCAAAATATTATTTCATTTTTTGTTTCTTCTTTAATTTCATAGACATTGCCCAGATCCAGTGAATTTATTGATTCCAGTTAAGAATGAACTGATACTTAGTTTTTTGAACTTTGTAAAAGGCTTATTATTTTGCTAAACCCTAGTAATGCTAGGCCTAAAGTTCACTGTATGCCAGTAACAGCTACCAAAAACTTTATTAACTTCCATCAAGTCCCTGTCAATTCATATAAATCAGGAGATTTGGAAAAAAAGGTTTAATGCTGAAAATTGAATACCACATTTTACTTCAGCCAAAGTAAAAATGGAAGCCTTTTCTTAAACAGTTTGATTACTTTACTCCTTAATTTGTATTAAAAATATATAGTGTATGAATGTGTCTGTGTGCAATGAGTTGAGCAACTTGTAAAGTGAAAAAATGAAATCCAATGTACAGAAGCTTTCAGGAAAAGAAAAAAGTTTTACTTTCCTACTGGTCTGTAATAGACATGATCAGAAATTAAAAATGCTACTTGGTCATAAAGTAAACCCTCTACAGCTGCATTCCCTCATACTTCCTATTTAAAGCTCCAGTTTGCTATTCCAAACCAGTACTTACCAGAAAAGCTCACTCTGCAAAGCAGTGTGGCAGCTCAACCACACAAACACCTTTTGTTCCACAAGTCATAATACATGTCTTGTCCATGCGTGAAATTTATTTTAAGAACACTCGATTTTCTTACCTGCTGGCTACTTTCTTGATTAATATCCTCTCTGAAATGCAGTTTTCTTTCCAGGTCCTTTACAAGTGCAGCTTTATTTTCCCGAATAGAATCATCTGTTGCTAATGGCAGAGGCTTCAGGTTTTTCTTTGTTAATCCCTGGGTTGGACTATTAAAAGAAAATTCTGATACAAAAACGCAGCAACCAGTATATATATATTTTTTTGTCACATGTGTGATATATGTTACGCTTCAGTTGTCTGGAGGAACCTATTATTTATTTATGTAGAAGCCAAAGCACAGTATGGGATTTTATTTTTTTGGTACTATTTTAATGGTGCGTCCCATTCCACTAGGAATTAAGGACACGCATCTTAAAGAGAATAAGCATTATAATACTATAATAAGCATCTAAGTTCCATTTATATTTATCCTGGAATAATGACGTCACAATGCTAAAAAAAATTGTATAGGTGTTACCATGGGTATACAATTTGTATCAGGCAATAATGTAAAAGTTAATACATTTTCTTGTTTATCTCACATCTTCATTGATCATTTACTCTTTCCATGAACTTTTTCTTCTTTCATTCCTCCTAGCCCTTTATGTCACCTAACATCAACAGTTCTTCTTATTTTTATTTTATAGATATAGTCAGTTTTATTTTTGTAAGGTTTGAAAATAGTTAAGTTCTTAACTCAGACTGTCAGGAGACTGTGAGAGTGCAGTGCTGAAGCACAGCAGCTTCTAGAGAGTGTGCAACGTTCTAGTAGATCGTCAGGAGTTGGGATCTCGATAACAGGGGGTTTAGGTAAAACTGCACAACTGACGATTGCTGTGCAAGATATCTTCCTTTTGTTGTTCTGCAGACATGGTGATCTCTCTTTGCTTTTGTCACCAGAAATATTATCACTGATAATGCCAAAAAAGGAAGCTGAAACTTCAATAGTTATTCACAGATTAGCACAGATGTTGTTCAGGTTCCTTCCTGACCTTTTGTACTCCCACTTTGACTCTCTCCCATGTAGAGATCTAGATTTGAATCTCAGCGTGATGAGCTCTAGTTATGTGGGAATTCACCTCTGGGCCAGGCCCTAGGAAAGGTGAAATGAAGAAAACAATAATGAACTGCTCTACCTGGTAGGCATATTGTAAGGATATATTTGGTAAAGCCTGTACTGCAGTTAGAAGAGGTAAAGCTCTTTGCAAGGGTTTAAGTGCCATTAATGCAAAGACAATAGTGCTCGAGCACTTGTGCACCAGCTCTGAAGGGGAGGAAGGGGAGCGGATGAGTAGTTGCAGCTGATTTTTGCTTGCTGGTGCAATGTTGTGAAAGGAGGCTGAAGGCTTGAGTTGGGTGTAGTTAAGACCTTCACTGTGAAGCTTGTAACTTTGTTATGTATGCCTGCCTGTGATACCAGCACCGTGAAGGCCTCCAGGCGTGTGCCACAGGGTGATGGCAGTTATGTGGCTGTGCTGGGCAACTAGGAAGTCTGCCATAATGGTGTGAAGGCAGGATTCCTTGGCACACAGGGTGGTGAATGTTATGTACACAGGCACGCTTTTTCTGTTGTAACTACGGAATGGTTGATGTAGCATCAGCAGAGTAATTAGGAGATTGTGACTTACTGATGGCTGTCGCTACCTTGAAGTGTACCATTGGCAAAAGGGGGAAATATTCCTTACTTTGGAGTTCTATGGATAAAAAGTTGTATTAATCTACTGGTGCTAACCATGCTAACACAGGGTTTACAGAGTCCACATTAATTTCAGCTCTACCAGTAAAGAAGGAACTCTGAAGGGCACAACCTTTCCCATACATCATCATACTTATTTTCTTGTATGGTGGTAGCCATTTTGTCACAGAAATCATGCTGGCTGTGAATTAAAATATTTATGTGCAAACCATTAACTCTTCTGAGGTTTTCTGTGGGACTTTAAATATAGAAAGTATTGCAACCAGAAAAATACTTTTACATACCTTATTTTTTAGATTTACTGGACTAAGAAATAACTTACATTATGAGATACGTTTTAAAACTTTACTTGTTGCTTACAATAGGCAAGAATGTTTTTATAGCTCATATAGGCAAATGGTCTTGGAGTGACTTATCCCGCAAACTTATGAAATCTCTTTTCTCCCACTAGTACACTCTTATGAATCTCTGCGCCCCCAAATTCTTGTATATATCTGTTTATAAACTCACATTTCTCTATCTTGAATTTATCTTATCCTTGAGGTATCTTATTGTAGAAGCTACTATCCCATCCTTTCTTAGCTGAATGTAAAGGTTAGGTGAAATGACCAGAATATATGAATAACTTGCTTTTCTGTTTTATGAATGACTTGCATTTCAGTAAGCTCCGCACCGAAGCCTTGAACAGAGATAGATCTTAGTTTCCTTTATGAGTATATCTGGTCCCTGCTTCTGCAGATATGGTTTACGCTACTTACGTGGCTGGTGTACTTCTGGGCAGTCCCATAGCGTTGGTTGATGGCACAGTAGGAAATGAAGGAAGAACAGCACTAAGGAAAGCTACAGGATTCTGAATTCGGCCCGTTGGGGAGAGAGGAGCAGGAGTCACACTCTGTGGCTGAAACTGTTTTACACTAGATGTAGAAAGTGTTAACGGAGGCACCGTGGATTCTTTAGGGCTTGGTAGGGACTGTTCGCTTTTGTTTGTAAACCCTCCTGAAGACCTTGGTTGGGCAGATGGAGGATTTCCTGTGAAATTTTCCTTGTTATTTGTTCTTTGAGTTCCTTGAGGGATGTTACTGAATGTTGTAACTGAGGAGCTTGAAGAGGAGCTGGTAGGTGGAGTGCTTTGTGATGGTAGGAACTGCTTAGGTCGGGTATAGCTGAATGCTTGGGAAGCAGAGGCTTTGCTTTGTTTGTACATAGTTGAGGTGGACTGTTGATGGAGTGAAGTAGCAGAATTCAGTAATGCTGTGTTGAATGACAACTCTCTCGTAGATGTCTGATACAGCTGCTGTTGTTCAAGCAAGACCTGGTTCTGGAGCTGTTTTAACTGGGTCTGATCACTGCATATAAAACAAAGATGAGCAAAATTGGTCAAGAGCCCTGAACATGCTGGCTGACTATGTTTCCACATGTGAATTGTGAGAGAAAAATTCTATTTCCTGTGATACAGTAAGAGGTAGGGGAAATTGCTACATGACATGTTCTCTAACATTACGAGAAGAGCATAATATTAGTTTTCTACTAAAACAAACTTCCTTCCTCTCCCCTTCTTTGCCAGAGGCATCAAAGCTTTTTGTCTGAAAATTATTTGACTGAAATATATATATAAGTCTTACTTGAAGAAATTTAAGGGATAGCATTGTCAAATTCTGCTCTATGTCACCTTAGTACCTCTCTGCTTGTGTAAATAAGAGCAGAATTTGGTTTGTCGGATTTTAAATGAGCATTTGTAAGCTAGGTCGCAGTTATTTAGCTCTGTTAAAGTGAGTCCTGAAACCAGCATTTTGGTTAATAAAGCTTTGTAGTAATTGACCAAAAGAGATACTACTAACATAGTTTAGGTGGTGTTGACATTCGGTGACAGGCAGGAGTGCATCATTCAGAGAGGATTTGCATTTCGTGCAATTGTTGTTTCCTAGATGCTATCTTCTGTATATGTCTTCAGGGCTTTTTTACTTTGCAATTAAGGAAAATTATTTTTGCCTTGTCAAGTGGTTTATTTAGTTATTATGTATATGGAAATACAGCATATGGAAAACAGGCTAACTTTTTCCCTTCCAAAACAAAAAGGACGTAGAGGATATGGAAAATGATCATATAATAAATTGTCGAGTATTAAATAACTATTGTTAAAAAGTGAAAAATGTAGTAGAGACCAACGACAACCGGTACTGGCAAACCGAATACATGAAGTCAACAGAATTTCTTTTTATTTAAAAGAATTATTGTTTCTATAATGTACTAAACAAAAATCACGTTAAAGGTAGATAAAGATAACAATTTCAAGCTTTCAAAAATAGAATCCTAGAGAGTTAGAAGTTTTGCAGTCCTGATTTTGTGTGCTTCATATATACATCTGCACAATAATGCACTCCTTTGTTAACCTGGGCGGGGGGGAGTTGAGAGAAATTCTGCTTTATACAAGCATTGGACAACTTAAATACTGCTTCTACTCCCCTCCTAAACACACCGTAACTCTGAAAGTAAATAGGGCTATGAATATGGGCTTAAAAAATTTGAAAAACACTACTCCAAGTTCTTCCTCTGCTACATGGTATGTAAGTTCTGTCATCTCACTTGTAATGTTTATGCTATGAAATTACATCCCTGCTTAAGAGTACCAATGAATTGCTTTATAAAGGCCTTCCTGAGCCTTTAGTTAAAGCTTCTGCCTATTTAAGAAATGAAATTAAGGACTCTGCATGCTTTTTGTTAAACTAGATTTGGGAGGTTTCAAAACTGCTGAAAAGATGTTTCTTAATAAACTCCAGCGTGAATTCCATAAATTGTCCTCTAAGAAAACTACACTACTTCTTAAAATTTCCCCTTGAGTTCACAGTGCACTAATCATGCGGGTGCTTTTTGGTTCAAGTGGTTTCACATTATCAAACATTTCCAAGTATTTTATCTGTTTTAGGAGATTACATTTGTGAGACATAAAAGTCATGAGGCACGGCCTTTGGGACTATAGTTGCTAGCTAGTTGCTAGCGCATACTACGTATAAGACTGAATATGTCTGGTTTTGGCAAAATTGCATACTCAGAATTGAGTGAGGTATGTTTGAAGAACCTGCTTTTATTCTGCCTGCATAAAAGCAATGTTGTTCACCTTTTGTGAACAACAGCAGAAAAGATTGTGGAATTAAATAAAATTCCAAAGGGAAAACATTTTCCTTTTAAATTTGGAGCATACTTTTTCCAAGAGGGACATACAGAATAGAATATTTAGCTCTGTAGAATATGTTTTCTAAGAGTATAGTTAATTAGGCCAGCACCATGTGATACTGACTATCTTTTTGTTCTGCCTTTCAGTTTTTTGCTCTAGTGCAATAGTGTCCTGGTCTATGAATACTAAATAATACCAGCGATGCTCCTGAGACGTAAAATCCCTCTTACTTACAGCTTTGGTTTAGCCAGTACGGGGGGGGGTTCCTTGGATGGTGATGTTGGCTCGGGTATTTTCATTGGCTGTCCGTTTATCCTCTCTTGGAAATAGTTGGGTCTGATTTGGTTTGTAGCGCCAGGTCCATCCTCTGATGATGATTCACTTCTTTTATCATCTTCAGGCAGCTTGAAGTGCACACGGAGACCTATCTTGGAACTCGATCTGGGTTCATTATGGTTCACGAGAACACCTTCAAGTTTAGGTTTAGGGGTTTGATTTACTACATGATGGGAAGGAGTATGTGGGGGAGGTTGATGTTCAGCAGCAATTAAGCTGATTGAGCTCATTGTGTGAAGGGTAGCAGCATTATTGCTGTCTTCAGATGCTGAAATAGCAAACATCAAACTTTTAGTGATATGTAAATACCATAAATTATAGTGAAATGAAATCACAAAAGTTACAGTTGGAAAAATTCACTCTGATGTCCTTCCAACTGTTGGGCTGAGTTGTTTGACCTCTTTTGTTTAACAAATTCCCTTAATAAAGGCATATTGTAAAGGTGGGGGAAAAGGAGACACAGTTCTAGTTGGGAAGATCCAGCAGTGGTCTTCAGCCATGTCCCCCATGAATTCCACCAGCATCTTTGAAATACAGACTTTCTTTTCAGAGAATGCTCTAACTTTTTGGTTATGAAGAACCCTGCCAGAACTTGAGCTGAATTGGAGCCGACAGTGCATTATGCTTTTGTGTACTGTACTTTGCTCACCTAACTGCTTAGTGCCTTGGGAGCATAAACTGTGTAGGCAGTATGAAAGAATCTGCTTTGAGGTTTCCTCCTTTGGGCTCTGCACCAAAGGGTTACTGAAACAGCAAACTAGACAGTCCATAGAGATTCTAAAAATCGCTATTGCCCAAATCTTGAGATCAGCAAGAGTTATGTTTTTGGAATGGCTATGTGGGATTAATTCCCTAATGCTCCTTGTTCCTTCACATTTCTAATTGGGGAAGGACACTCTGAAAAGCCATCGCAATCTGTATGTTCCGTAAGCAGCCTGGACTGCACAGTGCAGCAGCCTACTCAGCTTGTTTTTACTAGCAAGCACAGGACGAGAGCAAACTCTTACCTTTGACAGTTAGATGAGCTATACTAGATACTGTGCCATATTTATTGCTTGCAGTACAGGTGAAACTGCCAGAATCCTCTGAAAATACTTCAGCAATAACGAGAGTACAAATTTCCTCTGCAAAGCATCAGAGCAGTATTATTACTTGAAGTGAACACACATTGAACAAACAGACAAAGCCTTGACTACCCTCAGGGACATTTCCTTGAGGTTTTCCATCTTGCTTAGTTTGATTTTAGTTTCATAAGTATTATCAATTTTGGCAGCCTTTGTGTGCAGCAGCTGTTATCAGCATTGTCTGCACCAACTGGTATCCTCTGTGCTCCAGCATGCCCAACGAAAGTGAAGAACAGGTGTCAGCAGTGTTCGGAAAACATTAGAAAATGTTTTCCTAATCACACGAAGTACAGACTTTCTCTTTGAAGAACTTAAAATTTAATTTGGAGAAAGATAGTGTACTCCGTACTCGCAACTCACTCAAATAGATGCATTTTTATCTCTGCGGATTGGAAGTTTAGGTATAATTAACTGGGAACCATTCAAATGGAGTCAGCCTGTAAGATGAATAAATACTAAACACGTACATAAGGGCTAGCTGGCATTTTCCAAAAGTACTGGTGCAGATTTGCAGATAGAGGGGATTGTGATAATTGTGCTTATAGAAAGTTGTCTTTTCACTTCTTTGTGAAGAAGACCAATGGGCATCAAAAATGTGCTAGCAAAATTGGACTAGCAAAAATTAAATTCCGTCCTGAAAAGTCCATCTGGTGTTCTGACATTCCTGTCCGACCAGTATCTGACATGTCCAGGCAGCAGTACCAGTTAATAAATACCTATGGTGGTGGGATTTTAAATCTTTCATTTGTCTGGGTAGCTGGGATGGCGAGGAAGAGTAAAATCTAAAGTGTATTGAAATGGGGGCTGATAGCATTTCTTCAGCTAGTCAGTGACTATTTTGCTACCATTTTGCAAGAAACTTTCCTAAACCCCTACAGGATTAGTGTGTTATGAGTATTTCTGTAGAAGACCATACCACACTTAAACTTGATTGTTTCATGTCATCACTGAGGAAAATCTAGTAGCAACAAAGAGATTATTTGCTAACAACCATAGGAGAATAATAGTTTATTATAGTACTAGGATTATAGAACTAGTTTAAGGCATTATAGTATCTAATTTATAGTACTTGGATTTGCCAACCACTGCATGCATGGAAATCCAGATTCCTTCTGAATGAGCAGCAGGTGATGAGGCAGTGACAACTGCACCCAACTGATTACCCTCTAAAAACTGCTTCACATTACTCAGCAGTGATGCCACTGGACAGTAAAGGAACAGCATCGGTGGGTTCTGGTAGAAGCTCCATTTATTCATTCCTCAGCCTCAGTGAGAGACATTGCAGAGAGAGGGAGTCTCTTTCAAGACACTTTTTGGCATAAAAAACTTTTAATAGGGCAAGGAGTGTATTCCATAAGAATTAATGCTCTTTTGGTAATTTTCTGTCTTAAGGGGGGCAGCTTTATATAGTGAAAAGCATAACAGGGTGAGTGATTGTCTCATGGAGAAGTAACCAAACTCTATAAGGCTCCTTTGCTCAAATCATGCAGAGTAGCCTACATTCTGCTGTGACCCTTGAAATTAGCAAATCCAGCCACTTTTATAAGATGTGCTGATATCGGGGGTGGAACACCTGATGTGATGCTCTCATATTACTCTGGTAGGGAGCAAAGCGAATGGCTGACATGGCTAAACATCTGATGCAATGTTCCCTAACTGGTAAACTAGATAAAAATAGCTCAGTCCTACATCATCTGGTGTACTTCTGAACCTCAGATATACGGGGACCCCTCATACATGAATTTTATTAATCTTTATCTCAAAGCTGGTAACATTTAGGTCCTAAGTTAGAACTGGGTCAAAACAGAATGGAAACATTATTTTCTTCAAAAGTGATAGAATTAATTCGAATTATATGTTTATGGAACAGTAGACAGTGAAATGCATCTCACTAGTAGCTATAAAATGTGTGGAAAAGGAGAAATTATGTTAATTAGATTATGGAGTTTAAATAATTACTATTTTATGAGGTTAAACCACCACATTTGTATAAGCAAAAAGAATGAGCCTTTTGAAGATCCTCACCTGGTTCAGCCATAGATCGTGGTTCTAAAGGGAAGAAGAGCAGAATTAGTAGATTGAATATACTTACTTTTGCCAGTTTTTTTTTTTCTTAAGCACTAAATATGAAGCTTGCTCTTCTCAATAGGACAAAATATTCTTTTTGATCCAATTTTCTGTTTAAGGGGTGTTGGAGACAGCCAGGCCTTGTACTCAATGGAACATCAAATCCACTGAGCAATATGAACACTTACAAACACTTTTAAGAGCTTAGGAATAGGAAATAAATTTGGCAAGAAGTATTTTTTTTCAATCTTACACTGCTTTATTGTGTCTTGAAGAGAATTTCTGAAACTATTACACTGTGAAAGCAAGTTATGATAAAACATTGTTTCATTTAGTTCTGATTTAGTGTGGTATTTAAGGAATTTCTATTGAGTTTTAGCAATTTTAGCATTCCATTGGCTTATGAGGAAACTGCAGATGTTTCAACTGCATTTGAAAATTAAAGTAGAAGTATATATTTACAGCCTATCATGTATCACGTGCACACACATGTATGTGTAAGCATGCTAACATGTACATCAGGTTACTTTTGTGGATAAATAAGCAATTGACTGCCCATAAGCACTATTATAATACACTTAACTAAACGATGAGAGATTTACAGGCAATGGAACTCTACATAAATGGTGCAAAACCAAAAACGAACAGCAGAACTAAGGCTGAATTATAAAAGGACATTAAAGTGGCAAAGGGATCGAAGCAGAAGGCAAAATAATTCAATAGTTTGGGGAATCTCATACAAATACTACCTGTGAGTACGCTGTTCAATTCATCCACAGTTTTGGCTTCTGGAACCCAGATTTATTGCCATAGATATGGCTTATATAGTTCTTACCATTGTAATAAGAAATTCAAAGTGTCGCTATGTTAGCAATTTTGTTGCTTGCCTATATTTTATTAGACACAATATTTCCACACAAGAAACATACTTTTCTGTAATATCCTAAAATCTGGAGAATCTTCTATCAGTGTTCCTTCTCTATACCATTCAACCTTTGGGGAAGGAGCTCCTTTCACCCGACATTCAAAGACAACAAGCTGCCCCTCAGAAGCTGAAATATCCTGTAACATCTAATAGAGAAAATGAATAGACAGTCAGTAAATGTCTTATTGGTCTGGAAGTAATACTGATTTCAGCAGGATTTCATAAAGCCACTTAAATCCGTGAATGGCTTAGAGAAATGCATAATTCCTTTTTTTATCTTTGATAGCTAGAAAATTTTAATTATCTCTCCATGCAATTAATAGACCTCTCTAGTTTTCAAATATGTCATAGAACAAATTACCTTTGTAAATACAGGAGCAGCAATTATAGGTCTTCCATCCAGTCCTTGCAAATAGTTAGTGGGGCTTTGAGCCTGTAGATTGCAAAACATCACATGATGATGTTTAGGTTTACAGAAGATCTTTTTCCATATACAGGAGAAACATGCTTTTCATGGAATCACGGAATCACGGAATTTTTCAGAGTTGGAAGGGACCTCTAGAGATCATCTGGTCCAACTCCCCTGCTAAAGTAGGACTCCCCTTTTGGAATGACACAAAAGAGATTTTGGTGTGTGAAGTCCAAAGCAAAATATTTAATACAGTGAGTAAAAGTTGCTCTATTGAAGACAACTGCTAGTGATCTTCCTGGATGGGTTACTGCACGAGTAACAACAATGCTGTGACGTTCTATGAATTGCCTTCATAGAATCATAGAATCACAGAATGGTTTAGGCTGGAAGGGACCTCAAGGATCGTCTAGTTCCAACCCCCCTGCCCTGGGCAGGGACACCTCCCACTAGCCCAGGTTGCTCAGAGCCCCATCCAGCCTGGCCTTGAACACCTCCAGGGATGGGGCATCCAGGGCTTCTCTGGGCAACCTGTGCCAGTGTCTCACCACCCTCACGGTAAAGAATTTTATATAAATAAGGCCTTATTGCCTTACTGAGTTAATCACGGCAAGAAAAACTTCACTGCAGTGTATTATAACATCTTTCATTAGTGCATCACTAAGGTAAATCAAGGTAGGCTGCTTGGTGGTAGTCCCCTTTTGAAAATTCTTACAAAATACTTACGGATGTTAATAAGGAAAAGTTAAGTCATGTGTGTGACTGCTACTGTAATTCATCTCTTTTGCCCAAACCAAAGAATTTACAGAGGTGGAATATCACCCTATTGATACTACTCAGTGAAATCAGAATGAGATTATTCTCTTCCTGGGAAACTTCCTCATATAACTTGATTAATAGAGTTTTTCATTTTAGTGAAATAGAAGCTGCCCCAGAACAGCAGGATTAGTGATTCAGTATCTCGGGAAACATAGCCAAATGTTATAGATGGTGTCTTATAAGCCAACAAGATTAAAAGTGGTAATTTTTGAGATAACTATCACTCTTGTCTTAGGCAACCTCTGTCAAAATGTCAAAATGTTGTCAAAATGTTCTATTTTCTTTGTAGTCAAAAGGTGCTTTACTTCACCTATTTAGTATCTGTTTATTGGTTACCACCTAATGGTAGGCTGTAAACATTGAAAAGGCAGTGTAAAGCAAGTTTCTCATTAACTTTTCAGTTCTTTTTTTCAGTAATTATGGCTCTTCTTTCCCATTAGGAAAAAAATCACAGATATAAATATTCTGATAGTTTGCAACGAAGAGTTTGCATGCTAACTTTAATTAGACACTCTTTGATACAGATATTAAAATGTTTTGTGGTAAATAAGCATATCTACATATAAAGAAAACATAGCAGTGAAATGATTTAGCTTAAAATAAGTTTCATTGGAAGAAAATTATTTCAAGTGAGTTCTGTAGAGAGGGAGAGGAAAAAGTTAGAGGCTGCCGCTATCGGAAGTGAATGAGTCAGTCTGCGATGCAAAGAGGCCGGTGAGTTGCCTCACACATCCAAGTGCCCTTCTCGGCATGCAGCCCCCAGCCTGTGGGAGTACACGCAGGTTCCTGCCACTGGCTGAGCTACCGGCAGCTTCTCCTTCTGCTCACTGCCACAGAGATGCCTGAAACCCGGCTATGAAAGATTCCCTTCCCTTTGCCGGCTCCTAAGGTTAGCTAGTAGGCAGGACATCTCTTCTGGGTATGCAACTGCTATATGGCTGTGAGGTTCAAAGCTGAAGTTCAACAGCAAAGCAAAAACTAGAAAATGTGGAGGTCCTGAGTCACAAACTGTAGAAGAAGCACCTTTTTAAGAGCTTGCTTTTGGTCCTTGAAATTCACCATATTGTCTCCCCTACCTGATTAACTGGTGCTGACACAGGCTGGACAGGTACAGACACAGGCTGAACCGTGGCAGATGGTGCCTTGGAGGTTTCTTCATGCTTGGTTGCAGTTCTGACAGGAGGAGATGCTGCATTCAAGGAGGTGTCAGCTGGCTTTGCTTTGCTGTGAAATATTAACCAAAAACAAGTTCTCTAATTAGAATCTGGAGCTATGTGTGTGTCCCTTAGTTACGTCTATCCCAGTAATATGTCAAACCCAGCCTCACTTTTGGGATTGAATTCCAATTGATTGAAACTGATGCATACTCCTAGGTAAACTGCGTTTTATAAGAATCAGGCTGCATACCTTGCCACTCTCATCTCTCATACTTAGTTCAGCTACACCAAATCTAATAAAATGGCTTGGATTGGCCCAACTGTGCCTTGAAAGCTGCTGTTCCCAGCTCTGGGCAGCGTGAGAGGGCAATGCTAGTTTCTCAGAGGACAGTGCTAGTTTCTCTTGCACTGCTCCCTGAGCTTGTATGAAGATTTGGGTCTATAAGGTAATGAAAATACCATGGTCTGCTTGCATACAGATTCAATAATTTACTGCTGAAAAGTAAAGAGAGATGTGTGCTTTCTGACCATCATATCATGCAATGTTGGTAGTGTACATGTTGGCACCTCTTCACTTCTAGGTTGTTTCTATATGGAAGTAAAAGAGTTGTCCCTGTTTATTTTTATCACGAAGTAAAATAATGCAGGCCATGAAGAGATGATTTCTTTTTTTCAGTTTGAGGTATGCAATGGCTGCTCTGGAACATACCACAGGTCCCCCCAGGAAAGCCAGCCTTCAAACCAGAAGAAGCCTTACTAGGAGTGAACATACAGTTGTTGTGATCACTGATTTCTCTTCTGAAATTGTGAACTCTTTTTTGCACCTGTTCTCACATTAATTCCCTTTAATTGCAGGTGTTTGGATTCATGTGACGACAGCTGGAAGCTAAGCAAAAATAAAGGCACCCAAAACTGATCTTTCATAATTCTGTCATTTGAGGACATCCCACTACAATGTCAGAGCAGCATTCTTTTTTTCCTAAGAAATACAGAATGCAATTCATTACTTCACAATTTAATGAGGTAAGCAACTTAGAGATACCATCAGGTGATCAGGATCATGATTGATGCTACATTAACAGCTAATGAGATGAATAAGAAAAAACATTATGCTTGAGACATTTCTGAAAGTCTGAGCTAGAATTATGAAAAAATTAGCAATTCATCCCAAAACCTTTGAGATCTTCTTGATCTTAATTTTATATTAAACCCTGACGTTTGTCGAAGTCCATAAACCAATCCAATCTGGAGTATTTTATGACTTTGAAGTAAAAGTCACCTAAGACAGGATTTGCTGTCAGCCTAAGGTCTTCAGTCAAAGACACAGCAGTGTTTTTTATTTGCATTTTAAAGGAAAATGACATTTGTAATGAGCATAAGCCTCCCTAACAAATGATGGGAAAAAAACAGGGATGCATAAGTCTACCTTATTAGAATTTCCTCTTTATAAAGCACTGGTTGCTTTTGAGGCTGAATTAATGCATACAAAGGATTTAAAAATAAAAGATTGATTATTTTAGTTTTCAACCAGTCTGACTCCCTTTCCAGTTAATAAAAAGTCTTTGATTCTGAAAGACTATAGATTTTAACAGCATTGGACCAGGTTCTAAATGCACAGGGAATGGATTTCATTTAGGAAAAAAAAATTATTTCCCAGGTTTTAGATCACGTCTGACACCCTTTATTTCTTTTTATAATTAAGTAGTCTTTTACATCCATCATTTTGGTTTACTCTGGTTCATACATATTTATTTCCTTATCTTAAATCTAAATAATCCAAGTATAGCCATATTCTGCCAAAAACTTCATGACATACCATATTTTCACATGAGGAATTTTACTACACTGTTTTTCCAAGTCAGATGCTTGAATCAGTATTTAAGTTGTGTCTAGTCAAATGGCATCTGTTCTAGTAAATTAATTTCAGTAGCTTAATCTTTAAGGTAACATATTTCTTCTTACGTTTATATTCAATATTAAAGTTTCAATTCTCAAGCTAAAGTTGAAGACACACAAGCAAATGTGTATTTGATACACGCTATTTGTAAAGCAAACAAACAAGCACACAATCAAAACCCAACCCAAATAACCCAAACAAATTCAAAAAGCCTAATGTGTTGGAATTTGCAAAATATTAATGGAAACTGAAATCTCTACACTTGTGAGGTCTTTTTTAACTGTAAGAAATATGGAAGATATAACTGATTTTAAACTTACTGATCCATTTCGTTTTTGATTATTTCACCTTCAGAGTCAGAAGAAGAGACTCCTGTGAAAAAGAAAAAAAATCACTTAGCAGAGAGGTTTTTGGAGAAGTTTATCTCTGAATGATAAAAACCTTGATTCAAATTTCCTCTAGAGCATTCTAAGGATATATATTATAAAGCTATGACAAAACAAAAGATCACATTCCAGTGGAAATGAACCAACGTTGCATATTGTGTAAGATGCAGAACTGCTATTGACATAAGGCAGATTTGGGATGAGGTGCAACTGAAATGAAGAAAACAGCATCCAAGAATGAATGTATACCTGGGTCTTCCTCAGGTTCTCTTTAAAATCCCACTGGTATGATTTAGTCTGTAATTGCTGTTGTGAATCAAGAGCTTTTTTTTCTCAGACATTTGATACTACAAGGTTTGTTTTTTTAAAAAAGTCTAAAAAAAAGAGAAAGACCTGGAATCATAGCCTTTATTCTTAAACTAATACCTTGTAGCACAGTTTGGAGAAGATACTAGCTCAATTTACCAACAGCTGTCTTACTGAGACATTTTACACTTCTGATTCAGCCTTCACTGGATTTGGAATTTGCATTTTCTTTGCAGTTCCTGCCAGTGAGCACCTCCATCAGCTATGGCTTCCATCCAACATCCACTGAGTTCAGTAGAAGCAGGCCTTGGCCCCAGTCTCGAGAACTAGTAAATCCCTGCCAAGCACAAACATCTCCCATTAATGTCAGGGGCAGTGCAGATACTAAAAAAGGATTCGTCCTTTCACTGTCAGATTAGAGACGTGAAAGAAGAACAGCAGAGCAAAATTAACCTTGTATTAAGGAGGGTAGGTGCTGCAATTTATGAATGGTCCCACTGTTGTCAGTGATGGTACCCATAGTGTGTTTCTCTGCCTGAGAAATGGAAAAAAGACAAAAGGGGAAAAAATATTTCTGTGTGTTTATTCTAAATTTGTAATCGTGCTAGCACAGTGATGAATGCAATCTAAAACCTTACCCAAAAAAAGTGTTACAAAGAAATATAATAAATAGACCTCTCTTAAGCCAAGTAGGATATATTAAAAAGCATAATGAGAAATGAGAGAGATCTAAATCTGCAGATATATATTCTGTTTTATATACAGCATCTATTGTGCAACCAAAATATCAAATGGCTGGCATTTTTGTTTTGGTTATAAGGTCCCAATAATGGGTTAGGATGAAGCTATCCTATATTCACTTTTTAAGAATGATTGTAGGAAAGGGATTAATAAGAATTAGACACAAAGTTTAAGTTCTTATATTTCTTCAGAGTATCACAGACAAAAAATACAAAGTGCCATCAGAATCTGAATATTTCTAGACTTTGATCTTGCAGTGAGATATATAAAATCTCTGGGAAGCAAAACAATAAAATTATATGTAAAGGGTAGTCACTTATCTAAAGAATATTTTACAGAGAAATAATAAATAGGTTTATAATGATGAAAAGTGTTGACTCCCTGTTATGTATTTTTTGTGACAAATCTATTACACAGTTAACACACAAAATACATAATAGTATCTTAATCCCATATGACCAATTTCAACAACCAATTTCCACAACAATTCTAACATTACCTTCTATGTAAATCTCTGCAGAGGTGGAGTCTGTTCCATAGATGTTTGAAGCAAAGCACGAGTAACGTCCTGTATCCTCCTCAAAAGCTTCAACAATAATCAGTGAGTGTTGATCACCTGTCTGGATAATTTGAATGTCTGGTGAGTTTTCAAGCTCCTTCCCTTCACAGTACCACCTGCAAGGCAAAAAGTATTGCTTATCAGTGCAAAAAACTTGAGAACTAGAATGACAACGTTCGAAGCCTTTCTGATGATAAAATGGGTGGGTTCTAGCCTGAAGACTGCAGAATACTGCAGGCAAGTGTTGAATCAACAGTCATAGGAATAAAATATTTATGATTTTCATCATATTCAATTACAGCAAATAATAGACCTCCTTTCTTTGCAGTATTTAAACATACTAACAAACGAGTTTGTGTAAGTGACTCTAGCACATATTTTTCTTGATATACAGATTTTAATAGTAGAGTAGAAGAGCTCTGAATTTGAAACACTATCAATCCAGCTCTGAACTTCTCGTGAGGTACATTCAGAGCTGTGTTACAGCTTAAACTGTAGCAAAAACCCCTACAACCAAAGTAAATACGATTCCCTCAATCTTGTGATTCCAAGTTCACGTTGATTACGAATGTGACTGAAATTTACTCTAATGTTACTGTTTGTTTTGCCATATATTTAAGACAATCTGCTTTTTATAAAAGAATGCATAAGTGTATTATAAGGAAAGAGAAGTGATCTATTACAATATAGAGGCACATCCTTACAGGATCATGGCCAGTGAGACAGCTGGACCTTGGAATTCTTTTCTGCATCGTATTGCTGTGTTTCTCTTTTAAACCCAGCCACACATCCAAGAATATATTGGACCCTTTAGAGACTTCATGCTTTCGTCTAAGGGCATTACTAAGTCCCTCAGTGTTCAGAAGGGTTTCAGTAGAAAATGCAGGAACCCAAGCAAAAGTAAAAGCAGCGCCTAAAAAGACAGCTCCATGGGATGTGTTACTGACAGTAACCATCAGCTCAACCTGAGAGCTAGTAGGAGGGGAGAGCAGGCCCGATTGCTATTGCTTGTTAATAAGGAAAAGACGGAACAGAAAGAGAATAAGCAGGTGAGTTTACAGAACCGGATTCAAATTTAATAAGATAGTCTGGGTTTTGTAGAGAAGGTGTAGTACTATGTATAGGGATCCAGAGTTAATGATGAGGGCAATACTCAGAAATACCTGTATTTTTAGATAACTAGCTAAATTTGAAAAGGCAAATTAAGGTGCATTCATCTTCGCCGTAACCTTTCTCATAAATACAGACTGATATAAAACTCCACAAAAATATTTGTGTTTTCTGTTTATTGCTGCTTTCTTAACTATGTATGGTTGATTAATGAGTCTTGTGCATGTGTGGGTGGGAGCTGTCATACTGATAACATTTTTTATTCAATTGATTTTTATAAATGAGTAATTGTTTTGTCCATCTTTATATGGTAATTTTGTAAAAGTACCTGCTAGCTTTTGAGTGCATACAAATGCTATCAAAGCAATGGCAAATGTATTTACTATTGTATATTACAGCAAATAAGATTAGTTGTGGAAAGGATAAGGATAGGTTTTTAAGTAATACATTGTAATAATTCATATTTCCCGGGCCATACTATAAGGTACTTTGATACATTTCCATCTCAGATAATTTAGAAAAACATTAATAAATTGTTTAACCATTCAATTGTATTCACCTCTTGGAAGCACAACTTTTTGCAACAGTTCGTGCTACATATTGAGCATGAAGAAACCGCCAAATTAATATCTTGGAAAAAAACCCCACATTATAAGACAGTCCATACCAATGAAAAACCAGAGTTTAATAGAAGTATAATGTAGAATTGAAAAAGGAGCCGCAAAGGGACTACGAGGTATGAAGGAGTACAGATCTGGAACTTAAATGCTGATTACATAGCTAACAAGTAAACCATGCACTATTTGTGCACCATCCAACTAGCCGTCCAACGTGGCTTTCTTAAAGTAGACAGGGTATTCCCCAGCCCACTTCGAGTCGCACATTAGTGTAATCTGTAGCTCTACAGTCAACTGACTCAAATGTACAGCTTGGAAAGTGTACAGGTCTGCCTGTTACGGGGGGAAGCTCCTGCACTGTGGAATGAATCATACCGCTTAACACAATTTCCCCTTTTAGAAAGGCAAACCTTTGTAGCTAGAAAGCTAGAACTTGAAAGTCTTGGTTTGTGTCTACATCTGCTTGCCTATCCTGTTTTACAAGCCTGCATTGTAACGAGAATTGAAAACGGGTCTAAGAAAATGACTTCTATGAATTTAACATTTCTGATTGCAATGAACAGTCATGTAGTAAATATCATCATGTTAAAAGAGGATGCCAGTGGGATGTAAAATGTCCCAGCTCTCTGCCCTGACATTTCACAGCTGAAGTACAGCTTTGCTTCACTAAAATACATCCACATCCTTCTTGCAGGGCTTTACAAATGAGAAACTGGCACTGCTTCGTGGAGAGAACTTCAACCAAAGTTACTAATTTCTCTTCCATGCGAACCACAGGGCTCTGACAGACAAGCTGTTGCAGATCTGTCTGCAGTACTTTAAAATGTTAAAATCCTGATGCTGACTTCTTTGCTGGAGGTTTCTCTCCGTGAAGCACGAATGGCAGGTTGAAGTGTGTTCCTAGGCCCAGCTGCCCCAGTTCTGGTCTCGTGAAAATGGGTTTGCAGTAGGACACTAGACATGTGGATCTAGGATAACTGAGCCATACAAATTCTCCTATATATAATTTTTGGTAAATGTTAATAACCATAAAATAAGGGACTGGGCAGTTAGAAAGCTACAGCTACCTCTTAAATTGACGCAGATGTTTGCTTGAACTCACTGTGAGCCACAACATTAAGGGAGTATTCATCTGTCCCTCTGAAGTTCAATATAGTTCATTTGCTAGGTTTTCTACCAATCTGGTGGGCAAAATGAGATGCTCCGAGGTACTTTCTGTCAGTGGAAAATCTGCCTAGGACAACACTTTACTTCAGGATAGCTTTCAGCAGACATTCATGCTACTTCTCAAACCTCAATGGAAGTTGTTTAAGGTGCTTCACAATACAGTGTAAACAGTGTTCTGGATATTAACCAAACCCATACAGCATGCAGCACCTTTGGAAATATAAGAGAGAGCTGTCATCATACGAATGGGAGTAATAACATCAGCACATATCCCGGCATGCACATGTAAAAAGATAAATAAGAACTTATGGGGTGTTCTGGCTCAGACTGCAAGTCCACCTAACCCAGCATGCTGTCTTGACAGTGGCCAAAAGCACTTATGGAAGAATGTAAGAACAGAGCGAGTATATACATATATATGTATGCATATTCATCTATTTCTGCGGAGTATCTAACCGTTCTCTTTATCTTTTTAAACTTTTTATCTCTTATCTCTATCTTTTATCTACCATTCTCTTTATCTTTTTTAGAAGGTGTGAAGCAGCACCTAAAAGTAATTTTAGAAAGGGAAAATCACTGGTCTTATAATTATTATTTACAAACTACCTCTCTTTTAAAGGATTTCACTTTCACAGTGCCATTACTGTTCTTTTCTAGTAGATTAGATTGTATGGTTCTTTACTAACATTTAGTTTGCAAATCCTGCTTTTTGTTTGTGTCATCTGTATTTTGAAAGAATTGATTTACAGTTCCATTCAAAATACATTTCCTTTAAAAATAATGATCTTTCAAACTTCTTCTGATTGAGCTGTAGTGTTTGTATTCCATCATAGATCAGTCAGGAACCTTCAAGTCCTCTAATACAAACCTCTTCGAATGGAAAGAAAAGCTACATCTGTTTTAGGATTTGCCTATAATGATTTTGCCCAAATCTGCTACTTTTCCCATTAATAATTAGATACAGTGGAGGTTTTTTGACTGGCTCCCCAGAAGTACATCTTACATTTGCTTTTCTTTTCAGTGATGTCCTTATAAACGTGTACATACAGAAACCATAGCTAGTAGTGGGGTCCTTGGTATCCGGAACACAAACATCTAGTGCCTGGGATAAAGGAACAACTCTGCCACAAGTATGTAGAGGAAACACTTTGCAGTCCCAAGGGAGAAGTATGGTAATGTGTGTTATAGGGTTGATTGAAAAGGTCCTTTGAAATAGATTAGTGCCGTTTTGAAAATCCAGACCAGAAAAATATATAGGATTCCTGTGATCAAGGGATTTTTTCAATTCTATGTACAACATGGATTATTCTTCTGTTGTTTTCAAGATTTGCAATTGGTGATAATTGACAATGTCATATTTTCAGGAGAGAAGACCTAAGGTTCATGCACAGATGTATGACTACAAGCACAATTTGGGTATATGAATGTACAAGTCGCGTTTTAGGTGTGTAATTCATGTAGGCATCTGTGTACTTTGGGAGATGAGTCATGGCACTTACTCATGTCTTTTTATATACCTACCTCATGCCTCTTCCTTATAATGTAGTCTTGTTTTAGCATTCAGCTTTAGCACATATGAAAAACTATTGAAGAGAATACACAAGTTCTAGGATTTGAGCTAATTTTCAGCAACATTTTTCAGTACAGTGATATTATATATTTAGCCACACAAATGTGGCTCCTCACTGCTTTAAGTGACACATAAAGCAAAACACATTACACAAAATACTGCGATATAATCACTGGTAAGATATAAGAACTCTTTGTGTTCCTACTGATCAGCTTTTCCAATTAACCTGTTATGTTTGTCTGGAGATAAGTCTGTATTGCATGCCTTTGTGAGGCACAATTCTAATTTCCTATAAGCAAAATAAAATACACCATGTAAGCTACTTCTTCCAGTTAACTTTGGTAGTATGTGACTAGTATATTCCTTTAGTAGACTCAAACAGGCAATGAGGCAGGATTGAGTTAATTCTTTTCTTTGCATTTATTTTTTCCTTTGATAGTCCAAAATTTGCAACGTAAGCGATTTAAAACTTTAGGAAAAAAACTGTGTTTCAAACCTGTGTTTAGTTCTCCTGTTCAGTGTGTTCTTTAGTTACTATTTTCACCATAATGTTAAAGCATTTTGAGATTAAGCCAAGAAAAAGTGCGTGTTGCATGCATGTTATCTCTTCGCAATGCTTGTAAATCAAAAACAATTCTCTAGTGAAATTAAGCTTTATGTGAATATTTGGTATGGCCATATCTATTCCTTGCTTATTAACATTTTATTTTATTCTTACCATCAAAACGTTGTGTGTGGTACTAATGAAATGTCAGTTCCAAGGGGAGTTCTGACATTGGGATACGTGGTATGACTGAAGTAGCAATACTCTCTGTCACTGACATTTCATTCCTGCCATGAATTGTAATCATACAAGGCAGGTTCACATTAAGCACAAGCGGTGTCATCGCTGTGCCAAATACATCCTAGGTTTTAATCCATTGACTTGACTGGAGTTGCATGTAAGAGAAGTTTAGCTCTCTAGGCTTTGAGCACTAAAACAGATAAATGTTTTCATTTGGCAGCCAGGAAAAAAAGTCTTAATCAATCTTACGTGACTTCAGTCTCTAAAAATCTATGATTAGTTGCAGATCTAGTCTCCTTAAACAAAGCAGCGCTAAAACACACTTTTTAAGCTTTGTATGCCTATGTTAAAGAATGTTTTCATGGAAACCTTATGACATACAGCCTGTTTTTAGAACATCAAATCCTCATGACACTTCCAGGATAGCTGTGTATGCCAAACCATGCAATGTGATTCATAAGTAAAATTAACCTAGGAGTGATGTGCCAAACAGTTTGGAAAAATGTAGGCACCTCTGAACTTGAGGGAATAAGGAGTGCTCTCCTCACAGAGAGGAATGAATGTCACACCTATCATTACTCATACAGAAACAGAACTGTAGAAGGAAGCATGAGAAGGAGGTCATCAAAACCTTTAACACATTGGAAATATGCTACGTGCTTCTCTTAAATGCTTATTTCTAAACTGCAGTATAGTCAGAGTAAAGTAATCAACCAATAATTGTAGTAGTGCTCTGTAATTGTGAGCTAATGTTTGAGCTAGCTAGAGGCACACATACTATAGTATCAATCTGTGTTCATCTCTTCTGTGACACTGCATTCAGCTGACGATACTGAAAAATAGGTAACGTTTCATTGAAACTTCTTTCTAGACAGGTAGGCTTAACGAGCTTCCTCTAACATGTGGGCTTGTTAGATTACGGCTGAGTTATCTTAAAAAGCATTTGGACAGGTCTATCTGTATTCAGCCAAGCAGGATTTAGCTTTCCATATACTGATATTTCAAATCAGTTCCCAGTTTCTTCTCTTGCTCCACTATCCTATTTTCTGTCCCTCAGTGAACCCTTGTGAATGCCAGAGTTACCTGCCAAGGCTGTAAATTTTACTGCTTTATCACTGCCAATGATATTTTGACCCTGATCCATCATGAATGTCATTTATGCCATTTTTTACTCATCAATTTTGGTTTGTACCGTCTTGCTTTCAAACGTGGTATCTATCCATCATATTTTCCAGTCCTTTTCATTCCTGTGATCAAGCTCTTTCTGAATCTCCTGTCTCTAGTTTCTCTTTCTAATCCCCCTTACATCACTTTAACCATATGATTGCTCCTAGTGTTGACTGACATTACAGAGCCTGTTGAATCTTGTTCTTGTTTCACAATGCGCTGGGTTCCCACAGTACCACTTCTACGTTGTAACTGTTTATATTAGAAGCATTGCAAGTAACTTGGGATTCCATCCTGTGGTTAGGAAGTCAAGGGACACAGGCAAGCACGCATTAGCACATGTGTGTCCAAAGGATGCATGTTTACTGACCTTGATCATTCAGCTAAGTTGAAGGAAGAAGAAAACATGCCTTAAATTCAGTTAGCATTAAGCTTTCTTTCATCAGTTGCCATCTTGACAGTTAGTCCTTTCCTGAGATTACTGATTTTTGTGTCTCTCTTGCTTAGCTATTAGAATGCTTCTCTCCTTGCCCAGCTCCGCAGATACTGAACTAACTCACCACAAAGCTTGGAGAACTGTTACCCTCAGAGCAAGACAGCTGCCGCTTCTGAGCCCAGTTCTCGACACAGTTCCACAACTATGGCCAGCAAGATGCTTCCTTCACTATTTTGGAAGCTTTGCACAGCAGATCAAAGACAAGCATTATTTTTAGTGAAAAAACCCTGCGTTCTCAATGGTCCCTGTGGTTAATGGAACACATACCCCAAACTACATTATATTTTCTGGTTTCCTTGTGCTGTAGCAGTGACTAAAAAGTCCACGATCACTGGAAGCACATGAATATTTATCACTCAGGCAAGTGAATTTTTTTACATCCTTCCTTAGTGTTACTCCTACACATTGGTGGAGTTGAAAGAATCTTGGATGAACAGGACAAAAGTTTTGTTAACAATTATCATCAGGGAACTCTGTTCAAGCAGCTAGTATTCCCAGCTTTCTCCTTAATACAGCATGTACATGCACCCACACACACACAAAAACACAAGGGGAGAGAGAGTTCAAAGTTATCCCCTTGTGATTTATCTTTTATTTGTTAGCTTAAATTGTGACACTGAAAGCTGAGCCTGATCTTTTTCTTGAACTTGACTGCTTGGGACTGATTTTCCCTATGGGACTTCTTTCTCCCTGTCCCTACTTCCCTTGACCTCAGGGCATCAGCATTTGTTTGTGTTAGCTCCTCTAAGACCCTGATCTGGCTACAAGCATGAGTCAGTAAACCAAGCGTGCATTTCTCTTTGGTGCAGTGTGTTATCGTTGGAAAAGTCTCATGGATGCTTATTCTCTAAAAGTGTAACAGCTCCTGTACTGACTGTCATTCACATAAGAAGCTTATTTTATTATTTACAGTATGCAAAATCAAATGTTGAAATAGCAATTTCAATGGAAAAGCTTCAGTTTTGTTGGGACAAAAATAGACCCAAGTTACAAAGATACCTGTCATCCAATTCCAATCAAGCAGTCCCTGAATTGGGTACACAGGCATCCTGGCCATCCCTGGATACTTCGCGAGATGAGTCATTGTTCCTAGGTTCTCCATTTTGCCCTTGCGAGGCTTCAGTGACTTTATAGTGTCAGCTTCTAATTCAGATCGTTGTTAAATGCCTAAACTTAGATGGCATGAACACCTTGTCAGTTTTATGTATGTGTCAACAGCATGGGCATGATGTGCTGCTATAAGGATGGTGGTGTGGCCTTCTGGAGAAATACATAAAATTAACATTGTGCACTGGAATAAATATCTATAAATGAGCAATTCAGTGTTCACCTTTTCTGGATACAGGGAAAGCCAGATGGAGTTTATGTACAGGTCTCTATACATAAGAGAAGATTTCAGTTGTTTTCTTTGTATTATAAACTATGAATGATGAGAGAAAAACAAATATTTCTCATGTCCAGGGATCCTACTGACATTTTTAATATCAAAAAGATTTATCAAGGGAAGCGCTTGGAGAAATAAGTTGCAAAGTCTTTGTAAGCAAGAGAAGTCTTCAGAGACTGCTGCTAATATCTGGGGGATGATGATATTTCATATCTATTTTCTGTCAAAAAAAACAAATTTCTGGCACTGTTTTCTCTTTTAATCAGATTCCTCTATGAATTTAAGGGCTGAACACAATACAACATTTATAATGGTATAATATCCACCAAGGGAATGCCTCCAAATTGTTAATTAAAACAGTGAGTTTAGGCATGAAGCATAGTAGAAAGCATATCGTTCCCAAACAAGGTATTTCCCCCAGCTTTAGAATGGATTCCTGTTCTATAAACAAATTGTTCAATCCTTTGGAAGTTCACATTCCTGCCATGGACAAGAGACCCTGCTTGGCACTATGGGTCAAGCTCTTGTTAGGGACTGAGAGCCTACGTGATACTACTGAAGGCAGACGTGGGGCAAAATGGCCTGGCAGTCACAGTTCAGGGATCCTATGAACTGGGTAACTTCCTGTCTTCATGACAAGGCTGTCCATAACAAGAGGATTAATTTGTAGATCCTTGTTCCTATGTAATTAATAGCACATTTTGAAAGTGTTTTCCTTCTGAAAAATTAACAGCTGGTGTGCCAGAAATCCAAGGGAGTGGAAGACAAAGATTCTTTACCAAAAAATCTGTGGAGCTTCCATCTTTGGATGTTGGGATAGTTTTCATTTGATGATTGTGCCTATTAGTTCAGTGAGAAAGATGATAAAAGGTGGTGACTGCAGTAGAAGTGGTAGTAGTGTTGTACTCAGCATTGTTGAAGTATATAAGGAATACAATGAGCTGACAAGTGGAAAAAGTGGACCATCTGTGAAGCACTGAGTCCTTTAATTAGACGCTGAAGATGCAAAGAGTTCTTTTCAATATTTAGAAAAGCAACACAGAATTCTAAAATGCCTATAAAAGGATAGGCAACCATCTAGACTAAGAGTAGCTATTTATGACACTGCAGATATTAGGATGCAAATATGTATAGTACGTCTCTAAAAAATGGATAGAGATTTCCTTTCTATTGGATTGGTACAGTCCCAGCAAAGGAAATGTAACTCCGCCACTGTAAGTGAGAGGTAAATTTGACTAATGAGCTCTATATGAACAAATTTAGATTTAGAAATGCTGATGAGATCTAAGAATTTTCAAGATGAATTTAAAAGTTACAATAATCTGTTTCTCATTCCACTGATGTCACTGATGAATAAAGTGTAGCTTTTTTACATTTCTTTTCATCTCCAGTGATCTTGGCAAACGTTACTTATTTAACTTTCAAAATCCTCATAGATATAGGTGGAAACTGAAGCATCAGAATTAGCAGGCTAGTCACACAACATGAATAAGTGTCAATTAATAAGGGTGTCTTATACGTGATAAAACAGAAGTGTTTTTTCTAAAGTCACAGCAGAATCATTGTCAGAATCTGAATTAGAACCGAGCTGCTTCTGGTTATTTGTATAATAACTTAAATGAACTCCTTTCCTCTCTGATGTTTTTGATTTATAGGATCCTGTGTTCACTCATCTCAAATACCTTCAGACATCAGCGTGTCGTATCGTGGCCATCAGTGGTTTTAGCCAGTTTACACAATCAGTCTTGATTTCCATCAAGATAACATTTCTCACTAAGGAGTTAGCACTTTCTTTTAATTATGGAAGTACAGTATTTAAAAACAGTTCTCTAGAACTCAAGAGAGTAATATGTCCCAAAATATGATGTCTTAAAATATAAGCAACCTTTTGTATGAGTTAAAGAGGCAATTTTTTTTCTTAATCGATTTTAATAACCAAGATCAAGAGACTTCTGCTACAGATTACTGAAACATATGCATACCCGGAAAGAGCAAGGCATACACCTACTGTTACGGAAATACAAAATGACAAGCGCAGAATACGTTTACCTGACTTCAGGTGCCGGGATTCCTACCACAATGCAGTCCAATTGCACTTTGGTTCCTTCGGGAACTTCCCTGCTCTTCAATTTTTGAGTAAAGCGTGGTGGTTGTCCAATAGGCTCATCAGAATATACGGATGCAGATTCTGATTCTGTTTTTAGCTCTGCACTTGTTAATTGATTGATAGATTCCAAGTTTGCCGCCTGTTGATCATCTGTTTGTTCAAACGTTTTCTCTGCTTTGTTTTCCAGGTCTTGAGGTACTGGAATGGAAAGCCTTTCTCGGTTTTCTGATGTGCTACATAGGCTAGAGCTGCCTTTTTGAGCAGGCTTATTCTTAGAATCAATTTTGCTCCGGTAGTTTTTGCATGTTCGGGGCCTTATTCGTTCAGAGTTGTGAGCTTTGAAAAGTGATGAGAGCTCCTCAATAAAATCTGCCGCCTTGTTTAGGAATTCCTTTTTTGATTCTGATTCAGAAGGGAGGTGTTGTTTCTTTAGATCTTGAGAGCTCCCTTTGGAGCCCTTTGTATTTCTGACATGGTCCTGACAAAAGTTTGACTGTGGGCCATTGTCTGGTGTTTTCAAAGCTGTGGACTGGGCCATTTGTTTGTGTTTTCCTGTGTTTTTCAGATGATCTGGGGGATGCTGTGAATGTGCCTGAAGCTCATCCTGTTTATTTTCCAGTGGATTCTGGTCAATAGCTTGTCTTGCCAGGTTTACACTTTCATCTAGCTCTTCTTGGCTCAAAAAGGCAGAGAGATCTGGAAGGTCATCTTGGGCAGCTACTTCATCTGAATCACCGGAAGCATTGCCGTAATGGAAATTGTGAGAAGCTGCTTCTGATCTGCTTCTTTCACTCTTCCCTTGACATTTAGTTTCAGCTAAATAACTTTCTCTCAGAAGTTGAGATATTGAAGTTGAGGATTCTAAACTGTCGTCTTGCATGCTGCCAACACAAAGGACAAATAGGACCATACCTTATCAATAGCAAATTTTTTGATTGCACACAATTACAGGCTTCTGAAAAGCAGAACACAGGATTTTCAAAGTGCATCTGTGTGCTGAATATCAACTTGTAAGTATGGCCTTGTTTTAAAGGCCTGCTTCTGTACATACTGCCAGATACTGTGGCCTTTACCCGGTAAATTCATCTTTTATCACTTTCTACCATTGGTAGCCTTACATAGCTAAAGCAACTGCAAGTGTGGTAATTTATACTTTGTTCCAGTATAAACTTCAACTACAAAGCTATTAACTGAGTTTCAATGTCTATTCTTTATCATTGCTGATGTGTGTTTCCAGCTAAGAAACAACCTCATCAAATAGATGAAATGCTGCGTTTTTCAAGGACTCAAAATTGTGAGAGAATAACAGTGCTTTTAAATTAAGTAAATTTAGCTTGAAAGACACTGAAATAGTAAGTAAATGAACCCTCAAAAATGTTTGAGGGATGACAGGAGGAAGGAGAAGGGGAGAGAAGAACAAAAATTCTATAATGGCAATTTTTCATTTAAAATGCTTAAAGATATTGCGTTATAGGAAGCAATAATGGTGCTAAATATTCTATACCTTCTTAAATTAAGCATTATTTCTAATAAGCTATTTAAAGTAAGTAGAGAATTATGTCATTATTTGATACGAACGTCACTTGTACTACAGGCCTTTAAAAATCACTAACTCTGGTCATCCTGATTCTGAAAAAATGTACCACAGATGAGAAGACAGTATCAGAAAGCCCATACTTAACCTGCATGCCTGATATGCAAAGCTAAAGTATCCCTTTTGATACTTAAGTAAATACTTCTGCGTAATATTCTCCCTTTTATTTACACAAGAGCCATTATGAATGTAGAGGGATTCAGACATCCTATTAACACACTCCTCTTAAGGTGCCTTAAATATGAAGGCAAATAAGACAAATACTCTTCACAACCTTTCAGAGAGCTGATACCTCACAGCTAGTGAAACAAGTGCACGACTATTTACTGGATCTGTCTCTCAGAATATGCAGTGCACAGTGTCTCTCTCCTACATGGTTTATGGCCTGGCAAGTCTTGCTGTGATGGTTTCAAATATTCCTACCCCCAGGTGTTTGATTTGTCGCACTGCAAAAGGTTCTGTTCCTGTTGTGGCATCAAGAGAAAGCAACATGTGTGCCCTTGCCTCAGCCATTTCCATTCATAGCCTTATGCGACAGCTTAAGTTGCCAGAGAAAGAAAAGAAGGGTAAAAAAGATATCTCTGCTGTGAAAGGCTTTCTGCTCTGCTAGTGGGACAGTTGTCCCTGGAAAAGGGCAGGTAAAAAGCAAATGAGGTGGTGATACCTCGTACTGCTGCGGTATTTCTTCCTGGAATGTGAGCGACAGCCCTTCTTCCTTATTTACAAAAAGGAAAGCTCCAATTTAAACTATTCGTATTCTTCTTCAATGAATGAACATAAAGCTATCATATTCTGATGTGCATTTTGAGACCTTAATCCCTCTGCCTGAGGCACGATTTTTAATATTGAAATTCTTTTTCTTACATAAATATTTGGCATTTTAGATTTATTGATTTTGATTTATTTATTGATTTATTACAATCAGTAAAACAACAAAGGCTCACAACCAAAATATTTGTAAGTTTGTGCCTGTATGAAAAATGACAAATAAAATATCATATAAATGATATGCTTCTAAGCACCCGATCTAGTCCCTGCAACTGAGCCAGGGTCTGCAATACTAATTGAACACTTGGCATTAAATTATCTGTCAGGGTGTTTCAGTGAAGCTGCTGCACATAAGAGAATGTTGATTTGGGAAGCCTACATGAGATAATGCAAGCTGTTTCATGACTGGACAGAGTATGTAATTTAACCTCTTAAGAGAACAAAGAGGTCTCCCTCAGGCTTAAAGTTCCCGCCCTATGGATACTACTTTTGCTTGCTCAGCTTTTGCTTCTTAAACAGCTGTGCAACATTACTGAAGCTGAACGTGTTTAAGGGGTTATATTATCTTGTTTATGTGCTGATAGCGTACTATGTGCTGTAAAGGTCACAGCTAAAGCTACAATTTCAGCTCTGAAGAGTTTAAATACATTCTGACATAAGGAGTTTGCAGCCTGAAAGACAAATCTTGCACCTGAATGAACTAGAATATAGCTGTAACACAGGGCAAACTTGCTTTAGACCTCCTCCCCAGGTATCTACTTAAAAACAGAAGGGAAGAAGCAGAGCCAGAGCCAGCTCTTCTCTCTGCACCATGCAGCTGGCTTAGCCTGCAAAGAGAGAGCGGTGTGTGCTTTTAGTGGGATGTCATAGAAGGTACAGTCTCTCAGCATACCCCTGGAGGGATGCAGCTCCACACTAACCTCTCTGCATGTGGCTTTGGCTAAATTATAACTTCCAGCTCTATGTGTCTCTGTGTAGCTTTAGGTGCTGCGGTGGAAGGCTGTATTTTACACACTTGGAGGAGTATGTATTTTACATGGTTGCAAAATTTAGCTTGCAACCTTTCTTGGCCACTCTTTCTGAAACATTTCAGAATGGCATATCTTCATTTCATCTTAATGTCTGTAGAGGTCATCAGAGCTGAAAAAAGATGATGTGGGTCTTCAGAGAGCACTGGATGCTCTATGGAGGAAACACAATTAGGGAAATAATACTTGTGTGATCAAAACCTGCCAAAGTCAAATGAAATTGAAGAACTGCAATGCTTTTGTTGAGAGGGTGTATGAAAATCATCTGATTGTGACTGTTCGGGGTTTCATTTTCCTCTGTTGTACAGATAATAGCTTGATTTTCTGATTTAAGTGCGATGTCCACTTCAACAGAGGTTGTTAATCGCAGTGCAGCTTTTCTGCAGATGACAATAGTAAAGTAACTGTTCAGTGTGGTTATTTGAGACTTTGTTCTTGGTCCTGCACATCTTTTGTTTATCTTTTTAACATAGCATTGAAACACGAAGGAAATAATTTCTGCTAATGTGAGAAATAATTTCCTTAAGGAGTATTACTGCAATATGAAGAGATGCTCTCAAAGAAGATGTGTTTAGATTGGCAAAATAGCTTTATAATTCTAGTTTGCAAAAAAGAGGAAATTAAATTAGTCCAATCAAAACTTCCATGTGCTGATGGTTCATTTTGTCTGGCTGTAATGCAGTTGTATAAAGCATCCTCTTTTCGGATGAGCAGGATAGACAGCAGGGCCATACATGGAAGAGCAAAACCCACTTGTCTGTCACAGTCCTGAGTGAACATATAGGAAGTAATTGGACAAATTGCTGGTTCAACCCTGTCTCTGGCCTTCTGTGGGCAGTTGAACAGATGTGAATGGGAGAAAACAAGCAGTTCCCAGCAAAGGACCTGAAACAGCTTCTTTCCTTCTGCCCATTGGAGCAGAAGATGTAGAAGAGAGCGGAGTGCTCCTTCTGCTGTTGGGAAGCAAGATATTGATGAGAATGGATCTCATGCCAAATTCTTAATCCTTAGAGTGCTGTCACTTTTCTTTAGAGCTCACCCAGGGTCAAAATATTATATCTAACTCTTCTCTATTTTCAGCTTGTGTAGAAGATGATAACTTTTTATTCTATTTTTAGTAAGGAAGAAGTTGGGTACTAGTCAAATGTAGCGCTTTGAGGCAGTGCTTGGCTACTGAAGTTTGAAGATACTTTGAATTATGTGATATTTCTAATTTGTAATTTCTAATTTTGAGTTTCAGCAAATGTTGCTGTGAGGCTACCAGACAATCCAATTACAATTATTAGTTATGCCTTGCTTATGCCTTGAGACATGTCCAGATTCTTTTCTTTTTTCTACAAGGAATTATGCTCTCCAAGGACTACAGAGGGCTGATAATTGAAGGAAGCACTGGTTAGGCTAAGCCATTTGAGATTTCACAGTCAGGGGACAACAGCTTTTGTTCAAATAAGACCAAGCATGCAGCCTGACAGGGTCTCTGGGCTAGATAGCGATAAGGCTGAATTCAATATATTTTCTAAAGTATCTATTAAGCCATCTTTCTAGTGAGTGAAAAGATGTCACCAGAGGAACAGCTATGCTATTACAGGTTTAATTAATGATAATTAATAATAATTTAGCATTTCTATTGACAAAATTGGAATTTAAGCTCTAAAATTAAGATCTGGTCTTGAACTCAGTCTTTCTCATTGCCTGACTTTCTGGATTGTTTGGACCGACATGTGGAATTGGCCTTGATATGCCTTGAGCCTTCCTTTTCATTTTTCCTGATTGGGACTTTGGAACAGAAGTGTCTTTGTGGCTGCACAGAAACCATCCCACAGCCCCCCAGTGTGCAGGGTCACAGAACACGGGCTGTGAGTGGCAATGCATGGCACACCGCTGCTGTATCATGGAGCTCGCAAAACTGATACAGTAATTGCAGGTACCTCTCTTGAGCAGATAAGTGCAGATGACTCTGCAGAGAACTCTGTTGAATAAGCAGTAAGAAGGACAAACCCTAGTAAAAACACAGTAGACAGCAATCTGTGGTGTCAATGAAAGCACCAATAATTTTGCAGACTGGAAAAATCTATTTTATAATGAACCAGTGTCAAGGGGAGGAATTGCAAAGCTAGTTACAAGTAATAGCTCTAAACTGGTGGTATTTGGGATTGGAAATGAGATGACTGACTCCAGCAGTCAGCAGTTCTCTACTGTTGACTGGTTCATTACCTACAGCACCAAACAAGCGCATTGAGGGCAACGTTTTTTGCTTTCTTGGGACACTAACAGCAGTGAACTTGGGCACCTATTGTATCGAGAGGCATCAGAGGATATCGTGAACAAAACTGACTGCATTAACTTCTTCAGTCTACTAATTCAGTTTCCACTAGCCAACTAATTGCACAAACTTTCTGAGTTTCCAAGAGCCTATATTTATGACAAGAGATCTTTAAGATAAAATATTCACGAAGGTAGAACTAGTTTCCACAGCTTGTTTTGGCAGTGGCTTGGCCTGAAAATCTTTACGTGGAAGAGAGGAAAATTGCACTGCAGGAAGCTTGTGCAGTGTGACACCGAACCCTTTAATTTCCTCTTGTTTGAGGCTGGTTAGACTCATTGCTGAGTCATCACTGAAAGAATTTGAGCTTTTCCTAAGAAAACAGCAGTAGTGAAATCTCAGCAAAGCTGAAGCGAATCCGGATGTATCTGAGTGCAGATCCTCTGTTTTATTTGGTGAGAGACAGCTTTGAACGCTTGATGCCCTAAAGGTGTTTTTTTGCAAACACTCCTCTGTGTCATAATAAAGAGGTTATCTGCAAATAGCAGATGTAATGCAAAAAGCATTTGAACGTCTTCTTTGGCCTTCAGTTGTAGTTAAAAATGAGTAATTTTAGGCAGTACATGTTGTCCTTGTCTAGCTTTTCAAGCTACCATTAGTTTAATTGAGACTGCTTTCTTATGAAACCCCAGTATCAGCAGGCTCTGGACCTGTATGCCCAGCATCTCTGTTTGGAGACTGGAAAGTTTAGCAGATATTAGAGGCTATATCCTTAATTTAGTTGCACATAAATTGCATTTACCTATACGCTGTTGAACACTAACAGTTATACGGGTGTTTCAACTGTATGATTCCAGCTATGAAAAACAAGCTAAGAGGTGACACAAGCGATCTGTCTTCCAGACAGTTAATGATCACAATCACATTCTTACGTGCTTGCAGGAATTCCCACTTAGCAGTTGCCATTGTCACCATTTCCATTACTGCCCGTTGACAAGCTGTAACTGCTGCAAGACAGACTTTGAGACTCCAGACATAGGAAAGGTTAGGCTGGAGCAGGGGATTAAGGTCTAGTGTGTGTTTGGGGATGTGAGTAAGATGTTTTTAGTAATTGTGTTTGGAAAACTATGTACAAGAAGGTGGTTTACTTTTCTGTTTTAGACACATTAGTAGCTTTGAATTCTATTCTTTGTAATGAATCAAGAAAGCAGATAACTGAACTCCATTTCCAAGTAACGTAATTAAATAATGGAAAATATAGAGCCTCCAAGCCCAGGAGTATAACAACTTCTGATGGAAACAAAATACCTCTAAGAACGAGCAGGCTACAGGTTATGTCCAGATTTAGGAAACATCCTACTTCTTTATATATGTTTTTCAATATAATCTTTTTAATGTTCTAAGTATATGTTGCATTTTCTTCCATCTCTAGTCTGTTTTACAAATTCCAGACCTTAAAACTCTTACTTGATTGTAAGTCTAAAAGAGGCTGGAAGCTGTTTCTTGGTCACAGTTATATAGTTTTGTAAATAGTGAAAAAACTGCTGGTGGTGGTGTTTTAAGTATCTTCACACGCTGCTGCTCTTTGCTTTGATGTAAATACCTGCTCAAGGGATTTTTTAATTGCTGTTATAACTGATGTATGGTGAATACTGCCTTTGTTCAGAAAAATGAGTAGAATCAGGCCCTTTTCTGTAAATAAAATCTCTAATAGCCCGGCTTCTGCACTTAGATACATTGCAGGATAGACCTGGAGCAACTTCACTTAAACTAGGCAGGATTTACTTGTAGCTGTGAACAGAATTACTAACTCCCACCTTGAAGCCCCTCTATTTGTAAATGCCACACGGTTAAATTTTCTAAGGAATTTTCAGGAAAAATGCAAAGTTTTCCTCTACAAATTTAAATCTTAAACATTGAAAATTGTTACCTATACAAGAAAGTTCCCTTTTAAAAGGAAGGGAGAAAAGAAAGGAAGCGAAGAAAGGGAAGGAAAAGGAAAAGGTAAATATAGAACATCCAATATTTAGAATTTTGGGGAAATTTCTTTATTTTTAATAAATTTTTAGTGGCTTGGGAGTTGAACAATGCCTCATCTTTTGAATGCTTGTGATAGTGGATTGGGGCCTTAACTGGTAAAACTACTTATAAATTCCTTTTAAACTGAAATTGCTATCTGGATTTTCATTGGAAAGGGAATATAGAATTGAGTTATCCATATACAGTTATGTATGATCTATATTTAGTTAAAATATTATGCTAAAGTAATAAATAATTTGAATTTACAGAGAGATAATTTAACATGTGAATATTTTATGAACATTAGGTAAATAATCTCAAACCACAAGCAAGTGATTTGAAGCTGGGAATATTTAAGCGTCTGGATTTCTGTAGCAGAGGATCTATCCAGACTGCTTTTTGTAGTGATGTTGGTCTCCTCTAACACAGCTCTTTTCCTCTTGTCTGGAGGTGTTCACCATTTCACCCACAGGCATTTGAATGTGCCTCAAAGTGTACAGTTGTTAAAGCCTTAAAAGCACCCATTTTGCTTTAAGAAACTTTAGTGAGCCTTAAGAGCACCTATTTTACAAGCAAACAGTGATTATTTGTCCCTATGGTGCTAGAAATGTGAGAGATGAAATGCATTCTTCATTACCACTGTATTTCATCCCTAACGTCTCTTCCCTTTCCTGCTGACAGCATAATCACACAGCCCACAAAAGAAAAAACAAGTTGGAATTCATCATCTCAGAAATGGGATGGGATAAATCCTCTCTCCAGGTCATTTTGGTCAGTAGAACACACTGCAAGAAGCCTATGTGCACTTGGAGTTATGCCCTGGCCTGAGACCTCTTGAACTTTTTCACCATTTCCTTCATACTATCATATAATGAAAAGAACTTTTTTCTTTTTACTCTGATCACAAAAAGTCTTTAGTTTTTCATTATTACTACTGTCCCTTAGTGTTTGTCCAAATGAGAACTGAGACCCTTTCTTACCCATGTCTCAAGTTCTCTCTGCCTCCTCAGTGACTCTCCTTGAACTGCAAGGTAAACAGTATCTTGAAAATTTAAATGGAAACTGAAATAAATCTAATCTGATTTTTAAATTAGAAGGTCAAAAAGGAAAACAGGTGAGGGCTGTCTTTAGGCCTGCCTGGGATGCTTCTCCATCCTCCTCTCCCATTGGCATGTGAAGGCCAGGCCTCAGATGTCAGGACAAGCTCCGAGTGTAGTACTTCAAGTGCTCGTAATGTAGGATAAGGTTTTGTTGATTCAAGTAATGTGTATAGTCCAGTTTCCTTCAAGGTTTGCCGATACAAGAAAGACTTTATATGAAAGGCCCAGAAAGATACAGCAGAGGTCCACAGTTTGGTGCTGAATTGTACATACAAAAGTCCTCAATGGAAAATATAATTAACAGGCAGCAATATTCATTTATCCTGGTCCAAACACAGGCACACCACTCTGCAGGACTTTCATAGCTAAAACTGCAAATCTGGTTTCATGGGCTGTGACCCAAATGATTTAAACTAGCTCATTTGTATTATTCTTGCCAGCAGTATGTGCGAGCAGTGCAGAAATCCACAAGTGCATGTAGTTGAGGACTACTGTAAAGTTTTAGTTTGAGACCGAACCTACAGCTTAGCTCTCAGTGTTAAAAAGTAATTTATGTATTGCATGGGCTCAGTCTAGACTGACAAATTACAGCACTGCACAAGGTACCGTAGTGAGAATTTGCACAGCTTAAAACACTGAGCAGAAGTCTCAATTCTACCCGTGCGTGTAGGTGGCACCAATGTTAAAGAACTCATACATGTGTATCTGAAGACTGGGCGACCAACTGCTTGTGTAGCCAGACTGAACAAGCATAAACTGGGCAAAGAAAAGCCCTGAAAAGCAGGGGTATGCAAACTATGTGGCGTTTGCACATGTTTTTGTCTGGTCATTTCAAATCTATGGGCTGTTTTGCTTTTAAAATGAGATTCAGTTTTCATACAAATTCTGTTTCCTAGTGAAAAAGGGAACTCAAGCCTTAAATTAGACAGAAAATAAATCTGACTTGCATTTTTCCCCCCAAGGTTTTTCAATTGTGCTTTTCTTTTTTCACATTCTCACTGTATTTGTTTCTTTTTGTCCGCTGTTCTGTCATTTTTATTCTTTTTCTTCAGTCTTCCCTCAGAACATTATAACATAAAAGTCTTCACATTTGAATCATATTTTCAAAGTACAATGTTTAAATAAGATTTATATTAGGCAGAATTAATTTGCCTGTCTCTGTAGAATTTTACAGTTTATGAAAACAAGTACTAAACCAATTAAGTTTTAAACAGAAAAGTAAACAGATTTTTTTTCCCCCAGTGATTTAGATTATGATTTACATTGCATTGTCCAATTGCTGTTATGGTATTGTGTAAATTTTTAACAAACCATCTTAATGTTGTATTTATGTGCAAATATACCTAGAGTGCTAATTCTTAGCAGCTGTTGATCAGAAACATTCCTTCAGTAGCACAGCAAGACCTGCTGTAAAATCTCTACAGAATGCACAGGAATAGCAAACCAGCACAGAGCTTTGTCTTTCTTTGTCTTTGGTAGTCTGTCAAATACGAAATCTAACTCCTGAATTGCCTATAAATAATTGCTGATAATAAATATCATTCTGCTCAGCTACAGGAACTAACACACTTCCTATTGCTGTGTAATTTTGTTAGCTGTTTCTGAAAGAAAAAAAGAAAGACAAAAAGAAAGAAATATCCTGACCTTAGGAATCTTCAGGAAGTGTAGGAGAGGGAGAAAAGCAGAGCTGAAGTTTATGAAATTGTTCCATTAACATTTGCTGATTTTGTTTCCACTCTTAAACTCTAGAGCATCTTCACAAATGTAAACCTCACGACCAAAACAAAATTACTGATAAAGTAATCGGTGTCTTTAGCTTGATTTGTGTAATGTTCTATTGACGTAAACTCAAGAGCTACTCCGTTCTCTTGTCAATTGTTGACATATTATTTTGTAAAACTTAAGACAGGCTTCTGATTACTGCTTAATGTTGCAGTATATTGGGCCAAACATTTGCTACTGACAGTCAAATACTTTTCTGAGAGAGAAAGAGAGCAAGGGAGATAGTGAGAGCTCAAGGGTGAGAGCTATGCCCTTCTAGCAGGACTGTTTCTGCAGCTGTTGTGTACATTAATCCAGAGAGCAGATCTCCCAGCA
Organism: Chroicocephalus ridibundus; assembly: GCF_963924245.1. Taxonomy (NCBI): domain Eukaryota; kingdom Metazoa; phylum Chordata; class Aves; order Charadriiformes; family Laridae; genus Chroicocephalus; species Chroicocephalus ridibundus. Next base: position 36,111,287 of record NC_086289.1, on the reverse strand, counting down.
CTAAATATAGCCAGTGGGGTCATTTTACACGACAAAATAAATAAATAAATAAATAGAAAGTATTTAACTATGGGGTCACGTTAAATTAGGTTTGATTTTCCTTAAGAAGGAAATCCAAATTATGGCATCTTGGTTTAAGGCTGAATACCAGAATGTAAGTATTTCAGAACATGGATGGAAAATAAGCGGGAAGAAGAATACAGTCCCGGCAAGGAACTTTTCAGGTCGTTACAATCTTCTGTTGACTCTTTGGAGGAGTCAGACTGGCTCCAAGGGATTTTGAGAACCCCACCAATGCTATTTAAGACCTTTATACCGCTGCAGAACATTGTTTCTCTTTCTCGGCAATGCACATGCCTCAGCAGAATTTCAGTCAGTCAGTTTAAAAATGATTTGTTCCCTGTATATGTCTCACCAGCAATAATTAGCATTCAAATATACATGCTTATCAAACCCTTCTGCATCTGTGCTGCAAAATCAAAATGTAGACCAATCTAAAATTGAGGGATTACCTTTTTTAATTCCTCCAGATGTTGCTGCCCAGCCCTGGCAGTCAGTAGCGATGACAATTATCCAGAAGTGTGAGATTAAAGTAAGGAAGCGAGGGAATTCTTTGAGTCCTCAGGAACAGAAACAGCTAGGAGTCCATACAGTGAAGGAAGTTAACCTTCGTTATTATGAGGATGGCTGTAAGAAGCTGGACAACCTGTCACCACCGGAGCAATAGCATTTGTCAGTTTGCAGGTCCCAAGTTATTTTGAGCAGCGTAAACCATGTGCCCGCGGAGCATTCCACCTCATTGGCCAGGGAATCCACCGCTCCAGCAGCACCTATGGGCACCCAGTGCCTTCTCCTCACTCATGAAACGTCCCCTATAGATGCTTATGTGGGTTTTGCTGATTCATCCAAGAGGCGCTGTAGTGGCATTGTATTACTCTTGTCAGCCGGTTTAGACTTCAGCCCTTTAAAATTACTAGTTACTGCTATTGTCTTTGTGTTTTGATCAGAACTCGAAGATTACAGTCACTGGGAAACCCATCAGCCGGTAATAATGTAAAAGTTTTGCAACTGCAAAGGCAAACTCAGCAAACGCGTGTGATTTAATGGTAAAATATTCCTGACTTCTTTGAAGTGTTCAATTTAATAAACACAGTGCAAGAATGCAGAAATCTTTCAGGATGGCCTCTAACTACAAATCCTCAAAAAGCTAGAACTTCTAACTTGTGATTGAATGCACAGAAATAAACTGTTGGGGGGAAAGTAATTAAAAGAGGCAAGTGAAACTTAGCTGTAAATAAAACTGAGATATAAACATAGGTGGAATAATTTAAAAATCTCTTAAGCGGTACACAGAGAAACCCTGTTACTATATAGTATTTTCTTTCGTAAAACTGACCTACTGGTTAAAACCTTGAGTGACTAAAACCTACCAGATCACTTGGAAAATATAGAGACTAGATTTTATTTGCTACTCATCCTGTACACCAGCAACAGAAAATAATCTGTAATTCTGAACAGTTAAGTTTACCAAAAATGCTGCTTGATAGTTGATATATTGTGTTATTAAAAACGCTCATCACAATTCAGATTTTTAAAGATTACTGGAATGTTACGCATTTATTATGGGGAATTGATATACAGCCCTTTCCACAGCTAATGATGTAATTAGCTGGCTTTTTGACTTTCTCCCAGTTCTCTCAAAATGTTATCGAGTGAGCACCTTTGCTAGAGTAGAGGTACTCCTGTGGGATGTAGTTCTTCAAAAAGACGTTTTCTGAGGCATAACAGTGTGAAAACTCAGAGGTAAAGGCAATTCTTTTTTGAAAAATTTCCTGATGCATTGGGGGGAGTTTTCTTTTGTTTCTCTCTCTTTTTGTGAAATATCATTGTTGGAATAGTTTGTGAGCATTAATTTGCGGTGTGGTTTCTTCAGTGATATGGAAAAGTTGTATGGTGAAGTCAGCTCTTCTTTTAGGGACAGGTTAGGCATTTTATGGGTTGGGTGATGTCTAATGTAACTTTATGCCTGGAATAGAGATCCAATGTGTCCTTTATAATATCTGTAACAGTAGATGTGAGCCTTACAGTGCTGACAGGAACTGCATGTTGATACTGCACTGCACGTTACTGTGGCTTGGACATTACAGTAGCTGTAGGCTACAAACTCTGAAGCCTGAAAATAAACTCTAATGTATCAGATGAAATAACTGTAAATCTATGTAGACTTCTGCTGAGATGCAATGATTATAAAATGTGCATGGAGTCTTGCTGAGCTGTGAACTGCTGTCTGTGCATGATATGCAAAATTAAGCAATCCAAAGTGACTATTCGATCTGATAAAAAAAAAAATCTGCAAAAATTTTCCACTTTAGGAGAGAGTTTTATATAAAATGCTAGAATTGCAAAATCATTGAATAAGCTGTGCAACAAATGAGCTAAGGGTTATGCAGAAAGCACAGCATTGAGAAACCATAAAAGTTACAAGCCTTTACTGTGGCAAACAGGCTGACCATTGTAACAGCAGGTGGTACAAGGACAAAACTTCCAGGAACCACAAGAAGTTGGAGGGTACACAGTAGATGTGCCAGGTCTTACAGAGCTGTCATCTTGGTAGAGCAACATTAGAGAATTTGAGATTCACTGGTTTGCAAATAACAGCATAAAGCCCATGAAAATACTGTTGTTCCTCTGTGTGAATTGCAGCTTTTGACTGCTAAGCACTAAAAAAACACTTCAAGATATCATGACCTCCAGCTTTATGTCCTTTTGTCTTTGCTGGCCAGCAGAAGGGAACATCTGCATCCCTAGGATAAGGCATAGTGTCCTAGAATAAATTACATGAGCACTAATTCTCTCCAGATCTTGTCTGTCAAAGCCCAAAGTACTTTTACAAGCAGAAGGAGTGAGTCTTAAAATGGAACTTTGTACATGGCTGGTTGGCTGTTATGCCGTAGTAGGATTATCAGACTGTAATTGTAAACCTTCAGGATTTATCATAAATGGAAAATTCTTGATTTACTAGATATTAGGATGAAATTAATACAATCCCATTAATGGCACGTGCTGAACTATTAATTGAGAACTGAGATGGGTTACACATTATTTGGGAGAGAACAATTATTAGACATCTGTGTGGACTGCCCAAAATGATATGAGGAGTCTGTACTGTCTTCTGGGGGTCCTCTGAGGGCATCCCTTAATCTCACACTTATTGTCCAGCCCGACAGTTACCCTGTGAATACGGCTGGGGCTGGAAGAAGCCATCTAAAGGACAGTATTGGAGAGTTTTAGAGCTTTAGAAGATAAAAAAGAAAAGGCGTCTAAAGATCTGAAGAAGTCATTACCCTTTACAACATTGATCTACCACCCTTTTTTTTGTAAACAGCTCAGAGAAGAAGGGCTTATCTTACTATCCCAGAGTGACTGAGACAGATGAGCACTTCTCTGGGCCATAAGCTTGCCATAGTTGCAGTGATTTCAAGGTTACAATTAAGACCATAGTACATATAGGTCAGTATCATGTACCTAGCATATACAATATATTTGCTTAATTAGTTTGGAATAAGAAATTCTCCAATTCGAGCTACCTCAAGCTCACAATTATGCCTGTACTAAAGTTTATTTTGGCTTTAGAGGTTAGTGCTGGAAATAGTGCTGACAGCTACAAGTTGGCAGTAAGCTTTGGGACATACATTACAGGACATCCTGATTAGTTAGATACTTATCACAGAAGCTAGTGATGAAAAACAGCTGGACAAACCTCAAAATTTTATTCTGAGCAGGAATTCCACCTTAGAACAAAAGTGAGTGCTGCTGACATTTAGTTAGGCTGGAAGCAGAGAGAGGACAGAGGCAGGACCAGAAGATGGGGAGCCACCATGGAAAGAGCGTTCCCTCCCCAGAACAACCAGAACTGCTGCGGGTCCTCACACCCCACGCTGTGTTTCAGAGAAGCCTCTGTCACCTGAAAGGGTCTGGAGGTATTTGATTAGCTTTGCCTACAAGAGTAGCTTGCGATACTTCTTCACGTGGCAGTGTCTCTGGTAATGAAAGCTCTTTCTAATGTCCTCTCGCCTCTGTTCTGCAATTATTTCAGAAGAACATAACAGCACTCAGGGTGTTTATTCTGGGGTGTTAGAAAGTGCCACCAGTGTCTACAGGAGAAAGAATTTTCTGGTTTACAGCCCATCAATCTCTTGGCTTAATTTTTAAACCTATAAAAGGAGTTTGCAGTATGATTAAAGATATGGGCAATGATGTGCCTGCCACAGGTTGTGATTCTGTACTAAAATTGTTGGCTGATGGGCAAGTACAGATTGCTGTTGCCACGTCTGCCTCTGCGAGGGACAGGCAAGAGTGCTGAGGCAGATCCAGAGAGAGCTGATATGTTCTATATATCACATTGGCAAAAAAATAACAAACAAAAAAGGAAAAAGATGGTCCAGCACTGCTTCTACATTGCAAAAAGCAAGTAGACTGTCATTCACGCAACAGTGGGCAATTTCCTTGCTCTCAAAGGACACCTAAGTACAACTAGACTATATAGTATTGTGGAGAAGGTCTGCATATTCTCAGAATTGCAGTTGGTAATGTGCAGATGAAGATCCTCCAGGAACTTTGTGTGGAGACCAGGAACTGACACACGAACAGTTGAAATGACAAATCTGTGTTTGGATTGTCGGCAAACTCACGTCCCACTGTCTGTCTGAGGCTGACAGAGGGGTTCACATTCAAAGGGCTCCAACTGATAGCAAGAAAAGCTCGTCTCAGACATGTCATAATAACTTCTTACCATACTGTCACAAATGGGTTCATGAAGGTTCATGAAGGTGCTATACGACGCAATAGGAATTTGCTCTAGATTTAGAGGAACACAGTACGTGCTTTTGAAAATCAAATAATTTACTGCCTATAAGATATAATTACAGGTTTGACGTAAACTTATTAAAGCCCAGTCTACAAAAGAAAAGACATTCAAAAGAAACAGTGGTATCATACTAATGATTACACTTGTGTCTTGAATTTTCGTATATAAGAAAAAGTTTTAAGAAAAGACACAAACTCCACTTTTGCATACCAGTTTTATTGGATTTTTTCTGAATAGTGATTGGGAAACGCACAATATACAATACAACAGCGGACTCTGTTATTGCCCATAAATATGCGCAATAGCAGCAATAATCATTGTCTTTTGTGACTACCACCTTCAATTATACAGAGTAGGAAGATGGTGTTTATACAGCTATCTCACAAATAGAAAACGTGGAAAGATGGGGAAAACTGGAAAAAGAGGAAAAAATCTCACCATGTCTAAGCAAGATTTTCTACAAGACCGGGTTCTTCCCTGTGATTGTAATCCAATTCCCAATTACTGTCAAAAATATTAATATTGTCTTTGTCATTGGTCCTAGATTTCTGATAAGGGTTTAGATTGTGATTTTTTAAAATTTCCATTGGAAATTCTGGAACCAAGATACTAAACGTTCCATTTCTTTGAAAGCTTCCTTAAGGTTCTTTGCAGTCAACTTCCAAAGAGGTAGGAACTTCGCAGATCTTTCCAGAGCCCTGTGGAGCACAGGGTTACTACCCACTTTTGGTTTGCATCCCACCAACCACTTTTGTATGTGGAGTATGAAACAGCGAGTGAGACAAGTTTGCTCCAATGGGCTGAGGGAGTAACTTCAGAAGAGAGACTTAGCAGACCTGTAACCATTTTGCTGGTCAAATATGAATGTTGACTCATGAAGTATCCACTTTGTCTTTTGTTATACTAGCCTGTTCCAGGGGCAGGGAATTGCTCCCTACCTGTGCGGCTTCGGACAGTAGCAATGATGTCTGTTCTTGAAGCATCAGTGACTAATTGCTGCTTGAGGTATTACATTTAAGGGTCCAGTAATTTAAACAGAAGTGGCAAGTCCTATTTCTCTTTTAGCTGATAAACTTTAATGAATTATTCTAAGGCCATTATTCTTTTGGTAAGAAAAGAGTTAATAGGAATTTTCTGGATGTTTCTGATAAAGCTAGTTCAATAGTGGTCTGCAAACCTTGTGTAAGATAATATGAGTTAGATATTTTCTATTCATATCATTATGCAGTGCATCTCTTTGCATGAGCCTGCCAGGTATTGTGTGATTCTAACTCAGATCCTAATTTTAGAAGTGGAGACATATCAGAAGGATGAAAGAAATGGTAGCTCTTTTCTGTAGAAGGCACAAATAATAATGTTGAAACATTCCTTCAGTGCCTATTTCTTTTCCACCCAGCCCAAAACAAGCTTTATCATGTGACGATTGCCTGAGTGTTACCACAGAATTTTTCAGTCGTCTCGTTAATTATTTAGACGAAATGTGCTAGTTATTTATGGGGCCTGCTGCTGTTTCCAATTAAATCAGTGATTGTTCTGTCATTAATATCAGTAGGAGAGGAGTCAGACTTTTTCAAGAAGTTGGTTATAGCCACAGTAATGAAAGCTGTCTTTCAGTCATCCGCATACAGCTACAGTCTCTTGTACTGTCCTCATCCAGTTGCATCCAATGTTCCATCTATTTGCGTTTCGAAATGAATCAATAGGTAAAAATATGCCAGTTTGGTAAAACTGGTTAGGTAAAAATAAACAAGCTTCATTGCAGTACAAATGGTACAGATGAAAAGTGTTATAAACATTTCTATAAAACACAGAGATAATCTCCAGAACATGAAATAATTGATGTTATGGGTGGCAATGGTAAAAGGGGATTTGTAAAATCCCTTTCTTGTAAAAAAAATTTTACTCAACTGTAGAAGTGTCAGATTCTTTAAGGTGTATTCCCTGCCTAAAAAAGCATGAAGGACACTGTGTCTTTATTTTAAATTATGATCTTTTTTTTTCTTGTGCAGTATTATCCATAGTACAATACTACCTTGTATAATATTAGCCTTTCAAAGAACTCAGTCAACTTGCTACGATGCCTGTAATTCAAAAGAGTTTGCAAAAAGTGTCTGTTCAGTACCATTTTACTGTTCCCTGTACAGTTAATATTCTGTTAGGTTCTCCTACATTCTTTCTTTTGTAAGGGAAATTCTTTCTTTAAGTTGGGATATCTGAACAACATTCTATAAGCAGCTGGGTTCTTTAATTTGCTAGCATTCAAATTTTAAAGGGGATAGTTTCCCTTTACATTTCAAATATAAAGTGCCTGAGGTCTACCTGGGAGTGCTCATGTGGCTGAGTAGGATCTCCTTGAAGTTACCCCCATCTCTGGGTGCAGGGTTTGGCTCGCATCAGCCTTCTTTCTGGGGTCAGCGCTACCAGACTTCAATGACTGGTAGAGCACCCACAAATATTGATATATAGAGACTGACAGTTGCCCAAATAAGCTAAAATTTGATGCAACCTGTGACATAAGATTGTTTTGAAAAATGGTTAAAAAATCAAATAGAGTAAAAATGGAGATAATACTAATGAGGACTCCTATTTATAAAATCCAGTGATTTGGTGGAGACTATGTCTGGTAATCAACAGAAACACAAAATCTGGTTTATCGATAACCCAGAAACCGGGTTTGATTGCTGAAGAGGATGTGCTAATCCCCTTGATAACCAAGATGACTTTCTGTGGGGAAGTGAAGCAGGAGGAGGCTTGATTTGATGTTGATGCCAAAAATCCAGCTTGGTTGAAAGGTGTGAGATTTACAGTCAGGGTTACTACTCCCAGCATCGTCAGAAACTACAGGATCCATTCTGACACTGTAGGATTTCACTGTCCTCATTGCAAGGCATGACTAGTCCAAAACAGACCATAAAAGGGGATCTGATAATGCTAGTTCTACTGTCTTCACCTCATTTGGGACACTTTGTGTTCCGTGAAATTTGCATTCCTACTATGATCCTCTCCTTCCCTGTCTTCTTTTATTTCCATGCTTTATTTCTTGTCTTTCATGTCTTTCCTTCTCTTATTTTTGATAAGAACCTGGCTTAGCAGACAAGACTAATTTTGCTATGCAGTTTCAGGTCTCCAAGTAAGAGGGCACCAGTTGGCACCAACTCAGCCCGATGCTAGTGCAGGTTTGCCAGATCTTGCTGTAGCTCATACAACGATGGACTTGTTTTCCTCAGATTATATCTAAGAGAGGGCACTAAGCCAAACACTGTGTTTGTACTTTTGCTGTTCTTTTCTGGGGTTTGCTCTCCCCTTTTTCATGGCTTGTGTAATTTGTTCTTCAGATAAAAGAGGCTTAGACCCTAGCAGCTACAGATCTGTCTATGTCAATTGGCTTCTTTACCTTTCTTCAGAACATACGTTTCTAAAACATCTAAAAAGGGCATTTATAGCTATGATTAATACCAACTGAACAGATTGCCAGAGGGACTGGTACAAAGAGTGTTACCTAAGTCTAAAGGAAAAGGAGATACAGGAATGTTATTTAAGAGAAAGACATATTATATACTTTATATTTTGAATATTTGAACTTTTTCTCCTTTTATTTGTATTGTAATAAAAGTTTAATTTTTTTCTCACGGTAGCTATTTCTATGGTTGATATTAAGCAGACCTGACATCTACACTGTCTGCCTTTGTTAACTGCTTACTCTTGTCCAGAGACAGGGTGATATACATGAATGCTTTTGACTTGGGGTTGAGATTAACACAACAAAACATTATGGATTGTATTTTTAAAAGTGGATTAAGAGGCAGTCTAGTGAGGCATATTTTCTAACCACACGGTCTCTATTTCCAATCACAGATTCATCAAACAGAGATTTACAGTGCAGTCCTTATTCTTACCACTTAAATGCCATTGCACCTCTAGAAGAGAGAGCAGAATTTCATACAGGCTACTTAAAAAGAAATTCCAAAATCCTTGAAGACCTGAGAGACTTCACTGAGAGTCCATCGTAAGTGCTTTTAACATAAAAGAATGAAATAAGTGTGGCTATTATTTGTGGAAACCTGATAAATGTGAGTTGCAAGGTAAAGAGGAAATTATACTCAGAGGTTCTTGCCTTCTGTCTGAACTAAGAACATATATACCATTTATATAAAATACAGGTATCTTCAGTATCCTTTTTATAATTAGGTATCATGGCTTTCTGGTATATTTGTTTGTTTTATATTAGGGGCCCTGAGGCCTACAGCAAATTAAATACAAAGGGCCGAGCAGCTGGCAAGAGCCTGAGGCAGCTCAGCTTAATGGTAGTATAGATCAGGACCTTTGGGATTTGAGAGTAACCAAAACCAGAATGAATGGCTGGTGTTTTGAGCATCAGAGGCTTTGGCACCTGTTGCAGACAACTAGAACTGTAGAGAAAATCAGCTTTAGCCTGATGTTTAATAGGGCAAAACATTCAATAACTTAGTTGCCAAAATTATATGTCATGAGATACAGCCCTAATTAGAATGTCTTAAATGATTGTTGGTAGAAGAGAATAAGGAGAGGGCATTCATGGCTAGTTTACATTTTAAGAATAATTTCTTGAGACCTCTTGCTTTCCAAGCACACTCTCAGATGAGAGTTTCAGTGGTTTATGAGCAGTGTGGATGGCAGTCAGCTCATCTCTGAACTTGTGGTCGTTGGATCACCTCAGCTAGGGAGGCTGCGATAAACAGTTTGGAGGACAGCAACATGATTGTTTGGTGAGGCGACTAGAGGAACTAACTAAAGACGAGAGCTTGATATGCATAGATTAGGTGGCAGGAGAGCACAGTTTGATAAAATACAGCAGAAGCAAACTCTGACCCAAGAAGTGGTCAGTCTGAAGGGCCACAGCTGGGGAAGAGAGATTATATCCATACTTAGATGGACCCTATCATCTCGACACATGGTGGCAGCAGAAAAGCATGGGTAATGTCCTGTGGGGTTAGGGGAATTGTGTTGTCTGGTTAGAGCTAGGAGGATGAGTGCTGGCGACTATTATTTGATCCCTTGTGCATGGCGTTCAGAAAGCACTGACTCTGCCCAGCTCTCTGATTGTACAGACAAGGGAAAATAAAACAACTTCTGCAGAAATTCTACGGCTTTTAAAATTTTCCTCCTTTGTATTAAATGTGACATTTTGTAATGAAAACGCAACCAGGATATCATTCCCAAACTCTGAGTCTCATTAGGTGACTGCTTAGATAAAGAGTTACTGTTTTACCAGCACTTTAGTGTGTCACCTTATTATGCACACTTGAGATCGGTTTACCAGCCCCTCCCGGTGATTCTGGCACTCCTTCCCTTATGCTGCCTCATCTGTCTGGAACGCCTTCCCTCAGGCCACTGAGTCACCTTCCCACTTTAAATGTTGCTTTTTTCATTGTAATTTTAAACTGGCTCGCATTATAACATAATTTGTAAAAATTTATATGAAGGTGCAGTGCAAAAATTGTATCTATAGATACTGATGAAGCTTCAAAAAACCTGTGTTTTTTAGGATATGACTTTACTGACAGAATTAATTTTAAAATAAGGGTCTTTTTTGTCAAAACACAAGCAAATTTGCAGAAGGGACAGAAATGAGAGTTAAAGTAATTTGATATTACCAGTTTATTAAATACCAGGAGTATCAGAAACACTTTGTCTAGCTAAAGAAGTGGTGATATTCAGATAATGTAAGCTCACTTACTGAAGTAAGGATCCTGACCCAGAAAATTACCTCAGGGCAGCAATAGCAGGAGGGACTGGCCATTCTGACTAGCCATGCAAATTGGTAACTATGCCACATGACTTCTTCATGAGTATGTAAGACAGAGAAAGAGAGAGAGAAAGAAATAGAAAGAGAGGAGGATCTACCTTTTCTAATAGGAAACAAAAAAAGACCTCTAATTTATTTCAAATAAATCATCAAAAATGTTTATGACTTCTTTCCCAGGCCACATATAACCCAGTGTTTCTGCTTATGTAGTTGTCAGTCTCTAGAACCATCTAATTTCTAAACAGTCAAAATATCAATTTACTCAATGGAAGGAGTCAAAAGATATATCACAGGATTTAAAATATATTCTGATCTAATAAACCACGCATATTACAAGCCAAGTTTAGACAAACTGATACATCAGTGATATATAGTAATGCCATGTGCTATCACACAAGTTATAAAAAGGAATTTTCTTTCTGCCTAGTGTGCCTTTGAAAATGCTTTTTTAAATGTCTCGCTTCTTTTTGCTTTAGCAAAGGAAAAATATTGGAAGACTCCAAACTGTGACACTTAGAAAGAAAATGCAAGTATTATGGTAAGTATTTTTCATTTAATCTAATTAGTAAAGGCCTTTTAAAGCACAACAAAACCTTTTTGGCATGTTTAATGGATGGTGTGCGGCTGTGGAAGCTCGATATTTGAACTAAATTTTAGACATGATGCTCTTAAAGTATATGCTTAATGTTAAATCAGGACAATGTAGTCAAGAAAACATTTATTTTATAAAGAAATAGTTACTAGTTTGGGAATTCAAAGACAGGATATGAAGACTAAGCCTATGGTTTCATTAAATGGTTAAAAAGATCTACTTTCCATTTTCTTATGTATTTCTTGAAAAGCTAAGGGATTACCTGTGTAGATCTAGTTGTATATTCTCTTTTGGGGTGTTTATATAACTTCCTATTGGCCAAGACTTTGACATTTGAGTGCCTAGAGGCAGTCATCTAAATCTTTACTCACCATTTTTAAAAAATCAAAATACATATTTTGAAGAGACATACTTTAGAAAGTCTCAACCATAATGTTTATAAACCATGGGTATTGTATATGAAAGCAATTCCTCCTCTATAGAGCGGATTTGTTTTGTTGTGTATTGAGCTGTTGAATAGGATTTAAGGTGTTTGAGTGAATACAGAAGTTTAAGTGGGGGCTGGAGCAGGAAGGAGAGCCAGAACTGTTGGTATCATGCTGTGATGGGTAGAGTTTATGTGAAATGCATTTCAGTTTGCTGACTGCACTGCATGAAAGGAGTAAAAACATGTATCTTTTCATACTTGACATACTCAGTTGTGGGTTTTTGAGCTGATATAAACCCCTCAAGATTCAGCTAATTTAAACTGGCATTAGTTGAACTGACTTCCTTTGAGAAACAATTTACCCAGCTGAGGGTTTGACCTAGAGGAAAGGGGAGCAGGGAAAGTGATGGCTTTGACTTATTGGCCAGGGAGGGCCAAGAGAAAGAACTCAGTGGTAAGAACTTCCAGAGTTTTCCCAGCTTCAGTCAAGATAATAAAGTTTAAAATCCAAGAACCGATGAATAATTTGATTCCCAAGAATGAGGCCTCTATTAAGTCTCCACCCTGCAGATACAGCTACTTTCTATGTGCTCCCATGGGCTCCCTTTGATTGTATTATTGAAACTATTAAGGAGGGATAACAGCGCTCCAAGCAGTATTGTTTCCTTTCCTGGTTTTGAAAAACTTACAAAAGAAACTCTTTATGTACTGTATGCTTCCTAATCCTGAAATACTTTCTCTCTATTTATGTGGAGCAAGAGAAAACCTTTGGTTCTTTTGCAGAGATGTGAAGATCTCTCTGGTCTAGATCCTGAGATGCAGGATTTGATGTAGCCAAATGTTTACATCAGAAAATATGTGACGATTAATATATTATTAGTTTATCATTTTATTCTTTTTATGTTGATTACTATATGTCCAAAGAAATTATGGCAGAGGCAAGCATGGTATTTGAATCTTAAATTTATCAAATATTAAAAAAATTACAAGTTCCCTGAAATATAGCTATAAACATAAATTTATTTGGTAATTCTTGAGCTTTTAAATCTCACTTCAAAATACATAAATTTAAATTATATTTTACAAAACATTTTAATTCTAGTTGTCAAATGGTTTTTCATTCAACTTGCTGGGGTTTTGTTAGAAAACATCAGAAAAATTAATATAACAGTATCTGGTTTGTTGTTATTTGGGCAAATAGTGAGTTCTGTATTCAGTCAAAATTAGCTGTAAAACTAATGGTGTAGGAACCCTTAAAGTGAGGACTTTAAAATTGTATGTATTGCTATTAACTATTCGAAACTAAATCTTAGCCAAAAGATAGTCATTTTCATAAATTGGAATTGAAAATGTCAAATACCACATTCTTAAGAGATCATTGCTGATATAACTCACTGGAAATTGTGACTATTTCTAATGATTATAAACAAAACACTTCTAGATTCATGTCTATTATAATTCTGCAGAGAAGCCAGTAGGGATTATTATAGTTATGAACAGACTATTTTAATGCTTATGGTTATTATAAACTCAGAAGATAACACAAACAGGTTTAGAATGGTGATGAGCTATTTAGAGACTCAAACTTGAACAAGAGGTCAGGAAAAATTATAAAGATCACATGTCATTTGTCACTCAGGAAAAGCGAGTTTTAATCGAAATTACAAAGCAACCACTTGGCCGTAAGACCAAATAAGGATTATTTTCATTCATTTTATTAAAAAAAAAAGAAGTTATACTCAGAGGAATTTAATTTGTAATATTTATGCTGTCTGTTAAAGAGATAGTTTGCCTGGCTGAGTTTGCTACAAGCTTATATGCATACAAAATTGTTTGTATGAAATTGTTTGTATTTGCAAAAGTTTTATCACATTGGGTACAATATTTTTTTTACAAGTCTACTGGCTAAAAAATGTTGTGGAAATGTTTTCTGGTGAAATTGGAGTTTCAAACTGACTTCACTGCTGGTAATCTGTCTGGTTTTGGATGTCTCCACTGGGTCGTGGGGTGAACAGAAGCTGCTGTCTCAGTTGGATACTGGGGAAATGCTGTGTCTTTTCGTCAGATGGTCTCAGGAACAATCTCTCTTGAATCTCCAGGGATCCAAGCTCTAGGACTACTCTCAAATTTATGCCTAGGTATGTTTAAGAGTCATTTTGCTGCCTAGAACCCGGCCCAGAAGCTGAAAATAGCGCTGTATTCTTCTTTTATGAAAGTAAATATATGTGTGTTAAGTGGGGACTATCCAGTACCCCTGAAATGATCTTTTCTGGTTGGGATCAGTGATCATATTTAGTGGTGTCGTAGTGGCTTGCTGACATTAATGACGAGAAAGCCTTCATCAGTCAGACATGGGTGATGAATCACTGCTACCTCCCTCCCTCTCCAAGAAAAAAAAGCCAGCTAAGTGCAATGGAGGTTTGGCACAGGTGGCTGCTCTACTGTTTCGGCTTCCAAATGATATATAGTAACTTTGGCCTCCTCTTTACAAGCTTCAAGTTTTAAATTGAAACAGTTTTTTATATGCTGGTAGACCAAATAAACAAAGAAACATTGTCCCCAAAACACTGTCCCAAGATTTTCTGGAGAGAAATGAGAGTCTCTAAATTGCTCATATTAAAAAATCAAAAAGATTGTCAGCATTTTGCACAACTCCAGTGTCAGTAAACAGAAACAAAAGATTACAAGTTTGTGGCAATTTTTCTTTTCTGAATGGGAGCTTAGGAAGTATTGCCATAGGAGATTTCCAGGAACACAACGAGTCAATAGGTTTCTCTACATACAAATTCTGTGTAGGGAGCAGCAGTGATTCCATTGTTCATACAGTTATGAGGATTTGATTGCTCATCTCAGACAGCTTACTACCCTTCTGTCTCCAAAATCAAGTAAATATTTTTGGGAATCTTTTATTCTAATGCTAAGGTTGAGACTTACGTCATAGGAAATTCAGAGTTACAGTCCTCCAAGGACTCCAAACTCTGACTGCTCACATATAATTTCTGTGGAGCCCCTTAATGACCTCGGCAAGAGAAATCTAATTTTCCATCTGTCCAAGAGTCTTCATCCACTGTGAATATCTAATGCACTTTTTGAACAGAGATGTCCTGTACTGAAGTTGATACAAATGGCATAGATTCATTGCTGCTTTGACACCGCATTTCAGCCCATGCTATACCAAATATCTATCTATCTGTTGCTAACTGCACCAAAATAGATCTCACAGTATCACGCCCTTCTGGGTTTCACTAATACATGTGAAATCATGAGTCTTATCCTGAATTTAATCACAAAAGCTGCAGAGTACTGTCCAGTCATCTTTACTAAATAGAAATATCTTTGTTGCAAAATAGTCCTACATTTTTGAGCGATAACTTAATAGCAGAAACACCTGGATGTAGTTTGAACATACTGGTCACAGTTTATGCCTCAGAGTTATTATTTTCTTCCCAACTATTCTTCACAGGGACCTACCATAGGAATAGAGAAAACAACATGTCCCAACAAGTGCTTAGGCGCAGGGCCACAGGCTATTACACCTACCTGATGGCAAGACACATGCTGTGTCATCTCCTCTCCTAGCAATCAGCCCTAACATCCATTTCGTGTCATCTTTCTTTACGGTTTCTTTTTTCTCCTCATCTGCAAGTGTTTTTCTGGTCTAGGACGTTCTCCTTCACTATTTCTATTCCTATACCTAAAAACATCCATGCCTATCTTCCTACTGCCTGGAAGGTTTTTTCTCTCAAATCTTACTCCTTGTAAAGCCAAGGACTTTATCACCCAAGAAATGGGGTGGAGCAAGAGACGAGTATCAGGAAAAACTCAGTCTAGCTCAACAGAGAGGGGGCTTTATGGTAGTATTTCTGGTCTCCATACCAGAAATAAGCATCCGGTTTCCATACTAGCACTAATTTTTCTTCCATTCCCAGTTCTATTCCATTAACAACAAACTTAATTCTGTGAATTAAATGCCAGCTCCCACCACACCTCTAGGAAAAGAGACCATCCGTGTCATTTTCACAGTTAATTTTCCCCTCAGCTGTCTCCCAACCCCCTGAGAGAACAGATCCCTCCACCCCACCTCTGTTTACACGAGCACCTTTCTTCTTTCACAATCAGGTCACTGTGGATAAGAAATGGGATAAGAAATGACACAAAACAACCCAACATGGAAATTTGCAAAGAAGCCAAGAGTGCTCACCGTCAAGTGTTGTGACCAGCCTGTGTGTGAGCCTCAGTTCTGGTCCTCTCCTGTGCCTCTTTGTTCTCCCCAGTGCAGGCTGCTACCTTTCTGCCTGCTCTTTACGAAATAGTAAGAAGGCTAATTTTAGGGTGCTTCATCATCCTGCCATGCAAAGACACAGTGTCATGTCAGAATCAGCAGCATGTGGCACCACTTGGAGCTGCTATTTTATAAGCTGAGGTTCAGCATGTTCTCAAATTTGGTCTCTGCAGGGCAGAACTGGCTCAACTATTGATCTTCTATTCCTGTAGGATTGCACCTTAAAAATGAAACATCAGTGTTTTGGCCTGACCAAAAGCCCAGTTTAATGACATGGGAACTGGTGGTGTTTCAGCATCCAACACTTAAAACAAAAAACCCCAAAAGATTACATGGGAATTTCCTGGTGTTCAGTTAGCACCTGGCCTGCTGTTCTGTTTATAAGAGAAAAATTCATGTAATTGTGCAAAACCACTGCGATAGGAAGAGAATGTGCTGCATGCTGGAAGGGCTGCACTCCCAACCCTCTGTGTGGGATGCTGGAAAACGCTCAGCATCTTCAGCCCCAACCTGAAGGTGCCTGGGCACTTGTGTGGCTTGTGCCATACTGCCAGGGTGCAGGGTAGTCACTCTGAGTGCCAGCTGCAGTTTGTGTGGCCTTGGGGATGCTGGGTACACATGGGAGTTTGTGAGCACAAGAGCTTCATACCTGATGCAAAGGTCAGCTCGTTTCTTTCATTGTAGTCTTCCTGTCCGGGATTCATCCTTGTCCGCTGCTTTTCCATTTTCTTCACATCTGTCATCCTATGAATAGCGTTCTTTTGGCTATTTCAGCTATATTTTGTGGCCTGAGAGGATGAGGGAAATGGAGCGTTGCAGGTTTTTGGTTTTGCTTATCTTATTTGAAGGTATGACTCCTCAGCTTATCCTTAAACAGCTCCCTTAATTAGGTGCCTGGAGTTAGACACAGATCTTGCAATATTGTCAATTTATTATTTATATAGTGATTTTACCTTCACAAACCGGTCAAGAAAGGTCATTTTTTTTCACCATATCACCATCAGTTACTGAATAATTGGTCTTACTGATAAGCACATTTGCATTTGAGCTAACCAGAATCATTACAGTGAGCAGGGTGGGCAGACGGCAAACTAAAACATGCTGAGCTGTAAAGTAGCATATAAAACATGTATTCTGTGTGTGTGTGAGTTACGGCCGTCTGTCTGCTTTCATTAATTCACTAACATCCAAATATTGATACTGTGAAGAATGTAAGGATAAAATGTAAAACTGAAATGGCATAAAAGGGTCTGACTGTACCTTGTTTGTAAGGCTGTTTGCATTCCAAAGACGTTCCTTTGTCTTAATCAAGAATATTCTACACAAAGGCTTCACACAAAGGTTAGTAATCTCTCACAGCAAAATGCTGACATCTCTAATTTCATGTTATCTGCTGTTCTGGACACCCATTTCTATTTTCTGTAGTCTGTGACACATCAGAGTATAAAACAAAAGGGATTGAAATGAGGAATTAATGTTTATAAAGTACGTACTGACTGTTGCCAGGAGAAAATGGAGGCAGAGAGCAGAGTCCATCTCTGTTATTAGCTATGCAGAAAGTTTTATTTCGTAACACAGTAGCCTTCAAAAATAAGAATATTAACTGAAAGATGTTTTCCACTGATAAAGCATAAAATATACATTAGTAAACATTATATATTATTTTTTTCATTTTGGTATTTTTGAATGGGTGATTAACAGGGGTACAATTTAAACCCCACAACTGTGCTGACAGCGATCACCAGGCAGTAGCCAAGCATCGCTATTTTAATAATGGCAGGGCAACTGAAAATAGTTTCCTGCTTGTTAGGACCATCAATAAGAAGACCGTGCAATTGTAATAGGAAACCCTCTGTGCTAAGGCACTTTTAAGGAATAAATCCCTTCCCTGAAGTTAAACGGATTGACATTTCTTGTTTTCACTGGAATTTGCATAACTGCAAAATACCGGGGTTTTTTGCAAGTACAAGAACAGACACTGGGAATTTTGGGGTGCAAGCGTGCTCACACACGGTTCTCTTGACCACTGCAACTACAGAACCACATTTTGGCAGATTTGATGCCAGTGGATGCAGGATTGGTCATACGGAGTGGCCAGGAGTCCAAGCAGTGATGTGGCATCAGGGCAGGTACTCCCTGTCCCCCGCTGCCTCTCTACCTTTAGCCCCATGGAGGAAGGGGCTTCCTCAAGGCACCAAGACAGGCAGGATGCGGCTTCTCTGGCCCAGAAAAGAAAATTTGCTAAGATGGGTAGTAAGCAGAATAAAAATATGGCTTATACTTTATTTGAAGATACATTTGAATTATTTAACTGACAGTAACCTGATTTGAGGACTAAAGTAATTCTTTTAAATAAAATAGCTATGTCTATTACACAAGGAAGTTGAGATTTGTGTAGCATGTTATATTGCTTTGTGTTTTATGTATTTCTTATTTAATGTGTTAGGCCAGTTATATGAAAATACTTCTCTATGTAAAAATAGTACTGGGCATATAATGTTCTCTACAAGTACATGGACATATCCCCACATGCTGGTCAGAGGACACATTGCACAACGAATGACAATGTTTAAAATATACTTCACAGTGTAATTATCGCAGTTACTACTCCGGTGGTCTCTCAAATAAAGGGAAAAGGCAGTTTAGAAGATAACAAATGAAATGTTTTCCTCCATTCGCCATGTGTAACATGCTGACCTTCCATTCCCACATGCAGAATGGAAAAGGCAAATCACTCGCATCTCTCCTTTAAATAACAAACCTGCGTATTTGCTACCTTGAAAAGTGGCGCATCATTTAGCCGTTGTCAGCTATGCAGCCATCTCATTTTCCCCATGTATTAATTTCATATTTCTGGCTTGGATCTTTACTGATAAATTCACAACCACAAATCCTGAGAAGTCCTGTAGAATCTTACCTATTTAGATATGCAAAGCAGTGTTTAATGGCTGGAGCAAGACATCCCCCATTTGTTGTTTTGGGTTTTTTTAAAATGCTTTCCAGTACAGGGCAAAATGACACCAAACACAGCCCCTTTCTTACGCATAGTTTGCGACATCACTTGCTGCGAAGAATGCCTGGCCCTGGCCTTTTTTACTTCCTGACCTACATAAAGGTGGATCACAGGACTACTATAGAGAGGCTGCTAAATAAGGAAACCGCATTGGGATTCCCAACCTGCTCCACTTCAATACATTGCAGTGGATTTTCCTCCCAGTACTAAGCAAAATCCTAAAAAAAAAAAAAAAGCTAAAAGCTAAAAAACATGCCTAGCGTGTAAACTTATCTTTATCTGCTCCACTAGAGACAGGTGTTTAGTGGAAAAAACGTCTGAACATGCCCACCTTGTGTATGCTCTGACACTGGGAAAAGCTTGTGCCCGGAATGCCGAATTGGGAAAATGGCATTAATTCCTGCGGGAGGGACACAGCAAGGCCCCATCCCGCTCCTCTCCCTGAACCAGGGCCGGCAGCAGGGCCAGTGCTCCCACCGCTGCTCCTGCACCATCACCCGCGGGGAAGGAGGCGTCGGGAGTTAATGACGGGTAATTGGAGTATGAAAAACAGTTTGTTCCTGCTTCTCGCCGGCGGATCCAGTTCCTTCCCGCTCGCTGGGCTCATTCTTTTCATGCCCTCAGAGATCAAGCCGAGGGTTCTGCCCATCTCCCTAGATGACGGATAAGGAACAGCAACGCGCGGCCAAGTCTTGCCGCCCTGCAAGGAAGGAGACACGCCATCACGAAGACCCTTCTCAGCAAACACAGCGGGAGCAACTGACCCCTGAACACACTGGTTGACTCTTCATTTAAAGGCAGCGATGCCACACAACGACGGTATGTTTTAAACCTGCTGTGTTTCTTTCGGGCTCAAACCAGCATACGTTCAGCTGCAGCCAGCCCGGAGCGAGCACGAGCCCGGCCCTGCTCTTCCGCGCGGGAGGACGACGGCGTCACTCCAGCACTCGTCACGTCGCCGTCACCATTCTCCTCAATGTCTCTCTCTCTCCCACTCAGCCCCTTCGCCGCCCAACGGCGGGGACTCCCACCCCGGCCTCCCTCCGCGCCGTGCCCGGGAACCCCCTCCCATCCCGTCCCCGCCCGTCGTTTAACATCACGGCCTCCCGCCGCCGGGCACCGGGCTGACGTCACACCGCGCAGCCACCGCGTCACCGCTGCTGACCACGAGGCCGGGGCGGGCGGTGCAAGCGGTCGCGCGGCGGCCCCGCCCCGCTGTAGCCGGCGCTTGCGCGGGAGCGGCGGTCGGGCCCTGTCACCGCTCCGCCTCGGGGCTGCGCACGCCCTCGCGGTGGCCGGTGGGTGCCTGCGGCGGGCCGGGGCGCGGCCGAGCCGAGCGGAGCGGAGCGCAGCGCGTCGCCTCACCGCCGGTGAGCGTCCCGCCGGCCCCGTCGCTGGAGCTCTTCGGCCCCGCGGGGCGGCCGGGGCCGCGCTCCGTCGTTGGGAGCAGGGCGGCGGGTGGGCCGGGGGCGGTTGGGACCGTTACGGCCAGCTGCCGGGCGCGTTGAGGGGAGCCCGGCGCCGCCCCCTTCTTCGGACCGGGCGGCGGCCCCGCTCCGGGCGGCGGTTGGGGGAGCTGCGCGCCAGGGAGGGGAACCGTTCGGCAGCCCGTGGGCGAAGGCGGGCGGTGCCCGGCTGGACGCGGCGGGCGGGAGCGTGGGGCAGAGCCCGCGGGACCGCCGGGGCGCTCCGGGAGCGGGGTGAGGTTACAGAGCCCGCCCCGGCCTGCGGGAAAGGTCCAGACCCTTCCTGCAGCACCGCTACTGGCTCCCCGCTAGCGGGAAACCAGCGGGGTGGTTTCCCTCGCCGTCTGTGCTCGGCGTCGGTGCGGGGCTGCTTTTGACGTCACGCACGGTAGTATCCAGCAGTGACAACGTGAGCTGGCTTTCGTGACTACCTGCAGGGATAAGATACTGCCGTGATTTCCGATCAAAGTACAAAACTTGTTTGGCTGATGACTTAAAAAACAAACCAAAACCCCAGCCTTCTATGGAGCTACGCATCTGTTTTAACAGAAGGGCGAACTTTTCTTCCTTTTGCCCCGATGGAGATAAATCTTGACTACGGAAATCTTGAAGCACTATAATCATACATCTCTTCTAACTTCTTGTGTTGCAGGTTGAAGCTTGCGCTGCAGTCACTGCCACGGATCTGTGAAATTTGCTGTTGCACAGCTATGTCTTAACCGAAGACATCTTCGTTTTGATGTCCCCTTCTGGATGTGGTAGGATATAGCTAATGATAGCTAGGGAGATATTTGATCATGCATCATCTCCTGAGATAGGTAAACAGAATGCAATACATTTTAAGCTGTTTGGCTGGTTTGGGGGTTTTGTTTGTTTGTTTGTTTTTTAAATGAGATCACAAAAATAAGCATCTTGTTTACTGCATTTTGACTTTTGCAGAGAAAAAATAGTTCATGCTCTTGTGCTGGCAAGAATTCTGCCCTTTGGTTTATGTAACGCTTAGGTGCTAACTGATGACTTATTTCTCTGAGCAGTTTTACATTTAGGTGGTTTGTATGTGTTATGACCCTGCATAATGTAAGACTGAATGCATTTGTAGTGCATTGTATTCCACATTCCATTATTCGTGCTGTCTTCTAAATAATGGCCACAGGTGAAAACTTATAGCCATTTTACACTGTATTGGATTGATTTTTAAATTGCTCTGAAAATACAGGGAAACTTACTGTTGCAGACATGTAGTATAAGTAATAGTGAAGACATTGACATAAATTCTTCATCATCTGCAGTACTGAAAATGAAAGTGAAGTGTAGCTTTGTATCCTTTCCAAATAGCTACAGAGTCTGCCAGCATAAATGCTGGTAATTGCAATTTAGGCATTAGGGTTGGGGGTTTGCGTAGGTGAGTTTGTACCTGTGGCCTCCTGTTATGGCAGGGTAACTGTCATGCTGTAGCCTGTGTTGATTGCAGTGCAAGATTGGGGACTTGAGTTTCAGCTATTTATCTTCTTTTCACTTGTAAGTTAAGTTGACTCATAGTTGTTTAAATGTAATGATTGACACATCATATTATTCTTTGTGTTGCGTAACAGGATTGATCAGAGATGACCAATTTTTTTCCAAGCTATGAGTCAAGTGTTGTTTTGGGGGATGATCTTGAGGCAGTACACAGTGCTTTCTGGAGCCATGCAGCTCCTTGTGTAAAGAAACTAGCCTGTACTCTCTTCTTAAAAGATATTTGAGGTCATTTCCGCTGGCTAGAATTGGTTGCAACTACCCTTTGTATAGTTCTGGATCAGGGATTAGAGAAGTTTTACAAAGAATGGTATTTCAAATTTTTGAAACAAAGTTTTATAAAACCGAGGACCTGCACATCCGTAAAGTTGTATCTGAAATGGGAAGAAAAGCATTTTACTGCAGAGCTCATGTAAATACTATCCAAGAAGGTAAATCGCACTCTTAAAAATTGTTCAGTGTTTCAATATATTGGTATATAGAAAATGAATTTGTGGATTACATGCTATGTAACATAAATGTTAATAGCATAAACGTTAGGGACAATACTGAAAAACTGTACATTTTCCTTTTTTTTTTGAACAGCTACGCGGAAGGGATATTCTAGAAAAGTGAAGTTGGAAGATCTCTGTGATCAAGAGAAGCATAAACATGTTGTGCTGGGGAAATGCATCTTTTGGACAGCTTGGATTGGGTGGAATTGATGAAGAGATTGTTTTAGAACCCAGAAAAAGTGACTTTTTCTTAAATAAAAGGGTCAGAGATGTAGGATGTGGACTGAGACATACTGTTTTTGTCCTGGATGATGGGACTGTTTATACATGTGGATGCAATGATCTAGGACAACTAGGGCATGAAAAAGCCAGGAAAAGACCCGGTAAGTTTAGAAGTAAAAAATTGTGCAACATATGTGTGGTTGTGCATGTATTTTTTGTTTCATTATGTCACATCAAACCCAAGACTGCCAGTGTCTGTGCATGTGCTGAATTGTATGCACAGTAGTTCTTCCAAGAATGCACATATTTTTAACTTGAAAAGCATTCCTTTGCTCGGATCACATCTTGTGACAGTTGCAAAAAACAACTGTGAGACACGGCTGTCCCTCGATGTTTTTGCCTGCCGTGCAGCTGGACAGTGCCATGATTTTTTTATTTCCAGCATGGAATCAGTTTACCTAAGGTTTTGGGAGACTCTGGCAGTTTTTAATCTCAAGGGGAGGTGACCTGCTTCAATACGTGGATTAGCATTGTACTATGTGTATGCGTTTGGCTACTGGAATATGGTAGAAATGAATATTTGGCATACCATAGTTGAGAAACATTCTGGGTGTTTTTAATCATCTAACATATGATGTATAGCAGGTCTGACTAAAGCAATGTTTTTAACTTTCTTTTTTTTAAGAACTAAAAATAAAACTTTTGATAAAAGATTCTTCAGCATATGCAGTGCTCCAGGAAGAGGATTCGGAAAAGCCTAAAGGATGCGATGTAAAACTTCTTTGGGCCTTTTTCTTCCTATCTATCTTATAGTCATGTTTCTGCTTCCTGCTAGTGCAGTTCTGTAGCAGAAGTGGGTAAACATCTTGCAGGGACTGCAGAGGAGTGTGCTCATGGGCTCCCTTCAGAGCTGGGCACGTGAGTCATACGTGCGTGCTACTGAGATAGGGAACGGTGCTTCTGACAGTACTCATGGCATAACGTAAGCAAGCTGAAAAGGCTTAGTAAGAGTTTATTCTGATCACTGCTGTAGCAATTTGACAAGTTACTTGGCACGATAGTTGATACAAATACTTCAAATGGCAATAAGGCATTATGCAGTATTTTAGTAGCTCTCCCTCATTCAGACTTTCAGATTTTATGCCAAGTAAAGATTTTTTTGTGTAGTTGATATGTAACTTTTTAGAACTAATTTGGACTTCTACTGGGAAACAGTAAACGGATATTAAAACTGATAAACTTTAATCCTGTGCAAACATCTGCTTCATGAACAGAAACTCAGCTTGTCAAACTTACTCTGAATACTTGTTACCCACTTTGAAAATGATGCTGAATTGTCTTTTAAATCTAAAAGTTACAACAAAAATATCTGACTTTTAATTTTTTGTTTTGTTTTTTTAAAATAGCCTTGTGTAAGCTTTCATACGTAATGAGACAAAAACCTACTATAAATCTCTTTTTTTTTTTTTTTTTTTTTTTTTTAACATGCTCAGACACAACAGTCACGAGGATGGTAATGTCCTCCTCCCTAATTTTTCTTTCATCTAGACATCACTAACAATACTGTTGAATGTTCTAATGTGAAGTCAATGCGTTGGGATAACTTTACTTGTGCAGTCTAAAGATACTCAAGTACCTTTACAAATGGGTATATGCTCTCTTTTGAGTGTATTTCTGCTAACTGAAGATAATTTTGTTACAGAGTGCATGCATGTCTTTGTCACCTCCGTGTCACCAGTGGCACTGTTTAGCTGTGCCTTCCCTTTTTCCTCCCCACAGAGCTCTGCTTGCCATAGGGATTGTGTGAATGTCCCTTAATCCATATTCGGCGAAGTCAGCCTGGCTAGTTTAGCTGCTGGTGAAGATAGTCTGAGCTAATCTGCATGCTCTTGCCTGAACTGGAGAGTGCTTACATGACCTCTTCCACTGGCAGAGCTGTGGAGGCCGTAACAGGCCTGAATTGGGGTGATAACCTCTTTAATCAGATCGTCTGTTTAAAAAAAATGAAAAAACCCCTTGTATCTGCTGCCTGTGTTACTCTATTTTGGAAACTGAGTGCCTGTCATGTTGCAGATACTGTTAGCTACTGTTTTGAAGTTGACTTAGGCTATGCTAGGCTGTGTTTACAGTGCGTGTGACATTGATGATACACAGCCTTTTTCAGTGGTGTGACATTCTTCTGCACGAATGGAATTAATGTGTTTGAAAACTGGGCATAAAATGTCCAAGCAGGTTCCCTTGCTTAAGGGGACTGTTGAAAATTCCAGCCTTAGTGACAGGCCCTGATGATATTTCTCCATTTTCCTGTTGCTGAAATGAAAATGTTAGACTTCTGATCACAAATCATAAGCACGAAAACAAACTTTGAGTTTTTCCAAATGTATTTAAAGGTATTGATGCAGGCTACTGGAAAAAAATCACAGATATTTTAGTGTTTGTTCTTCAGAGGCGTGCACTGTATATCTAGAAAAATTACTCTTTGGGATCTGTTTCTACAGTATTTTGCATTATAAAGAGGACATTGTGTAGCTCATTGCAAAATCAGTACCTTTAGTCTTTAATTTGCCCTGCCTTGTTTTGCCAGCTTTTTTGTTAATAATGAATAGGTGAATTTAATTTGCAGTGGTGGAATGTTTTCCTCTTACATAATGTCTACACGTGTAGTCATTTGACAGTAATCTATTTGACCTTAATGTTAATTGAGTTTCTGCACTCATTTTCATACGGCAAGATGAGAAGGAACCATTATTATCAAGCTGCCGATTTTGTGCACTTCTGTATATTGCTCCAGATACAGTTGTTGTTTGGTTACTCTGGGGTGTCAAATTTAACTTACTTCTCCTAGAATAGCATGCTTATAATTTTAAATAAAAGATGTTTTGGGAGACTTCTGGGCTTAGTTCTGTGTAATTTCAATTGGTATCTTAGTGCTAAGTGTAACGGTCTTGGAGAACTCTAGCTTGTTAGTTGCTTTTTTTAAAAGAACTAACTTTTTTGTGTGTGTGTTTTTTTTTTTTTTTTTTTTAGAGCATGTTGGTGCACTGGATGCCCAAAATATTGTAGCTGTGTCATGTGGCGAAGCCCACACTCTTGCATTAAATGACAAAGGTCAGGTGTATGCTTGGGGTCTGGCTACTGATGGACAGCTTGGCTTGCCAGGAACAGAGGAATGCATCAGAGTGCCCAGGTTAAAAATAATTAGCATATAATAAGTTATTTTTTTGAAAAAAAAAATAAAAAAAATGTGCTCAAATCACATTGGTTAAGCTATTCTGCTGTTATAATTAAAAACACGCATTAGAAAGTGTACTTTAGCTATGGCACTTGCATGCTGTAGACAGTTTCCTTTCTCAAAAAGTCAAATTATGTGAGAAATGTCTTATGGGTTTGCTTGGTTTGGTTTGTTGGGATTTTTTCCTTCTTTTTTCTTTTTCCTTCTTCTCTTTTTTTTCCCCCCACTTTTTTTCCTTTTTTTTTTTTTTTTTTTTTTTAAATAGTCACCTACTAAGAATGGCAGTTATGTTGGAAAAGTAGGCTGGGTATTTTAAGAATGTAAATGGGGGATTGATAACTGCCATTTAAGAGGAGTTAAAGAAAAGTAGAATGTTAAATTTCCAAAACCAGTTGTGGGAGTATATTTGAAGGAGGCGCGCTTGCTATCTGATCTTCGTACTTCAGTTTTCACCTCAAAGTTTTTTTAGCTGTGATCAAATGATATGCCTTCTGGTTATAAAAGTGAATGCTAGCCAGATTCACTTGTTTGTTTTCAGAATGCTGTAAGCATTGCAGCTAGCTGAAGTCCACATTTTTACTGTGATGAGTAGATTCACTGAAATCAGTGGAACTGTCTGTAGCAGTAAGTTTCTATCTTTGCAAGCTGGAGGTTTTCTAATTTTGTCTTTTATGTAGGAAAAAGGCATACAAAAGTAACAATATCTTGGACATTCATAAGTTTATCGTGGCTATCTGTGACACGTATAAATATGAAAGATATAAATAATATGTTGGATTTTTTTATTTCTGTATCAAATTTAAAAGCCCCCAGGCCTTTTAGAAGCTCCTGTTTTTTCTCGTCAAAAGTTGAAAGCATACTAGAATTAATGCACATCTTTGTGTATTTGCAACTTGTTTATAATACTGTGCAATCCTTAATAGCACTGTAAACTGAAGTTTTTGTTGAAGTTAATGTTGATGGAGATAAAAATTGAGTTGTTCAGATTTTAACAGAGAGTAATTCAGGGTTTATATGTAATATTGATATGAAGAAAATTGTAAAACCTTTTTTTGTTTGGAAACTAGAAAGTAAGAATCATTTTCTTCTTGCATCAGGTATTCATTTCCTTCATTCAGCTGTGTGAAATCTCCTTCCTGGCACACGAACCTCCCTAATTCTTCATTATGGTCTTTTACTGACTTTATTAATTTGAAAATAAGACAGATCCTGTCCTTGAAACTGTTAGAAAAGAAGCAGCTTTGACTTAAGACTTTACTGAATAGCTTGTAGTTAAAGTTAGGTTATTTACGTTAGTTTCATATTTACTTCAGTGAAAAGGATTCACTTTTTGTATATTACCCTTTAGCATGACTTTATATTTCATACCATGACCTAGTAGCTTAATCCTTTCTCTGTTTTCTTACCCCAATAGAAATATTAAAAGCTTGTCAGAGATACAAATTGTTCAAGTTGCTTGTGGTTATTGTCACTCGCTAGCACTCTCAAAAGGTAAGCCAAATGGTTCTGAAGTTTTGTGCGATTTCTTACTAGGTAATTCTAAATGTTTCAACATTTATTTTGTCTTTTTTAAAAAGGAAATGTTTTTTTAAAACGTGCACAGATGGGATTTCATGTTGATAGGGGAAGTGTACTTTAATGATGGAAGCTTGAATTTAAAAAATAAATGTACAAACAAATGTTATGGCTTTTTTTTGTTACGCTTTTTTGCTTTTTATCATCTTGCTTTCATGTATGTTCCTTTTGAAATTCATTTTAGTTTCTCTTCTTTTGTTGGTCCCATTTCATTTTCATCCTGCTGGCATGCTGCTTTGTCCCTAGTGTATTTTATCCTGTAACTTCAAGTTACTGAGGCTTGCAGGCAATGACTTCCTTGTCTGCTTCTCTGTTTTCTGTTCTGTTGGTGCTTCTATAGTTAAAATGTAATGTCATATTATAACCTACCTTTGAAAGGTTTAAACCTCTGTCTTGAAAATTTTGCTGGGGCTAGTTAGTATAACTGTGCAGAAACTAATATGAATTTAAATTTGCTGCTTGTTTGTTTCATTGTGGCAAAGGAGAATCGTGCCAAAACTTCCATTTGGAAGAAATGGCTGCTGGATGGGGTTCATGGAAACTTAGAAACTCAAAACAAGGATTACAGAAAGATTGTAAAGTTTGACAGTGTTTCTTTTTCTTTAAATATAACAGTTTATACTGACTATATGTGTCTTAATTCTGTATGTGACACGTCATGGGCTCGTATTGAGTGCTTTCAGTACCATTGTGTATTCCCAGGCATTTTTACCATTACAACCTAGTGAGATTCCTTTGTTCTCAGGACTGGCAGATGGAATGTGGGGAGTATCAGAATCATGCTGTTAAGCATCGTATTGGTCAAAGGTGCAAGAATGTAATAGGAGTTTGTAATTTAACATTCACTCAGTGTTTTAAATAGTTACAGCATCACTATCCTATTGCCGGTTCATGGATTTGCAGCTCTCTGTTTCTGTTCTTCACATGCATCGCAGGCTGTCTTTTTGTTGTTTTCTTCTTTTTTTTCCTGGTTGTAAGAGAACCTGGAGAAATACTTGCAATGTAGCAAGGTGATGGCCTTAAAAATAGACCCACACAGGGAGGAAAATGGGACGAACTTACTTGAATTGGGCGGTTTGAGGGGAGACTTCATAATATTTTTAGATTTATATATGGGAAATTGTTCATGTGATTATAAATGATTGGCATAGTATTTCTTTGGTGTTAGGAAGATTGTTTTATATAAAAACAATATGGGTTTTTGTGTTTTGGTTTTGTTTTTTTCTTGTCTGGTTGGTTTTGGTTTGGTTTGGGGTTTTTGCTGGTTTTTGTTTAAATAAATAAATAAATAAAATGTGAGGGACCTGTACCCCAGGGGATGGGTTTCATTGTTTTCCATCTTGATAAAACTGTTATTGGATAGAAGAAGGTAGGAGCGGCATAGGAAACTACTGTTTGAAATGTATCACATCAGCAAAAGCAAAAGTTTGTTGTGATTATGTGTTGATCTTTAGGATAGTAAATACTTAGGCAAAACGTTGCTTGTTCAGTAGAACATTTTCTTTTGGAGGCAATCTTAGCATAAATAGCTTTCCAATTTGTGATTCTTCAAAATGTTGTTGTTTTTTTTTTTTTCTTTATAAAATGTCAAATGACATTATAAACTTTGTGCTTCATTCGCCATATAATTAATACAACATTTTAAAATTTAAAATATATACCACTTAAGTTATATGTGAAAACTAAGTATGTTACCATACAAAAGCTTAAATGAGGCTTGTGATTGGGAATTGGAAATTTTTGCGTGTCCAGTATGCAACTTGAGCAAGATCTCTGCACAAAAATGTAAGCAGTAGTGGAACTCCGGATGGAACAGCATCTTGCTTAGTAATAACCAAACTCAACTTATCTAACACTGTTGAAACAGGAACGTTAAGAGCAGTTTTGAGGGTTTTGAATGTGATTTAAATACTTTCAGTTTGATTAAATATTTGAGTTGAATGTCTGCAAATTACATGAGAATGCTTAGCTTCAGAAGTCAGTAATTTGTATGCATTTTCAAGTTCAAAAATATTTGAAGAGTCATTGTCTAACTTCTAGCTTTTCTTACAGTAGATAAACTTTATATAATTAAACTATATTGATTGTATTTCTTGTTGTTTTTTTTTTTTCACCCTTTAAACAGGAAGTGAAGTGTTTTCCTGGGGACAAAATAAATATGGCCAACTGGGCTTAGGTTACGAGTATAAAAAACAAAACTCCCCACATGTGATTAAATCTTTGCTGGGAATCCCTTTTGCACAGATTGCAGCAGGAGGAGCTCATAGTTTTGTACTGACTCTTTCTGGAGCCATTTTTGGATGGGGACGCAACAAATTTGGGCAGCTGGGTCTTAATGATGACAATGGTAAGTAAATATTATTTCAGTAAAATTTCAAGCTGCAGGTCTTGGTTTGTGAATGTAAAGACGAAGTATTACTAGAAAAGAAACAGACAGAACCAACTTCTGCTGAGTATTGTCAGAGAGCACTGATGTCACATGAGATTGCAAAAGGGAGTTTTTTCCTCAACTGTTTTGTAGTGAAAATTCTGACAGCGTGTTGAAATTCTAGCCAGCTTGACTTGTTTTCTTTCCCTATTCTAGATTTTTCTGTGCCTTAAACTTTCTGAATGGGATTGAATTAAGATACTGTGCAGTAGTTACAGTTTGAACTGAATTTTACATGGATGAAATTGCTTGACAAAACCAGTAATCTGTCAAAACTATTTGGTTGTCCTTAGTAGACACATTTAAGGCATCTTCATTGTTTTACTGCCATGTGGGTATCTGCCTTTCTCAGGCCACTTCTGATAATCATTCACAATTTTCAGCTAACCATTTCCAAAATTTCCTCTACTAGGGTGTTGATACTCATTAATGATTTTAAGCAAGTGTTTGGGTTAGACAAAAAATTGTTTCTTTGTTAGTTGTATTACTTTCCATGCACACTATCTGCATGCAGGGCTCCAAGATGGCAGTATAGGCTATCAGGTCCCTGTAATAGACAGTTTAGTATAGAATAATTTATAGCTAGTTGCATGAATTCAGATTTTCTCACTGGTTCATTGTTCTCGTCACCATTTAAAATAAGAAAAATGTGTTGTAGTTAAAATGCATATCTGAATTAATGCTTTAAATCTGGTCACACTCGTGTAATAAGAAAGTTACACATACTTTTCAAAATTCAAATTTTCCTGGGAGTCTTCAGTTGCTTCTACGTATTCTTTGGAATATGTATGACCCCAGTTTTTTATATAGCATCACTTCTCAGTAAGACCCCTGTTTTGTGTCTCGATAGGGCTTTTTCCAGGCCTCTTAACATACCTGACAAATTTTAAGACATTAGCATTAACGTTTAAAAATTTGCCTTTGTGCAGCTGAATGACAAAGCTGATTAGTTCTGGTGATGGAGGGAAGTTAGTTGTGCTTCCTAATTATTCAGTGTTCCATTCCTCTATTATACGTTTAGTAATACTGAACTATGACCAACTGATGCCAGCTTACAGAACGCTTTAAAAACATGAAGCACATAAACAACTCAAAACAACTGTCACTTTTTTTCTTTTCTCATGGCCAATGGCAGGTCTAATGTACTGTTCCATATTCCGTGGTTTATGTATTTACATACCATCCTATGCTGGTGAAAATGAGAATATTTGCTACAAAGTAGCAAAAATTTCAGATTAGGAGTCTCTCTGTTTTTCTGTAATAACACTTCCATCTCAAATATATATGAACTCCGTCACAATGATTGCATATGCTAACAAATTTAAAATGCTTGTTTGACTGGAACCAAATTAGAATAAATGAACAAAGTGATTTGTCTTCTGATTTTTATTTTCAAAATGAGCCATCTACTGCTGTATTAAACTTTTCAGACAGATACGTTCCTACGTTGTTAAAGTCACTGAGAACGCAGAAAGTTGTTCATATATGTTGTGGAGAAGATCATACTGCTGCCCTTACAAAGGTACAATATTTAAAGATATGTTCATGCTTTGATTTTTTTTTTTATGTTTTCAGGAGAAGATGCTACCTGAATAGTAAATAACAAACAAAATTCTGAATAAAATTTCTGCAAAGTTTGTTGGGTGAAGTTGAGGAAACACTGGAAGAATGATTAAATATTTGAAAAAACTTACCAAATGCAAGAAATCTCTCAGTAGTTTTAAATTTTTGTCAGATTTGGTGAAATTGAGCATGCAACAACATGTAGCATTTTTGATATGACAGTGCGTGTTGCATTATTACAGTTATGCAGATATTGAAATTTACATTAGCGTATCCTAAAGAGATTAGCTATTTTCTGACTGTAATGCCTCTGGCATTGCTGTTATCACTGATCAGACCGAGTTAATTTTGAATTTAAATTAAATGCTGGAGGGGATTGGTGTGTGGGATTGTTTCAAGTTTTCATAGTGAATTGCTACTTGCTGTTGTGGTGGGGTGACCCCGGCTAGATACCAGGTGCCACCACTCCCTTCCTCAGCTGGACAGGGCAGAGAAAATATAATGAAAGGCTTGTGGGTCAAGATAAGGTCAGGGAGATCACTCAGCAATTGTCATCATGGGCAAAACAGATTCAGCTTGGGGAAATTAGTGTAACAAATCAAATCAGCGTAGGGTAATGAGAAGTAAACCCAAATCTCAAAAATGCCTTCCCCCTCACCCCTCCCTTCTTCCTGGGCTGAACTTCATTCCTGATTTCTCTATCTGCTCCCTCCAGTGGTGCAGGGGAATGGGGAATGGGGGTTGTGGTCAGTTCATCACAGGTTGTGTCTGCCACTCTTCCCTCCATGCTCTTCTGCTGCTCCAGCATGGGGTCCCTCCTGTGGGAGACATGAAGTTCTTGAAGAACTTCTCCAACGTAAGTCCTTCCCAGAGGCTGCAGTTCTTCACAACTGCTCCAGTGTGGGTCCCTTCCATGGGGTGCAGTCCTTCAGGAACAGACTGCTCCAGTGTGGGTCCCCCATGGGGTCACAAGTCCTCCCAGCAAACCTGTTCCAGTGCAGGTCTCCATGCAATCACAGGTCTTGCCAGGAACCTGCTCCAGCACGGGCTTCCCACAGGGACACAGCCTCCTTTGGGCACCCACCTGCCCTGGCATGGGGTCCGCGGGCTGCAGGTGGGTATCTGCTCTGCTGTGGACCTCCATGGGCTGCAGGGGGACAGCCTGCTTCACCATGGGCTTCACCACAGGCTGCAGGGGAATCTGCTCTGGTGTCTGGAGCACCTCCTCCCCCTCCTTCTTCACTTACCTTGGTGTCTGCAGAGTTGTTGCTCTCGTGTGTTGTCACTCCTCTCTCTGGCTGCTGTTGCGCAGCAGCTATTTACATACTATTGGCAAACCAACAGAAGAAATTGAATATTTACATAAGCCACTATAACTATTAAATGTGAGGTTCTATGAAAAGTTGGTCATTTATTTCAAGGCCGATTTGGGGAAAAAAAGCATTTAATGTCTGAATTTGTTGAATTCAGAGTATTGTTGTAGAAGGCATTAGAATTTTGGAAGTAACTATTTTTACTGTTTCGTTTCTGAAGAAAAAAAATCTGTGTTTCCTTAGTTTTGGAAAATGTGGGGGTGCTTTTTAATGTGTTAGCTTGAATTTTTACACTGTAACAAGTTAAAAGTTATTTTGAAGAATACAATCTGCCTAAACGTGGTCCTATTTTTGTTGATTATACACAATTTTTTTACAGTGAAAGGAAAAGACTGTTCATAAACAATTGCTTTTTCTTCTGAAATATTCTCTCGCTTTGACTGAAAAAGATGTGGCAACTTTGTGATCCCGAGATTGATATTGATGTATTGTGCAAGGTTAGGGAAATAGAAAATGCAAAGAAAGCAGCAATCTGTAACTTCTATTCTAACTGGTTTTTCCTTTTTAATGTACAGAAGTTAACTTCAAACTTGCTTTAAAGCTGATGGACTCAATTAAGATAATGACTTTACTGTAAATGTTTTGACAAATTATTTATGTCACCCATTGGTATAGCTCCATTTTCCCTTGCGTGATAGGCCTTGCAGAAGGAGGGGTCTTGATTGATATCTGTTGTAGACAGTACTGTGTATACGTGTGAGCATTCTTCAAGTCCTTCTGAAATTCAGAAAAACCTGTCACTGTTTGTTATCCCGATTCAGCGGATGAGGCTGTTGGTTTTTCTCTGCTGCCATTGCGGCCAATGACGCTGCCATTTTAATGATGATTTCCAGCAGAGGTCCAGTCTGATGCAGAGTAGAATTGAAAGACACAGCTTTACAATTTCAAAGCATTTGAAAATGGAAAGTTTCAAAGTTGTTGTAAGGCAAGTTGTATAACTTATGAAAGTGTTTCTGATTTGACATTCTTTCATTAAAGTTTTTGGTTAATTTCTTAATTAAATTAATCAAAAACACTTTAAAAAAAATGACTTGCCTTACGACAGTGTTGAAATTTTCTGGTTTCTTACAATTTCAAATAATGAAGCTGACTATTTCAGTCCTACTCTGCATCATCTTTGAGGAGGGCAGCTGCCTATTTGGTAATTGCTTTAAAATTTATATTTAGAATTTACAAGCCAAAGTATACTTTTTTTTAGTAGTGTCAGTTTATATGCTCTTGTAGTTCATCAAGAAAACTGGAAAAGAGTTAAAATGAGGATTAGTATCTATTAATGAGACAAGTTAGTGACAGGACTATTGTATAATAATATGGAAATTACAAGAACGCAGTTTAACATGGCTAAGGTAATACTTGATAGTTGTGCCGCATTTTCATAACTGCAATTAGCTTGTGACCCTTCTGTGTCTCAGGCTCCTCTGGTGCACGTATATTTTTCTCTTCTTTCCCCACAATTCCAATTCCATCAGACAAGGAGATTTATTGAACCACTATTTCTCTTAAGTTTCTTGTTCTGAGATATACTGTCCTTTTAATGCAAATAATTTATTTGTTTAGGAAGGTGGGGTTTTTACATTTGGAGCTGGAGGCTATGGTCAGTTGGGTCATAACTCTACCAGCCATGAGATAAACCCAAGGAAAGTTTTTGAACTCATGGGAAGTGTTGTCACGCAAATCACTTGTGGCAGGTAAGATCTTTTCTATGCTAGCCCTACGAATCTTATAAAAAACCTTGTTTTGTACAAGACTTCATGTATATTGCAATACAAAGTGGGGTTTTGTTGTTATCCTTTGTGCTTAGGGAAGACAAGATGGTCTCTAACAAAAGATATTTAGAGACCTTACTGGTATTTTAAAAACATTCAATAGAAGAATTGAAGGAAGTTACACTATTTGAGAGGCTCTGATTTTCTAAATGGAAAGCGTGAATAATCAGTGTGAAGGTATTGTTTATTGCTGTCACTTTATAATTTCCCATTAAAGAATAAGTGTGTTTGGGGATGTACCATGAGCATCACTGAGGATAAGTGTAAAATTTGGAAACATAACTTGTTTTGTGAAATACCTGTAATACTGTAGGCTTTCCAGTTCCTAATGGGTTTTTATTGTGTATGTTATACAAGCACCCAAGAAGTTAGAAAAGTTTCCAGCACACAAGGAAGTGCTCTTGTCCAAAGAATTGCATTCTAAGAAGACAAAATGAGAAAAGCAACACTTTGTTGTTTGAGTTAAAGAATATATAAATGTAAACCTATCTTTCTAGCAGTTTGGTTGACATTGAGTGGACCCGTTCCCTTTTAATAGTTTACATAAATTCAGTACTGGTTCTTCCCAGGCTTTTGATAGGAGAGAGGGTGTCTAGAGTCAAGATGGATGGGAGGGGAAAGGAGATACAGCCAATCTGCTAGAAAACTTCAAACTTCTGAATGTCTAGAGAGATGCTCTAAAGGTCAGACTGTGGCTCTGCAGGGGTTCAAGGCAGAACCTGGCATCTCCGTTCCGTGAACTTTTCCATGAAAATAAAATATTGCTTATTGAGGTATAAATGGAGTGTTGCCAGCAGCAGTGCTTTGCCAATAGAGAAGTGGAGTGTTTGATCCTACAGGACCTTTAGCATACTGTTTAACACAATTCGTAGGCTGGCCTGCCCAAAGCGTGTTATAATGCTTAGGTTTTTTGTTACTGAATTTTGTTTGCCCTAGGCAGCACACTACTGCGTTTGTTCCTTCATCTGGAAGAATTTATTCTTTTGGACTCGGAGGTAATGGGCAATTAGGTACAGGAACGACCAGTAACAGGAAGAGTCCCTTCACAGTAAAAGGAAACTGGCTTCCTTATAGTACTCAATGCCCGATAACCACAGGTAAGCAACATCTGGCTTATTTAATTCTTGGCTTTCTCTTCCTTTACAGTGTCTTGCAAATCTTGGGATTTAAACTAAATGTGGGCTACAGTCACTTTCTTCCAAACAGTTTGGTTTTGCTGCGCTCTATTCCCTGAAGTCCATTTCTGCTGTAGGAAATACATGCTTACTTGTGCATATAAAGGGTTAGGTCCTTTGCTGGCAATAGAGCTAAAACTTAGAGCTGTTAGCTGTTGCAAAGATTTGCTTCAGCGAGGCTACGTAATAAAGGAACCTTTTTCTAATTGAGTGTTGATTGCAGTGTCTTCATTGTTTCTCAAATTCACATTTTCACAGTTGCCTGTTTTTTATTCCTATTGCAGACAGTGAGGAGTGTTATTGTGTAAAGAGAATTTTCTCTGGTGGGGACCAAAGTTTTGCACACTACTTTTATCCACAGGTAACAGATTAAATATACTTTGGTTCCAAAGCCTATCAAAGTTAAATTTTAGTTTTTCTGATGCATTTTAAAAGACTTTCATATTGAAGGTGCATGACTACATTGTAGGGTTCATTAGGGCAACGTGGAAGCACAAGGCACTAAGTCAATTTAGTGGTTGGAGGACTCGGATCCGGTTACTGAGTGTTAGCTGTCAGTAAGCTCTTGAGGCTTTTTGGCTTAAGCTTTTTTCCTGATGGATGACTGCAGTTCTTTTCCTTTCATAAAGGAAAAGGTGATTGAATATTTGAGTTGTTCACCTCTGCCCAGCCCTCCTCAGTAACTCCTCACTGCAGCTTTGCTCTCTTCTGCTCTGTAGCCATTTTAGCATACCACAATGATAAGGAAACAAATGGAGCTTTCTGCTAAAAATGATAGGTGGTGACATAGTTTGTTATGTGATAGAGTTTTATGCTAGTCTTAAAACTTAAGCTTTAAAAGGACAATTCTAGTACAGAAAAAAAAGTCTAGAAGGACTTTACAGTAAAAATGACAACGTGGGAGTATGATGGAAAGGAAATGCTATTAGGGGATGAGTTGAGAGGAAAAGACAAGGTGAAGCTAGATGACTGGATTTGTCTAGGGGCTATTTCCAATATAGCCCAGCAGATACTAGAGCATAGGGATTAATGAAGCATCAAGAGTTGAGTATGTGGGGTAAAAACTAATTTGAACATAAAGGGAAACAGATTTTAATGGGAAACATGTTTGTTATCAGGAAAAACTGAGTAGAGGTCAGGCTTGCAGCAACCCTTTGTCCCACAGCCTGTTCTGGTTCTATAGAATCAACAATTTTTCTAGGGGCACTTTTTTTTTCTAAATCCTATTCGAGTTGTGGAACTATTGCTGTATTTGAGAGAAGCTTGTTTAACAGGTGTAGACTGGAAAAAGTGCTGATAATATAGGCTAAAAAATTCTCTATTAAAACTCTTTTCTTAAAAACTTTCTTGTGCAATTTTCTGATTGCTGGAGTAGATTCTAAGTGACTAATTGAGGTGAACTGGAGACTGTATTAATGCAGTTATTGTGGCGTATTCTGTACAAAAAGTATGAGCAACTGATGAACTTTGATGCTGCAAAAGTATCCCTTTTGGTACATCTTAGTTTATTTAGTAACTTATTGAATTCTTTCAAAGTTATGTAAGTACTGTACTCCTGGGACGTGCGTACTTGGCAGTTAAGTGGTTTCAGCCAAAATCTGTTTGTTTTCTCAAGTTAGTTTGTGGGCAGCTCAGTTCCCTGAGTCCTTTCATTGTGGGTTTAAATGACACTTCTGCTGGGCACAAGGGGAACAGCGAGAGGGTTTCTCATCCTGTATGTCTCATCATCATTCTCATGTAGGATGGGATCAGAAGTACTGATTTTTGGCAACAGCTAGTCATCGTTATGCTGAGTCAGCCAGGCTGTCAGACTGCACGCTCAGGAGCTATATGTTTCCTTTTACTAGTTCAACCTTATTTTTGGTAGTTTGCCATGTTGTTTTGAACCAGTGCTCCTACTCAAAACAGTGGTCTTGGTTCTGTTCCTCTTTACTGTAGAAATCTTACTGGAATTCATTCGGTATGAGCAGCACATCAAAATGCAGCTCATCTGATGATGCAGTAAAAACATGATTCATTCTCAGAGGAGTCTGATGGAAGTGGGGTGGGAGAGCAGCTGTCCAAAAAATTGAACGGCTGTGTGCTCCCAGCCTGGCAGCGAGCTGACAGGCTCATAGTGACTAGGGAGAAGAGATGCTTCCTTAGTGTTCATCTTCTAGAAAAGTGCTTTTATGTTTGGGGAGTTTACCATGAAGTAAGCTGTGGTGTCAATTAACGGTTTTAGCCTATGCTCTGCTTTGGTAATGAATGCAGAACTGCTACAGTGTGTTAAGTTTATCCTTGGGTTTATTTCACAGTAATAGTCTGGGTAGGCAAAATGTCAGACAAAGAATAGGTAAAAGAGCTCAACTGATTCTTCTGGAAATCAATTTTGTGCGCCTGATTCTTTATGCTTTCTTTAAAATTTAGAACATGGTGCCACCAGATGATTTTAGGTATCCTGACTTTTTGAAGCAGATTTGGACTGTGAATGAAACGTTTATTCAAAGATTGCTGACTTTCCCATCTGGAAGACTTCCCGTGGAGATAGCTAAGTGAGTGATGTTGAGGAAAGAAGTTGTCTTTTATAATTTTACTTATTAATTGGGCATTAATGTGGTTTTGTATGTACATAGCAAGCTATTTTTAATTGCTGAATTTATTACATGCAGAGCTTTTGCTGTGCTTTCGTTGTCATGCTTATCAAGTAGTTTAGATCCTTTAGTCTGTGTCATCTCTGTCACAGGTTAGATGACTATATAAGCTTAAAGTTAAGTTGAACATTGAAAAATAACGGTAAGGAATGTAAAGGAATAGGAGAACAATGTAAAGATTATTGCTTCTACTTTAATAGAGGAGGATGCAAAGAAATTATAAACAAATTCCAAGACTTGCTTTAATATGAGCTGTCTTAAGAATTGAGTCTTGAATGTAGGTTTTATCTAGTGTTGTTTAGTAATACTAAAGTCAGAGTTCTATCCTTTGTACAGTGTAATTTATTAGGGATTAAATCCTTTTTTTGTTGCAAATGCTAATTTGTAAAAAGAAAACAAAATAAATGTAACTTATTTCATATGAACAATTTCAGTGAAATTGATGGAACGTTCTCCTCAGCTGGGTGCCTGAATGGGAGCTTTTTGGCTTTGAGGTAAGTGGTCAGGCTTTTAAACAAGTATTTCTGTGAACAGACTTAATGGTGGCTACCTTCCTAGTGTCTCTTGTTTCAACTCTTAAAACCTTTCCAGTATTTCCTTATCTTACTGTTACGCTGATACCTGCAGTTTAAACTTATAGCTCCTTCACTGCCATATGGTTTGTCAGCTGGCCCACGTGCAGCATATCTTTGGCCCGTCTTTGGAAGTGTGTGCCACCTGGCTGCTGCCATGTAAGCCAGCAAAACTCATTACTTCTCAGCCACAGGTTATATATAATTCAAGGGGAATATATTGCACGGGCTGGTTTAGATACTAGTGTTTTTACACAATTGTCTTGCAGTTAGAGAAGATGGGGTGTTTTTTTCCAGTTGTTGCTTCAAAGGTCGTATGAGAAATGGAAGCCTGATTTCTCACGTTTTAATTCCTTAGTAAGTAGGGCTAAAAATTCAAGGTGGAAGAAATTTTTGAGTTGCTGAGAATACAGGATTCAGTCTTTTTCTCTGTATTTTTTTTCTTGCTGCAGCAATGATGATCATTACAAAACCAGTGCTAGATTCTCAGGGGTTGATATGAATGCTGCTAGACTACTATTTCACAAACTTATACAGCCTGACCACGCTCATATATCGCAACAGGTTTGTCCTGCATGTTTTCCTTATGTTTGGGATCATCTTTTGGTGTTACACCTCTTCAGAAATACTATTGTTATTCTTGCTCTGACCCTTTTAATAACTTTTTTTTTAACTCAGTAAAAAAAACTGTTGTGTTGTGCCATTAGGTAATACATGAGTATATTGTGTGTGTCTATATTTTAATATTTAAAATACTGTCTTTTTTTCTAAATGTGTAACAGTCTAATTTAAACTCTTGATGATTGTTTTCTAGATTATTTTTTTTATCTAGATGGGCATTGCATTTGTTTGAATTCACAATTACATTAGAATAAACTGAATTTTATGATGTGCTGTAGGTGGCAGCTAGTTTGGAAAAGAACCTTATTCCCAAATTGACCAGCTCCTTACCAGATGTTGAAGCTTTGAGGCTGTATCTCACTCTACCAGAATGCCCACTGATGAGTGATCCAAACAATTTCACAACGTTAGCTATTCCTTTTGGAACAGCTATTCTGAACCTAGAAAAAGCTCCTCTGAAAGTTCTTGGTAAGAAACTGAATACTGTACTGTTAAAACTAAGACTCTCCAGATGAAAATGTATAGAAATTCCATGACTGAAGATGTGATCTCATTACAGTTCTATAGAATTCCCTGCTGAGAAAAGTTAGGGGTTAACATTGCTTGATGCATAGGAAAACAGCTATTTTGTTGCTCCCGGGTGACCTAACTGGCCGTCCGTATGAATTCATCTGGTATTGTAATTTTTGGACTGATTCCATTTGGGAGGAATTAAACTGTGTAGTTCATTGTATTTGATATATGTCTTCACACTTCAAAGTGAAAAGTATGTGGTCAGACAGCTAACAAGCTCTAAGCAATTTACAGAAGTGTTGCAGAGCAGATGTTAAATTGTCTTTGTTTCGATTGCAGCACCTGTGTTGTTTCTTTGAGAGGTTCATGTTTTCTCACTGACCCTAAGTTGTGGTTTTCAAATATGCAGCTGATAATAGCTCTATTTTCTTAACTCTGCGTCCTTACACCTTCTTACTGTGACTTCTGTCACCTGAAATTCAGCTTAAAGAGTTGAGGTTTCAGGATATTTCCTTCTTAATTGGTATCTTTTTGAGAGGGTGCTTTCTTCTTCCTTAATTATTTTTTGCCTTGTAACCCATCTCTTGTGTTCTTCAATAGTTTTTGGTGAGAGTAAAGAGCTTGTCTGCTGTAAAGGAAAACAAACTGATTGTTTCTTTGAAATCTTTTCTTGATTGTTCCTTTTTTGTGTTGCTTCACTTCCCGTTGCTCTCAAGACTGTTTGCTTAAGTCAGGGTTTCAGGATTTGAGCCATCTGGTTTTTATGTCAAAAGTTACTTTGTGATATTGTTGTGTAGTCTGGATGAACAGACTTAAAGAGTTGGTATGTAACAATAGAGCACTTGAATAGAGGTTTCATTATTTATACAAACAGTAGTGTGTTGTTTAAAAGTCTGCACCACTCTTGCTGTGTTAAACTTTTTTTTTTTTGAGAATCTTTGGTAACTGACAAGTATGCTTTCTAGCAAAACATATTTTTTAGTTAAAAGGATAGCATAATGTTGCAGTGGCAAGTACTCAGTTTGTGTGTTCACCATTTGTTGACAGAAAATTGGTGGTCTGTACTTGAACCTCCGTTGTTCCTCAAGATAGTGGAACTCTACAAGGATGTCGTAGTCCACCTCTTGAAGCTGTGCAAGATTGGCGTTCCGGCTTCTGAAAGAAGAATACTTACCAATTTTCTACACACGGCTTTTAGAGTTCTGGAAATACTGCATAGAGTATGTTTACCTCAATTTCAACCAATTATCTGTTTGTTTTTGTCAGCGTCTGTGTACTGTATAGTTGTTAAAAGAAGTTAAGTTACTAAAGAGTTTTAAATACTTAGACTTGCATCTACAGAGATATCTGTAGTTGTTCCATCTGGACCAATGAACCATTGGAATTCTGGATTCCAATCTGACATGGTGATGGAATTACCTATTTTTTTGTGAATGCAGACTGCCCCAGTCAGTTGCATCTGTGAGGGTATGTCAGAAAGAATTGCCTCTTTATCTTGAAATGATAGCAAGATCACAAATGGAAGATAAGAGTAAGCTATATTTTGAACAGGAAAGATCTGCATGGTTTTACCAAGACAAACTTTCTGATTCAAACTTTCAAGATAAACGATTTTCTGATTTGCTTATTCTGTTTGTTAGTATTGTAACAATTCATGAAAACTAGTGAATTTATGAACTTTGAACAAAAATAGCCTAAATCATTTGGAGTAACCGGACTGCGCACGTCACAGTGTATTATCTAATTGCTGCTGAGGTTTCCCCTCTCACCCCCTATTTTTTCCCTCAGTAGTTTGTTCTGGTCCTATAGCATTTTGTGTTTATATGCTAAAAGAACATTTTAGGCATTCCTTAAGGTGCTGGTCAAGTAGTGTATTTGTACAATCTAGCAAAATGGGCACAGGTATCTAAATTGGAGCTTTGTGTGCTGTATGTCACAGCCCTTTTTCCCAAGCTGTCAGAAAGAATGGTGAAGATTTCTGCTTTGGAAGTTGGAATTTATATGCTATGGTTTGCTCAGCTATTCTTTATGGAGACCATCAAATTAAGGCTGAGAATAACACTGTTAGTAACTATCTTATGTTAGAAGTACTAGATGTCCATTGCAGCTTCCCATACGGAAAGCTGTTGTTATATAATAAATTATTATTTTCCTACCTTTTTCTGTCACTGCTCAGGCTTGCAGTAGCTGTAAATCTTAACACCTGAAGTTGCTCTTAAAATCTTAAAGCCTCCTGGGTAATTGTAGAATTTTAATGTGCTCTCCCAAGTTTGTTTTTTTTTGTTTTTGTTTTTTTTTTTTTAAATCCAACTTTGACTACTGTGTAGCTACATAGTAGAAATTGTTAAATTTTACCTACCCTGCTGCCGAGCTATTTCTATTGGTATAGTCTTAACATTTAGCTGGTATGGACTAAAGTAGAGGAAAAAATAGGGTGACACATCTGAGGTATTTGACGGATTTAGTATCTGGTGGTTTGGGGGTAGGGGATGGTGGGGGAGATGTTTGAGAAAAGTAGGCTTGGATTATGTGGTTATAAAGACAGAATTGGGGATCTTGCTGTTTTGGTAGTTAACGGTGCTTAACAGTCCTTGGGAAAAGAAGTGTGTGTTAGGAAAAGTATGGGTGCTTCTGGATTAAAATTATGCTGTAGAGAGAAGCCTTTATAGAAAGTTATTTTTCCACGTATCTCTTTCTAAGCTTAACGTTTTTAAGTAGAAACTGTTCCTCTGGTCATGGGTAATAGAGATAGTATTCATACTGTTATTAAGAACAAAGTTCTCGAATCATAGTTCTTAAACTTGTGCAAATACAGGAACAAATATTTGTTCCATGGTATACATGACTATCATTGTTCCTGTGAGATTGTATGATGTTTCAAAGTGGCAGCACTGTATTGTGTGATGCTGGATGCTCACGTGATCTTATTTTCCTTTGCATCTTTGATGGGATTCTGAATAATCCATGTATCCCATGTCTTTAACATTGTATTTTGCATTCCTGTAGACACTTGTTTTTCTAGAAAATTTTATTTAGTGTATGGGTATCTGTGGCTGACATATGAAATGCTTGAAAAATATGGAAAATGTCCTTTTGAAAACTGTTATATAAAGTGCTAATAAAAAAAATTAATTGCACTTCTTCAGGTAAATGAAAGAGGACAAGTTATACAGTATGACAGATTTTACATTCATGAGATACAAGATCTGATCGATATCAGAAATGACTATTTCAGCTGGGTCCAGCAGCAGCAGCAGGTATTTGGAATGGTAAGTTGTGTTGGTTTTTGCTTTGTATTTTGTGGGGTCCCCCCATGTTTTATTTTGATTTTGTCCCTTTAGAAGCTTGTAGATTCTCTAAATACGAGCACTTTCATTTCATAAAAATATCTTCACAGATCACTAATGCTGAATAGACTCATCTTGCATCAGGCACTAGCTAAGGAAAAATTGTTAACCATGTGTGCTGCTTGTAGGGTATCATTCTTAGGACTGAGACTGTTCAACACTTTAATCTCTATCAATTAGGTGATTTAGAATGCTGTCACTTGAGACTTGCCATGTCAAAAAAGTTAGGAAAGTGATAATTCGTGATAGGAAAACATCCAGAATAACCTGAGTTACTATATAAGATAGGTTCAGTCAATGAGTAAGCTGAAACTGTCTTGGAAAACTAAGTCTAGAAGCATAATAGGGAGTTTCAGGAGACAGATAACTAATATAGTTTTCTACTTTTGAGTATAGCAACAAGAACTGAGATAACTAATTCATGGATCTGTAAACAGAGGAGTGGTAAGTGGGAGTAAATTAATGACTCTGCTGAGAAGTAGCGAGTTAGATAGGATTTTACCACATGGCTCTTTGACTTATGCTTTGAAAGAATATTGAGTAAGTTAATATGCTTTCTCTAGCCACCTAAATTTAATTTTTTTGCATCAGTACCTGGAGGGTCCTGAACTTGGGAGACCTACTTTTGCTGTATTTTATGAATACAAAGCAAGTGATGCTGTCTTCCAAAGAATTAAAATTGCAATGTAAAATAACAACAGCAGGGAGGCTGGGAGCATAAAAGAAATAATGAGTCAGTCTTGGCAGTCATGACAGACGTTTGTTTCAGCCAGGCTTGTCTGAAAACAATAATGGGTGTGTGATGAGGGCTGGTGTTGGTAGCTAAGAGGGGTGGTGTACTAAGTGAGATGTAGAAGCCAGGGATAAGCATTGCAGGGCCTTGGCATTAGAGACAGATTGTGTATTTGGAACAGAGAAGGGTATGCCAGTGAAGGTACAGAAGTGATGGAATTTAAAAGATGATGGCCTTTGCATGCTTTAAACGGATGTAAACAAACCCAAATTGCATGTCGTGATCAGAGAAGAAAATACTGAATATGGGAAAATGAAAGCTGGAAAATTGCTTTGTAATGAAAGTCTGAAGCTCCATTTGTTAATTAAATTGCAAGATT
Organism: Chroicocephalus ridibundus; assembly: GCF_963924245.1. NCBI lineage: Eukaryota > Metazoa > Chordata > Aves > Charadriiformes > Laridae > Chroicocephalus > Chroicocephalus ridibundus. Next base: position 36,066,714 of record NC_086289.1, on the reverse strand, counting down.
GAGCAGTAGCTTGATGTTACTGAGAAAATACTGTCACTGAATTTCCCTTTAATCGTGATTATTTTGTCATGTATTTGTGCAGTTTCAAGCTCAGCAGAAAAAGCTATTTTGATTTATTATAGGACCGAAATAAATTCCATGGCCTTAGTCAGATGTCCTTCGTAAATGGTTTTGATGGCCTTGTCCTGCCTTCATATTCACTGGTTTCCTGTGTTCTTGCTCTTAAAATTATAAGAAGCCCTGCTTGCCTATTGAACCAGTAATAATGAATCAAAATTTCTTTTGCTAGTGTAACTTCTATTGTCATAACTTGAGGCAAAACTGCTTGGTTCCTTAATTAAAATGTGGAGGGGAAAATGTAGAAGAAAAGAGAATTTCAGGAGTGTTCAGAGTACTCTTGGAGAGAAACTCAGAAGAAAAAAGCTTTCGTTCTTTCAACAACAGAAAAATGAGTGGGGAAAAAGTGAAGGTACTAAATAACGAACTATTGATTTGAAGAGGTGTTCTTGAGATACAGCTTAAAAGAGTTGAGAAAAACTGTTTGAATTAGGAATAAATAATGGTAGATACAGTAGGAGTTTAAAACTACATAGATCTGTGACAACTGGGGTACCACTGATGTTTCCTGTAGGAATTAGAGATGGAAAGTAAAGTATTCTGGCCATCACTCTCCCTGTGACGCATGGATGTCTTCATATTTGACTTCACATATACATAGTCAAATGTAAAAGTTATTAGTTTGTCATTACCTTTTATTCTTTTTCTGTTTTCTGCCTGCTGGGTGGAAACAAACTTAGCTTACAGCGCTGGATGAGGAGGGTAACGTGGCACCAGATGGATAACTTTGTTTCTTAGCAGAGTTGATGTAGCTTCTTGTGGGAGTCTCCACACAGGCCCACCCATACGTATGGGTCTGTCTCAAATTTCAAGAGTCAATTGCTTTTCTCATATCATATCTTATCATAGACCCAGATGATTCTTGAGACTTTATGATAAAGTGGTAGGGTTCTTCTGTATTTTTAAATGTTTACTAAAGTTTTACTCATGAAAAATGTTTTGCATTTAATTTGACATGTTTACAGTCATTTGAGAATGAAAATACATAGGTAAAAGCAAATGTCATTTATTAGTGTATGGAAGTAAATGTTTAAAATGTTTAAATTTTTGCATCCAAGAAAACGTGATACTTTAATGTTTCTTTTTTTGATGACTGATATAGAGGATGTCGAAAGGCACGGTTGTATTTGTTAGATTAATTAGAATGTTTATGGTTGATATTTATTTCTCAGTAAACATTCTCTTGGGGGTGGGAGGCTGTAGATAAATATTTTTAATTCTACATCAGAGATGAATAGTTAATGCAGACACTAATGCTGCTTTTTCATCTTAATTATTGCTACCTTTGTGCAAATGCTGTCATAGGATGTCAACCATGGATTAACTGAGGTAAGATTGGTTGCAATCTGATTTCTTTTGCAGAATGTAAGGAAATCAGAAATATGAATGTCAAGGATTGTCTGATGTGTTCTATTGGGAGTAAAGCTTTAAGTTAGCATGGCTGTAATTTGGAAAGGTTTTTGTGGGGCAAAAGTATGTACTTCTTTGTACTGCAAATTCAGAGCAACATGTGAAAACAAGGACTACTTTGATGATATCCACTGGCCGTAATAAAAGTTCTGAAATTAAAATGTACTAAGCGAGAGTGTTTGTGTGTGTTTTGGTTTTTTGTTTGTTCTTTTGTTTTGTGGTTGGTTTTTGTGTTTGTTTTTTTTTTCCTGAAGTACTAAACAGTTGAAAATCTACTTTATTTTCCTAAGATGCTTTGGTCCTGCATTGACAATGAGTAAAGATTTCTTTCTCTTTCCAGTAAAATAGATGTATTAAATGAGTACTATTGCAGTGGCTTCTTTAACCATGATTGTGGTTTTTAAATAAGCAGAGATATGACATGGTTCTTCTCGTTCTAGTTAACAGATATTCCTGTTACAATTTGCACATATCCATTTGTATTTGATGCCCAGGCAAAGACAACTCTCCTACAAACAGATGCAGTCATACAGATGCAGGTAAAAGTCTCAGTTTTTAATGTTACAAATTTTTACTTTTTTTCTAAGTTGGGTGTCTTGGGCTGTTGCTGTTAGTGTTGGTCTTTTTGTGTTTTTCTGTTGTTTGTTTTTTGTTAAACTGTATAGTCTCTTCTCCACAAGAAAGAGAGACTTAGTTTTAATCTCAGGGTATGTACATGATAGAAGCTAGTGGGTTTGGGATCTCAATGAAATTAGATTGTTTAATAATTGAATAAATTTCTAAGGAACTTATTTTCCTTTCGTTAATGAGATGCCTTTTTTGAAGTCTTAACAAGTGCGTAAAAAACCAAACAAACAAAACAAAAACAAACCAAAAAAAACAAACCCAAAACTGGCCACCACCCCCAACAAAGAAACAATGCCATGTCCCACGTGAGCAGGCTTTCAGTGATAGCTGCGTAGAGCCTGGAGCTGGAACTCTTAACTATCTTGTTACTATCTTGTTAGAGGCAGTAGCCAGTTACAGTAACTTCTAATTTCTTATTGTAGGAGCTGGTGCTGTTCTTAAGATCAGTAGTATGAGAGCGGCAACATGTTGGCATCACATGAATATCTAGTGCACACCTAATTTCTCATTTCATCTGTCATACCACCTTCAAAATGCTGCTAAACCGTAAAGTCTGATCAGTGTCTGCAAGGCAGTAGAAAAGAAGCTTATCTTGAAAATCTAGCATCTACTTGCGATAGTGGGAGTAGGTTTCCTGATCTTGCAGTTTGTGGTAGTTTTTGGCTCTCTTCCTGTTAAATGCAATTATACGTTACTCCTAATTTGTTCACTTCTGTTTTAACTTAGAGACTTTCCTAGAAATTGGACACTTGATACAAACAATGCTATATCTTGACCCGTATCTCTTGTCTAGAGGTAGATACACTACACAACCCTAAAATAACTTAAGAGTATCTTATGTGTTTTCATGATTCTCTAGGTAGAACTGAAACCAGTGTGATGTGGTGAGCTATACTTTTGTTCAGTGTTTGGAATTTTTTTTTTAGAAACATAATCCATACCTGTTCAATTGCTGTAAGGGTATAATCATATTCTTAAAACAGGAAAGGAAGAATGAAAGGAGGCTACTGCAAAAGTAACAGCACCAGCTGCCCCTGCCCTGTTTGTCATGTTTAATATAATAGAAGTTACTGTTCTGAGTCTGACATTAAACAGAAGAGATACGTAATGCTCAAGTAATGGGCTCATGTAGAAAAATACTGGCTTGCTTTTGTAGTTCATAATAAACATAGCTTCTTATGCCTTTGAAATGTACATAAACAGTCAATACCAACATTTGATGAATTCAGGGAAATGTTTACATTGAATGTTTCTACTAAGAATATTAAATAGTATTAAACCACAAACTTTCAAGAGTTCTGTGCCATATTCAGAACATTTGCAACAGTATTTTGTTTTTGAACAGTTGTAATACAAAAATTATACTACAAGTGAAATAGATGAACAAATCACTTTTCATTCCTTGAATTAGTTTTTAATGAATGCTTTCATGCCAGATTTTTATTAAGCAGCGTACTCTTCATTAGATGAAGTGCAGTATTTTCTTGCTTCCTTTTATTATCCAAAGTGTTTTGAGTGGAATGTTAAAAACTCTGCTCTAAGACTTCCCTGAACATTAGCATTGATGAGGCTAATGGGTAAAGGCAAAATATTTCCTGAGACAAAAGGAATATGAAGCAAATTTGGGCAAACTCAGTAGCTCTCATAATAGCTATTCCCATTCATGTCTTCTGCAGCTTTTAAGACAAAGACTGACGGACATTTAATGTTGACAGGAATCTTATGTCACCTACCGATGCTTTTGCTTGTTTCTTTTCCAGATGGCTGTTGATCAGGCTCACAGGCAGAACTTGTCTTCTCTCTTTCTGCCCGTATTTGAATCTGTCAACCCATGCCTGATATTAATGGTACGGAGAGACAATATTGTAGGAGATGCTGTGGAAGTCCTAAGGAAAACAAAGAACGTGGACTACAAGAAGCCACTCAAGGTATTACCAGTACATATTGTTCAAAGTGTCTTTCACTGACGTGCAAGTAATTGAGAATATTTTTGGAGAACTCTTGTTTCACAATCGTTTTTAATTCAGTTAGCACTGAATTGTGTGTTTCAGGTTATTTTTGTAGGGGAAGAAGCTGTTGATGCTGGAGGCGTTCGCAAAGAATTTTTTTTGCTCATCATGAGGGAGTTGCTAGATCCCAAATATGGAATGTTCAGGTATTACGAAGAGTCCAGGCTGATCTGGTTCTCTGATAAGGTAGGGTGTGATCTATAGTCGTTAATTTTCTTTTAGCTTACAATATTTATATTAATAATGTATGAACATAGTAATTTGTGGTAGTGGTAGCTTGTGGTACCACAAGTTTCAGCTTGTGGTAGAAGCTGAAATAATTGTTCTAAAAAAATGTTTATTTTTGTTATTGTTAGATCAAAACTTTCCCGTTCTGTTTTTCCCCATTCCTCGCTTACTCCTTACCAGTTGTCCCCAGCCCAGATGAGTTTAGTAGGATGAAGTGCCAGCCAGAGTAAACTGATTCTAAGAGCCAGATCAGTATGTCAAGGTGGCAGAGAAAAATTCTTGAAGTGGCATATCGAATAGGTTTTTCTGTGTTCAGCCAAGTTTATGGGTCCATTTCGTAGGCAGTCATCTGGTCATACTTTCTTGGAAGTTTTCATGGAATCACGGAATTTTTCAGAGTTGGAAGGGACCTCTAGAGATCATCTAGTCCAACTCCCCTGCTAAAGCAGGATTGCCCAGAGCACATTACTCAGGACTGCATCCAGGCGGGTCTTGAAAGTCTCCAGAGAAGGGGACTCCACAACCTCCCTGGGCAGCCCGTTCCAGTACTCTGGCACCCTCACCCTAAAGAAGTTTTTCCACGTATTTGAACGGAACTTCCTGTGTTCCAGCTTGTGCCCATTGCCCCTCGTCCTGTTACTGGGAACCACTGAAAAGAGTCTGGCTCCATCCTCCTTCAACCCACCCTTTAGATACTTGTATGCCATAATAAGGTCTCCCCTCAGCCTTCTCTTCTCCAGGCTAAAGAGCCCCAGCTCTCTCAGCCTTTCCTCATAAGGGAGACGCTCCAATCCCTCAGTCATCTTTGTTGCCCTACGCTGGACTCTCTCCAGTAGTTCCGTCTCTCTTGAAGTGGGGAGCCCAGAGCTGGACACAGTATTCCGGTTGTGGCCTCACCAGTGCAGAGTAGAGGGGGAGAATGACCTCCCTTGACCTGCTGGCCACACTCTTCCCTATGCAGCCCAGAATTCCGTTGGCCTTCTTGGTGACAAGGGCACATTGCTGGCTCATGGATAATTTACTGTCTACCAAGACCCCCAGATCCTTCTCCTCAGAGCTGCTTTCCAGCAGGTCCACCCCTAACCTATACTGATGCCTGACATTCTTCCTCCCCAGGTGCAGGACCCTACACTTGTCCTTGTTGAACCTCAGTAGGTTCTTCTCTGCCCAGCTCTCCAGCCTGTCTAGGTCAAGCTGGATGGCAGCACGACCCTCTGGGGTGTCAGCCACCCCACCCAGTTGGGTATCATCAGCAAACTTGCTGAGGATACACTCTGTCCCCTCGTCCAGGTCATTGATGAATACATTAAACAATACTGGCCCAAGTATTGACCCCTGGGGGACACCACTAGTTACAGGCCTCCAACTCGACCCTGCTCCATTAATCACAACTCTCTGAGTCCTGTCACACAGCCAGTTCTCAATGCACCTCACTGTCCCCTCGTCTAGTCCACACTTCCTCAGTTTCCTAAGGAGGATGTTATGAGAGAGTGTCAAAAGCCTTGCTGAAGTCAAGGTAGATGACATCTGCTGCTCTGCCCTCATCTAGCCAACCAGTTATAACATCATAGAAGGCTATGAGATTGGTCAAGCATGATTTACCCTTGGTTTTGATTGTTGACTTTTTAGTCCTCTTTCGGAGAAAAACACTGACTAGGGTGGCTATATCACAAATACCTGCATGGTAACAGTTCCACAGTTGTGTTTTAAGCCTTGGCTATTAACTCCAAGGGAGGCAATAATGAACTCCTCCCTCCTCCCCAAAATATTTTTTTTTAATTGACATATATTTAATAGTGCAATAGTAAGTCATTGACAGAAACACAATCTTATTGCAATACTTTCAGCAGTATGCATCACTTGTAACACAAAATACGTTGTATCAGCTTCTTTTTTTAAGTAGAAAGAGTTCTGTTTCCCTGGATTTCAGTCTCTCTCAGCTGGTTAAAACTTTATCCTGTTTTTCTCAGTGCTTAATGGATACATATATATTTAAGAAAAATATAAATGAAACTCGCTTACATTATACTGCACTGTATACTTTTTTCTGGACTCTGCAAGATTAAATTAACTTCTGTATTTTAAACCATCTTGTCTGTTTTCTGTTCTTAGACCTTTGAAGACAGTGACTTGTTTCATTTGATTGGTGTTGTCTGTGGGCTAGCAATATATAATTTTACTATTGTAGACCTTCATTTCCCTTTGGCTTTGTACAAAAAGCTATTGAATAAGAAGCCATCCCTGGATGACTTGAAAGAGTTGATGCCGGATGTTGGCAGGTAAGTGAGAAAGAAAAATGAGTGACACTAGAAATTAATTTTTAATTCAACACTTTCCTTTAAGAACCTATTTTCACACTAACAGGATAAACAGCTCAGAGTAACTTGCAGCCATCATGTCATTCGAGAAAGGATGCATGCTATTGTTAAAAACTTGCTTCTAATGCTTGCTTTTAGTATTTGTGTCTTCTCTTCTATTATCCTACAAGAATTTCAGGGGAAAACATTATTTGAAATTCAAAACCTTTGAGTTCTAGCTGTTAATTTTATAAGCCTAAATATGAACGTAATTTTAGCTCTAAACAACTTGTTTAGTCCCTCAAGGAAATGTTTTTGCTTGTTTCAGGAACAAATAACATGCTAAATATCTGCTCTTTTAGGGATTTGAATAGCACTAACAGGTAGGAGGTTCAAATGAGGGGAAGTGGATGCTTGATTGCCTCAGTGTTGTGAATGCTAAAAGCTTTTATAGATTCGAGGAGAAATCAAACAAGTTAATGGAAGAGCCCCTCGGTGGTGGTGAAGTACTCATCGCCTCTGGTTTGGGAATCCCTTAGCTGAAGACTAGGATATGAATTTTCTCTTTTCACACCTGGAGATAATCAAAAGGAAATAATGCTACAAGTAATTGCAAAGATTGCTTGAGATTTCCCATCCCTGCACAAGGTGCATGTCAACGAGCTAATAAATGAAATAACATGGAAAGATTTTTTTTTTTTTTTAAATGTGAATGTTCAAAGCATAAAGACTACTTCAGGAAAATTAAGTTCATCTTTCTTTCCACTGGTACAAATACTTTGTAACTTATTTTGCAGGGGAATGCAACAGTTACTGGACTATCCAGAGGATGACATAGAAGAAGCATTTTGTCTTAATTTTACTGTAAGTTTTATATAGTATATAAGCTCATACCATCTATTATAACTGCCTTTGTTGGTGTGTTTGAGCAAAAGCATCTGCTGCTGATTGCCATGAATTTTAGCAGCTGTGTCTGCCATTCATGTTGCTGTTAGCTAAGTGGTGGGAAGAAGTACTCTATACTATTATAATAAATATACTATTTTTGTTTGTTTTAAATAGATCACTGTGGAAAACTTTGGTACAACAGAAACTAAAGAGCTTGTTCCTAATGGTGCTGACATTCCCGTAGTCAAACAAAACAGGTGAGTTTTATGGGTTACAGGGTAGCTCAGTGTTGCCATCTGCCTTGGGAATGTGACTGGGCTGCTCTAAATACGCTTTGCCAGGCTGTTACACTAGGGTTGGAGGCAAAACTACTTTGATTGTTTTTCCAAGCTGTTCTTACGTGTATTGTTAAAATAGCTGTTGTATTTAATGGTTTGCTAGCTGTGGAGAGGCTATCTAATTTTACTTGGAATGTGTAATACTTTTTTTTTCCATTTTGAACTTAGAAGTATTTTGAACCTCTTTAGGGCCCATTTTGACTACCTGGTGTTCATTTTATAAGATTAAAAATGATTGTGGTTCTGCAGGAAGTTATATATAATTGGAATTTAGTGAGTAATGATGAAAACTTCAACCTAGATGCCATCATGTGGCAATTATTCATATGTGAAATGTTATTTCAGAGAAGTCTTCCCTTTGTAGAGCAGATAAATTAATCTAGTGTTATCTAGTGTTACTGTCTGAAGAGTGTGTGAGGGGTGGGGTTTCTTTCCTTTGTAAAGGATTCTGTTACTTCTATTTATAAAAGCAGCCTCTCCCAGCCTTTGTGGGAATGCACCTAGGCAGGGTGCGGGAGGAACGAGGGAGAACATGTACCTCTAGGCATGTTCCTAGAGGGCAAATGTTTTGGGCAACGTTTTCTGTAACTAGCTACATCTGTTGTAGAGGAAAGAGTGATGACAGAAGGTTCCGAGAGTATCATAAACCCACACATAGCCTTGTGCAGTGACAGTACCTCCCACAATGGAGTGATTCTTAGCCTACTATTAGCCTACTGCAATCACCACCTATAGCTGTCACAGGTGTTTTATTGTTTTTGTTTTTTTTTTTTTCTCCACTCCTTGGCTTATAGCTGAGGATTTGTGATTCTTTATCTTAAACATGATAGTATTGAAGTTCTCTGGTGGTGGTTTGGTGTTCTGTCACAAAGCGACAGTAAAATTGGAGTTGAATTATGAGAAAAGATCCAAGGTGCCCATGGAATGTATGCTGCACTGCTGTCACCAGTTGGCTTGTAGCAACGAAGAATTCATGTTTCTCAAGATCCAAATATTCCGTGATGTTTTATATTAACATATTAATTAACATAGAGTATATATACGTAAGATACATATACACATATAATAATGCTAATTAATTAACATACAGTATAATAATGCTAACATTAATGTTAACATAGAGTATAAGAAGGCTAATTAGTTTATGACTATGAATTTTCCTCTGGAGCAGCCTTTCCTTCCACTGTTAGTATTACACAAGTTACCCACCCCTCTGCCAATTACATAGTGTGTGTAAACAGGGTATTTCATTGAGTGCTGGAAGAGGAGGAATGTGATTCACCACTTTGCTCCTCTCCAGTATTTTCAGTTCAACAACTTTAATAAATGTGCTGTCAAAATGTGTTTAGATGATGCTTTAAATAATTGGTGATGTTATTCAAATGCTGTGGCTGTTTTTCAAATACTGTGGCTTTCCATGGAGAAAGTGTGTTGGTAATCTATACAGTTGGTAAACTGTAATCTGTAACCAAAGTCACTCTGCCAGTGTAGAAATGAACATTGTTAACTAGGATTGATTGAAATGGTAATTAAAAGAAATAATCATAAATACTGTATCACACCAAGGAATTTTAGTTTTCCCCCTAAGTGCTGAGGAAGAAGATGTTTCCAGAGAGATATGAGAACTCCTTGTACCAAAGCACAGATAACAGGCCGTCTGTTATTCAGTGTCCTAGTTCCTTTGCACTGATCTTTCTACTGGATAGGACTCAAATGTCTGTTTGAAATTGATCTGCATTTTCAGTGCAGATATGGTAATCTTTTTAATCAAAGAATAGAACAGCAAGTTTGACGAGTTGGTTTCAGGACAGTGCATGTAATTCAAACTTTAAAGCTTGTTGCCATTCAGTCCCACTTACTGCAGTGCATACAAATAAGAGAAATGCTTATAGTACCTGAAATAAATAACACTAAATGTTACTGTTTTTCTGTTGCACATTAGGGACTCTGTCTTGGGGGGCATGGAGGGGAAGTACATTTATGTTCCATTTTCATTGAGGTTATCTTCACTGTGGTTGTAACATGAAGCAGAGAATTTAGTATATTTAGATCCTTTTTGCTTAACTTCCAATGCTGTGTTCCATACAGAAATTGCCACTGTTCTATTGATAGAAGGGTGACATGCTTTTTTTTTTTTTTCTCCTCTCAATGTAATTCTTTTTTTCTTCTTTGTACAGGCAAGATTTTGTAGATGCATATGTGGATTACATCTTCAATAAATCTGTGGATTCCTTATTCAGTGCATTCTACACAGGCTTCCACAAAGTATGTGGTGGTAAAGTTCTTCAGCTCTTTCAGCCTAGCGAGTTGCAAGCAATGGTGATTGGCAACACAAATTATGACTGGAAAGAACTGGAGAAGGTAAGAACCATAGTTAGCTATTTGTTTCATATATTTGTAATTTCATGATACAAAAGCAAAATCTTGAAGTGTCCTTTAGAGCTGTTTTAATTGATGTGACTTCCAGCCTTGATTGAATTGACTGCACAAGTGAGGAACTTTTCTTAAAATGTCAGTGAATTAAAACACTAAAATACTATTTACCTTCCTGATTAAAGTTTTTCCATCTCATTTCTGAAGGAAATCAGAGGAAGAGAGAGGAAGAAAAATCCCCAGAGTCAAAAGGCAGCTGTATACAATGTATTATATTAGGAAGGGGAAAGTGAACAAAATGCACACAGCTGATAGAAGTAAATATTCTTTATTGCCGAAACTCACCATGAGACTTTGTCACTACTTCATTGGGATTGAAAATGCGTTGGAGTATAGGCATCTGCCCATAAAGTCAACAAACAGCGGAAGAAAATTAACCAAGGGAAAAACTAACGTGTTACTTGCAGTATCCCTTACACAAACAGCATTCATTCTGCTTTAATGTCAGATTATCCCACTAATTCTGTGTGTTAACAATAACCTAATTTCTTGCTCATTTTAGAATACAGAATACAAAGGAGAATACTGGGCAGACCATCCTACAATTAAAATATTCTGGGAGGTTTTTCATGAGTTATCTTTGGAAAAGAAAAAACAGTTTTTGTGTAAGTATTTGAAACTACTTTGCAGAAGTTGCTAACTGAACAGGATCACTGTGATTTCAGGCTCTTGCTATAAGAAAGCGGATGTAATTATTTGTCTAAAATGATTAACTTTATTTGGAAGAAAAAAATCGTAGTAGAAGAAATTGATTATAAGCTTGTCTATGATTTTGCTGGGGTTGTCCTGAGTAATTCTGGGTGGTGGGCAGTTGCAAGACCACAGTAGACCAGGGCAGCATTAAAAAAAACCCAAACAAACAAAAAAAACAAAACCAAAAAAAACCCCAAAACATCAAACCCAAAAATCCCCAACAACCTAAACTGCTACTGTCATTTATCTGACAACTAGGAAATTTTTTCTGTGTTTCGACATAAGGTTCACATCCTCCAGTTCTGTCATTGCATGTAGACAGAATTTTGGAGTTCTGACTGATTGTAAATATCTCAAGGTACTGATTTGAGTGGAAATATACAGGGGAAAAACCAAAGTTATGGAAGCTTCCTGTGAACAAACTTTTGTTGAGAATAGATCATAGATTAGTTTCCAATTCAGACAAATTTCTTACTGAACAAACTAATTCTGTGTATCTACGAGATGCTTGTAAATGCTTGGTAAAGGTATAGGCAATGGATTTTAAATAACAAATTCTGATGCATGAAGAACTTCCTACTTTTTTTTTTTTTGAAGACTTTTTGGTTTCATATGCTAAAATGAAAGGCTTTCCTTTATATCTCACTTGTTGTGTTGTAGTTAAGGGTTAATATATGTAAGCTGGAGATGAGATGAAGTTGTCATTCCCTGTTTTTTTAACCGTATGTGGAATAATTAAAAAATGCAAATAACGATTAGAACTGCACATATGACACATACAGTGTTAGTGTTAAACTGCTTTTGAGACTTTGTTTGTTTTTTCTTGGCAGTGTTTCTGACGGGCAGTGATCGTATTCCAATTCTTGGAATGAAGTGTCTTAAACTAGTCATCCAACCAACAGGAGGCGGAGAAGGTTATCTTCCGGTAGCTCACACTTGCTTTAATCTTCTTGATCTTCCAAAATACACAGATAAAGAAACCCTAAAATCTAAGTTGATCCAGGCTATAGATCACTACGAAGGTTTCAGTTTAGTATAACTTCAGAAATGAGAGTTCTGTGTAACGTGGGATCATTAAACTAACTCTTTGTGTCTTTCTTGTGGTGGTAAATTCAGTGGATTAAATGATGGAGTGATAATATAGCTGATTATTTGCGAAAACGTTTGGTGGTACGGTTATTCATGGGAGCCAAAAAACACTTACAAAAATGAGGAACTGTCTTAATACATACATTCTTGTACAGAACCATGTGGATTTTGCCATCTTACAATAAAAATGAGAGTATTGTGAATGGGAGTCAAGTTTCACTAACATGAATTAACACTTCACCTTATGCAAACAATTTGGCGTGGGAGTGCATGAGAGACTTGCTTAAGTTTTTCAGATCACTTAGTAAGAACATTTAACTTTTTCCCTGATAAATTCACTTGGTAACTTTTCATTTTGTAAATAATAAATTTTTGTGATAAAATAATTATGTTCCAATAGCAGTATGGTTTCTATTGCTTGTAATTGAATATGAGCTTATTTTATGGCTTTTAACAAAAAAGTGACTACTCTGATTTCTGAAGATATATTTTTCTGGTTTGTTTTAAGAACCTTAATAATGAAAGTGATTGTTTAAGAGACATTCATCTTCACAATGTACAATCCATGAAGCAGTCACTTAGTGCCGATACGAAACTGCATACAATGGCATTTTTAATATGTGGATGGACAAGCTGACTTAATACAGGGTTTTATTTTTAAGGACTGATTCTGTAATTAAGTGGACACAATTATAAAAGAGGTTTAATTTATCACTTGAAACCTCTGCAGCCATATGTCAAGAATACAGCTTAAAAGAAAAAGATGCACCAGGCAGTTGTTGCTGTCAAGAGGTTAAACGTTTATTTTTAAATGCTGAAAGCGTAGTTTATGGTTTCTAATAGAATTTTCACTTTTTTCCAGATAAATGCATTTGAAATAACTCTTTAACACCCCCCTCCCCTTTTCTTAAGATTTTATTTTTAGTATAATTGCCCTGAGATGATTGTGCTTAGCTGGACACTTTCAGATTTGACTTTCCTTCTCTGGTTAAATTCCAGATTTTGTGGTGTTATATGTGACTTGCAGCTGTGAAACAAATATTTATTTTTTTTAGATTTTTAAATGCAGTGAAAAAATTCAAGCTATAATAAAAGACTTGAATGAAAACCTTTGTTGGTTGATGTGTATGGATGCTTGCATCAGGTATATTTCTTCAACTGGAGGGCAGCTTTTGCATGCATTAAATCTAGGGTACAGCGAGGATACCAAGATCTCACTTGAAAAGCAGGGAAATTAATTTACTGTAATAAATTGTATAATGTGCAGTTTCTGTGCTGGCAGTACACAAAACAGTACAGTTAAAATCATTCTTTTTTCCTTAACACTGTGTTTTTACAGCTTTCTCATGCAAATTCTAGTAAATTCTTTGTATGCAGCCCATATTCCGTCTTTTCCAACACTTGTTACCTGGCTGGGAAATTCTCCCTCTTGTGAAAAAATAAGGAACCAACAAATACTAAACCAGCTTAATCTTAATATACATGGAAGAAAGAAAAGGAGAAAAGAAAAAGAAAAAGTATTATGCCTTCGTTTTACCAGGTAATGTTAAAACACCGTTTTTAAATTATGAAACACCAAGATTGCAAAGGCAAATAGTTAAAAATTATGAAGTGGCTAGTGTAAAACTGTCATCTTACTTTTTCCCTTGTGTATTATTGCATGATCAAGTGTTTGGGGGGGGGGGTTGTTTGTTTTTTTTTTTTTTTTCCTATGGGACCCTTGCTTCATTCAGTGTACACAGTTGATGATGTTCACTAAATAGGGACTTTTTATCTTCGGTTGTGTAGGTCCAAGTGTAATTTAGTGTGTATCATCAAATCCCAGCACTATGTATACGTATTTAATTTCCCTATAGGACTTGCTCTGCTTTTTGCTGCATTGGATTTTTCATCAATACCAATCTTAATCTGAAAGCAGAGTAATAGCCTTATTCTGTAGATGAGGGGGTCTGAGACAGAATCCAAGTCATAGTGACTGAACACTTGCTGATTTTTTGATGCCTGGTTTAGGATGTGTTAGAGAACTTAGATGTCCTTTGTCTTTGCAGTGCAGTTACTGTTGATTGAAACTGCCATGGCAATTACTTCATGTTGCTGCAGAAGTTTCTCCAGCATCAGCAAGACACATTTAAGAACCCACTGGCAGAGCAGGGCTAGGACTCGCTTTCCTTGGGACAGCATTCACCTGAGACTTTCTTTTTGCAATTTTGGCCTGGGTTTTGTCCACCTCTCCAAGAAGTGGAGTTGGGTCCTACAGAGCATGATGGTATTTGCTAAGCGCTCCTGATTATCTTACAGGTGTTAGCTCAGGCTGTGCAGTGAGACAGGTGCCCTGTTGCAGAACAGACGTTATCCACGTAAGAAGGTAAAAGGCTTTTATGTAGTACTAGAACAATTAATAGTCATTATATTGCTTCTGTCAAGCAGTTTAATACTCTCTGCAATACTTGTGTTGCTATTAAGTCTATTAACAGTCATAACAGCCCTGTGAAGGATCTCTGCATGAGTCACTTCAGTGTTTCCTCTGTCTGGAAAAAGGAGGGCAGCAGGAAGTACTTTCTCTGTCTCAGGTCAAGTATCATTTTGCATAAAATATTTGATGTGTGCATCATGTGAGAAAGGAAGGAAAAAACATCCCTTCCATTCTGTGAGTACCTAAAATAGCCGTAAGTGTTAATGAAGAAAGCCTAGGGCCTTCCCCTTGTCAAATCTCCAATTAAACAGGAAAGCTTGCGTACCACCTTTTTTACAAGGATAATGTGAGCAACTAGGGGATAGTAGTTTGGTCTGCAGGGGGAGTTTTTTACAGTAATTAAAAACCTTCAAGTAAAGTATTTTTATTTCATAATTAGATTAGCATTTTGATAAAGATTCAGAATTATCACTGAAGAATGCTGGTTGTGTGTCTAGTTGTATCCGTCTCCATCATGGTTAGTAAAGGATGACTTGTCATAGTGCAGTCACGTGCTGGATTTACTGCACCTGTGACGTTAGTACAGGGCTGAAGACTGAATTTGCAGGACATAACTACACAGGTTACTTCAATTATGCGTATAGCAGAAGTTTGTCGCTCATTTTCCAGGGAAAATGTAAGAACGCTGTTGCGCTGCGCCAGTGTAGAACTTAAAGCAGTGAGCCTGGCTTAAGCGTAATGACTTGTCTCCTTTGGCACTTTATGGGAGTTACTACTACTAATGTTGTTATTAATGTAGAGCATCAAGCTATGGTATTCCCTGCAAGAAGGCTTATACACTACTTTAAAAAGGACTTTAATTCATTGCACTGCTCTCTGCTGCAATAAACTTGATTTATCAGGAATAAATGAAGTTTAATGTAATCAAACAGAAACCACTATAAAAGCGAGCCCTTTAAATAAAGGCACATGAGGTTCTGCAGCTAAGACAAATACAGAATAAAAGCTTTCTTTTAATAATACAGTTTTCAGCATGATAGACTGGTATATTGTGAGCACCATAAAAATGGTTGTGTTGACTTTCTCCATTGTGCAACTGGAACTGTGTACTTGTGTGTACGAAGTACAGGTGTCTACTCAGTTGTTGAGGGGGAAGAAAAAGAGGAAGAACAAAATCTGTCTGACTGTTCCTGTTGCTTACCAAGTGGATGTTGCATAATTGGTAGGTCAGTGTGGCGTTTGGGTGAACTCATCATCAAGTTTCTATTTTTGTCTTCTAAGGTTCTGTTTGGGTTTGTGTTGACCATGTCTGGCGCAGTGACCTTACCTAGACCTCGAAGGGCTTAGAGCATTAATTCTACACCTTTGAGCCCCAAGAAATCCCCTTGACTGTTTTCCTGGAATACATACACAATCAATAAAATAACATGATCAGCTACGGTTTCTATACGCTTGAGTTCCCTGACCGTTTGACCAAGTCCTCAATTGTTTTCTTGAGGGAAGGAGCCTGTGCATGCCTATCTGCACTATTTGACCCTGTGCTGCCTGTAACATTAAATTCCTTTCTGCGAGTGACGCATGCTAAAATTTTCTAACTGTAGAACGTTGCCTCCCTATTTCTGCACTGATGCAGATCTGTTTAATGAGAAAGATGTCTTTTATCTTCTGACCACAAGGCAACTAGGGGGGAAAAAAAAAAGCACCTAAACCCATGTGTGGCAATACGATAGGTGTACTAGAACTGTGTAAAGGTATCGTGTACAGACCCACTGGCCTCTTATTACCCGTAGGCTGAACAGTCTGAGTTCCTGCATATCCCTTGGGTTTGAACATACTGTATTGATCTTTTACAAAACAGTGAAATGCATTCCTGATGCCAAAAATGTGATCAAAGAACTTGCGTGGGCTAGGATAGCAGTCAGCATTATTATTTTTTTTTTCTCCAGCCAAAGGCACATACATCAGCCTCAGATTATTAGAAAGGAAAATGAGGTTTATGAATCTTGTTCCATGTAGGAACTGCAGAGCTATTATTTCCAGCATAGTTGGTGTGTATGGTGCTAGTGGGGATGTTTTTCTGAAAGGCTCCAGGCTTGTCTTATCAATGAGTCATGCCCAGAGCATGTGAATCCTACCCTGTGCAGTGCCTGGGGGGCTGTCTACAGGTATTCACTGCTTCCCCCCCACATGCCTGATTATGTGAGGAAACAAAAGACTAGCATTAGGTGAAGACTTTAGTTTGAGTAAAGTGCAAAATTTAAGTTTCTTTCCCTTTTTTGAGCAAATACAGCAGCTTTTCCATTACGAGGAACAGAGTTGGCACTCAGTAGCTAGAAACCAACTTCCTATATACATTGTATTTGCCATGTCTTTGAATGATTTTAAAAATGAAGCTAACTTAATTATTTGTGGCTTAATTCTGCGCAGAGGCTATGTGGGTGCAGCAGCGCTTGAGTACTCCGGGAGCTGCCGCTAGTGTCTGCACAAGGCTGAGGCTGTCCGCGGGCAAGGTACGCACATCCCACCACACTCCGAGGCGCCAAGGTTAAATTGGCACTAAACAAAGGGAGAGGGTAACTGAGGAGCTCAGGGAGGTCGGTGGTGTCTTCAGCTGAGGCCGTAGTTGAGGAGAGCCAGAGCAGTGGGAGGAGTGAGCTCCCTGCTGCCTGCACACCCGCCGTGTCCCCGCTCGGCTTTGCCACAGGGGTGTTAATGCCCAGCGCCCTCCCTGGGAGCATCAAGGATTCCCGGAACCCCTCTGCCTGTGGCCAGTAGGGATGCCGAGGGAAAGCCTGGCTCCCAGCCCACCTATCCCTGCAGCGCTAGAGCCGTGCGGTCACTGCCACAGGCTTAAACCACTTTCCCTTGCTGGCAAAAGCCTCTGGCCAAGTACCCTCCTCCTTTCTCCCACTTATTTGCCAGGTGAGCGCAGTTAAAACTAGGGGAGCAGCTGGTGGCACTCATTTTGGGGGGGCCGCCCGGCCCTGGTCCTGCAGCCCCCACTTTGCCTCTGCTTTGCTGCGTCTGCAATGGAATGGTCCTTGGGCCTCGTGTTGGGAGAGTAAATGGCAACTCTTTTCCCTTTGTGTGCCACTATTAATATTACTATTACGTTTTCTACTAAGCCCTAGCAGCCTGTGTGTCTTCTCAAAACTGCTGAGCCAAGCGTGACTATACTGAGGGTTCTGTTATGACTCCATGACTTGGCTTGATGAGTTATAGCGGGTTTAGAACCCCTTGTTACATAGGCATGGCCAGCTGGCTTAGCCTGAAATTCTGCATTTTAAAACTGGATTGTGTTCTCCAGTCACTCTGTAGATAATTGTATTACGCAAATAATTGCAACTGCTTTCAGGTGATTAACGTTCTGATTTGGTATTTAAGCCTAGATATTGAACTTGAGGTACTGAACTACGTCTTCCTTTTTCTGAAACTTTTTTCAGTTTTTCAGATTGATTCTGAATGCTGGTGTCATTCAAATGTAGTACTCTTATAGCCCTTCCCAACTGGATATTGTTCAATGCTTTGCTGTCGTGCATTTAAAAACATTATGTATTTTCCATAATGAAAACCACTAACTAAAAATGTACTGGATTCAAGATAGACTAATAGAAAATACATAGCCATTAAGAAAAAAATATTATGAGATTTTAAAATATGGACTTCTTTTACATCAATTCAAATACTTCTGCAATGTCATTATTGCATCTAATGCATCAAAACAGGTTGAAGGGGGGGGGCTGGGGAATGGCACCCTCTTATTAAACAAATGTTTGTACTTTGCTTTTTTCAGTGCATCTATTTAATATAAATACTAAGAAGGTTAAGATGCTTTCATAGGGTAGTAATGCAAATTATGAGAAAAATAAGTAATCTCCCTTTTTGAGGTCCTACAAATTATAGCTGGAACTGACCACGCTCTTCCATGCTTCCAGACGAATTTCCTATAAGATGCTGACTACCTAGGGATAACAACAAGCTGTGATAGCAAATGTTTCCTCATCCCCATTGTTTGCTTTATGATTTGTTTTATGCAATATTTAAAGATGACGTCTTCGCTAGAGGGAAAGGACGATGTGTGAAATGGAGGAATAAGGCAACACATTGTAGTTTGGGCTTCCTCCTCTGTTCAGATAATGTTGGCAAAGATACAAGAAAGAACAAAAAGCAGAACTTCATCTCAGTGTAGAAGAAGGTGCAGCCCTTTTATTCTAGAGGAAAAATGCTTTCAAGTCATTTCAGAGTAATAAGCAATTGATAGGGAAACATTAACTGTGTAAAAAATTCTTAGTATTCTTAATAGTTTATTTCATGTCTCAAGTGTGTGATTCTTGTAAACAATTTTTTGCCTACTACAAATGTAACATGTATTTGATGGTGGTTTTGAAGTACAATGGCATCCTCAAAATAGTCAGGTGTTACATAGTAGAAAACCAGTTAAACTGGGCCCTGGCCCTTGGAGGCCACCAGGAGTGGATCTTTGCAGTGTGTGGGGGGGGTCAGCACAGCTGCAGCCCCCAGGAAGCCATGAGGCAAACCAAGGGTTTGGAAGGAGAAAAGTAGTTTTCTGAAGGACACCATTGCATTGTGGTTTAGGTCGTTTCACCAATCACAGTGCAGACTAGCTTCGGTCAGGCTTTTTTTTTTTCCAAGGGGGCAGATGGAAAAAAGGAATTTACTACATAACGCCTTACATTAGCTAGGGTACATCTTGAGTTTATAGGGCATCTTTTGCTAAGTTTTTAAGATCTAACTAGAAATTAACAGAAACCAGAAATCAAATGACAATTTTAATAGACTTTAGAACAGAGTGTACGAGTATAAAACACTGGTTTTGTATTTCAAAAGTTGCAGGAAGATAGCCAGTCATTTTAAACAGTCTTCTACAAAACATATGCCAGTAGATTACATAAAAGACACTATATACAATATAAAAGAGCAGAAAACAATCCTCACTGTAAAAATAATTTAAAACAAGTATTTCAATTTAAAATATCTCCTATAGCACAAACTAATACATTGTGACATGCAAGTGAAAACTAAACATATTGCATTCTTTAGTGTAGCCAAATAAGAGCTGTATTAAATTTGGACAATGAGACAACATGCCAACATTTTCTGATGAATACAGGAGGCTGTTCTTAAATATTTATTAAGTGATGTATTTTATTTTCAAAGAACAGCTACTATACATCTTCCAAAATGTAATAAATAGTAAAGCAAAGTATATGAATAATCTACACCGTAGAGTTCATTTGGGCCAATGTTGAAAAAGTGGTTTATAGAAAAATGCTGTTTCACTTACTACTGCACTGTGCAATTTTACAAAATAGTTCTAAAGGCTTGGAAACAATCCGCACTTGAAAATTCGCAACATCCAGTTCTAAGGCAGCCTAGCACTCGACTATACAATGTAATACTTTGAGTAGCTGCTTTGCTTTTAATATGCAAGGTGGAGCTAGCAAGTGGAAAGTTATTTTCCCAACCTCAGGCATGACCTCAAAACAGCGTGATTCCAGATCAGGTTCCTAGTCTGTGTTTTAGCCACTCAGCAGTGTAAGCAGACGCTCTCCGTATTTGAGTGAGTTTCTCCAGGTTTTGTTGCATCAGTAAGTGTAAAGGAAGAGCTTATTTTTTTTTTTTGCGCCTTTTCACATGCTGGTAGAAACACCGTTCTGAACTGAGCCTAGCTTCCACAGCAGAGCCTTGGCAATTTGTCAAATGCTATTTGTAATGCAAGCTGCGCTATAGTTGACTTTTGTATACAACATGAAAAACTTCTACCACGGGGGATCCATTTTCTTCAAAATGCCAGTATTATATTTGCTAAGGAGCCAATGTCAACGTCGCTTCATGTCCACAGGAAGTATTAAACTCAGTTACCAAAGCATTTTCACAGCGCTTCTTGATCAGTCTAAAAAACAGGATTTCTCAAGTGCTCACTGTCTTGTTTCCATTTAACTATCTACTCACATTTAAGTATGTCTCAAACATACAAAGTAACTGTTAAAGCAAAAAATTAGCTGCCACAGTAGGTCTTAGAAAATGCCAGTGTTTAATGACAGACTAGGCAAAAATGAAAGGTTTAGCAGAAGCATAAGAAGATTTTAAATAAACCAAACTGTTACAAAGCAAGAGGTGTGAAAATACCATTCTTTGGTCTAAATTAGCTGTTCCCTTTATATTAGTTTAACATTCCAATGGCTTTTTCAAAACTGTTTAAAAATAATATAAGCTGAAATTCATTAAGCAAAAATATGTATTATATACATGGATGCCTGATCAGACAGATGAACTTAAAAGTGAACATAGTGACAATTATTTAGATATTCCTAGTACCTTAAAAAAAAAGATGAGTTAGTGTTGAGTGCGCAGTAATAGAATTTTATTGAAAAAGGTAAAAAACTAAGCATGAAAATCTGTTTTAGTTGTTTATAAACACTACATCCTTATGGTTTTGTTGCTCTAAATTCAGACGTAAACATTCATTCTGACATGCCAAAGCTCCTAATGCTGGTGGAAAGTTCCTGTAACCAGTCAGTGATCACTTTACAACTTGTTGCTCGGGTGATCAGTCCCTGCAGCTTCACTTGTATACGCTGATTCATCAGCTGCCGATTCATCTTGTTCAACTCCATCCTCCCCGAATCCAGCTTCCTCTTCCCTTTCTGGAGCATCCTCATCCTCTATGCCATTGTAAAACTCCTCCATCTCACTCTCATCCTCCACATCTAGGCTCTGACTACGACATGAACCACTTTCACTGCTGCTCCCGCAAGAGCTAGAAGATATGATATCGTCTTCAGAATCTGAGTATACCTCAGCCCCGTGGAAAATATAGCGATTTGGTGGTAAAAATAGATACTGAGTACCTGAAACAGAATTTCAAAAGTCAATAAAAGGCTAAAATAAATTATTCATAAAAGATCTTGCAAGCTTCTGGTTAGAAAGTACTGCATATATGTATTTTCATCAGTGAAACTTAACTGACAAAGCAGATTACGTTAGAAACCCCTTTACTTCAATGTATCATTAGAAACGGCACATAACAAATGCTTCGCTGGGAAGCTCAGCATTCCTTCTCCCCCCTCCCTATGACACAAAAAAGCATTTAAACCGTAATGTCTAGCAGCTTTTTTCATCAGTAGACGTATTCACAGCTACATTTCCATTACTTGGTTCTTCATCCATGCTGATTCTCTAGTGCGGTACCTCGTTACATCAGTTAAGAGACTACATACTGGAAGGCTTCCTTGGAAAGGCTAAAGTTTCCTTCAAAATGTGCCTGGCCCCAGCTGTGAGATTTACTTTTCAACTCCTGTCATGACTTCATCTTTCAGTTCTACAAGGCGGCTGCCACACCAAATTAGCACCTACTGTGACCAGCTTATACACACCTGAGGATCAAACTCATTTTTTCTGGAATTTTTGAAAGTGTTAGAAACTGATTTATTTTTTGATACTTACCTTAAACCTCCTAAACTTTGGTCTTTTTAGGGACTCTGTAATCACTGATTATAAAACCTATTATGAATTACAAAAAGTTTTCCTAGCAGCCTCTCCAAAAGAAATAAACAATACAATGATGAGTTATGCAGACACTTGTCTGAACAAAAATAATGACCAAAACCCACCGAGTCCCTCAAGGGTAACCTATTTATTGCTTTAAAGTAAGCCTAGAGTAAACATCTGGCCAAAAAACACAAAACACTGAAAAGAGTTAACGCTTACCATCCAGCCTTTTGCTAATCTGTTCTTTTGCAGATCTGTTTACCCAGCACTTCTTCAATATTTCATTTTTTTCTTTATTTTCTCCATTGTTAGATCCATTTTCCTTCATTGTTTCAGAGTTCATTAGTTCACTAGTAGGATTTTCCGGGTTTTCTGATGATGTTTGTGTGTCCTGAATCTTTTCCTCTGTGCAGGTCCCTTTAATTTCTGAGGCAGGGTCACAGTTTTCTACCTTACATTCAGCCGGCTGTTCTGAAGACACCACCGAAGTATCTGGTGGGGTCATTCTTTCTGGTGAACTAGAGTCTTCTGAAATGTTTAAAGGGGTAGGCGGTAGCTCAGATGAGTGCATTTCGAGCTCCTTGTGCGTTCGTGGAGGCTTTTCTGTTATTTCTGAAAGTTTTACTGAGTTGTAGCAGAGTTTTGTATATTCGCTACCTAGCCTTTGACATAACTCATTAATAATAACATCACAGTCTCCAAGAAGCTCCACATCAAAGTGTAGATGAGGCAAAGGTTCCCTATTAATTAAGATCTGAGGCACTTCATGGGGGATGGAACCTATAAATAGAAAAGAGAATTTAAAGGTAGTCACTTCAGTTTTACTTTCAGCAGAGATCTACTTGAAAGTTTGATTCCTCAAGACTTCTCATTCACTTGCAACAAGACCAGGAAGAAGACAAGCAAATCTCAAATTTAACAACAGCAGTTTGAGGAGCTATGCCTACTGTAGCCTATCTGGACTTCTTTTCCCTGCTTTTCCCAGTAAGAAGTGTTCCTCTACTCCATCACTGAGAAACACATGCACAGAAATACTGACTGCAGCAATGTTTGGTCAAGTGCTAAATAGATTATTAAAATTAATACTATAAACTCTTACAAGAACTGTGCTGATTTTTGTGCATGCATTTTATGTACTTAATGCACATGAAGAATATCCTGCTGGTAAATGACATCCCATTAATTAGGTCAAAATACTTTCAGGTACAGTCTACGCTGCACAGGGTTGCTCAACCCATTTCTGACATTTAGGCTTCCAAATCCCACCAGTTTGGTAACCTAGCGTTGATTCCTCAGATACCCAACCCACGAAATCCAGTTCTAGGACTCAGAAAGAGCAATGGTTTGTGTAGTAGATCCCAGCTTTCCCGTCCTTCTGCATTTCCTGGCAGCCTAAACACTAAGCTCTGCCTCTTCTGTAGGGAAGAAGATGTCACTAGGAAGGCGGTGGGTGCGGTACTGTTCCCAGTTAACAGCAGATGCTAAGCACACGTTCTGCTCAGGCGTACAGGTGAAGAGGATTTCTTTAGTACCAGTAAGTCTTGCACTCAGCAGGCAAATGATTGCCTGTCATGGTATTCTCTCAGCCTTCCCGAAGGGCATTTTTCTGTGACGTATATTAGCAGAGAAGTTTTTCCATATCACTTTTAAAAGCTGAGGGTCCAGATGGTGACACACTATATAATGCACACTGTGTATCATTTAGTACTAAGTACTGACTTTAAAATAAGCTACAACTCAGCCACCTGATGTATACTTAATCTGATTTTTTGATCCCACATTTATGTTTTTAAAGATGATTCCTTTCTAAATCTTCCAAGTAACTCTGAAAGCATACTGCAAGCAGGGAGAGAAATTAATCAAATCTCAGAACAAAGTCATTCAAGTTTTAGGAGAGTAGTTTTTCAGATTATCATTTCATTACCTCGAGATCTGTCTGCAGTGCAGAAAAAGCACTTAGGATTTGTTTCTTCCTCTATTTTGCATTTCAGCTTTACATAGGCAATTAGTTTTCATCTTAGAAAACTAGATGCTTAATCTAGTTTCTTCACTGAATCAAACCAAAAGCAATTCTTAGAGGTCTTAACGGAGAGTTTTGCTTCTGATCCAAATCTTTGGAAGAAAATATTACCAGAGATAGCCACTTACTTGGAATCAATGCTACTGGTCTTACTTTCAGTGAAGACCCAATGACAATAAGGAGATCAACTTCATTTTTGTCGTACTTCATGGCGCGATGGAACTGCTCAGGTAAGTTCTCTCCAAAGAACACTATGTCTGGCTTCATGATAGCGAGCGGTTCATCAGGTGGACATCTGGGACATCTAGGTACAACCTGCATTAGAACAACTTCTATTACTACAATTCAAGGCTGTGCATCTTGAAAACCTGAGAATTTAGCAATTCACAGTGACTAATTCTGGCAAAAGACAAGGAAGTTTCAGTGATATTTCCTCATTTAATTTTTCTCTGGATATACAGACAAGTACATTTCTTACTCTAGCCTGCAGCAACTGCACACAGAAATAAAACTACAGCAGGAATAAAGAGTCAGTCTTCTTAAGTCAAAGGGGAGAAGCCACGCAGATCTACACA
Source organism: Chroicocephalus ridibundus (assembly GCF_963924245.1). NCBI lineage: Eukaryota > Metazoa > Chordata > Aves > Charadriiformes > Laridae > Chroicocephalus > Chroicocephalus ridibundus. The sequence continues at coordinate 36,042,065 of NC_086289.1, read as the reverse complement.
GTTCTTATCTGACAGCTAAGACAAAGTCCTGCTCAGCACCAATGGGTAATTACCTCCTATTTGACAGGAATATATTTTTCTTGGTTTTATCAGAGCAAAAACTTACAATTTCACTGACAGTTTACATTATAGGATCTGATGCAACCCCCTTCCTAATCAGAGAGTACACTGTACAGCTTTACCTCTCCTCCAAAAGGGTATGTGCGTTATACACATACATAAACAGGGCACTGGTGCAGGTGACTAGCAAAAAGCACACAGGAAAAGAACATAGGAAAGAACTTTTGGTTGGTCTCCATTTTAAACTCTTCCAATTCCTCCAAAAACAGAGCAGAATCCCTGTTCACTAAAAAAAGTTTACAAGAGTTACATTTGTGGAGAAGCAGGCTCCCTTTACTCCTGAAACCAGAGGATTTTCTGATCTTTGGGACCTCTTTCAACACTTTCCTATCTTAAGACTTTTTCAGAGAGAAGAAAAGCAAGAAGGTGAATGATGTATGTACAGACAATGCTTCAATTACTACTCAGCAATGTTTCTTTCAAATATTTCAAGTCTTCTCAGCTGTAATGTTAAAATACAATACCCCAGAATAAATCTACGGAGCTACCTGTAGCTGCAATCCTATAGCAGTCATCACAAGCACATTAGTGCTATGTAAAGGTGTAGAGAGATGTATGTTACCTATTGTAATCGGAAAATATATGAAAACTGACATTTAAATGCATAACAACCCCCTCTTGTACACAGAGTGTATGCGTAAAAAATAATACAGAACTTACTTAGAAAGTTTTAATCAAAGAACTAGTCTGTGGATGCCTGCAGTAGGACAAAAGACAATGCTTTCCATATGAGAAAACATCACAAGTGAAAGACCTTCCTCTAGTGTCAAAGGACCTTTCCCAAAAAATATGTGTCTTTGAACAAAGAATCCGATCCTCCTTTGAAGAAAATCTTGTGGGAGGGATGCGCAAGAAGTGATACGGTACAAGAACTAGGAACTGGTATGGTGGAAACCTTCATCACATACCCAAGCTAAAGAGCATCTAGTAACCCCATGCTAAAAGGAAACCAACTAAAGAACTCCCCAAAAAGGAGCAGGTGGGTAGAATGCATCTTGAACTTCTTCCTCGGATCTTTACATATTAGAGAGAGCTCATAACACACAAACAGCTTAAGCTTTTCTGAAGCTTTTTACCCTGCTGTCTCTTCTGTTGATGTTAGTGATGCCCTTGCACTTTCAGTTCGAAGCTTAAGGAGGGAAAATAATTTGCTCTGTATTAGGAGGAAGATGAAATGAAGACCTCTAACTTTTGATTTAAAGAGACCAAGTAATATTAACTCCGTTTCCATCATTTCTCACAGGAAGTCCAATGACTTGTGACTTAATGGATCTCTGTGGAGCAACTGATGTCCCTGTCCAAATCATTTGAGTCACTGTAATGGGCCCATAAATGCGTTTCAACACTACACTACTCACCAGCTTCTCTGCTAATCCTCAGAAAGGTCGTCAGTAAGGGGGGAGATCTATTCCAAGAGCTGAAATTGATACCAAGAAGTTAAAGCTAGATAATTGGCCACTCAATTGCCTAGGGTCCTCTTTCCCTCCAGAAGTAGCACTCCCCCAAAACCCCACCACCTCTGCTGATGTACTTGTCTAATGAAAGAAAAATGGAATTTCTCATTGACTTTTGATGTTATCCGTATATCAAAAACAAGATTAGTAAAGATTACGTTGGTTTAAGAATATCCAAGAACTGGTGCATGTTTTCCATTTCTTGGTCTTTTCTTCCTAAATCTGAGACCCTTTCACTATTTCTTGAAGCTGCCTAAAACAGTCAAAAGCAAAGTTAAAGTGCTGTTTTTCAAAGTGACTGACAGTTGTTTTACTCGGAAGTTCTATCTGTGTGATTTATAACTGCTGCTACTTCTCATCCAGAAGGATGGTTGTGTACAGCAACCGTGAGAAAGAATCATGCTACAGGGAACCAGCACATTATCTTGGAAGTGGCAGAAGAATGAAGAGCAGCAACAAGAAATTGGTAGTTTTCTAAACAGATAATCTCAAACAATTCTCAGTCTACAATATGTTGAAAGGAAATCTTGGCAGAAAGATGCTAGCTAGACTCACTTGCTTGTGAAGCACCTATGACCATCAGGGGATGGACCAGACAAAGGAAAGGTAGCATTTTTAGGGAAAACTAAGGACGGGGGGCCATGTACAACTGAACCTTCAAATAGTGGGGACAGCAGAGACTAAGAACTGGACTATCGATTGGGACCCAGGTGCCAAAACCATTTTTGTGAAGGGCAACTTGTTAGAGAACAAAGCTGTTGAAATGGATAATGTTTTGTTTCATAAGTACGGAAAGGCTTCTTTTGATATCTAAGGAACCAAATTCTATATTCTAGAGAGACAACAGACAAAGAAACTGCATAGCGCTGGTTTGGGAAATGCAGGCTACAGAATAAAGGTAATGATGGCAAATAGAACAATTTTTTTTTTCAGGCATAAAGGAGAAAGGATATTTTTTCTTTCAATAGTGCTGGTTTTTGTTGTGTGAAATTATATTTGGCAATATTGATTTTGCATTATGAAAGTAATTCAGTATAACAGTAGGGCCTGCCCTGGAAAGATATACCTGGCAACAGGAGTGTAAGATTAGGGCTGATAGATTGAGTGTAAAAAGCTCCTTCACTCTCATCTTGGGAGTAAGAACCCCCTTTGTTCTCATTATTCACAAGTATTGCTACAGTCGTCTTCTCTCCACCTCCTCAAGCTTCCATTGCTGACCACCAGCAGGGTCAGGCCATCAGTGCAGGAGTTTGGTTCAGCATATAAACATACAATGATTAAAGTGTTGTTAGGAGAAGGAGTTCTGACCACTAACAATCAAACCAGAAAATTACAGAGTGCTTAGGAATGATTGTTTAGAAGGAAGAAAACCTAGACTCCAACCAGCTGGCTTTGAAGGTAAAGAAGCAGCAAACATCTGTAAGATAAAAAGTTCTCAAAAATAATTCTCTTACTGGGAAAGTAAACCAGGTTTCACATTCAATATTTCAGTGTTACAAAGCTTCACACTTATGAGATTCACATTTCTTAAAGCTTTAACTCAAACATCTCTTCTGAAAGGTTTTCATTGAGTTCCATTTCAAATGTAATACCTGAAAAATTTACATCCCTCCCATATTTCTTATCTAAAACTGCAACTGTGGATTCAAGCAGTTATCATAAAACATGAGCCTGTAGAAAGAGAATCCCCTTCCATTTGTATGAATAATCTGTTTGATCAGAGAATCATCATCTCTGATCCTTCAAAATAAGGGGAAGAAGAGCAAAGAGGGTCTCGCCAAGCCAAAGGTTCATCTGCTCTGACAGAGCAGAACTAACTCCTGCCTTGCCCTGGGGCACTTCACACCCAGATGCAGGGAGTTCCGATACAGCACAGTTCAGAAGTTCTAGAAAGCGCACGTCAGAGACCTCAGTTGATCCTCTGCCTTGCTCAGAGGCTGCTCTGTTGTTAGCAGCGTCTCCATGCATCATCTACTATTTAAACATATCTTTAATGTCGGCAAATGCTCAAAGAGCAACCGATGTTATAAATAGCTAAGAATGCTTTCTCAGTGTGACTGTGAGTTCAGATTAACATAAAACAGGTATAAATCCAACTTTGTACTTACCATTTTAACCTGTACTTTTCTTGAAGGTGCCATTAAAAATAGACTCTTACGGTTTTGTTCTGCTTTTTCCCATTACCTAATTTTTGCAGTATAGTATTAGAGTACACTTTTAAATACTAGGGAAAATGCTAAAATACAGATATGCACTTTTGTGAAGTACATGCAAAGACGTGTAGCCTTTTAAAAGCAGATCTTTTAAGCAATCCAAGGGTGGTGTTTGGTGATATTTTTGAGAGTTACTTATTAGAAAGCTGCAGTGAGTTAAAGTAAATTTTTACCTGATTGAAAATATCTCCTCGAACAACTTCACAATCAACTTTGTATTTACAGATCAGGCAGGAAGCTGTTGCAAAGGAACCTGAGGAGAAAAACCCGTATGGTAGAAATAAGGATTTTCAGTCATTCAGATTTGGTCATTTTTCCCAAGCTGTTTTGACACAAAGGCTATTATGTTGCAGTGCTACAAAAATCAGTCATTAAAAGTAATTTAAAATTAAGATACTTGTAATACTAAAAGTAGTTCTTCTAGATGTTAGTCAGCAGAAATGTTGTTTTAGGAGTAGGATATACCACATGCATGTCAACAAAAATTGCATTGTGTCCTCATTCCCCCAACCTGTGCAAGCATATACAAGGTGAGGCGCACAGAACCTTCCCTTTTCCTCTTTACACAACTAACGGTACTGCCAGCAGCTCTGCAAACAGCAGCAGCGGGACACGAACCCACGTGAACTCAAGAAAGAGTAGGGCAAAATAACTAAGAAAATGGGTTAGTAAAATCTTTGCTATAGGCAGCTAAAAAGCAGTACTGTTCCTTTCAGCAGAAGAGAGAAGTTGCAGTTATAGTGTTCAAACTGAAATACTGCTCTGAACTTGGTACCCAGCTTAGCCAGTGCCTATTACTTGGCAAGAGCGTGTTAAGTTGGTTGCTCCATCCAGCCACTTGGTAGCTCTAACTGGGCTGTTTCTGAAGCAGCTGAAGGTGATGCCTGAGTATGTGGTAGAGCACTTGTGTCTCTGTTGGTCTAAAGGGAAAGCTTATCAGGTGGCCAACACACACAAGAAAATACACAGTGTGAAGTCACTGTGGCAAACTAGAGTGGCCTTTTGGTGCGCCCATGGCCAGGAGAGATAGGCCTACAAGGCCTTTTATCTGTGGAAGGAATAATGCCAGAAGTTGACAGAATGCTGAAGAATAAAGCAAAAAGATGACAGATTTTCTTCTAACCATGAAACAAGGCTTAAAAAAATAAAATAATAATTTGGGGATCTTTTTGACCCTGCACTGGAACGTGCCACTCATACAGCAAAAGTGTGGAGCTCTCTAATTTCTAATGGTGAATACGAGGGCAGTAAGAAAATTCTGTGACTGAGTCCTGTATGGGGGGTACAAAGGTCTCTCTTCAAAAGGAAACTTTTAGAAAGCTAACGGTTAAGATGTTGAAAGCTTTGCAGAAGCTAGGAACAGCTAAAAACCTCTGGTACCAAAACTTTATCTGGGGTATTATTTTAAGCCACCCAAACCAAAGATATTTTCTGCTCCTAAGCTACGCGCAGCAGCCAACCATCACTTACACTGCTAAATGAAGGGAGTCTGGGGCTCACTACGACATCAGAACGTGCTTTGGGGTATGCTACTGTATCTGGGTAAGACAAAGAGTGGAAGCACAGAAGAACTCGGAGCAGATAATTTATGAACAACTGGCAGTTCAGGTCTGCTAATCGCTGCTGGCGTGGAAAGTGCACAGCTTCTGAAACGCTTGCTCAGCATTGCAACTCCCAGAACTTGCGGGATTCCAAAGACTACAGGAAGTATGACAGTTATTATTTGCTCATTATGATTTGTTTATAGTAATAATTTGGCCCTTTGTACAGTGTGTTAGGGACATGTCTGTCAGGCTAGCAGACCTAACCCTGTCTGAGGCATCTGTTGCTACCTGCTTGCAACTTTATTAGGTGAGTTATTTTTCACTGATCAAGAAGTTATGCTGCCCCATGCATAAGTCATGTGTAGCCAGCAGGCCACTGCCTCTATCATCCAGCTACAGCAATGGCAAGGAATATGATCCAACTCCAGACATGCTGCTCGACTTCAAAAGCCATTTTAAATTCAGAAAATGCATCCAAGACACAGGAGTTTTGATAGTAGCAACTTTACTGTAGGTCTGCAGTATGAAATGGGTTCAAAGGTTCATATATGAACTCCCCAAATCATTACAGGGTTTCTTGTCATGATTAACTTGCCATTGCCACAGCTAGACAATAAAGACAGAATAAATGTAGCATTATGAACTCTTATTAGATAAGAGTTTCAATTTCTCTTTACCCACTACCGTTAGTCAACTAGCATTTGTTAAAGAGCAGCATAACTGGATGTCAGATAAAGCCTGATGTGCTCAAAACACCCTTTGCTAATTTCCAAAGGCCTCAAAATCTCGAAGTTCATAGCATGTTGTCAAAGAATCTTTTAAATTTATAATCAACTTATACAGGACGTACAGTGAAGATGGTCTGAAATCTCATTACTGTAGTGTGCAACTGCAAAAATAGGAAGCTTGAATGTGGCTGTGACGTGTAAAAACATAACCATGTAAGAAGTTCATGGTAACACAGAATGCGAACCAAAAGAAAATGCATGACACACCAAGTACAAATGGAAACTAGCACCAGATTTGGGTTATTCGACAGAAACGGTTCTCCTGTGTGCTGTCTGGCCACCACGGCAGAACACCACGTTTGCTCTGTTTGAATAAAGAAAATTGACGAACCTGGCACCGAGCTAAGCTTTGTAGATAAGGAAACCAAGTGAGTTTGGTCCCTGGAAAAGGTGGAATTAGACAGACAGGTCTTACAAACGTGCCAACACTGCTTTTAAGCAAGAAGTCTACTAAATGATCCAAACATGCACTTTAAGAACTCATTTTCTGCATCCTTTCCTTAAAAATGGATCCTTAGCCTTTTAGCTTGACATATGCAAGTCCTTGGAAATGGAAAGCATATCAAGCAACTAATTAAGAGATTCCACTTAGTTTGGTATCATAACTACAGAATGTGTACGACACTGAAGGTGTAACAAGATGATGTGCAGTTCAACTGAACAGGTGATTAATCCACAATATTTTATACGTGAGGTAAAGTCACTGAAGTGTCAGGGTATTTTAAGATTTCAATGGAATATATTCTAAATAAAGAATCAGATAACAGCTAAACTCCATTTCATTAATAGCGAGAGGGACTGAAAAAGACTGACTTCCACACTGTGTTCTCAGTCATGAATATAAAGGCGCACAAAATACATTTCAAAAGTTCAGGTCTAAGCTTGTGTGAACAGGGTGTGGATCTTCACTGATAGACAAAGGCCACCGTTTATCAAGCGTAATTTCTGAAAGAAATTTCCACTTGAAACACTTCTGATTTAAATACTTAAGCTACCTAAAAAAAAAATAAAATTAGCATTTTAAAAGCGGGATATTTGTTGCCAAGAGTACCAATTCAAGAAAAAACCCCATTAATTCCAATAGCGATTACCTTGTCACATGCACCAGTAAAAATTATTCCTACACATAAAATAAGAAAAGTGAAACTAAACCCACTAACCATGACACTGTATTATCCTTTGGATTCCTGCAACCTGTTCCAATGTGTCTATGTTCTGAGTATAGTTGCGAAGTAGTTTTCCTTCTTTATCCATCAAAGCTATGAACTTGTGACAGAGAGATGGCTGGAATTGTCCTGGATAGATTTCCTAGGGAATTCAGAAGTACATTAGAAAGTGTAAGTCTTTACTCCAACTCCAGCAGTTCACACAGGGCTGAATATTATCAATAATGATGATGTCAGCAGTTAATGTTGTCACTCCCTTTGCATTTTGCCATTTCCCTCAGATCCAACTCTTAACAGCTGAGCTTCTGATCATGTCAGGATGACTTGCTCCACATGGAAGCTGGTATTTTGTTCTTCACAGAGCATAAAAGCAAGGTTTAGGTCTTTTTTGGTTTTGAGAACTATGAAATAGGAAAGCTTTTTTTCCTTTGTAAGTGTCAAGTAACCTCAATAGTTGTTATTAGAAACATATATGGTTTAACTGCAGTCAGACAAAAATTTCACAAGGAATTTGGATTCTGGTCTTTTGGTTCGGGATAAGCAGTTTTTACTCAGCATTATCAGCAGCCGTTCCTAGAAGATGGGAGCCTAGAAAGCAGAATGACATTGGATATAGGGGGAAGACAGGTGGACCTCAGACCAGCTCTGCCAATTTAGCTGGTTACAATAATCATTAAATTAAAACCATATGGCTTAGCAGAGCAGTTCCACTGTGCCTGACAGATGCTTAGCCTTTCCATTAGATCACGGGAGAGGAGGTAGATGCACCTAAAGAGCATATGGAAAAAAATGTAGGCACTTTTGTAGAACGGTTTGAAGAATGGTTTGATGTTCACTCAGAGTGAGAAAGGAGCCTGCCAAAAGGAAAAATTGAATGTAGGCACCCAGCTGAAAGCTTCACACTAGGAATGTCTGTCTCGAGCTGACCACCCCAGGTGGTACCTCTGGTTGCTGCGTAACAAGGAGGACAGCAGCAGCAGCACCATTCAGTTTCTCAGGAGCAATTATTTAGGGGAGGAGCTTGAATTCCAGACCCTCTGCTCTCCAGACACTCTCTCACCACTGAAGAGCGACGGGGCTGCAGTCTCACCTGGGAAAGTGAGGCCTTTTTACAGAAAAAGCACAAGGGTCACCGGCCAAAACGAAGTCTGCAAGCAGGAGGCTGCTGCTTGCCTTTACCAGTAGAAACGTAAAGCTGACACAAAAGTTCTAGCACAACAGTGAACTGTTAAATTAATCTTTGTGACAGCTCTGCCTACAGCTACCATATAGCCTAACTATTAACAAACAAAAAAGACTTTTTGAAAGCATTTGTTTTTTCCCAAAAATATTTCAAGTTACTCATAATTCTGAAGCTACATGGGTCTTTGGAGTTAAACTGCAGCAATGATCCATGGTTGCTCCTACCGCTGTTACCCTGATTATGAATAGCCTAATACATGATTATCATTAGATATTCAGGTGGTCCTAACAGCTTTTATATCTTAGTCTGAAGAAGCAAGACGTGTCCTGCTGCTGAGCTCTGCAAATTTATTTGGCCATTCTTTGCCCCTAGAATGAAAGGAACCGAAGATTTCATGGAATAAGAAATGAATATTCTAACTGAGCTGATGGGACAGAAAAGGAGAAGTAGGAGAAATTATTTAAGTAAAAAAGTATCAGCCAAATTGGATTTGGTCTATTCTGATAAAACCTGTGTATAGACAGGCTTCAAGTGGGTTGGGTTTTTTGTTTCTTGTGGGGTTTTTTTGGGGATTTTTTATTAAATATGAAAAAGCCAAAGAACTTAATATACTAATGAGCGTCAAAATATATTAGTATCTGGATAGGAGGCTTTCAGAGAAAGCTAAGCAGCTGAAAAATGCATTGATTTTTCCTTTCCAATCTTTAAAACATAGTACAGCAGCAACATAAATTGTGAGCAAAGGGAAGAAAGAGTGAGCATAACTAGTAGTGATTGATTTTCACAAGTCATTACTGGTTCTGTGGTAATTCTTACAATATTCTGTGTCTGATTTTTTTTTTTCCCTGTGGAAATTCCAGACTAAGTGCAATTATTTTTTTTTGTTTCTACATATTTCTACAGCTTCTACAATCCCTTCTTGTCTTGGAGATGTACTCCCTGCTTTTTAAGTTAAATTGTTTAATGTCACTAATATCTTTCCAAAAACTGCCGCTTTCTCCCTTTTAAGCAAACACAGTTCCAGCAAAAAGGCTTTAATTCTCTAAGATGTACAGATTCTTGTCACAGTTAAATCAAAACCTGAAACAAGAACAAACTTATTAGTGCATGAAACTGCTTTACTCATCTGTAAATACAGTGATAAAATGTGAATGTATTGTATGACACTGAACAGCATGCCACAGCATATCAAATTCAACTGTAGCATTCCACATCACTCATGTGCGGCCCAAAAGTTTCTCATATTCTTTCATTTTTTAGAGAAAGTAAGAGCAGCTAAGATTACTGAGTTTTTATTTATCTTCCCTGAAATTAGAGACGCTGTCTAGAATGGTTGTACGTATCATGAACTTGTAACAGGAACAGTAAAAATAGGCTTAAAAAAAAAAGAGAGAGAATGTTGCTAAATATTTCTAATCAGGCTAATATGTGGTTGCATACAATGACTGAAGTAACACTGAGGATATAAAACTGATACACTGCAAAGACCGGCCCAAGGAGAGAGCTGTTACACCACTGAACAAAGTCTCTCATTAAAGTAAATTCAATATATTAACTTATTTTTCTGTCTTGTTTATAAGAAAAGACAAAGATACTGTTTTGTTAACAGAATAGTTTTATATCTGATTTATGCATTTTAACATTTTTATCTGTCTTTACTGAGCAAGATAAGAACTGTTGGAAAACCATACCTTTGCAAACTTAAAAAACGGCCTGGGATCCTTTCTGAAGTATTCTATATCAAACATTGCTTGAGGATCTGGAAGGTCTGGGAAGTCTACAGCAAGGCGTGCATAGATGCCATCTCTTGATCTAAAGTCAGGTATTCCACAAGACACAGACACCTGAAATACATTTTTGCAATCTGAAATAAGCAAAACTAATAAAGACTTGGTACAATAGAGACTATTTGGAAACCACACTTCTGTATGCTCACAGTGCTCAGAGACATTAAGAACAAAACCAGTCTGGGTTCTCTGTATTTATTTTGTTTTCATTTTTCTCTTTTTTGGACCAATATGACAAATCCCAAATCGCACGCAGAAGAAACAGCACAGGAACAAAGTCTGACAACTGGGCCAAAAACCCCTTTAGTACAATCCATTCAGGCAGTTATAGGACACCAGAACTTACGTTTACTACTGGAAGTTTTGTCAGAAGTGAACAAAAATTTAAAATAGCATTGCATTAAGTTTGATTAGTAAGTGTTCATTGATCTTCCAACTTAGGCTTGGACAAGGTGGCTGATTTTATTTCTTTTTTACATGCTAACACAGTAACATAATAGATTCTTACTTTTGATGAACAAACGTCTTTTGATAAACAAACATTATTTATCAGAGCATTGTAGTAGTCAATAAAGACTAACATTTATTGTCTCAGACTACCCCAAAATGGTATGGGAAGAGGAGAAACAGGTGTATGACAGCAACTATAGAAAGAGCAAGATTGGGCAACAGAAGTAGCAGTGCTTTTCTGACAAGCTCATTTGAATTACTCATCTTTTCTGAATGGTGTAACACCCTCTGTGTATGAACAGAAACAAAAAATGATCGGCTTTCATATCATGATCTGGTACATCGGTATAAAGCTGTACAACAGTTAAAAATATTCTTTAGTAAAACAGTGAGTAATTAATTTTATTACCATCATAGAGCAGCAGATGTTAAAAAGAAAACTCAGACTCTGACCCTTTTTCTTTTTGAGTCCTATTCTTCTAGTCCCTCTAGCTCCATCAGGTATTTTAAAATCCACTGACATTTTGGTTAAAAAAATCATTACCTTTGTTTCAAATGAAAAAATGACTAGGATAGAAAATGTTTTGGAACAGGGAGATGCGATCTTCATAAGTATTTTGTGTGGAAGCAACTGTTTAAGAGTTTAAATTTATACAAATATTTTCTTGTAAGAATAGAGATCCTGTCATTTCCAACTTAAGATCCAGTCTTGCAGCGTGCATCGTTCTAGGGGGCAGCTGTGCCTCCTCTTCCCGTCTAGCACAATTATTTGATTACGAACCTTGCGAGGGTCACATCATCTGCATGCTGTAAAGCACTGGATAAGTATTCAACCATCTGTATATTATATTCCCCCACTATCATTGCAGCAATACGTACCCCAGCTCCAGTCAAGACCATTATTTTTCTGCATTCTTGTAAAAGTTTCACAGCATCATCAATAGTATTAATATCTTTTCGTTTTTTTCTTTTTGGTGGTTCTGAAAGAATGTTTATAACGATTTGCCACAGTGTCATGTCATCCAGTTCAGGCGGAGGGATTGTTTCCGGGAGCAGGTCTTTCAGAATTGTCCGTGGGTCTGTACCTAACATGAGATGCTGCTGAACAAAAGTGTAGGGACCTAAGAAAATTAAGAAATACAAATATTTAAAATTGAGTCAAGTATTTCAGATGGTCATTGTCCCATTTATTAATGTTTGCTACTACAATTTCATTAATCCAACTTAATGCTTCATTCATCAAAACTCCTGTAAGTTTTGGTCTAAATTCTGATGTGATAGTATAGCTAGCGGTTTTACTTATTTATTATTATTTTATGTTAACCCATGAAGGATTTCACAACAAATTAGTCAAGGTAGAAATCCCAATTCATAGCAAACTTGACAGCTCTTAGAGGTGTATAAGATTTTCACAATGTATCTCCATTTGTTTTTTTCTAATGTTTTATAAGGTATTTACAGTAATAAGCTGAATAGACAACAAACACACGTATACTTTCTAGTCATACTATAAAACTTCACTCTAAAGAGACAAATAGGGCCCACGAATCCATGGATTTTTGTTGTTCTTTTAGTCGTCTAACACTAATGATTTCAGACATGACCTCCTACAGCCATCAAATCAATCTTTCCAGAAACACTTGAGATTAGAGCAGTACAAGAAAAATAGGTAAATCTTAAGAAGTTAAACTAAGACAACCCAAGTAGCTGTCACTACAGTTACAATACACATAAAGAAAGCAATTGTTACAGATATTCACCCAAAAGGTATCAACAGTGATGCTCTAACAAGGGATCAGCAAAGACAACACATGGGCAGATTTTAAGTGGAATATTGTGTTGTCATAACGTGTTTTCTTGCTGCTGTTCTTATCAATACCGGCAAAATGGACACTGCAGTATGTACTTACGCACCTGTGTTACGACAAGAGACCTCAAGTCCCAACCCCACGGTGCCCTGGAAGCCCCTGTCCCACACAAGTCACCAGGGACTGTAGTGGTTATCCAGTCCTGGGTGAGGGACCTCACACAGAGGCAAGAACTTTCTACTGAGTTACTAACTGCTGTGCTTAACTTACCTATCGCTAATATGCAAGATATATGCAGACTAATAATTCCCAAACTGATGTAAGACTTGGGACAGTGAGCCCTACAGACTGGCTAAAATCATACAAGATTCATCTTCTTGTTCCTTAAAGTATTAACGCTACTAAGTAAATAGGCTAGAAATATGCCATAAATCTGTTCAGTTTAATGAGTCTGTGTGTACACAGGATATCTACACAAAAAAAGACAGTGACAATTTTAATCAAAATACAGCAAGTTTAAAGAGGTTCTTTTTTAAAACTCCTTGAATAACATACAGAATACAGTCAACTCTAAGCTGCTCAAAAGCAGTAACTGCCATTTCTTTTGCAACAGAAGAAATCCCTGGAAGACTGGGAAGAAGAAAGTAACTGTTCAAAGGCAAACAGCATCTAAGAACATGATATAGGCTTCTACCTATACGTGGTCTTGGGGTCCAATCGCTAGAACTTGCATGGGAGGCTCTGTCGTCTTCATCACTATCACAGGAGTGAAACCCATTGGCTATGATTTCATCACTAAAAAGGAAGTTATCTGCAAGACAGCACAACAATGACAGGTTACACGTCAGCCAAATGGCACAGATGTATATTTAAATATATCATAAAACCTAAAATTGTATGCTTTTACAGTTAATTGCAACAAATTACTAATAGGCAGTTTTATCACTTAGACACAGAAAATTTCTATGTTTTTTGAGTTTATAAACGCTCTCAACGTTTCAGTGGACTTGGTGCCTTAATACTGGGCTTTAGTGGGCTGGATGTTGACCTTAGTGAAATTTTCATTCTATAAAGCATTGGTTTTTTGTACCTTACAAGTAATCCAAATGTTTTAAAAGTACAATTAAAAATTCCTTTCCCTTACAGTTCTCACTGCATTCAGCTCACTGAGAAACTGGATTAAATGAAAACGCGTCACCATTTATAGACTAATCTTTGACTAGGTTTTAAGAGCACAACATTTTAAAAGAAACCCACAAATACACGCTTGGATACAACTAAGTTATAGAACGTGGTTAGGCTGTTGTCATGCAGCTGAGCTGCAATAGGTGACCATGCACAGGCTTGTATGAGATTAGAGTTATGACAGAAAATGTGCTGCCTTGAAGCACCTTCACTAAGTCTGTCTCGCCCACTTTACCCCACAGCTGGGTTTGGCTCAGCAAACCACACAGTTACTGCAGCTCAGCTCGTGGCCTTCCGCCAGGGAAACTCAATCTAACTTCATCGTGTATCCAGATGAAGGAGTCCAAAGAAGAACGAGATACTTGTCTTGCAGCATGCCGTACTAAGCTAACATTTAAGGGGAAATCTAAATTTTAACCTGAGCAGCTTATTAGAATATAGACTACTAAACCTTTGCTATAGTCTTTTTTTATTAGAAATAGCCACAGCAACTGTAGCTTAATTTGTTGGAAATCTAAGACTATGTACAAAGGAGAACAAGTCTCACTCATGCTCTCTAAAGCAAAGAATCTCTATAAAAGTTTTCAATCTCGGTTTGAATAAACCCCTACAATATTTTAGCTAGGTTACTTCGCTTCACTCTTAAATAAAGAACACCACAAAACACCATCATTTTTTATTCAGAGATTGCATTGTTCTGTTCTTTCCCTTGTTCGCATAAATACTTTATTCTGATTAGAATGGAAAAAGGTAGCGGACAGAAATTTGCTTTTTGTACTTGCTGTCTTGTTCTTCTGAGACCACGGGTCCTCTTTTGACATTACTATTTCTTATTATTAATCTCCGTATTTACAGCATTTCACTTGCACTTCATTACGCATGCAGTCAGTGAGCATATTATGCAAAAAGCATTATGAAGAAGAAAAAAGTTGATTAGTACACATCAGTAAGCGTGAAGTGCAAGTTTTACAAAAACTACCTTCATGTCTAGAATCAAAGTCAACATAGTTAAAGCCTCATCATATACAGATGACATCGTGGTGCATTTAAGAAACACTGTGATAGATATAAAGAGGCTAAAGTAACAGTTTAAATTGTAACACTCCCTGTGCATTCATTTGGTTCCTCAAAGGACTAAAGGGAACACGCTTGCCAGAATTGAGCAATCCACAGCAAAACATCCCTGAGGATGCAAGTAACTGGAGGAAAAAGGCTTCACATAAGGCACCAATAACAGTTCATTAGCTTTAATCTTGCGCTGTTCCAATGAAGTTTTTAAATACCAAGGCTGTTCAGAGCTTATTGTACAGCTCTGTTACCTTTGGGATTGTTTTTGCCCAGGCAGAAATTTTCTGTAGAGTTTTACTATGGAGTTAGAGGTAAAATAACTGCATTCCAGGGTAAAATGTAAAGACTTCACTGACAGAATGCAATATCATATACCCTTTAAGAAGTCTTTCCAAAGCACTGCCTTAAAGAACAAAACCCCTCAAAACCTCTCTGCTTCAATAATGCAATGCCAGTACTTCCATACTTGATGCTGCCCAAACAGTATGCTTCAACCAAGATACTTTTTAGAAGATTATAGTTTAGCTTTTGCCACAGCCACCGAAATCTTAACCAAGACTGTAATGTGAAGTTATTTAAAGAGTTGGTCAAGATTGGTGCTCTTGTGCTTTCTGTGTAAGTTCCCAAGAAACAGAAATAAAATAATTTCAAGGCAGAGATTGTGAAAGGGAAACAGGGCTTTTGATTTTTTCATTTTTAATGACTTGTTGCCAGCAACACAGCAAAATAAGTCTTTTCAGAAGTGAGAGCCCAGTCGATCTCCTTCTGTGAAGCCCAGCACAAGAAACAAGAGGCTTTGACAAGGACCGCTCAGAACGAGAACCCCTTCGGTTCAGACAGGGCCGCAGCTGGTCCCAAGTTGCGTTCGGCGTTAGGGTTCAGGGGACGGAAGGAGCACGGCCGCTCTCCCGGCGCTCAGGCACAGGTCAGCACCGGGCCCGGCCCGGGGGGAGAGCCTGGGCGGCTGCCGCGGGGAGGGAGCCCCGAGCGCCGGCGCAGGGAGGAGGGGGCCGGCCGCGGCCTCTCCTACTGGGCCGGGCCGCCCCTCCCGGCTGCGAGGGGCCGGCGGGCGGCCTGCCCCCCGGGGGGTAGAGAAGGAAGGGAGGGAGGGAGGAAAGGAGGGATGGGATCCTCACCGGGGTGCGGGGCCGGCGCCTCGGCCGCCCCGTTTGAACACTGCGCCCGCCTGCAGCCAACGGCCGCCTCCGCCGCCTCTTCGCCGGGCGCCGCCTCCACCCCCTCCCCCCGGCCCCGCTGCTGCCGCGGCGGCGGCGGAGGCGGCTCCGCCCGGGGCAGGCCCCGCAGCCCGGCCCTATTGTCCGCGCCGCTCCACACCGCCGCCGCCTCGTCCTCCTCCTCCGCCCGGCCGCCGCCATCAGCGATCACGGCCGCCGCCGCCTCCTCCTCCTCCTCCTCCTCGCCCGGGGGCTCCGCCGCTACAGCGGCGACGGGCCGGTCCGGGCGTTGTGCGGCCGCCGCGCCCCACCCGCCGCCGTCGCCGTCTTCCGAGTCTAGGCGCTGGCGCTTCAGAACGGGCTCGTCGCTCTCGGCGGGGCCGGCGCGGCGGGGCCGGAGGAGCGGAGTCTCCTCGTCCGCCATCTTGGAGAGTAGCAACCGCCGCCCCCCTCCGCTCGCGCCCGGCGCAGCAGCGCGCAGCCGCCCCCTCCCCCCTCCCCGGGAGCGATTTAAAAGGCGGCACGTGACCGCGCCACCGCCCACGCGGGCGCCCGCGCCCCGCGGAGGCCGCAACAACAACAAACCGGGTCACGTGAGGGGGGGAGGGAGGTGGGCTGAGGGGGGGCGCTCGCAAGATGGCGGCTTCACCGCAGGGGGCAGGGAGCGGGGCGGCGGACGCTGAGGGGAGCGTTACGGGCCGGTCCCCGGCCCGTAACGCTCCCCTCAGCGTCCGCCGCCCCGCTCCCTGCCCCAGCCTTTTACCTCATGGCGCTGTGGTGCCGTTCCCGGCGGGAAGGGGGAAGCCCGTCCTTGCGGAGCTTGTGCCTCCCTCTCCCCCCACGCCCTCGCTCCCTCCCTCTTCCAGTAAGAGCTCTAATGACAGGTAGAATTTCTCCCTTACAGGCCTCGATAACGACAGCTTTTTTTTTTTTTTTTTTTTAAAAAAAGACCCCTTTGAGTTAAAATTGCTGATACGTAGGTTTTTGGTTTGTTGGGTTTTTTTCTTCAAAAGGGATTCTTTTTTTAGATAACTGACTTCATAGCTGGTATATGTATTGGCGGGGGGATTTTATTTTTTTTTTTAATGCCTGGTTCTTTCAGGCATTAACGACCGCTCAAAAGATACACATGCCATTTCTCACACTTTACCTATGTCTTAAAAAGAAGCTGTGAAGCAACCAGATGTTAATCAGAGCAGCTTTTCCATTACTCTGTGCAAATTTGCATGCAAGCATTTATTTTCCTTATTGAAGCTGAGGCAAGATTCACATTTCCTAAAAAGCACGTGCTTTTGTCAGGATGTAAAGGAGAGGTATGACTTTAATATTGTCGTTTTGGTGCTTATTTATGTGAAGACTGCATTCTAAGGAAGAAGATGTGTAAGTGATACAGGTGTATGATCTAAAGCTTTCAGGGAGGGTGTTGATGAGGAAAATATTCAAGCATCCAGAAGCTGACTCTGATATTGCAAGCATTTATATGAGTTAATGATGTTGTTGCAGTCATTGCCCCTAAAGCGGGGAGTGGGTTTGTTAGGGCTTTGGTTCTCTTCATTATCTGCAACTCTGAGCACGTGTGGGGATGAGGATGGAGCATGAAATGCAATTTGAGTTATATTATGCATTGAACTTCTTGAAGGTGTGTACTCTACCCTTGGGAAGCAAAACAACTAAAGTCAGTTGAGAAGAACAGGTATTGGATGATTTGAT
Source organism: Chroicocephalus ridibundus (assembly GCF_963924245.1). Taxonomy (NCBI): domain Eukaryota; kingdom Metazoa; phylum Chordata; class Aves; order Charadriiformes; family Laridae; genus Chroicocephalus; species Chroicocephalus ridibundus. Next base: position 36,024,414 of record NC_086289.1, on the reverse strand, counting down.
GTATTTTATAAGAATAATTTCAAATATAGATTTCCAGGTCTTGCTGTTTTATTTAAAAGGCCGTTTATGACTTTTAAAAGTTGATGGTAAACCTCCAGCTGTACTGAACCAGAATTTAGTGTTGCTCTTGGCTCTAAACAAGCAAAATTGTTGATAATATGTTAGGAATGAATAGAAACGTTTTGTTCGTGATTGGGTACAGAGAACAAATACGAGATTTCCTCACTTCCAGTACTGTTTGTACGTTCTGGGCAACACTCACCAAAACATAGGTAGACACATAAGCTGTGCCATCTCTGGTGCTGTGACTCTTTCAAATAAAGTTTATGTCCTGAAGGCAATTTTTCAATTTTTTTCTGTGCGTTATATGCAGGTTCTCTTGCCCTCCTTTTTTGGATGACATTTTGCTCTGTGATTTGTCCCACTGAAGTCAGCTGGATCAGTAAAAGACTGAGTTATTATTCAGCATCAGTATTTTGTGTCCTTCCCACATGAACCTTCAGACTGTGCTGTGTGACCCTTTGTACCCCAAGCACTGGAAAACTCGGGGCGGGGGGACACAAGTATGGTCACTGCCGCAATTTGGGTCAGACCCTTGTTTACTTGGTCTGAACAGACAAGAATATGGAAGGCACCAAGGCTTCAGCGAGCAAATTCCCTGTGAACAAGCAGCTTGCAAGTTTCAGGGTTTTCTTGTCTGAATCCAGCTCTTGTGCCTGCGGTTTGGCTTGCAGCACAGAAATAGCCACTGAAAACTGGAGGTAAAAAGGGTTAAAGAGCCTTCCCTTTCACCTTAGGCAAATATGCAAGAAATACTTGGACAAGAACGATACGTCAGGAGTGCTATTGGGAAGAGGGACAGCTGTTTGTTTTTTATCCTCCCCCAAAGTACAATCTATTTAAATATTTACATGATCTCTTGCTAAAATGCTTTCTTTTCTTTCCTATACTTTTCTGGTTTATTATTAAGTTGTGAATGTTGGAGAGATTTGTAATTTCCAATTCTTCCACTTTGTGGAAAAAGTGTATCGTTTTATTTACTCAGAGAAATATGGTAGTAGTGTTTTCTATCAAATTTAAATGGTTTCACAGAGGCTTGTGCTTTGCTATTTCATATTACTGCTTCTTCTTTTCATGGACTTTATATATTTTATAATCTTAATAGACTATCTGAACATGTATGTTCATGTTTACATGTGTGTAAAAAATGGAGATTTCAGACAATAAAACCTTGGAAAGAAAGAAGTGGGAGGCTAATATTATATGTAGGTAATTTCAGAAGATTAATACATAGATAATAAAATAAAGCACTTGTAAATGCAGGACTTATTTTATAAATGGTTCTGAACGGACCCTAGGTCCTTCACTGATTAACACACACTTGTAGCCTCAGTCACACCCTGTGTATCTGTTCTGTGTAGACTCTCTGACTAGGTCACTGCATCTAAAAATGTGTAATTATCCAAGGCACCTGTTCGTAAGGGCTGATTTAAAGAATCAGCAATATTTAATGACATTAAACATCTTGGATTACAAAGCTCTTGCAGGGATGGGAAAAGTAAAAATAGAGCTCCTTAGGCTCCAGAGGAAACACTTCAGCAAGTGGTTAGTATTACACCTAGGAAGTAATCTTTTTAAATCAACAGATCATTGGAGAGACTGCAGTTAAATGTGTCAGTAGCTTTTGTTGGTCTTGATCATTAATGACAGTTCAAAATTAAAGGGGTTTCATTTCAATGTAAAATGAGTTTTGCAAGGAATGTGTCTTGCACATAATACAGACCTTCAAGACACGGTTTGAAAGTAATCTAGTGTGAGAAAAAGTCTCTATTTAATGTGATCGTAGGCAGTATTTCATGTTGTCTTTTCATAGTCTTAATTTTGTCAGACGTAGAACAGAGGTACAAGAGCTGTTTGTTTTTGAAGAATAGTGTGTATATATCCTAGGCGGCCTTCAAAGAGTGAAGATTCACCCCTTCCTGTTGAAGCAACTGACAGAACTCTAAGAGGCTTTGGCAAGGTCAATACTCATTCTCAAAAGTTTGCAGCCTTGTAGTCGTTATTTTGGAAGTAATCCTTACTCCTTCGTATAATTGCCCGTATAATCTTGCTGTTACAGACTGTGGCAAAAGTTGCAATTAAAAATGAGGCAGAAAATATGTTTTAGTGTATGTAGGCTCAGGTGCAGGAAAGCCTTTAAGTACGTGCCTGATTTTAAGTGGCTATACACGGGATGGCGTGATCAAAATCTGAAAAACAGCTTGATTTTCTTTAGTATCCAGAACTCTTTTCAGTCTGGATGACACCCAGAGTTTGATGTCGCAGTGACTTTGGCAACTACAAATCCCAGGGAGCATTGCCATGAGCAGGTTTGTGCGACCGGATTGGCGTCCTGCGGGGACCAATGGCAGGCAGAGAATTCAAGAAAATTCATGTGTGTCAGCTGCCAGTATTAAAAAGCACTGGGGAGAGCTGTAGACCTGAGTGGAAATTGCCTGTTTCCCTGGGCTACTTCCAAACCCCTGTGTCCGCTGTGAATTGATATTCTATTTTACACCCTCTGTGCCTCGGCTGGAAGAAGCCCGCTGGACTAGTCGGGATGGATGCTATTCTGAACTGCAGAGCGGATGACTTGGAAGATTACTACAACTTGCTCGGATGTGATGAACTCTCTACGGTAAGAGCTTTCCCCACCTCCCCTCCAAGTTAATTACATTTTGAATGTGCTTTTCTGTCTACAGGGGGGATTGGAAGTTGTTTATCTCTGCAGGCAGCACTATTTGAAACGCATTGTGAGCCTTCTTTCTTGCTACTTTTACCTTTTAGTATCTCCCTCTGCAAAGCTCAATTTTCTGATCTCTGTACTGATGTTAAGATCCTAGAATATGGCTTATATTAAACATGTCTTATAAACCAGGATTGTGTTATAGATACAACTGAAATAATGGTTTATTCATTAGTTTAGTTCAACATGTGGTATGGTTATGAGTCACGAGCCAACTGCATCAATTTGACAACATCCAAATAATGCTTTGGAATATATTTTCCATTTTAAAAGATGGAAAATGCTATTTGTATGCAACTAATACAATGAATGTTCATAGCTGTACATCACTGATGATGCTATTGAGTTTCACAGGTTTTATACATATTTTTTAATTTTTAAAAAAACTGTATTCGTTGGTTGGGAGGAAAACCAAAAATAATATCTCTTTTCCATTCATCCCATTAATGAGTTTTAAATGCTAATTTTAATTACATTTAAATACTAGTTTTACTAATTTGTTTTGCTAGGAGATACCCGCTTTAGAATGAGATCTAGCTAAGCAATCGTTGAACAAGTTGTAGCTAAAACAAGTGTTCTTCTTCCTAAAGGTGTCCATATAACATTTTTTGGATAGTCTGAGTTAGTGGTATCCTAATATTTTTTTAATCCAATTGCTGTAGTAAGTGGAATTGTGTTTTTGGAAAAGTTTTGATTACTCTGATGTAATGAAGGGTGTATTCAGCTGGATAAAAGCTGTATTTTGCTCTGTAAATTTAATCAGATGCTCTCATCTGTCCTAGTGGGACAATACCTCTGTCTTTCTTGTCGCTGAAAGCATACTAGTCAGCAGCTCCGATCTGCTACAGAAGGCAATTGAAAGCTTTTCCTGGGATAACTCCTAAAAAGTCATCCCAGCAGAGGGCGGTGTCAAAGTTTCTCTGTAGCTTGTTTCGCAGACGCTATTTCTCATTTTTTACCTCATGCTAATTCTTTAAGGGCTTAACAATTAATGAATAGTTCAAGTATGTATGATAATGATTTTTCAAATGGCTTCAAAATGAACTGAAAAAGATGGAATAAATGCTAATGGGTCCTGAAAAATAATCTGTCGGGTATTATTTGTTGAGAGAAGACGCGGATGTTACCAGATTATTTCTGACATGGGAGTAGGAACTGAGATCAGAAGTTGACTGAGCACCATGATTGCCTTCCCGCAGGATGCTGCACACGACTACTGACATTTAACAGAAATTTGAAGCATTACAGGTGTTTCGCAGTCACATTACCTTGTATATGCAGTCGAGTATTTGCAGCAGCACACGCTTCTTTAGGCACGCGCAGCCTATTTCCGGCTGCAGTGCTTTCATCTAAGGTGCTGAATATTCAGGTCTTGATCTGACCTGGTTAAATTTAAGCGCAAATAGTTTCAATTTCTGCAGACCTTCCTTGTATTAAAGTAAACACCCATGTTCATTCTTGGCTTCTTATAGAATTTTGCTCATGGACACCTAGTTCGTCTTCAGACTTGAGAGGAAGAGGGGAGATTTAATCTACATCCTTCTTCTAAGAAGTGTTATTCATTTATAGTGGGTATTGCATACCTTTCTTGGTAAAACATCTCACTGAATATTTTATATAAATTTAATATATTTTGTATAAACTTCCTATAAACTTTTCCTTCTACTGATTATTTTTTTTTAAACTGAAGAATTCCAGGCTACCCCTCTGCTACTGTGCATATTTTAACTTTAAAGTTCCCGTTTATATAACTAAATTTTAGAGATGGTAGCTAGCTATATAGTAACCAGTTTCAATAAGTTCTCTGTACAATGTATGTATTTTTAAGTGTCTTACTGACTGGAAATATACCACCTTCTGTGGTTCCTCTGGAAGAAGTTACTGAGAAGAGGAAAAAGTGTAGAATTCTTAAAATACCACTGTAGGCCACATTTTTCCCAGCATATGACAACAAAATTTGGCCAGCTAGTTGAGTGAACTGAAACTTTATTATAAAGAAAAAAGGTTATGAGCCTTAATTTTGAAATAAATAATTTAAATCATATATGGATGTCAGGGTTTGAAGGATGAGGTGTTTATATGAAGAGCCTTTCTAGCATGGGAAAGAACAGTAGCTATCTTAGGGCAAGTTGTTGTGAAAGCTTAAGCTGTACTGGAAAGATACAAAGAAGTTTTGGCTTCTGAATTATAATAAGAAGCAAGATACTTTGAAAAATCTGAAAATCTGAAAATCTAAGCTGAAGCCCACTCCAGTGGATTCCTGTATTTTCTTAACTGATAACGTGTCTTTGTTCTCCCACTGGTTGTAATTCTTCATGGTACTATAAACTGTGTGGGAACTTGTAATAAACTAATACATGCCAATATTCTAATATTTTTCTAATGTTAGAATTCTAATTTCTAATATTTTTTGTATAAATTTATTCTAAGTCAACCTTTTTGCACAGAAAATTATCTTGAACTGCTAGTTATCTAGCTTTGTGGTATCCAAGATGAAAAAGTCGTGTGGTAGTGGCTAAATTTCCTATGAAGAGTATATGGGGAAAGCCATGCAATCCCACAAATTGCTCTTCAGCGACGGAGAAGCTCTTTGCTTCCTGCAATGAAACTTTGTTAAAAGTTAGAGTTGATTAAACAAAGCGAAGAGCAACCGAAGGGATGCGTTTTGCCTACATGGTCAAATGTGAAGAACGGGCTTCGCACACGTGATCTCTGCACATTTTTCTTAAAGCCAGCTTGCCGTATTGGATGACTGCACTTCACAAAAATAAGAATGAGGATGAGTGCATGGAAAATGAAATTAAATAAGCAGTATCACTGACAGATGGTCATTGCTACCTCTATTTTACTTGTACTAAAGCTTGTAAAAACGAATAGGAAAAATCTTTCAGCATCCTTTGTTGTTCCTCCCAACCCTTTTCAAAAATCAAATTTGAAAATCTTTTCTATGTATATATATTTACTCACTTAAAATCTCAACATTCTGTTTAGGTGGAACAAATTCTTGCAGAATTTAAGATTAAAGCCCTTGAATGTCATCCTGACAAACATCCTGGAAACCCTAAAGCAGGTATATATTCTTCCCTGTTTAAAAACAGTCTATTTTTTTCTTATATTAACATGACTAAGATATTAAATTCAGAGTTAAGACTTTATTAAATATTTGTTTCACCCCAGTATATTTTAATTGTCATGTGTATTGAGCATATTGTCTTTAAATAGCAAGCTCTAATATTCTAACATCTGCACACTCCTAGGTGGTAGAGCAGGAAGATGCTTGTTTGATTTTTCTACCCTCCCCCCCCCCCAGGACTTTCAGGTTTTTTTTCTTTCTAGGGTAGAACATCTTTTAATCCGGAAATTATTTATGGAGTGTATCCCTTTCTAGACCTGTGAAGCTGGCCTGCTTCCATGCTTGGTGGCATTCAAGTGCCATACTTGCGTCAACTATTTAATTTGCTGCCACGAACAAGCCCATCAGGAACACATTAAGTGTACTTTAGTTTCTTTTAATGTAATTTAATGGCTGGAAATAAAGAGAAGCCAGCACCACAGGAGTAGCCATCTGTTTGCAGAACAGCAGCTAACATTTGCATTTACGGAAGCGTGCAGTTCATCATACCTGTGGGGGCTAAGCAGCACCTGAGTTACTTGGAGACAGTCTTACCCCTTAATAACCACAAGAGAGCTCTAATCAGTGCTCACTGATGTCTGAATAGTTTATATTCTTTTAATAAATGTTGTTCTGATCATAATTATGGTCCCCACCAAAAATTTATTGTAGATTAATTAAATGTGCTTCTCATTTTGACTAATGTACAAAACTTTTCCTTTGAATTCTTTCTTTATAAACCAAACAACATAAGCATAAGCTGAACATGATAACCTGCCTACTTGTGTGAATCTGACTTGATCCACGACCTCCCCTGAGACAGGAGAGCTGGGAGCATCGCCGATGTTAGAGACTCCCACTCTGTCGAGCAGAGCTCTCAGCAGGGCTTGGCTTTCCTTACTGCTGCGCCTTCCGAGCCTCTTATCAGAGAGCTGACAAGGCGGGGGTTAAATGGTGAAATAGGTGGGATTTTTCACTTTGAGATTCCCTGACAAGGAACCCCTTCAGATTTGGTGTTTGACAGGCAATCTACCACCTACTAACAATAATCTGATCACTAATATTTAATTAATTCTAAAATGATAGCGCAAGTACCAATGAAACCAATGGAATCAACTTTCTCTGCAGAAAATTCTGGCTATTGCAGCCGGGAAACAAGAGACTATTGCAGTGCATGGTCCTGTCTGTCTGCAACACCACCTACCGCTCCCCCCCAAATTAATTGAAACTAAGTAGCACAAAAAAGGAGGCCGCGTGCCAAATGTTGGAGCAGCTTTGTTTGCCAAGGAGAAATATTTTATGCTCCATTTACCTGAATATGCTGTATTTACTTTAAATGCCTTCTTACAGTACTAGTGAAAGTTTATTTTATATTTTTTATTTAATCAGCTTAAAGCTCAATAAAGAGTAAATAAAGTAGACTTTTTATTTGTTGAAAACTAGTGATGCTGGAAAAAGGAAACCTAATAGAACTGCCCTCTCAACCTCTAGTCTGTTGTTTGATTTATGGTTATCAATTTTGATTAGTGTTTGAGCTCAGTGTGTTTCAAAAGAAATCTCTGTAATTTGTAAACTGGAATAAATGAATAATAATAATAGATCACTGTAACACAGGTGACTCATAGATAAAATCTAAATCTTTATAACCCTCTACAAATAGTGACATGCAGCTGCATCCTTAGTAACCATTTAATGAAAAATTACCCTGTAGGGAAAAATAAGAGCTCTCATTCATGCAGGCTGGTATTCAAGATAACATTTTAGCATACGTAGAAAACATACTTAATAAAATGTACAAGTTGGTTAATTTGAACTATATTTAGATTCCTCTTTTTGTCAATTTTTCCTCGTCTTTATGTTCCCCCCACTTATGTTTTCTTGGTGTTGTGCTTTGCTCTGACTTCCTTGCTGCTGTGGATATAAGTGTGTCCCTACTAAGCATTTCACTTTTTAAGGTTGTCTGCGGGGAGTGACTCGTGCCTTTTGCGTGCTGTACTCTGTAAGTTTCTCTGAACCTAAATTTAGGCAATTTTGAAGCCAGTAGACAAACAAGCTTTTTAGTCCTCATTGGAAAAGGATGTCAGTTGTCCACCACAGGTGCTGTGATCCTAAAGCCAGCTAAAACTGTGCAACGCTGTCAGCAGACCAACCACCTTTGTCATTCAGGTCTCCTTCTGTCCCCTCTGCTCTGTTTGCTGTAAGCCATTGTTGGCAGCTCCCCTTTCATATCTGAATTAATTTCTTTGAAAATAAATACTTTCTTTAGTATCTTTTCGGTTTGTGTCTAGTGGAGAATTTCCAGAAGCTGCAGCAAGCTAAGGAGATCCTTACTAATGAAGAGAGTCGGGCACGTTACGATTACTGGCGACGAAGCAAAATTACCATTCCGTTCCAGCAGTGGGAGGCCCTGAGCAATTCTGTGAAAACGGTTGGTGGTGTCTAAGTTTGGGCCTTCGGGAGGAGCAAGGGGTAGGGCTGGTCCAGAGGAAACGGTGCAGTGAGTGAGGGGATGAGTTACACCACTTCTGCTGCAGTGGTGGGTTCTGGGGGTGGGAAGAGTGCAGCGTGATTCCTGCACTAAGGAAGTTAAAGAAATTCAGGAAAAATTGGAGGACTATAGAAGCCCATTCACAGAAGTGTTTGGAGCTACTGGTTTTAGAGCAAGTTTATCAAGTTGCTCCTTTTATTTTTATTATATGAAGTTTAAGTGACTTAAGGGCTGTTTTCAAATGCTTCAGCACACTTTGCTTTTGTAGAAACTTTTTATTTATTTTCAAAGTGAGGACCTTTGTATAATATATTCTCCTTCCAGTATATTTCTTGGCAAATAGGTTTTCATGCTACCTGATTAATAAAGAGCTCATTGAAAAATCTAGAAGGTAGGTTCCTTGGAACCCTGGGCTTCACACAGGTCTTTGATAGGGCCCTGCTAGGCTACTGGGGTGATTTGTGACAGAGACAGATGTTCTGAGGCTTGTTTTCCCTCCTGATTTTGCCAGTGAGGTAATTTGATAGCATGTTCCTAGTAGATCCTGATTCCATAATGTTTGATTATTTTTTTTCTGCCTTATTAGGATGAATGATAGCTACAAGTCTACATGGTCAGATTTTAAGTCAGGTGAATAAATGAACAATGAATGTCTTGCCAATTCTGCTTACGAGAGAATTTTGAGAGCCTCTTCAGCTAAAGGGTTATGCCTGAGCTTAGTTGTTTGCTGGAAGTATCCCATGAAGCTTAGCTCAGTTCCAAACAGAAGTCATTCGACAGACTTTACTATTGAAGCTTTCCAAACCGTCTTGCTTTCAAAGGGCACCTTGAAGTCAAAGAGAGCTTTGAAAATGGACATTTTCTAAGTCACTCAAGCTCTCTTAAAAATGTGTCAGAAGTCAAGACAGAAGAAACTGTAAAAAAGACCCTTATAATTATTTGATGCATTTGTACATTTCGTTCTTCATCCCCACCTGACATAAACTTTCCTCTCAAATGCTATTTGCAATATAAAACCATGCTTTCCCCTATCCCATTGACCTGCAAGCTCCTCTCGATGTGCTTTGTTTAATCGTTTATCACGACAATATAAGAAAGAAAAGAGGAGTTCATTAAAAAACTTTTAAAGCATAGGAATTAGTTCTTTGTTTGTTATTTTTTGCATTTCTTTAGTCAATGCACTGGGCTGTCCAAAGTAAGAAGGACCAAATGCTGGAAGCTCCTGACTTGAATAATAGCAACAACAAAACTAATGAGATTTGGACCCAACATACTGAAAGCAATGAAGATGGGTTGTCAGATGGGAACAGGGAGCAAGAAGATGTTGCAATTCCTGATGTGAAACCACAGTCTTCAAAGAATCCAGACTCCCCAAGTAAGTGAAACCAGCAGTTACAGAAAATTGCAGTATCCAGGGATTGGCCTGAAATGGAGGCTTTTAGTCATGAGAAATTCTTCTCCAGAATAATATGTTTAACTGGTAGCTTTTTTAATGTGGTTTGGGGTTGGGGTTTTGTTTGGGGTTTTATGTTGTTTATTATTTATTTAATTTGGAAGCTTTCAGACCTTTCTGCCTCCCTATCCCATGTTTGCTCGCTTGTTTGCTAGTAAAACCAAAAACTGGAGAAGAAAGAAAAAAAAATACTCTTCTTAAACCAAAATGGAAAGCTCAGTTTTGCTGCTATATCAAAATGAAAAAAAAGGCAATTATTTTCAGTGATTTTTTTTTTTAAAATAAGTTAAAAAATGCTAGATAAAGCATTTAGGTATTTTACATATTTTTTTTTTCTTTTTTTTAATCCAGCATTCAGTATTTCCGCACAGTTTTCATCTGATGAGTTAATGAGGACTAAAAATTGAGACTTGAAGGCTTCTTCTGTATTTGGATAGGTGTTTTTTTTTTAAATAGTGCATGCACCAGAATAAATGTGTATTTCAAAAGCAATAATCTGGCCAGTTAGTATCTCCTCTTTGTTGTTTAGGTTAGTATGCCTGAATCAAAGTTTACTTACCAAAATGGCCTGTGTTCTGCTGGATCCTTCAGGAGTTTCATAATCATAGGCTAATGTTATCAGAAAACTACTATTAAACAAAGTCCTGTCGTTTCTTCCCAGCTTGATCAAGCAGGAAATTAAGTTGAACTGTGAGGGTAGCAAAACCTAATTTAATCCCAAACATTTGTGGAATGCAGAAAATAAATAAGAAAATTCTACAAATGTATGTGAGGCATAACTAAAAACTTTATATTTAAAAATTATGCTCCATAACATTATACTATTTTTTGATAATTAAATCATCACTGTATCCTTTGTAAAGCAGCAAAATTTCAAAGAAAACATCCTCTTGTTTTCTTGTAATGGTGAGCTTTCTATGCAGGCATCTTCTTTCTCATAATTTTTTGAAGTTTAAATTTAATTTCCATAGATTTGAATGTGAAAAAATATTAAACTATCAAATGTCTACTTAATTTTTCCAGCAGGCATATATTTATACTAATAAATGTTCATATTAGAATATATTTATTTGACAGGGCCTTTATGCACTTCAGTGTTCGTACTTGATGTCAGGATGTTGATAATGCTTTTGTTTTGGTCCAGGAAAATTTATTATATTGGATTACACTTTTAAACTGGGATATTGTCAGTCCCTGTCTGGTGGTCTGTAAGTATTATAGACTACAACTCCACATAGCTATTTCAGCCTGAATAAGAGATTTTAACACTAAGTCTGGTAATAGGTTTCAGCTTCATGATACAGGAAGATCACGTTTTTCAGTATTAACAGCCCATAGCACAGGGTCTGAAAAACTCCTTTGCTCCCTTGTGTGTGGACAGAGCCATCTGTACCTTCCCTCCACGCTGTTGCCTTTCACATAGTTGGAGATTTATCGTGTCATCAACTCTCTCTTCTTCTTTAGGTGAAGCAAATTCAATTTGTTAAGGTTTTTCTCTGTAAGTTCTGTTTTCTGGCCTGCCATCATTCTTCCCGTTCTCCTTTGGACTCTTCCCAGCTGATATATATCTTGAAGTTTGGTGGTTGCTTAAGTTCTTGTTCAAACGATGCCAAGAATACTGAGGTTGTCCTTGCTAGTCAAGAGCACTGGAATTGACCAATTTTTTACTTACTTTTTTTGGGGAAGATTATCAAGTATGATTTCAGACAACTTAGTTTTGTACATGTTTGTAACAATTTACTTGCCTTTCTCTTTTTTCTCAGGATTTTCAGAGGCAAATTACTGGCACTTGCGTTTCCGCTGGTCAGGGGATGCTCCATCAGATCTTCTGAGGAAATTCAGAAACTATGAGATCTAAAATGCAAAATAGGCAAGAGCGTGAGATCATCTGTTCTACAGTTCAGTATTCTTTTTGTCAGCAGTTATAAGTTATTTGGGTTTTTGTATTCATTCATTGTGATGTGAATGTTGTTTGAATAAATGTCTTAGTACTGATTTGTTAGCGCACGTGCTATGAGCATTACAGATGGAGGTCTTTTTGTTTAATAAGCGAACTTTAATAAGTAAAGCCCTTTTCAGTATTAACATAAAATGATTTTGTGAAGTTATCTAACATCTTATGTATTGTTTCTTGTATTCTTAAATATTCTGTAGTGAATAATATTTTTTGCAATATTGTGATGTTATAAAGAATGTACTCTCGGTAGAACCAGAAGTCAATGTTAGACTCCAGCATATCATCCTATTCAGTGATGATCTTCCAAAAGCTATATGGCAATGACCTTTAAACAGAACTGTGCTTATTTCTAAATTATGTACTGTGTCTCACTTCTCCATTGCATTGTACGTACTGTAGTCATTTATAACGCACGCATGCACAATACTATTACAAACTTAACTTGTTGGAGAATTGTGATCTTATGATATAGATGAAATAAGAACCTTCTTATTATCCAAGAAGGTCACTGTGATAGATCAAGCACTCTTAAAAATCACTTGTTTTCTGTCTTAACAACTACACTTTTTGCACCAGCTATTTATTTTGGAAGGCAGTTCCAGAACTTCACTTCTCCAGTTAGCAGCTTTCTTCTTAAGATTTCCTGGTAGACAACTGATACCCCTTGTATGTGTCCCAGCATTGTCCTGTGGTTTCATAGTAATTTCCCTCCCTGCTCTGGCCTGGTAGACAGGGTCTTATTGGAGTTTTTTACAATGAGTAATGAAGAATCAGGTCAGTCAGCATTAATGTGTACAAAATCTCACATGAAAGGTTTTTGGTACTTTGGGCAACTTTGCAAATTGTGCTTATTTATTTTGTATTTGCTTTCTTCTTTGTAAACCTGGCTGATGTGTCACATGTATTTTTGTGCAGGCAAGTAATTCCATCAGCAACAAATAAAACTGCATGCATGCAGAAAGGGGTTGTTTTCATTTTTTAAAATGAAACGCTCTACCCACCACAGAGATCCATTTTGAATTTCTTGCTACTTGTCCCCTCAGGGGGTAAAAGCTTGAGAGAGTCCAGTTATGAATCCTGGGCGTCTCTGTGGAAAGTCAGATCTGGAAACAAGAGTCTTCTCCCAACATGGGAATGATATTATGATGTCTGTCTCCCCCTGGAGTGACACGTTTGGCTGTACTGTGCAGGGGTGTGATGTGCTGACTGACCTACTGTGCTTCTCCTCTTTCGTGCCCGTTTGCTACAGTTTATAACACAACTGCCCGTCAATGGATCCCTTATCGCATACATATCTTATTAACCTCATTCATATATTTATTCTGGTGTAGTTTTCTTTACAGGGGCTGACACCAGTGCTAACACTGGTTGTGTTTGTACCAGTTTATAAAAGCTCCAAGTACTGGTGTTCTGCTGATACAGCCACACTGATCTTAGGTTTGATGGCATCAGTAGCAATAGCTATTTTTACAGCACATCATCCTGCTTATCCAAAATCTTTTTTTTTCTTTATCCTACATGCTTTGCCCTTGCATATTTTGTAGATGAAAATATTATAGAGATGAAATTAATAATTCTGTGTAATATCTGCTAAATGTAATTACAAATTTTCTTCTAATACATATACTGCTTTCCTTTATATAAAGGTACTTGCTCAAGAAAGACTTTCAATCCATTTTATAGGGAGAGACTGTAAAGGATGTCAAACAGTAGTAACAGAAGAAACTCCAGTTCATGCAAAGGATACAAAGCAATAGGGTACAATTTTTCTCTCTAACAAAAAGATGGGAGTGCAACCAGCTGGGGTACTTCAGACCAGGTAACAGCTCAGATTCTCCTCTCCCCATTCTACTTGCTTGTAAAGGTAAAAAGGGGTAGTTGGGTGGATGAGTTAGCACCTAACCATCTGCTTTCCCTTGAGAAGTGAGTATACAGTAGAGCTTTGAACAGCAAAATTGTTTTTCATGTCATTAAAACTGATGTCATTATCAGCCAATTATGAAATGGTTTGTTTTGGCAAAGCACCTTTAGGTATTTGTTCCAGACGAATAATTGCAGATATTTGGAAGACTCTTAGCCCAGTGAAAGCTGATCGCAAAACTTGCATTTTGTGACATATCTGCTGGAGATCGGTGGTCTAATTTGTATTTGCCCCAGGGAAGACAACAGATTATTAACTGGTGCTCTAGTATACAAGTACAGATTTTTTTTTTTCTATTTATGTCTAAATTTAACTTCAAATGGTCCAATTTTCTGTATTTCTTGAATGGAACTGAACGTTCCTGTTCCTAGCAGAGCAAACCCAGAGGTACTGGAAAGCATGAGGAAGCTGTGCAGCCCATTTTGCTTTTGGGGCAGCATTGGTGGGACCTGACCTGTTGGCCAGTAAGAACAGTGAACTGGAATAAGCGGGCAGCCCAGTTCTCCCTTGTGTTAGAAAGGAAAGAAATAAGCACCTGACAAATTACTCAGTGTTAGGTCATTCAGGGCCCACCCCACAAGCATAAACTGTTCATAGGTGGTTGGGATTTTTTTTTAATAGTAGTAATTTTAGAAGGTTTTTTTGCTGGTAGCATGAAAAGATCCAGCAAACATCTCACATGACATGATCCACAATAACACAGTGTCTTGGCCTCTGCACTGGTAAGTACATAACATGCTTAAATATTAATTGGAGCAGGGGTTGTAAGGCGGGGGTCTCAAGCTCTGTGGAAAGGTGATGAAGAGGCAACAGGGCCAGGCATAGGTGGTTTTTCAGTGGCCAACACAGAACTTAACTTTCTTTGCAAAGTGGAAACAGCTGCAAAAGGAAAGTTGTGGGGGTGGGGAACAACAGCAACAACCCCAGATGCTATAGATTAGAATTAGGGTCCATCAATCTCAACCTGGAGGAGGGGGCAGCTACTTGGAAGGGATGGTAAAGTCTCATTTTCCTCTTCCTGTGAGTTGTTTAGGTAGGTAGCAAGGGGTTCTGAACTGTCTGAGGGGTCTGGCTTGGTGTGTGCTTCTGCTATACAGCAATTGGGTGATGTCAGGCTTGAGTGCTTTGTTAGCTGTAGCTTGAAATGATTTAGCTTAGCTTGGTATGAAAATATATGGACCTGTGAAGTGAGCCTACATCCTCTGGGGTCTACTCAAAAGTAGTGATTAAAGTTGGCCATTATGGAACTTGTGAGGGCTGATGGGATTTCAGCACAAAGTTATGAGACTGCAGGTGGGTGATGATAACAAAATACACACTAGGGCATGTTGTTTAATATTGTGTTTCTAGGTCTCTGAAACTGTATCAACTGGTTTTGTAATATCAGAAACGATGCAGCTGTTTAGCCTGCTGTTTACAATGAAATTTAACAGCTTAGGAGGGGTGGGTGGTCTTGAATTATATAAAATTAATATAACTTTAGTTACTGCTGTCATTCCTGTTCTTGTGCAGATGCTGAATACATAAGATTGAGAATGTTCTAGTTCTTCACAAACTTCTTGTTTTGCCAGTATTTGCCAAGTTGTTTTGCCGACATTTCCCAAGTTTTGATGATGAATACAGATAGTATATGACTTAAAATCTCAGGCTGAGTAATGCTGAATGATAGGTAAGGTCATTTCCCAAATGCTTGTTTTCCTCTTTAAGTGAGAGAGGGTGGAAAAAAAAAAAAGGAGAAGAGGGCAGTTTATATGTTCTATAATAGAAGCAAGCATCCTGATGATTAAAACAGATACCGTGTAGCTTTAATTTCCTGAGTATGAACATTGCTATCTTACGCTTTCATATCCTGAAATGAGAGACAAGACTGCTGGGAAGGTAAGCGATGAAGGTGCTGTAAAGCTGCTGAAATTACACAGCAAGAGATAAAGCAGCTCAGTAAGTTATCAGCCTCTGTCACATGGGGTGATATTTATCAGTTAGTTTATGCTGGGTATTTTTATTGCAGCCCAGGGTACATGCTCATCCTGCTGTTATAAGAGTTGCCAAGCCTCCCCCCACGATGGCAGGTACTGCATGTGCTTGTTCTTCCACCTTCGCTGTATTAGTCTCTTCTCCCTCCCATGTTAATGAAGATGAGATACTCCACGTGCTCGGTTTGTCCCAGCTTTGAAAGGCTTGTGTCTTGAGTCATTACAGTGGTGCACAATGTAGTTTGGGAACTTTTACAAGTCCTAGGTCTCATGGAATTGGGAACTTCTACAAGTTTTAGGTCTCGTGGATATCATAACCTGGATGATGGAGAAAACAAATTTTCTTTCCTATCTATTCCATCTTCACAGTTGTTTGCTCCTGCTCCCTTCTTTTGGTAGGGCAGTGAAGGAGAGGGACGACTACTAGAAAATGAAATTTGCTGCCAATGTTGGCAAGGTTTTTTTCAGTCTCGATGTGTAGTGTGGTTGTCGGTACTTCGAACAAAATGCTTTCCATGCTGCTTTATCAAAACTGCTTCTCTAAAAATATCAAAGGACTCTCGGCACCAGAGGCCGACAGCTTTTCTCAGGAGATATAGAATCATTTAGGTTGGAAAAGACCCTTGGGATCATCGAGTCCAACCATCAATGCCACTCGACAAAGTTCTCCCTTACACCATATCCATTAACACCACATCTAAATGAGTCTTAAACACATTCAGAGATGGTGACTCCACCACCTCCCTGGGCAGCCTATTCCAGTGTCTGACCACTCTTTCCGTGAAGAATTTTTTCCTAATGTCCAGCCTAAACCTACCCTGCTGCAGCTTGAAGCCATTCCCTCTTGTTCTATCACTAATTACCTGTGAGAAGAGACCAGCACCAACCTCTCTACAATGTCCTTTCAAGTAGTTGTAGAGAGTGATGAGGTCTCCCCTCAGCCTCCTCTTCCTCAAACTAAACAGTCCCAGCTCCTTCAGTCGCTCCTCATATAGTTTGACAAACTAGATTTACTTTGTCAGGATTGTCAGAGCTGGTCCTTTATATGAAGTTTATGCTGAGTAGAAGACTGTCAGCTCCTCCTCTTTCTCATAAACAACTTTGATATTGGTGGAATGGAGGGGCAGGAGAATGAACAGAAAGGTCCAGAGGAGTAGGAGACTGTTCCAGCTGGTTGGGCCTGGATGCCCTTGGTGCTTTCTGCTGCTTGCAGTCCTCACTTTTGAAGGATCTGAGTCTTCCCCAGGATTTTGATGTCCATCCTCGGCCTGTCACTGCCAAAGGACTAGGCTGTTTGCTTCAATATGGATAGATGATGATAAAAAGGAGCCTGGACATTTTAAGCATCTCTCTGCTTAGCTGCCTGGAGGCACTTGGTCCCTGAAGGTACTGTGCAGTGGGCCTGAGCCAGGTTTGGGGAGGAAAATTGCACCATCTGGCAGATATGAAGCAGTACCATGTTGAGCCCATATGTACCTTTTGGGGTCTGGACTCCAGCACCAGGTTCGTTACTGGCTCGCTCTTTCTCTCTTACAGCTGAGGTTTGAAAAGGGAAGCAGATCAGAGCAGAAGCACTTTAACTCTTTGCTACGAAATGGAGATGGAAAGTGATAGGAGTCAACAGGAGAGCACTGAGCCCAGTACACTAGTGCTGCTGCGCTACAGCTGTAGTAAGCTGTTTGGCATTGCTTACTTACTTCTGCAATTACAAAAAAAATAACTGCAATTAAAACCATATGGCTCTTCCCCTTCAGTGCCTTGATGGGAACAGTTTCATAGATCTTGCTGAAGGGTGAGGGTGGGAAATAACTTGGGTGTTCGCTGCTGCTCTTTTTTCAACTACACATCTTAGGGAAAACCAGTTTCAAGGAGGAAAGGTTCACTGAATGCAAATAATTCCCTAGACAGAGGAGATTTTTGTTGCTTTTCTGACAGACTGGCCTCTCATTTTTCAGTATAATAAAATAACCACATCTTTTGGTGTTGGTCATTTGACATTTCCATTCCCAGCAAGGTCGCAGTGAAAAGGACATCTGGAAGTTGCAAACTTCCTAATAAATATTTATTGGGTTGGTACTTTGTCTTCAGATGTATTAAAGCAATGAAATGTACTTTGGAAATAAGACGCTTAAAGTGGTCAGTGAAAAAATGGCAACTTTTTCAGTGATGCAGTGGAAAAGAAGGACTTAGTGCAAACTTGCCCGCTGTGTTTAGCATTTTGACTGGCTTTTTGTTAGTTTGGAATGCTCCCCAAAACTGCATTACACAAAATAGACTTGCTCTCATCTGTTCCAGATTACAGGGGTGGGTGGGATCTTCAAGTTATAAAAGAAAAAAGAGTTTAAATTCCTGACTGATTAAACAAAACCAAGCCTTATATGTGGAAAAGAAGCTTTGGGTTTTTTTAACTTGTTACCTGAAATGTGCACGCTCACTAAAAATGTTGATATTTTGCAGAGTGACCAACATGTTGTACTGCTCTAAGCACAAAATGTTAAGCTGTTGAAAGTAGCACAGGTACCGCACCTTAGCAAAGGATGCTTAAGTTGCTACTCTTGAACCTAAAAACTGTCTCTTCTGCAATGTCTGAGATGTCTGAATTCAGTATCCCTCGGCAGGATACCTTCACACGTGAGAATTTAAGGGAAATGCCTAATGTTATGGTCACATATTACACAGGACCATTGTCAGTTATTTACCAGTTTAAGATTCCCTCTAAAGCGTAACCTCTAACGCTTGCACGTGCCTGAACAGAAACAACCACCCAAACCTGAAATCGCTGGAAGCCCTTGTTAGGGAGCACTTTGAAATGTTCATTTTGCTGCCAGCTTAAGCAATTGTTTGTTTGTCCCCTCTTTCTTTTATTTTGTTCAAAGCAGGGATATTTCAGTGTTTCCTCTTCTTCCCCGCCTCCATTTTCTGATTAAATTAAGTTGTACTAACTAGAAAGGATGGATTTACGTGTTGGGGTTTTGTCTTGTCTTTTAGATAGAGAGGAGTGAAAAGTGGTTGTTCCTTCTCTAGCCTATTTTGGCCTCTGTGAAAATGGCTTTTTTCTTATTTCCATTCCTGCAAATTTTTCAGTTCTTCACTGATGCTGGGATCACACGTGGGAGGAGATGGACACAGCCAAGTGGTGAAAGGTTGGTTTAAGCCAGTCAGAAAGAGGGGATGTGGGTGTGCGTGTATGCAGGGGGAAGTGCCTTGTTCTTATGTTTTTCATGGTTATTAGTTGCATAATAACTTCTGTGAGAAATTTTCCCCCTTGTTGCCAGTTTGTGTGGGTAGGTGCACGCTTCACGCCTGTGCAGAAGACCATAAAAGACAGGCAAAGATCATCCAGGAGCCTCTCGCTGGAGGTCTAGGAGTAATCACACCAGCTTCCTTCACGAAAGGGAAGCTTTGATGGAGGAAATGCATTCGACATAGAGTAGCCTACTGCTGACAAGACGTTATTTATATTGTATCAGTTGTAGGGCCTGGGGTCGGGACAATGGCCCCTGGGGTAAATCTGCATGTGTGTGTACGTATGCATTGCATTACTTGCACTTGGGCAGTGCCGATAGCGTACACCTGACCTAGAAGGTGATCTGTGGAGTAAACACTGATCCCAGTGTGCCCTTCTCCCACCTACACCAAGTGCTGTTTATCACAAAAGTGTTTTAGATGTAATGCTGGACACTTACCCTGGGGCCCATCGCTGCTTTAGTGCTACTTTTATGTCTTGACAGAAGCAGGGGAGGGGTGTGTAGACGTGGACTAATGAGTTGCAATAGGATAAATGCCAGGTAATCCCTCTTGCTGCTGCCGAGGCAGCTTAACAGTGAGAAAAGACGCAAGGAGTAAAACCTGCACGTTATAAACAACTACGGAGCACAGGGGGAAAAAAAACACCAACCCTCATCGGGCCGCAGCGAGCAGGGTTCGAACCTGCGCGGGGAGACCCCATTGGATTTCAAGTCCAACGCCTTAACCACTCGGCCATCGCTGCTGCTGGTATATATGTAGCCCGGCTGCAGTCCTTACCCATCATTCCACCGGCGGAAGTTCCCGCCCCTCATTCTACCAGGGGCCAATGGGCGCCGTCGCCTCTCCCCGCCATACACCGCCCCCCGGCCGGGCCGGGGAAGGGCCATGCCAAAATGGCCGGCGCGCCTCAGGCTTGCGCTGAGGGGAGGGTGGTGCCGGGGGAACGCAGACGTGTTAGCTGCCGCTATTTTTTATTCCCCTTTGTTTCTTCCTCCCCGGTTAGAAGAGCTCCGGTTTCCTCAGTGGCTCTGGGCGGTGCGGAGGAGCCTGAGACAGCTGAGATAAGGGCCACCTACCGCAGGGCGGTCAGGTCACTGCGCTCCGCAACGCGGGCAGCAACGCGAATAAATTTTCCGTGCAGCTCTCCAGCTCAGGAAAAATAAATGCCGGTCTCTGTGCTGCTGGGTCTTTCTACCTAAAATATAAAGGCTGTAGAGGAAAGGCGGCGGGAAGTGTTTGGAGGCACGCTTCGGTTCCCTACTGAGGATGCAGCCAGTAACTACGACAAAATACACCAACATTGCATTAATTGTTAGAGTGGTGTTACCTTAATTTCCCCCCGTTTTTATTCTGTTCTTTCAAGTATTACAAAAGTTATCACGTGACTATTATATGTAAATTCACTCACTGCAGTTAGGTTTTTTTTACCCTAGCACACAGCTAATTGCGTCAGCAGTAGTATAATGGAAATTAAATGTAACTTCACTTTATATTATAGTCTCCTACTGAGGAAAATATTAATTTTCCTTTTCTTCCTTTTTGGAGGGTGTAATGATAAGAACAACTGTGTTTCTGGACCACTTGTAGAAACAGGGACAGTCCCTTAGCTGCACGCAGGTTGTTGTGACAGTCCTTTAATTATCCCTCTAAAGTAGACAGTAAAAAGCTGGACTGATACAGAAACATCGATACTACATGTTAGTGGCTTGTTGGTTTTTTGTTTGTTTGGTTTTTTCTTGCACTTAACTGCATAGGGTTCAGTGCTACTCTTGATTCTCCTGTATGTCTTTTTGTGTTATTGTGGATACAGAAAAAAAAAAAATACAACACTATCAAACTTCATGTAGAGTTTATCATTGTGCTGTTTGCTGTGTTTTAGATGAGGAATATCTTAAAAACATGAACATATGAAATGTCCTTATTATCCTACTTTGTATCCCCCTATCCAGCTCGGTAGCTCAGCATCATCATAATCTGTGTTTAAATTGTTGGTTGTTCAATGTGCTCATACCCAAAGTGATTTGGCTTGTTTTGTGTGATGTCCGTGTAGTTTGGTATGTTTGTGTGAGGCTCTCAAAGCTGCATTATGCCTGATAAGATGCTGTCTCTATCCTATAGTGTACCTGGTTTCATATACATGAAGATGAAAAACATGATTATACCAAATTTTTACGTAAATAGCAAAGATGCGAAAAGCAGGGTGAGGAAAAGCAATGCCTTCAGTACACCACATTATAGCCAAGGGGAACTTCTTAAAGAACAGAAATAGAGGTGGAGACAGTCAGAGCTCATGTTTGTTGGTGAACAAAGAAGTATTTTTTCAGGTGTAAATGCCAAAAAAGACTTGTTGGGGCTTTTAGTACACAGAGTATTTGTGTGTGGCAGGTTTTTTTTTGTTTTTTTTTCTTTTTTTAAATTGATTTGGGGACAAGAAGCAGAGCTGTTCACTTCTACTCTAATGGATCTGCTGTACGTTTATTTTCTTTATGGAAAATAGACTACTTGAAATCTATGCAAATAATTTGTTTTAGGAAGATCTTATGAAATGCAAGAACATTTTTACTATTCAAAGCCAAAGGAAACCAAATCATAACAACACATCGAAGTTCAGATTTGGTAATACCCTTTCAAGTAAGGGTATAACTGTTCCTGAAGGGAATGAACCACAGTTCCTGGGTTTTGATTGTTTTGTTTTGTTTTTTTTTCCCCTCCCCTGGACAGAAGCTTATGCGTACGTGCTTGTGTGAGCCGACACAGGCAGGACACAGGAACAACCACAAAACCACAGATGAAAGGCAAAGAGCAAATTTAACTTGATACCTCGCGGACCAGGGAATCTCTGAAGCAGCACTTGGGCAGAGGCCCACAAGCAGGGGACACTGGCACCGTGGAGCAAGAGTCCTTGGTAGCGAGAGAGAGAGTGAGGGAATGTCCCAGCCTTCTGTTTCGCCTGTATTTCAGGGACTCAAGCAGGTGTAGTTTTCCACTGTGCTTTCATCTTCTCTGACAGCAGGGCAGGAATCTCAAGCATGTTCGATAAGGTACCTCTAAATCCATCACAGGCCTATGTTATCTAAGTGCAGACGTTCTACTTGTTGAGCACATAAGACTAAGGAACAATTAGTGTGATATATGTGTTTTCTGACACCCCATGTGCGAGTCACTTGAGCATGTTTACAATCCTCCTCGCTGATCTTCTGTTACTCTCCTGCAGTGCTATATATTGGTCTTCATATGCTTTTTACATATATTTGCCGCACAGTACATGCATGATGGATATGACTGAGATTTCCAGTCATTGAGCAGGCAATTTGATGTTTTGAGTGAACTGCTGGATATTTAAAAATCCTGGATGACTACACAAAGTCTTCACCTTCTGAATAGATGACATTTCCAGGATGAGTAAAGGGCGGTAACTTAGACTTATATTCTGGTTGTGAATGAAGGCCTTTTGCCACTTAAGGTTGTTTAATGACCTAGACATCAATGCAATAAATGGCAAGTTACCACCCGAGTCTTTTATGATACTTGCACAAGGTTAGTTTGCCTAGAAACTGTTAACAGAAAACTTCTAAATGCTCTGCATTTTGAATCTTGCCCACTTATTAAGGACAGTTTGTAAGTGTAAAAAATTCCCCTTATTTATATTAAATATAAAATATGCCTTCCCTGTTTTTCCAGATCCCTTGTTCTGTTGTTCTCATTGAAGAAACATGCCAAAAAAAAAAAAGTAAATCCATTATTAATATAATGAGAGTCATATATTTAAAAGTTCTTAAAGCCTAAATCAAAGTGGTCTTGTTTTTAGACTACAGAAACAATTCTTGCATTTAATTCTACCGAGTAGTACTTAGTACAGTGGTTTCTGAGAACTCTAGACAACTTTTTCCCGTGCTTTACTGAAAGAGGGTCTTTTTTAAAGGCTTTCCTTGACTGAAATGTTAAATACAATTCTGTAGTTAAGAAGGTTTTTTTATTTTTTTTTATTAGGATAATTCTTTTGTGAGCTGAGAAAACATGGAAATTATTACTTATCTACAGAGAGGTTTTGAGCTGCAGAAGGAAAATGCTCAAGAGAAAATAAGGAATCGGTATGTTTGTTACTACTTTACATGGGTTTGATAGCAAGCAAAATCAGTGTGAATGGTATCGTTAATGTCTGTACTATGCAAATATTTACATCACTGGAGGTCTTACGCAATTTGTTCTCTGTTCTAATAGCTGTCCCAAACTGTAATAGCACAATTCCTGTGTCTCAGGAATGAAGTTAATTGGCATCAATACTAAATTGTGGAACCATGTTTTGGAGTTTGTATTTGATCTCCTTGTCAAGACGTGTGTTTTCAATTTACTGAGAATTATGATGGAAAGACAATTATATTCTGAAGCCATGCAAAATGCAGAAAACCCAAACAAGACACAGCAAAAATAAATTAAAGTGTGGTCTCAGTAACAAGAGAACTTATTTACTTGGAAGAAAGAGAGGGGTAGTTATAGATGTTGACTGAATACAGAGCTCAGACTATACTCTGCCTTTGGATTCAATGGAAATGCCCCTCCCACCTATTAGCAAATCCAAGCTGCTTCTTTAAATGAAACTTATTTGATGTGGAAAACAAGGTTACCAGTCCAGGCTCATGAATGGGAATACCATGTCCCTTGGAGCACTGTATACTTGAGCACAGCTTTGTGCGGTGACGCAAAGATCCACAGACCCCTTATGGATTGTCCACATTGAAACCCTTGAGTGGCCGACAGCTAAGTAGGAATAACCAATACATTTCTAAGACCACTGAGGTCTGAGAGTTTAGATCTGGAGCCTGAGGGACCACTTGAGTTCGGTTGTTCTTCCTCAGGCCTTCCTTGGAAGGTGAAACCCTATAGCCTAACCATTCCAGGCCCACAGGCTTTTGCCAGGTTGCAACAAACGCAGACTTGTAAACACAGACATCTAAAACATACCTGCAGTACCCTCAGCCATGGAAACCTGGAAATAGACTCAGTGTTCCTTTTCGCTCACAATTTGTAACATCTAACTTCTATATTTTGAATTTAGGAGCCTTTATTTCCTAGCAGGACTAAGAAGAAACTTACTTTAAATGACAATTGCCTTTATTTTGTGTTCACATGAATCTAGGACTTGAGTTAAATGTGCAATTTCAGTAAAACGTAATAAGTCATGAGAGCTGGCTGCCTTGTGTAAGTGACACACAAAGTGTTTTATTTAAGCAATTACATTCAATTTAATCTTGAAAAACTCTTGTCTCTCGTTAGAGAAAATTGTTACTTGAGCAATGCTAGAGTGACCTCCAGTGTTCTTTGTGCAAGCTGCAAGTAAAAGAGCAGATAGGATGTGTTGCAGGTACCATATGCAGAAGGAGCTGTTTTAAACACTTCCGTATAATAATCGTTGAAGATGAGCAGCGATTGGAAAGGGATTAGGGAAGAATGGTATCATTTGCAGAGTGTTATTTGAATTCTAGCAGTTTGCTATGAAACTATTGTGTTTACAGGACAGGAGGAGATCTTACTACAACACAAATCACTAAAAATATTCTAAAGAAAGCCTCAACTGAAATAGCATTGCAGTGTTAACTCCTAGATAATGAGATAGGGAAACTCAACCATGTCTAAAATTGTAATTAAAACCTCGAGATACAAGCTTGAAGTAAAACCGAAACAAATTCCTAAAATGTAATAAGAATGTCTGTTGCCGAGTGCTGGAGAGCCTCTGCATGTACAGGTGTTTAACTAATAAACCATGCTATCTACTTAACATAATTTTATTTTAAAGACCTTAAAGTCCAAGATGTTTGGCTACCTTTAAGAGGCTGAGGCAATGTTAGGGGAGAGAGATCAAAAGAAAACTGGTCTCAGACAAGTTGAGTAGGATTGAGCTTTTCCAGCATTCAAGTAGGCACTTGGCTTTAGATACCTCAAGTGTCATCTTTTAGAGACCTCAGAGAGGGAGAGCCTTGCCCCCGTGGGCAAATAAGCTCACCTGTATCAGAAAGGTACGAGCAATTCTTCAGAAATACTTCTTCAGAATACAGTAGTCACTGAGCAGCCCTGAAGATGACTAGATGCGAGACTAAAAGCCTAACCAACTAACTAAAAGCCAAACTACTAAGCATTTGGTATGTCATAGGCTAAACTAGCAATGTTTATCCATGTAGATGGTTAATTTGCATACAACAATATTGCCAAAGAATTAGTTCATTATCAGAATTCATGTGTATAACATTGCTTTATGAATGTATTCTATAATTTCAGAATTTTTGAACCTATGGCACCTGTTTTTAAATGGGAATAAAAATTACAGCTGACAGCCTTCAGGAAGGATTGTGGTATTTAGAAAGTTTTCATAAACTGAGAATGCAATTTTAATATACTTGCTTTGGAAAAGCAAATTAAACAAAACCAATCAGTGCTTAGAATTTTCCTTCACGGCAGTACTAAATGTGAAGTAAAATTCACTAAAAATCCTTTAGTATATCTTATGGGCTTTTAATTAAGATTTAACTGGTCAAAAATGAGCATGGGATAACATAAAATTTCCCAATGGTTAAGTGTATTTTGGAAAGTAAATTTATCTCTCAAAGGAATCTTAAAAGTTTTATTTCTTAGTCACTTAAAACTAGCAAGATCTGGACACCGGATTAGATAACAGAGAGAGAAAAGCGTGGTTTAGGACTGTTATACAAAACAACGGTACTAGGATAGGTTTGCCCATATTTTTTCATTTCTTTATTTTCTGTAAGTAAAGATAAACAGACAGACAGACAGATACTGCAAAATCTTTAATAGAAATATGGACAGTTTAACCAACCGGTAGAAAAAATATGTAACTGATAATCAGTGTGCAAATGTCTTCTTCAGTATTAAATAATCTCTATATTATTACTGCTTTCTTTAGAAATGTAGGACTGAGCCCCAAACACTTTTAACACTTGTTTTCTTGCCTTTGTTGACCTCAAGTGCAATGTTCATTTGGTAATGTCTATTCCATCCTTTCTCATGCATTTCCTCTGTGGCCTTTTGCTTAATCGATCTCAATCAGCTTTACAAATGCAATAGTTTCAATATTTATTCCTGTTAGAAGTCTATTAATATGTTATGCCTGTGATGCTTGCAACAGAAAAGTTAGCTTCTGTCTGCTAAGGTAACAAGAAGCATTTGCAGCAACATCATTCAAACAGTCACTTTGTGCTTATGTGTAACTTAGAATATTCAAGAGTAAATTTTACATCTCCCTTGAAGAGTGTGAATGAAATGATGAATGCAACACAAACTGTGTATTACAACAGATAATGCTAGCACCACTAGACCACATCATTTCATGTTTTCTTACTGAAGAAGCTAAGGAATAAAAATAACAATGCTGCATACTGAAGTACATTTCTTCTTTATGCCTCTCATTCTGTCTGTTAGCTTTGTAGGTAATTTTAAAAAGCTGAATGCAAACCATACAATCAATTAAAAAAAATATTTACTCCAGAAAACCCTATATGGTTAAAATTTTCCATTCTGTGTGCCTAGGAATGGATTTGGGGACCAATTTCAGGTACAGAATCAGAAGTGGCTTTGTTTTGGAGCTGCTATATAATCACGCTATAGCCTGCCCCTATACCCTATTGTTACATAAACTCCCCCACGTAGTAGTTTGTTCATGCTGTGCTGTACACCCTTACTCTTAGACCACTTTACTCAAATTTTTCTATATATAATTGGCTTTTAACACTATTCCTCTGTATTAAAACATTCTGCATTTGATTTATCCTAAACTTCGGGAGTTCGTACGGAATCTCCAGTACCACTGAATAACGCTTTATGGATCATTTGCTGTTTCCATCTATCCTTTGCAAAATAGGTATATTCATGGTGTAAGATTGATGTTAAATGCATATTATTTCTGGTGTGCTTTTTTGTACACTATCCTTACAATCAGTTAGGATCATTTGGGGAACAGTGATTTATTTAGCTTTTCTCCAATTTTTTGTTACTAGTTCCATTAAGAGATATGAATGCTAAATAAAATCAAAAGCTATTATTCATCACTTATAATTCTATCCACTACACCAAATTAACTTGCCTGTGAAACAGATACTAATTTAATATGATTTTTTGCACACTCTTTGAGAATTCTCCCTAATTAAGTAGTCAGTAGAGTTGTCAAGTTTCAAGAAGTTTGCATTTCATCTTACTGTGCTTTCTGGCACAATTTATTTCAAAAAGGACCTAGGTAATTCTTTCATGACATGGGTACGTTTCCTACTTCAGAACCCTGTACTGTGCTCCTTTTCACTCTTTGTTATCAAATATGGTCAGTCCCTTCCCCTGATTTAACACCATGTTTTCTTTTTTTGTGGCTCCAGTCTCTTTGTTGGGGCTAGTATGATGGTGCTCCACTTTCCTTCTGTTTGGTTGAAAAACATTCTGACAGAAGTATACTAAAATTCCATATT
This sequence comes from Chroicocephalus ridibundus, assembly GCF_963924245.1. Taxonomy (NCBI): domain Eukaryota; kingdom Metazoa; phylum Chordata; class Aves; order Charadriiformes; family Laridae; genus Chroicocephalus; species Chroicocephalus ridibundus. The sequence continues at coordinate 35,997,011 of NC_086289.1, read as the reverse complement.
AAAGGATTGCTAGCTTGTAAAGTATTTTACTTGCTTCACTTTATTTGCTTGACTCCACATTTACAGCACCAGGATCTATTGCTAATGACTGAAACGCTATTTCTGGCATTATAAAATGCAAGAGAACTTTCAGTCAAACAAAGTGTTTAAGAATTGACACAATCCGATCTAGTAATCCTGCAGTGACATTAGAAACGTTGAATGGAATCCTGCTATCTTAATCTGAAAGGCTATTTAATGAATATTGCAGATGTTTATCTGGATAATGGAGAAGATAAAAATCCTTTCCTTTAGTGAGATTAAGACATTAATTACTGCTTGGGGGATAGCAGCATTTTTAGCACCTTTGTTATTTAAAGACAGAGCTCTGCTCTGGCTGCCCTTCTTGTGGTCTCCCTCAGATAGGAATAGTGAGTACCAATATGGTCTCTGAGACACAACTCTAATAAAACCTTCTCTGTCCTGAAACAGAGAAAGGTTCTCAAGAAATATATGTTATTTTGCTATTTCGTTTTTCTGTTATGGATAGCTGTAATTTTCGTGAATATAGAAATTATTCTGGGACTGAACTGCAGTTAGAGGATGCCAAGAACTGGAGGACCCAGATGGTTCAGGTCCCTGGTTATGATGTATGGAACTTTAAAATAATTTTAAATTTGTCAATGATGACAGAACGTGTTGCAACATAATAGCTGCTGGGCAGCTTCCATGGAATTAATTGGTATCACAAGGGGTTTTTTTATAGACATTATCTAGAAAAATTACAAAAAATTCCTGATAGTTATGTAAACCAGACTGTTCTAGTGCTGGTCCTTTCTGGTCAAGGACTTAAAGCTGTTGGCAGTATAGTGTTGAAAAACTGTTGATGCTTTTGACTGATATGTTCATTGTATGCAAACATAGCTGCAGCTTCCTGTGCATCTGTCTGGCTCCGTTCACAGATGCTTAATCAACTTATTTAAAGCAACTCTCTAAAAGAACAAAGTATGACATCTGTCAACACAAGTATACTGTAATGTGTACCGTTTGCTAATCCTCCTTATGCAGCTAAATATTAATTTAGGTGTCTGAACAGCCATGCATACCCAAAGAGAGGCATGAAATTTTATGTTGAAGCTTTCATCTAACTCTATACAGACTGTATAGAGTCTGCTTTTCCCTTTAGTCTTCAGTATATGTTCAGTAACAGTAACTTTTTTAGAAAAGTGCTATTAGTTGCACTTTAAATTTTAATGGAATTATAGGTTCAGTGTTAAGAGATTATCAAATTATGTCACCGAACATCACTGTAGGTGTCAGTGCAGCCAAATGTTTAATTGCATTCTTATTTTTAAGCAAATAATCCTAGTAAATTTAGGCATGCGTGCAGTGCATTACTGGATTTGGGGCCTTTTTCCTTAATGCACTTTTACCAGATTTATTGGGTTTTCTACAAAAACCATGTTCCATGTTTCTACTTGCAACTGGTTTATACACAAACTTAATACATTTTTATGAAAACAGAAACAAGGTGAGTGGATAGGCAAATACCTCTGATGTTGCAGGTAAGTGGATATGCTTTCAAAATCTAAGTATGCTAAACATTATCTGAAAATGCTACTCTGTGTGACAAAAATACCTCATGATAGGATTATTAATTAGACCTGGCTTTCACACTGCATTTGCCATGCTGTAAATAAAGAGTAACATGTTTACCACCTATATGAAAATAAAGTACGCTCCTAGCTCCCATTCTGTATTGTTTGACTTTTGTCCCTATTCTGAGCACAGATTCTAGACCCTATGTAGGTATGGAGACCTGATTTACTTCAAAGAGTTCTTCCCTTTTATATGGTTCAAATCTTAAAATGCAAAAGATTTTTTTCCATTTTTCACTTCACCATATTTCTCCAGTTTGACAGATCTCCCCCCAAATATATAGAGTCTATTTAATAGTTGTAATTAAAACCTGTGATTTTTGTTTTGTTTTACAGGCTATTTTTCTCATTGTCTTTCCACAAATAGAGGAATTATGATATTGGGTAAAACCAGTATGTGCATCTAGTGCAATATCCTGATTTTTGTTAGTACCTCCATATTGCCAGATGCTTTAGAAGAAAGCTTAAATGAGATGATAATGGGCAATTATGAAAAAAAATCCTCTCATCGAAAAAATCTCCCTGTTGATCAGTAGTTGGCTTAACCCTGAAACACACATTTGTGCCTAAACAGAAAATCTATTTGTAGTATTGGCAGGTTGCAGGTACCCTGGGTAAATGACCACTCTAACTTTAATTCCTATTAAGTTTCAGTGATAGATTGTAGCAATAAACCATTGCAATTCTTTATATATGTAAAATCAAATACGTTGCAGATTTTGCATTATAAGGCCTTGAATGTAGAAAAGCTAAAACTCAGATGGAATAGATGCAACTTTTTTTATTCTTTAAAGTCAGTTTACCATGGGTCTTTCAGCTCAACGTCCTCTTTGTTTCAAACTAAGCTCCTACATATACATTGTTATACGGTAGTAAAAGACCTACTAATTACACCTTTACTGTTAGCATTTTTCTTGTGCAGAAATCTATGGTATACAATACTAGCACTCATAGTTAAAAGTTTGATTTTTAGATGTCTATATTGTTGACAATTTCTGTCGCTGGTGGGCTGCATGTGGAGAAACACAGTGGTAAGGTGCTCGTGTTGAATTGTCTGAGAAGCTTGTGATCTTCATGAATATTCTAATCTTTTTTTGATCTTCGGTTATTCTCACCCTTATAGCCTACATTTCCTACTTAAGAAAAATATTCATAGTGAAAATTTCAAAAGGTAGTTTAAAGAAATAAACCTCAAGCAATGGAAGTCTTGAGATAAGTTTTTTCTCTTTGTGTGGATCCCAAGACCTAAACATGGGTTCAAGAACTGCAGGCACTGCTGCTTCATTTCTGATGCTAATGGTGGTATGATTAATTTTGCAATTTAAGCTTCCAAACTGCTAATTTCATACTGCCTGGCTTCTCAATAGTAGTGGGAAGTAGTGCCTTGTAAGCAGGCTGTTTTTAGAGTTTTCTCTTTAAGTAATATTATCTATTGTTTGTATAAAATTATAGCTTATGGATTCAATTACAGTTCTGACAAGTTTGATTAAATAATAATGTACAAATGTGAAATATATTAACTCTGCTCAGTACTTCCATTAAAAGTAAATAAATTAGTAATGCAACTAAAATCAGAAATTACTGACATTACTTACAGGTAATAGTTGAAGGCAAATGGACAGCCAGAATATTGCAATGTGCTGTCTGTAAAAGAAAAAAATCAACTTTTATTTCTGAAATGAATCAAGTGACAACTAGCATCACAAGTTATTGTAGAAGTGTGAAATTTTGTTAAAGATTTTTATTTTAAAATTTCCTTTGGCCTAGTGTAGCCTAAATTATTTAAGCAAATATGATGACACCTATACTGGTGGACACAGGGGTAAGCCTAAGGTCCTGGGTCTGGTCACACTGGCCATGCCCTGATGCCATACTGAGGATAGATTCAGGTGCTCACCAGTTACGACTCTTTGACTTGCCTTCTGTGAGAATGAAATCCAGGTACATGAGATGCGTGAAACCCCGAAATTAATCGGCCAGGGTCCTTACCTGATCACAGACCAAGACCGGGATGACCTACAGATTGTGTCCACCCAATGCAGATATGGATACCTTGTTTGAGTCAAAATTTGATTTATTTTTATGGAGACCTTGTTTCATTGGAAATTTGATTTATTAAAGTTCCAACGTGCTTTGCCAGAAGGGCTGGGTCTGACTAGGTCTAGCTCTCATTCAAAGCAGTGAAATTCTATTCAGAGCCCTATAGCAGAGCATACAAAAGCAGAACCTTGCCTTGTGAACCAAAGGAAAAAAAATCACGATCGTTAGTAACACAGACAGAAAAAGCTACCACCTGGAAAAATAGCTTGTGTCGGAGTGATACATGAACATAGACATAAAATGATTTAACTTAAAAAAAACCAAATAGGTTTAGTGCACATTTGTATGTCGAATTCTCACAACCACCACTGGGAAGTAATCTGACAGGAACATTTGCCAATAGTGGTGTCTGTGGAAAAGTCATTTTCTGCTCCCAGGAGGCCGAAGCAGCCTTGTGGCAGCAGGCCTTCCCACACGCGTGTTTCGAAAACGGCTCTCTTGGTAGGCAGACAGCCTGCAGAACAAGAGCTGTTCATCACACAGTGTAAAAGAAGAAATTTTGCTGACTGAACAGCAGTTTGGCGGGCAGCGGGTGAATTAAAAGAGAGAGATTCCCTCACGGATGACCCGTGCGGAGGGCGAGGGGGAAGCTTCTCCTCGGCTCACGGCCCGCCTGCCGGGGGCGCGCGCGCAGCCGTCGTGCCGGGGCGCGGCGCCAGCGCCACCTTCCCGCCTCTCCTGTCAGCGGGGCTGCGGCCCGGGCGGTCCCCCCGCTCCCCCTCGGCTGCCGGACGGAGCGAGGTGAAGAGCAGAGGGCGGCAGTCGGTGGGCTTCCCCCTCCTCATACCCGCCCCCGGTGCGGGTGGGTTTTCGTGCCGGCCTCAAGTCATGGGGTGAGAGCACCCGTGAGGAAAAGGGGCAGAGAGGGGTGGGAAGGGGGGGCGCTGGGCACGTTAGAATGTAGGTTGTAACCAGAACATGTGTCTTCAACAGACTGTTGGGACACTCAGCATTCCTTCACAATGAATTTGGGAAGACTCAGGGGCAAAAAAGGGGTATATGAGTGTCCCCTCTTGCTGAAGAGAGAATGTGGCCCAGAGAGGCATTTCTAGGTAGTCTAGCATATCATGAACCTGGTTGCATTTTGCTCAGAGCTGTGTTGGGATTTTGACCTGACTTCTTGTGCCATGAAAGGTATGAGAATGTAAGTAGGCAAAAAATGTGTTTTATTAAAAATAGAGGGGTTTTGACAGACGTCTTTTAGCTTAGAGTCTTCTGCTTTCAGCCATCTTGCCAGGAAAATGCATGCACTCACCTCTGCTGCCCTGTTTCTGTCTCATTGGTACAAACATCCCCTCAACCTTTACCAGCAACTGCCGCCAGAAAATTTGAAAGTGCTTTCAGGGCCTCTTGTAACAAGGTTCTTATTTTTATTGGTTTGGGATGGCAAGACTCTTGTTCAAAACCTACCAATTCTGACTGCAGCCCTGAAGTTACCAGAGCTTTTGAAGTAGTCCCTCTGAACAAGCACCATGAATTGGAGAGAGACATGGAGGGAAAGGTAGGTTGGGAGCAGGGTTTTGTTTCCTTTTGCTATTGGCTTTTTTTTTTTTTTTTCTGTTGGGTTAAACCTTGTGATATTCCGTAGTGGACATGGTGCTTGGTTTGTTCATTTTGTTTTAAAAAGTGAAGAATAAACTTTCTTAGTATGAGAGAATGAAATGACTCCAGCATATACAGTTCTTGTAATTTGTCAGAGGAATTGACAAACTGCTGGCCTGTAAGATGCTATTGAATTCTATTAGTACTGGAACAAGTGTTCACCTAACTTGTAAATTTAATAAATTTAACAAAAAAGGCAGAAATCTTTGAATGAAGGAGTAACTTCATCTATCTAAAAATACACTTTTAAAAAAATAAATATAATTATAGAACAAGGAAATTAAGGTAGATCTCTAATAAGAATTTCATTATTACTTTAATGCAGTTTTCACAGTGAAATGGCTGTTATTTCTGTGGTGAGAACTTATTTTTCTGTGTGTGGGCCATTGGAATGGATTGGATTGACCAGCAAAACATGGCACAAAACCAGATTAAAACTGCTCAGTGAAGTTACTGAAAGATGGGCTAGGTGTAGAAGTCAGAAGATTAAATTTAGCAAGATGTAAAGTTATGAGATAAGGAGTTATAATTAGTTAATAGAGAGCAAATGTTATAAAGGTTTGGACAAGGTTACATGAAGGCTATTAAGGAAATCTGGAAGACAGGAAAAGTATAGTATGTAGTAGTTTATGGTAATCCATATCATTAACATATTTTTAGATATTGTGTGTGGTATATTTTAATGGTTCTTAAGAATTGGTGCTGTAGTGGTATTTGCAGTGGGTACTGCATAACTTCAAAATTTGCAGTGCTTTCCTGTAATTACATGTGCCTACCACTTCAAGTGTTTTACAAGTGACCTATCAAACCCAAGTTCGAGTGCAAAAGCTTTATAACAACAAATCAATGGGAGGATTTGTATGGTTGGACTCGATGATCTCAAAGGTCCTTTCCAACCATGAAGATTCTATGATTTGTTAAGATAAAGACAATTTAGGAATAATCCAGGTGCCTGAGCGTAGATTTCTAGAGCTATTTTAGCCACTTACAGCCTCATAAAGCATCCCCATATCCAGCCCTGGCATATGTGGGTGAAGTCTTTGGGAGACCTGCAGTATCCTACAATATCTAAAATGGCAGTATCTAAATGCAGCTGAATCCTGTTCCTCATTTGATAACGTAAATGACAGGACAAATAACTTTAAATAAAACTAGCATTTTCCACCCCGCTCTTTAGTGTACCTCTTAAAATACAGGGGATCTCTAGTAATTTACTTCATAAATGAAGCACTGATGTAGTTACAAAGATCTAATGATTAAAAAAGTGTAATAGAGGTTGTCTATATAATTCCACTTGTATATATTGAATCTTGCAGTTAAGTGAATTGCATTTTTGTTTGTTCCTAATTTTCAAATAACATTCTTGAAGTAAATAAGCGAGCTGAGACATACTAACTGCACTTAATAAGATTTAGGCTCGGATTGCATCACATAGTTTTAATACAGTGCTCAGAAGATTAAATCTTTCCTAGTCCAGCAGCTTTCTTCTCTGGCTATTGCTATTTATGCCTTCAAAATTCATGAGTTGAAGGTGAGCAAAGAAAGGATTATCTTTCAAGGTTGAACCTTGAAAAAATTTTGAGGAATGAATTATGAATAGTATTGTGAGTTTAACATGGCAATACTAGGTACATTTCCCCATAATAAATTATTATATCATCTAGAAAAGTTTGCTTAGTTTCTATGAATAATATTTGATGCTTTTGCAGGGGAAGGAAATCTTCTTTAAGATTTTCAAATCTTTTCCTTCTGTGCAGGTTTAAGTGCATAAGACGGTACTGAAACCAGTTGGCCATTGCACAACAGGGCCCAAATGTGATGTTTTCTTTTTTTTTTTTTTTTTCATTCCTTCCAGCTATTTCAGTACTGTCTCTTATGTCTCTCCAAGTCTTGGGAGTCTTGTTTTTTTCCCCTCACCTGTGAGTAGGCACAATATGTACTCATTCCTCAGGTCTCCCTTTGTGGTTTGTGTTTGTTTGGTTTTTTTGTTTTTGTTTTTTTTTCTTTTTTTTTTCTTTTTCCTAGTTGAGCCTTTCCAGTGCTCTTAGCTGGTGTCAGATTACCTCAGCCTTCAGGCTGTCGGTGCCCTTTTTACTTCCAAATCAACTAAAAATAGCCAAACTGCTGTGGCTGAAATTGTCCAAAAAGAAAATTCAGCCTGACACATGGACCTCATACAAATTTTCAGACTGAAAGTTTTAAGATGGTTAAGATTTTAAGCAGCAGAATAGAGTCTCTAGCAGAACTGATACAAGTATTAAGCAATTTAGGCCTTTTCAGAGTTTCCAGAGTTTTTTTTACATGAGCGCTATTGCATACTACACTTCAGGGTACTCAAATTTGCTAAAATAGCAAATTAGCAAAACTTTCCTCATGTCCATTTCTGAAATGGCTGCCTTGGTGGAAGATCTTACAAATGTGGGGTTATCTATCTGGAAATATGTTTTGAGTATTTTATGAAGGTAAATGAAAGAGGTTGTCATGTACAGCATTATTTGTATGAAATTTTATGGAATATACATTGCAACTATATTTGAGCAGGGTTTTACAGTAATGGCCTTTGCTTTCCTTCTTCCCCATTCCCTCTCATGTTCAACCTAAACCTTGTTGATTTCTGAGGTGGCTTTGCCATTGACTTCAATGGTGTCTGATTTAGGGTCTAAAAGCTCAATGTCAAACTATGTTTGCAAGACCGGGAATGAGCTTGGGGTTTCTTTAAGTGGTATTTTCAGTAGCAAGTTGTCAGTGAAGTCAGGAACTAACAGTTTAGGAGGAGGTCCCGAATGGGTACTGCCCTCCCCATTTTGACTCTTTTCCCCTCCTATTTTGTTTCTCATAGACTAGGAATGACAGGCAACCATTTGCAGTCTCACTGTCAGTGCCTCTGGAGTCAAGCTGCATCAAAGTAGTTCTTCACAGAGCTGTTTCTAGGATCTCTTGTTAGACTCGTGATACAAAAGGTAAGATTGAAGAGGAATGAAGGTAATTTTCCACTTAGTGAAAGTATATGAAGCTGTGACTGGAACAGTAGCTGCTTAATCAAACAAACGCCTCAAAAGTTTGAGTTAAAAAGCTGGTTTTCTTAACAAACTTTCTAGAAAAAGAACTTTTAAACATGACTTTTTAAATGCTCTGAATATTTTAAATCATCACAATCTTGTTATTTGAAGCTAGTAGCCAAAGTTGTGCAATGTGTTTGCGTATTTTCCAAATATGAAAAAACATATGTGGATATTGGAAAAGGAAGGATAAAATGTTGCATGGATGCTGTTATTTTAAAAAGTTTAATTTACCTCCTGGTACTTTTGCATCTAATGCAAGGAAGGTTTATGTAAATGTATATTTACTCCCCCAGTGTTGAAAATACTGAATTACTGTACAAGGCAATTTTATACATTTTTTTTTTATTTTAAAATATAAAAGGCACTTGTTTTTAAGTGAGGAGTAATGGAGAGCTATTACATTCAATATAACACTCATCATATTTCAAAAACTTTATGCACACAAAGACAGTTTTCCATTATGTAAAATCCATTTTTGGATTCCTCTTATTAAAGACTAGAGCTATGTTCAGAGATAGTGAAGCCCAAAAGACATCCAACAGCAAAGAATTGGGCCTGGTGACAGGCATTTAGAAAAATTATTGCTGTTCTCTCCTATTCCTAATCAGTTGGTCTATGTGGGAAAACTAATCCGCCTTGGAACAAAGTTTGGTTGTTTTTGCATGGGTGGTTGGTTTGTTTTTTGTTTTGGTGAGTGTTTTTTTTGGTTGGTTGTTTTTTTTTATGGTTGCTCTTTAGCTAATTGCTTTTGAGCTGGAATGACAGCGGAGGCCAAAATGGGCAGGAATGTTTTTAGTATTTATTTCTGAAGCTGTTTCACCAGAAATGATACATCAACCAAGTGGAGATTTTCTTCTGAGCCATGTTTTGATATGAAACTGATTGTCTGAGTTGATAGAGGAAATAGGGTGCCGTGCAGCACTAGGAACCTCATTGGAAGAATTAATCTGCATGTCAGAAGTCTGTCCATGTATACAGGCTTGGCATGGTGGGATTATGGTTTTGCTTAAATACTGTTTTTCTGTCCCCTGTTTTTAGGTCATGCTTTTGTAGGTGAGAGCTAGCTAGCTAGCTGCTTGCCAGCTTCCAAAATGATGCAGTTTCTGAGAACCATTTTTCTTTTATTTTCATGCATGTCTCAAATTTAATATATACTTAAGAAGTATCAATCACATGCTACCCTTAATTTTGCAGTTGTTTTGTACGTATATGTAGACAACAGGGAAAAAGATTTATACTGTTTGGGTCACTGGACAAAACAATTAGTGCAAACCTTTATATCAATTTGAAAATAATTACATAAAATGGTACGGGATGGTGAAGAATCCTGGGGTAATGCACGGGTATGAAACAACAAAATCAGTTGACAGGAGTAGCAGCTCTGCAAAGAGAAGGCTAAGCCACATTTTTTTTACGTCATTGCAACTGACTAAGAGACATTTGTTAAGCAAAACAGTGTAGTATAATGTTGCAACAGGTAACCTTTAGCAAATAACAAAAAGGGGAAATGAGGGGATTGCATTTAACAAAAAAAAATAATTAAAAGTATTTTAGCAGCACATCATGGAATTTTTTGTTGTCTTTTTTTTTTTTTAATGAGTTGAACAATATCCTATTTTTAGTGGAAGGTCAACTTGAACTTTATTTAAACAGAGTCTCTGTTTCTGAATAGAGATAAGAACACTTTAAAAGTGATAACAAAGGGGAGGGCTTGGAGCCAGACCTTCTTAACCTATCGTTACCAGCACAGGATAGCCATCCACGTAGGAACTGTACGCTAAAATAGAGTGGGGTCGTTGTTCTGTGCTCGAAGTGCATGCAGTGAAAATAGCACAGAGACTCATGTGGCAGGATTTTCTTTCTTTAAGAATTTGAAACGGGTCCAAAGAGTATTAATGAAAACCTTTTCTTTGTGAATAAAATGCTGCCATCTGATGTCGCACTACCTTCTTTTTTTGTCTTTTTTGACGTAAATGCTTTTCAATATCTTAAATATTACGACTGCAGTTCCGAGACCAAAAACTCCAGTACCTGCAAAAATGTACCTGGAAGAAGTGCTATGGAGATAAGATTTGTAAAGCATTTCTAAACCAAGTAGGATTTTTTGATTCTGCGGTCACCCGTAATGGTATTTATGCGTTTGAATTTCACAGATATCAATGGAATTATTTAGTTTACTGCTAATATAGTGAGAGCATTGTCATGTTCAAAAGTTTCCATGGTTGCCCTTAAGCGGAGCCACTTGCTGTGGGTGTAGGCTCAGGCAGAAAACAAACCTTTTTGGATAGCTCTTCACTGAAAAGCAGGGTCTGGTATGCTAGTGCAAAGCCAAAAGTTCTGTAGCTGGTCAGGCTGTAAGATTCACACCTCTGCTGGAACATCTCCTAGAATTTGTCACTGTGTCACAACTGGCTGGAAGTGCGTGCATTGAACCAAGGCAGTAATTTTGATAGTATGTTTAAGGGAGAAGAATGTATTAGCAGACCTTACTAAGAGTAAGAAATACTAGTATCTGGGTAACTTTGATGCGAGTATGGAAAGTGATTTTATATTCTTTAGATTTATAGTGTTAATTGTTTTTTTGGAAATGCTTTACTCTTCTTAGCCTGTTCATTGGCCTCAGTTAAAGAAAGTGTCAGTAAGGTGCTTAAGTGACTAGGTGGTTGCATCCCAGCACTTCATCCCTGATTCTGCCACTGGTGTTCTGTGTGATCTTGAGTAAATAATTTTTCCTCTGTGATTCTGTTTCCTTATGTCACATTGGAAGACGACCTCTGCTTGAAAAAGTTCTTTGATGGAATGCGCTGTAGAAAAAGTAGGCATGACTATTACAAGGAAAAGAGAGCATGTTTTGAGTGTTATAGCCCTGGGAAAAATCTTCATTTGCTATCTCACAGGACGTCAGAAAGTCTGCACGAGACACGTTCATTGAGATGTAATGCTTTCACCATCTCAAACTTTTTTTTTTTCTATAAACCTTAGTTAAAGCTTTTCATGCCATTAGGTCAGTTCATAACCTATTCCGTGTCATGTGGATTTTCTGGTATCCAGTAAGAACTAGGCTTACACTGTATGTTTTTCCCTGATAGATTCATTATAAGGGATGATGTAGGATTCTATCTATGTCAAGAACTATGTTGAAGAACCTGGTGGAAATCTTGTGTCCTTGAGAATTTCAGCTGCTTTTCAGATGTGGTTAAGTTGGCCAATGGATTAAAAAAGTGCTCTAGGGAGAGAGTAGACACAGAGGGAAATGAAAGGGAATGTAAGAAAACCTCTTTGTTTTCTTTTTTGCTCTCAGCATTAAAAATGATCTTCCGGTTACTTCACTGCAAATCTGCACCTAAATGCAAAACCTGTTTAAAGAAAGTAGCCTTCAGTGAATAAATGTGATTAACAAATCTGAATCTTGCTACCTTCTTCAGTTCTCCAGCTCTTCTTTTTTTTGTGGTGTCTTTGCACTGACAGACATGTTTCCTGTTACTAGTGACAAAATATGAGGTGGTTAGTGTAATCTGTCAGCTTTATATGGAAATTTAAATAATTGGGCAGGTGCATTATAGGTTTTCCCTGGCGTTAAATGGGCCAGATCCTTCCCAGGTGTCAGAGAAGTATTGCTCCATTCCAGGGCATGGTCTGGCCCACAAAGTACAGCTGGTCTTCAAGCAAAAAGAGTCCATGCTGTTGTATTGCAAGTAGAACTAGTACATTTTAGCATTCTGAACATCTTATGTCATATATCAGCTAGAGGATTAAAGAAAAATGCAGTGACTGGTTTTGTGACTTCTATAAAACCTGATTTGCACTTGCTGTACTGACTGTAGCAAAAGGACTAACAAATTTTATTCCCAGAGCGGTGGTGTCACTGATTGATGAAGCTATATAATAAATATTAAAAGTAAGAACAAATAATAAAACGTATTCTCAGCAATGTTTCACGTCTTGGAAGTCCTCAGGTGTCCTGTCCCTGTGTATCTTGTTTAAAAATACTAATTCAGACCACACTGTTTTAATATTTTTTTCTTGCCTTCCTTGTTTTTCAGAGGCAATAGTCCTGTCCATTTTATGAAATTGATAGGATAATGTATTGTATGTCAGTGTAGAGTAACATACAATAGAAAAAAAACCAAAACAAATTTGGTGCCAAGTTACGCGGTAAGAGCCTTATGAATCCCTTTGCTGTCCAGCTCAGAAGCCTGAGACTGAGTCATTGCCTGAGACAGAAGTTGGCATACAATCAGAATGTATGGGAAAACAATAGCTATGCTGAAAATTATGAGGATAAGCACCAGAAGTATCAGTAATGACATGTTTCATGTCATCTAAATGTTCCAAAGCTTTTTAATTTTAAATTTTTTTGACATATTTGTGCTCTAGTATATAGCTTTAAGGATGCCCATCCCCCTGCCACCCCTCCAGCAGCCACTGTGTCCTGTCAGTCATCCTGAAATACACTGGAGAGCTTGTCAGGCAGTCCGTTGCAGATGCCTCAGAAGCCAAATAGTGAGCCATAGCAGTTGCACTGAAGTTCCTAACACAAGGAAATTACATAGACAGTTGCTTTAGTGCTGAATATGGACCATTTATATTCTAGGATAGGTGAGTGATGTGCTATTGGCTTTCTAATGATCTAGCAGGAAATGGATTCTAAAGATAATGTTTTCTAATTTATGCAGATTATCTTTGGTTCTGCTTTCTGACACTAATTAGTTTATCTATGTCTGTATACAGTGTACTTATTGTTTAAAAGCTGCAGGTACTATGTTCGCATTGTATTGCAGATGGATACAAACTTTGACTGTTTTTCCTGTGTCTTTTTTTCTTACACCAAAAGACCCAGCAGTTTCAGTTTGCACAGTCTGCTGAAAAGACAAAATTCTCATTGTCTTAAAGTTTGTAGCACTTGGTAGGAGTGTGCAGGTGGTTGCTTTTCTGGCTGTTCTGAGACAGAACTGTATCTTGTGACACATGCTTAACATCCTAAGTGTTGTAAGAGCTGCTGGTCTACAGTGCTGAAATTGCCTACTGTAGAGGTTAATTTAACTGAGTGCGAGGTTATAGCAGCCTTTTACCAAAATATCTTGCAGTCAAGATCCCTGCTGTAATTAGAGGCCATATCATACTGGAGTAGACATATGCATTTTAAAAAAACAGAAGATGGACTGCGATTCTCATTTTTTCCTGAGGCAAGCACCAAAATTTGTTGTCCTAATGAAGATGATCTGGAAGGACAGAAGTTCACTTTCTAAGTGGAAATATCAGAGAAAACCCCAGAATGATCTTTACTGGCTGCCTATTTTTCTATCGCCTATTAGAATCATAGAAGCATAGAATGGTTAGAGTTGGAAGGGACCTTGAAGATCATCTAGTTCCAACCCCCCTGCCATGGGCAGGGACACCTTCCATTAAATTAGGTTGATCAAAGCCATTACTCTTGCTTTGATTTAAAAAAAAAAAATCCTGTTTAAATACTGATTAGTTAATATGGTAAACAACAGTAAGGAGATCCAGGTAAGTTAAAAATACGTAGTCATGTAATCAAAATAATTTAAGATTTTGTAGTCTTCACTGCATTGGCTTGCAAACTTGTATTTGTATTTTGGCTGCTTTAAGGAAGTTTCAGCAAGTATTAGAATTTTACTTATTTTTTTTTTTAAATAAACCCCAAAACTAGAATCAGTGAGTGAGTCCTGAAGTAGGTTATTTATACCTTAGAAAACAATAGAAATTTTCAGAAACAATCATTTTTGCGATTGACTTTCAGGTAACGATATGTTACGGGCCTGACCCAAGGCTAAAAAGCTACTGTTGAGTTCAAAAGCTGGTTGAGCCAGGGCTCAAGCAAAGAATAAAAATGCTTGTGTTAGACAATATGCTAAAAAAAAACCAAACCAAAACCAAAAACAACCCAAAAACCCAGAAAAGGGAAAGTCACAGCACATGGATTCACATCTTTCTGATCTGTAAAAATGGGATTGTATTTGTAATGCTTCCCAAATATGAGACTGCTCAGTGGTAGGATTCTGGAGCACAGTGATCTCTAGTAAGAGGAAGTGACTAGAATTACAACTACATTTTTATCTGACAAATTTTAGAAAAGATCTGATCGCTGTAGATGACCTGTAGTATAGGAAATTGTGCTGAGACAATGGGGAGCAGCGCTTGCTGCAAGCAGCAAAGGTTTTATTTCCCTTCTATCAAGGAATTGAGGGGAAGCCACTGTGAAGTTAAAACATGAGTGTATCTGTAGAAAAAATAACCTGAAAATCATCTAGTGATTTCTTCAAATCTCAGTAGAAGCATGAAGTGCTATCTCCATCTAGTTTTTACCTGTCCCCTTGCGACTGATAAATGTCTTAACCAGAAAAAAATTCACAGCACAATCGATACTATCTATTTGCAACTGTTGTGATGGATTCCAAGAAGTACTTGTATACTGGGAGGCTTGTGAAAACATCAAAGATAAGGGCTGTGAACCAGCGATATCATGTGATTTTTTTTTTTTTTTTTTTTAATGTGACTAAAAGGCACATTAATTGAGGTGTTGGTTAAACATTTAGAGAACCAGTGAATTGGAGATGATTAAAAAAAACAAACCACCAAACTGTCTTTTCAAGAGGACGAAATGATGTGGTTTGATGCAATCTCAGTGAAGCTGGAGGAGAGTATCTTGTTGAATTCAAAGGCCTTCTGATTCAGGGGTGGATACGGCAGAAATAGGTTTTCAGCAATGAGGGTGCTTCTCTGCTGTATGTTGACAGGCTGCACCAGCATGCTGGCAGGTAGGCACAGAAATGACACACTTTGCCAACACTGCAGAGTCAAACAGCACTATTGCTTTATTATGGGAGATGTGGTTTAAGAAGCCATTAAGTAGCCATGCAGTTTGGAATTGAAGCTAACTGGAAGAGCAGGGATGTGAACTGACAGACACTTGTGGCTTTCAGAGCAAATTTTTAGTACTGTAGGAAAGCTTACTTAAATGGGTTAAGAAGGATCTCCAGTTAATACTTGCTATCTTTAATTCAAAAGATTGTGTGGAGGTCTGAGTATCGGTGGGAACCTGTCTTCCAGGTTACTGATAGCTCCCTTGCTAGTATAGCAAATGTTGCTGGAAATAACTATATGGTTGTTCCTGTAAGAAAGCTTGAATTTTAATCTACTTTGCAAACACAGAACCTTTCTGAATATTCATTGTTCAATAAAATGATGCAGTTAATAGGTGTTGGCCCTTTGAGATTGCATTTTGTACTAGACCTCTCACTGTTGAGGTTTACAGACTTTACTTACATCGTTATATATTTAGTGTATGTCCAAATAGTTATATGGTTGAGAAATTGGTTTCAGTTTTGTTTTTAGTTTCCATAGATATCTGATGGGTATTAACGGTAAGAACCACTACAGACAAAGTGAATAGTAAAAAAAGAGCCTGCTTGTGTGAGTACAGAGTGGGTATGTCTTTGCCCTGAACTGTACGAATAAACTCTTGTTGCAGAGATCAGTTCACCAAGGATGTTGTGTGCACAATGTAAAGAAATCAGGAGGTGTTGCACTTTCACAGTGACCTAAGTTGTTGCATGAAGCCCTGTGGGTGATTGTGAATTTGTCTTTTAGTGATTCCTCCACCAAACAGCAGATGCAAAGGGCCTTCCTTATTTCTTGTTTTGTTGCAAGATATACGGCATATTATCAAGAATTGATTATAATATTTGTCTTTTTTTTTTTCTTTCAATTTTATGGTTCTGTAAAGACTAGATGGTGTCTAAAATATAGAGTCAGGTAGAAGCTATGTAAAGCTTTTGTCCTGAAGAAGTCATTTTGTTTTTTAAAAAAAAACAAACAACCACAAACAAGCCCAACAACAAAAACCAAACAACCAAACACAACCCACCCCAAAAACCCAAAAAAATCCCCACATACCTAAAATATTTTTTAATGCTTCACATTTGAGGCATCTTTCTTAAAAAAAGAATGTTACTGAGATATTAAGATAATGTGATAATGGTGATCTAAATTATTGGATTGTTTGGGTACATATGGTACAGTGCGGCTTTGTAATCTTAGAAAGTCATTGTTAGTTTTCAAAAATCTCATTGGCATTAAAACTGAAATGAGCAAAAGCTGAGCTTTGAAACAACAAAACCAGACTTAGCAGGAAAGAAGGATAAAGGGATTATGTTAGTATTATTTTAAGCCAGTACCCCAGACAAGGTAGTTGCCCGTTATTTCTTGCCTGTATGAAGCTCTCCTTATAAGGTGCAAACAACTGAATACTCCTGTGGAGGTAAGAAATAGACATAACTACTTAACAGAGACTTGCCCTCATTGGCAGTTTTTTAGAGGTGATATCAATGTATATAAACTGGTTTCACACTCTGGTTGCTTTCTCAGCTACAAAGGGATAAGGAGAACATAGTTCTACTTACTCAAATGTAAGCATTTAAATATTTGTGAATACAGATTATTTAAATGACGTAAGCAATTTTGTAAACCGGTTCCAGTCTTGGTCTCAGTGTGTATGCATACCATGTTGTACTCTTACCAGTTGGATTGCATGCATGGTGCCATTGCACTCAAACTAAAAAAAACAAAACAAAACAAAACAAAACAAAAACCCAACAATAAAAAACAACCACCCCAAACCCTCAAAGAAACCAAAGGGGAAAAAAAAAGAAAGAAAAAAAAAAAAAAGAGGTAAGGACTTTAGTTGCAACCCTGTCTTTCCAGGTCACTTCTGTGTGGGCAACTTTTATTGTGTATAAGAAGACTCTGAAAGTGGTACATGTAAAACTCAGGTATGCAAAACAATTGTTTATTAATTGATAGGCTTGAAAGCTAGAACTGATAAATCACCAAACCAAGCGTTAATATTCCCTCTGTTCCCAGTGAGTCAGATGAGGAAGGTGCTTCTCTGTAACAGGCTGATCCTCGATGATACAGATTTGTTCTCTTCCAGTTCTCCTTTTTCTCATCCTGTAGGATTTTATACCCTTTCATGCAGGTACTTTTCCTCTTGATTTATTGAGCTGCTAAATATTACTATCCTGACAAATCTCTGCATTTTTACTTTTTTTTTTAATTAAAAAATGTAAAAAAGATTTGCCAGATTCATGAACAGTATGTACTTAAATGGATGCTAGGTAGGGATACTGTCCTCTAACATCTATCATAAGCAGTTCTGGATGCTGGAGAAGTATTGGAAGAATGAACCATAGGAAATGGCTGGGCTTGCGTGCCCTCTCTAAATAGCCTGACTGTAACAAACATACTGGGCTAGATGGACTGTTGATCTGATTCAGTAGGACATTTATTATGTTGAATGTGCTTGTAGATATTTTGAGTTCATTGACTTTTGATGTCTTCTGTCTCTTGTGGTTCTCCTTGCTCTGAAATTCTGAAAATGTTAGCTAAGAAAAGTTTGGAAACAAAATATTTTGCCTTCTGGGAGCATGCCCTAACCACCAGCCCGTACTGCTGTGTTTTCAGCCTGTTTTGTTCTGAGCTCAGTGAGTAAATAAGTATTTTACATTGAGTAGAACAGAACCAGCAGAAGATATTGAGGCATCCATCTGCAGTGAGGCTTTACAATTTGAATTAACAAAAGGACTGCAGTCCTTTTCCTGACTAGTAGTCACCACTTGTTTCTGAAGCAGTAAATGATGAGGGGGCTCACGTTCCTTCAAACAGAGCGTTAAGTTAAACTGGGGTATTTCAAAACTGTGGGAGTATCCTACCTTTTGATTCATTGGACAGAAAGAGAACCACTGACACTGGCAATTTTGGGAGTCTCAGATTTTATTTTCTTGGGGTTTGTAACAAGTATCTAAAAGCTAAATGTGTAAAATATGGCCAAATAATTTGTATTGACATTTCTGGAGTTCTCTTCCTTCCATGGAAACTAATAATAGAAAAAGTATAATTCTGGTTGGTCTGATCTCAAGTTTTATTAACTTTATTTTTTGACTTGGAATTAAAACTGAAAAATTAGTTCTTTACATGTGCTATCACCTGACTGTATGCAGCTGAATCTGTGGGAACTTAAGGCTGCAACTAGTATAGCTTGTAATAAAAGAATAAACTTGTCACTTGTATAACCTTTACTAAGAATGGTAAAACCCTAAATTACCTTTAACCTTAATTTTTTAATTATCATCCACATTATCTTTGCTTGCAAGTGCAATTTGGATAGTTATTCTGTGATAAACAATTTGGATCTGTTTCTATGCAACTTGCTAAAGAAACCCTAAACCTACTGTGTTGTATTAAATCAATGCTGGGTTCACCGGAAGGTGACAATATATCTCTTCAGCCTGCACAATTGCAGTACCTTATTACTTTATTATACAGCAGCAATAGTTATAATAAGTCCTGCTTAAAAAGGACAGATATCCATTATTTGTGTGTTTGAAGTCTTTATTGGCTAAAAAGGCTTTGCGGGGATATGTTTTATGGCAAGTTAAGCTACTGGAAAATGTAAAATGTCTTTTATTTTGGGGCAATAATCAGTTGCATTCCTACTAAAGCACAGTTACAATTCTTTGTTGGCATGCACACATTTCACTGCAGCTAAAGGCCTGAACCATGGCCCAGTGAACTCAGTGAAAGCCCTTAAATTCACAGCAGTGGACTTTGGATCAAGCTCCTAATGAATGATTTATTCACTTTAAAGACCTTACTTAGCTTTAATTCCATCTTATTGACTTCTGTAATAGGCTTTCTTGACTTAATCTGTCTTGACACTTAGAAAATATTTGTTATTACAGGGTGTAAAATAACTAAATGTTTCACTTTCTCCTGCTATTAATTGCCAGGACTTTTAAGAGCTGCTCTATATATTCTTGTTCTTGAAGTGTTCATTATGACCACTGTAATTTGGCACATGGAATAAGATGCAGGTATTGTACACATAGCATTACTGTTTTTGTTTTGTGATAATAATGTAATGTATAACTTTTGCTTTAAAGCTCCTTTTTATTGACTACTAGAGAACTTACATTCAAAGGTCTTCTAATGCAATTATCTTTCTGTATTTTTTTTAATATATGGTCTACTTAGAAATTAGAAGAGAAGGCAAGGAATTATATGTACTTTAAATCTATTATTTTACAGTTTATGCAAGTATCTCCATATTTTTTTCACAATTTAGAAATAAGGAATCAGAAAAACTAATTTTACTTCTTGAAATCCTAAGCCTGTTATGGAACCAAGTCTGTATTCCAATAGGCAGTCTCTGGGTTCTGATGGAGGGCCATGATTCTTGCAGCCATGGCTAAAAATTGCTTATTGCTTTTTTTTTTTTTTTTTTTCCTTTTATACCTAGGTGAAATGTCATCAAAAGTGCCAAGTATTAAACTGAAAATTGATCCTCGGGATCTGCAGATCCAGACGTTTACAGTGGAGAAATTACTGGAACCACTGATAATTCAGGTATTTTAGTATTGCAGAAAATAAATTGCATAACCATAGAGGGAAAGGAATAAGTCTGAAGAACCCTGGCTAAGGACACTATTATGAAAAGCAGGCATACCCACAGCTCTTCTCTACTTGTAGTTCATTTAGTCACTTCCTTTTTTGCAAATGCTACACAATATATCATATCAAATGTTGCATGTTCTAGCTAGTCTCTTGTACATTATTATCTAGTGGAGGTTTAAATGTACAACACACTGCAAATGGATTTCCAACAAATGAAAAGTTTCATATTGTAAGTAGTGTACAGAGTGGAAGAGAAAAGCCTTGAAATCTGTAGGCGAGCTTCTTTATCTGAATTTTGAAAAGAATTGCATTCTGTTGCATTTTAGAATACATGCCATAAGGACAGTGCAATTGTTGCATATTGTATAAATCTACACTAGTACTTTTCTTTCCAACTAAAGAAAACTTGACCGAGGCATGTAGACCTCATTTTGCAAATAATGTGTATAACTAAGAAAGTGTTAAAAGAGCTCTGTAGCAGTATGTTACAGGTAAAGAGCAGAAAAGACATCTTCTGTTTTGAAACTCAGGCTGTTTTGAATTTTCTCTTCATTGTACTTAGAGATGCTGGGATAACTGCATTTAATTAGTCAGTTACACACAGCACAAGGATGCCAGCTTATCACTGGCCTTCAGCTTTGCCAAGATGTTGTAGATGAAACTACTTGTCACAGCTGCACACTGCTTATTTAGTATTCTTTTCCCGGTGGCAGAGGGTATGTTTGCGTGGCAGTCACTGCTCTGGCTGCAGTTTGTGTAGGTACAGAAAGGTGTGACTTCATTCAGAATTTTCTTTCAGTTGCTAACATACATAGAATACTTTGTTGTTTTTCAGGTTGTGAAGATGGTCAGGTACAATGGCTATGAAGTAGTTTCAGTGGTTGGTTAAGATCCTTCCAAGCTCTTTGAGTAATGCCTCTTACAAGACAGTAACTATTGGTTAAATAGCTTATGTTAACAATCAACAAACAAAGCATACTGGGAGGATGACCGTTTGTAAATGGAGCAAAGCCACATTGAATACTGTACTCTGGCTGTTATTCTATTTATATACATGTAAGAATTGGGGATGTACAGCATATTTAAAAAAAAGGTAAGGACACATCTATCAAATTTTCCAATTTTTCCATTTTTTCAATTTGCAGCTTCTCTTTTTCTAGAAAAGACATAAATAAAACCATTTTAATTAAGACTGAAACACTTAGTATTGTACTTGGACAGATATTAAAGGAAATTTTTTTTTTTCTCGTACAACTCATGGGCTTCATTTGACTGCAGTAAGCCACTTAGGTACATGGCAAATTTTGTTATTCCAGGGATGCACTTCTTTTCACACAAACTACTCTGATGACATCTTTCCTTCTCTGTCCTGGGAGCCAGTCCTTTGCATGCTCTTTCCTTGGGCTTGCCAAGGGGTGGTGACCAGTTACAGGGGAACAGTCAGATTATAATTAGAGACAGCACATAATGATTGGAGGGAAGAGTAGAGAGATGAAAGATGAAGGCAATAAAAGGATGAGTATGTTTGGTGTGATGGTTCTATGTTCATTTGGACTTTCAAGTCAGAAAAGTCCTTTGTTTATTCCAGAAGTGCTGTATGTGCCCTAAAAGCTAGGAAAAGCGAAGAGATGCTGATCATGTTTTATAACAGTTGTAGAATAGTTGCTTTTAAAAATCAGTTAATTCATTGAAATAAGTTTCTCATTAACAAATAAAGTTGCATTTTCCCCGTTTGGAACTTTTGCCTCTCACTAACTTATCCAGTTTCTTTTATTAATTTTTCATTATCATCTTTGAAATGTCTTCTCTTATTTTTGACTTGATCTTCTTTTCCTCTGTTACTCATTTGTCCCTTCTGGAAGATTCTTTTTTTTTTTTTTTTTTTTTTTCCCAGAAAGAAACCTTTTCTTCTTATCATTACTTCATTTCCAGCTGTTACTAACTGAGCTGCCTCTAACTCATCTTGTCTGCCTTTATTTATTTTTGCCTGGGTGTGACTGACGGTGTGTAAAGCCTCAGTTAACAGCTCAGTGGTTTGTGCGAAGCTCTCAAGCTGGAGCATCGTATATGGATGGATTATAAAATTAGTTTCAGAGTAGTAGGAAGAGATGTCTTGATAGACTGCATTTTAAAACCTTCTCTTGTACACCAGTAGGTCAGACTGTGCTGAGGCAAGCTGCTACACTGTGGGTATTTTTAGAGGAGATGAAGAAATGTAAATTTTGGCATGAGATTTGCAGGATTAAAGAAACTTGACAAAACAAAGAAATACAGTTCCAGAACAAAACAAAGAAACCATCTACGCTTTTTAATTTTTTTTTTTTAAAGCTCTTCTCAATCATCTTCAAAAAGCTTGAGTCTGTTAAAAATAGAAATGCTTTGGTTCAAAGAGAATACGATTTTGGCTGTCTGTTCCCACTCTCAACTATAATGCTTTGGTTTTTTTGTAACAGAACTACGGAAGGGAAACTTGCATTTTGAATGGAAAGGAGACAGGAAAAAACTTTGAAAATGCAAAAGCAGGGATTAAAACTAATACTCAATGAAGGATAGAAAGGCAATAAATGAACATTGATCTATGATTAGAAAGAGAATCAGACTAGTCACAGATAAAAATGAATAGTATGCTCTGGCTTGTTTCACTGGCAGCTGCTGGTTTGAATGCAGTTTAACTTTGAGATTTATGTTCTAATTTATTTATTTATTTAATAGCCTTGTAATGCTCTGGTCGGAAAGAGACAGTGGAAGTGTTTGAGCTTTTCCGAAGTCTGTCCTAGCCCGTTATGCTAAGTGTTAGAGGAATCATTAGATTAACAGCATTGATATGGGAGAAAATGAAGGCAAAACCAGCCTATGTGGAAGTAACTTTGCAAATGACTTGGATGATAGATTATCGCTCTTCACTGCAATCTGCAATTCACAGCAGTGATCACTTTGATACTGTGTAAACAGTATGACACTTTGGTTTGTATAAAACCCTCTCTGACTTGGCAACTTCTCTGGCCCTGGTATAAAACAGTGCCCCTGCATTACAATGTTTGGGGGATTGTAGGAGCTGCATTTCCCTCTTTGCATCGCAAAGAGTGGCCTGACCCAGGTGGTAAATTCAAATAGTTCTGTGCAGGGCTCTGCAGAGGTAGAAACTCTGTTGGAAGTGAATAACTGCATTAGTGTAATTCTGTGTCCAGCCTTATAAATTGTGCTATCATGGGGATGTACTACTAGCTGCACTCTGTTTTCTATCTATTGCAAAAAAGTTTCTTTAATACTGTCCAGTTGCCCCCTCACCAGAAGGGGTTCTCTCTGTCCATGGCCTTTATTTTATTTTATTCCATGTGCTTTGACGACATTAGTTTTGAAAGGAAGGCTTTTAGGTGAAATTCCCTATCAATGCATTTGGCACACTACAAGTGATAGTTGTCAAAATTGACATCGTTCAGCTGACAGCTGCCTTGATGTAAATTGGGTACATGCTCAGACAATCTTTCTTTAATTCTGGGCTTTTATCAGAGATGTGCTCTGTTATGGAGCAATTAGTGTGAAGCAATCAGTAGATCATAAAGCATTTTCGTTCACATAGCTGATGTCTAATATTTGTCATGCCTGTGCTAGATTCACTCACAAAATATAACAATTAGTGTAATGGAAAATATCCTTTTGCTTTATCTCATCCTTGGAGACTGAAATCTGTTTAATCTCTTTGCTATACTATGTAATGATTACAGTCATGCTAGGTATAAATTTGGTTGTGTAGCAAGCTATTATAAGAATTTTTCCTTTTGAATTGATGTACAAGTTTTAAAAGATACGATGAGATTCATACAGCTTCATTAATTCATGCAGGAAACACTTCATAACTGCCTTTGCTCTGCAGTCATTCCAAGTCTTATAAGCTTTAAATTTGCCATTTCTTTGGATATTGTATCCAAAGTGCTCTCTATATATTTTTGTATACACACACTTTTAATATATGTGTGTTGTGTGTGTGTATGTATACACAAGTAAATATTTGTCAGAGCTTTTCCTTGCCAAACCTCTTGTCTTCCATCTATTTAATTTTTATACATATGATGCCTGAATGTGTTTAAGAGTCGTTGAGATGTGGTGTTGGGGGATATGGTGTAGGGGAGAACTTTGTTAGAGTGGGGTTGGTGGTTGGACTTGATGATCCCAAGGGTCTTTTCCAACATGAGTGATTCTATGATTCTGTGATCTAAAGAAACCTCATGGCTACAATAGACAGGTAAATTTTACAGAATACATAGAAACATCCATGTGTTCTAGAGTCCCTTCCATCACCGATGAAAAGTAGGCAATTTGAAAGGCATTTATTCTCACCTGTCGTTCACACTGACAAAAGTTTGCTCACACAGAAAACACACACTGTTGGTTTTAGTTCTGTGTATAGTGTGTTTGCTTTCTGCACACTGCAAGTGGTTAACCAGTGTTTATTTGTACGGGCAATACTTTGTTAAACGTCTGACTCGGATGTGAAACAGTGAGCAGGGGGTCCTGCTGCTGTTATTAGATCACTTCCCCCCCTTCCCCCCCCCAAAATGTCTAGGGATTGCAGTAATGCTGAACTAAATTTTAAACAAAAAAGAATGTTTTATGATTGGTGCTTGAAGATACTTTGATATTAATATCAAAGGTGAACCAAATATTTTGATACTCAAAGTACCAAGACATTGTTTCCTTAACTACTGCAATATTAAAATACTGTCTGTAAAGCTGTGAGGAACTGAATATAGCATTGGAAGACTGCTGCATGATTCCTTAGAAATTCAGTATTTGGGATAACCATGACAAAAAATCCCACCCCTTCAGCCTAATAAATAATGGCAATAACAGGCAACAATAACATGATTCAGCTTTGCAGCTGTGATGGCATATGGGCTTAAAAATCTCACTTAAAAAAACCTTGTGCCTCTAGCAAAAGGCGGTTGCTCCTGCCATAGATACAAAATAATCTCTTGATAATGATTTCCATTGAATGCTGGGAGACCTGCTGTATGTGGCAACGAGAGTGTGTTAATAACAGGGAAATGCAGTCGGGCAGGAGCAGGATTAATGGGGATATGTTTTTCTTTTTTCTTATAATGATATAATTTTGACTGTGTATTCTGCCACTACAGTACAAGCTGTGTTGACAATGGATCGAAAGGGCACGCTATATTAGCTACTGTGTAGTTCAATTATTTCTGTGTAGGATCTGCATAAAATTTTTGCATTCAACATTGGGATTCTGTATTAGAGAATCCAGAGTAGTTTTTCTGTATTTCATAATCTCCATGAGCCAAGAACTACCTATCAAATTTTAACTTGAATTTGAGATCAGAAGCTGGCTGATATTTCCTGACAGTGATGTTGAAGATGAAGGGTCTTGCAGTCAAGAGTTTTCACTTGCAGGACTGATTATTTTTTCATATTTTTCCGTTTGTTTTGTTTCCTTTCCTCCTCCAAAACATGTGAATGAACAGTACATAGCATATTATTTTACATAAAAAGGAGACTACAGTGAAAATCTGAGAAATAGAAGATATTATTTTCTGGGAATGGTGATTAAATAGTTAAGACCTTTTAAAAATGTCTTTTACTGATAGGTTTTTGTGGAAGCTTCTAATTTTTTTACAGTATTTAATGCCTTTCTTGTTGGAAGTATCAGCCTGCAATTTCTCTAACTTGCTCTTAAAAAATATGATAATTGAAACTGCATTAAGTGCTCTAGAAATAATGTTACAGGGTTTGTAAAAATAAAAGATATTAAGATTCTTATTCCCAGTGCATTCTCTACCAGCTGGCTGATTTATATGCAAGAAATAATTTCATTTACTTTCTTTGAGCCACAGTCAGAAAAATACCCAAGCCCACTTTAACAATCTGAGACAGAGTTATTTATGTTGCTGTCTCCGTGTGACATGCCAAAGCAGTCGATGTCAAGTGGCTGGTCCTTTTTCCCACAGAATTCCACATGAATGATGTAGGGGTCAGGTCTTTTGTCTTTCAAAGATGTGTTTATAGAAATGCTTCCCAGAGCATGTTTGTCAGTTACCTTTAAAAATGCTGATTTATGAAAAACACTAAAGTGTCTGAATTAATGAACAAAGTGTAAAGGTGAGCTAGGGCACAGCCAGCGCACTTCTCATTAGGTACCTGTGAATGGAGCCCTTTTCCTTAGACCAGCTCAAACCACAAGCTCTACTGCAGCCATTAGCTAAGTTTGTCTGCTGGACTGAGAAATTCATACCCAGCTTTTGCTTTGCTTATAGAGTATTGTTGATGGTTGGAATGCCATTTAACAAAATGAAGCAATTATATAAAACGTGTTCATTGACCTCCAAGACTAGATCTGTACTTAATATTGTACTATCCATGTTCTGCACAGAGAACAAGATAGGAGGAGCTTAAAAAACATCGGGGAACTCAATGAAAATAAAGTATGTTTTAAAATATCTATATAAAACTTTTCTTTTAAAATCTTTTAGAAATCTTTCCTTAGTGTGACAGCTCAAGCAATGCTTTAGAGGAACAGTCTGTTAGAAACATTCTGTTGGAGTGTGGAGGCTGCGGTCAGATGATGAGGAATGTGGAGTGGGACGCTATATAAAAATAAGTTCTTTATGGATGTTGAAGTGTATTGGTCAGAAGCATAATTTGGACAAAGCTGCAGTAAACATACATTCTGAGTAAAATGATGTACAATTATAATGTTGAGAGCGCATGCCCTCCCCCCCGCCTTCCAATTTTGAGGTGCTGGCTTCTGACAGCTGCAGTCCTCCTTTGTAAGAACAGAAAGTATTTTGAAATGTTTCTATGCTCATTTTGGGTATTTGCTTCTGAGATAACTTGGGAGATTTCAGCTGGAAGTATGGGAAGATTCAGCACTGATTATAATTCCTGCCTTGGCTGAAGCTTTCTTAAGTAGCATTAGTAATTTTTATTTTCATTTTATCATGAGGAAATTTTAAAATAAGCAGTGTCAGGAGTTTGCATCAGGGTTAATATGACAGTGAGATTTCTATTAACTTTGCTTTGATCATATAGAAAGAAGAATACGAAGATGAGGCATATTAAGTAAAATTATCTGTCAAATCTGATTCAATAGTTTTGCCCATTCTCAGTATGTATGCTGAGCTTGCCTGTCTCTCTCTAAAGCAGGGGGAATCTCATTGCTTATTCTCAACTATATTAATTTGATTTTTTTTTTTAATTTGAAAACAATATAAATTCACTTACAGAACTTACACCGTTACTGTCTCTTTTATTTCTTTTAAATGTAGGTTACAACGCTAGTGAACTGTCCACAGAATCCTTCTAGTAAGAAAAAGGGCCGTTCCAAAAGAGCTCGTGTCTTGCTAGCTTCTGTGGAAGAAGCCACTTGGAATCTGTTGGACAAAGGAGAAAAAATTGCCAAGGAAGCAATTGTGTTCAAAGAGGAACTTCATGCAGCACTTGCTGATGTCCAGAAAGAGAGTAAGTATATGACAAGTAATTTAGGCATCACAAGGAATTAGCTTAACTGTCTAACCCTGGTGTCAACGTGAAGCTAGGATATCCATGAGAAATATGTTTTGATGTGCACGTGCCTGAATTTTGAGTTGTCTAGTTGTATGTTCTCAGCTACCACTTGTAAGGAGGTAAAGCGTGCAAGCTGGGCCCCATTGTGGAAAACCACTTATATCAGTGGAAGTTTTGTTTTTTCAATGAAAATGTTTCATTTTCATTCAAACAAGTGTTTTTGTTTTTTTCAATGAAGACAGGATGCCCCTTGTTAATTTTAGTGGCTGTTAAGCACAAGTTTAAGTGAGTGCATGCTTTAATACTCTTCTTGAAAAGAACTGTTTACCTGAATCTGGGATTAAGGCCTTTTAGTTAAAAATTTGTAAACAGAAATCTTCCCTCTTCTGTGCAGTAGCAAGGCCTTAATTTGGGAAGTTGTAACAGTCTCATTTTGAGACTTCAGTAGGAGGAAGATGGATTCTTTAACCTACTGTAAGAGTCATCCCCTCATGATAGAGCAGCTCATCTTTGGTGAGTTTTGCTATATTCCATTTCCTCGTGCCCTATCTCCCTGTTTCCAACTAGACTCCCAGAACAGGAGTAGGTTTTATGATCTGCTCAGAACACTGTATTAGCCACTTTCTTTCAGCCTCTGTTGCTTTGTTGGTTTTTACTCTCCCCATGGATAATCATGGCCTATTGGGTGAATATGAAGGTCAGGCTCAAATAGTAATAAGCTGGATGACAAACATCCAAATCATGTTCCTGCAGAAATCAACCTTGAAAATGGATTCAGGAGAAGGTTTCAGAGGAAAAAGGGGACAGAAGAGTAATGCTTTTAGTGCCTGGTCATTCCAGAATTATGTCCTTTCATTAGTGCTCCATGAATTTTATAAACAAATGGTTCCTGACGGTTGCCTGAAATCAGATTAAGAGGCCCTGATGAAAGCCTTCCCAAACACATAGGAGCAGACAAGGAAAGAACAATGGTCTGTACCATAAAGTCATGGCCAGGCGATGTTACTGAATGAGCTGGCAACCAGGCTCGGTTTTATCAAGGGGCAAGGTGGGCTTCAGTTGCCTTTTCACTACTGAGCGGTGTGGCATATGTTCTTATGCTGTGTGACAACTTGTGCCTGAAGGACTGTGTGTTAACCATGTAAATCAGGTCTTTATATCACTCTGCTCTTACTAAGGTTGCAACTTAGTGAGGATTTTTTTATTATTATTTTTTATTTTGTGTTTCTCCGTGTGCAGCTGGGCCAATTTCTGAGTCTCTGCTGTTGTTCAGGTAGTGCTTACTAGCTATTGGCTTCCTCTGGATCCAGAGATGGCTGCATTTTAGAGTTTGACATATGCATATGGTGTCTGCAGTACCTTAAGGTCCTTTGTGATTAAAAGCATTATGACCAGCAAATATCATTGTTATCTGTCATGCTGATAAGCTGAGGCTTTAAAAAAAATCATTCATTTTGTAGTACTCGTAAAATGTTAGCCCATCCATTCCAGGCCGATAACACAAGACAGAATAAAATATATAGTTTTATATTGATTTTTATACATAGATAATATAAAAATATTTCACATTTTCAATTTATTTATTGATTCTCAGCCAAGACCAGAGATAACTACAAAAATAAATAATACATAAAGTAGATTATATACACCTCATACATTTTAAAAGAAAGTTAAGTCCATGTTATCACCTATCGTTATGCAATGACAAATTGAGTATTCATAGCCAATCTTCCTCCAAGGATTTGCCAAACCGCACAAGTTAATTTTAAGAAGTTGGTGAACAATTGTAAAATAAATAGGAGTATGTTAATTTTGCAGATATTTTTAGTCCTGTGAAGCTGTGTATTATTTTTAATTTGTGGTATGCCACATTATATATAACTTTATTGCCTGTTATTCAAGTCACATTCTGCTGCTGTTAAACGCTTCATGTTATTTACTTGAAGCTCTTTGAAAGGTTGTGGGTCAGAAACTGTGCTTGCATGTGGTCACCTGCTATGTGTGTCATAGCATATAGTATTTAATTTTCTGTGGGCATATTTTTCTGTGGTGACTGGCAAGTATTTTATTAATAAGCTCGTAAATTATGAATTTTTACATGTGGCTACAGCTTGTGTTTACTGTGCAGTGGAATTTTGAAAGAATGCTCTAGATAATTTCACTCAGATGTGAACCAAACTGTCAGTCCCAGAGCTGCACACCAACATCTGGAAAGAATAAATACTCTCACCTCTTCTCACATTTTAGCTTGCATCACTCACTGAGCTTGTTGAGTTGAAGACTATAACATGAAAGTAAATGCTTATTTATTTTGAATGCCAATCACCAGTGTGAAAATGCTGTTTTGTTACTCTTGGAGCTCATTAATAGGGATTCCTTTTAGAAGGGTGAAAGACTTTTTTTAAGTTGCTACTGATAATTCTGTTCATAATTATGTTTTGGGGGGTATAAAGGGGCAAATTATTAGGATAAAAGTGAACAGTGAAGATAAGATAAATAGAAGATTTGTCATATATTAATTCATCTGATGCATTAGTTACTTGTCTCTTCAGAAATGGGGACATGGATATGGCTTTGCTGACTATGGTTCAGTCTCGACAAACACTGTCAGAAGATGAGATTTTGGTCTTTCAAATTCAGTTGAGTTCTATTAGTGATATCCGAAAGAAGGTGTTGCTATAATTGATGGCAGATACGTTCCCTAGATAAATCTCATTTCTGCCTCCTTTGACATCTGCAAAGTTGTACCGAAGATTTATAGTCTTGGAGCTGATCATTTTAATACAGAGGTCCTCCACATTTTTCTGAGTTTACTCTCAAGAAAGTACTTTTTAAGGCCATCTCTGTCCACATCTTGATTTACCTTCTGGAACTCTACTAAGTGAGTCACCAGGCAGGCCTTGTGGGTGAGGCACTAAGTGCATCGCCCAGAAATCTACTAGCCTAGTAACTGAAGAACTGCCTTTTCCTGTTGATCTGGTTTGGTGAAGCTTTGTTAAAGGGTACTTTTTGCTCTAAAATAGTGTAATAAACACAAATATAAGTACTTCGAAAAATTCTCACTGCCAGATTTCATGTATAAAGCATTTAAAAAAATTGCTTTCTGACTCATAATATTCTGTGAATCAATGGTAAAATAACTGAGCCTTATACAAAGGAATAAGAAGCATTGTTCAACCATGAATGCTTCCGGTGCTAAACACCAGACTATAATTAATGTCCTTATTCTGATATTTAATCAGTTTTAAGACAAAGCAGTGATGTAGTTTATGTGGGGAAACATTCTCTTAGGAATTCGCATTAAAGTCAAGTGTTATACTTCAGATAATGATTTTTTATGTCAAGGTGTGATTGCTTATAGTTTTCAAACAGCTGTACAGGCATAGCTAAAATGTTTGGTATTTATTGCCATTGCTTTCTGACTATATATGGTCAGAAATACAACAGTTGTTGTCTGTGTTGTTTCTATCTGTTGCAATGTCAATGTTTCATGTGTTTAGCTGTTATCATGGCCAAATGTGTTCCTAGATAAGCCTTTCATCGCACGTAACAGTGAATTGAAAGCAAGTTACTTGCTGGAGTTATATTTTGAGCCTTCAGTTACTTTTTAAAAGAAAATCGGAAAAAAAATATTGATATTTCAAATGTCCATATTTAATGTCTTTTGACATTAAACAGGAGAGGCAAGGCTTTAATGGCATGGAAGAAATTACCATTCACTGGCAAGAAATGGGGAATGTACTGTAAGGTTACTTACTAAAGGCAGGGGATAGTGATCTCTTGTATTATACTATATTCTTATTTGTGTCTGTCATCGTCCCGTGTCCACCCTCCAAAAAATATCTTAAAAATAAGCTTAGCTTTCTCATCTTTACATTAAGAGACACATGTGTATGCTCTGCATTTTAGGGACTTTAATTCTGGGTGACAGAATTTAGATATTCAAGTGTCTCAAAATAATCTGTGCTGTACACCCTTTTCATCAAACCAAGCACAGATCGCTCCTCACCTCACTATATCTGGATCAGGTGTCCCTGAGTGGGAAAGGGAGAATGAAGACATGGGTGTAAGGCATGAAGGGGGTGTGTGGTGGCTCTGATTACACATTAGAAAGAACTGTATGAGATGTGGAAGTGGAACTTCCTGATATGCAGTGGTGAAATAATAGCAATGCAACAGAATACAGTGGTATCTGAGTGGGGTAAGGGACTGCGTGGCAGGAGAAAAATGTCCTGTAACAGCTACAGAAAGCTATTGTGAGAATCTGAGTTATCATGGTGTTGAATATTAGGAACATGCACGAGGTATCAATTTGCTTTGCCCTGACACTGATAGTGTCACTTCCAACTGGCTGAAGCAGAATCCTTTACTTGCTGTAGCAGATGTAGATGGTGTTTTTGGGAGCAGAACAGGTGATTATACTAGTGACTAGTATTGATTAAGCTCTTGTTTTTAGAAGTGGTAGGTTGTTTTGTGCTCTGATGTGACATTGACTCCCAACCTTCTCTGGTACTGATTCTGCTTATGTGTTAGTTCATGCCTGTGGAACTTGAGGCTGCAAATACTAGTGTAAATCAGAGTTTATAGTTTTCTATTATTGGTATAAACCATTGATTATTTTTTTTCTCTCAAGTTCTGTTTGAGACCAGAAAGATTGAAATCCTCTCTCCTTACTGACTCTGGTACTTCCCTCCCTCCCTTAGTCAGTGGGTTGCCGTTGAAAACCACGTTTCTCTAGAACTGTAAATCCACCAGCCCCTAAGGGTGCAGTTCACAGGAGTGGGTGACAGGACTTTCTTGGCAACAATACCTCCATGTGGGAGGACACAAGAATGGCATAAAATTCACTGCATTCCATGTGGATTTCACACTGCTGCAGTTAAAAATAAAAAACGAGAGGAGAAAGCCAGATTGTCCTGGTTCCGGTGGGGATAGGGTTAATTTTCCCTGGTATTCCATGCCATGTGAGCCACGCCCACCCTGAGCTGCCGGGGGAGGGGACAGGAAGTTGCTGCTTAAAAGCGGGCTCGGGCGTCCCGGGTCCGGCCGGTCGGGAGCGGTGGGGAGCGGCGGTTCCGTAATCGCGTTTGTATATTCCCCTACCCGTGTTGTTGTTGTTGTTTGCCTGTTCCCTCTGCTGTTCTGTTAAACTGCCTTTGTCCCAAACCAAGAGTCTTGCCTTTTCTTACGATCCTTCCTCTATTAGGAAGGCACGTGCGAGCGGCACGTGGTTCTTTGTTGCCATCTGAGGCTAAACCACGACAGTCCTTTTTGGCGCCCAACGTGGGGCACGAAGGGTTGAGATAACGACAGAATCCAACTAGAACGTGGAAAAAACGGTTTTGGTTTTTTTTCCTTCTTGTATGCATTTATTTTATTAGGTAAATAGTCACTGGTCATCATGTTGCTTGGTTTGTTCTCATGGCTGTGTTACATAAATTCCTATATGGCTTATGTACTCCCTGCGATGCTGTTTACCATGTCTGGAAGAGGGATGAGGATTATCATTCTGCTGTCCTGTGCGATATCTGTTTATGATATGATAACATCACTGTTCAGACGGCTGTTTTGGGGTGTTTATGTGGTTTTGTTGTCCTGTCCGTACATTGGACACTGTCTCTCAGAATTTGTTAATAGTTTCCCCAGCCCTTTTGCCTCCCTTTTCTCCTTCGGGTCAGGTATGACAGCTTTTGAGAATCTTGAATATCCTTGGGATACTCAAACCAGCGTGTTCCTAGTGTTATGTCTCCTGAATACGTTCCAGGTCTTGTTTAGGGTTAAGCAACTATTTAAGACTACCACCCGGAGATCTGCTCCGAGGCTGGATAGTCAGGGGTGGCATGGCATGTGGGAGAGCATGGGCAGGTACCTAGAGAACTACTCACCTCCAATGGTCTGGGACTTCACCCCTGAACAATTACAGGACCCTGATAAAGTGGTAGAATATTTGAAGGGAAAATGCTGTGGCTATTCTAGAGAGGCACAACTCACTGCGCTGTGCTGGGCCCTGGCCAGTATCTACCAGGCACTGCTCAGAATTATGCAGCACCCTCAAGGGGAAGAGATGGAAACCAGACTGGCGGCCCCTGCGGCTACTGCAGCCCCTGCGGCGGCCCCTGCGGCTACTGCAGCCCCTGCGGCGGCCCCTGCGGCTACTGCAACCCCTGCGGCTACTGCAACCCCTGCGGCGGACACTGCGGCTACTGCAACCCCTGCGGCGGACACTGCGGCTACTGCAACCCCTGCGGCGGACACTGCGGCTACTGCAACCCCTGCGGCGGACACTGCGGCTACTGCAACCCCTGCGGCAGACACTGCGGCTACTGCAACCCCTGCAGCAGACAATGCGGCTACTGGAACCCCCGTGGTAGCCACTGCCACTGAACCAGGAAACCAACCCGTGCCGGTATCAGTTGCCCCCATACAGAAGAAGAAGTACACAAAGAAATCAGTTCGCTTAGTAAGAGATGATGATGAACCAGGGCCATCACGAGAGCAGGAGGAAGAGGCAGAACCAGAGATAATTACTCGATCCCTATCCTTGAGTGAGCTGCGGGATATGCGAAAAGATTTCAGCCGACTTTCAGGCGAGCACATTGTCACCTGGCTGCTCCGGTGCTGGGATAATGGGGCCAGTAGCCTGGAATTAGAGGGTAGGGAGGCCAGGCAGCTGGGATCCCTGTCTAGGGAAGGCGGCATTGACAAGGCGATTGGGAAAAAGACCCAAGCCCTCAGCCTCTGGAAACGACTCCTGTCAGGCGTGAGGGAGAGGTACCCCTTCAGTGAGGATGTTGTATGTCAGCCAAGCAAGTGGACTACCATGGAAAGAGGTATCCAGTACCTGAGAGAATTAGCCGTGCGGGAGATGATTTATTATGACTTGGACAATGCCGACTTACCCACAGACCCTGATGAGGTGCGATGCACAAGGCCCATGTGGCGGAAGTTTGTACGGAGCGCACCATCGTCATATGCCAACTCCCTGGCAGTAATGGAATGGAAAGGTGAAGAGGGACCAACAGTGGATGAGGTAGCTGGCCGGCTCCGGCGATATGAAGAAAGTCTCTCTTCCCCCCTTGTCTCAGCTGTGGAGAAATTGTCGCGGAAGGTCCAGCAACTTGAAGAGAATATGTCCTACTCCCCACCTGCACGGGCCAGCATCTCAGCTATTAGAAGCAGGCATTTCCCCACTCAAGAGAGAGAGTACAGAGGGTACACACCACGAGGCACCCTGTGGTTCTACCTGCAGGACCACGGAGAGGACATGAGGAAGTGGGATGGACGACCTACTTCGATCCTGCGGACACGGGTACAGGAGTTGCAAGGAAGGACAACCACAAAAGGGGATCCCTCCAGGAAAAGTGCCGCCCCAGTTTCCAGTGGGCCGTTCCCCAGACAAAGCAGAAGGCCTGATCTTGCTTCTGATCCTCTTGAAGGAACTTCCAAGTCATTTCTGCAGAAGTGAGCCTAACTGGAAATGAGTGGCAAAAGCATCCCATTGTGACTGGCCCAGAGGCTCCATGCATCCTTGGTATAGATTACCTCAGGAGAGGGTATTTTAAGGACCCAAAAGGGTACCGCTGGGCCTTTGGCATAGCTGCTTTGGAGACAGAGGAAGTTAAACAGTTGTCTGCCTTGCCTGGTCTCTCGGAGGATTCTTCTGTTGTGGGGTTATTGAGGGTCAAAGAACAACAGGTGCCGATTGCTACCACAACAGTGCATCGGCGACAGTATCGCACTAACCGAGACTCTCTGATTCCCATCCATGAGCTGATTCGTCAACTAGAGGTTCAAGGAGTGATCAGCAAGACTCACTCCCCCTTTAACAGTCCCATATGGCCGGTGCGAAAATCTAATGGAGAGTGGAGGCTAACTGTAGACTATCGTGGTCTGAATGAAGTCACGCCACCGCTGAGTGCTGCCGTGCCGGACATGCTAGAACTGCAGTACGAACTGGAGTCCAAGGCAGCCAAATGGTATGCCACGATTGATATAGCGAATGCATTCTTCTCAATCCCTTTGGCAGCAGAGTGCAGGCCACAGTTTGCTTTCACTTGGAGGGGCGTCCAATACACCTGGAATCGACTGCCCCAGGGGTGGAAACACAGTCCCACCATTTGCCATGGACTGATCCAGACTGCACTGGAACAGGGTGAAGCTCCAGAACATCTGCAGTACATTGATGACATCATTGTATGGGGAAACACAGCAGAAGAAGTTTTTGAGAAAGGGAGTAAAATAGTCCAAATCCTTCTGAACGCTGGTTTTGCTATAAAGCGAAGTAAGGTCAAGGGACCTGCGCAGGAGATCCAGTTTTTAGGAATAAAATGGCAAGATGGACGCCGTCAGATTCCAATGGATGTGATCAACAAAATAGCAGCTATGTCTCCACCAACTAGTAAAAAGGAAACACAGGCTTTCTTAGGTATTGTGGGTTTTTGGAGAATGCATATCCCAGATTACAGTCAAATTGTAAGCCCTCTGTATCAAGTAACCCGGAAGAAGAATGATTTTAAATGGGGTCCTGAGCAACGACAAGCTTTTGAACAAATCAAACAGGAAATAGTCCATGCAGTGGCCCTGGGGCCAGTCCGGGCAGGACAAGATGTTAAAAATGTGCTCTATACCGCAGCCGGGGAGAACGGCCCTACCTGGAGCCTCTGGCAGAAAGCACCAGGGGAGACTCGAGGTCGACCCCTAGGGTTTTGGAGTCGTGGATATAGAGGATCCGAAGCCCGCTACACTCCAACAGAAAAAGAGATATTGGCAGCATATGAAGGGGTTCGAGCTGCTTCGGAAGTAGTTGGTACAGAAGCACAGCTCCTCTTAGCCCCTCGACTGCCGGTGCTGGGTTGGATGTTCAAAGAAAGGGTCCCCACCACACATCATGCAACCGATGCTACATGGAGTAAGTGGATTGCACTGATCACGCAGCGAACTCGAATGGGAAACCCCAGTCGCCCAGGAATTCTGGAAGTGATCATGGACTGGCCAGAAGGCAAGGATTTCGGAATGTCACCAGAGGAGGAGGTGACGCGTGCAGAAGAGGCCCCACCATATAATAAACTGCCAGAAAATGAGAAGAAATATGCCCTGTTCACTGATGGGTCCTGCCGTATTGTGGGAAAGCATCGAAAGTGGAAGGCTGCTGTGTGGAGTCCTACACGACGGGTTGCAGAAGCCAGTGAGGGACAGGGTGAATCGAGCCAGTTTGCAGAGGTGAAGGCTATTCAGCTGGCTTTGGACATTGCTGAGCGAGAAAAATGGCCAGTACTTTATCTCTACACTGACTCATGGATGGTGGCAAATGCTCTGTGGGGGTGGTTACAGCAGTGGAAGCAGGGCAATTGGCAGCGCAGAGGCAAACCCATCTGGGCTGCTGACCTATGGCAAGATATTGCTGCCCGGATAGAGAATCTGGTTGTGAAAGTACGCCATGTAGACGCCCACGTACCGAAGAATCGGGCCACGGAGGAACATCAGAACAACCAGCAGGTGGATCGGGCCGCTAGGATTGAAGTGGCTCAGGTGGATCTGGACTGGCAACATAAGGGTGAACTATTCATAGCTCGGTGGGCCCATGACTCCTCAGGCCATCAAGGGAGAGATGCAACATATAGATGGGCTCGTGACCGAGGGGTGGACTTGACCATGGACGCTATTGCACAGGTCATCCATGAATGTGAGACATGCGCTGCGATCAAACAAGCCAAGCGTTTGAAGCCTCTTTGGTATGGAGGGCGATGGCTGAAATACAAATATGGGGAGGCCTGGCAGATTGATTATATCACACTGCCACAAACCCGTCAAGGCAAGCGCTATGTGCTCACAATGGTGGAAGCAACCACTGGATGGCTGGAAACATACCCTGTGCCCCATGCCACTGCCCGGAACACTATCCTGGGCCTTGAAAAGCAAGTCCTGTGGCGACATGGTACCCCAGAGAGAATTGAGTCGGACAACGGGACTCATTTCCGAAACAGCCTCATAGACACCTGGGCCAAAGAGCATGGTATCGAGTGGGTGTATCACATCCCCTATCACGCACCAGCCTCTGGGAAGATAGAACGATACAATGGACTGTTAAAAACTACACTGAGAGCAATGGGTGGTGGGACTTTCAAACACTGGGATACACATTTAGCAAAAGCTACCTGGCTAGTTAACACCAGGGGATCTAACAATCGGGCTGGCCCTGCCCAATCAAAACTTCCACGTACTGTAGAAGGGGATAAAGTCCCCGTAGTGCACATGAAGAATATGCTAGGGAAGACAGTCTGGGTTACTCCTGCCTCAGGCAAAGGCAAACCCATCCGTGGGATTGCTTTTGCCCAAGGACCTGGGTGCACTTGGTGGGTGATGCGGCAGGATGGGGAAGTCCGATGTGTACCTTATGGGGATCTGATTTTGGGCGAGAATAGCCAATGAATCAGATTGTGTGCTGTTAATTGCTAAGTAACACTGTCATTGTATGTCCTCATTGCTATAATTACTATCAGTTGTACTACAAGTAAGGCACAGGGATGATGGGATAAGAACTGATCTCAACAGCTGGCGCCCAGCAGTTTCCTCAAGATCTACATCTTCAGCCCACGGACCGCGTGCATGAGCCACACCAGGTGCACCAGTCACAAGCTCCGAAAAATACAGCATGCAACAGACCAGTACCACCCAGCATCTCACCTGCCCTGAGAGACTGTTCTAACAGATGGAGCCCAAAGCCGTGGATTAAAAGAACTCAACGGACACTTTGGAGGGATGACCCATAAACTAAGGGCATTATATGTGTGTATATATATATATATATATATAACAGGGGAAAGTGGTGGCAATTCATTGGAACCTGCTGGGCATGGCATAGATGGTATGGAATAAGGGGTGGATAATGTCCTGGTTCCGGTGGGGATAGGGTTAATTTTCCCTGGTATTCCATGCCATGTGAGCCACGCCCACCCTGAGCTGCCGGGGGAGGGGACAGGAAGTTGCTGCTTAAAAGCGGGCTCGGGCGTCCCGGGTCCGGCCGGTCGGGAGCGGTGGGGAGCGGCGGTTCCGTAATCGCGTTTGTATATTCCCCTACCCGTGTTGTTGTTGTTGTTTGCCTGTTCCCTCTGCTGTTCTGTTAAACTGCCTTTGTCCCAAACCAAGAGTCTTGCCTTTTCTTACGATCCTTCCTCTATTAGGAAGGCACGTGCGAGCGGCACGTGGTTCTTTGTTGCCATCTGAGGCTAAACCACGACACAGATGTAAAAACAAATAGAAGAGAGAGAAATGTGATGCTTAGATAGGATTTAGTAGGAGAAAGAAAATCTACTCAAAGAAATAAAAGAAGAAAGCATGATTCTGATGGTCTTGCCTAAACCAATAAAGAACAGTTAACTGTTCCCTGAGCGTGACGTTGAACATTGTCTCTGAGGAGTGCTTGCAGACTGCAGTTAGTGATATTAGTGCAAGCATCTGTATAGACAGATTGCCTGCCATCGGCTAGCAGCCCAGCAGAAGTGTGTACCTTTTCTCAGCTATTTGCCAATGGCAAATTTGCCAAGAGGCTTACAGTTAACTTGTTTTTAAAGGAATCTTTATGTAATTTTTTGGATATTTTTGGTGCAGGATAAAGTGCATGGATCCTCTAACTTTTTAAAAAATTTCCTGTGCCTGAACTGTTTTGTTTTACTTTTCCCTGTGGTCAAGCATAGATTTTTTTTTTTTTTAAGTAGGGGTCATTTGACTGTAGCAGGCAGAAACCGATTAGCTAATGGTAGTAACACTTTGGGATTCATCTATCTGTGTGTGCTGAACAGAGTCTTGGAAGTATCAGTTCTTCCAATAATTATGTAGTTATGATATATCTGGACTTTGATTCTTTGAATTGCTTCTCATTTGAATGTCTAAAATAAATGAAATACTGTGAATACTCCCATCTGCCTGGTCTCTAAATTGGAAAGGCATGGATTTGATAGATGGACCACTTGGTGGATAAGGAACTGGCTGGATGGCCGCACTCAAAGGGTTGCAGTGAATGGCTCAATGTCCAAGTGGAAACCAGTGATGAGTGGCGTTCCTCAGGGGTCAATGCTGGAACCAGTGTTGTTTAACATCTTTGTCGGAGACATGGACAGTGGAATTGAGTGCACCCTCAGCAAGTTTGCTGATGACACCAAGCTGTGTGGCACGGTCAACACACTGGAGGGAAGGGATGCCGTCCAGAGGGATCTGGACAGACTTGAGAGGTTGGCCTGTGCAAACCTCATGAAGTTCAACCAGGCCAAGTGCAAGGTCCTGCACCTGGGTCATGGCAATCCAAACACAAATACAGACTGGGCAGATAATGGCTTGAGAGCAGCCCTGAGGAGAAGGACTTGGGGGTGTTGGTGGATGAGAAGCTCAACATGAGCCAGCAATGTGTGCTCACAGCCCAGAATGCCAACTGTATCCTGGGCTGCATCAAAAGAAGCCTGGCCGGCGAGTCGAGGGAGGTGATTCTACACCTCTACTCCACTCTTGTGAGACCCCACCTGGAGTACTGTGTCCAACTTTGGAGTCTCCAACATAAGAAGGACATGGACCTGTTGGAACGGGTCCAGAGGAGCGCCGTGAGGATGATCAGAGGGCTGGAGCACCTCTGCTATGAGGCCAGGCTGAGAGAATTGGGGTTGTTCAGCCTGGAGAGGGCTCTGGGGAGACTTTGTAGCAGCTTTTCAGTACCTAAAGGGGGCCTACAGGAGAGATGGGGAGGGAGTCTTTATGAGATAGTGGAGCGATAGGACAAGGGGTAATGATTTTAAACTGAAAGGGGGGAAATTTAGATTAGTATTAGGAAGAAATTCTTTACTGTGAGGGTGATGAGACACTGGCACAGGTTGCCCAGAGAAGTTGTGGATGACCTGTCCTTGGAAGTGTTCAAGGCCAGGTTGGATGGGACTTTGAGCAGCCTGGTCTAGTGGGAGGTGTCCCTGCCCACCGCAGGGGAGTTGGAACTAGATGGTCTTTAAGGT
This sequence comes from Chroicocephalus ridibundus, assembly GCF_963924245.1. Taxonomy (NCBI): domain Eukaryota; kingdom Metazoa; phylum Chordata; class Aves; order Charadriiformes; family Laridae; genus Chroicocephalus; species Chroicocephalus ridibundus. Next base: position 35,956,625 of record NC_086289.1, on the reverse strand, counting down.
CCCTTCCAAGGCAAACCATTCTATGATTCTGTGATTCCCTATTTGTGCCGCTAAAAGGGCACTGTCTTTCACGTTTCATTGTTTGTGACAAATGTAATTAAGGAAGAATAAGACTCGAGGGCAATTACAATAAAATGGATGAAATTGCATCAAACTGTCATGCCGTCTACTGCATTTTAAGAAAGTTCTAACATTATGTTGTTGTTGGAGCTATCATTTTCTGCTACTTGTACTACTCATAGCTCCTGTCTGCCTAGGCTGCATCTCATGGCCCTGTTTTAAGGTCATGATATTATACTTGTTCATCTGGCCATCCCAGCTTACGTCCAACTCGTTTCTAAGGGGTTGGTCATATTCAGACCCTTCTGTCTTGTCTTCGCTCACACACTCACTCACAGTATCACAGAATGGTTGAGGTTTGAAGGTACCTCTGGAGGTCATCTGGTTCAACCCCCTGGCTCAGGCAGGGCCAGCAGTCTGCCCATGTTCAGTCAGCTTTTGAGTATCTCCAAGGATGGAGACACCATAACCTTCCGGGTCAGCCTGTGCCATTGCTAAATCACTCTCATAATGAAAAAACGTTTTCTGATGTTTATATGGAACCTCCTCTGTGTCGGTTTGTGCCTCTTGCCCTGTCACTGGGCACCACTGAGAACAGTCTGGCTCCATCTTCTTTGCACACTCCCTTCAGGTATTTATATATACTGATAAGATCCCTCTGAGCTTTCTCTTCTCTAGGCTGAACAGTCCCAGCTCTCTCGGCCTTTGCTCATATGAGAGGTGCTTTAGTCCCTTAATCATCTTTGTGGCTCAAGTACCCAGAAGATATCAGTGCTGAAATGGTGCTATTTTCAGATTTTAGGACTATTTGAAGTTTTGAAGTGTACCCAGGTGCTTGAAGGACACCCAAATACATATGGCCATTCTCTTCTGGAATGCACAATAGCAGCGATCTGGGCATATAATCCCATGTGGGGCCTGTGACCATGCAGTTCAGCCTTGTGTTTATGGGTAGGTGGAAACATTACCTTAGAAGTTTCTGAGGAGCCGCTGTGCTGTCAGAAGATTATCTTTTTTCTTCCCAACTCTTATTAAATACTCCTGGTAATAGCACTGTCTCTTCTGCTCAGCTAAGCGTTCTCTTACTTCTCTCCTGATCCATTCAGTTCCTAACTCATAGGCTCACCATTCACTCCTGTCCAGGCTTCTCACAACTCAGTACCTTCACTCCTTTCTAATCAACCAATTCCTGTCAAATCTGCTTTCCTTGTCAGTTTTGTTTAGACCACTTTTACTGTGCACAGAGACTCCCCTAGCAGGATATACAGAACTTAAAAAATAAAAGGTAGTTGGTTATTGGGTAATGCATACAGTAGACAGCTAAGACTAATGAGTGACTGAGCAAATTGTTAATGTATTTATTGCCCCCAGTAATGCTGGCCAGTTGTCAGTCATGTGTGAAAACGTTGGCCTCTGTTGCTCCTTTGGAACTGTGGCTCAGTTTTGCAGAGTTGTTATCTTGCAAGTTGATGGGTCTTTTGCCTAAGGTTTATAACTTTTCATGTCAGTATTTTTTTCTTCTTGGATTCTTTGACTGCTAATTACTACTATCTCAGCAACTTTTGTGTTTTTACTTATCTTGTGTGATGTTAGCTAACATACTTTCTTGCACCTTACCAAAAATTTTCTCAGCTAGGGTCATACTGTGGTTGCACTACACCAAACTAGGCCTTGGATCACAGAGAGCTGAACCACAGGACGGAGGATTCCACATAGTCTTCCTCTGGTTGGCTGATTCTCTCACTCTCCCCCGCCACTTCCCTCCGAATTTTCCTTTCCAAGTAACGAGTTCTATTTTATTTTCTTATTGCCTTCCCTTCATTAATTTACTTTCAGTTTCTCCAGACTTAAATAGTTTTCACCAGAAGTTCTTCTGAACTGCAGCAGATTCTGTGCCTTAGAAGTTTTAAGTTCCCCAAAGGTCACTGAGTTGACTTGCTACTTCTCCTTTTATCCTAGGAAGTATGTGAGGTTAACAGACCACATTTATCTTGGGATATAAACCTATTTGCAAATCTGGTTTACAGTGCTGAGTTAAAATAAGTTAATAGCTCTTTTGCCTGTGCTCGGATGGCACAAGACACTGCAAAAATAATAGTGAATCTGGTCTGTTTGCTTACCTTGTAAGTAAATGCCAATAAATAATGGGTAGTAGAATACTGTGTGCTGTTTTCTTCCTCTCCTCGTAAATACTTCAGATGTTCTCTATGTCTAAAAAACAAAAGGAGTCGGTCCGTAGTCTGTCTTCCTTCAAATTTGCATCTCAACACTTTCCTAGATTCTTTGAAGCTTAGTAGTAGGTGAGCTTTTACTGCCAGCCACACCTTGCCACCAGTGAGGGCTTTAACTTGTTCCCTTTCCTGATTTCTGTTTTAATGGAAAAGTAGTCAGCTAACTTTGAATATCTTCCTCTATGTAAAAATTTTATTGAAGTTGGTTAGAAAGTTCAAAAGTTACCAGGTGGCCAGTCAAGCAGTGATGATGTTAATTTTCTTGTCCTGGGAAACCGCATCTCCCTGATGCTTTAGTCAATGTTTGTTAAAATGAATCCCATGGGACCCAGGTGGATAGCTCTACACTCACACATCTTAATTGCGGGAAAAATTTTCATTGTTTCATGCTTTCTTGTCTTATTAAGACATTGCATGTACCAGCTTCCTGGTTTTGTGCAGATGTGTTCCAGAATCTGACAGTTACAATGGTCTGAATTGATACTTCAGTGTACACATTCCAAATACATAAAAAACATCGGATGTTAACTTGAACTTTCACAGCCTGAAACATAACATGTCAAATTTAAGATATTCCAGACCAATAATTGGCAGGACAAACAGATGGTAGTTAAATACTATGCAAATAAAATGGAGACAGTTTTTATTATTCATTTACATTGCTTCTCAGAAATACAGAAAACTTTCTTTCTATTTGAAGTCATAAGAGAAATAAAAGGGCAAGGATTTTAGTTTTATGACAGCGTGTATGCACTGTATTTCCAATGTCCTTATTAAGGCACAATGAATCTCCAGAGTTAGTATCTTAAATTCCTACTAAAACTTCCCAAATTACTATTAATTTATTAACGTTTGTAGTAGTCACCTTCAAAAATACATCTAAAGATATGTATGCACATAAGCAGGATTTATTGTCTCTTTACTTCTCCCTACCACGGATTACTGGGCTCAAATCAGTGCTTTGAAACTTCTAGTACTGAAAATAGTACTCATCTGGAGAGGTGTTTCTGTCCATTGCAGATGGGCAAATAAAAAAAAAAACCACCTTAAAAATCGGTCATTCTGATTAATATTTAATTTTTGTTTCCTGTGGTTCTATTTGTTGTGATGTGCTCAGCTATGGTGCATTATCTCACCAACAACCAGAGTAAAGGTCTAATTTGCTGTTCTGAGCACAAGAATTTCATATTTTTTCCTTTCACTGTTTTGTGATGTAGCAGGTAGCTAGAACCCGAGCTGAAATTAGTGTGATTTTTATTTATGGTGTTTGCTAAGGATGTACTCAAGATACATGATTTGCACAAAAACTTTAACAAATCCCAGAGAAAACCAGAGAGCACTATTAAAGATGGGTGCTCCTAGAAAACTGAGAATTTTCAGCATGTTGGAAGTATTCAGTGTTCTGAGAATCAGTCCAGTACTATCTCAGGTGCTGGTAGTATGGGGACTCTGTAGTAGTTGGTAGGTTTGTTTCTGTAGCCTTTGCTCAATATTTGTCTCAAATGCAGTTTCTAGTAAGAGCAGTAAAACTTGTTTTTTCTCTGAATCTTGAGAAATGAGGTGTCCTGACTCCAGCTGGGATAGAGTTAATTTTCGTCCTAGTAGCTGCTGTGTTTTGGATTAAGTATGAGAATAATGTTGATAACACATATTGGTTTAGTTGTTGCTAAGTAGGGCTTATATTAAGTCAAGGACTTTTTCAGCTTCCCATAGAAGCAGAAAGGGAGCATGGACAGGACAAGCTGGCCAAAGGAATATTCTATACCGTAGGTCTCATGCTCAGTATATGAATGGGGGTTGGCCAGGGGATGGGAATCTGCAATCGCTGCTTGTGACAGGCTGGGCTATTCATCATCAGGTGGTGAGAGCAATTGCATTGCATCACTTTTTTTTTTTTTTTTTTTATATTCTTTTACCATTATTATTATAATTTATTTTCTCTTCTGTTACTCTTCTATTAAACTACCATTATCTCAAACCACGAATGTTTGTTGGTTTTGTTTTGGTTTTTTTTCTCCTCCTTTTTCTCCCTCTTCTCCCTACCTTGCTGGGGCAGAGGGAGTGAACAGCTGCACGGTCCTAGTTGTCGTCTGGGCTTTAACCATGACATGAAGTCACATGTAGACCCAGTCTGGCAAACTCTGGTGCACTTGAATAGTTCTCATTCAATTGTAATTGAGGGAGCACATAAAAAGTCTGTATCTGTGTAACTACAGGAAATCCCTTATGTTTGTATGTATTTCTATGAATATGCATTAATTACTGATTGTATGTATTTTCTACAAACCCTGTTGCCTAATTTTTGATTTAAGTACTCCAAAGCTTATAAAAAAGCACATACTTGGTTCAGGTGGCAAAACTCTTTGCATGACTTTAGCTTTGACTTTACTACCAGATACTCTGAAGTAGACATGCCAGTAGCATTCCTGCATGAGATATGTCCAGACTTCTTGCCGTTGAGTGAAGCTGTACAGGGCTAAGGCTACTGTGAATTTTATTTCATCAAGCAATATTCTCCTTACTTTCGGTCAGAATTTGTAGAACAAAATGAAATTAAAATTTCATGTTCTTTCACTCTCTATGTAGAAAAGCTCTGTGATAAAACGACTGCCTGGAGAAATGTACCCTATTCTTATACAAAGACTTAGGTAATTTAGATAGAGGTAGAAAGAATATTGCATAATAAACAAAGGATTTAACTCTGGAGCAATATAAAATTTTCTAAATGCCATATTTTTCTTTACTGTTGCATCTGAAATCCAGGACATGCTTAAGGTAGTTGTCAACAAAGGGCTGGCTTCATGAATATGTAGTCTTTTAAATAGCTACATTTACTAATGATGTTTCCTAATTTTAGCACAGCTGAAAGTAATAATTTTTGTGACTTTTGATCCATCTTTGGTTTCCAAGCTGATACAGAGGGTCAAACATTTATTTTAGCAGTCTGTGCTTATGTGACAAGAATTTTCTAGTGCTGTTCTGTGTAGAATGAGTTCTCTCAAGGTTGTGCCATCACTAGCAAAGCTCCCCAGGTGCTAATAGACTTTTAAATGCTTTTAGAAATGAGTGTAATTGCATTTTTTTTTTTTCTCAGAGTACGTCTAGGCGACAGACTGCTGAAAGTAAACTTGGGTGTTTGTCATTGTTCTTGTTAAATTTCATTTGCAAAACTTCATGTTGGAGACCAGTGTATTGTTGTTTACTGCCACAGTTACTAGCTCCATTGCAGAGATTTTGCATATTTTATGTCCAAGTCAGATGGTCCAGTGTATGAAATTTTCATTCCATTAACTTATATTTATAATGAAAAGAGCAATATTTGATTCCTTTCTGTGACCAAGGATTATTTAATAGCAAGGACAGCAAAGTACCTTGTAATATTAAAAGCAGTGACTAGAAAAGTTTAACATAGCGCCCCTGGCCTCATTGTGTACAGTTAAGAGTAATGGTGTGATTGCCAAAGGAATTATTTTAGAATTAAATGATTCAGAAGAACAGAAAGGGAAAATAATTCAAAATGCAGAACATTTTGCATTATCTGTAGTTAATTGACCTTCACTTCAAAGCATTCGGGCAACAAAGAGATGCCAAATTTATTGGCAATACTTGTGACTTGCCAAATAACTGATCAAGTTTTAACTATTTTTCTTCCCTAGGTGTTGTGATATATAGCCTAAGAGAATTTATGTCTTCATTTTACAGGTCAAGCCTTAAAGGTATCAGCAGAGGCATTTACCAGTGATCCCTGCTATTTGCCTAAGAGGCAGGCTGTTGTCCAAGCAGCACGATCTCTGCTTACAGCTGTTACAAGGCTTCTAATTCTGGCAGACATGGTTGATGTGGCATACTTACTGGAACATTTAACTGTGGTGAGTAGAATTTGACTTCACTCAGATTCCTTTTAGTCAAAAAGTGTCTGCCGATGATTCTTTCTGCATTGAACATTCTTTTTGTACTTGGGAATTGCAGATCCCGTGCACGTAACACCTTGGCAATTGGTATAAGTGTAGATTCTAGATGAAATTTGTAGAATGTACCAAAAAAAAAAAGGTCTTCTAACTCAACATATTTGATCTGGGGAAAGCAGATGGTTATCCATACAATTATATTTTAACTTCTTTTTATTTCTTATTTCCTATTTTCTAACTTGAACTGTTGTGCTTTTATGGCTTTTTGTGCGTGAAACCTTCTTGATGTTTCTGTCAGTAGTAGGGAATAATTTATTTGTAGGGAATCTTCAAGGTGGAATTTTATGTGGATATTTACAGAGGGAAAGACCTGAGTAGGTAAGGGTCTATCTCTGTGTTCAAGTCAGTTAGCGAGAGAGATCAGCTAAAATGCAAGAAAAGATCTGTGAGAGGGGCCTCCGGCAACTCCTCAGCTCCAGCTATGTATTTGTACGCTGCAGACAGAAAACTAGAAAATCCTAATGTTGACAAAGCTTCAAAAATCGTGCAGTAGAAAATATTCTCTAAAAGCCACTTAATGTTTTTCCACTCAAGGGAATAATGTATTTCGGAAGTGTGTATCATAATAGTGCTATGTTTTGGGTCATCTTTTTTCCCCACCTGTCTCTCTTT